>NC_082610.1:10995593-12457260 GCF_030936135.1 Gavia stellata
CCGCCTTTCCCCCCCCCCCCCACTTCCTATTCTTATAGATAGGAAAGAAGCCTTATGTGATAGGTCTGCTGTTCCCTTCAACAATGATGAAAGTAGTCTCTGACCTACAGCAGAAGCAAAACTATGGGAAACGGACTGAATGTTTTCCTGTATTGCAGCTCAGTATAGTTAAATTACTGCCACTAAACATCTGCTGGATTAGATCACTTTCATAGGGAAGGAAACAATTCCCAAGAGGAAATTCATGAAGAATGGGGATTGTTAGCCAGTAGAAATTAAGTGATACCTGTGTGAGCAGCTACTTTCAGTGGGTAAGAGAGATGAGATGGCTGTTCTGCGGAACAGCTATGTATTACTACAGTCCCTTACTGAAGGGTGCATCAAGACTTCTTGTTTAAACCAGAGACCCACATCTTGACTTTTAGACAGACTGCCCCTGGGAAGGCAGAGCTAGCTTCATCATTGTGTCCTTGCTCAAAGAGCTGTGGGAGAATTGCACAACCTGAACGTACATATCTTACAACTCTAAAAGCATCTGAGCGATCACATGAAAACAAACATTGCTTTTTCGGCACGTAGTCAATAGCTTTGGCATTTGGAGTTTGTGCCACTTACACCCTTAAGTCATCAGAAAAAGAATCGTCTGGAAAGGAAGTTGTTTCTAGTTAGCTGTTCTTTTTAGCTACTGTTTCTGGTAAACAGGTAATTATCACCATTATAAAAAAGTTCCAATATTCGTCCTTTACAGTAGAAAGCTGGAAGGCTGTAACTTTTTCATTCTTTCACCATGGGCTTTGACTGCCTTAGGTATTCTGAATACGTATCTGTAGCTGTCTACTTATAAAATACAACCGTATCATTCTGTATTCAGCTTGAAGAAAGTCTTCCTTAATTTCCTCTTAAAGAATAATATTGTTTTTCCTCTAACTTCATACCATTTTCTCTCACCTGTGAATCTCCATGATTTCTTCAGCTATCATCCTCCCTATTTTACCTGCCCCAGCTCTTGTTCCACCTGGAATTCCAGGCACAGTAGGATGGGTCCTTTTTGGGCCACCTGAAATGAGTAGATACCTTAAGGTCAGATAAAAGCTTGCAAACCTTCTCCAAAAAGCATTTGTATTTAGGCGTGTTTTGACAAGCTGTAGGACCTTCTGAACTGTATTTATTTACAATTCCACCAACTGGTGAGTACCTTCAAATGTATGGCCAGCTCTGACTTGCACTGAGCTATGCTATGTCTCTTACTCATCCCTCTGCGCCAGCAGGTACAAAATGTATCCTGACTCTTATCAGAACCTGGCTGTTTCAAGCATCTGGTAGTACCCCTTGTCCAGAGTTGGTAAAGAATAGCTTGTCAGACACGCTTCATTCTGTGCCCGAATAGGCTCATCTCCAAACACATTTGTCCTTTGCTTTGTGTGAAGAACTTGCCAGCACATATTCCATTCAATACGGGATAAGCCCAAGTTACCTGATGAACATAAATAAACCCCCTGTAGGTAACTGCAAGTATCTAAGAATGGAGGAAAAAGATAGGTCTGAACAGCTGGAAGCTCGCTCTTACTTTAATGTGATTTAATGCTTGCAGAACACTTAAGAGGTAGTCAGGAAGGAACCCGATATACTCCAAGGCATAGCAAAGAAAAGTTCATGTACTGAAAGGGCAAGAAAGCCCTTAGCATTGCTTATGCATAATGGATAACTGCCGCCTTTTAGAAACTGAAACAATAGCAACCCTCAGTTTCTACGGCTCAGGCCCATCAGGAGGTGAGAAGGTTCACCTAAAAGGTCATCAAATCCTTAGTAGAGCCAGAACCCCTTGAAATTAAACTTCACTAAATTAACTTTCTTTTCTGGGGACAAGAACTGTCAGTATGATGATATTATATGTCTGTTTTCTTTTCAAAAGGTTGTGTTGTGGTAAGAATAAGCTTATCCTATTATAGAACAGTTTGTTCTATATTTTTTTCCATTCTCTTCTTCTGGCCAGACACCACGTTACTGCCGTTACTCTACATTCAATTACTAACCATCATGCCTACCTGGCAGCTTCTCTTCCTACCACTGTCAGCCGTCCCATGCTTTGCTACCCTTCCTCCTCCATAGTTTCACTTACTGAACCACATTTTTCAGAACAGAGATAACTGAGAAGCCCAGCTTTGCTGAAGTCTTGCACTGTTCTCCTTAGTGTACTGTCTACAACTTATGAAGTAATTCCAGACACGTACAATATCCTTGCTCTACAGCTGTAGAAGCATAGCTGCTAAAAGTAGTATCTAGTAAATAGGGTCTCTAAAAGCAATGGTTCCCAGCTCTTTGGAAATCATCTCAGTATTATCACCATCTTTCTTTCCCTGTCTCTCATCCACGGGCTGTCACTGCATCCTTCTATTCTGTCTCACTCCCACCCTGCTCCAGTAACACTTCATTATTAAATCAAGCTCTGCTCCACATTATGCTGCATGCCACCCATTACAAAAGATGGTTCAGTGATCTGCAGCATTCATAACAAGCCCGTGATGATTACCAGAGGACAGTCTTCGTGTCTTGACAAAAAGTCAGTCAAATCAAGGGCAGGTGAGGGGCAATAAGCCAAATGGCCAAACTATATTTATGATCCATTCACCCCCTGAGTAGTCATCTGCACTGACCACAGAACATGAATTCACTCTGGGACGATGTACAAATAGCGCCATGCATGAAGGCAAACATTGCTCCTCTATGTCACTCCTCTAACACTGTTTATACTTGTTTCTTTTAACTGGCTCATCCACTTCTCTTTGACCAGCTTACGTCCAAAGTTGGTACTTAAGGTCAACAGGGCAAGAACTGCATTAGTACTTTTTCGCCCTAAAACTTATTTTTCTTTAGGATATTAACAAATTCTTAATGCAAGAGTGCAGCAAATTTGTGCATGCAAGATTAGCTGCTAACAACGCATGACTGCCTGCGATTTCCTCACAATACAGTAGTTACCTTCTCCAGCCTGAAGCACACTGTCCATGCTGTGTGGAGAAGCCGCAAGCTGTGGAAAGGCTGCGTCTCCACTATCAAGTACGTTGGTGCTGTGGATTTCAAGAATTAGAAGAATCAGTGATAGAAAACCCTGTGAAACAGTCACTCTGCCATGTGTCAGAATGGCATGCTTCAGGGTTTAAGTAGTTTGTCAGTCACTATCACCTCTGTGAAAGAAGCGCTGTGACTGACACCAAGGCTAGATTAACGACAGAAATAAAACACCATGTTACAACTCCAAGTGTGCAATGCAGAAGCCAAACAGCTTCTCTCATAACAGAATTCCTCTACAGCACTTATTCTACTGCAAAGTCACTGCACCTGTACAGAACTCTCAAGGAAAAAGAAAAGGAAGGGGGAAGTTCCTACATAAGCAGAGAAATGCATTTCCCCTGAGTCCCTACGAAGATGGGAACCCCTGGTTTTCCCAAAGAAAAAAAATATTTATCTTTCTGCAGGTTTAAATAAACAGTTATTAAACTACTGTGATTATTAAACCAATTCCCCTCTCCCCAGGTATGCAGTTCTGGGTGCTATCTGGAGAAGACACTTCTTGTGATATAGAAGATGTTCACATATTTAGGTCAAATCTCATCTGAAAACAGGGCAAAGCAATCAGCATTTACATGCATCTGCTAAGAGAAAAATACTTACGAAACAACTGTATTTGTTGAGACAATGTATTCTACTTCTTTGGTCCAAGGGTTCATGAAACTGAACCAGCGACTCCGCAATGTAATAAAAGAGCCATCTTTTATTTTAAACTTGTAGCAGTTAGTTGTAATTTTTTCTCTTGTCTGCAAAACTAAAGACAGACAGAAAGCAAGTAACCTTGTGTCAAACAGGCACCATGACTACATAAGCAGAGCCCTTATCAGGGAAATCTCAGTTAATTCCTCCCTTCACCCCTGCTATTTCTGCAGCCATCCCCCCTCACCCAACCTGAGCCTCAAATATTCACTAAAAATCCATGGCAGTCTAAGATGACCATATTGTCTGGCACACACAACACAATGTTCTGAACTAAAGCACTTGCAAACAGAGAGGTATCCAAATCTTTTAAAGTTTGTTTGCTTTTCTTAATACACAATTGTTCCCAATATTTTGTAAAAACTTCTTTACTGAATTATTGATAATTTTACCTTGTCTATGACATTCTGCAAGATGTCCTATATCATCTTGATGAAAATACTCATAACATGAAGTACCTAGAAGTTCCTGGGGTAAGTATGCCAGAATGGCTGTTGCCCTTGGGGAAGGGAAGTAGAGGAAAAAAATATAAGAAAAAAATTAATTTCAAGTTGAAGTATTAGTGACAGATTACTAACACTCACACTGAAGTTGGGTAAGGCTCAAGTAATGTGGAAAGGTATTTTCAGCTTAGAAGGCAAAAAAATTCATTAAGAATACTCTTTTTAATTCTCAGGTACTTTAAAAAGTACATAACACCAATAGCCCTCAGGTATTATATTTAACTTATCACCACTGGACGGGGTGTAAAACTTTCTAAATAACTTTGGAGGTGTATTGCAATTTTGAGAATTTAAACCCGAATAAAGCTGCCTTGTAGCAGCCACAAGATAATACAAAGCTCTCTGCATAAAATGTCATTGAAAAATAGACATCAAAGGTTAGAAGAACTACTGTGTTCCTATGTGTAGCCGCAGTGCTGCTGCTGCACAGAGGCCAAATTGTAGCATAACAAGTGTTTCAGGAGCATTTTCTCCCCTCAAGTCACAAGCCTTAAGAGTGGGACAAAAAACCACCCCACCAAGCCCTGCACCCACACCCATAAAAAAGAAAGGTTAACAAACAGAATTTCCTGAATAAGCACTAAGAGACCTACTATGTGTCTCTATTTTAAATCGGACAGGAGCAAGAAGTAAATAAACCAACTTTTTATTTCATCAGAACCAGCCACAAAGTCAACTCATTTTCTTCCTCATCAGAAAACTTTGGAATGAAATACACTTGCAATCTGCAACATGGGAAAGACATGGATTCTTGATCTGGCTCTCAAGTAGTGTTCAAGGAGGTGTTGGCAAGGATGGAGGACATCTCAAGAAACTAGGAAACAAAGGCTTTTTGCATCAATTTGGTAACCCAAGCTTTAAACTAAGTTCAAGAGGAAAAGGCAAAGCAACACTGCAGGTAAGCACAACGAGCTACACAACAGCCTAACACAAGGTGAAAGGGTCATTCTTGACCTGGAAGAATCTATAGTGAGCCAGTATGCTAAGCACCCTAGAGATCTGGTATGTTAAAACAAGATGACAAGAATTATTTCTTGAGTTGCTAATGATTTAGAAGCTGTAACAACTTTATTAGGTTAACTCATCTAACACAGAATACCAAGATGAAAAATAACAGATGGGGGCGTGGGAGAATTGCTGTCACCTTGCACATTAGGGATGTGCACGCTTGCCTCCAGCCCTCAGAAGACAGCATAAGATAGACTTTTGAGGGTATCGGGGAGGGACAGTACATTACTGCTACCATGGTGCACAGAACACAGCCACGACCCGAGAACTCATTCTAAGACTTCCTGGTGAAGGAAGAAACAGTTGAGAAAGGAACAAAGCGGAAGAAGCCATCCAGGAAGACCCTGAAATGCGCACCATTTTATTTAGAAGATAGAGAACACTGTCAGAATCAAATCTGCAGGAGCCCTAGAGAAACTGCTTAAGAACATCAGGATAGAAAGTAGCATGGCTAAATGACTCCAGGTCAAGAGTCTGAGATCCTGACTAGAAGAACAGAGAGCAAACAAAACTAGTGAACTACAGTGAACTTTGATTTTGTACATTTCTTAGAAGAAAGTTTTCTGAAGGAAAAATGATAGTTCCTTGAAGAAATCAGTATAAGATTCATAATTCCAAACTATTCCAATGCAAATTAAATAGCAAGGGTAATAAGGAACAAACCTAGCTAGATCCATCACCTTTTCTACAATCTCAAAAAAGCCCAAATGAAGTATTATAAAATACAGGAATTAGTACATACTAATAACTATGAATAAGAACAGCAGGAAAAGCATTGAAGCACAAAAAATGAAGTGCCACTGACAAAAACCATAGTATTCAAATGCAGGGCATTTTTGTATTTTACACGCACACACACTAAAAGCATTCAGCACCAACCATCTGGCTTACACCTGAAGCCCTCATTGACAGGGAACTCTAAGACCTCAGCCTTGGAGAAGGAAACATTACAAGTATTCATGAGAGAACTTTTCAAACTGGCTTTTGTCTGGTGAACCTTATTCCAGAACACTTAACCTGCTGACAGCCCCAAGACTGCTTTGATGAGTTATCTTGAGAGCCTGTGGAGAATCACAAAGCAGCAAAACATAGAGTCTATCTTTAAAAAGGAAGAGCCAGGAACCAAGTCAACTTTATTCCAGTATCTTTCCAAGAACTGACGTAACCAAGTCTTAACAGCACTGCTATGGTGGAAAACCTGACATAGGTGGGTAAAAACCAGTATGTGCATCCGCAAGCAACTTGTCCAGCCTTTTAAACTTATTTTCATAGCAGGATAAACAGGCTTTTTGGAAAGAAGATGCACCAAATTACAGCAGATGTCAAAAGACTTCATTGATTCAAGATCTGACCGTAGTCTATTAGGCTAGGAAGGAAATTGTTCTTGCCCTTCTTGAATTTCATCCTTTATTTCTCTTTAGCTTGCTTCTCCAACTTAACAAGGCAACTTTGAATTCTGAAGCTGTATATGACGTCATCTGCATATATACTAAACTTAATCTTACTCTCAAATTCACCACCCAGAGTCATTAAAAGTAGTGAGAAAGTAAGAGGTGGGACGGTTCTCATCTGTTCAGTGCAGCCTGCCATTTTGACAGTGAACTGTTACGTAGTTCTCTGACTGTGGTAGCCCAGCTAGTTAGTACCTCATCTGTAGCAATTCTTCTCCAGAGACCAGGCAACCCATAAGGACAAAAAGTTAGGGTCATAGAGAGTTTAAGAAGTGTTTCTTTCCCATATTCCCTTGGGCAAACGGCTAAGGAACCATGCAAGTCTATATGAAAAAAACAACAACCCAATGTAGAAATAAACTAATAGTTTTCAACTTTTACAGGTGCCTAAATATTCTCTGGTGGAAGCACAGATCATAGGATGCCAAGTTTAAGCCTACAGATGAGGCTTACTTCTCAAAAATTCCCTTTCAAAGAGCTCTTTGAAGTAGTATACACATTCCAAGGTCTGTAAAAAACAGCTGGAAAACAACTAAATAAGAGCATATGTGTTTAAAATCAATGGGTCAACATTTTGTGAGTCCTACTATTTTAGAAACACTTCAAAATTATCAATCAGGGGAATACATCTGATCTTTTGAAAATAAAACTCGTTCATAAACCACCATACTTTGGCATGACAGAATGGCACACTTTCTGAGCAACAAGGCGGCTATGAATGCTCTCATAGCTTCCAGAGTGACCACGAGCTCTAAGCACTGCTGCAGAAGAGCTGGTGTTTCAAAAAGCTTTCTATCAAATGAAAACCAAAAAACAACCTAACAAAAAAAACCCCACCAAACTGCAACACCCGCACCAAACCCCCCAAAACCGAAAAACCCAACCACCTCAACCAGATAGGTAACACTAAAAAAAGAGATTCTCCTTACTGCACACTTCCTGTCAAGACTATTAGCTCTATTACCTCTCTAAGTCCACTCAAAATCAGTGGACACACCAGACACACCCCTGAAACAAATTCCAGCAGGCAGATTCTGGCAAAGTTGGAGCTTCACATTGCAAGTAACTGAGCCTAAGCCACAGGCAACCTGAAGCAGCCTCATCTAGGCAGTCTCAACCCAGCTTGACAAGGAAGGGAAACAAACAAGCCCTCTCCAACCAACCCGACGTAACCTCTCCATTAACATCCTTGGACCATCCTTTTTCTGTTGATGATGCCAGTTATTTTGAAGGAAGACGCAGGTCACGTGTCTCGGCTATTTAACAAAATTCAAACAACTTCTTTTGAAAGAGGTAAGAATTAGCCTTTTAGATAATAAATAAAATTGATATTTGAAAGAAGATATCTCATTGGTACAAGTTCTCAAACCTTTTCCATGAAGCAAAGCTTATGAAAAGCTTCTTTCTTATAAATACAAAAGATCACCAACAGAAGTATTAATATAGCAGAATGTGTCCAAGTATATAGTTAAATAAACATATATGCTATCAAAGCCTAATGCAGCCCGTGCAATAACTTAACTGCGTAGTGTTTGCAAAAGTTTTCAACCAATGAAGAGGTAGTAATTATAAAGTCCAGTTTAAAAGCAAGACAGCATATTCTTCTGAGGACTACATATATATATATTCCCTTAACAAACGGGCAGAAATGATCCCTGGATTATTCTGTCTAGTAAACCATATTTTTTTTTTTTGGGGGGGGGGCATGCTTGTTTTTTGTTTCTTTTAATTTAATCAGTAATACTGACTAAATACACAGTAATGGCTTTGAGCTGGGTCTCAAAAACCAAAATAACTTGCAGTCAGGATTTAGTAAAAAGCTGAAAAGAACAATAATTTCTTTTTTCAACAGTATTTACACTGCTTTAAGTAAAGCTGTCAGTAAAGCAGTGCTGGACAGGGACTTATTGTGGAAGTTATTACAAGCAGTCTTACCTCTGATCTACAAAAACAAATTTCCCATCTATTGCATGTCGAGAAACATATTCTGTAGGTTTCACTCTGATCTCACCGTTGACTGGCTGTGGTACTACATGAGGATGCAGCCGTCCAATTGCAACAAGACAGCTTAAATTACAACCCTCGTTATCTGGTTCATTATCTTCATCTAGTCCCATTTTTGTTGGTGGCCAGCTTTTTAAATATCCTGTACTATGAATAGTGCAAAAGCTTTTGCGGTCTGCTGTAAAAAGAAAAGAAAAAAAGCAAAACAAAAACCAAGAAAGCAGTTAGGTCATGGATATTGCTTTGGAGAACTTAATCTCAGTTCTGCTAATCATGCATCTCCTCTCTTATCCAGGAAATTTGGAATACAGTTCACTAAGGGATTTTTCAGCACTCCTGCTTCAATGCAGCTAATCCGAGATAGTTCAGTAAACAATTTATCTTTGCAAAACCATTGTTCACACTGAAACACCACATAGTTCAGACCAAGGTCACTTTTTAAGTAGAAATCGCATCACATTTTATTATTTCAGCAGAGGATGCAAATAATCTGAAGGATTGTTTGAAGAAATTACTGTATTAATAAATAAATAAGATGACTTTTTCAACTTAACATCAGACTCCTACAAAAAACTGGAACAATTTGTTTGGCAGAATAGACACTGTTTGGGGTGTACAGGGGATAGCTGTACAGAGGGGTGAGGACAAAGATTCACAATGACAAGTAATACAGTGGGGGATCTGAAAGGAGAACTCCTATTCCTCAGCACTGAGCAGGCCTTAAAACTGCAAGGAAGATGACTTTCATAGAGAGGCAGAGTAAAAGGCTTATGCCTAACTGCACAGACTGGTTTCCTCAGGGATGAGCACTAAAGCACGATCCAAGATTGAAGCTGTGTCTGAACCTAGCAGGGAGTACAGCTGTCACATCCAGAGACAAAACACTGAAGTTGCCTTTTGTTCTCCACCTGACACTTTCCACTAACTAATACCAAATATATTAACCAAAGTACTCAAAGAAGAGACTTTCAAATTTGGACTAAATATATATTCCAACATGTCTAGGATAATACCCTGCAGAGGAAAAAAACATTACCAACTTTGATGTTATGACCAAATACTTCTGGTGTAGAAATGCTATGTTTCCAGTACCCAGAATGTACCAGAGGAACTCAGGACAAACTAATTATTTAAGTTGGTTATCCATCCAAATATCACTTGTCAAATATGGGACAGAGAATAGAATGGGTAAGAGCTCCCCTTTGTTGGGCACATTGGCTAGAAAGTCAAGACTGAATGTGATATGATCAACGTCTGAAAAAGATGCAATAACCACACCAGAACTGTCAGCACAAACTGCCTGCAAAAATTTCAATAAAGCCAAATTCTCTTCTCTGCTAACAGAGCGTGTAAGAGCTACTGGGGGCGGGGTGGGGGGGCACGTGCGTGGGGAGGAGTATGAAGAAGTAGCAGACCTAGACATAGTTCAATATCTTAATAAGAAACATTGACAGTGTTCAATAATTGTAAAAAATTTAACTACTACAAATGAGAAACTGTATTTAAAAAAGCCTGATAGCCATTACATGTGATAATAAAATGCATAATTGTTACCTTTCTTCTTTGAACAGGTTGAAGGAAAATCCTTGTCTTCTACTTTCACTGAAGGTCTATTGCACTTCATCCTACAAAAGAAGGACCGTCTTGCTCCAGAACATAGTCGTGATGGCCCAGGTGTTATATCAGTTTTAACTGGGAGTCCAGCTGTAGCAAACAGAGGAAGTGAGGAAGCCACCTTTGTCAGGTAAAAAGTTAACCATACAAACGATTACATCATACAACCCAACTGTATGATGTTTCAACTTTGCTGGGATTTGCACAGAAGTCCTTTTACATCCTTCTTCAGAAGCAGCAGTCCTATTTTGGAGCTTTTCATGTAAGTGAATATGTGCAAGACTCAACTGACCATATCAACATTAGAACTTCTGATGACACTTCCCAGCGTGAAAACATCGACACAAGCTTGAGAACACAGGGTTCTAAATGCAAAGATTAGCAAAAGATTGTAAAAATCCACACAAGTTTTTTCAATAAATGTTGTGATTTCTTTGAACGCCAATCAACCGATTAAAAATAGAGGGGTATTATTTACCCATAACCAAAGCAGTACTTCATACATATAGTCACTCAATAGGCCCATGACCCTTCAGACTGGAAGACTTTCCTATCACAACACCCTCCCAGAGAGCACATACGCACGCATAGAGCAGAAGAGGCCCAGTGACATTCCAGGTCCACCTCAACTGTTCCTAAACATCAGATTTTTCCACTGTTCTGATAGAAGGGGGGAAAAAAGGCAGCAGTGACCTACACAGGGATTGCAAATCCCCAAGATCTCCAGTTATGTGTAGGAAGTCTCTAGCCTCAAAGAAATAAGTGCATATGAACATGCCATTACAGTAAGTCCTGACCTTTACCATATTCTTGCCAGAGATTCTTAGATTCTTTTCTGTGGCAAGTAACTGGAGAAATACAGTACCAAAACACATCAACTCTGGGAGCCAACAGCAGAGTGCTGGTACAAACAGAGCTCCAGGAAGATGCCTGGCATGCATGAGGAGCACAGGTATCAGCAATGCCAGCAATGCAGCTGGAGCTCCAGGGGACAATGCTCCAAGAGCTGATGGAGGATTTAAATCACATACCAACTTTTCCACAGCTATCCACTTCAACCATTTCTGCATGGGATATGTATAAACAAACAGCTATAAACATGTACAAAAACTGCTACGGCCCTGTAGGCTTTTAACTTAAGGATGAAAACAATGATGCCAATGTTTTAGTGTAAAGGGTGCCTCCCTTAAAATTAGAATTGAGTGAGGTCACCTCAAGGAGGTCAGACTGTGCTGCACCACATGCACTCTAAACTGCTGTTCAGTGGTGAGAGTACAAGCTGTGTCTGAGTCACTCATGCCAACACAAAAATACATACATACATACATACTAGCACTCTTAAGAATATGAGTCCTTGAAATTCTACCAATCAGTCTATCATAGCAGATGGGAAGACTGTAATTCTTAGCATTTATTTTTGCCCTAACTTTGTCAGAGGCATACAAAAAAGGAGTTAGCGCTGGATATACATGCTTGACAACCAGAAAAAAAAAACAAGAGCCAGAAAAACTTCAGTTGATCCAGCTGGAGCCTCTAGGCTTACGGCCCTGGAATGATCTCTCTCAGCTTCAGTTTCTGGTGAAAGGTGGCTTCTTTGAGATGAGATCCTAGAGATTTCTGCTTCTGACAAGCATGAGACTTAATGATCTGGAAATCTGCAGTTGTAAGATACCAGCTTCTACTCAAGCAGTGCAGACTCCTGTTATGAGAGTGAATTAAACACCCACTCACCTCAAAAGCAGCACAGATACAGAACTACTTTAAAACACGAGAGTGGCATAGAGCTAAGAGACATAGTAGGAAATTATTCCAAGGACCAAGTTAAAAACCTTGTAAGAGAAAGGTTAGGTCATTGATGGAAGTGGCAGTAATAAATAAGGAATAAATAAATAAATAAATTCCTGTATCTTGACTGACAGCTAAGTATAACAAAAATAATACTAAGTGTATTCTGACCACTGACAATGACAGATTACACCATATACTTCAATGGGAAAAATTAAACATTTGATGCCTGGAAAAGATAGGATACCTCACAGGTGAAGCCAGTTAAACTAATGCATCTATACTGCAGTGCATGCCAAACTCACTAGCTTCTACATTCAGGTATCTGTTTTGGGTTTTTTTTTTCCTTCCCCCGCACCCCTCCACTCTAAACTAAAACTTCCTTGGCATGACACACAACCCAAACAGCACGCCACGCACACACTTTTGATATTAGGCAAATATTCAGGCTACATGACACTTTTGAAAAAGGTGGTAATACTTACTTTTTGCATCTATAAGCCTTTCTCGTGGCGCAGTGTCAGAAGAAGAGAGCTGCTCCTTCACTTTGGCAATGTCTTTAGGATGAAGGTAATCAAATAAACTTTGACCAATCAAATCATTCTGTAGAGATTGAATATTCAGTCAAAAATTAAGATAATTGTTCGGTTTATTTTTCCAATTTTAGTATCCATTATAAACAATCCTTTTATGTATAGATCTAACCAAGGAGCAGCAAACAGCTGAAATCCAGGATTTAATGGAAGGTATGTTTTCTCTGTATATTTTGAAGTTATGAGGACACTACATAGTAATTTATTTCATTATTTTCAGGAAGAGTTTTGCAGAAATAGCATGCTCAATCGACCACCAACAAACATTCTGGTTTACCTTCAGTCTCACTTCATTCGTTACAGATTTGAAGGAAAAAATCATAATTGCAAATGTTCTCTTTCAGTATTTACATGATGAGTGGGTATTTTGTATATATATGTAACTAAAGGCTGGCTGAGGAAAACTTTTGAAGCTAATACAGTTTTTAAATTTGGTAAGGAGGACAGATGACAGGAAGAATGAAGAATATGTTAAGCCTCACGTTAAGCACATACTGAAAACCTGGCTTTGGTATAATTGCTTCCCAGTTTCCATTAGTAAGTATGCTAGCAAAACCAGAACCGACAGAAAGAACACAAAGTTGAAAAAATTCACATGAAGCTATTGGAAGAACCTTAGATTGATTTTTCAATATTTCCTTACACTCCCAATTAGATAACACTTTTACAAGCCTGAGGGTAAATCCCTGATCAGAATACATCAATCAGTGAAGTAAAGTTAGTTCCTTTTCACCTCCTTAGTTTGAATGGAGACCAGAAACAATCTTCTCTAATGACATGGCAGAGAAAAGCTCTTTCTTTGCAACAAATGTCAGCTTTCAAGACAGACTAATCACATAAATAACCCTCCATATAAACACATAATCATAAAAAAGCTTTCAAATAATTTAAGGCCTAACATTACTTAAAATGGAAAAGAATACCTGACTGTAGTTGAGGATCTTGAAGACAGATTCTGAAACAAATAGTATCTTCCCTCTGTCACAGCCCACAACAAAAAGAAATCCATCTGCTGCCTAATTGGAGTGGGGGGGAGTAAATTACTCGGTTATACATCCTCATTGCATCATTATAACATGTAAAACCACTCTGTATACAGTTGAATTTCTACACTAGGAGAGCTGTCTTAACATTTAGAGATAACTGAGTCAACAGGCAAGATAAGAAATTACAATAAAGGGGTTTTTTTGCATCTGCAAACACTGTTGGCATCATTCTGGGCATCATGCCGAGAATTTAAATATCACTTGTATGGGAAGAAAGAATCTATGTCTTGTCCAATAATATTATGATTATGTTTAATAATGCCTTCAAATTAAAATATTATTTTAACTGTATTTATTCCATAGTTCCTCTTTTAGAAACCAAACATAACCTGGATAGTTATTTATGTGCCTATAGGCAAGTAATTCCCATTTCAATAGTACTCTTTTTCAGTCACATACAAGCATGCAAGATTAGGCCCTAATTTCACAGCTTTAGAGTCACAATGCTACAGAAATTAAATTCTGCATATGCTGCATCTGGACACTGCAGTGCTTCACAAATTACACAAGCTACTAGACGAGCTTAACTATTGACAAGTGATATATACTCTCCACACTATAAAAGTAGTATACAGCAAGCAGCCAAACACACTAAGTCATGTTACATCAGTGACCTCAAAAAAAGGTGTTCGTTATATCACTGTATGCTGAAAATCATGTCAAGGTAGCCCATGGTAGAAAGTCTGCAAGAAAACAATTTATGTAATTTTGGTTCATTCCATGAAATAACTGAAGATTCTGATGGTAACCATCAAAATATCAGAGTTTCCTCAGATCTCCCTCTTAAATCTTTGTGCTTAAATTAAGAAATGCTAGTCATCGTTAAAACCCATTGACTTTACGCAGTAGTCTTGCAGGTTTCTACATTATCCTCCATAATCAGAACATACTTAAGCTGCAATATAAGGCAGAAAAATACTGGTGTTTTGCTTTGGGAGAGTTATACTCACAGCCATTAATACCTCTTAATTAAAAGCTGAAACATACCCTGAGAATAAGATGTTTTAATTCATCATCTGATAGAAAAGCAGGCTTATAGTTTGCTTCTGTATATGGGTTTGTAGCACCTAAAGAAAACAAACAAACAATCCCCATATCACAAACTTAACCATACACACTTAAATGAACAATTTTCCTTTGGCTCCTTCTTATACTGTTATTCATTGCAGGTGTTCTTTAAAATGAAAGTTGCTTTTTGGTTTACTATCAACATGAGCTCTGTTGGTATTAACTCAAAAAAGGATGAAGCTTTTTTGCTAAAACACAAATACTGCATTACACAGTAATGCAAATTATATGCCTTCTGAGATATAAAAGTGTTTCTCAACATATTTTTTTCACCCAAATGTTGTGCTTGATTTATAGTCTGTTCTCAGAATTAGAAATGAAAAACAAGACATTAAAGCATAAAAACCTTCAAATTACTTCTTATCTTTATAACTTAGTAAAACATGACAAGGTCATGTAAACAGATGATCAGTTAGGAACTTACAAATCAGTTCTCTCACTCCATGCCAAAGAAAAAAACACCACCACCAAAAGCCCAAAATTAGCAACAAATGAGGCAGCTATCTGTTAGAGAGTAATTCTTGTCATTCTATTCCCCTCATAAAGGCAAAAAAAAAGAGTCAAATTAGTACTCACTGAAGTGCTATGAAGCACTAACCTAACAAGTGATAGGGGCAGAAAAAGTTAAATGTTTCAAAAATACTAGGATAAAGATGATTGGAAGACACCAGGTCTCCTAGAAACTAGAACAGTGACTCTTTCTTTAAATTAGCTGCATCACTATCTTTTCTCAGGGGTATATTTCTTGAAGGCTTAAGCTTTCCCCATTATCACTGATTGTACCCAAGCACAGATTCACTCTTATATGAAGCTTTAGGACATACAGAAATTTGCAGTAACCTCAACTCTTCCAAACCCACGTGTTTCCCTTTAGGTGCTGGTAACAGAAACTGGTTAAAAAGACTAAAATTGTATTTTCAAAGTACTCTCCATTCTTCCACACAGAGCTAAAGGTATGAACACAAAACCTCAGAAGTTCTGTAGGAATATTGCTCACACCTAAAATCTAACCTCTCTATCCAAAAAGTTTTGCACATTGCCTGCTTAAGAGCACTGCTCAGTACTACACACGTTTCAGCTGCGCGCTGCCACTTAAGCCCTTTGTTCCCTCCCCCCACCTGCCTCAGCTGCCTTGTTTTTGTTGAATCTCCTGACAGTGATCAATCAGGTCAGAGGATGGAAAACTCTTCTTTTCTCACCCAAGAATTTCCCAGTCGGATCAGGATATCGGACCATGAACCAGTAAGCTATAAATGAACACACAGCATCAAATGCTAAGAAAAGGGGAGAAATCCTCCCAAAATGTATGAACCTACTCATTTTTGGCAAAAGGGCAAGAAAGAGAGAGAAAATGTATGGCTTTGGGGACCCCCGTTTTGCCATCCTCCTCCAATCCTGTCCTGTCCACCCCCCCTCCACCCCCAATCAACTTACCACGTAATGTTTTCATATGCTGGACAGCCATTCTCAATACAGTGAGTTTATCTAGCTTTCGAGACATAGCGTTGCACGTTGGTACCAAAGATGCCAGTTCATCTATAAAACTGTTCATTTTATCTCTACGCCTTTTTTCAATTTGACTATGAGCCTCCCTAAACAAGTAAGGTGGTGAGGAAAAACAGAAAAGCATGAGAAAATAAATCATATTAAAAAAAAATCCCCAAATCCAGTATATCAAAACCACAAAAATAATCTCCTGATAATTGTTACCCTCTTATCCTCATGAAAAGCACATCCACATACAGAATTCTTCAGGTATTGTATGTTCATTATTTGGGTGAGTAACAGTTATAAGCAACAGGCAAGGCTGCGGCACATGGCTTTAATTTACCAGAAAACACATATAATGTTGGCCATACAGTACACCAAATCCTCAGTTCTGAAACAATCCACTGAACAGTACAAAATTATCTAGAGATTTCTACTGCTGTATAACACTTTGTTCTTACCAGGTACACTGAAACATACCCAGAATCATAAAGGTCACAGATAAGCAAATTCCAGTGTATATAAATATTGAATAAAGCATTCAATTCAGAATTTGTAATCAGTATACTATATGAATGTACTACATATTTAAAACTACCTTTTGCTTTGTCAATATAAAAGTCTTCTACTCATCCTACCACTTTCCATTTGAAGTATTTGGGATACGTCTGAACTAAACTCTTCCTAACCAGGAAAAATGATAAACACTAAGTTATTTTTTGTCTTATATTTTCCCATATTAAAGAGTCACTGTTAAAACTTTTACAACCCACTATTGAATTTGAAAGAAGATTAAGAATGTAACATTATCAGTAACATATACAGACTTTAATTTCAATGTCAGTATTAACAGAAGTGACTCAAACCAAATTACCTACCAAGTTAGCATTTTCACAAAACTACATGCAGTTTATACATGAAAAATGTTAACAGTGCAAAGATATGGAAAAATAAGAGAAGGTCAGAGCTAGAAAAAAAGACTTTTAGTATAAGAAACACATGCAAATATTTCATATATGGCAAAAGGCAAGAGACCAATTGTTTTCAATATATTTGTTCAGAGTATTACCTTGCATTTTTTATTCTGCCTTGTTGGTCTGTATACTCCAATCTGTTAAGAAATGGTATCACAAAGTTAGTGTTGAAAACAATTCTTGTAATGCATCTTACCTACTGACCCTCATTAAAATAACTTTTTTAAAAATTTGAATATTTATTTAACCTTTCTTCAGAAAATATCATTATTTATAATACTGTGGCTCAAACTGTTGGGTTTTTTTGTTTCTCTGTTTTAATTTGTTCAACAATCTTAAGCCTTTGTCCTAGCAATGAAACAATTTGGGACACCTGACCACAGTGACACTGAAAACAGGTATCTACACACAGGATCCTATGTCATTACTGTGGCACTAACATTTTAGTGACTGTATCAATAGTACCTTCCATGTTGGTCATCTTTATCTGTATCCATACCTTCCCTGCAGAAACAGAATAATGCAATATATCACAAATTAAGCAGGATTAGCAAAACTATTATCAAACTATCATAAAATTAGAATAAAGTATTCCTGTCATCTTTAAATCCTAAATACAAAAATAAGAATATAAAAGCAAGAACCTGGAAGGACTAAAGAAGCTATGTGGTTTTTATAATATTAAAACATTTTCTTAAATTAGTTATGTCTCCTTCAGAGCTAACAAAATGGCACAGTTTGATGTGTTTGACAGTAAAACATGCTGCAGTTCAAAGATATCATCTGTTATAAAAATGTTTTTCAGTTAACTAGAGGGGGGGAGGAAAAAGGACATATCAAAGCAGATTTTTTCATGGCCTTCATCAGAAATAGGGCTACTAAACTGCATTTGCTATAGTTAAAAGTTTGACCAGAAGCAGTTATCAAAGTGCTTAGCATAAAATCCACAAATTGCCCTGAACTACTTTGTGCAGATGCCTGTGTGTTCTACACTTTAGTGTGCCCTATGGTAGTTGATTTTGGAGTAGGAGATGGTAGTATTCTAAACCAACAAACCATTGGAAATGGCCAAATGCATGGACAGAATGAGAGACTGTATGAAACTAACCAGGCACACTGTAAATTAGTACAACTTTCAGTGTAGATACATGGCTTACTTTGGTCTCGACATGAAAAAAATGTAAGGAAGGAGGCATGAAGAATAAAAAGGATCCTCCTTATTACATTTTAATATTGTAACCATATGTACAGAAATAAGTAGGAGAGGAAAATGTAAGTTTTCATAGCCGTATCTGGTGAAAAACGTTGAATACCTAAGACTACAGTGCTGTTAGACAAAAGAATTAGGAAGAGAATGCTTTCATATATGCAAATCTGTACAACCATGCTTAAATGGACACTCTAAAGCCTGGCTTATTCTGGTTTCATTTTTACCTGCAAATTTTCAGTAAAGGGGAGGGAAAGCCATGGAAAAACACCAAACATCTTTTTTCAGGTGAAACTAATTATTAAAATATTTATACTTACTCAAAAGGAAAGCCATCAAGTCTGAAAAGAAAGAAAAATAAAGTACACCATATATAGGAAATAAGGATAGCATCTTACACTTTCTCTTGAAATTCTCAAGCTAATTTATATTCTATTTGAAATGAAATGCACAATGAAAACAAGACAATAGCAGTGAACATACTCTAAGAAGACAAGCTTGTTCAAATTAATCTACTTTCTGAAAGAATAATTCTGCTTTTTAAGAAGAGATAGCATAGTTCATTACACTTAATGTGAAAAACTAGTAAAACAACTAACCTAAATTATGTTATGCAAATCACTGAGATATTGTTTCATCTTCAGAAATGAAAGATCT
Source organism: Gavia stellata (assembly GCF_030936135.1). NCBI lineage: Eukaryota > Metazoa > Chordata > Aves > Gaviiformes > Gaviidae > Gavia > Gavia stellata. Next base: position 11,014,760 of record NC_082610.1, read on the forward strand.
GTGCTTTATGCGTGTTGCCCTTGTGGTTAGATACATGGGATTTCAGAGGACTCTAAGGCCAGAGAAAAAAAATAATTAAAAAAATGTATCCCAAGTTTCTCAGTTTTTGATTCTGCTTAGCAGGACAGATGAACATTTTCTTTTAGTCAGTACAAAGTCCCAATTCTGAACTTTATACAGACTTTATCATAAGGAAATTAAACAGAATTTCTACATGCAAGCTAACTGCTGGCATCACTTCAAGACCGTAAAGTGATCTGAAATACCACTGAGTTTTAACATATTAAGAGGCTATGTTTTGTAAGGCCCTTGGGAAAAGACTTCTCATATTAGCCATTAACATACCAGTTATTCCTGTTCAACATTGGAGATTAGCCTTTTTAAAAATAAACATGGTAGTCTTCATATATTATTCATTGCACTTTTAAATCAATTATCTTTGTGATTATTTTTTTAAAAAGTTTTAAATAATGCCAAAGGTTTTCTTCATCTCTCAATTTGCACATTTGAGCTACTGTCTTACTCAATGGCTCAAAGCACTTCTGATGCTCACAAAGAAATAGCGTGCAGGTCAAGAACAGGACTTAAACAGAAATGAGGCATCACTTTTCCACTTGTGATGCCACATTTAGCTACAGGATGCCTGTTGTGACAAAACTCATTTTAGCCTTAGAAAAAAACAGAAAGCAAAATCTAAAAGAGGTACAAGGTAAGTTACAAATGCTTCAGGATAGTTTGTTTTCGTATCACATGTGATCTTAAATGAAAACATTACTCCCAAGAAAAGAAATTAAGTGTTTATAGACCTATGCATGAAGGCTTGGATTCCAGATTTGGCTAAAACAGACCATAGTGGAGAACAGACAACCTTTGCTAAAGTGACAGCAATAGGTCGGACAGGAATTTTCTTGGAGGAGTGGCAGGAGAAAGAATTGAAAAGAAGCTGGCGTGGAGAACTAAAAGTGCAGCTGATCAATATGCTTGCTTGTACTTGAGAGGTGAATGAAGAACCACGCTAAAACAGTCAGGTTCTTCCTTCCTTATTCCCTGACTTCACTGGTAAATGAAGCATAAAACTGGACACTCAGACAATTTATGCAAAAAAATACATTGTTAACAGGCAGCAAAAGCTGAACAGTAGCATTTCTGAACAACAATTACTGATACATACATATAGAAAGAGGGATCAAGGAAGTCTACCTTAAGTTCTATTTTAAAATAGGAATATTTACTAGCCACCATTTCCTTTGCAACACAACATGAACTGTGGTATGATGACAGCTGTTGTAAACTTATTTTACTTAGGATTCAAGGAAACAGTGTTTTCACATATTTAATAAAATGCACACACAACCTAAAGGGCAGAATTATAACTTACAAGAGCAAGCTGTCTTTTGGAAAAGAGGACTTGAGCAATGCTTCCTACCCAGAAGAATAAAGATGGAGTAATCCTTTCTAGAGAAGAGGAAGTTGGTAAGATTGAGGATGTTCACTGAATTTTGTGGTAGTCAATTCAACTAGAGGGAGTCATGTACTTTTCAGGAAGACTAAATGCGTATTAGAGAAGGTACTTATGCCGTATGTTTGTAGTCCTTAAACAGTACTTGACGTTTTGCACATAAGTTCTCCTAAAAAGAAGTCCTATGCACAGGGAAACTTAATTGTCATGCTTAGCACAGATTAAAAATTCTACCCCTCCCTCTAAAAAGAACTGCCAACAGTCCAAAGGCCCACAATGATAAAATTTGTGCTAAGTTACGTAAAAATGGACTACGTAGCTGTATTAATAACAGATGGGACCCATTCACGAGTTACCCTGCAGCTAGACTTTGCAAAGTTACAATACATAGGAGGTTTGCACAGTGACTGAGAGTAAGTAGGTTTGTCTAGGTGTACCTAGTGCAGAAGTTACATGTTTGGAAATTGATAAACTTTACCACAACCTTCACTATTCTAAAGCAGAGTTGGTGTGATTTCTTTCTATTTCTTTCTATATTCTTTTCTATCTATTTCTTTCTATATTTCTATATATGCCCCAAGACAAAAGCTATGGCTTGGACAGCGCTTCTGAGCACTGTTATTAGCAAGCTTCCCTTAAAGAGAAGCAGCTTTCTTGAAACAAAACCTCATTCTGCCACTGATTCAGAAGAAACCGGTTTTATTTTGTCAGGAATAATAGCCTACAGTCAAGGACCAACACAAGATTAAATCAGCTGATTACATGAAAGGCAGATCTACTGCCACAAACCAGACACTACTCAGATTCATACTCAACGGGGAGACCAAAATAGCTTCGTCAGCCAAAGATTAGCAGCACACTGACAGGAAGTGACTAAAAAGGCAAAAAATAGGTGAAGAAAAGGAACTATTCCCAGTTTTGCTTCTGCTTTTTAATGAATTTATTACCCTCCCTCCCGCTGGTCATTCTATTTCCTATGTAAATGGTCAATACAATCAACCTTCACACTGTACATTAATTTCCCTCCCCATCAGCCGCAGGTTTCTTTTCTCAGCCTTACCCCATTTGACAGCCCTCAATTCTAGCTGCACTGAGATGAAGACTTTATTTTTATTATTAAACAATGAACTTTCCTTTTAGGGCATAGTAGCCTTTTTCTTTATTAAAAACTTTACAACAGGTTGTCAAGAAAAGGTTATTTAAAAACTGCTATAAATATTTTGATCATCTTCCCCATTGTATTGTTGTGTTACGACCTCTTTTTAGCAGTGTTAAATTAAGAGAAATCCAACTTACTGATAATCGGTAGAGCTTCCCTTTCTTTTCCTATTACAATCCATTCCTGAAGTGCTAAGGGAACTGGAGATCAAGTCAGCAGGGTCTGGTGACATAAAGTCACTGATTGTAGAAGATATGTCCATCCTTTGGTCTGCCATTGGATTGTCTAACATTGAAAAAACAAAACAAAACCAAAAAATCTTCTGCATTAACAGAAGCAGAAACTTACATATTTTTAACCAAAAAAACCCAAATCTCAAACTTAGTATTATTAAAAACTGCAAAAATCACAATTCTATTATTTCCTTTTGCCATAAAACAGATAATAGGCAATTTCTCCTTTTCCAGCTACTGGTGTATTGAATATTGCATACAAACCATGACCATTCTCAAAATGCATTACTTAACACAATTGTTTTTGTAGAATTGTCAGAGTGATCTTCAACTAAACCAGGCTTACTCTTATGTTAACTGGCCAGCCAACTGCTTCTACCTAACATAAATAAAGGGTAAGTTCTGTCTGTCTTTTGCTGACTGGGAACACTAGTTTTAGTGTGTCTCTCCATTTGAAAATCATATTATCAAAGTTCATAAGCTTTGAGAGTTCTAATTCCACTGAGTTTCATGGAATGGAATTCAGAAGATTTCCATAGAAAAATCAGGCTAAACAAACACCGCCACCACAGCAGACCCCACAAAGAAAAAACCTAATAACCCAATGATAGTTTAAGAAGACTAGTTAAAGGTACAAACACACACATTTTAACCCTCTAGACTGCAAATAATTATACTGTTGGAAGAAATCCTGTGAAAAGCTTATTTATTATTAAATGGCATTAACTGGGAAAGAGAACAGTTTTTACCTGAAAGCCTGTCTTGGAAGCCTAGATCAACCTGGGGAAAGATGATGATGGTCAGTCTGAAGGAGTTGATTACCTTAAAACTCTTCCATGCCTCATATTCTGTTAGTCAAGTACTTTCAAAAACCTGAATGAGAAGAAAAATAGCAAGCTTAAAAAACACTTTCAAACCAAGTTTTTTTTCAGAACAATTGTTTTAGACACAGTTTACAACAGCAAATAGATGTTTTCTACTCAAGGATCAAATTTTAATTTCCTCAAAGTGCAGAAGCTTTATCCATCATCAAAAGGGTTACAGGTTGGGATGTGCATCTCCAATGGACCAAGCTTTGGAACAGAAGGAATCTCTTCAGCATCACTTCCTTTTGGGCCCTGCTTATCATTCTTTGGTCTTCACACAGAACCCCTCTGCTCACAAGCAATGATCAGATCAAAACACATTTGTTGTCAGATGCTACCAGAATGAGTCAAACTGCTGTTAGTGCAAAAGACAGACTCACCCTTCACTCCTGGCTGCCTCACTTTCAAAGTGGCCATTGCAGTAAGACAGTTTGGGCTTGGCTTACTATTTTATTTTCCCTTGTAACAGCAGTTGGCATTTTCAAAGGAAAGGGGGTTAAACATTGTCCTATTCTGCAGGCTTCAAGTTTTAAATAAAATCCAGACCCCATACTACAACTCAAGTCCTCAACTGTGTCTCCCACCTACACTGTAAACTTAGTGGCTGGTCTGCAGGTAGATGTCCTTCCCTTCCAGATTTCTGGCACAAAACAAGTTTTTCAGCAAAACTTACTAGGCAAGACTTAAAAACTGTTCTAAGTCTGCCTCTTGCAAAAAACTTGGAAAGTCTTTTGGATACACTGTTTTCTGGTAAATGCATCTGTGAACATTGTGCCTGCCTTTCCAACCTGCGATGACAGCAGAACTTCCCGATTACACAGATCAGCAAGCTCCCACAACACTCTCAGAAGTTTGCAAGTCAACCAACCAGCATTCTGGCAACAAGACCACATTATAACTGATTCTACTGAATCACTTGTATAGACATGTTAAGAGTTATAAGCCAACAGAAACCTCCCAAAATTCAATGGTATAATTTTCTTCAGCTCTGCCAGAATAGCAAATTCAGAATTTACTTCAAAACCTTCAGTTATCTAAATCGCTGGTCCTGTTATGGTAATAACAGTCAGGATCACAGCTCTTAAATCTAAGGTCAGGCAAGTCACTGCCTTAATACCACCAACTTGTGAACAGAGGATCATTGTTGTTCTAGAAGCAGAGCTTCCAAACTGCTGCTGAGGGCTCATCGTCCATCTCACCCAACAACTTCTCTGTGGTCCCTTCTCAAAAACAAAAAAGGAGTCAGGCATTTGCAAATGTGTGGACATACTGGTACAGGCAAGTTAAGAGCTCAGCTGACACCAGAAGGTCACTGACAAAAGCTAAATCAGTACAAATTTAAGTCAAATTATAAATTGCCATTGAGTCCACAACCACAGTTTATTTTACAAGGCTTTCATTCACACTAATACAGTTACTTGTAGATCAGGCCTTACTTTTTCTTCCTATACCAGCCTTTTCCTAGTTATCTGCTTTGTCTCTCTTACTCAAAGTAGTCCAACAACTATAAACTCGATTATGTTACTGTGGTTTATGAGATTACTGCAGCTTAATTTACAAGCCACCAGTTAAACCACAGCCACTGACCATTTCTCTGTGCTTGGTTTAGATGCAAAAACATTATCTTCAACCTCAGTGCATGTGCAGAAGTTAGTCATAGCTAAACTTAGTGTGGCCTGTGGCTAAGCACTATGAATCCAGTGATAAAAGTACCGTCATCCCAAACTACCTACGATGCCACTTTTTTATGCTGTCCAATTACTGTGCATCCATGATTCAGTCTTGGAACCTACTATAAAACTCAAGCACTGTATAACGCACATACCAGAAACAAGTAGTTTCTAAAATTTCTGGTCCAACCACCCCCCATCAACTTTCAAAAGTTCCTGAACACCTCTATAAGTGAGCGTACTTGTTGAACTCACATTTTACTGTTTAATATAATTTCACAGACCACTTATGATGACCTCAGACAGGAGGTTGGGACGAGCTGGAATAAAAAACAGGGGGGGGAAGGGTTTGTAAGTTTAACACAATCCTTTCCCCTTAAGAATGTCTGCAACAGTCAGCATTTTAGCTTAATAATCAGAACGCTGCACAAATCACTGGTGTGCTTTAATGCAAGCAAAAAATTGTTTTGTTGTTCATCTCAAACCAAAAATTCCAAAGCAGTTTTATAGAAAAATTCTTGAAATTAAGTACCCATTCAACTGTGCTGCTATTTTAAATTATAACCAAGTGTCTACCTTTCATTGTTTCAAAGCAGCTATTTTAAGTGTCTTGACGATTTCAGCAGAACAAAATCACATCAAAAACAGAATTCTCAATTTTTTTTTCAAGTCAGCCCTTTCTCTACCATGGCCCAAATGCTCATCCCAGTTCTAACAACCACAGTCCTACATTTTAGCATTATAGGACTTAAGAAGAATCACACGTCTCTTGAAATGAGGTTTAAAGTTAAGAAAATGTCAACCCAATGATCAGAGCAAAAATCAGCATGCCCCACTATAATAAATAGTGAACAGTGCAGAGAAATGTTTTGTTGCAAGGCTTTCTTAAAATTCTGAAAAATTGGATATTTTACCATCTTTTCAGCCTCCAGCTGCTAGTTGTTCAATAGCTCAAGAAAATTCTCTATGAGAAGGAACACAAAAAAGTCACCTATATATAAGCAAAGTTCAAATCTTCCATTTATGATGCCCAGCCTGTTGCCAAAGTACTCAAAGGACCTACTTGAAATAATGCCATGTAGTCCACTTCCTGATTAAATTCTCCTGTAGATGAGAATCAAATGGTATTTTGTCATTGTATTGCATGACAGGGTCTCTCCACAGCCTGTTTGGGACTACTTCCTTCAGGATTCCCTTCCCTTGCATTCAGTCTTTCTCAACCCGCTGTAACAAGGCTAATGAGACAGTAAAACAAATCTTACTGTTCATCCCTTAAAAAAAGTTAGATGACACGTGACTAGCTTAATCATGCAGCAAAGCTGATCACGAGTACGTAAACACCTCTGAGCAAATCAAGGTCAGAGCTAAAGTAGGTCAACTACATCTACCAAGCACCCATCCGGGAGTCAAGACCTCTTTACACAAGCGCCACCAGTTTCAGTTACCCCTAGGCGAGAGTCAGCTATCTCCATCATACAGACATATTCATTCTAAAAGAAATGCAATTCATAACTTTATGAATCAGAAGTGTCTCACATCTTAAAAGCACTATTTTGCAATGACAGAGGAAAACTGTGGTGTGGTTTCCTTAAGAAGTAATTGAAAAGATACTCATTGTCCCTATGCGTAACAACTGAACCAAAAACAGCTACCCAAAGGAAATCATCTACTTCCCTTCACACCAGTATTTAATCTCAGAAGTTAACTGTCACAGTACGAACCAGTAAGAAACAGAAGAATAGGATTATTTATCTTTGCTATCTGTATTTCTTCAAGAGGTGTTGTAGATGTATGTACACTCCAGATGCGCAGACGTTCAGTAATGGTGGGAGATTTCTGCTCAGCAGCACAAGGACTGCAGTGTCCCTATGATGATTTCAAGATGCATACTGGCACACGTGGGCATGGCTGCTCCAAGTAACAAGCAGTTTCTATATCAGAATCTTTATTATAAAATACTCTGTATGAATCAAAGGCAGATCTTTGAAGTAAAGCAGTGGTATTTTCCTTTTCCTTCAGTACTTAAGGAGCAGCTGTCAGAATACTTCATATTTGCCCCATATATTGATACTGTTTTGCTTTAACGGCACATTTGTGTTCCTTGAACTCCCTAGTATTATTTGCAAGAACACTCTGTACTCCCAGAAGATAAAAAGCCCTGTGGCTTCCTCTCACACGCAGATGCATCTCACCGCACCCTCTGGAGCAAAGAAGTGATTTTACCCTGGTTTGCTTGTTGAGGTCATCCTTTTACCACTCACTCAGCAGCATGTTCGCCAACCCCAGCAGCCTACGATCCACATCTGAGTTTTGGAACTCTTACTGACCCAAGCTCCTAGCGACACCGGTAGCTCATGTTTCAACCCCCTCCTTATCCACACACACAGAGCAGCAGTGACCCAGCAGCCTCCTGCACCCCTCGTGTTAGCAGCTGCTGCTACCCAGCCCCTCACAACAGGGCACAAGTATCTCCTGCTCTGGGGAAGGCAGAGGCACAGCTTTCAGCTGCTCGAGCTACTTACTGTTCAAACAGCTGCTCCCCATCTTTCCTAAAGAAAAAGCAGCAGGCTGGAGAGAAGCATCCCATGAATTTCAACCAGCCACAAAGCTACAAAATGAATTATTTTGACTTTGGAAAAAAGTGTTAAATAAACAGAAGAAAAACTCCACAGGGACGAAGAATGTCTTTCAGCTCTAGGAATTTAATGTAAAGGCAGTTTCTCAATAGATCAATATACTGCCCACATGCACTCCCCTACCGAAAACAAGTCTGTTCATCACTAGTGTCTCTGAGAAAAGCCAGAATGAGTCGTATCATGGCATCACCCCAAAGGAGTTTTCCAGGCTGTCACAGTGGTAATGGAGCCACAGGACAGTATTCTGAATTTTGTCTTGTTCATAGAGCACAGTTCAAGATGGGCATCAGATCCCATCTCTCCTTGCTTAAAGGGGGAAGTATTCAAAACTTTTACTTGTAACAAAGGACTTCTCTGTTGCTCCAAAACCAAGAATAAGTGGTAACTAAAATAACTTTCTCTTGCACTGGGGAGCTCAGAACTAGACCCAGGAACACAGAAGTGTCTCACCAGTGCTCAGGAAGCGGGAAGGATCACTTCCCCCAGCCTGCCGGCAACACTACTCCTAACGCAATCCCGGAGGCTGTTGGCCTTCCTTGCTGCAAGGGCAGCACTGCTGGCTCATGGACCCCCAAGCTGTTTTCCAGATGGTCAGCCCCTAGTCTGTACCGAGGCATGGGGTTTTTCCTCTCCAGATGCAGGACTTGGCATTTCCCTTTGTTGAACTTCATAAGGTTCTTGTCAACCCTTTTCTCTGGCTTGTTGAGATCCCTCTGATTGATAGCACACCCCTGTGGTATATCACTCTTCCCTATCCTGTGCTATCTGTAAGTATGAAGCTTCAGACAGCATGGAAGGAAACAAAGAAAGGCTGGTTCTCAAAAGAGAACTGAACAGTCTTAACAACCACAAAAAATCCTAGCTCATGTTCTTCTCTCAGTGAAGCATATAAATGTTTGCTTCAAGGATGGTGCAGTCCCATGGGAAGGCCTTACAGATGGAGATACGGACCATCTTCACAGCAGAAAACGAAAACCATAACAAGACCAAAGCCAATCCATGCCAATTCCTGGAATCAAACCTGTTTAGACTGAAAGGGGTCTGTCTATGCTATGGATGAAGTATTTCCCTCCCCAGTAAGGGACTAGTACATACCTCTAGTGATACTGCTAAAAGTCTAGCATGCAATTCTACAGAACAGCCACTGGGTCTGGAGATTGTATCATCATCAGAAGCAGCATCCTGACTAACCAGCTCACCCTTAGACACAGGAGATTTCATTTCCTCTCATGTCTCAAGACCATTTGCCTCTCTGCCTACTCAGTGAATCCCAGCTAAAAGAGTATTTCAACAAAGCTTGCTAGTTTGCAATCATTATTGAAAACTTGATCTAGTATAAGCTTCTCATCAGCCAAGATTAGACTCTTTGAGCTTTTATTCTTTGAAGTAAGCCCTTTCAGACATTTCATTTTGGGCAGCCATCAAAACAAAATATCAGAAAGGAACTCATCAAGCCCTTATGAGAAGGTGGTGATGCACACTCTTGGAAACCAGTACTAAGATGCTGCTGTTACCAGAAGAACTTGGCCTGCTTCAATAATGAATCCTCCAATACATGTTCTCCTTAGGCTTCCAGAAACTGCTTCCACAGGGAAAACAAAATGGACATGCCTTTCTTGGAAGACCAGGTTTCAAGGGATTTCTGCAGCACACCTACAAAATATGGCTGTTACCTACACATGAAGCAAACTATAGCCTCTCTACAGTCTTCTGGAAGCAACAAGTACTGGTCCTCACATCACTAGATATTAAGTATAACTATCAGTGCTGAAGTAATACCTAAGCTCAGCCACAGTGGCCAGAATGAGAGTAACCAGTTCAGATGTCTCTACTTAGAGCAGGAACCAGTGAACTCTGCCTCAGAGCTGTGCAAACATTTTACAGGGTGCCTTATGACATTTTACAGACACACCAAGATCCCCACAGGTATTCTAGGAACATATTTTCAGATTTTATCTCAAATGTCAAGAAGATGGATATTTTAAGGAGGCTTTTACAAAAAAGTATAGTTGTCACACAAAATCTGTAAGATAACAGCCGACCTCTTACAAACAGTAAGAAAAATTACACTAAGAATTACACCCAGGTATAATTATCAACACAAGATCCACTCTCAATTAGCACACTCCTTCACGCCTTCAGATGCCTTACTTCAACAGGTCCTGCTGACCAAAACCATCCAGTTTGATTTCACTGCAAATGGATACAACCATAATGGAATAAAACTCGGTTATTCTGAGAACAGCTGCTTGTAGGAAAAGGACTGAGCTCAATATCACAAGTGTTTTAATTATTTACAAAAACACCCAAACCAACTTAAAAACAATGCTACAGAGATTTTGTTCAGCACAGCACCCCAGAATTTCTCCAGTGTAAGTTATAGAACAAAATATTTATATTTTACATTTAAAAATAGAGTCACACCAATGTTAAATGCTGGTAAAGTAAGTTCACAAAATCTATGTTAAGATGTAGTATTTAATATTCATTTATTCCAACCCTTCAGAAGACTTTGTGCATGTGTGGGAAGGAACAAAGTTATCATGGAGGGAAGACTTAAAATTAATAGACAACAGAAACTTTAACTCCTTTGGGACAGATATCTAATTCTACTCATTTAACACCAAAATCAATTCTTCTTTTAGTAATGACAGACCCATACACAGTTAAAATAAAAAAACCAAACAAACAAGAAAATCTACTTCCTCAATTACTGAGATATAAACTTAGTTGAAATTCTCAAACTGAGTTTCCAAGCCAGGTCCAGCCTCCAGTGTGTGAGAGATGTACTGTTTCACAACCACTGAATGCAATCCTTGTTCATCAACCCTAAGCCATCCAAGGGATTGGGGGGAGTGAGGCAGAGTGACAGGCGGTGTGAAAGACAGAGCGAGATCCATCCTACCATGTGGTTAAATCAATTATCCAGCATTTATATGCTTTAAGTAAAAACCTAATCAAAATCACTGTTGACTTCTTTAGTAGCTTCTGTAGTTCCAGCATGCTTTGATCAGAAACCTTAAAAAAAACAAAACCAAAACAACAAAAACCCTCTCAGTTGAGGCAGCAGTGGTTCTGTGAAGTCTCTCAAGTTGTACACATTGCTTCTGATCTATCAACAAAATAAGATGCCTTATCTTGTGCTGCACTGTAGAGTCAACTTCAAACAAAAATTTTTAGAAAATCAAGAATTTTTCCCTTAAGAGGACTGTACACAACCTGGACTGACATTTCCAGAGCAGGAGAAGCATACAAGATAACAAGTAGGTAAGCTACATAACTCACTCGCCATGTTTACACAAACAGTGGGAATTTACAAATCGGTGTGTCTTTAGCTCACAACTAGGGATGCCTACCTTTTGCACCTGCAGTCCAAAAGATGCAGCTTTCCCTTCCAAGATTCTGTCTGACTCCTAAATACGAGCACTAGTTTACAGCAGGCAGATGCTTTACATACAAGTTTTAAGGACACCTTCACCCTCCAGTTGCCCAAACTGAACAAGCGAAGTTTCATGCGGTTAAACATACATCTTCTAATTTAGAGCTTAAGAATAAATGTCCCAAAGGCTAACTGTTCATTTTAAGTATTATTATGACCATGATATGCTCTGGGCAAGTTTAATTTCCTTTCTGTAGCTAAGTGAAGCTCCTGTATCCTCAACAATTTGGCAAATATTCTTCCTGTAGTTCATAATCTCCAAAGTTGTCTTTCAATGGCAAGAAGGCAAAATCCTCTCACAAGAAGTTCTAAGAAATGTGTCTTCTAAAAGGCACCCATATGAAATACCAGTCTAGCAAAACACTTTCTCACTTACTTCCAAGGTAGAAGCTGCATGTCAGTTCCCACTCTAATACTTACCCAGTCTGACTGGTGATTTGGCACACCATGGAACCCATTCTAGGATTTCTTCCTCAAGCTTATAACTACTGCTTGTGCTTTCATATAACTTGCAATAGGATGTCTTGATTGAAAGATTTCAAGTGAGAACAAGCTTTAACTCAATCCACTCTTCTCACTGGCAGAGCACTATTTTAGTACTCCATTAGTTACTCCAGCTTCCAGTCACCAAATCCTTCTGTGCTTTTGTCAGGTTTTCGTTTTCTTCTCCCCTCATACTGGAGTATTGTAGGCATCAAAACTAGACAATACATTCAAGCTCTCGCATGACTAATACTACCCAAGTAATATTTCCTCACTTGACTTTTAAAGTTTATGCATTCAGGGATGTTAGTCATTTTTCAGTTTAATAGGTTGAACCACTACACCCTTCTTTTATTCTCTGAAGTGCATTTATTAAGGTGACAAACCTAGTTTCCTGCATCTTACTTTGAGTTGAAACACCTGGTCCAAATACTGTGTATTGGGTTTGTGTGGCAAGGTTTTGGTAGCGGGGGGGCTACAGGGGTGGCTTCTCTGAGAAGCTGCTAGAAGCTTCCCCTGTGTCCGACAGACCTAATGCCAGCCGGCTCCAAGACAGACCCACCGCTGGCCAAAGCCGAGCCAATTGGCCATGGTGGTAGGGCCTCTGGGATAACATGGTTAAGAAGGGGAAAAACAACTGTGCAACGGCAGCCAGAGAAGAGATGAGCGAGAATACGTGAAAGAAACAACTCTGCAGACGCCAAGGCCAGTGAAGAAGGAGGGGAGGAGGTGCTCCAGGCACCGGAGCAGAGATTCCCCCGCAGCCCGTGGTGAAGACCACGGTGAGGCAGGCTGTCTCCCTGCAGCCCATGGAGGTCCACGGTGGAGCAGATATCCACCTGCAGCCCATGGAGGACCCCACACCAGAGCAGGTGGATGCCCGAAGGAGGCTGTGGCCCTGTGGGAAGCCCAGGCTGGAGCAGGCTCCTGGCAGGACCTGTGGACCCATGGGGAGAGGAGCCCACGCTGGAGCAGGTTTTCTGGCAGGACTTGTGACCCCGCAGGGGACCCGCGCTGGAGCAGTCTGTTCCTGAAGGACTGCACCCTGTGGAAGGGACCCATGCTGGAGCAGTTAGTGAAGAACTGCAGCCTGTGGGAAGGGCCCACGTTGGAGAAGTTCATCGAGAACTGTCTCCCATGGGAGGGACCCCACACTGGAGCAGGGGAAGAGTGTGAGAAGTCCTCCCCCTGAGGAGGAAAGAGCGGCAGAGACAGTGTGCAATGGGGACTGCAACCCCCATTCCCTGTCCCCCTGTGCCACTCGGGAGGAGGAGGTAGAGAATTCAGGAGTGAAGTTGAGCCCAGGAAGAAGGGAGGGGTGGCGGGAAGGTGTTTTTAAGATTTGGTTTTATTTCTCATTATGCTACTCTGATTTGATTGGTAATAAAGTAAACTAATTTTCCCCGAGTCAAGTCTGTTTTGCCATGACAGTAATTGGTAAGTGATCTCTCCCTGTCCTTATCTCAACCCACGAGCCTTTTGTCGTATTTTCTCTCCCCTGTCCAGCTGAGGAGGGGAGTGATAGAATGGCTTGGTGGGCACTTGGCATCCAGCCAGGGTCAACCCACCACATATTGTTAGACATACTGCATACAGTTGATTCTGTTTTTCAGTCACGTTATTACTACAACAAACCCAAAAGCATTTGGTATGCGTGAGACCTTTCATTCAGAGACCTATTGCCAAATGAACTACAACTAAAGAGTTTATATCTTCAGGGAACAACGCATAGAAACAAAAGGGCAAAAACATCACAAAAAAGGAGTGTAGCCACAGATGGTTATATTTATACCTTATACTTTCATTTCCAGTTTTTGCACATTCCTTCTGGTCCTGCTAATTTCCATCTCGGGCTTGAAGAAGCCGTCCCTGCTCTCAGCACTCTGCCAGCCTGACAAAGAAAAGTTGACAGGCTGTCAGTTCCCCTTCAATCCTAAAGCAAGCCTTGGGAAAAGGAAGATACTCTCCACCTGCCTGGAACCAAGCTGGGGTATTCCCCACTTGGCTGCCTCTCTACTGTATCCTCTAGCACACATATCCCTGACAGGTTCCTTTTTCCCCACTGGTTTCTTAAAAGCCCTTTTTGACTTAACTTTACACAAAAATCAGCTGTCAAACACAAATGCATCACATCCATATGAACAGCAATATTTCTTCCTTCAGAATATCTTAGTACTATATTAGAGGCTCAACTCCATTTTTGTTCTCCCACTATACCACTGGTTTTTGGATGGGAAAGCATCCCAGCTTTTTGTTAACTATATGAGTAGGTAGTCTGCTAAAAAAAAAAAAAAAAGAGTGAGCTGCAGAAGAACATACAATGATGGCATAGCTACTGTATGTGTTAAGTTAAAGTTTATGTGTAGAAATGGAGAAATTTACTACTTGGATTTATTTACAAACTTACAGTTTTAAGAAAATAACCCCTCCCCACACACACTCATGCAAATAGCCTCAGCTACTTGTCTCTGCACCTGGAGTCCCTTTGATACAGGTGGAGCAACAATAAACACTAATATAAATAAGTTCAGCAGTTCAGTTTCCTTAAGTCACACTATTTGCCAGTTAAATCCAAATCAAACCAGTGAAAACTGAGACACTGCGACAATTTAGCACAAAGACACAAACATCAAAAAAAAAAGATACACAGGCCATTTTCAGTCTTGTTCAATGCTTCAGAAATAATAACCTCCCCCATTCCTGAACTCCTGGTTTTTAAATGAGCGATCTACTGTGAACACTGAGAAAGGCAGCATTTCAGATTTATGACAGCTCATACCGTGGCATTATCCGATACTCTGCTCTTGAGAGAGTCACATAAAGCAGTTAGGAACCACAGCAACAGTGAACAGTGAGAAGCAGGGCAAGTTCCCAACACTCCCCTAGGGCCAGCACTAATATTGATACAGTGCATTATGAGCAGAATTGCTATTGCTGAAAACTACCTATTCAGATGCCCAAACAACAGTCATGCTTAGTCCTGCCACAGGACAAGGCAAGTATGACTGCAGGACAGCTGCTTCCAGTCTCACATCATACTTTCACCGGTTCCAAGTGACTGTGAAATCAAAACGACAATTAAAAGAAGTCCTTTAACAGGACATTAAAAGTAAAGTTAGATGTGTCATCATATCATATACTGAATGCATAAATGACATACTCTTGGCTGCTTCTGCCACAGCACTAGCCACTTTTTATGTTTCCTTATCTCTTACTTGGATAAACTGGAATTTCTGTGCAATGTGACACACCTCCAAGGTGAGCCCCAAATAACCAACAACAGGCACTTCGCTAGCATCTAGGAAGTTTTTGCTTCTGAGGCTTTGTAAATCACAGCATTCAAGGTAAGACTTGGTGGAGCAAATCAAGTGATAATTTAGGAAGAAGCCATGCAGAATATTTCCTGTCTTTTACATTCATGCCCAGAGTGGCAAATACCTCAATAACAGCTATATGGCTTGGAAAGTCGTATTTGTCTAACTCAGGATAAGCACGAGTTACTGTTGAAAACCTCACAGCAAAGTTCTACAGAACAGCTGATACAACATCTTAGTGCCATCAACGGGGTCGCTTCACTCCCTTTTTTCTTCTCTTCCTTGTCACCCCTCGCCCAGATTTCCCTTCCAGTACTCCAGCACAGACATTTTACAGTCCCCAGAGCCTGTCTGTACAGTGTGTCGAATTGATCTGCTCATCAGGCTGAATAATAATAACTTGACAGACAGCACAGTCTTCTGGGGGGTTAGCAAGCTCAACCATCTTACTGAAAGGTCAGATGATACCCAGAACCAGTGCAAAGCAAGGGGGTGAGACATGCCAGAAGAGGGGAATGGGCAGAACTGTCTCCTTCAACAGTAGTGAGTGGTTAAAATATCCCTGTTAATCCCTTAACTGCACTTTCAGCTTATTCACAGCACTCCAGCAGGATTTGTTTTCAACATGTAAATCCTTCCATGGTTTGAGCAAGGCAAGGTGTGCTGAAATCTTTCTACTGATCCACACCTGCACTGTGACATTTTCTCTGCTCAGGAGTTTGTTCTTTTGTGAATGACAAGTTATGAATATATAGGCACAGTGGAAGAGCATTCCTATTCACTCTGTATTCATTGCTTCAGTGGGAATATAAGCTTTATTTTCTTGTAAAAGGCCTACAGCAACAGAAAAGCCCTTTACGGAAATGGCTGATGAAACATATTTCTTTTTTTGTGCGTCTATACGTTAATGCTGATGTTGAACCACCAAACTTCCAAACCTGTGACATTCAGCTGCCAGAGATACATCTGGATGCAAGTCTCAGACTTGTGTTTTTGCAGGCAGGTTTTAAATCTATGATTTCTAATTTAAATCAACAGTCAAGTTTGCATGCATACTTCTACATTACAACTGAAACTGAAAAAGTGTTTTAAAATTGCTGTTGTATTTAGAACAAAGACTCACATTACCAAATCAAGAAAGCCCTTAATAAAGGCAGAGTAATGATCAGGGAACACCAGCAATTCACTTAATAGGACCCTTATGCTATGCAGACATGTTGACTGTTACAAGAAAAAAAAAAAAAAGAGAAAGAAAATACAGCAAGTGGGGAAGAACAGTGTCTCATCCACAGAAAAAAAAAAACCCCACAGATAAAAAATCCTGCCAACACCAAGCATGGGCAAGAGAGAAAGAAAACTTGCCCAGAATAAAACCCAAAACAAAAAACACAGCCACATACGCCACAAAAGGACTCTTGGTAAAACTGAAGGCTGCATTTTTTTTTTTAATGATTGCTTTTGCTTGGATCAAAGATCCACCCATGCAACAAGCCCCTCCAAATGAAGAGGGGATACAATACAGAGCAAAGGGACATCTAACTAACAGTTGCAAGCAGTAGTTTTTCCAAGCCATTGTTTTATTCCAAAGAGAACATTCCACGACCTACGCAGTCCAATCCCAAAGGACTTAGGAAGGATCACTAGACAGTTCACATTCCTCCACAAAAAGTTTAAGTAGGTTTAGATGATCTTATTTCCGCAAGTAGCAGGCTTGTGCCAAATATTAATAATGCAGTCCCTTAGTTACCACTTACAAATGCTCGTAATTATTTACAGCTCCTGAACAGTACGGAGGACGACTTGGATATCATCCAACAAATCCACAGCAATTAAATTTATTAGAAAATAGAAAACTTTCCAGTTTCACTCAGTGAAACAAGACAGGCAATGAGTTCTGTATTACAAACAATGAAGTAAGCGGGTACTCTTCACCTTAGAAAACTGACAGGACCAAGGCCTACAAAATCAAATGTCACAGGGACATCAAACAAAGCTTGGTTGAAAGGTTGAAAACAACACAGCTCTTCACACATGAGGTGGTAGGCTGTGGAAACTCTCTTCTGTATAACAGGAAGGCTAGAAGTTCATGAGGTTTCCAAAAAGAGGTAGGGCCAGTTCATGGAAGGGAATTCTGCTGAGGGTTACCATCACATCTGGCTCATGAAGTCCCTGAGGTGAAAATAACTGTGGGCCAGTATGAGAGGACGCATGCTTGCCCTATTCTTACTCTCTGCCAGGCAGCCGCTCACAGCCACTGCTCAAGATGGGACTCTGCAGGAACTGGGTCGTTGTTATGACATGCAACGGTCACTCTTACCTTCTTTCAGTATTAGCAAAAGAACATTATCTCAATTTCTAAGTATTCAGAGAAAACTTCTACTTACAAGAATGACATACATGGAATACCCATAGTGAAAGTGTAAAGTATACAACAGCCTCAAAAAATCCTTTCTAGGTTACCTCGGGTTTAAGTCAACTAACCTGCAGTTATCACCATAGCATCACTTAGCACCAGGTGGAAGGTTGAAATTCAGGCAGTACACATTACACTAAGTTTAGCAAGGCAAATGTAAAAGCTTAGCTTATCAGAAAAAAAAGTAATATAAGAAACAAGACTTACATGTTAGGCATCTGCTTTCGTAAGTGGAATTTCAAACCCAGTTTAAACAACTAAATTCCTACGCAGCACCTAGAAACAATAGCACGGAGCAGGGAAGCATGTAAAAGTCAGTAAGCACAAACCACCCCAAACAAACACTCAGAATGGCCGTCCCACACTTCACCTTGCTAAGCACTTCAGTTAATACACACAGTTCTCCACTCACCTGAAGACTTGCTGACAGTATGAAGTTAAATTTCAAATCATCAAGCAGAGCTCACACTTCTCTTTTGAAGAAGCCAAAGGAGCCAGCAAAGTAGGGGAACTGTTATGATAACACGTGGGGAAAAACCCCAACCAGACAAACATGCTTAGAATAGAAAAGAATCACATATTTCAGGGGTTCATATACTAATCACTAGATAGAAATATTTCTGCCTTTTTTCAGAGTCCTGTTTTTCTGCAATGTTCACTTCAGAACATGATCTAGAGTCTCATGCACTATTTTGCCCTGACTTTACAAGAGAAAAACATATCCTTTTTGTATGTGTTTTTGCCTCAGTCACTCATCTGGTGCTCAACTGAAATGGTTTTTTAAGGATAACTGCTAAAGGTCCTTCAGCTGTCTTCAAGGGTTCTGTCTCCTTTTCCATATGTGTTGAACATATTCTTTGTCCCTAGAGGTACAAGCTTAAGTTTATATTCAATAAATTCTGAAGTAACTGACTAAACACAAAATATTTACTTTGAGTAACTTAACCAACGAATATAAATGTCCTTTCATTATTGTCATGTTAAATCACTACATCTTTTTTTCCTGAATATGGACATCAGCCCCTCAGGTTCCTCTCCCCCTTTTGCCTCCATCATGTATCAGTGCTCGAGATGTTTTTCTTATACAAATCATTGGTATTAAAACTTGGTATTATTTCAAAATAGAGAAGCTGTATTTTGCTCCCCTTAATTAGTAAGATTACAGATCAAAGGTGAGGTTTGCTTTGCTTTTTAGTACTGCTGAACAAAACTCTTAGATACTACATTTTATCTATGCCTTATAGAATAACAATATGAGAATCCTCAGTAGTATTTTTAGCCTTTTAACTTTCAAGTTGTCTTGAAGAAAGGTTGCAAGACGCTTCATAGATGGTCCCCCCCTCTGTTATAAGTCTTTCCGGCCCTCCCTCTGCTTCACACTGTGATTAAAGCTGTGTGTCCCTCAGCTTCCTTCTACTCAAGCACATTGCAGTACAGACAAAAGTACGTAAGTTTTATCTTAATACTGATACCAGATTCATTCAGATTTGTTCCCTTGTATGATCATGTATTCTGATCTCCTCTGCAATAGGAGGCAACCTCATCTACTATTTTATACAACAAGCTGATATGCTGTAATTCAGGCCAAAGTTTATTTTAGAAAGATATCCTGGATCAACTGGTATGTTGCAAGAATCTATTACCCTCCTCCTATCTTTTCTATTCCAAAGCTTAGTTCCTCTTGTTCAAAACTTCCAACTTTTCTAGTCTGAATTCAAGTAGGCCACCTATCAGCTACTAAACTAATTTAATTTTCTCCTACCAGGTAACCTTATCAGGTCATTGACTGAATGAAGGATGAATCCAGTGAAATCCTTTTTCCTCTTTTAACTAAGCTTAGTTGCGTTTCTTTCATCTCATACTCTAAGGTTGTTTGCAAAACACAGTTCATTCCTTGAACTCTTTTTTCAGTCTTCTATAAAGACTTTATGAAGTACAGGAAAGTATTAAAGTTATGGCATAATTAACATCATGCATAGATCAAACTACCTTTGAATCCAGCTTGATATCCTTGTTCACCAACCCAAAAATTCATTTGTCCACCTCTTGTAACACTGCACTGGGAACTGCCAGTCGGTAACACCCTCCCACCCTCAGTCACTTCAAACCTTCATCTTTTAAGTGTGATATACAGATGCACAACTGTTCGGTAGCTAGTTGGAAATGGAACATATATTTCTTAAGCAAGATCTCATCAAGCCACATAGGCTGTTGGAGTGATACCTAAACAGACCAACCTGCACCACTTGACTCTCACCAGCATGAGTCTCTTCTGCCACCATAGAGATAGTGATAGAGATCCTGACTAGTTAACGTCAAGGACAAAACCAAGTGGAAATTGCCAGAAACAATGCTACTGACTAATCCTTGCTCAGATCAAAAACAGTAACTGTACAAATCAGTTAGCTAGTTTATTTAATATGGGGCTATACGGTTTTTTACAGTGCAGCATAGACCTCTCTTTGGGAGATTCATGTGACAGAATTCATATATTTTTTTTATTAGATGAGAAGCCTCAAATCTAAACATTCAACTCTGTAACTGAAGTGTGACTGCAAGAGTTGTTAACCTCCTAGCTTCATCTTTCAGCTGTGTACTCCCATAAAGCACGGGCACTTATCTAAACTCACAGTGAACAGTTCAGAGATCCAAAATAGATTAAAACTAATCCTGCCAAAAAATAATTTTTAAAAAAAGCTACAAGTCTGAGTAGATCACAGAAAGTTGATTCAGGGAGTCAAACAAGTACCAGCGTTGTCCAAAGGAGGGGGAGAGATGATGAGCTCAACAGTAAGTGTGCATATAACTTACCCAGCAAACACACAGGTTAACTTCTGTAGGGATATTACAGCAAGAAAAAGCCTACAAAGTCTCCAACGTAATAGAAATATTCAAGAAATAGTCTGAAAAGTGGTGGCTTTTTTTTTTGTGAGCTGCTGCTTTGAATAGATTTACTCCTTTTATACGAGGCTTTTATCAACACTTGAGTTAAAACAAATCAATCTCCAATACATAGGAGCACAGTCAAGAAAGAACCTGTATGAATGCTATTCAACATCCAGGTAAGTCAGGTTTAAGAAACATTGTTCTGTATTAGAATGGTACATAAAAAGATCAAAATATAATTTACTAAGATGACTGATGTTTACAGACTGAGAAGTAGGAATGTGAAAACTATGAAGAGAAGCAGAACACAACAATACAGGCAGCCAGCAAGAACTAACTGACCACCCCTTTTAAGAGTAGAAGACAATTATTAGCTCACATGTGGAAATGATTCTGATGAGTACACTTTTGGAAGGATGCGTGGAAAATACAGAACTACACCATAAAGAATGATCGAAGAGAAAACTTACATGCTGTTGCCAGACAAAGAGTCAGCCAAATTACATCATAGGGAGGAGTTAAAAGGGATATGTTGTGTTGTATTTGAAGGTGGAAAACTATGGTACTTCACTATAACATGCAATTAGGTTTGCTAGAAAGGGAAATTAAAGTTAACTGTGTCTATCCCTAATGTTTCTTCTTTAAGTAGAAACCTGCTAGTCCATCAAGGTTCTTCCAATTGTTGGAAGGCCAGGAAAGTGCCTTTTTCTGCTTCCTGAAATTCTCTGGAATCCACTTGCCAGCTCCTTCTACGGACAAACCTGAGAACTTGTACCAGTGTTATTCTCTGACCTGGTTGCCAACACGATCTCATTCCAAAACATTGCCATCGCCACAAAACACACACAAGCAAACAAAGCACTCACAGAACTGAGACAAAAGGATAACAAAAAGCCACACACTGGCAACTTTAAGGAGAAAAAAAATTTTTTTTTTTAAATAAAGTCAGAGACCAGTTAAGAGACCAGTTACCGGGTCTTCCAAAGTCACCAAACAAAATTCAGCAGAAAAATGGAAAAATAGGTTTCACTGACAACTAAAAGAAACCAGTACTTTCCCAGGTTTATCAGGGGACACCATCATTCCAGTATGCTTAGGGCTACAGCGAACTAGCAAGCCAGAGAAACACCCTAAAAAGACGACAAGTCAGACGATTGACAAAATACTTTTTTTAAAAAATAAGAAGTATGCATCTGAAAGCCATGCCAAAGGAAGTAGATTACAACAGTTTTACAGCACACCACGAATGAATCCATCGAGGCTTAACTAGTTGTCTGAGCAAATCCTGTTCTAAAAGGCACATTAATTTTGCCTAAAAAGAGCTCGGAACTCTGCTAGACTAACTTAAGCATTTAAAGGAACCTCAAAAGTCTTGCAAGGTTGGATAATGATCAGTTCACCTAAAGACAGAAGATCATTTGACATGCTACAGTGCTAACTAGGTCTCTAATGAGATACCAATATGCACCTTTTCCTTTCTTTTTTGTTGCATCGATGATTTTTTTTGTCCTGCTTCTGAGATGTACAACTATTTGGTCCTTACTAGTGTTCATATGCTCTAGGAAAGAAAAAGTCATTAATTCATTTTAAGTAGAAGACACAGATTCTCCTGTTATCTGCTGACTTAAATCTTTCCTTACTTTCTATTTATATTCCAAATAAAGTTCGAAAGTTTTAGCAGATATTTTTAAAAAGCGCACATCACAGACATACAGAAAACAGATTTTCATGTCACTGAACACAAGGACAATTCTCCTGAATGGCGATTTGATAAGAACATCAAGAGCAAACTAAGGTGCCAATATTTCTCTAAAGGGAAGCCTGAGTAGGTTTTAGAGAGATTTCCTTCCAGAAGACAGAATATGTAGACAAGCTGACAGCAAGAGTAGATCTACGCCAAGTTAGAGAATCATTCTTAAACAGCAATTCAAGATTAGGGTTGGGGTTTTTTGGTTTTGTTTTTTTTTAAACAGACAGCTCTCCTCCCCAAAAGGGAGCAGAGGTGTGCGCAGTTAGTGGACTGAAGTCCAAACCATGTATTGTCTTGGTGGAAAAGAGAATTTTCTTCCTTTTAGTCTCCTTCCCGTATTCCATTTCCTCCAGATTTCCTGGCAAGCCTAACTGGAGACATTGCTGGGTCTCTGCCATTTTTAGCTAAATTATCAGTTTGACAATAACTTGGACATGTGAGTGTTCAGCTCCGGTAAAGTCAAGTGATCATGGTGAATGAGCTCCTGAGAGTTTTGCGTATCTGACACACTTCTGTATTTGTTCATCTGGAAACCCAGAAGCACATGGGCCAGTAAGGGGAAAGGGAAGAGAGTCAGAGGTCTAGCTGAGTAACTCTTTCTTGTTATGAAAAATAATTTCAAAAATGGCACAAAAAATAGTGAAGAGGTCTATTGTGTAGCTCCAGAGATGAAAGTAAAAATTTGTTTATTTTTCTGGCTTCTGGGTATCAGTATCAAAACGAGAGATTTTTTTTTTTTCAAATTTTTGTATATATTTATGGAAGAACTGACCCAACACAGCTTAATACAAAAATACTCTGCCATAAATCCTCTTCTTCCAGGTCAAGGTTGCAATGTAACGCATTTAAAACAGCACGCTTCACAATTCTTGCCTCTCCCACCTCTCCTTCAGGACTACTCATTTCGTGAGCTGTGCTCTTTCCCAACCTACAAAAGCGCAAATGTTTGTGAAGCCATGAGGTGTATAGTATCAGTGAACTGAGTAATCTCAAACCAGTCTCCAGGGGAAAAAAGTTATCCTTCAGCCACAGCAGATTCCCCAGGCCACTACCTTTGCCCAAACACATATACCACCACGGAGCAGAGGGACAGGATACATGGATGGAAATGGTTAGCCAGAAAGGGTAAAGAGCTACTCCAGCTAAGAAAATAAAGCAGGCATTTGCTATGGAAGAGTCTCATGGACAAGTCAGATAAATTAGGACAGGAATTACTTCATTCAACCAATAATGGCAAATACAGTAATTGAGAACTCTTTATTGCCAGCTGGGATATCTTAAACAGACTCAACTAGATTTTTAAAAGCTATAATAGGGAAATACACATCTTTCTTCAGACTGTTACCAGGCCAGAGAAGCTGACCAAGATGCCTATGTCTCCTATGTGGGGAAAAAAAAAAAATTATATTAAAGCCCTAGAATTTCTAACAGAGGTGAAACAGAAAATTCCAGCATAAACCCAAACTAGCATAAACTCATTCCTTTTATTTCTCTCTTCCTATTAAAAATACAAATATCCAATTGCTGGTCTTATATTTCTAACATACAAATAACTTCTAGAGCTTCTAGAATTTGGACCCAAACTGCGTGGCAAGCATTTAACAACATTTTGAACAGACTATTCTTTAACGATTGGAGAGCACTTTCAGCAACTCTAATGTTTTTATGTGACAAGTCCCTCTACGATATCACTGAACTGACTTGACAGGTTTTTAAAATAAACTGTAATATTCAGTGGCTAGTTTGGTCATCGCAGCAAAAGAATATTTTCAAATAAGAGAAATAGGATAAATTCTAAGAAAATAGGGAGAGACTACACTATTCCTAACAAAAAACTTCCAAGCTAATACATAACTTCTCTTCACACGATTTTTCACTAAAAACAGCACTGTGAGAATGAAGGGCTGTAGCAGACATCATTCAAGATTTCCTAATTTCACATAAGATCACTAGAAATTAAATACTATGTAAAAACTGTTAATTGAAATAAAAATTCTGTAAATGTAATTTTTTTTACAGCACCTAACATCAAAAACTTCACTTAGATTTTAAAAATTAAGGTGATGAAGATTTTTCAAAACTCAAAGCCGTAATAAACTCAGTATAGATTAAAACTACAGTATATTGTTACTCTAGGACAGCAAGTTAGCCTCATGTTCTAAGGCTTTATCAAATCATTAAGGGGGGGAAAAAAAAAAAATCTAGATACCAGAGCCTTCTAAAGTCAAACTTAAGTTAAGTTCCTGGATTTATTAATCTGGGCCATATCTTGAGTATAACACAAAAATATTCTTAAGTGTGTTGAGAGCACAGTGTTAACACTGACTTTTTTTCCTTAACTCAGTGAATTAATTTAATCTATAAGAAACCAATTTGTAAATGCAAATTCAAAGATTACATGAAATGGCTTGGCAACAAAACGTATTGGGAAAGGGAAGAGAGGAATACATAGGCATCCTGTTTCTCAGTCAACAATTTTAGAACCCCAAACTGGAAAACCTAACACGGTCAAGACAAGGTCAGAAAACACATTCTAACATAAACCTCAAAGACTAACATCTGATTCTTTTGCAATGTATTCTGGATCCCAGAATTTATCCCTGGAAAATGACTAGGCTATTCAAATCTACAGGCAAAATAAATACTATTTTAAAAGGTTATACTAAAACTAATAGGCCAGTAGCCAAACTGCATCATAAAGCCCAAATCTCAGGGGGATTTAAAATACCATTATCAGAGGTCGTTGAGTGAAGGGTAGAAATAAAAGTAGAACTCGAACCAAAGCCATTTTGCTGTCACTCTCAACACAACTACAGCGCATACATGCAACATAAAAGTTTTATTGCTTTTTACTATATAGTTTTGCTTCAAATTGGAACAGAAGTCCTAAATTTCGTAATGCTCCAAGAAACATCCACAGATAACAGAGAAATCCATTCATAACAATTCAAGAAAAAAACTACCAAACCAGTTCAAGGAAACTATAAAACTAACAGTTTTAAAGACAGAAAAAACATTCTTCAAGTAAAGTTAAAATAAAAGTAAATTAGTTAAAATAAAAGTATATTAGTTTTATTTTCTCCTTTTTTCTAGGAAGTAACTTTTCCTTCTCACTTCAGTCCATTAATATTCTGCAGTACAGCATTATTTAGTGATTTTTACCAAAGTCTTTCTGATCTTGTCCTTTTTTGTTAGACAAACTAGAAAAGGCAAAGCCACTTTAAGGAAGTTTCCAAGATAAAAAGAACTTGAGATCAAGAATAATACTAATTTCCAAGTTCTCTGATAGTCTTATTTCATTCTCCCTCCAAAACCTACATCAATCCCAAATGGGTAAGACTAACTTTAGAGTTTTCTGAGTAGTCTTGTATCAAGACCACATCCAATCTTCAAAATACATGGATTACATCAACTTACTTTAGCCGACACAGAAAGGAATTAAGGCAAATGGCTGCAATTGAATAAGCATATATGACTTACTATAAAATGTCTTCCTATTAAAGTGATTTGAGAGACATGATGCCAATACACCCTGCTTAGTAACTGCCAAACATATCCCTCCCAGCGTTAGAACTGCACATTGAAAGATATATTCCCATCACAACCACACCAAGTAAGGACCGTTAAGGATTTAGCAATATGTTTTCTGCTTCCTTTACACAAGGTGCCACTGAATTGCCTTGTACCTGTGGAAAATAGAGCCTACTAACATTTGCAAGGAAAATACTGTCAAAATAAACATGAAAACTACAACTGTCTTCCTCAACTGCTTATATTCATATGAATGGGTTTCTTTAAAGTTAGTAGAAAACATCAACATCTTAAACCACAAGAAATGTTGTTTGTTACTTCACCATTCTAAAATCCTGCCAATGATATTTATTGCTCTATAAGTAGCCTACTGGCACCATTCCTACAGAAGACCAACCTACTAAACTACAGGATGGCTTCAGCTCAGGGTCACAAGTTGTTCTGACACCAGCAGCTGACCTAGAAGTGTGTCTGACATCAGAGACATTGAATAACAGCTTCTCAAATGGCAGGAGACTGAAAAGGTTACAAATTCTGTATGCCTTGGCTAAGAAATATCTTTTTGCAGCTGCAAGTGAGAAAAGATGACCTGAACATAGAGAAGAAAGAGGAATCCTTGCAGGCAAGGAAGGGGCAGGGAACACAGACAGACCTGCACTGTACACATGAAGAAGACATTATCAGTCAGTTCTTGAATTGAATTAAACTATACAACCACTACAGGAATTTTAGCAACAGCTAAAGTAAATTTGAAATAATATCAAATGGAACAGAAACGATCAATCTTCTTTGGGACAAAGACTGCAATGTCAGACTATTTTTTTAGTTAATGAATATTCCAGACTACCAAAGCCTGAAGATGCTGTTTTGATCTGTGTTCTTCTGCAGAATGGATTAAAAAAGAAATTACATTTCTCAACATCTGGTGAAAGATCAGGTTTCCAAGGAGATGAAGTCCGGGCCTTGGATAAGTAGCCTTACTGCATTTTTCCAACAAATCGAGGTAAAAAAGGCAGGTGCAATATGCAGTTCATGCCAGCGAACTACTCACCTTGATATCCACCTCATTCAATGTAAAGTTCAATTAAATATACACCACAGGTTATCTGACAATATTCCAAGTGATTAAATACAGATAAAGAGAATTTGATAATTACAACTGGGATCTCTTCCTCCCACCAAAAAAAAAAGAGATCGCAAACAGAACTTAAATAGGCTTTCTAAATAACTCAATACACTAACTCTTAAGAAGAAAAACATTCTCATTTTGTAAGCGCATCATTCCATGTTGTTTCAGCATCTTGAGTTTCACCTACATAATACCACAGCAGGACGCAAAAGTCACCAGCTTGCATCTGACCTAACTAAACCTGGAACATATTTACTCCTCCAATGCAAGACTACCACATATATATATGCATACCTATATACACACACACCAGGCTTTACTTTTTTAGTCCATTATTAGTCCACTATCTAAAACCTACAGCAACTCTTAAAATGACTGAAAGACCCAGCTTGAAGGCTCTTTCACTGCTTTTGAAGATGCCACAAAACACCTTATTTGCACCTCTAAAACAGAGACCCTAATTTCTATGGGCTGAGCAAGCAGAGCTTTCAACAACTAAGTGCAAAAGTTGGTGCTGAGTTCCAGTCAGTATCATCTCAGCTACTGCATTTATCAAAACCAACTATTTTTAGTCTGAAGTCTTCTGATGACAGCCAAAACTGAGTTTCAAACCATGTTTAATATATTAAAGTAAATAGAGAAACCTTGAGTATTCTTTGCATTCCGTGAACTTACTGAGAACAAGGAAGCTACACAAGCTTAAAAATATGTATTTATTTTGGGCTTCCCTTTGCAATCATTTGCATATTATATGCCTTTACACATCTTTTCTTGAAGACAACTAACTTCAGAGAACTTTAAACTTTCTAATACTTTGGGATACAGGTAGCTGCTTTCTACTGCTTTTCTGCTCTCTTTCAAAAGCAGAACTATGGACAAAACTGATGATAAAAGTTTAAAAATAAAAAGCATACAAGTTACAGAACTAAGAAAGCAAGCCACTAAGGCATGCACCAAATTCACTTTGTTTTACTTAACAACAATGTTTTCCTGTACCTCCTGTCAAAGTGTAACAACACAGCTCTGTGCTGAAAACAGCTTAAAATACTAAATTTGAGCATGGAAGCAGCATTTCTGTATTCATCTAAATTAATTAACCTACATGTCTCATAGTATTTCCAGCATGCTTGATATCAATTCACTTTGAAAAAACGGTCTTACTCATCTGCAGCACGCAGGCTGCTGCTATCACATTAGGTCTCAGCTTTGTCATCATAGTCTTGCATAGTGTAAGGAACTGTGTGTAACTTTAAGCTCTGCCAAATAAATCCAACGAATGTTCATTGTTCCTATTCCTGGTTTCCGAAAAGAATCTTTGAGAGCAGACATTTGAAGAAAAAAAAAAATCTCCAATAAACTCCCCCTACAAACATCATCTTCCTAATACATCCTTAGCAATCGTCCCCAAATACAGGAGGTCTCTTGGTAGCAGGTGGTGACAGTGACTTGGTAGCAGGCCCCAACTTCAGCTCTGCCTTTGGGGAATTCCAACTACAGCTACGTCCGCTTACTGACACCCCCATGTCCCCCCAAAGGGCCTTGTAGGGAAGAACAAAACAAAACAGCTATCCTTAGGTTCTCTGTGGTACTTCCTTCTTGTCTATACAGTCTCCCTATGTGCTTCTTTTACAGACCTTGAGCCTACAGAGCACCATAACACACCACACTGTCACGCAGACAATGGAAATGCACAGTGTGGAAGAGAATACAGGATAAAACAGCGTATTAATCTATAACCACAATATTTTACTGGGTTATTTTACACACTCAATTTCTACAAGTAGGCATAAAACCCCATAAATGGTCATGAGAAATACAAACCTACAAAACTCAGTAGCAGTAAAGACTTTCCCCTTAACAGGCAATTGTGGTTTAGAATATTCATGAGAGGTCTATAGTTTCTGACACTTCAAATAGCTATTTACATTTGCATATTCCTAGAGCATACAAAACATGCACTCTTTTGAGGGCAGAGTTTAACCTCAGTCTTCTGCAAGACCATGTACAGAGACAGCCAGTATTAATAGTTAATTAAAACAAACAACATTTCTTTCTCCCCCCTACAAACTTAGCTGCAGCTTGTGTATTATCAGTCACTCTTTTTTAAAAAGTTTTTTTGATAAAAGAAAAGATATACTAAACAGGCAGGACAGGTACTTTAATACTAACCTATTAAAAAAATGAAAATGTAGTTTCGTTTTGAAAGTTCAAGGACCAGCATTTTGAAAAAATTCTACTTAAAGACCGAATTAATTTTGTAGAGAGATGAGATTCAAAGTTATTTAAAACGAGGAACGCTCTCTGCAGCTGACCCTTTCTACCTCGGACACTAAGAAAGTAGTTAAAAACTGCTGGAAGCGTATCTGCTTCAAAAGCACGAAAACACACCCACACTTGCTTCCTCGCCGTTATTTTCAAGTACTAAAATCCTTCCAATTGAGGCACCGGAGTAACAGAGACCTCAGCAATGAAAAACGCAAACCGCTTCCCCTGCCTCCCCAAGCACAAAATCTTGATCTTGGGAAGGCACCTCCATGTCCCCAGTATTCTACGCTCACTGCCAAAGAAAAACCTTCCTCCTCCTGTTGACAGCGAAGATAGACACGCCGCTGTCAGACACAGCCCGAGAAGCAGCAGCAGCGGGCAGGACTGCCTCAGAGCCGGGGCTCAGCACAGACCGCCCCGGCGGTGAGGCAGCGGCCCTGGCAGGACGCGAAGAAGCGGCCGGTGTGGGGCTGGCGGGTCGGCTGTCGCCGTCCGGAGGTGCGGCTGGCCTCCGCCGAGCCACAACCCGCAGGAATTTCCAACTACTGCCGTCATTCTGGCGTTTAATACACGGACTCCTCGGGCCTCACCTGAAGCAGACTTTACCACAAGGCGCCTGATGGACTGAAAAAGATCCACGGGATCAGCCGCGGGACAGAGGTCGAAGGGACCCACCCCTGCCGCAGGGGAAGGGGCTCCAGCACCTCTGCTCGGTGGCTCACCTCAGCCTCCGCACCCCTGAGGAGGCTAACTCCAACCCGGGAGGGGAGACAAGCCTGGCATCGCCCCCGCTGAGCCCCCGGCCCCCGATTTTGCCCCTTTCCTCCCGCTCCGCCGAGCCGAGGATGGGCCGACAGCGGGACCGCCGGCCCCAGCTCTGCCCCCGCGGTCCGGACGAGCTGCCGCACCGGCAGCGGGCCCGCGGCCGGCTGCAAACGGCCGCGACCAGCGTCCGCCCCGTCACCTCCGGGTCCTGCCACACCACCGAGACAGCCCGGCCGGGGGCCGCTCCGTTCGCGGCCCCCCCCGCCCCGGTCCCCCCGAGCGACACAGCCCGGCACTGCCCCCGCGGGCGCCGGGGGGTCCCACCGCCGCCCCCTCTCCCCGTTCCGGCCCCCTCCCGCCGGGGAAGCCGCAACCCCTCCCGGGGCAGGTAGCTCCCCACGGCCTGCCCGAGGCGGCCGCTCCGGCGAGGTGGCGGCCCGGGGGGGGCCACTCACCGGCCTCCCCCCACCCTCCAGGGGGACGCCGTCTCCTCGGCCGGGAAGGCGGACGGCCCTCACCCGGCAGCCCACCGCCCGTTAGCGCCCCCCCCCCCCCGGTCGCCCACTGCCCGTTAGCGGCTCACCGCGAGCTCCGCGCGCCCCCTCGCCGCGCCGCGCCCGGGGTGGGAGGGGGTCGCCGTCCCTCGGCAACGCGCTGCACGCCCGGAGCGGCGCCCGGCGCAGGCAGCCCCCGTCCCTGACCTACTTTCCGCCTGGCTTGCCACCCAACGGCGCACCACTAACCTACTTTCCAGCCAATAGCACCCTCCTCCGGCCCCAGACCGGACGCGCCCGCCCGCCAACGGGCGAGCGGCTCCCCGGCGGCTTTGCCCAATAGCCGGCCAGCAAAGGGGCAACGCCCGCCCTCCTGAACGACAGCTAATCCCCGGGCTCCCCTGGAGTGGGAACCAATCAGAAAGGCGGCTGGGAGTTTTGATCCCGCCCCCCGGCCGAGGGCGGAGCTGATGGGCTGAGGGAGGGGCGCGTGCGCGGTGGCGGGGCGGGGGGGTTGGTAGTCGCCGCCGGGACCCGGATGTGGGGGGGTTGCTGTTGGTTTGCTGTGGATTCCCGCGGATTCCCGCGGCGATGCGGCGGGCGGAACGCTGTCCGCAGCTTCCTCTCGTTCCGTTCCTGCCTCAGTGCCGCCGCTGGGGCCCGCCCGTGCTTCTGCGTCATTCGTGTGACATCGGCCTGGGCCGTGACGTCACCTCTTGAGGCGTTAAGGTCAGCGCAGCAGCCGTGGCGTCACTGCCCTAGGCGGCAAGGCGGCCGCCTGTGCTTAGGCCTCGCCTCCTCACCTCTCCCTCAGTGGCAAAGGCGCGGCGCCAGCCCGGGCCCGGCTTGGGGCCGCAGCGCTGCGAGCCGTCCTGCTCGCCTCAGGGAGCCGGGGGCTGCTCCCAGCCGGCCGTGGGCCCTGGTGCCTGGCCTTGCCCTCCTGGCAGGGGCTCCTTGCCCTCACTCTTCCCTGCCGTGGGGTCGCCGTCATCGCCTTGAGATACAGTGTGTGTGTTTTAGCCATCACCGTCTCAGATGCATCCACGGGCTGCGGTGTTGCTCCCGATGTTGGCAGCCTGCCTTGGCAAATCCTGGCCGCCTGTCTGCCTCACGTGTTGTATGTATGCGTGCCTGTATGCAATATCACGTCAGTAAGTTGACGTTGCATAGTGCACCGTGTTTTGTGAGTCCTCGCACAATAGCCTCACAGCATCCTTCAGAATGTCTTGGAAGTATGTGTGTGATGCTGCTGTTAGTTTCACTACCATAAATGCTCCATCATCTCCCAATGTGATTGTATAATGCCGATGCTGTACGCAGCAGTAATTTTATTCAGCATGTGAAAAAGATCAGTGGTGGAACATGGTAAAGCCATCTACCGCACCGTGTTATAGTCTAAATTTAGATGATCCACGCAACAGTGCTGACATGTAAAGGGGATGTGTTGCAAGAACATAATCGCAGCGTAGCTGCTTTCAAATGCGAACATTTGCTAAATGTGATTGGATTATTGCTACATCAGATTGTCATTGCCACATTGTAATTGTCTTAACATTTCCTGCCCTGTGATGCCACATCACAAATGTTTGGTTTACATTTACTAGTATAACATTACCGGAGAAGCTTGGCTTGCAGCATTATCACATCACAGCGTGGTTGTGGTTATTCCAATCCACTATTGCAGAACGTGAACTCACCCTATGACAGCATTAAGATTTGGTTTCCACCTAATTGAATTGGGACTAAACACAGGCAACAAGTGGCCCCTGCTGGATGCAAACTTCCTGTTCACATCAGGATATTCCTACTCAAGGAAAAATCCCTCTAGCAAAACAAGTTAAATGAAATACCATACATTAGCAAGATGGAAATGTATACCATGAAGAAAAAGGAGAAAATGCAGATTTTTTTTTCAGCAACTGTTTTTGTGGTGCTGCTTTGATTTGTTTTCATGCACAGAAGTTATGGAGGTGGAGAAGTCTCCTTGACTACTTCTTTCTCACAAGTCATTGTAGTTTTCATCATTGTTTCTACCCACCTGTAGAAATTATCTTCCTTATGGACTCAATCACATACTGTCTGTTTTAATGAGTCCAGTGACTGTTGTAGGGAATGATGCCAAGAGTAATGATCTTTAGCTGTTTCTGTAGGAAAGCAGCTTAGCAGGCCATATGTCATATTTCCCAGTAAATGACTGTTTTGAATTGTTTTTATACTGTAGTTTCTATTCATGAGATATTAAAGAAAATAACAGCATCTGGTTAATCAAATTCTGATTTTCAGCATATGATGATATATATCAATCCTATTCTGTGACTTTTTTTAAAATAGATTTTCTCTTCAAGTTCAGTGCAGAGAATTTCTCTCTGTAGGTCAGTAAGGCATCTTATAGGTGACTATTATACCTTAAAATTTTAAGGGTGCGAAGTTTATCACTGAAGAGCTAAGAAATGACAGTTTGAAGTTTAACGAGACCTGAGTTCAGCTACTGTTGCCAGAAAAGAGTTTGCATCACCCTTCTACCTTTCTGTGCTTTCTAAACACAAAAAGCAAATAGAAGAGGTGAGGCTTGAGCAAAGGTAGAATACTTTCTCCTTGAAGGGTAGTACTTGAAGGAGCACTTGAAACTGAGATCCCAGCACAAATTGTGGACCTGCTAGAAGGACCAGCTCAGTTGTGTTCTCTGTTCAGGGCACTGTGCACAGGTGTGTCTGATACAGTAGCAACAGCATTTCCTCATGCGATTGACTCTGAATTTTCAGATTTTGTGCTTTTTTTAAAGAAGGTAGTAAATCAGGTCTTAAGCAGAAATTTAGCTGCCTCCTTAAGTGTGTTAATATGTTAAGGGTTACACCATGTTTGAACACCAGAATTTAGACTCATTTCTGGGTTAAAGGTATGATTTAAAAACAGGAAGAGTGTGCTATGTGGTGATCATACTGAAAATTGTGTTTTATTAATAGAATATTGGAACAACTAGCCTACGTTCCAACCGATTGATTTTCTTTACTGTATTCACATTTGAATGCTACAGTAACCACTTTCCTGGTTTTAGTTTTGACTTTGTGTCAAGAAGAGTAGCGGATATGATCTTCATTAAATGCAGCCTACCTAAGGTATAATAAGGCCATGTGTCAGTGGTTTCACTTTAAAATCTGCAATTTTTAATTAATTTTTTTAATCTTGATATCTAGTAACATGCATAAAAAGGAGTCTAATTTCTCAAACAATAACCTAAAAACTGATTGGGGGGGGCGGGGGGGGGGGGTTGGGGGCTTGCCTTCAAACAGTCCCTGATACGTCTCTGAAACAACAACAGATGTTCAGAAGTAACCTGCCAAGTTAGTCCTTTGATGTTTTAGTTGTGTTATCTCTGAAACATGAATCATGACCCCAATTAGAGATACAGAGGGACACAAATCTGTGAGTCTTTGTAGAGTGAGTTTTCACAAAATAGTTTGGAGATAGTATTTTACGTGTTTGTTTTTTAATGTCTTCCGAAATATGTCCAAGATGTGCTATATATTTAAGCACCTAACTGTGGATCCAGCTGCTTTACAGCATTTTAAACAGCTGCTTTTTGTTTAGAGGTTTTCAGACATGCAGTATTACCTTGCCTGTCTTACTCTTTTATCCAATCCCTTCCTCCATTTGACTCTTGATGTACAAGCTATGATCTTACCTGCAGCAGGAGAAATTATAGCTCATAGAAAATTAACAAGACTTGAATACCTGGATTTCTCGTTCTGTTTATACTTTAAAAAACCCATAGACATACTGAGCCATATTTCTCACCCTCTTACACAAAGCTGGTGCCGTGCCTTAACCCAGTTATGAGGACAGAAGAAACTGGAAACTGTGGCTTGGTACTGTTTGCAGACTGATGCAAAAAACCCCACAGTGGTGGTCTATTTACTGTAGTTTGTCACAGCTCATGTGTGGCTGGCTCAAACCTCTTCAAAACAAAAGTTTTTTCTTAATGAGCTATTGCTTACTCATTCTTTTCAGGGTTCTTCAGATTCTTGAGATATTGCAACACCTAAGCCAGGGAAATACTAGGTTTTTCTGCTTTTGCTTTATAAACACTTGTTACTTTAAAGAGTGTATACTTACTGCTACCACAATATTTCCAAATGCAAGCACTAAAAATCATAAATATAAAGCAATAAATGTTGACTTTTTCATGTGCCTGCTTCCTTCTGAACTTTTTAAAATCCATTCTTCATCCTCACAACCTTTGTCATAATTTCAAGGGCTAGAAGCTTGTTTCAGAAAAAAAGAGAAGATTCTTATACAATCCATTGATTTCAGCCCTGTGGTCTCTAAGAACACCAATTAATATTCTGAGACTCAATAGGAACTCACAAGAGTTGGCAATCCAATATCTGGCAGCATAACAAGAACAGGAAGAAGAATCTAATGAGGAAAATGAGGCTAAAGCCAGGGAGTTAAGAAATTCTAAGTACTTCTCTGCAATATTTTTTCAATCTTTGTGGAAGGGTCAGGAGGAAGAATTTCTATCTTTATCTGGATTCAAACTTAATGGAGGTCGAAGCACTTTCAGAGTTTTTACTTCATTAAAAATATATGGAATTTAATTAGGTTTTCAGAGACTGGAAGTCTGAACTTGAAGGAGAGATGGTAAATTTTAAACATGTTAATACAATTCTAGTGAATAAAATATTTTAAATGAAAAATCCTGAAGGTTACAGCCTTTTCAAATAACATTTTTTTCATTAGGGGCTTGTCTTCCTACTTTTTTTTTCATTTTTCTAAAATTTTATTAAAATATTTACTAAAGTTTTATTTACCGTTCTTGTTGATAAAAAAAGATCTGTATCCATTCTTCGAGTAATTTTGATTCAACACTGTATTACTTTTTTTTTATGCATCATGTATAAACCTAGAGTTAGCTGGTGTGAGATTCTTGCCTCCCCACACAAAAAAATAATAAAAAATTCTAGAAGCCATTTTGTTAAGAGAGAATTAGACCAAAGACACTCTGGAAATTGCCAAGATTTGTTGAGCACACTAGTATCCAGGACGGAGTATTACTGCTTTTTTCTTGGGAGTGGGTGTTACAATTTTGTATGGTCTGTTGGCAACTGCAGCTTTGACTAAGACTAATCTGTTTCTTACTAGCAAGGAAAGCTATAGCTTTTATAGCTCTTTTTTTTTTTTCTTATCTGTCTTGCATCCTTGTAAGAGTGGCGGCACCTTCACTTGAACAAGAAAGATAATCTTTGTCTTAGAACACTGAAAAAAAAAGCTGTTAGGCATTGGTTGCTGTAGTTCAGGAAGGTAGCAACACTCCTGTGGTAGAGTAAGGCTTAATTTATTATTGGAATAAAGCTTCATTTAAAAATAGCAAAATCTGTCAAATCTGTAAGCTAAATTTCACAGAATAGCCAGAGCAAGGCAGTACATATGCAGCTTTGACTTGAAATGAGGGTAAGAATCAGTGAGGAACAAAAGCAGCAAGAAGATTTTCCTTTTGGTAATGAAATCAACAGAGAAATCTTTTCAAACAGCCTTGATTTCATTGTTTTAAGGGCTAAATAAGAAGCAGAATCAGTTGAACAGAAAGGGATTGCTGGAATTGTAAATGTCATTTAAATATTTGAAGAGTAATTTTTTTTGACTAATTAACAGCCATAGACTGTATTAATTAAATAAGTATAATATTCCCCCTTTTTCAGATTGGAAAAACAGACCTGGAGATTAAATGAGGTGGCCAGGGTTACACCCATATACTAAGTCAGACGCAAAGCCACAATTAGAAATGGAGTACCTCGCTGGCAGCCTTCTAAGAGTTTGGTAAGCCACTCAGCACCTCTGGTGATTTTTTCATATCAGTTACACAAAAAATTTTAGCTCTTTTCCAAATACAAGGAATACATGATGCTTAGGACTCATATTCTGAAAAGAAGCTATGAAATATTTAAAAACTAGGGGCTTGATTCTGTTTTCGGTTAGTGCTGATAGCTCTAATAAAAGCAGATCGCTTAACAATCTATGGTTTTATTAGACGATGGTGTAATTTGAATCCATTCCTTTAGGTTTTCCAGATTGACAGGTTGTAATATGACAGTGAGACAGTGATTTTTTTTTTTTCTTTTTTTGGCATTTCATCTTGTAAATATACTAGACCTTATTCTGAAGTTTTTACTTAATTTTTACACAGTCAAAATTCAGCATTGATTTCATACTGATTCTGTTAGGCATTTGGAGTAAGGTCTGCAAGGTTAAGCATATGACATAGGTTGTACTTCCCCTCAACATTACATGTTTCTATACTCCTGACAGTGTTTTAAGGTAACATGCTTTCAACGTCATGATCAGCTGTAGACAGCAACCATCTTTTAAAGAGAAAGAGCAATGCATCTTTTATGTTCACAGTGAGCTATGATTTCTCCATTGTCTGCAGACAATTAGTTAAGTAGTCTATTAATATTGCTTTGATACATATTAATGTTAGAGAAACAATATTTTTGTTGCCAGAGAAAATGCATGCTATTTTAAAACCAGAGCAAAAGCAGACTAGTTCTGAGGCTTATGGGTCTATCAACCAGTAGGTGTGCCTGGCATATTGTAAATGGGAAAGGTGGGAGGACTCCGTCTTGTTATTAGTACATGTAGAAAGACAGGAAGTACTTAGGAAAGGTTTCCCTCTTGTTCTGAGTTTCAGGGAAGTTATTTAGCCAAACACATGAATCACAAAGCAGACTAGAAGGGAGTTTCTGTGTGGCATGAAAATAACAACTGCATTTTAAAGCCTAAAAAGTCAAACAATTTGGTGCTTTTGTTGTGCTGCAGATTTTTCATGGAAAATAGCAACCCCAGGAATATTTGACAATGAAAAGTCTTAGTGCATGAAATGTGAAGTTTATATAAGACATACCATCTTACTCATCAGCTGCTCTATTTTAAGCCCTGCTCAGCATGGGGACTTTCATTTTATGATCTATTTGGACAGCAGCTGGTACATTAGAGTTTTACGTTAGCTGACATCTAAAGGATACTTAACATAATCCTGTAAAATCTATTCTCATAGTTGTGTTCAGTCACTCATATTCCATTTTAGCATGTTGTCTTTTTCCATGTACATTTTCTGTACATTTCATGTTAAAAAAAGGTCAGTGTATCAACAGCATTCAAGTTAGTCCACAGTTATGTTTTGCTGTGATGTGATCAAAATATATATATATACAGCATATGCCATAAAATGGATGTGCCATTTCAGTGACTGAAAAAGGCAGCAAAAAGAAATCCATAGTAACGTATGCTGGGCATAAATTCCAGCGACTAGCACAAATAACAGAAAAGACAGTATGTGTTAATTAATTATATACAAAGACAAGCTACATACATGATTTAGATTCACTTGGAAATATTTACATTGCGTTAGTATGAAATGGATGCCAAGTTGCAACCTAATTCCAAAATCTAGCAACTATCAAGCAGTTTGCCTCTTGTCATAAAGTCCTAGGACTTCATCTATCCGTTCATGCAAAGAGGAAAAATCTTTTCCATCTTTGTGGATTTTAAATCCCAGTCAGCTGTAAACAAATGACAAAATAGTCAGGACGGAAGCTAAAGACACCTGTTACTGAAGATGCTTGGGAAAAAGATTGATGAGAAGAACAGACAACATATGGGCACTGTTGAGGTGTGCAAGGCATTGGACCCTTGTACACAATATGAAGTGGAGCTACCTGTCCAACCTGCTTGCAATGCTTTTCCATCTTCCTCCATCTTCATAGACCATCCCTGGGCCCCACCAGCCCTTGAGCCCTGATGTAGTCGCCTGACTTGCGTGCTCAGGAGCTATGCGCTAGAGTATGTGAAGAGTGGGAACTGAAGCTGGGAGGTACCAGAATGTCACACTGATGAGTGCAGGTGCTGTAAGGGTGATTTGACTCTCTTCTCAGCAGCAAAACTTGGCTAGGAAAGGTAGAAAGCTACTTCTCTTTGCGCATTTTATTTCACGCATGAGTGAACTGGCATCCATTGTGGTTTGTATGTTTAGCTGACCTTGGTTGTTGAAATCTTAAGCACCAATGTCATACTAAATGGATTCTCACCAGGACTGTTGCTACAATCTCTTGGGTTTTAATGGGAGGGATTTAATGAAGGAAAACAAGGGGACTTTAATCGCCACTTCTGCACCATTAGTGGTAGCCAGGAGGTTCTGCATCATATGACTCATAGTGCATTCACACAGTCATTCAGCTCCACTTTAATGCTGGACTTGCATTGGCCACTGATTTCTCCTGCAGTTGCCCAAACAATTGCAGCCCCAGAACGATCTGGACTGACTGATCTTGAAGAGGGAGCCCAGAGTTCCAGCCTGCATTTTACTGTGTGTAGTATGTGCTTCTGAGTCTGCAAGTCACATGAAATGAAGTTTGCCATGAGTCTTCACCTTACTGCATTGCAGTAAATTTGTACTTGCAGTAAAGCTACCACATCTGGTAGCTCTCCACACCCTCTCCACACCCACTTTAGTGACTTCAGAAATCTGATTATTAATTATGTGCATGTCACTGGGAGTGGCATAAATTTTAACTATTATTGTATATTGCACTTCTTTGATATCCATGTGATGTTTTTATTCCTATATGTGGCCACAAACCTGAAAATTAGGGCCTTTATAGAATGATTTCTACTAATATAAATTATTTTTCTATTCTTTGCAAGAGATTATTTTTTCTTTTAACTTCTGAAAAAAACACTAGTTCTCAGACAGCGTGAAGAGCAAAAAGGTATTCTTCAACACTGTGGGATTAGAAAGAGCATGAAAGTGACCTGTTATAACATTCATCTTAGACATAGCATAGACCTATCCACTCATCCATGAACGTGTGTTTGAAGACAAGCAACGAAGGGAATAGGAGGACTAGGCTGGGTAATACTCATACTGTTCTTCAGCCAGTCCTGTTGAAGTTTCTTGAAAGTGTGATAATGCAGCTTGAACATGGAGTCAGTCAGAGTGAGTGGAGGGAGCATGACTAAAATGTTCATTGTTGCCAGATAAATAAGAGGCTGAGAAGCTGCCTCACAGGCCCAGGGCAGTGCAGGTGGTACAGTCTAAGCAGATGGTTATGGCTTGCTCTGAGTGCTACAGATTTCTCGAGGATATGTTGATCAACACATTTTAATAAACAAACAAAAACCTGCCATTTTTTTAATCAAAAAGTTGTACTTCTTGTCTAGTATTACTTCAATGATTTTCACATAAAGCTAATGAAATTTAAGATACTTTGCATATTCATTTACTATGTTTATTTCCCCCACCATTTCTTTGCTTGCTTGGATGTGTGGGAAGTTGTCTATATTTATTGGAAAGGTTTGTATGATCTTCAGGTGTCCTATGGATCAACGTAGGGACCAGAGATTGAGAAGCAATGCATGAGATTACAGGGGAGTCTTAACAATTTAATGACAGACAAACTTGCAACACCCAACAAAATAAAATCCTATTCAGTGGTTCTTCACATGCTCCTTCTGCAGGCTGTCTCTGTCGGAGAGCTGAACCAAGCTGAACCTGCCTCTGTGTCAAAGTTGGTATGATACCTAGAACTCTTTTCCTTCTATGAACAAAAATTCTATGCTAAAAGTCTTCTCTAACTTTTAAGGAGAGTAATCATCCTTTTAGGGATGTGGTTTTCTACTCTTATTTTAGACTTGATCTTTTAATTAATTCAAACTCCAAGTTAGATGTAGCAGCTTGGGGTGCCAATTATTTTGAATTTCCTTGGATTTGCTGCCATAATCCTTATGTTGTGTCATACTTAATTATGTTGATGGCATAAAGTAGTGTACAGTTTTTCCTACATAATTCTTTTAATTTTGTCTTGAAAAATGCTTAGCCTGTCATAAATAAGACCTATATCGTCCCTAGTATAATTTTACTTAAGTATAAGATAACCACTAAAAGTGCAGCTTCATCAGGCTCCTTTTACTCTGGATTTTAATGACTGTTCTCTAATGTATTGTTTATCGTTTAATATCAGCTATTCGTTACATGACCACAAAATCTATGAAAAAAAAAAATAGAAGATATACTGCATGTATAAATGCCAAGCACGAAAGGATTAGTAAAGGTGGATAAATACATTCATTACAGCATACACTTTGCTGAAATCATGAATTGAATATCTGCTTTTTAGAAATCTGATCTACATCTCATGAAGTCAATTGAAAGGCTCCCCTAAGTGATCTTTGGATCAGGTCTTTGGTGAAAGAAGGAAATGTTCTTGTGTGTTTCTTTCAGGTTTTTATGTGCTGTAAGTATGCAGATCAAGTTATTAGTGAGTAATGAAATGCAGTCCACAAAAAGAGCTGAAAGATTGCCAGTGCTCCTAGCTTGTCAATGCACAATTAAGCTCCTTTTGTATTTTAGTAGTACATACCTATTTAGTAAATGAATATTCGCTACCCATGCTAAAAGTTACAGGGTGATCTTATGCCTAGGACACAGAAGAAGAGATCCACAGACTCGTGAAGTTACTTCAGACCAAATCCTTTATTTTTGAAGTGAATCATTCACTTAAACATTTCTGAATCTGGGTCTTTGACCTTTTGTTTATTTGTAGTTAAATGGGGATAATATTACTTTACTTTGGGTACTGCTTCAAAGCACCCTTTTTAATATTTTTAAAGTCTCTCAAGATTCTCCACTGAAATGCAAGATAAAAATGCGAATCATCATCATGCTCTTTTTGCCAGTGTTCTGTTGTGGTGCATCTAATTCCTTTTTCATGTTGTATTTTTGTTTGTGATATTATGTACTAGCTTGAGGTTCAGAGGATAAAAGGCTAAAATGCCACAAATAATAATTTAAGATAATCAGTAATTATATTAATTAGCCAATATAAAGGTTTTGCCATTAATAAAAAAACCAGACTTCTATTACTTGGCCTCTGTTCAAACATTTCTACTTACTGCATTTGGTATTTCTCATGAATATTGAATTACTGAGTTCCCAAATACAACTCAAAAAAACCCTCCATCACACACAAAATGGAAAGATGAAGTATAGCCAAGATTCTCTTGGAACACTAGAAATGCATTCTGCTGTAAGTTGCATCTTATGTAACCCTATGGAATCCATTTGGGTTTTGTAATAAACCGCATTTTTGTGTAGTATTTCTAATACATTACTGGTATTGCAGTTATTAGTATAGTGCAGTAGTAATTCTCATTAGGAACGGGTTCTAGTATGCCAGATACTGTACCAGCAAAAGAGATAGAGAGGTAATATTTTTGAAAATGTTTAAGCAGCATAGGAACCTGTTCCAATTTACAAAAAAAATTTAGGCACTTGGAATCCGCTATTTTATTGAAAGCCAATAATGCATAGTATTTTATCTGTATAATTAATTTCAAGAATGGAACAATGGGATTTCTTCAAATTTTATCCTGGTTATAGCTATAATAATGAAATTTAAAATAATTAATGTAATTAATGTACCCTTAACTGAGCATATCTGCAAGGATATACAAGGTAGCTCTGAAACTGAAGATTCAAATAAGGTGAAAAAGAAATCGCAAGAAAATGTTGTCCAGACAGTATCTGCATTTTTCATGGCATTAACCTGATCCTAAATTTAAAATTTTATGAAGACTTGTGGTAAATGGGGAAAACAGATGGTAGTATGGTGAAACAGCAGATCATACATGTGACAAATAGTGAATGTGTATTTCATGCAGCTAACATAGGCCTGGAAGATCTCTTTTATTTTTGGCATACAATTAGTCCTAATCATGTGTTGAGTTATAACTCAGTGTCTGGGATTCCAAGCATCTTGTCTAAGGCATTTTATTAATTTTTTTTGCAAGTACAACTACCAATAGAATTGTATTTAAATGATAGCTCAACTATTTACGACTCTGGTCAGCACAGTTGTGCTGACAGAAATCTGCAATATACTTATGACCTAAGGGTCTGTGCTTTGCTTCCATGGAAAACAAATACACAAATGGGCAAAGAAGACAAGAAGATTATGTTTATCATAAAAGTCTCGGAATTAATCCATCATTGTTTTCTTGTCCCTTGGAACATAAAGCTGACATATCTTACATGCTATATAGAACCCTGTGGACCTACAGAAAAGAAAGGGCAAACCAGGTTTTTCTTAAGGTTGTTAAGCCTTGTGGATTCATATACCTTCACTGCACGATTTTAAAGCTTATATACAAGTCTGTGCTGAGCTCATTTTAGGAGGCATGGTACTGTCATTTGGATCATCTGGGCATATAAATTACTGTGCCTCAGAAATACTGCTGGCTTGGAGGTGAGCTTGGTCTTTCTGAAGCCAGGAGCAGAACTGGAAGAGAGTTCCGATTCTGTAGTTATCACTGGGCTAAAAAAAAGAAGAAAAGCTAAGAGGGGAGCTGATCAGTTTGTCTAATGATGTTAATGCGATAAGTGATAAGAGTATGGGTTTGATCATGCAGACGTATTTTGGCTCTTTTGAGTCTTTGCACGTCTGTGTAATGTAAGTAATGTGCACATATGTTGTATTTTTTTGCTGTGCATATTCGTCATTATATTTTCCAAGTAGATGTAATTTGTTGAGATGTATTACTGAAAAGATTTTTCTTCTGCTGTTGGTCATAGCTTGCTTATTACAGCAAGGAATTTGTTTTCCTTTTTTCCAAAGTTGTCTCTTTTTGAGGATGACTGTGTTTAAGGATTATAATTGTGATTGGTTAAACAATGTTTTGTGGGTTTGGCCTGTCACAGAGAAGTCAGTTAAATATGAACATGCCTTATTATTATAAGGCAGATAGTTTGGTCAATAAATCATCAGCTGAGTGATGGCTTGTCTTGAGTATTTCTGTGTCTGTTAAATTTGGGGCTTTCTCCAGATGACGAGAAAACATTCTTGATGATGCTTGGTACAGGCTAACTCAGATGTCACTGCCCATTGGTTTCATAATCTCCATAACCACAATCTAAGAAAACCCTTCTTCAACAGCGGCCTTTTTCAGTCTTTTCGTGCATATTGTTACTGTTCCTATTCACATAAAAACCATTTTTACTTCATTTTGTCTCTGCTTTTAAACTAGTTCAGATGCACTCAGTGCTTTGAAAACAGACCTTTAAAGGCAATTCCCTTTATTTTCAGTGAGAAGCCATAGTAAATGCTGTATGCTTTTAAGCATTCGAAAGGCTTTGTGGACTTCGCTGTCTATGTTGTTAATGCAGCTGGTACAGATTCAGCTAGCTTTCATGTGTAGTAAATTCATCATATATCTATTTTCTGTCTCTCAGCACCTCTGTTAGTTTGATGTTGGGCTTTGACTAGCTCTTTGTATTTCCATGGTTACAAGTAGTCGCAAGAGTTCTGTTAAGCCCCAAAGGCAGAGTGATTATGTCTTTTTTTGCTATAAGAAGCCATAAAATTAACAAATTAGACTATATATATATGAAAAGATTGTTTTTAACATTACAATAAAAACTTTTAAAGTTATTTTTCATTCACTCAAGAAGTGTTTGAGTCTTTTGCCACCATTATGACCATGTCACCTTTTTTGTAAAGATGAATTTCTGTTCAAAAACCTGGAGGATCTTTTTTTCTTTCTCTTTTAATTTTGATTGAAATTTGCAATAGATTTTGAAGGCAGTAGATTTAGAGCAAACAATGCAGGTTCTGACCTATCGTATAATTAAATAATCACTGACAAGCATTAATTATTAGTATGTGTACTACTGCTTGTTTTTAAAGATAGAAAAAATGGAGGTAAGAAGCATGCTAACTTGCCAAAGAACACAGATGTAGATGCATCCAAATTGGACTAAGAATTTCGGATCTCAAAATGCTGCATTTCTTTCTAACAAAAGACTGACAGGAAGCCCTTTCAGACTTTCAGATCTCATCTTTGGTCAAAGCCTAGATTCTTCCCAATAAATTAAGTGCAGAGAGTTGCACCTTGTGTGAGTGGATAAGAGATGTTACAGACCCTTAATAGGAGAAGGCAGCTGGAAGGAGCAGTGTTTTCCTGAGAGGTTTTCTTTAGATAAGATTAAAGCAGTAGCAGGTTTGAGGATTTTTATAAAGAATAGACTTACATAGCTGTGATTTGTTAATAGTCTCTTGCGATGAAGAGCTCTGAATCAGGGAGAGGTTTCTGGATCTTCCCTGGACAGAACAGGTAGTAAGTAGCTGAGGACAGAGAGGTGAGAGGGACTGATAAAAGAAAGCTGGAGAAAAGTCTCTATTAGGAAGAGAAAATCTTGTGTACTACAAAGGTTTTGTAGAGTGGTAGAGGCATTGACTGGAATTGCAGAAAGTGACCCTGCTAAATAGTGGAACAAAGGTCTGCCAGGGAAAGAGAATGAGACTCTCTGTCATCACCT
Source organism: Gavia stellata (assembly GCF_030936135.1). Classification (NCBI taxonomy): domain Eukaryota; kingdom Metazoa; phylum Chordata; class Aves; order Gaviiformes; family Gaviidae; genus Gavia; species Gavia stellata. Next base: position 11,059,620 of record NC_082610.1, read on the forward strand.
ATATAGAGTTACTGCATCAGTGCATATAGCAAAAGCACTAGAATCTTCCTAATTGAAAAGGAGAGCACTACCCCTTTTCCTTTCTTTTTGGCAGCTTTCTTTTTAGCTGGAGATATTAAAATTGCTGAATCGCCAGATCAGTAGAGGCATAAGCTGCTTCTATGGTAAAATACTAGTAACACTGTAAAATAACTAGTTGTTTAAATAGTACAGCCATAGGAGAAAGAAGTATATTAATGGGGGAAACGGACCAGAAAGCACGTCTTATATGCTATCTATTAATTTAAAACATAGACTATAGTAATGACACAACATTCTTTATCCTCAAAGTGAATGTTAATGAATGTTCAGAATCCCAGTGGAGTGCGTGAGCACACTGGTTATATTCAGATATAATGTATGAGAGATGATAAACATATTATTATACAATGTATCTAAACACTTCTGAGTAGAAACGTAGTCCAAGTACACACATGAACAATTACTGAAAAATGGAACAATAAAACTCTAGCGTGATAATTGTGCTGGCCACTTCCCATTGGTCAAGAGTGTAACTGTTACATACTTACAGATGTTAGATTGTCAGATAATGTGTGCATGCCTTTGATGTTTTACACGGCAATGACGATTTCTTACATGTGTGGAACAATAATTACCTATAGCAAATGTCAAGACCATGCATCCTAACTGACAGTTCTGGTGTGAGCCCAGGGAGTGGGATTTGTGGATCTGAATCTGACTGACGAGGTTGTGGCAGGATGCCACGAGTACCACCAAGCGAAAGAGAGATCATCTAGAAAGGGAGCATAATAGCAGCAAAGATCAGAGTTTTCTGGTGTGACTTTTTAACAGCCCGCTTCAGATCCACCTGTGATTTTAACAGCTAGTTCTGCTGAATTGGATGCCGAGAAACGGCATCTCTTGGATCTCTGGATTTTCTCTCTGCCAGATTCAAAGTTCTTTACAACTGTGGATGCATTAACTTGCTCCCAAGAAACATTTGGGTGTTTTTCAAGTAAGGGTTACATTTCTTACAGTTGGTGGCTACTACTCCCTAGTAGTGCACTTACAGAGAGATGAAAATGTTCCCCTACTTTTCTGTGACTGTATTTTTATTGAAATCTGAGCAATCTGGTTTAAAGTTCTTGTGAGTACATTTGTAAGAACAGCAGTGCAGGATACTCAGAGTGTTCCAATCAGTAACTGCCTAGTTAAAACAGCTAGAAAAGGAAAGTGGTTGGTAGGTGTGTAATTAGTTAGTGTGGAATGATTCTGAAATCCTGTACATCGGCATAATAAACTCAAATTATAATAGACTATGGTCAAACCAATTCTTCTGTCTCCAGAGTGGGAAAATTGTATCTCTTTGGAATTTAAGTAAAATGAATTAATTCTAAACTTACTATGCAGGAAATCAGAACACGCTAATGTTTGACTAAATTATTTTAATATTTCCTAATATTTCATTACATCAGTGTGAAATGCTTCTAAAGTTATTAGCATTGTTCAGTCCTACAGCTGACTGCAGTAGAACTTGTGAGTAGCTTGTGAATCTATATGTATAAACATAAATTTTCCCCCTCAGAGCGATAGCTTTGCTATTAGCCTGGAAAAAGGTATTGGCCTCTACATATGTCAAAAAAGCATTTTCTAAAAACATAATTCTCCAGGAAATGAAAGAGGCCATACCTCTCCTTATTTCTGTCATAGCCTATGCTAGCAAAAGTCCTGATTTCAGATGAATACTGTTTACTTTAAAAGCAAAGACAGATGCTGTTCTTGGGGATGGGAAGTTAGATGATAGTAAGACTTGGAGTTTCTGACTCTGCTCACAGTTTGGGGTAAGCCCCCGTTTGGCATAATTCCTGACCATACTGTAAACGTGACTATATGAAGAGCCTCACTTGTCCAGCTATTCTCAGTGTTCAGAAAGCAAACTTTTTGGGATTTAGCTGTTTATTTTATTATGAAATTTTATTAAGGTTCTAAACTCAGCTGCAATCCTCTGCCGTGAGAGGCCAAGACCCAAACATGATCCCTCTTCAGAGCTGTTTTCAGAGGGGCGGGGACAGAAAATAAGGAGATCTTTTTTGTTACAGAAAAATTTTTAAAGAGCGAGCTTTCTTGTTGTTCTGCAATATTTTTACAAGTTTCCATTATCGTTTTTCACTCGGCACAAATATCTTAAAAACACTTAGTCAGATGACTTTCCATGTTGCTCATATACCTTAGCAGTGCTTATCCTAGAGTTTCACTGTGGCTTTCTTTTTTGCTGGAGCAGTTTCTGAGCTTGCTAGGACCCAATTGTACAAAGCAATCTGCAATACTTCCTTGTTCGTGCAGTCTAGTTCTGGTGGTAAAGGTGAAAAAGCTATCATGGAAGCCAGGAGGGAGGGTTTTAACAAATTTTGTTGATGTTTCTGACTCATGAGGGACATTTTTATATTTATATGTTTGCATTTTTGTTTTGGGTAACAAGCCTAGAGTTTATGAATTACATATAAGAATCATCTTAAAGGAAGAGACGTGGGAATGCAGTATCATAGTGCTGGGATAAAAGAAAATGTCAAATAAAGTAAACCTTCAGATTTTTAGGTTACCTAAGCAGGAGATACTACTCAGATATCTAAGCACTACTCACATATCTAAGTCTCTCAAAACTCTCTCTCATTAGCTAAGTGTTTATTGAGGTTACACAGAGAAACTTAGATCAGATTAAGAGAAAAAAAATATTTGGCAAATATATAATAAGGCATTATTGAAGATCTTTCTTCAAATAAAACAATAGCAAAAACAGAACTGCAGTTTACTTTTGTTGCATAAATATATGATTGTGTTTCCCTTGTGTTTAGAAAGGGCTCTTTCTATCCATAAACACTTAATGAGTGATAGATCAGAATCCAGAGAAGTGATTGCAGGACAGTTGAGTGCCCTATAGCCTCCAGCAAATTAGCCGATGGTCAGTCTGATTATTTTGTTGCTGCTGTGCTCAAAGTGACTTGTTCTGGGTATTTGTAATGTCTCTTGCATGTCCTGAATAGACCAGGAGGGGGCAGAACTGCCTAAGTGTAGTCACTTGCATGTGACTTACAGGCATCTATATTGTGCAGTTAAATGAAAATAAGTGGAAAACTGATCTATGAAAAAGATTTGGTGATAACTGTAGTTTAATGTTCACCTAAAATCAATTACTTAGATATTCAGAAACTACTTGTATGTATTTTCTGCATAAGTCTTTCATTGCTGCTATGCTATCAGTGAACTTCACTGAAGGAAATGCTTTCTGAGTTTTAATAGCTCTGCTAGGGAAACTCAAGCATTTAACTGGATTATTCAGTGTACACTTGAAACAGAGTTGTCATTTTCATTATCGAAGGTTATTGTGAATCTAGTTTATTTTTGCTCTTTTTTTTTGCTTCTGACTGTAGTCTGGTTTCTCTTATGTTTCTAAAGCAATTAGTTTGGTAGGGTTTTTTTTGCCTTTTCAGGTTTAGAATAAAAGGTTTTAAACCAAAGTGTCTGGTTTTAATATATAGTAAAATATTAGCTGCATTAGCTATAAAACATACTAAAATCAGTATTTCTCTTGAAAAGTTTAATGGAATGGAATGCAACAGTTATTTTTATTTTCTGTAGAGAACCTGATTTAAAGGCTATTCACTCAGAGTCATTTAAATCAATCAATGTACTTTGGGTAAACTGGGTTGTTGATACAGTGTTTTTTTCGGAACAAAGGCTGAGCTTCTTCCCAAACAGTTTGCAGCTTGAGTGAAGAGAAGGGACGACAGTCACAGAGCAGGTCTTGGGGCAGAGGGGAATGAGTGGGTGAAGGACAACTGGGGAGACAGTGAGATTCACTGTTTGCTTCGATACGGTTTTTTCTTTATTATTGTAGGCTCTTTCTAGCAATAGGGTCTACTGCTTTTCTTCCTGGGAATTAGATTGAAACATATAATCAAAGAATGATAATATTTATGCTCCAATAAAAATTATTCATGCTAATGGTAAGTAGCTTCTGCTGTGCTAAACCTTATTTTACAAAGAAAGCTTCACATACTGGTTTTGAGCCTTTTGTTGACTGTTTATTTTTAAAAAATGGCAGGAGTGTGCTTAAGTTCTGGAGATCTACAGAGTAACATAGTTGGCGTAATATATTAACAAAATGAAATAGCTAAAATGGTGTCATCGTCTTCATAGCCTGGAGGTAGAGTAGGCAAAGGATTCTGGAGATATTTAAATCACTCACAGTAAAAGCAAAACAATCTTTTGGAGGCAAATAACACCAATATGGTTGGACTTGATGATCTTACAGGTCTTTTCCAGCCTTAATGATTCTGTAATAATAATGATTCTGTAATATTGTGCTATGTTGCAGAAGTGCTATTTTAGGAATTCCAAATAGTCAGTATTGACCTCTGTCTGAACTAAGAGAGAATGATTTGGGTTTTGTTTAAAATTGTTGATCAGGAATGCAATCTTTGATATGAAACACACTTTGCAGATTATACAGGGGCTGGCTAAACCTAACAGCTGCCTCTTCAGCAAGCTGGAAGATAGTTTGGTCTACCAGAATCTCGGTTCCAAAAGCATTGTCAGTTCAGATCCTTGCATCTGGGCTTATTGGGCCAGTGTTATGTCATCTGTATGAGCAATTTTGGCTGCACTGCTGTTTTACTAGATACCGTCTACTAATTTGGAATGATATGACTGCCATAATTCCTTAAAGTTACTTTTTTTCACAAGCAATGAAAATATTGCTAGCATTGTGACATATCCTTCTAATAGCAAATGACTTTTTATGGGTTGTGTGACCTCTGTTCTTGAAATTCGTACGATAAACTCATCCAGTTGTGTAGTATTTTGATACCAACCCCATTACAGTACATCTGTATCTGTGAGATACAAAACCAGAACCTGTCTGATGTGAAACAGTCAAGATCCTTAATATATTGCAGGCAGAGAATGCACATTTTCCTGTAGAACCATGCATCAAGATCAAGCTGGTCATTTTAACAGTGTTATTATGTGGGAGGATAAATCTTGAAAATCTCAACTGAGTGTAAACTGATGCGATTTGTGTTCCTGCATTTGCAAGCCAAACGTTTTGAAAGGGCATCCTCCTTTGGTTCTCAGTGTGTGAACTTGGCAACCCAAACCTGACTATTTGTATGCCCACATTCATTTTAACTTCAGATCACTTTAGGAAAAGCATCCAACTAAAGTTTAAAAATGCTTCTAATATTAACTTTGGTTTTTGGCAAATTCACCTGTCAAAACTTCCAACTTACTGTTTAACATTTTCAACAGGGAGTTGTATTCTGAAGGCCAAAATAGCACTGTACTGAAATCTGTATATAGGGATCCGAATAAATATAGCATCTTGAGCTAATTTTTAGTTGTTTGAAATGCAAATAAACACAAGCTTTACTCCTCAGTGTAAACTTGCTGGATGATTCAGATGAACAGATGAAGCCAAGGTGTAATTCTCTGAAAACATTATATTGAGAATTGAAGCTGATAAATTTTTTTAAAGCCTTTTCTTCTACAGACCTAGGACAGTATTTGCTATTTTTTTTGTGTATTCATTGCAAGGATCTTAACAAGTTTAGATACAAAGTGCATTATTAAACTTTTTGAATTAAAGAAATTGCTAAAATTAATATTACCAAACCACAAAAGTGAATGCTTATATTTCAGTTGCATTCACTGAATGCTCTTAATACTAGAGTAATATAGTTCCTGTTTTGTGATGAGTGTTTGCATGAAAGAAAGTAAAATATACCATAACTGGCAATTACGAAGGCTTGTATTTTCCCCCTCAATTAAAATCATGGCTTATTTTGCAAGTCATCTATATAGTGAAACAGTACATAGATTTACAAAAATGGTGGTTTCACATCAGGTATTATACATAGAAAAATTATTGAGTATTGATTTCTGCTCAGATTTATGTGCTTTCAGAATCTGTAACTCCTTGCATATGAGGTGCCACAAACTTCTTAAGTGACTATACAGTTATTAATCGATCTTATCTCATGATAGATGTGGTCAGTATTATCAGAATGACAGTAAGAATGTGAGCAGAGTTGAGCAAAACTTTAGTAAACCTGGAGGAATTGGTGGCTTCCTAGGAGCTTTGGCCTCTTCAGGGAAACAAGATCATTTCTGCTCTTACTGGACCTCATGTAGCCTCAGAAAGATGAGAGTTATTTTTTCCATAACTAGCTTTCTTACCTGGTTTCTGAGTCTCACAAATTCGGTGGCAGTGATAAGTTCTCATTATTTCAGACTAGGTGGTCATGGTTCGTATCCTGCTTCAGCAGAAGCAGGTTTTCTTTCCTTAGTGAGAAAATCACAAGATAGGAGTTTCTCTTTGCTTTTTAGTTTGCCTCCTCCAGTCTGACTATAATTTTAGTAGCATAATAAATAAGTAAAGATATCCCTATGTAAATATTTTTTTTGGTTCATGACTTCTAATTCAAGATGTTCTTCTAATTTAAATTGTTAATGAATGAATAATGTTTAAAGTCATGAATAATTATGGTTTATTTATTCAACTTACTTTCACCTGTAATCTGGCATATTTTATGTTACCTGTTTGGAATTTTAAAACCTTATTAACTGCCTCAAGCATTTCCTCTCATGTTTTCCTACTCTGTTAGATAAATTGCCGTATAAACTAATGAACTTTAGAGAAATTAGCTTGCTGAGACCCTGTTTCTTTCACAATTCCCAAGATTTGTACTACAATGACTTATACAATTCATTGGTCTCTCCACCAGGGTAAAAACTTCATTACTAGCCACTATCAACACCCTAGCCAATTTTCAGTCACTTCTTCAAATGAACTTAATGTGGAAATGCTTCTTGAATGAGTGGAAATTGCAGGGTCTAGTCTCAAATACAGTGATTTTGTTGTGTACTGCATCAAACCTAAGACAAGTTATACTTAGAGTGGATTTTTCTTCTTGAATTTCTATTAGTGACTGCTCAAGAGTTGATTTAAAGACATGAGCAATAGACAGTGTCTGGGTTAGCCCTTTGTCATATGAAAATGTCAATTATTTTCTTCTTTTGGAAGATGAGTGTTTCTATAACAGGACTCTTTATTCTTGTATCTTGAAAACAAATAGAAGAGATGTCCTACTGCTAGAGATCACTGTGATTGCATCTCCCTGTTTTAGAACTTCTAGCATGTTTAAGAAAGATCAGAATTCTACCTGTGTATTTCTGCTATTTCTAAAAAACAATAGTTTGTTCCCTTGGGGTTATAGAACATATTTGTTTTATTCTGTATTTAAATAAAGAATGTGTATCTACTGTATCTAGAAGAGTTTCCTCTAAGAGCTTTTTTTTTTGGCTGGCTAGCTTTTACTTGAGTTGAATTTCTGAAGGTGTGGAATCTATGTAACTTTGTATTTTGCTTCTTCAAGTCTTATGTTTTTGACATGAAGTGGGAAATTATTTTCATCTTAATTTTGTGGACACTACTTAGCCTTGTCTTTTAAAAGGCAAGATACCCTGTTCAGCTTCCAACTTGTTAAGAGTTGCAAGGATAAAAATTTTCTAAAGAGTGTAAATGAACTAGAAAACTCTTAGGTGCTTCAGAATATCACCTCTTGTCATCCTTTGTTCATGACTATCTGTAATTCTGCCTACTGAAATATCATCTCACACAATTTCTACTCAGCCACACCTTCTCTCCATTTGAGATCAAATATTCTGCTTCCCAAGTTGGCATTGTTTTCAGCTTGAGATAGTATTCACAGGGTCCATTTTTGAGTGGTAAGTTGCTTAGAGGTTTGCTGGTTTAGGGCAGCTCTCATTTCATGTATGTTCGGGAACAAATATAAAGCTTTTGTAGGGAAATGATACTGTGATGTTTGTTATGAAACACAAGGAAAGGATCATGCCCAACTGGCAATGCTCTACCAGCTGAAAAAACAGCAAAGAGGTTTGTGGAGTTTCCAGGTTAATTTGCATTCAGGAGGTGAAGTCCATGACGGAGAATTCTGTTGGTCTGCAGTGGTATAGGAAGGTAGTTCATTCCGTTTCCTTCTTCATTTAGCCTTTGCTTCAGCTTTCTCCATTCTTGCTGACTCCTCCTCTTTCATTGTTTGCATGTGCACTCTCCTCTGTTTTGTAGTATCTGTCCATTTCTGGGCAAGTCCATCAGTTTCTGCTGTGTTAGAGCTTATGGATAGGATGTCAACCTAAAATGGACCAATTCTGTTAAGATGCACTATTACTAGTTGCAAAACAAGGTGAAACCTACATTAGTCAATTTTACTTTGACCTTCTTTCTTCTGCTGTTGCTTCACCGTGTTGGGGATACTGCATGAAGCTGGATAACAAGGTGGATAATGGCAAAATGAACATTGCATGAGATAAATGAAAGCTTATAGGGAGAATGTTGCCTTATATGAGATATTCCTGCTTTACGGAAAAGGACTGGCAGCTTGACTAACCTTGTTGTTTATTCACTGAATAAGTAACTTACGACTTTGCAATCTGGTTAATGTGCTCAATTTAGAACAGTGTCTAAATACTTGTAAATGAAATGTTGATTTCAATTTTTAACAACTATGAACTGTTGTTCTTTTTGTAAGCAACAGACAGATGCTAAATCTTTTTTGTTTTTAATCTAGTTGTTTCTGTGATTAATATTTATGCTAGCTGTTTACTAGCAGTATGTCTTATTTTGGCCTCTGTCCACCTGAATACTGGCTAGTTACTTTTGTTTTCAAACATGGCATAGTGATGGTGAAATCTATCTGTAATTGGCACTATAGCATTGTATATTAATTTCTCCAGTGCTGAATAATTTTTTTCTCTCTTCTTTTCCGCTTCTTTTCTTCTCATTTTTGCACTGTTATGTTACAGTGAATAACTTTTTCTGTTTCCTTTCTTTTTGATGCAAACTACCCCTTGGCTTGTGTGTGTGTACGTACACACTGCCTTTACTGCGAAAAAATGATAGTACTTAGAAACTTGTCCAGCTTCATTGTCTTGATGGTAGAGTCTGTTTTAGACTGAGAAACAGAAATAAAATGTGATCTTTATATTTGACAGGCAGTAGGTTAGAATTTAATTTCATGTCTAAGTTGTATGAAATAGTATTGTAGAATTGTATGAAATTGTATAGAAATTTTCTAGCCTTCAAATCTAACTTGCCTCATTAATGGTGGAGATTTTTGCTCCTAATTACTCAATTTGTTCTGAAAATTCCACCTACCAGTATTTGAAGAATTAATAGTTTCATATAACTGCCTTCAAGTTCTTCTTCTCTGTATTTTAAGATAAGTTCATTGAGGCAATCCTTAATCTTTGAAAGTACAGGCATTCAAAGTAAGAGTAAAATGATAGAATCAGATTGTGTTATCATCTGACTGGGGATTGCCAAACCTTACGAATAGTTATATAATATTTTTTAGTTATTTAGATGATTCCTTGTGAATCATACAGTTCATATTTACTGTAATATTTAAGCATACTATTGAAGGCTATGAAGAAAAGAAAAACTGGAACTCAATTATATAGTATATACACGATATAATATATAAGCCATTTATCCTGTAAATAGGAGATAGCTTTTCTGAATTTAATGTTTTTATAAAGATAAATAATTCCATTAATTTTTTATGATTAACTTTTTATCTGGGTAGTTTAGCATTTTTGTTCCAGTTGACATCTACTTTTTAAAAAGCCAAATGTAATCATTGTTTTTAGTGTGGCTTGTATTTGTATGGTTTCTGGATTCCGAACTGCTAAAGGTGTTTCCTTGTCTCCAGTTTTACTCATTCAAATATGGGTTGAAAAGTAATAACCTTGTTTTGCTTTTTGATAATTTTTATTTTTAAAAGTTGATGAATTAAGTATTGTTTACATTGTAGTTTTTATATTTGATCTTGAAAGATTGTAGTCTGTGATAATCAGAATAATGTGAATTTTTTTAACTCTTTGGGAATAGTCAAGTCTTTCTAGTCTGATGATTGGAGGGAAATCTTTGATTGCTTTTAATAGGTTGTGAATGTAAGCATTTTATATGAAACTTTGTTATGCTGAAGGGTCTACGTTTGCATGTACAATTTTTCAATACTGGATTTTATCTCACAAAATGTGAATAGCAGCTTCTTCATTGGGTTTATGAAATCAGGAGTTTCATAGTTGGCCTTTACATCTGACTTTACTGCCAGATGCAGTCCTTTTAAAGGTAGCAAATTTGCTAAGTTTAAAACTTCGTAGTATCATTACTATGAAGTATAGTGCTTTAGTGTCAGGAAAAGAGAATTAGTCAGATCTTGAATATTGGCACACATATTCCTGATTAGTAATATTTACTGAAAAATACTTACTTGAAATTATTTTAAAACATTTCACTAGAAAGGTGTTATTCCAGATATTTTTGTACAGAAACTTGAAAATATGAATCATACTAAAATAATTTAGGTTTTGCCATAATAATAATTTATATATCTTATGCTTGAAATCTGTTCATATCTTATTTTCCTCCTTGATTTACTGTCGTCAGTATTTCAAATTTTTTTCCCCCTTTTCCTTTGAACGTATTTATCAGCTACTAATATGGTTACTAAATTTTACCCTATCACATAGGTCTAGCTGGCATCACAATTAGATGTCGTATTTAGCAAGCAGGACACCTGTGCAATGTCTTCAATTTTACAGCAGTTTACACTTGTGATTGTTAAGTACACAATTCTAAAGACAAATGCAGGCTCTGCTGCTAGTCTGGAGTTTCTGATGTGGTCTTACTTCACAAGAACTGGTAGTTTTTTAGGTGACTCCTATGGGAAATTTGTCTCAGCAGGCTAACAGTCATAAAAATGAGAGCAGCCCAGATCTGCCATTCTGCCCCCATGAATGGCATACGGCCCACTGCAGCATCAGCTGTGGCAAAACTCCCCTCTGCCCTGCCTAATACTTTGATCACTAATGTCCATGAAATTTTTGCAGTATGTTATGCCGCATTCTCAGGTTATATGTGTGCACAAGCCTGAAATTAAAAAGCACTTCTTGACTTGTGCTTCAGTTCCAAACATACTTGTTGCGATCAAGGGATCCCTTTTCCTTTTTCTGTTTCTGTAAGCTAAGCAGAGTCACTAGAGTTTTCCAGGTACCAGGCATGGCTCAGTGCCACCACATCATTATGCAAATTTAGGGCTTAGAGCAATCTTGATACATGGTATGGTATGTACATGTAAATAGTTAACAGTTCTATTTCCTCTTTTTGTTTTTTAGAAATAACTCCCTTGTGAGCATCCCAGAAATAGCAGGTATCCAGTGGGTTCCTGATACCTTCAAGCAACACTTTCTCTTCAATCAATTATATCCTTAATTTAATGGCTTCTGACAATAAACTATTTTGGAACCCCTTTCCCAAGGGGTAGAAATACATGCTGTTTTTAAAAGTGTTAGGCTATCAGCTGCGCCAAGAAATTCTTTGGCAAACAACTCATTATGTCCACAGATAGAGTCTGACAAAAATTTGCTTCAAGCCACAAGTCAGAGGCTTAACCATTGTTTATGTCAAGTTACAGCTTGTGATTTCGGTTAGTTGGGTGGGAATGTGGCTGTGAAGCAGTGTTCTTTGTTTGAGACACAGGCCCCCGCTTTAGCCAGCTTATAGAGCCATACGTAAAATGGCCTCTTTGCTTTCACTTAACAGGATGCCGTTCACCTTTCTGCTCTGCTGAGCACCATTTCATGACTTCACAGCCCAGGAATTAAACCAACACACAAAGCAGCTTTACCAGTAATTGTCTGCAGATTAAATTAAATGCCTGTTCTCATACAGTGTATCTGAATTGTATCAGACCCACTTCTCAGTTTACACACTTGTTCCTGTCAGTAAGAGGCAGCTACTGAAAAATGTTGCAGTCATTGGGAGCCTGTCTCTCAGTGATTCGATGAAAGTACTGGGGATTTTGTGTGTTCAACATGATGTTAATTCTATTGTGTTTCGTAATGAAAAAAAATAGCTTAGTCCGCTAAGCATAACACCAACGTATTTCACTGATGGTAGCTACTGCCAGTAGTGCTGTTTTATGCTGTGACTTCTAAATTCCCACTGTCACAGTGTTTGGCAGTTTGAAATTTTGGTTTTATTTTTGTTCAAAATTTTGAGGAATGAGTAAAATTCAGATTTTTTTTAATTAGATAAATTGGCGTAAAATAATCTTGACTAGTTTAATTAAGTTGTGCCTTTTTTTCTTTCACTTTTGTGCATTACATTTTCATATGTGGAGAGTATAGAGCTATTAATTTCAGGAAGAAAACATTTAAACATAACAAAATTAAAAAAACAGTCATTTTCTGCTGAAGTGGATTTATGTATGTATTTCTTCTACTTTTATTTTCTCATGATTGTTTACTGTATAACTGAATTGTGCAACTATTCCAGAAATTCTTGACTCAGAATGTGCTGCAACCTGCTTTTTACTTAAAAATTATCTTGCTGCTGACTGTCCAGCTGGTGTAGCTGATGTATAAGAGTTTGGGGCTCATCATCTTTAAAAATTTCACAACCTCTAATTTCTCATTAACAGTATGCTTCATGGTTGCCAAACTTATCCCACCAATCTTTCAAAGACTAACACATTATCGCATTACTAAATATAATCTCTGCATAGTTTCTGTAATGGTGTTATATAGGAAAGTCATCTCAAAACTTGAGTTTGGGGCCGTATTTGGTAAAGATGCATTTCTTAATGCAGGGGAGTCTGGTGAAAAGTTGACCCTAATTCGTTCAGCCTCAGTCAGATTTTACAAATGCCCCTGAACTGTGATGGTTTTATTTATGAAAAATGCCAAAGATCACTCCTTTCAGAAGAACAGTGTAGTCTTTAGTGACCAGACAGCCTTTGGAGTGAGATGTTTTTTAACATTAAGGTTTTAATTCCTCCAAGTTTTAACATGCTCTTGTGAAACAGTTAATCGATGCGACAACGCTGAGTCATTTTAAGAGTGGGTCAAGAATTAAGGTACTTTTTTTTTAATTGCACACTGCTTTCTAGTCAGAAAAGGAGATAGAATAGATTTCTGAAAATTAAATGCAGGTTAATAGTTTTCTACTAATCTTTTAAATTTTTTTTTAATTAAAAGGATTAAGCTTTTTTAGTTGCATAGAATATGAAACTCTACTTGCTGAAGGAAAAAAACGTACAATTTTGTTTCTTTTAAAATTGATTGAAAAGATTTCATGCATGTCATGCCAGGAATCTTGTGTGCTATCATTAGAAAGATGACTTATAGTAAATGAAGTGTTTTATTTACTGCTGTACAGTCATCTTCAGACCACTTTTCTTGCCTTTGTTTTAACTGATACTTCTGGAAATGTCTGGTGAGTAGGTGGGAACACAAGATCTTCACTGAGGGCTACTGCACTTAAATATTTTGGCAGAAGGACTTACTTTTATTCCAAAATCATGGCAAGTTTTTACAAAATTATGCTAAAGTGAGAGAATATTGATGTATCTTTCCTGAACAAAATGCCAAGATCTATCAGATGATTATCAACAAACTTTGAAGTCATGGCTTTGTCAGACCTTGGAGAAGAAGATTGCAATATAGCACTGGAAGTCTCCATCAGCATAATGGTGAATGTATTTTTGTCAGCAACACAAGAGGAACTTCAAGAAAGAAAAGGAATATATGAAGACTATATTTCTACCAGAACTGTGACATAAAAGTACTTTCTTAGGAAACACTTGAACATGTATGTCCTGTGTCTACAGAACCAGCTGCATAGCCTCCTTCCAGCACGTCATTTGTATTCTCAGCCTGGCTTTGCCAAGGGTATCTAGTTAGGAAGTTGAAAGTACCAGCAAAATGAGAACCCAGTCTAAAATGTTGTTACCTTAAATGCCATGCTATCAGGGCAGTATGTGCACGATCATACACGTTGTTCTATGATAGACTTCACTTCATCGCCTTTTGCTTTTTTTTTTTTTTTTTTTTTGCTATTGCTAACATGGTAGATTTACTTCTTCCTACTCAGTCTGATTCAGCCTTTGTTCTCCATTCACATGACCAGAACTCTCACTCAGGCCCTTATCATTTCATGTCTTGACAACTCCAGTCATCTTCATTCTAGTCTCAACAAATACTGGCTTGCAACATGTGTATCTTTTAAAATACTTTTCTTCTTGTTATTTTGATGTTCCATTGTTCCCTCTCTTGTACTGTGGGATTATTTGCTTTAACTTTTTAGACCGCACCTTACCATCTCTTATATGCTTGAACTGCTGACTGTATGGCATCTGCAATGCCAGCCTTTATTACCCTTTTAAGTGTTTCCAACAAGTGTCTTTAAATTTCCCCCTGTACTAAAAATCCTCAGTGCTATTTGTCCTGGTTTTGGCTGGGATAGAGTTAATTTTCTTACCAGGAGAATGTTGTAACTGAATGTCTCATCCATATCAGTCCATCTGATGTACTTTTCTTGACAGTAAGATGATGGTAAGAATGTATTTGGGGTTTTTTTGTGTGCATTAAGAATAACAAGTTTTTTCAGATATGGCTATGGTCTTTTTCATGCCAGTATAGCAGAAGCATCTAATGGCTATTTAGATACCTCAGGCTAACATTAGATTCCTCTGAGATTCTCAAAACTGCTGTTTACCAACAGCTTAAAAACAACAGAGACACAAATTCCCTGAATATTATCTATTCTTTTGGATACCAAGTTAGCTAAAAAGTTTGCCATGCACAATGAGCTCCTGTGCACCATGCTGACATGCAGCTTGGCAGCTAAGCCCCTTACGGGTTTTAACACGGTGTTCACCTGTCTCCTTCCGTCCTGGTAGAGTTCTCTCTGCCGGCACAATGAACGGTGACTTCTGAGGCTGACGTGCTGCATGCTCTCCTTGCTCTGGTTGGGGTTTCCTTTGAGTTTTGTAACTCTGAGGAAAAGGTTGACTTGGCTCAGGTTCCTGGTGCCAAGAAAGGATTTTCATTTCAGACACAGGTAAACTAGGCATGGAGCTGGATATGAACTGTCAAGTTATCTTCTCCTATATTTTTTCTAATGACTGGCAGAGGTAGCTTCTTCACTTTACTTTCTGTCTTTGATGATCTCTTTGTAAGGTGCTTCACTTTGCCCAGGCATTTTTTACAGGTCCTGGGTGCCTGCCTCAGAGTGCTGATTTCCGTTATGTTCCAGGACACTTACAATTAGGCATTGCAGTGTTGAATGGAACAACACCGAAGCCCTTTTGTGGATCCTGGCATAAATCTCTTCTAAGAATGAGAATTAGGGGCTTATTTACAAGGATCTAGAGATGTCTAATGGTGAAGATAGTCAACTAATAGTATTTCCAAAGAAGTATAAGCAGCTTATATTGGTTTTACATCATTTGCTAATTTCACAATTTTCTAGGTCCCTTTCCCCAGTTTCTGTCTGCCTGTGAAATCCCACAATTTTGTAAGAGGCAAAACACTTGGGTGATGAGCAAGTGGAAGGGAAACTTATCTACAGTTATCTACTTATGTATCACAGTGGCTTTGAACTACTTTATTACGTGTTCATTAGTTCATGTTACAGTTGATACCAAGTTAATCCTATTAGTATTTAGTATGTTACACAGCTTTGGAAGTGATAATATGGGAGGCTTCTGGAAGGAAGTAGTTTGTAGCCTTAGATTGCTATGAAAGATTTCTTATTATCTTCATTCCAAGCTAGGAGAAGAAAACCATGGGTGAAGACTCTTAGGGATCATGAAGGAGATTACGTTATTACAGAAAACAATGGTATTTTTCTTAGAAGCAAATGCACTATAAGCTACCACAAAATAGTAATTTATTGAACTACTGTAAGTAAATTTCCCAAATAGGGCAATGGCATCTTCATAAGCACTTATTTCTCTTTCTAATCAATGACAGCATGATCCAAGAAATTATTTCCGAGATGCAGTAAATCTTAGCTTTCATTTCTGATTTAATTTTGAAGAGTGAATTGTATTGAACTTCTCCTAAGCAATTTAGCTGAGATTTCTGTTTAGCCTGGACGAGATCATCATAGAAACTAAGTTTAGAATATCATGGTTAATCACTACTGTGGCAGACGGGAAGAAAAAGTAGAATTTTTAAGTCAGCAGATTTTAATGTGTTTAATTTGCAAATGTCTAACCGTACTATATGTCAGTGATTTCTGATAACTTTTAATTGTGAAAAGGCCTATAGGAAAGTAATCTGCAATTTAAATATGCAGATAAGTATTGGTCCAAGAATTAGTGGAGGATTATATGAAAAGTAGAAAGTAAGGAAAACATGGCAATAAAAAATGGTGGGTTAAAGGCTGTCTATAAACATTCCCCTGTCTGTAATCATTAACAAATGCAGTCTGTGAACAGTCTGCAAAGTTTTTATTGTATTCTGAGACTATGCAAAACTGCATTAGAAAGTGTTGAGGTATAAATTTAGTATATTTAAAGAAACATTCCTTAAAGAATATTTGGAATTGAAAACTACATTTGTGGACAATGTGATAAAAGCAAGAGGGATGTCTTGAGAAATGGGCCTTTATTAAGCTTGATCACTGCAATATAAAAATCCAATTAAGGCATTGAAAAGATAAAGAAAGACCATCTGTGAGGGGATTTGCCACAGATCTAATGGTAAGCTAATTTTTCAGATAAAGTGGGTGCTATACTTTGCAGGGGATGAAGTAGAGAAGTTAGAAATCATTTTAGATGGAATTTTTGCCAGGAATGTGAACAAATTTGATAAAAGCAGTGGAAACAATGCTTGTAGGTCAGTCAAACACAAGGTTATAAACACATTCTTTCTTTCTAGATGGTGACATTTCATTCCACCTTTTCTGAAAATGCTTGAAGGAGTGTTGTGGGAAATGTATTTCTTACCCTGAGACATTTTACTTGATTTATAGAAGCCAGCAGTGACCATATGCACTAAGCTTCATTTTGTCCCAGAGATTATATGAGTGTGCATGGGATAATGAGTTTCATGTGATGGAGCAGAGGTAGCTTTTGTATTGCTTAACTGAAGACTGTTTTCCACTAAGAAACTGGTTCTTGGTTGATTTTGTACTGACGGAGGAAAATAAGGTCTGTTTTGCTAATTTTTTTACAGGTAAGTTTTCAGGTTCTTGTAAACAAATTCCTTAACCAAGAAAAAAGATTGTATATGTATAACTTCATAGAGAACTAATTAGGAAGCAAGGCTGAGTGGTGATTAGAGTGCTTCACATGGCCTGGTCAAGGTTAGTATAACAGTGTATCGTCATGACCTGCTTTGTTGCTCTGGCTACACAAATGAGGTTGCTGAGAAAAACTGAGACATTTAGAGTTTAGCCTAGATTAGATGAAGGTAATAGTATGGTACTGTAGGTGCTTTCTCAACTGCTGAATTTTGCCTGTGCAGATTGATAAGTTATATAAATGAGAGTTTGATTTGTAGATGAAAAACTTCCAAAATTGTCTTATTAGTAAAGGTAGGAGATTTTTTCATTACAGTATCTATCAAAGAATCGTTGATCTGCAATGTAGACCTAATTTATTCAATAGCCAGCTATCTAATACCTAGCAAGTATGCTTCAAAGTCAAAACATTATTTAAATACTATTAAAACCCTAAATATTGGAGAATAGTCTACACAGAAATCTTTGGTTCTGTATATTTTGCATGAGCAGCTGTGTTCAGCATGATCAGGACCAGTAACTCTCCTGAAATGTTATTTAGATCTTGTCTGTCTGGAGGTGATCAGGTAAATTAAAGGTATTAGGACTATGTGTGTGATGGAAGAATTTTAAATCCCCCCTCTTACTTGCCTTATATACCCTTCTCTTCAGTAAGCTTCACTAAAGACCTTGAACTGCTTAGCTTACATTAATATTGTGTATTTCTGCAGCGAAGAGCTTGCTGTGTAGTTATGTGTTCTCTAATTAAGATAAAAGGACTTATAAAGAACAAGTAGAAGGACCCTGTCATGGGATATAGGAAGATAAAATATATTCTACAAGGAACTTAAGTATGATAATAAACATTGAGACATATGTTTAATCCCTGTATATAAAATCAGCACCCTTCTGATCGCATCATTCTACTTTTTAATAATGTTAAGCCTACATATATCACATTTTTGTACTTCTGTAGTGGTAGTATTATTTCAAGGGTGGCTCTAAATAAGTCCCAGTCTTTGCAGTCTTTGTAATTGGCTTCTTTATTTTATCTAAGCTTTTTAGGTATAGTTAAATATGTTTCCTATGATAGTCAAAACTACAGGTGCCACCTGCCACAGCAGGACTCATAACTAATCCAGTATTTGCTAGTCAAGTGAAAAAATTTAGTATTACTGTAAAGTAAGCTGCTTAAGTACTTTGTTGCATCCATCTGCTCTTTTTTTTTTTTTTTTCCAAAATACAGGCACATCCAGACCATGGCTACTTTTGATCCTGTCAGCTGATGTTCATGTTTAACAGAGAGAGAGGTATGTTGCATGAATAACACTTGAAGCCTGATTTCATTGGCCAAAGTGTATCCTTTTATTTTAGTATGGTTTGGTTTGGTTTGAGTTTCTCATACCTTCTTGATACCTTGGGAGTAACTTTAGGACAACCTATTGCAGAGTGTCTCCACTCACGTTAGTGAAATCAAGAGGCAAGTGCAGGAGACTCATTCATTCAGATAAAGCTTGCAGAACTAGTCTCTGAAGCTTTTTCACCTGCAGATGTTTTGCTTGAAGCTGTTTTTAGGTTTAAAGCCTTAGTTCTGACCTTTGTGAGGAAATAATGAATGGTAGACAGTTAAAGGCCAAATGCCAACCATATTTGTTACCTTTTGCAATACCGCTTAAGTAAATTAAGTTTGCAAGAGCCCTAAAACAGCACTTAATCCAGAGGTGGCTGTATACAGAAATTGCGCCATCTTTCATAGCAATTTTGGTTTGTGGTTGGCCAATCTATGAGCCGCAGTAGTCAAACTGAATCCAAAAGAGTTATTGTGGATTAGGTTAATGTCACTAAGGTCAGAGGCTGGACCTGAAGTGCGTATATGCATGTATCTCTGTTCCTTGTCTTTTACATTTTTTCTATATAAAAATCTGCCCTAATATATTCACCTATTTTCTGCCTTTTTCCAGTCCTCATTGATGATAAGAACTATGCAGGCCTTAATACATGCTGTGTAATACACACAGTATTTGTTCTATTCTTAACATGCCTGATTTATTATATCAACCTATTGGCCTCTACCTACCAAAGCACTTACGGGATTCCATAATATAAAAACAGTGGACAATTTGTTGGCATTTAATTAGTGTCGGTACTGGATCCATGTAAAACTGTAGAAAAGATGTATTTTGTGCTGTGCATACATAGTTTTGATAGCCCAACGCATCCTTTTCTTTAGGAACAATTGCCCTAGACACAACAAATGAAATATATTTTTCAGTTTGGACACAAGTTCTTAGTCATTGAAGAGAAAATGGAAGGGATTCGCTGATAACTGGTCCTGTCAAAAGAGAACTCAAAATATAGGAACTACATTTGTGCACTAATAGAAACTGGTATAAGATCTGGTTTGTCTTATCATAGAAGCCTCTCAGATTTTTTTGTGTTGGTCTCAAAAATGCCTAGCTCAAAATTTGATGTCAGTAAGCCTACTGGCATTTTACAAGTGAAGATGATCCCTACCAATTTCAGATAATGCGCTTAAATCTATAGTCCCAAAGAAAGACTTGTTTTTTAATAGCAATAATCCTTTAATTGACTGGGTGTGGAAACACCACAGGGCCTCTTCTGGGTTCCCTGGTGAGAGGCTTTCTGTGTATAATCTGTTGCAGATGTTTAAAAAAAACCCTGTCGTAAAGCTCAGTAAGTTTTTAATCTTTTCTTTGAATATTTGTAAAGCTATTACGTTCAGTGCATTTAATGATACAAATGCACTTTATGCGATGGATATTAAGATGTAGAGTAAGTATTAGATGAAATAAAGGAGTTAAACAGAAGGTAGCAGAAAGTTTTGTCCATTGGGAGAAACAGTGCTTTAGAACTTCATATAAAGAAAATATAAATTATTTTGTAAAGAGAAATAGAAGATAAGAATATAGGCTTCTTCATTTTATTCACATTGGTCACCTAAGAAGAAGTTTAGAGGAAGTGTAAAGCTGCTATGTTTTTGTGTCTTTTAGACCCTGGTAGCTTGTTCTTTCACTGGGCTCCAAGCTAGTTTCAGGTCTCTTGCAAACAAGTGTGACGTATTTGTAATATTAAAATATTTACTAATAGTGTTGTTTGCTATGCTGTCTTTTTGAGCACCTTAAAGTAGTCTAGGAGTAACTAGCAACATTTTTTGACACAGAGCATGTTGAACCAACAGAATAATAAAATTAACCGGGCTATCAAGAGCTGGTAACTTTGTATTAGCTTAGGAAATCTTATGCAATATCTGCCAAGTTTGTGATCGTATTACAGTACATAAAAGTGCACTGAATTGTACCTTATTTAGAATAAAGTACACTAAATACCTTCCTTAGAACTTTTTTTGCAATGTAAGATATCTACAGGTAGTGAAAGTATTCTTTCTTCATACACCTGAAGTTTTAAAGCTCATTTTACTTGACAATTGTTTATTTCAACTGGAACTTCCATAGCAAGTTTGTAGTAGGACTGGCTAGAGCTAATTTTAAAACTGAAAAGTAGTACATTAAACACAGAAAAGATTATTGGTAAAATAGGGCAAACATTCAAGAAAAAAAGCTACCATAAAAATTTTAATTTTAATTAGTTACTGTAACTAAATTTCTGCATTTGTAACTAACTCCTGCATTGTACAAAAATTAAGTAAAAAAATTAGTATCTCTTTATTTCTGTTGATCTTTTCAAATATATTTTAAAGAAATAAAATATGGTAATTTCTTTCAATGTAAATTAAGAGAGAGTATATATATTCAAAAGCATCAAACTTTTGATGCTCCTTACCTCTTCCCTCCTTATTTCTTTTCACTCACTTAGGTCTTTTTTTTCTAAGCCTCATAATTATGCATACTAATTTCTTTTCTTTTTTTTTTTTCCATTTTTCCATTATGAAGACTGTTTTTCCTTTCCAAAGAAAGGAATCATAAAGAATGGCTTAAAGTCCAACCTATTATAGATGGCTGGCTGAATCATTATATCATTAATTCCCTAAAATAACTTTTAACAACTGAAATGTTTAACATAAAGAATAATTTTAAACTTCTTTGCAGTTTTTTGTTGTGATATTTGATGATCTTTTTGTTAAATACTATATATAATTTTGCTCTGACACCTTTTTTCTGGAATTAGAGATTAATTCACTGTTTAACATTTGCTACCTGTTCAAGATACTTCTGCCAAGATGAGATATTTTAAGAGAGAAGAGAATATAATTTCATCCTCAGTTTTATATACTACACCATTGCAAGTAGACAAGATTTTTGTACTGTAATAAATATGTGAGAGATGCACCTATTTTAGAAGCTATTGATTCTATAGGAATATACTGGGTTTACAAGTCTGATTTGGGGAAAAGCTACAATCATGTCAAAGAACTAGCAGGAAAATCCTCATATGCGTGTTTGTGCATCTTAATTCAATTTCAAACAACATTATTTCCTAGCTATCACTGAAGTTGGTGTTAGTAAAGACTAACAGCTTGCCATGATGGAAGAAAAGATAAAATACAATTTATTGCACTGTGCCAATATTCAGTGCTGTAGTAAGCATCTGAAAGACAGTGAAGTCTGTCCAGGACAGCATCCTGCTTGCAAAATGACTGAAAAATTTGACATGCAGTAATTTGAATCTTGCTTGGGGCTATATTAATGACTTCCTAATTCCTCTAAAAAGTATTAAAGATAATACTAAACAATTTTTTAATGAAACTAAATGCCTCATTACAGTTTTATTAAAAGTAGCACTGGAAGTGGAAGTTCCCTGATGGCATGCAGTGATGTAACTGACAATGATTAGGAATTTCATGCTATATTCTTCCCTTTTACATTTTTGAGAAGTTTGATCTAAATAAATTCTGAATTGATTTAGAATTTGAGCAGAAGACCAGGAGCACGTTTTTTTTCTGCTGCTCAGTGAACATAAAATCTGTGGATTTCCTTGTTCACCTTCCTGATTGGTGGAATGGGAATAAGACCATGCTGGAAATTCTTTTAGAGTTGAAGTTTTTGAGAAGCTTTGAAGATTAAGTACAAAGTATTATTCATTGGTTTTGAAAGCTAGTCCATGAGTGAAAAAGAGGAGTAAGACATGCCTGAGGGAGAAAATGCTCCTGTCAGGGGCACACATGATACAAACTGCTTTTTATGTACAGAGATGGGCTTTATTCTTGATTGTGTTACAGAGTAGAGTGCAGGACTTAAAGAGTTACGAGTGCAGTAGTTTGGTATTTGGAGCCTGGGGTAAATGAAATCCAGCATAGTGATTGTATTTTGGTTTTATTTTTTGATTGTCTATCATAGAAGAAAAACAAAGCATCGTGGATCTTAAATTTTTATCTTTTCTGTTTCTGTCCCCCAGACTGCTGTTTGTCTCATAGAAATTTATCTGAACTGGATATACAACTCTTAAGATTTTGGGCTTCGCCCTTCCAAATTCTCATGTCCCTCAAGCTATACTCTGTTATTCAATTGCACGCTGTCGGGGTACTGACAGACTCTGATTGCCCTAACTAGCCAGTAACCATCTATCTCTGTAATTTTCTTCTGCAACCTCTTTTTGCCATCCCGAGTGTTTAGATGCCTGTGTTTGAAGTCAGCTCTGGTGCGGTATAGCTACATAACCTTTCATCAGACTGCTGTGAAACAGTCAAGTTGTGAGACAGAGCTGTGAGAAATGGAAGCAACTAAATGGTGAGAAAGAGCTGTGAGAAGCCTCACTTGGGGCCTCCAACCTTACACCTCTGCCCACTGACTCGGGAGCTGCATTTAAACTCAGGACCTTGGCTTCCTGACTTGGCCTGGCACCTGCCTCATTGCTACAGACTTGTATGGCAATCTGGACTCTTGCCCGACTTCGTTACCACCACTGGACCTGCTTTGCTGTTCTTGTTTGAGCAGTGGGGGACTGTGTACTGTGTCAGTGAGGTCACTGCCCTGCCTGCCATGCTATCACCCTCGATGCCTGGCTTGCCTTCCCTTATGGAGCAAGGACAACTGGAAGTGTGAGATCATCAGGCAGTATTTATTTTGGAGCTGAGAAAATACTAGAGACATTTCTGACTGCTTATATCTTTAAACCACCTTGTTTATTTAGGTAGCATGCTAGTTTGCCTATTGTTCTATATGCTGCTTAGGTAGGGTAGTAAGACTCAACATATTCTCCTTCTTTCTAATCATGGAGGAAGAGACAGTCCTGGTCTTCTGCATTTTTGTAAACAAACTGACAAATATACAAATAGTTAGATGGGCCTGGATGTTTTTGTAATTTAAGTAGAAGCTCATCTGAAATATAGGTAGACATAGAAAAGAAAAGCATAAAGCCAAAGGTATGTTCTACCATAAGTTATACAGAAAAAAATAAATTTCATGTAGAGTAGCCATTCCCCTTCTGTGCTGCCTTAGTGCAATGATCTCAGAAGTCTAAGTGAACAGGACTACTACTTTGGATGTTTTTCATTCCTGTTGACTGATTTTTGGGGAAATTCCATATAAATCAGCATTTTAATTAAATTGTTAAGGTAAATCTTTCTAATACAAGCATAGCTGATTTAATATAGATGTATATCTTGTGCATGTATTTTCAGATTAATCATAAATTTATTTTCTGAAAGTTGGAATTCTACATGTTGAAACACGAACTTTTGTTTGCTTGCCAGAAAAGTGAATTTTTGAACTATGCTGCTGTTTGTAGCTGTTAGAGAAGCAAAGTAACAATGTAGACACATTCATGTTTATGAATGTACATAATATTGCTTTGTGCAAATGCCTGTATTAATTTCAAATTGTCTGTGAAATATTTCTGTACTGTGGTTCTACCATTAAGTACTTAGTTCTTCTGGTCATGTTTTATTATTAAACACTGGAACCTGCAATAATTAGCCATACTGACAGTAAAGGTAATTTTATTTTACGGGATGTTTTATTTTGCTCTCTTTA
Source organism: Gavia stellata (assembly GCF_030936135.1). Taxonomy (NCBI): domain Eukaryota; kingdom Metazoa; phylum Chordata; class Aves; order Gaviiformes; family Gaviidae; genus Gavia; species Gavia stellata. The sequence goes on from NC_082610.1 coordinate 11,083,725, forward strand.
ATCTTAAATGGAGTAATGTGGTAGCATAGATTCACTTCACAAGACACACCGGATGTACAGCAAGGTCTCATTCAGCTATTACATTGGCATTTGTCAATCTCAGGAAAAGGAAAAGAGAATGCCCATGCTTAACAGAAAAAGGCTGTATCTTATCTTACATGTCTCGAAACAAAGCATTATTTGTCCTCTTTCCAATTTTTTGCCTTTGTTTTGATTTGTCTTGTTAATGACGCTGGTCATACTTTTCCATTTGGTCAATCAAGACAGAGGATGTCCGTTTTCATTATGCATAGAAGTTTCTCTTCACCCCTAGTTTAGTGAAGCATTGTTTCTTTAGAGTCTCAGTAGCTGTCCTTACTCCCATCAGCACTGCACACTCATTACCTCTTCTCTAAATCCTTTACCACCTCCACACTATCAGTATCTGATGGTTTTTCTGTTGCTCAGCCGTTTCTGCTGACTAGTCTAGTGCTTTCAGTCTTAATGTACTGACTGTGACTCTCTGACTAACTGCCCTGCTAGGCCTTCAACTTTAGGTTTCTTCCCAGCTTCAAGTCCCAGTACAGCTCCTGCTTCACATTAATGCACTGCCTCTGTGCTGACTTGCATGTTCCTTTATCATCTATTTGCCGCATTTCATTCCCACTCTTGGCTTGAGTCACAAGGCTGCATTGATTTTCTCGTACTTTTTAACTTGCTTTTCTGCTTCCATGCCCCACTGATCCCTCTCCTGCTCCCTTCTTTCTATCTTAACTTTCATCAAGAACTACTTCTTGCTACTAGCTCCTTGTCCATTGCCAACCAATCATCTCCCTTATTTCTTTCCTCTCTAAATAATTTCTGGCCAATATGCCATATCCAACTGCCCTTTTTCTTTCCTTCTTTCGTTGATCACATTGACTTGTGCCTCATCCTAAATTATTGACTTGAAAAGGGAGAAATTTAAAACCATTAGGAAACATTATTTTTGGGCAGTACATTGTTCATGGAACATCAATATGACCTGGATTATGTCTCCTTTCAGTCAATAATAAATCATCTGCTGATGTGGATAGGACCAGTTGTATCCTTTGTATTGCTCTAAAGCATGTATTGATATCATGCACTGTTCAGCTGGGGAACTCTGTCTTAGACACAGAAAAGCAAATGAGACCTGGTCTGCAGTCCTACATCTTGAGGAGGACACATCTGCTCTGATGTTTAATAACTTCTAACTGTCATATACTTTATAGTCTGTAAATATTTTCCAAGACATGAATCAACTACCTTTTAAAGAAGATATGGATAGATTACAGAATAGGTGTTGCTATGCATTCTTGACATTCTGAAAAAGCATGTGTAACCAGTAAAACTGCTATATGTTCCTCTAAATGTTGAAGCAAAATTTATAATTCTGGTCATAAATTTACATTAAGTTTGAAATAGTTCAGAAGAGATAGCAAGTAAAGTAGTTCTACAAACACCTACAAAAACCCCTCAATTTTTGCTCTTGGCTATAATTATTGTTATGCAGGCCATGCAGTAAAAACAGCGGCTAGCTGATATGTTGTGGCTTACTTATATGCATGTACCTTTTGCAGTACTTTTGTGAGTCATGGCCTTGTTCTAGGATAAGTTCCCAGGGAACCATTCCTTTTCATTTTGTAAATGTGTGGTAGCCCAGATTCTGTTTTAGAAAATCAACTTTTTTAAAGGTCTTCTGTCAATGTGGCATATTGATTTCAGATTACAATTTTCACATAAAAGTTCTTTAACTACCTGCTCTGCAAACTTGTTCTGGTTACTTGGAGTCAAGTTTGTACAACCTTCAGTAGTAAAAATACATCAGACAGAATGTAGGTACCAGTCACAGAAATTGCTTCACACTGCTTGCAGACTTGGGACACTAATTAACAGTTCTGTTAATGATACATGAGACAAAGGAGCCATGTAAATAGGTAAAATTAAATGCACAGAGAGAAGTTGTTTATGGTAGGAAGGTACTGTTTTTATAGAAACACTTCTCTGACTACATTTCCATTTTAGTCTTACTAGTTTAATTAAGAGTGACAAATTTTCCATTTTAAAATATGCCTGACAGAAAATGAGTAGGGGTAGGAAGAATCCTACAAAAGGAGAGGGCAGGAGAAAGGCAGAGCAGGGGTACAGGTATTCCCTAGCAGATGATTTTTTGTACACAGAGCATGAGTAAATACCAACAGGGGCCTTAAGTCTCCCGAATCCCTCTGCTCCTTAATTGTGTGCACAGCAGCAAGTAAGAAGACAGTTTACTGTTGAAGAAGGGGAGAGAAAAATCATCTGGGCTTTACTCAGGGCCACATTAAAAGAAGGAGAGCTTGCTTCCTCGTCACATTACTTGTCGCTGTCTAAGCATGTTATCCTGAGTGTATGCTAAATCATTTGCTTTCCAGGCGTCATGGCTCTGGAGCATGGGAAATAATGTAAAAACTGGTATTACAGTCTTAATGTATGAGGAGAGTTTCTGACTATTAGCTGAATTGGCATGGATTTCTTTGTCTAGCAGAGAGCATCACTCCATGGTCTAAAAACAGTTAGGAAAGAATAGGATCACAGGAAAAAAAATAGCATCACAGTTTATTTTTCTTACAGATTTGTAATAGGTGACATAGCTTAGCTGCTGGCATTTCATTATATCAGTGTATTTTGGTAGAAGCTTTTGTGTCTTGTATAGGCTGTGCCGTATGGGATCCCAGCTACCGTGACTTTGGAAAATACCCACATGTCTTACATATCAACAGACTATTGACACATCTCATTTTATACCTGTCAGTGTGCTCAGAAATCACGTATAATATTTCTCCAAACGTTTTTGGACTGTTCAAGAAGTATAACGCCCATTTGAAACAACATCGAAAATGTTTCAAATAGACCTACTGTTTACATCGCAGCTGGTTAGAGAAGGATCCCTGTACATCTGCCATCTGCCAAAGATGATAATGTGTTTTGTAACTGGCATTCTTACTAATATTGTAGGCAGCAAACCTTGCAGATTTGGCAGGAAACAGGAATAGGACTCATGGTCTGATCCTGACTCTGATGGTGTTTTGTGCAACCTTGGGAAAATGGCTTAAGCTGTCTGGCCTACTGGCTTCTTACATTGTGTAATCAGAACCATTTTGTATTGTTTTGTCATTTTTTGGTGGAAAAAAAAAAGCTACATGTCTTTATTTAAAACATGCTGTGATGAAAAGCTACCTATGAACTAAAATAATTAATGCTGTTGTAGAAAAATTCAACTGCATCTTTGAAACTTTAAAATAAAGTGAGCTTCACTTATGATAAGGGAAGAAGGGGATCTTGATGATATTCCTGCTTATCCTTTAGGTCCTGTCATAATTAACAACAAAGTTGACTGTGATCCTCAGCCTGCTTTTACAGTCAGTCAGTATTGCTGAGCTCTGTAGGCAAGCAGAGAGCGAAACAAAACTTTGGTCACTGCCTTCTAAGTGGACTCTCCAATAACCATCTTAACAGTCCTTCTTCCCTCAAACAGCAATGCTTTCCCACAGAAATTTGCGGAGAGCAGAGAATTGCTTTATACTAGTTAATATTTAAACTGCTGTCCAAGGCTTTGAGATTTTTCATCTAGGACTGATGATATCTCTTTGTAGCTCATTAAGCTCTGTAACCCAAATGAAAGATGCCAAAAGAGTTGTCTGTGAAGCAAATGCACGCTTGCTTCTTGCTGTGGTGTTATGGTGCACTTAATGCTGTGTGGTTATCTTGAATGATAAAGTATTTGGCAGCGAGAAAATCTCTGTGGAGATAGTGGAGAGAGGTTTTTTTAGTGTGAACTCATGTCACCCTTCTTTTTGTAGCTTATTGTCTGTTGATGAATTTTAAAGAAGCCCTTAAGGATTTGGCACCAAATAAAAGCATTATGCTAGCTTCTTAAGTCAGACTATCCCTTCACCTTACTGCACACCCAAACCTGGTTTGTATTGCTTGTTTTTCTCTCAGCTGGACTGAAGAAGGAAGTTGCATAAAGAAGAGTGAACTGGAATTTTTTAATATCATTCTGAGAGTCACTTTTTTCTGACATTCTGATTCAAGATATTTCCGTAAAACTCTCTGCACCCATTACAGGTAACTAAGATTTTGTAATCGGTGCCCCAAGCAGCTTAAGTGGTTATCCAGCATTGTAGTACTTCATGCAGACTGATCTTCAGAAGCAATCAGTTTGTTCTGATACAATTAGACATACCTATGATGAGTAGGATGCAGGCTGGATTGTAGCTACTAGTTTCAGTTTCAGCATTGCTGAAGTTTTCTTGTCAAACTGACAGTGCTCTGCCTCTTTTCCATGTATCATGGTTAATAAATACATAATCTGTACAAGGGGGTACTGTTATTTGAAAATCAGAAGTTGATTTATATTATTAACTTATAAGAGAAAATTTTGCATTTTTTTCACCTGTGTTTTAAGTTCTGATATAGCAAGGGCTGTTTACCTTCAGTATATAATCCTGCAAGTACCCAAGACCTGCCTGATTTGCTTTTCCACAGCCAATAATTTTACTGTCACTAATTATGCTCCATTTTTATCAGAAAACCTAGTGTAAGAGATATTCACTAACCATTTAACAACCATAGCAGATTTACAGTAGCTGTAGTTTTAACAGTGGTATCAATACATTTTCATGTTTTCATCATACATTAAATCCTTGATAGCTGCCTTTGATAGTTCTGGCATGGAGTATTATGTGGTGGAAAGGGATAAGAACACCTGGAGCAAGGAGGATGAACAAGAAGTGGAATTCCTACTTAGAACAGAAACCTTGCACTATACAGGCTTTAACACCACTATTACCAAAGACTTCCTATATTTAGTACAGACAATCCAGTAATACCATTTCTGTTACTGCTTTTTCCCATCTTCCCTGCCAGCTCTGGGCCCTTATGACTCCCTGGAAGAGGTCAGGGAGAGCCCCTCTCTCGCTCTCACAGCTGAGGCTGATAATTACAACTGATACTCAATGTAAAGCAGGTGGGCAGAGAGAAATTTGGGCTGGTGTCTTTCTATGCAGTAGCTGACCTTCAGTGTTAGCTGTATTAGAAATACAGATGTTTATTGGACTTTACGGAGACAACGTCAAAGCAGAGCTCCTTAGGTAAGGACAGATTGCCTGTGCTCTTGCTGTTTTCTTTAGTCAGTAGGTAGAAAATGTAGCTGGAGACAACTAAAAATGGTAGGATTTTACTTTTTCTAAGCATGAATTGATAAGCAGATACTTTTGGTATCTTAAGTATGTATATTCCATTCTTTAGGTTTGTTTAATGTTCTTGGTTCTGTCTGCCCTTGTAAAGACCTGAAGGTATTCAGTATTTCTGGGAAGTGCTGAGGCATTTTAGAGCTAGTTCTTGATACCTGTGTGGGTGCATTTCGCTTTGCTCTATTAAAATGGCCTTCTTATTGCTATAGACTGTGGTAACTGAAGTACAAGCACAGACGTGTTGCTGTGTTAACTGTTAATGGATGGATTGGTCTCTTCAGGTCTATCTGTATTAGATACTCTTTGGAATAGTTGCACTATGTTAAAATAAGGAATGGGCCAGAAAATGAAACAGTTTGTGGCAGACCAGTAGCTGATCTGTAACTGAGTTGTGATTGTTCAGATAAATTCTAGAACAACCTCTGGGCTCTAATGAGTTCAAAACAAGCTCTAAAAGCTGCTGTGCAGGAAATAGTAGTGCTAAAAAGTTTTTAGGGGGTAATGAGTCCCGACTTTGTTTCAGAGATTTCTGCAGGGTTTTGTTTGTATGTCATTGAAGTATAAATCTCTGGACACTTTATCTGCTTAGATTGTTATACCCCTTCAATCTCTTCAGCTTTCCATATGCGTGATAACTTACTACTAGCATTTTTTGATGTTTCTCTTTGTAGTGGTAGCTGGAATCTGGGGACCTCTTTGGGTTGCTCTTATAGGTTTGCTTCATTACTAGTAGCCTTACTGCTAGGCTTTGAAAACAGCACTGTTTTCTGGAGGGCTGACCTCCCCTTGTACCACATCCACATAAAGCTCTCTACTCAATTTTTTTGTGTCCTTTGGTTTTTAGAAACCTACTTACAACTGGGAAGGCCTGACTTGCCAGTTTATTTGATCTTGTTCTAATGTAGTGCAGGGGTTACGCTGGTGGAAAAACTGCAGTGATATGCCTGTGATTCAAATCTAGGTCGTGTGATCTATAACTGGCATCTAGTTTTGTGGAAGGGGAAAGAAAAGCGTAAGGTTGAAACTCTGAGGGCTGTCTGGGTTTGTCTTCATCTGACTGAAACAATGAATGTATTTTGATTCATTATTACTTCTTGAGCAATATTATGTCCCCAAACTTCTTTCAAGCATGGAAAGATTCTCCAGTATAAACAGGCTTTGGGAAAATTTTTCCAGTAATATTTGGTACAAGACTTGACTGATGGTGAAGTTTACCAAATTACTAATACTCTGCTAATCCTCTTGGAACATGACAATTATCACTTTTAACATCACGTAAATGTTGACTGCGTTCACAAGAGTTTATCATCTCTCCCTCCTCCTCCCCTTCCCTGTTTGAGTAGGGGAGGAGCAAAGAAAATTGCCATTAGCTATTGAGGAGGAGGAATAAAGTGAAATTCCTGCTCTTGATCTTGCAGCAGCTGCTGGTTGCAAGTAGTGGAAAAAAAAGGTGGTGGCTCTGGGGCCGGGCTGGCTGCTGTTTCCCCGGAAAGCAAAGCTTTTTGTATTCCACGGGACACACACAAATGCTACATTTACCCAGTCCTCCCATGTCACTTGAAATGGGAGAAGTCTACGTAGTATCTCAAATCACTGATTTTTATTTTTTTAAAAAAACCCAAGCCCATTTTCCCTGAAACTCTGTCTATAATGAATTGTGTTATATTTTGGGGTGTGTGGCTTTGGTGTTTTTAAAGGGGCAGGAAAGCTATAAAATTTTTCTCCTATTTCACATTTCTCATGTGATAGGATTTAACATGAAATTCTGGTTTGTTTTACCCTTTGATAGCCTGAGTGATTTATAAAAACTTACAGAGGCACCACCAGTTTTGATGCTTTGTTAGGAAGCCAAATCCCTCCAGGTGGCTTAGACAGATGCTAGCACCTTGACTACGCCCTAGTTTGTATACTGTTTTAATAGTTACTAATTACCTATTCAATGTCATTACTATGTTTCTGGTTTTGGCACAAAATTACAGAGCAAGTTACAACAGTCATGCAGAAAGTTCGCTATGTATTCTACCAACAGTAGAAAGTAAGAATTGTTAGGGTGCTTACAAGGTATGTTGAAGTTAGTGTGTGTACTTAGCTCTTAGAATGTGTGTTTATTTTGGACTTTTTGCATTCTTTATGATTTGTTCCTTGACTGGAATTGAAGAACCTGAACAACTACTTCTTTTTAAATGCTGGAGAGCAGAACTACTTTGAAGAAACAGCATATTTCTTACAGTTTGGGATCACTCAGCGAACAAAATTAAATCTCCTTGGACACTCTCTTCAAAAACCTGTGAATTTTCAAAAGGTGTCATGCTGAATGTTATTCCAAGATCAAAGTTAATCAAGAAAAAAAAAAAAGTCACTTATATTGTTAGGAAATATTCTATGTAGTAAATTAAATCTTACGTTAGTGTGGAAGGAAGTAATTCTTAACATGATATAGAGGAGAATAAATTTTTTTCTTTTCATTTATCCCCCCTGACCCTGCTGTGTATGTGAGACCCATTTCATAGCAGGGGTTTTAAACCCTGTTAATTCCCTTGTTCATAACCCTTTCTGAAAAGTTTTTCCTAGTGAATGTCCTGTAGAGGGAGATGGTTTCAGCATGGCTAATTATTTGGGGCAGAGCACCATGTTAAGACAGACGCTTCTAGTTTTAGCACTACCTCGTTTGACACTGCCCTGTGGGTATGTGTCAGTGCTGCACTGCACAGGGTAACCACACATGAAATGCCTTTCATTGCAGATTGGGTAGAACTTCTGATCTGATTAATTGTATGTCTACAGCAGGAAGTATTCCTGACATAACTAAGATGATTAGTGGTGCAATTTGTTTTGGGAGCATTGCTATGCTGATAACAGACTGTTTTATTTTTATAAAATGCAACAGTGGAAACACTAAGAGGGTTTTGGCTGGTTTAGTTAAACAGAAAAAAAATTATAGTGAGAAGCCAACCAAGGCCCCTCTAGTAAGATCTTATCTAGAGTGGAATACTTAATTTTTACATTTAAATAGCTGTTTAGTTTTCAGAGTTCGCTTCCACATGAAAGATGCAATTAATAGTTACCAAAGCTATTGTCTGGACTGTCTTTGAGGCAAAAAACCTTGTGCTTGAATTTATCAACTCATAGACAATTCCCATTTTGAGATGTAGCTTTTGCATCTATGCGATCTAGTGACTTTAATTCCTTTGTCCTTCTTGGTTTACAAATAATACCTGGAAGAATAAGAGTAGTGCCCAGTGTGAATAAGAGTAAATGAATTGAGCCCGTCACCTATAAAAGAAAATACAGATTCTGGGTCACAGGACTTGAACCCAGCCCTTTCCCTTTACTGCTGCCAGTGGGGAGCAATGCGCCTCAGTCAGCTCTTGAGGCTGGAGAAAGCTTTCCCATATAAAGGTTTATCTGTCATCCATCATACTATTCATTTTTATAAACCTGTTGCTGCTTATTTCTCATTGGTGCTTTGTCTGAATTTTCAACTGAAAAATAGTTAAAAGCTTGCAAAAACAGGGAGAGATATTTTGTGTTACTGCTACTGTCAGTATCTGACAGGATGTTTATACTGCAGATTTGATTTGAGATAAAGCCTGCCATAAGTTTGGGGTCGGGTTTATTTGGTGGTGAGTGCAGATTAAAAGTTTATTGCTTATTCCCACAAATGCCTTGCTTTTTGCTTCCCCATCAGTTCTCCACCTGTTTTCTGAAGCTGCCTTGTAAGCTGAACTAGTGTAATAATTATCCTCTGACACGTGCAAGCGGTGGTGCCCTGGGAGGGAGGGAGCGGAGAACTTCAGCTGGAGGTCGTGGTGTGGAAAGGTATGGGAGACACCAGGGTGCTCTAAGCTGGCTCCTTCACCTGCAGGGAGGCATGTGGAGCTGTACCTTGCAGAATTAATTGCCAGGCTAGCCCAATCCTGTGTCTTGATCATCACACTGCAGAGACTTATTTGAATTACTGTGTCCTCAGTGGTGATCCTGTGTGTATCATTGGTGCTTCTGGATATGTTGCTCTTTTCTTTTTGCACAGGAAAAAAAAAATCAAAGCTACCTTATGGTTTTTTTCACAATGAATTGTGGGGAAAGTTTGTCTCCTTGTAAGTTCATTGGGGAAATTACGTGGGAGGTCAAGTAACAACAATGTTTAGCCTTAGGCTTACAGTCCTTTTAAATATGAAAGGAAGAATTTTTTTATTTGTGGGTGAGAAAGGGCAGCAGCCAAACAGGAGCCTAGGGTAACTGCAGTGAAAGCTTATCCTCGGGGGGGGGGGGTGTGGGTGGGGGGTGGGGTGTCAATGCTGCCAAGAAGACAGGATATGCTGTTGTCTATTGTGCTTATTTTTGGACAGTATTTTCTGATTTATGGACTAGCTTTCACTATATTGCTAAATCAGAATGGAAAGTTAAAGTATTCTGAAATGGGAATATATGAAATTCAACTTCCAGGCTGAATAACAAGTGTACTGACTTTGTTCAAAAAGAAGAAATTATTATTTTTTTTAGCCTGTCTTAGAATAAAGTTGTCTGCTGAAAATTTCATTTTAAAACTTCATATTTTTATAATTATTGTTGAAGCAGTGTCCGTTTCTTGGCTAAATTAAGGCCATGCAGATGTACTTAGAATGCTCCCTGGCTTTAATGGAAGTAGGAATTGAAAGTACTTGGAGCCGGTACATTTGTTTTCCAGTTAAGGAAGCTGGCAAATGATGTTACAAATTTTTGGAAGAATTGTGGTTTTACAGACAATGAAAGCAGTAGTTAGAGCAACACAATGTCTAGATAGTATTGCTGAGAACATAATTATGATTGGTTTTCTGTTGTATAACTGATAAGTAATATGAAAACCTCAAATAAATTATAATTGTAGGATGATACAACAAACAGCCCTGAAGTCTGACATTTGCAAGATCAAAAAGGCTATGTGAGATCTTGCATATTTCTTGTTTAAAGAAACAGTTCCATGACACAGTAGCTGTAGGCACTGTACCATCCAGGCAAACAAATCTTACAAAGAAACAATCTGGTTTAGAAGTAAGTAACGGTTTGCAATACAAGCTCTGAAAATCCAACAGAGATGAGCATTTGTTAGAAATGTTGGCATCTGGAGATTATTAATTTCTATAATTAATTATCTTCTTTATTTTTTAAAAGTGCTTTATTTTTTTTAAAGTTATATTTACATCACCAAAAAGCAGTGTAAGTGCCTTGCTGTTATTCCATATGCTAAGATGTTTTTAATAAAGAAAATCATCTGGCTTTGCTTTGCAATTATATTGCAGCAAAGTGTTTTTGGGTAAAATGTTCCTTTCTAGTATGTTTCTTCATACAAGGTTATTTGCAATTTTTCTTGTACAAGATTTGCTTTTTATTTTGATAATTGGAAGTTAGAAGTGCTCTGAGAATTGAAATAAGACTTTAATTTAAAGATGATATATCTACTGGGTACTTTTGTGTGACTCTGCGGGGGGGGGGGGGGAAGTTCATATTTGCCTTCTATCCATCTTTGTTTAATCAAGATAATAGGCTCTAGGGATTTTTGTTTCTGAAGTCACATGATAAACTAAGAGAAAGGACTCCTGTCTTTTAAGTTGTAATACTTGCAAACACTAGAAGTGTTTATCCTGACCTATACATGGATAAAAATTAATTTCAATTTTACTTGTAATTGTAGAAGTAAAAAAAGTCAAACTTGAAAATGGTGGGAGAATTGTTATGTGCATGTAAAACCCCTGGAAAATAGGGGACCCTTGCCAAGTGTTTGAGTTTCCCAGATTATAAGCTGAGGGAAGTGTGTTTGGCTTTTGTTAATGGATGTTATTTAAAAAAAAAAAAAAAGAGTATTTATGCCTATAAAGCTTCTGAGATACTCCGATAGATAAAATCAAAGATCTCAGGCAGCACAGCGTAGCATAACCTTAATTTTAAGTGTAGTATTTAGCTAATTTGTCTGCTTTTCAGTTCATGGGGGAAGATGTGAGGGATAGACAAATGAACTACGTATATTATCATCAAACCAGAAATGTGCGAACATCTAGGCTGAATCTTGGTGCAGAAAGAAGGTAATTTAACCCTTTTTGAGCATGGATTTCTAAAAATCTTATTTTGGCTACTCTAAGTCTGAGAGAGTTTCTGCTGAGAAACCACACAGGTGAATCTTTAAGAAGATTACAATCTCCCCTTTATTAGTTACTTCTAAGGTATTATTTCTTCCGAATTTGAAGCATAGTAGGGCATGACTCTCTAATGGGGGTAGATTTAATTTTTAAAAATACCAAAAACTTCCCCTGTTGTTAACATGTTTTGTCTAGGCAAACCTACTATCTACTAGCATATTAAAGTGTCTGCAGGAAGTGTTTTTGTAAAAAATCAGTCGCAGATCTGTACTTGTTTACCCTGTTGTTGGTCACTCTATGTTGTAAAATAAGCATGTTCCCAAGAAATGAAAAGCTGGGAAAAATGGTCACAAGAGCACTTGTACGTTTTCACCCTAACTAGCTCCAAACCTGCTGATTCTTTTGTGGTTGGCACCTGGTACAAGTGGATCGCTTGTGAGAGCAGAGGGATGATCACAATGCCTCCAGAAAATTCAAATTATAGCAAGGATATCTGATTTTCTTTAATAGTTATTGCTTTTGTGTGAAGAAGTTGTTTGTAGCTACTGACTTGTCTTTGATTAGAATGGAACAGACAAGTTCAGCTCTTTGAAATTTTGTTTGTAGCTGTTCTCAGTTTGCTTTGCAGATGTTTGTGTCACTGTGTGCTCTTAAAATTACATTAAAATGCTATAATATCAAACAGTGATTAGTTTCATAGTTAGGTATGCATATTGGCAAGGAGCCAGGATACTGCAGGAGGTGAGACAATGTGTCTACATAGGTAGGCAGATGAAACGCTCTTCTCCAACAAACCAGAGGGAAGATGAACTGACAGTGAAACTTCTTAAATGTTCTTGGCCAAGTAAGAAAAATACAGAAGACTACAATAGAAGAAAAGGCTGTAAAAACATGATTTCTGAGACTTTAGTAATTTTAAGGGAGTGATTTCTCAATTGCGTGGTGGGAGTGCTAATTCTTTGCAGAAGCCTATCCTAATACTCTGAAGATGGTTGGGCATCGTGCTGTCCACTTTAAGTTCATATTTAACTGGGATAATTTTTGAAAGAGAGAAAACTTAGTCCTTTGTAAGATTAGATACTCATAAAGGTAAACTAACTGCTTGAGACCTAGAGACAGAAATTGACAGAAGTCTCTTTAAAAAAAACAACCCAAAACCCAAAGCCACAATCCCCATCTTGCTGCAACATGAAGGTAATATGTCACCTCTCAGAATAGGTGGGAAGTTAATGCATATAAGATATGCGAGCAGTTTTTCTACCTGAAAGTCTTTCATAAACCAAGTGTTTTAATGCAGCCCGTAGAAAGGTAGAAATTTATGTATTTATTTGGTCTTTTATAATGTTAGAAAATAACTTGGTTCTAATTTCCTCTACCATTGTTTGAATCTCCTCACTGTTTCTCAGGAATGGTAGTGATTATGTGAAGATGAGTCCAGCTCCAGATCTGGTATTGAAACTCTTGTAATTTTGGCTTGTGACTATTGTGCACATTGAAGCTGTTAAAAGTAGCAATGATCAAGCTACAATGCAGTTGCTCTGTAACTGTCTATGCCAGCTCCCCAATTTGCTGACACCTCTGTTATCATATAGATAGTATTTTCAAAAAATTTGAACAAAGTACAGATTTTAATTGTACAACAAGCTGGCTTTCATCGAACATCACTGAGACTTCCGTTACCTGGAAGGAACCTCAGTGTGATGGAGGAGAACCACAGTATATTTTAAATTCATCTAACTTCATTTCAGGGGTATAATGCTGCTTTTTTTAAGTAACTTATACTGATTGGAGGATGGGGGAAGAAGGCATAATCTCCATTAAAACACTGGGGAGTGGTGAGGGACAACCTAACAGGCAAAGACCTTTTCAGCATCAGGAGTGGTCTGGAGTCAAGAGAGGACATGTGCTTGCAGTCTGAGACTAGAGGCTAGTCATACATGTTTAGATTTTCATAAAGTGGGCAAATGAGGCCTCTTGAGATATTAAGTAACTCCAAATAATAATGAAAACTACTTCAGAAATTGAAGTTCTGACTTCTTTGGTGTAATGTTGATTCAAAGGAAGATAGGTAACGTTAGAAATCCTGACTTTATTCAGTGTTTCAAACAGTTTCAATATGACTGTTTCTTAGATTGGACACTTATTTTATATGTTACTAAGGCCTCTTTCCATCTAAAATTCCTAACTTGCATACACATAAACCTCAGTTTACAGTTAATTTGAAGTAGTGTGACTGTAGGCCAACATCTACTTGTCCCCTTAGCAATACCTATATAAAGCATACAACCAGAATGTAGACTATAATGCAGTAGTGAAAACTCACAGCTGATTAGGTATGTGTTTCAGTAGGGAAAGGGTTAATTCGTGACAGGAATGTATTTTTAATTTTAAGGAATAAATAAAGGCAACTGTTGGGTTTTAACAGCTGGCCAAGAGTACTCAAAGACTTGCAAGCTCCTACAGCAATTAATCCAGATCAAGTGAGGATTAACTTTGAAGTTTAAAATATCCTCCATGCCTGAGGAGGGACCAGTTTAAAGTGCTCTTGAATTGGGTAGATAGCTGATTTGTAAGAGTGGGAGTTAATTTATGGATATGAAATCTGCTTTTTGACTTTGCAGTCTGGACTTTTGGATCTTACTCTTCTGTAGTGGATCAGTAGCCTGTGTGAATATGGAGTGAAAAATATCATAGCTCATCTTAGATTAGTATAGACCATAAGAAATAAAAACTACTTAACTTGCTATATTTATTGCCAGAGACAGGAGCTTGAGTTTTCCAACTTTTGATAATCAAGATTTATAAGTAGACCAACAGTAAATTTGAAAAACTTAAAATTTTTTTTGGTGTTCTTTTATGCTTTTACTTTATTTTTGCTTGAAAAATAGGTTGATTTTTTTTTTTTAAAGGAACTTTTGCGGGGAGGGAGAATATCTATAATGAGTGGAATAGCCTGCTTATTATAGAGTAAATCTTGGAAACTAACCAAGTGTATTAGTAAACTTCATGCCAATTTATGAAGATTTTAATCTTTCTGGAAATAAAAATACAATAAAGTTTTTTTGTTTTAATAAAAAAGCTTATTGAGATAACAATGTGTGTTATCACATCAGCCAGAGTAAGTGACCAGTCACATGGAAAAGATGATAGATTTTTTATTTGACCAGTTTGTGCTTTGAAAATTATAGTGAGATTTTTCACATTTTGAGCAGGAAGCTTCCTCCAGTCGTCTTGTTACGGCTTTGCATTTTGATGGGAATATTCTGTTCTCAATCCTTGCCAGTGTTTGTAAGAGGCTCTTTGACTTTTCTATGATTATATTATGTCTTAAAACAATGAAATGCCTACTGCTATCTTCATTCTTTTCCCTGTCTTCCTTCCCCACAAAGCAGAAAGTGAAGCTAGTAAGAAACAGCCATCTTGTAAGCAGAGGGAATTAAGTCCTCTGACAGCTTTCCCCTGCAGACTGAAAGTCTCTCAATCTTTGTTTTCCCACACAAACTTCAGGTGTCTTTTTTGACATGAACATAATCCTTTTGTAAAACTTCAGATAATGTGGAAGGGTGTGGGAGATGGGAATGGAGGTGGAGGTGTGATCATCGCAGCCCCTTCCAATGAAGATCTCTGTGTCATCAAACTATGTTCCAAACAAATAAAGTAACAAGAATACCAACAAAACAGGCCGCTAGCTTTGAATGTCAGGCTGGAGAGGAGGGTGAGGAAGAAGTTCATCTTGCACAAAAAGACAGGGTAATTAGTTCAGAAAAATCCTCATGGATGGAACTAGACAGCCAAGAGCTTAGGCTAAACAAGATCCTGGAGGAACAAAGAATCTTACTGTAAAATATAATCTAATATTGCTTTTTCTTGTTTCATTTTCCTTTTTGTAGGTTGTCATTTGGAGTTTAATGTTTTGCTGTGTAAAACTTGGACTTAAATTTTCTTGTTTGAGCACCTCTCTCATCAAGTTTGATCTTGGGTGAAGTTAATAGGATTTTTGTTATTGTTGCCTGAGCCTAGACTTACCTTAAGATATATGCCATGACATGCTTTAGAATCTGGTCCCTTCATTTTTCGAGGTGTTTCTGCTTAGAACATGCCAAGTCTCCTGCATGGCGTTAGGACGTAGCTACCTGCAGCTGTGAAGCACAAGATGGGAAAGGAGGAGCTGATGCGTATTTATGTCCTTCCTATGCTGACTTCCAATGCAGTTAGGTCGCAATTACAGATCAAGAATTAGAACATACTCCTGGAAAGCACAGAACAAAACCAATGTGGTTACTTCAGAGGCAATGAATCTATGTATGTATGTATCCTAATGTGCGGTTGTAGGCAAGTGGAAATGAATGCAAACTGTAACGAATTTAGGAATTTTACACTTACGGGAGGGTTAGAGAATTGAGAGTGCAGAGCTGGAATTCTTCTGCAGCCCTGCTCAGCCAGGAAAGTTGGGATGTGGGCTGAGCTCAGAATGGGTCTGCTGCTCCGCGTATTCTTGCAGCTGGACTCGCCTTTCTTTGCTTCAGTTTAGCTTTAGGGTTAGGGAGGCAAGTCTTCTGAGCAGGATTTCCAGTAGAGTCCTGCTCCACCTGGAGAGCAGGGATGGGAGCTTGGCTCAGGATGAGGCTGTAGGTCAACACATATTTGGAGCTAGACAAGCGCTGTGCTCTGCTTTGGGATAAGGTTGACAGCTTTCATATATGGAATTGCATTAGGGTCTTGCCCAGTCCAAAGAGCTGATGGAGTTTAAGGGCTGATATTGCTGAAAATCATGTCATAGGAAAAAATCTTCCTGTATGTGAATGCCCTGCTGTAAGAGTATGAGCAAACAGTTCATGCTTCTGGCAGATCCAAATTCACACTTAAACAGTTATTATTGTTTCTCATTTTAAAGATATTTTCAAATCTGCAAGATAAGATGAATTGAAGATTTTATGCAACTCTAGGATATTTTTTTATAATGTCAACTGTTAGTGTGTTGAGTGATTTATCTTTATCACCTACTTAAGCCTGAAATTCTGCACTTATTTTTCATGTTCTTTATTTTGGAAAACATAGTAAAGTGCTCTTCTCTGACTAGTTTAAATAAAGGAGAACAACTTGGCATTTGTAATAATCAAACTGACTGACTTAGGATGGAATAGCAATTCATTCAGCACAAGCCAAAACCAGGAGATTTCAAAAACGTCAGCATCACCATGTAATGAGAGAAACTATGCCAATTCATGAATGCAAATCTTTTAAAAGAAAATTCTGCAAAACTTGGCCTGTATCACATATATTAGCCCCTGGCTGGTTTAATTTACCTGGCGTGTACTCAACTCTGACACTAGCTTGATAATATTACTCAAAAAAAGGGGGGGAAAAAGTGTATCATCTCTGCACCACTGTTTGTATATACATACCCCTTCTGTGTCATAGAACAATATGCTGACAGACGGTACTTAGTCACCTGTTATGTCTGTTGATTTTATGCTTTGATCTAAAATTTATTTTGCGCTTCTTGGCAGCTGGGCTGTTTCTTAATCCATTGATAAAACCTGCTTAATAAGCACTTATAAAGACATTGACATCACCAGAAACAGGCTGTGTTGGTGAAATCATGACGTGATGCCTGTAAACCCAAAAGAAGCATTGTATTCAAGGCTTCAAGCAAAATGCTTTTTCTGAGAAAAAAAGTAACTATGCAAAGCAAGAATAAAACTGCTTGTTAAGTCTGATGCTTCCTTCCATTTGTTTCAAGTGTATCAATAAGGAGAGGACAGTTGAAATAGCTGCTTTCTTATGAAGAATTTTTATCTTGCCATGCTAGAAGCTTCCTTTTTTGTGTACTAAGACTATTTGAAACGCTGTTTGACCTTCCTTAATTATGTGCATAAATATAATATTGTTATCATGAAAAAGCCTTAAGAGGAGAGCCGTTACCTTGTCTTAGGGCGGCTTGCGGTGACTAAATAGAGCTGACAGTTTGCCGTGAGAAGTGTAGGTAGGTAAAACATGGTGCTTTGTTTTGTTTGGGCTTTTTTCTTGGGTTTTTTGTTTGGTTTTACTGGGGTTTTCTGCAAAAAGTAAAGCTTTCTGGGTTTTTAGTTTGAGGGTCCTGTTACTCATTAAATTCCTCTGGTGTGACTAATAAGAACCAGTTACAGTATTCTTAATATATTAACCTTGGCAGGGGAGAGTTAGGAATTTTTGATATCTTGATGACTTTATTGCATTAGCATTTTAACAAAAATCAGGTCTTTCCTACTAAGCTGCATGACCATCTCTGGCCAACTCATGCTGTCACCAGACTTCCCTAAGAGGGTCACACAGTATAGCTTCACTTGCCATAAGTTGGCTGGCAAGTCCCTTCATCCAATTATCAAGGCATATTTTGTCAGCATGTAAGCAGTGTCTTCTGCCAGCTTTGGGAGTTTTCCAGTCTTGGAGACCTGCAAGGCTGCAGTGTAGGAAAACTGACTTTTGTTTAGCATTCTCTTTGCCTGGACAGCTTGCTTGATGCCCAGTGAAGGAGCATTGGAGAGAGCCTTGGTAATTAACTTAAACTAGGTGGGTAAAACTAAGTGACATGATAGTATAAGAGATTGTCTCCTCTTAAATGATCCATCCTCAAACAAAATACTGAATTTTCCCCACGAAAGCTGTTGGACTACCTACAGGGAAATTACATTTATTTTAATGCAAGAAGTACAAATTAATGGAGAAGATGACTGTGGACAGAATTTTTAATTCTGAATCTGGCCATAATATAATAACACATTGAGTGTTGCTGCTTAGATTCTCATTGAGTTGTGTTCAGAATAGCTCTTCTGCCTTTTAAACTAAAGCATCAAGGAAGTTAGTACTTATTTTTCTTTATTGCCCCTGTGACTGTTCACTTGAAAATAGGAGCAAAGTATATTTATAAATTTTGCCATACATGATTACGTAAGTGAAGTACGTGTAAGTATGTAGGTTCCTGTAATTTTTTTCTTTGATAAAGCAGAATCTATTAAAACTCCTAAGCAGATGTTAAAAATATGAGTTCAAATTTTAAAGTTAAAAAAAAGTACCATTTTTTTCTTTGTTTGTTTTTGGTTTGGCACAGGAAAGGCTGATTTTAAAATACAGGCTAGAGGACTGCTAGTTAAACTGTAAAATACTGAGAAGCATGTTAAGGCATGACACTGTTGCACAGTTAACGATCATACTTTTTTTGGCTTGTTGCCTCTAGAGACATACTAAAAAGGGGAGGAGAGGGGGTGAAGCAACTAGTTTAGAGCTTATACTCAAATACAGATAGGTTAAAAAAGAAAAAAAAACCAACCAACACCACCCCCCCCACCACCCCAAAAAACCCCCCCACAACAAATGCAACCCTCCAGAAACTCCCCACCCCCTGGAAATCCGTAACAAAAATACTCCCAAAACGCAGAATGCTGTTCTTCATAAGATATTTTTGCCTGGCAGACTTGGGGACACATAAACTGCCAGACATACCATCTGTCACGCAGCCTTTTTGGTCTTTGGCACTGCCAGGAATGTTTGCACAGCCCAGAGAGGCTACAGGAAGGGGTGGATGAATGCTAGCATGGAATAATGCTTGCTTTTTTTTCTGGGAGGAGACAACAGAATTTGTATGTATTAGGGGAAAAGGTGATATGTATTTTATCTTAGGAAGTTCTCAATTGAAGAAAGAAAATAGACTTTGTGGGGTGTTTTTCTTTCTTCTTGGGAAGGGTTTGGGCTGCCACATGAGATGATGTGATGAACGTGAGGGGGGGAAAAAACCCGCACAATGTAAACATACACTTCAGGTATTTTTTTAAAAATTAGGTTTTAGTTGTGATAAATGTTCATCCTCTCTGTAGTGAATACTGTAAATGTCCATTAGTTTGAATATTAAAGAATCTGATGTTTAACTTCTGACTGACGAATACACATGTTTTAAGTGGTATAAGAAAGTAAATATGTTGGGGAAGCAGTTAATAGTTTCATTCACTCTTTTTTTATTTTTTTCTCTCCTTACTTTAATTATGAGAGTATCCCAAGAAACAGTAGGCTAGAGGAAGAGAGATTTTTCTTCCCTCCCTGTCTGACAATGCTTCTGCCAACCTCCCACCTCTTCTGACTCCTTTCCATTAGGAGCCTTCTCCCACTTTCACCTAGATGCCTTCCCCATGTGCATACATACTAGGATCTTCAGTCATATCTGTCCTTGCTCTCATGCACAAGAAATGTTCAGTTACTACTTCCGTATCTTTCCCACAGATTTCCAAAAGTCTGATAAGAGCCCTTTCACTTACTGTTTCACAATGTCTCTCCATTCATCGTGTGACACTGTCTGTGCCTGATCTGCTTCCGATTGCTGGTAGTGCAACACTGAATTTTGCTACCCCTAGTTTAGGTTGCAAAATTAAATTTTGTCTATGTTAACACGAGTCACTTCCAGTTGTAGCAGAACGCACCTCAGCTCAGCTTTTATATTGCTGTAATTCAATGTCCATGAAGTTAACAACCTCATTTAAAAGCTGCTGTAGAAAGACTCCACAGTGAGCCAATCCTCAGTTCACAGGCAAGGAATTACAGATTTTCAGGGCTTCAGGTGAAGCCAACTATGTAATAGTTGTATATGAAAGATCTTAGCAAGAAGATGCAGTAGTAAATAAAGCAATCAATGCAGTAATTCTATATTACCTAAAAATATTTTTCTTGATGTTCCTACATTTATGGAGTTTTGAACATTTTGATTTTGATGTTTTGTAAATAATATGTTGTCATGGTTGATGTTCTAGCATCTAAAAAAGATAGAAAAAATTTGAGACCATGGTATAAACTAGATTATTAGCTAAATCTTATTGTGAACATTTTTACACTTTGACGCTGAAGTTATCATCCTGGATTGCACCACTGGCAGTCCTCTCGGATGATTGAGCCAATCCACTTTCCCAGAGTGTCTGCAGACTTAAAAATAGAATATCCTGTCTACTACCATCTTTTGATTAGAAAATACTGTTTTACAGCTGTAAAGAAACTGTTTAAAATACAGATTGGAAACACATGCTCAGCTAGAGAGAATGCTAGGATAAACTCAACACAGTGGAATTGCCATATATTTAGGACTATGGCCATGAAAACTTGAAGTAGTATTCCTGGTTTAGTATTTTGTTTTTGTTTTGTTTTTATTCTTTGTAGATAAGCAAATTTTATTAAAAGCTTTTGTTTGTGGAGTTTTTTATCTTTACAATAATAATGATAAAGGTGACATGCCAGCAGGAAGACTGGTTCCAATGTGCATGCTGAAGAGGGAGGCCTAGGCCAGGAGTCAAACATTCCACATCAGTCTGCAAGATTAAAATGTTTGCGGTTTAGTGTTTTACACAGGTTTTTTTTGGAGCCTATCCAGATATTTGCATGCAAAGAATTATTGCTCAATGACAAATTGTGTTGATACAATCTAGTATGTCGGGAAATTTCCACTCTAGTATGGTTGTGTGCCAAACATGATACCTTTTGGGAATAATAAAATAGATGACGCATTTTGGCCTCAAAAGATAACTAGACAGCAACAGCAATTTTATATAACTTTGGAAACATCACAGTTTCTGTATTCCTGATCAGAGGCGATTAGTATTTTTGGTAGTTTGTGCTAAGATTGTCATAGAAAAAGCTGAAACCATAAACCATCCTTCAGTGTCGGTAAAATGCTCCTCTTAGGAAGAGGAGTCTCTGCGTATATGCATACTTAGGCTCTCTATACTCCAAAGTGTGATTCAGTAAATGTGGTGCTAAGTAGCACTTTCTCCGTAGGCAGTTGAGATACAATTGAAATTTGCTTTGTGGATGTTGTCTGCAAAATTGGGGTCTGGCTGCATGGCAAGTCCAGTGTAAAAGCTAAGGACTGGATTGTTTCACCACAGTCATCATCTGTCTACGCTGGAACCAGTTTCTTCTCAGAGCAGCGACTGTTCTTTCCTTAACGTTCAGGATCTACTGTGTGTACACAGTTGCTACTCTGCTGCAAACTGAGTAACTCTTGGTTTACACAGTATTTCCACAAGTATTCTAGCACATTGTTGTAATGACATTCAGAGCTGCACTAAATCAGAATAGTTTATTTGATAATTAACTAGAGCCAGCATTAGTTGACAAGAGAAAATGATACCTGTCATACAGGAGCTAGTGTGCTCTGGTAGCTAATAAATTCCATTTTAAATCTGCACTTCTCCCCTTTATCTTCACAGAATCACTAAGGTTGGAAAAGACCTGTAAGATCATCAAGTCCGACCACCAACCCAACCCCACCATGCCCATTAAACCATGTCCCACAATGCCACATCCATATGTTCCTTGAACGCCTCCAGTGATGGTGACTCCACCACCTCCCTGGGCAGCCTGGTCCAATGCTTGACCACTCTCTCGGTAAAGAATTTTTTCCTAATATCCAGCCTGA
The DNA here is from genome assembly GCF_030936135.1 of Gavia stellata. Lineage (NCBI taxonomy): Eukaryota > Metazoa > Chordata > Aves > Gaviiformes > Gaviidae > Gavia > Gavia stellata. Next base: position 11,105,507 of record NC_082610.1, read on the forward strand.
AGCTCCCCTGGTGCAACTTGAGGCCATTTCCTCTTGTCCTGTCGCTAGTCACTTGGGAGAAGAGTCCAACACCCACCTCTCTGCAACCCCCTTTCAGGTAGCTGTAGCGAGCGATGAGGTCTCCCCTCAGCGTCCTCTTCTCCAGGCTGAACAACCCCAGTTCTCTGAACCGCTCCTCATCAGATTTGTGCTCCAGACCCCTCACCAGCTTTGTCGCCCTTCTCTGGATGAGCTCCAGCACCTCAATGTCCTTCTTGTAGTGAGGGGCCCAAAACTGAACACAGCGTTCGAGGTGCGGCCTCACCAGTGCCGAGTACAGGGGCACGATCACTTCCCTGGTCCTGCTGGCCACGCTGTTTCTGATACAGGCCAGGATGCCGTTGGCCTTCTTGGCCACCTGGGCACACTGCTGGCTCATATTCAGATGGCTGTCAATCAACACCCCCAGGTCCTTTTCTACAGGGCAGCTTTCCAGCCACTCTTCCCCAAGCCTGTAGAGTTGCATGGGGTTGCATCTTGTATATTTTCTACTGTATAAATACTATTTTGGAGTTTGTTAGTGGACACTTGTTTTTCAGTCTCATTCACCTCCTAGAGCTCTATGCAGCAGAGCTCTGCTGCTAATCATGACAAAGCTACTGAAGCTTTTTGGTGACAGTAACCCACTCCTACAGTAAGCACAGCATGTCTGGTAGTACAGAGAGATTATTTCAAAAAGCTTTCTCTAAACCTTTGGGCAAACTGCAATACTGTAAGGAACAATCTTATGCTGAAGCAAATATGTAGAAATGTTCTGCTTTAGAAAGTCTGAGCTTATGAGGTTGATGTGTATTTAACAAAAATGTTTGAAGGAATGCAGATCTGATTCAAAGGCTGGTGCGGCTGTGCAAACACATTTTAAGCACAGTGGATGCTGCATCAGGCCTCTTCACTTAAGTCCTTCCTGCTTCTGAGGTTTTTCAGGCAAGGCTGGTGCTCCACCACACACACCGTGGACAGTAAGAACGGGAAGAAATTACTGCGTTCTGGATTTTAGAACCAGGTACTGAAAATCAGACATTCAGGAAGTTTTTGCATGAAGTACTAAAGAGCTCTTCAACAAGCTAGCCTTGGAGGTAGTAGTAATAGTTAGAGAGAAAAACTGCAGGAAACCTGCCTTTGCAGCAGAATCTGTGTAGAAGTAACTGAGCCTGAAGAGAGATGTGTGAAAATGAAGTATATTTGTTGTATATTTGCCAAAATGAAGTATATTTATTTTACATAACAGTAGCATTCTTTATCCTTTAATATAAACATTTCGATGACGTAAAATGCTAGTTTTTAAGCTGACTGGCTAAGAAAGGAGGGGTCTCACACTTCTCAAAGCTTTGAGGCTGAAAATTCAGTTTTCTTAAATAACTGGATATGTGATATCTGGAATTTCAGTATTAACTTCAATGGGGACCTTTCAGATAATTCACTTGTACTTTTCGTAAATGTTTTTTATTTGGCAGTAAAACAATCGTAGGAACAAGGATTAGTTTGTGTGTTTTGTGAAGAGATTACACTTACCACTTATTGCGTTTCATGTTTATCTTGGAATACCACTGACATTATGAAGTGAGTCAAAAAGGCTTAACTTTTAATATGACAGCTGAAGTCTTAACACTGAAAGCTCTTTGAATAGAAGAAATGTTTTCTCTTGAGGAAGAGTGATATGGGAAAAGAAAAAAGTGCTACTGGGATTCAGGTCTCTGTCAACATTTTAATTACACAGCTCACTGTTTTTTAGTCACTGTACTTAAGTCTTGCTTTGTGCATAGCTTTTATTTACTTCCGTTACATTATTTTATAGTTGTTACCTACTGACCACCGGGCAATGTCACACTAATGTAGGAAATAATAATGTTAGTACTACTTAAAAAGAACAGGGTTTGAGGGGTTTATTTTGGTTTGGCGGGGTGGTGGTTTTTTGGGTTGTGGTTTTTTTGGTTTTGTTTTGGTTGGGTTTTTTTGACACAATGAAGGGAAAAGTTTTCAAGGTAAATTCTTAATGGTTGGCGGGCACATGGTTCTAAATGTTTTTTCAAGTCCTATGTAAATTCCTATTTCACCTATTCTGTTCCTGTGTGATTAGTTTTATTTTGTGTACCACTTTGAATGGTGATAGCTCTGTATGTGGTTGGTCCCGTGGTTGCATTTGTTGACATATAATATTGGCTTACATGCCTTCTGAGGAAAAGATAAGTGTCTTTTGGTTTCAAGGGCTAGCTCTGTTTGTATGGAGCTGGTGATAACTCTTTTAACCTGTTCAACACCTTTCTTAAAATGACCCACCAGCATACAGGTAGATTCTCTACTTGGCATGAAGCACTTTGGCAGTTGTAAGAATCCCAGAAAGAACTAACAGAAAACTAATTTATCCATCTCTTAGGACACTGTTTTTAAGCATATATGTACTTGTCAGTCTTGCCTGCTTCATGTCTTACAGTCCTGAAAGGCTGGAAAGAACCACATTTTAACCCAGTAAATACATTGCTATTATAAGTAACAAATACAGTTTTAGTACCTTACTAATAGTTCAACATAGTTTATTTACATACTGAACTCCACAAACAATTTTATCTATTTATAAACAGGATGTGAAGATGCTGTTGCAGAAATCTATACTAGAGTGGCGGACACTGGTCAAAATTTGGAAGAAAAGGAGAATAATGATGTTTTACTTTCTTTAGTAGCTTAGAGAAGTCAGTCAGTCTTGTCATTGCGATGATATGGGCACATACAACCTTCATTTTCACAGACTGGCTGGGGTTGCTTGCAGTAGCATAATGCACTTTCTGATTCATACTGTCCTTTGAACTGTGCAATTATTTTTCTCTTTCTTCATTTTCATTGCCTTTTTTCCTCTGTTTCTTCATTTTTAATGTCTTTCCTCCAACTCTTTCTGCCCAAGTCTTTCTCCCCCAACTCTTCTTTTCACTTGTCACTCCTCTGTTTCTAATTTCACGTGCTAGAAGTGTTGCTAGAGTCATGTAGAATTCCCAGAAAATAAGGGCCAATTTCTATCAGAGTCTATTTCCTGCAAAATAATTATATTAAAAATTCTAAGATTAGCTTTAAGGATATGGAGTATACCATTCAAGTCACAAGGACCAGAAGATCAGTTCTGGAGATCAGGACATCTCTAATCTAGTTTTCTGTTGTGATACCTTGATGTGTTTATGATGTGAAAGGGCTTCTTCTGCTTAAGCAACACAGTTGTATAGGGAAGGAAACCCCTTTGCCGTAGCAAAAGCATTGTGGTACTGCTGCTTTGCCTGTGCCAGGGCTTTGGAAAGCTAGCTGCTGCTGTGAGGGGGTCAGCATATAGGTAGAGGCAGCTACTACTGGAGAGGCAGAGCCACCCCAAAAGCCATGCTTGGTGCCCAACCCTTCCCATCCAGGTCCCTCTTCAGCTGGCTTATCATTGGTCTCAATTCCCTTTCCTCTTCCCATTCCTGCCAGAAGATCAGGCTGGCCCTGGTCCCATATTCTCATGCAGGCTTGCTTCTGCTGCAGAGAAGCCCTGAGATGATTCTGTTTATGTGTTGGTTGCTCAGTGGTTTATGTGAAATGAGTTACTGACCTTTCTGCTTCCTCAGAGGCAGTGATTACTTCACAGCTGACATTACATGGTGTAAATAACATAGCTGAGAGCTGTAGGAACTGAATGAGTGAGCTTTCAGTTCAGCCCAGGGTGACGCAGCCAATGTGTGGGAACAGTTCTTTTGCCTTTCTTTCTTTTTGGTGCTAAGCAGAGGAGTTCTGCTGTTGGGGTGAGCAGCCTTGTACCTTGTTCTCCAGAGCATGCAGTCAATACCAGTGTGATGAAATACAACATGCAACCTCCTTGGTCTATAGATGGCATCGTACAGTGCTGACACCAGTAAGGGTATCTCCATGTGATATTATTTCATAGACATTGTTGCAGGATATTTCAATAAGAGGGATAATAATTGGTTTGGGCTGACTGTTTTAATATCCATTTTGTTATGGACTGAATGATCAGCTACAATTTCCTGCCATTGCCTGTCGTTTCAATTGGACTTATGCAAGCTCTTTTCAATTAGCCTGCTTTCTGAAGACTTTTCAGGGAATAAAACTGTTTATATGCATTCATCTATATGCAAGGAAAAGAACAATCCTCAGATCCATGAAGAACTGAAAACCAAAAAATCCTCCACACTCATAATAAAACAACAATAACACAACATCTTGTGTAGTGCAAAACACTGCTCTGCCATTTGTTACTAAATATTATGGAAAAATGCTGAAAGGCGGTACTTAAACCAAATTTGGTTATTTTTCAGTAGTAAATCTCATAGTATTTTTCTTGGCAATCATGCTTATCCTCCTCTTTCAGATAATATTTTTTTGTCCTTAGACAAATATCTCTGCTGCTTCAGCATACAGTTACTTATTTAGTGGGCTCTCCTAATAGGAGTTACCAACTTCTATAGCAAGAAATGCTAACTCTATTAAAACTTCCCTTGGTTACTTGCTCTTATGAAAAAGTTGCTCTATTTTTCTTCTTGCTACGAGGTTTTTCAATTATTCACTTCTCTTTAGAAGTATTATTGGGTTTGATCTCATACTTAATTTTCTCTGCATTTCTCATAAGCACACAGTGTGCTGAGAGCGTGCTGGTTTCAGAAATGTGCCAGTGTTAGTTTTGCATTTGAATTGGTTGCCATTTACAAGCCAAATGCTAACAAAGGTGGTTACTAGAGCCTCACTGTTGTCTTTTTGCAAAGAGTGTTAATTTTTATGGTGGTGTTTATGGATATAGTGATACCAGGCCTATTTGTGTGCACAGCAGAGGCTACACAAGTGATACAGGACAAGACCTTCATGTAGTTATAAGGCCTTTTGAGAAAAGCTTCCAGCTCCTTTCAGGCCTTGACAAAGTTGCTCACCTGTGAAAGCTTTACCAGTAGAAACTTGTTGGAAGGGAAGCAGATCCAGGTGGCTGTTGTGTAAATGTGGGGAGGCCTTGTCTGAAAGGTTGTTAAAGGGAGAGAAAATTAGAAGAGAGAAAGTAAATGTTTTAGCTTGTCCTCAGTTCTGAGGCTGTTTATAAATATGAGAGAGTTGTCTGTGAGAAATTGAATACTGAGATGATTTCACACTTGTGACTAAATGAATTTAATTAAAGTTATTTATTGCACTTTCTCCTGCTCCCACAAACACTTACTCAGTATCTTTATGTGGCTGTTAAAGGGTTATTAGAGTAGAAAAAAAGCATATGTTTTATTCCCCTGACTATTGGGGGGGGGAAAAGTGGCTAGAATTAATAAAAATGCCACGTTTCAGAAGCACTCCAAACCACTGGGGACATGTAAGTGAACACTGATGGGGAAATGGCTTCAATTGTAACTGTTGGCTAGAGTTGTTTTTCAGTTCATTTTTGATTATAGATATTTTGAAGAAACTTTTCTTGTTATGGCATCTTTTCAGGATTTGTTGGAGAGATGATACATAATTTCTTGTAGATTTTCTTTTTTTTAAAGAACTACATAATTTCGTCCCCCAGTAAGATTCTTTTCCACCTGGGTGATCTTGGTTTGATTTTGAGCAAAATATAGGTTGCTACTTTGACCTATTCAAAGAAGTGTCTATGTGCGCATATCACATCACACACAAATACCCACATCTGTCTTGAGGCAGAATATCAGGCCTTACTTTCCAGAATCTCGGAATTAGAAGATGATAATCCTTCAGCCTCAGTCACAAAGCAGAAATTATTTCAAAATTTCCATTACATCTGTATTGTTGACAATTATTTTTCTCCCTGCAATATGGAGAATTTGGATATGAAAAGTCTTCATTCCTAAAAAAAAAAAAAAGGTGAATTTTGTATTTATTTGATTTTGAGGGAACAAAAATTCATAAGTACATGAAAAAGGTATAAGAAGTAATTTTTATAATAGATTTCTATATATATTCAAAGGTATTAACAAGCTGATTTACCTGGTTTTGCCTTTATATAGTGAATAGTGAGAAAACACCTGAAAGTTTACCTTGGTTTTTTGTTTGGTTTTTTTTTTTTCCCCCCCAGAAGTATACATTCTGAAAGCAGAGTTCAGTTAATGTCATTTAATAGCAAAGTAGCTGTGCCTTTTCTACAAGTCTGTTGTCTTCATGGATTGTGGAGTAGGCTTTTTGTGGAGTTATCGTCGGACAGCCATGGACTGTTAATGCCAGGTTATCATTATCTGATTTGAGTTAAAACAGTAGCTTCCTTTCACAGATCTAGTCTCGCTTTTTGCTCCTGCTTATCTTGCATGTTTTGTATAGGGCAGGTGGTTGGGAAAAGGAAGAACAGCTTAAAGTGTGCTCAGTATCTATTGAATTAAAAAAAATTACCCTTATCGTTTAGATGAGTACAATTAAAGCACGTTACCCTGCTTAGATTTCGGCTGGTTTGAGTTGAGCCATGCAATGCGTAGCTGCAATTGTGCTGAACTGTAGATATAATGTTCCCTGAGAATTCTAGTTTCAGGTCAATAACCTTGTCTCTGTACAGTACATAAGAATTTCAATGCATGCTATTTCATTAGTCCTTGGTAAGCTGAAATCAATATGGGTTCTTGGACTTCTAAGCAATATACTGTATAAGAAACCATGCAAGGCAATCTCTTGGGGGGGTTCTTTTTTGTTGTCACTTGAACTATATGTAACAAGAACCACAGAAAAAAACCCCAGCTCTTCAAAGAACATATTCACTAAAGTGTTCGATGTGATTCAGCATTGCCTTGAAGGCCGAGGCAAAAAATGTCTTAAAAGTACAGGGGGAAAGAGGGAGGGACAGAGAAGCATGATTGTACCCAGTCATTTGTGACAAATGTCAACAGCTTCACGTGACACAAGTCAGGTATTTATGTCATAATGCTTACATTAGAGAAAAGGAGTGTTTTCTTTCAGGATGAGGATGTACACAAGGTATAGGAGGATTAAATCACTGGCTACATCTACTATTAAAAGATAAATATAACAACTACAACAAGATGAAGCACTACTTGCACCATCTTATTGTTTGTATCCCACAGAGAAAAGTACTTCTATCTGTTGATGTTAAAATCAATCATGTAATTTGATTTATAGAAGCAAAGTGAATTTAAACAAAAGCACCTGCTGTTTATTGAATACTTCCAAAACCTTGTGTGTTTGAGGTTGTGAAAAATAGTTAACAGCAAGTAGAAGAGTGCTCTTTTATCTGATAATTCTGTTTCAGCCTCGTACTAGTAAACTTGGATACTGTCACCTGAGCAGAGAGAGAAGACAGTTTTTATAGCTCTGAAAGGGTGTTTTACTATGGCAGTAACTACTACAACATAGAATTTTTTTTCATGAGAGTGATTTTTTTTGAATCCTTTTTGTTTATTGTATTCCCATTATATTAATGCTGTGCCCTTTAGATGGTTATTCTCCAACAGACAAATGTATGTCTCGCATTTCTGAAGCAACTGTGAATTTTTTTGGCAACAAAGCTGTTTTTCTTGCATCAAGTGAATGAGTTATTCAAACAAATGGCATGCTTTTAAAGATAAGTGGTGTGAAGTAGTGCTCTATAAATTCATTTGCTTCTGGGTAAGTGGTGACTTCCCAGTGTATATAAGGTGTGGAGTCATGGGAAAGCTATTCCTGCAGACCCATTCTTGTGCACTGGGCCATGTAAGTTTTGGGTGTTTTCACAGCAGTAATTTCAATAAATGTGCATGCGTTCTGAACGTGGATCTGGTGTTCTAAAAGGGGATATGAAAAAGCCTGCTCCCAATTTCTTTGCACTGGAGTAAATATCGGAAGGGATTTGAAGGAAAGAGAAGGGAATGCTAATGTGAGTCTGCAGGTGCAACACTTCAGATTGTATCTGTGATTCCCTATCTAAAGTCACTGTCCTATTGCTGCAAGTTTTCTTTTTTTCTAGTCTCCTGAGAAAATGCTTTTCCAGAGTTAATGCATCAGATCAAATCTGGAATAGGCATTACATTTTTTTTCAGTCAGTAAAAAGTCACTTGATATTTCAAAACCTGTTCTGGGACTTTAGGGAATAAAAAAATATCATTTGCATTTGCAGATTTTCTTTTGTGAAATATTGGAAGGCAATCTGTGGAAGCTGGTACTGTCCTGGTTGGAAGAGCCCCATGATTTTTCTCATGCTAGAGCATGAGAAAAAAACATAAAATAAAAATATCTTAATTTACTCTCTTTATATATTTTTAAGATGAGGTTGGTTCACTGTTGTCTCTTTTCCTTGAGGTCACAAATAGTCTAGGTAGTTTCTTAGAAAAAAAATCTAGTTCTTCTCAAATAGTAAATTGTATCTGTATAGACACTCAGATCATGCTTTCTGGTGTTTGTCAGTGTATGGGAAAATATGGGATCCATAAATTGATAATTGAGAAAATTGTACCCCATCTTTGATTTTGGAAAGCGGAGAATGAATGACATAATTTCCCTTGTGAAACTTGTCAGTTCTGTAATGTAAGTGCTTTCACTAAGTTACTCATACTACTTTGAGAAGAAGGATCAAGTAGGGACTTGAAAGGAGATTGAAATGGGACTTCAGTGACAAAAGCATCTCCCATCAGCATGAACAAACACAAACTTTTGGTAATAAGGTAATGTCACAGTCAGATGCAATGAATTGCAAATGCAATTGATCATAAAGTATAAATTTAAGTCAATAATTTCTATTCAGATTTATGTATAACTTATAAAAATATGGAAGGGCTTTCTGATATTTAGGTTTTCATTTGTGGAAGTGAGAGGTGTGAATTACTAATGTGTTCTTCAAGAAAGATAATTTTTTTTCCATGATGATTCCAATCTCAGTGGTTTGAAAGCAATCAAGATTATTGTGTTGCTCACATCATACTCTTCCTTTATGTACTTCTTGGGTTTGAATTTGTCATTACTTGCTCTGTTTAGCATTCCCAAATATTAAGTGGTTTTTCCCAGACTGACTGCTGTAATGCAATCTGAAATATTATTTTCTATATTGGAATTATATAAAATAGCATATATATGTTTTCTAAGTGCCTTGCAATGAAATTGGTCCTTTCATTGTGCTCAGCAAACATCAGAATGATTTTTCCCTGCAGTCTTGAACGCAGAAGCTATAAAATCATGAATTCTTATAGCAATCAATTTACTATTTAATATTCTTCTTCTGTACAGCTATATTAAAAAAACTTTCCTATTAGGTGATAATGGGGGGAAAAAAAAAGCCCACCCCAACAAGTTAAAAATTGGCTGAAGGGTATTTAGAGACAGGTCAGTTTTTAGAAAGAAAATGGTAAGTTTTGGACAGGTTGGAAAATTAAAGGCAGTGTGTGTGCATAGTACATCTTTTTGGTGTTTTGTTTGGATTTTTTTCAGTCATTCATCACAGAGTCTGGATCTGAGCATTAGTTATGTTTATCCTTTAATCCTACTGTCTGGGTTTGTTTATGTAAGATTTATTATATAGCCAGGATGGGTAGTTAAATTAAAACCAAAACTGACCCTCAGTCAGTGCAAGAATACCTAAGAACAGATTACTTTTACATAGGCAAGTTAAATTTAATCTCAATTCATTATGTAAGAGTTGGTCTCCACGTTTCCTGAGTCAACATGAGACGGAAATTACTGCCAGTTGTATCTGTCTTTTTGCACTTAGCTCTCTAACGTATGAACAGCAAAACAGGAGCAAGAGCAACTGTGTACTTTTTCTATAAGTATTACCTTAAGATAGAAACTCACTTAATGACCATGTTTCATTGTTTAATTAATTAAAACCCTATTATAATTGAATATACTTACTACTGGCTGTGTACAAATCTCGCCCAGTAGGATTTTTGTTGGTCCCTGGTAACCTTTACTTTACAGAATATAATTATAGATACCAGAAGCATAGGGCTTGGGTAAATGAACATGAAGACCATAACATTGTGAGTGCTCCCATCTTTTTTTGGACACAAAACCAATTTTAATAGGTATAAATTATATTAGGGATTGAATGTATTTACCTTAAAATCATTGTTGATATTACAGCTTGTTCTGTTAGGGCACTGTAGTTTGAGGCTGGGTTCCTGGTGCTTTTCGGCTTGATTTCTGCCCCACCCCCCCCCACCCCCCCCCCCCCCCTTTATTTGATGAATGTACTGAAGCAGACTGGAAATAACCAGATTGCCTAGTTGTCTGGACAGTGGCTGAAGTAATAGTTGTGTAAATCAGATGGTTTCACTCAGTGTGCATTTTTGTAGCCTGTACTCATAGGGCAAGCATAGAACAATTGTGGTGGGCTTGTCCTGCTGTGCTGCTAGGAGCTACGGATTAAATTCATCCTGGTTTAAAAGACCTACACAAGGTTTGCTCATCTTTAAAATCCCACTTAAATCCTCTTTTACTGTCTTAAGTAGGATTTAAATGATGTCTAGTATAGGCCCTTTGTAGAGAGGGGAAAAAAATGACCCTATAGGGTACTAGAAATGTAATATTTTTTGCAATTTCATCAAGCCATATGTAACAGGATTTCAGGGCCACTGATGGACTAATCTTTTGTTAAATCCTAACAGTATATTCTTTGAGTAGATACTGGTTCCACTTCATCAAAAAAACCAAAGGAACTCAAATGGTTAAGTGACCTAGCTTAGGGTCTTAAACAATGGATATTGCCAACTCTATATATTCTCTGACTGCTCCCTAAACGTTTTTTAATTTTAAAATGTTTTGGATTAAAATAACATTTTGGGAGGGTTTTTGTTCTTTTTTTTATTGCTGCTTGTGAAACACCCATGCAAGCAAAAGGCAAAGTAAATTAAAAAACACTGTAGGAGAAATGCTGAAATCAAAGTCATATGAAGTAACTTATGTTTAAAAAAAAAAAAACTAAAAAAACCCCCAAAAAACCCCCAAAAAAACCCAAACCCCAAAACCTGCGGAATCCCCCTGCCCCAGCTCCCTTGCTTTGATGCCTCTATCATTGATTGCATATTCATACAGTTGTTCATGAAAAAATAGGTGGCAATGTCAGTTTTCAATTATTACATCTTTAGCAGTGATGCAAAGAGGTTAAAAGTCCTAGTGATAACTCTGTGCATCTGAGAGAAAAAATTTAGGAGTTCTCCAGTTGTTCTGGGCTGTGGTAGTAGTAGTATAGAGGAGATGTAAGCTTATCCTGAGAATATGTTTTCATTAAAGTTGTGTTTCTTTGCTCCGAGCGCAGCAGGTTTATGGGGTGATGTGGGTGTGTGGTTAGAACAGGAGAATACAAGTACGACAGGAACTCTGACTCTGCACCAGCTCTGCCATTAACTCTCTCTGTGATCCTGGGCAAACCACGAAACCTCTGCTGTTAGTTTTGCCCATTCATACTGGATAGAATGCTGATTTCAGAATGGGCCAAGAACCTTAATTAACAGACATTTGATTTGCTTGGGATTGTCAGAGAAAAGATGCTATGGAATTTTAAAAAATACACATAATTATTAATCTAGACTGCAAAGTTTTGCTAATATCCCAGCACTGCTATGCAGTGAAAGATACTGCATTTTCTTGCTGTGTCAAGAGTAGGTGGCTTTGGCTTTCAAAGGCCAGAGTAGTTGTTTCATTTACAGTTTTAAAAAAAGAAATACTACGTCACACATCACTACAGTATATTATTATTATTATTAACTATATTTAGGATAATATTTAGTATTTTTTGTAAGCTCAGAGTTGGTTTATTACAAAGTAAGTCTAAATCTAATTCATTGCTGTCACAAGCTTGTAGTAGGTGTAGTATGAGTGCAGGTTTTACTTAATTTCACCCCTTAGGCAAAATATTTATGTTACTTAATTATGTGTAATAATTTTCTATCTTTTTGCTCGTCATCTTAGGAGCACTAACAAACAAATCGGGCTATTTTAGGTGGGCTATATTTTTTCCTCCATGAAGTATTCTGCTGAAGTGGAAAAAAAATACCTTTAACCAAAGGGTCATTTAGACATGACTGTAGTCAAAGCATAAAATAAGAGGAAGGCAAAGTCATTACATCAGCAGGGAGTGGATTAAATTTATTTGGTCTTTGCTAAAGACAAATGTTGCGTGTGTGGGGAAAGGGTTGCTGATACAGATTATTAAAACATGATTGTAACACATGTATTCTCCATGACTGCCTCTGCTAGTTAATGAGAAAAGTGTGTTGCTGATTGTCTTACAAAATTGGGCTATAAATCAATAAAGTTTTAAATTCACAGGAAATCTATCTTCTGTATGGGCTACCATTTGTAATATCTATGTTTGCACCATGTGTAGTAATTGAAAGCAATTTGGATTTCAAAGGATTGCCCTCCATTACCTCTGTGACAACAGGAACCTATAGGTTCAATTAGTGGTCAAGCCACTATAGGAGGCATAGTACATTATTGTGAGTAAACACGGGATAAAGGGTACCGTGTTTTGCCTTGAGGAGCTTAAAACTGAAAGATGGACAGACAAACAATGGGCAAGATAACAAGGTGCTGCCAGTAGGCTGATAAAAAATTCAGATGTGTTTGCGAGAATAAAATGGGGTTTTTTCTTCTTTTCTGCTTTATCTTTTCAAGGGCAGTCATTCTATTGACACTCAGGAGTTCCAGACCAGGAGAAGAAGAGGAAGATGAGTGGGGATGTCAGGAAAAGCAAATGTTGAGAGGGGTAAGCATTTCATAAGCTCTTGTTGCCTGACGTAGATGGCAGGGTCTTTTGCGTTGCCCAGTCTAAATTAGTTAGACCAATATAAGTTCCTCAAAAGATCTGACAGCAGCCATAGGGTAAGAAGATCTATGATTACGCAGACAGACTTGTCCAAGACCTAATCATTTGAAACCAACTTGACTTTCTCTGGGAAAATGTAGCAGGTGGCATGGATAACAGAGATCTGGCCAATACCATGCAAGATGGTATGACAAACCTTACATGCTAATCAAGCAGCATCTCTTTTGTTATACGGACTTGCCGAGATGATTCTGAAATGCATATACTAGTTGGCTGGTAAAGCATATTCAAGAAACTGCTGTCAGTGGTCCTCTATCAAATGAGAGAATTGTTTTAATGGCATTTATGCAGGATTTGCACTTTTGAGTTGAGTACAATTTCGTGCTTCCCTTGCTGATAGAGATGGTAAAATTGAAAGGGTGCGTATTGCATTGGCAGGTGACACTATGCTACAACCAATTTGAAAAATGGGAATAGCTTTGAAAGCTATGTGGTAAAATAATATTGAGGAAAATAGAAGAAAATTAAGGAAAAGTGTCAAATTATGCATTAGAAAGGAATAGTTAATGGTCGTTCTGCAGGGAAAAAATGCATTAAAAATTGCTAGGGCTTCTGGTGGATTATGATGCAAATAGTGGTCAAAATGATTTATTGTAAAAATGACAAATGGAGACGTTTAAGTAGATGTATCATTTGTAGCAGATGTAAAGTAATCCTCCAGTCCATTAAATGCTCTTACGGTTTCATCAAACTACTGTTTTCTGTTACTAGCCTTAAGTGGCTAAAACAGTAGCAGGTTAAACATTAGGAAAAGTTTTGTTAACTCTAAGAGTAGTGTGGTACTGGAATGGTTGCTGGGTTCCACTGGAGGTCTTCAGGCACTTGTTAGATCTTCATTAGTTAGGTGTGAGTTGACCACACCTGAAAAGAAAGGGTGGGGCAGCCCAATTTAAATCTTAAACCTTTTTCAGCCCTGTTTTCTGTGGTTCTGTATATCATTCATATACACATATGAAAACCCTGCTTCTGAGTTCTCTTTTTATCCATTGTGCATGCTTAGCCCAGATAATTGTGACTTTTAGTGGGACGTAAAGTGAGAATTCTGCGTGCATTGCCAAAAGGCACTGATGTTTTGACACTTCCATTCAGTAACATTGCCTGAGAATTTTGAGGCATTGAATAACTACACACCTTGGACAGCATGTAAATTTACTGACTCTGCACTTTACAAGCTGGATGTATTTAATACATGGCTTGATTCATTATGGTACACCAAGTTCACTTATAGGTTCTGTTATGTCTAAGAACTTGCTAAGGGGCTCCTCCACAGCTCTAGTCCATTGACAATCACAGCTTTGCTAGGGTGTGATGTTTGTTTGGGAGAAGTTGGAAGTGAACCAAAATCAAGTCTCCAGTTGGGATTTTCTTAATACAGTGAAATATATTCCAGATTGCCTGCATTTTGAGGAGGGGATAGTTTTGGGTCTAATTCCTGTCGAAAGGGAAAGGAAGTTCTCGTACCTTTTTGCAATCTCAAGTGTAAATTTCCAGGTATTTGAACAAATACAGTCAAATAAGTAGTAGCTTTAAACTGTAATTTCAAGCCTCTTGGATCATCTAGATCATCCTGGAAAAGGTATGTAATTTCAAAGAGCTACTTAAACAGTGGGAAGCTTTTGAGATATTTTCACATGATATCTCTAAGGTCAACCAAGAAACTCAAGCAAAGATCTTTGTAGAGAAAGAATACAAGGAAGGTGAAAATGTGAAAAACTGGTTGGATGATAGCTGAACTGTGTCTCTAGAGCTCTGTCTTGTGCCAGTGAAAAGCAACTGCGAAGAAATTGTGTTTAACAAGAAGACAAAACCTCTTCTTTAGTTGTGTGTCAGGTTTTTAGGTGGAGTTACATGAACCAGTTTGTCATTGGGTCCCTACTGTATTCTCCCAACCTTCTCTATAATCCAGGCTATGAATTATAAATTATTTTATAGGCATTGTTTCAAAGAACTGCTTATCCCCTAATAATTACCTGCAAGCATGCTGATACATATTGAGTTCTAAAAAAAAAAAAGTGTGCATAGATATGACCTGAAGAAAGCAGATCTTTTGAACTGCTTTCATTCAGGTTACATAAGGTAATATTTTGTTGCATTATGTCAATTGTTAGGAAGCTTAGGATGACACAATTTCCTAGGATTTAAATGATTAATTAGAGGCTTGGGTTGAGATATAAAATTAAATACTTGTACCAGTATGGTCAGCTTTAATTTTGCTAACTCGGTCTGTAATGGACTGCTATGTAAGGCCAGTCATTCCTACCTCTAGCAAAAGTGGAAATGCAACTGGTATGCAGCTCTTCAGCAAGAGATAAAACAAAACCTAATTGCTTAAATCATGCTTAAGTTATATTTGCAAAATATTTCTAAACCACTGGACTATTTCCCTTTTCATTTTCATTACAAGATTTGAAGATTTTTGAGTGTTTTTTTGTTCCTTTTATCCTTTACTTTTGTAATATCTAACACACATTTAAAATGTTGAATTTAGTTGTCTTTGTTATCACCATTGAAATTTTGGTAGAACTGAGTAAACGAACATACTGTGAACAAAGCTGCCTTTTGACCCAAGTTGTCACTAGCTGTGTTCCCTGGATGTTAACAAAAATAAATTAAATTTGCAGATAGGCTAAATATTCCTTCCCGGTTCAGAATTCAAAGACTTTCCTATTGTTGCCCAAAAATTAGTAGATAAAAGCACCTCCAAACTGATTTCCCCCTCCTCTAGTCCTGGGTCTAGCATGAGTTTGGTGGTATGTTGGATCAGTGTTCTGGCAGTGCTCACTTGTTGTAGCCTGTTGTGGTTCCTGGGATCTCTGGCACGTATAAATGGCAAGGGTAGGAGGAACTATCACAGCTGTCATCTCCCTCTGCTGCCTTTGGGGTCTCATAATAGAAAGGGACACTCGTGTGGGGCCAGAAATCTAGGCCTGAGAGTATTCTTGCTTGTGATTGAATTTAGTATGTTCTCCCACTATATTACAGGACACTGTAGAGCTGTGCGGGGCTGTGGGATCCTGCGGTTATACTTGGTACGGTGCAGTGGTAGCCTCATTTTCCAGTATGGAAAGCCAAAGAAGAGCCAAGCAGGGGAAAACTAATGAAGAAACCTTTCATAGTTTATTGAGACCTGTTAAAGGGTGCAAAACACAGGAGTCTTATGTCATTTCCTGTGTGGTTAATTTCTAATGGGGGGAAAAAAACCAATGACAGTTGACAGACATGATATTTGAGTTACTTTTATCATATTTTTTTTTCATTTGGCCAGCAAAAACTTCTAGATCAAGAAATGTAACTTTCAAAGCAGGTATTGTACTGATTTCTTTTTTAATTATTTTTTTGTATACAAAATGTGATGGTTCTGGTCAGGGGTTTTAGAGGTGACCTATCCAACCAAAACTTTGGACAAGTGAATAAGCACATTTTTATGAATATGTACATGTAGAGCAGCAGTGAGGAGCTGGATAAAAGAAATGTGAGAATAAGCAAGTCTAAAGCCACGAAAGTCATCACTACGCTGGTGAAGTAATAGCTTACACCCCGCCCCCCCCTCCCCCAATTCTTTATGAGAGGTGGGGCTTGGCAGAGCTCTGAAGCACAATCTCTGATGTTGGGACTTCTGTTATACCATTTGCTCTGCGTCTGTGTGCTTTCTGTTACCCTGCTTAGAGCCCCGACATTGATAGAGTAATCTGGATGTTGTATGTCCCATCTCTCTGCTTTTGGTGCTTGGGGCGTTAGAACAACATGTTTCTCCCCTGCAAAAGTGGCCACTGGTGGTGGTCGGGAATCTTCTGAAATAGTTTTCTTTGACATAAACAAAGCTTCCTTTCCCTGCCTAGTATTTTAAGTGAAACACAACACTAGGTAGGGGCGGGCAGGTATTCTTGTCATACTGAGGGAGGATAGCATGACGGCTTGAAAAGCACCACCATTCAGTCTTTTTTTTTTTTTTTCACCCCCAGCAATGAAGGCACCTAGCCAAAGATTTTTACAATTATCAGTATTTTTAAGTGCTAAAAGCTAACTTGAGATTCCAGGCAGGTGTAATTCAAATACAATATTAAACCACACTAGAATATCTGTTCCAGAGTGCACTACTGCACAGTTTAAATAACCACTGAGGTAACACACCAGAAAGTCTATGCTGCAGAAATACTGGTAATTTTTCAATGTGCAGTAGTTAATTTGGCTGAACAGTTTTTACCAAACTGCCCCAGAGAAATTATCATTAAAAATTAAAATAACAATACTTCATGCTAGCAAAGACATTTTCAAATATAAAGAAGTTACTTAACTATCTATTATGCTTCATTAAGTGATTCTTGATTAATTCATCAGCTAAATTAAGCTTCATTAAGTGATTCTTGCAGTATTGTTCAGAAATGTTATAATTATTTCCCTCTTAAATACAGGGAAACTGAGGTAGACAATTCAGGTGGTTTGCTAATGGCCATGTACAGCATTTACTCTATAACCAAAATTGAAGGCTAGGTTCTCAGGGGTTCTCTTCTGGTATTAAAACCATTAGCCCTGATTTGATACCTGTTTTTTTTTTTTTAATAAAAAAAACCCACCAAAAAACCAAACAGAAAAAACCACAGTGAAAAAACACAAAACCCACACCACAACAGACAAAAACCAAACACCCACCACTGTCCCCCCCCACCCCCAAAAAAAACCCAAACCCAACCACCAACCTAAAAAAACTTTCCATCTTGTTTTACAGAATCTTGAATTTGTTTGGTTATCCAGTACAGTCAATGTCTGAAAATGATTCCATTCAAGTAAATATATTCTAGAAGGGGCTTTGATATCTGATAGAAATTAAACCGGAAACTTTCGGTTTTCAGGCCAAGTTTTATTAGTCATGGTTTTGCTGTTTGTAGGCTCTATGGTGTAAGTAGGTTTTATAACTGTTTCTTTAGCTGGAAATGCAACATCTTTTCTGTCAGGAACATTTCTGTAAATTATGCATTTTGACCTTTCACAATTCATCACAGTAATGCATGCAATTTATTTGAAGATTTTCAAAATCCCAGTAGCTAGATAAAAGCACCCACCACAGAACTCGTCTCTGCTTTAGTTGAATGACCTGCAGAACTGGTAGTATAAAATAGCTGAGAAATAGCATCCTAAATTTGATTTCCCCTACCATCCCTTTCAGATTTTCAACTCATTGTAAAAAGTGGCAGGACTGAACTTGTGCAAACAGGCTGATGTCTTTCAGAGTGTGGCTGAGAAGCACAGGGAAAAGGATGAATAAAGTGCTTCTCTAGCTCTTGCATAACTGCGTCAGACCCATGGGTATGTGCTTCCCCCAGTCCCTGAGCAAACTGGGGCAGAGGAGCAAAGCTGCGACTCTCTCACGGCTCAGCCAACAGTGTTAGTATTGCCTTCTGTACATGACTTTCTCTGTCTTCAAGCACAAATGTACTCCTTGCTGAGGCTGTATCTAAAAGCATAATTTAACCCATAAATGAAGGCTGATTCTGTCTTTAACTATTGACTCATATTGTTGTTCTCTGGAGCAGGGGGAGGAAGCAGCCTTTCAAAGCCAAGTCATTTAATCTCAAACTTTATTAAAAGTGTATGGGAATCAGATTCTTACTGTCATCTATTTATCATGTCTTAGAGGACACCATAATTGCAAGCAAGCGATGCTGGCTGATGATATGTCGGTGGGTTTCATTGCTGCTGTTTAGTTGGACAATGTGACAGGCTGCAGTGAGTGCAGAGAACAGGTACCTCAGCACATTTAACAAATTATTACACGTGCAATTATTACTTTATAAGACAAACATTGAATGCTGTTCAGAAAATAAAGATTAGTTTGTGGCGGAGGGCAAGCAGATGAATATGAGGGTTGGAGCTTACTCTACTTTTTGACTAAGCAAAGACTGTAGTGGTGTTCTTGTTCAGATAATACATAACTGATAGTCATGACTTGATTTTTGAAAAGCAGAAAAACAAGAGTTATTTACTTAGAGCAAACTTTCTTAAACTCTTAATCTATTGCATATCTGAGAATAATGCATTGCACTAATTCTGCCCTTCTACAATACATAGGCAGGTTAGACACTGCAACTATCTATACACTGTGTCCCTTCCTTTCCTGAGAGAACTCGAGTTCTCTTTTGATAAGAGTACTGACTTCCTCTCTAGCATGTCACAAGTTAGTTACAGTTTTCTTTACAAGGATTCCATCTCTGAGTATTCTTGAACATGGATATTCCACTGCTTGCTGTAATAGGTTGTATGCCAAACGCCTCTAAATCAGTGATTTATGGAGTAGCCCTTGGAGGGGCAGCACGTACAGCCCTCTCCCCCTCTGTGGGAAGGGGCAGTGGTGCTCCACCCTTCCCCTTTTTTCTCATGACCAGTGCTGCCTGTTGAATATTCTTGTGTTGCCTGAAGCTGAAGTTGTTCTTGCTCCAATTGTTTACATGTAAATAACTTGTACACTTTGTTAATTAATGGAGTTGGGAGAAAACAAAACTCGTTTTCTTCTAAGTGGGAAGGAATTTTATTTTTCATGGTATTTTATTTGATACTCTCCAGTGTTGACATCTCCAGATTTCAAACAATGCCCTTCTTGCCAGGATGCTTTGCTTCAACATTGGTGAAGGGTAAAGTATATATGGAAAATTGTATCACTTTGAAAAAAGCTATCTGAAAGAAAATGAAATATTTGCAGGCTTTGTAGGCAGATTGCTGGATTGGTGGAAGGTCTTGATTGCTGAGGCCCCCACTGCAAAACGTATGTCCCATATTTGAAAGATGGGATTTTTATAAGGAGAATCTCATGTGTGTTTACTCTGAGAAGAGGTGTGGATCGCCTTTCTAATGTGGCACTTAGGCTGTTAGGAACCGTAGCTCCTAAGCAAGCTTTGAGTATGGAAGTTGTTTGTTCGTAAGACTGGTGGGCGGGGGGTGGTGGGCACAGGAAATCCAAGAAATCAAGCTACACGCTCTCAAATGCTAAACCAACAGCAAAGCTTCATACAGCCACCTCAACTGTCAGTAGCAGTAAGTCCTTCAGGTACAGCTCATGGTGGGATGATTAGTGTCACAGCAGGACAAGACTGGCCACCCCAATGTCTGTCTGTCCCCAGGCCGTGATCCCTACAGCCATGCCTCCTCCTGTGTTTGGATCCCAGTGGGCATATGTATTCTGTTAAGTCGTGCGTCTTGAGTTTTTTCATCTTTTATTTTGTTCGGTGCTCAGACAGAATCAGTATGGCTGTAAGTTGAGGGACTTGGATCCTAGCTCTGAGCATCTGTGTGGGGCTTGATGACCTCGGGCCCTAATATGTACCTGCTGTGGTCCTAATAGAGATGATTCTCACCCTATTGTATCTTTTGTCAGCACTTGTTTTCAGTGAAGGGAACGGCAAGCTGAAGTACTACAGAAAAACACACAAATTACTAGTAATCCTTCTGTGTGAAGATATTCCAGATGTAATGCTTGTATATTAATATGGTCTCTTTAAACCTTGTAAAAAAGCATTTAGCAGACCTCAGGTCCTCTGACTTGTATAGCTAAGAATGAAAACAGAGAATACTAAAGATCTGAGGTGTTTCCTTACATCTGATATTAAACATTATAATTATTACTGCATCAAGCAAAAAGCCAAGATGGATGCAACTTTCCTATTTGAAAGGAGCAAAATGTTTCCAGACACAAGTGGCAAGGCTTTACACTTCCTTAAGGATTCTGGAATAATGCTCTGTGTTCTAGGAAGCAAGATGTGCTCCTAGAAAGGCAATGCAAACTTTGACAACAGAGTTATCGGGACCAAGCCAGGAATATTGAAATCTATAAGGGGTGTCAGAGTTCTGAAAAAAAACAGCAAACTGCACTTTTTCAGCCACACTGCTACTTTAGTTGTCTAATATTTTGAAGTAGCCTGAAGAACTGCAGATTATTAATTGTCTGTATTTCTTCATTCACTGTGCTTCCACAGCATCTGACACTTGATCTTCAAAGGCTGTTGGATGTCAAGTGTGCTGATGTTAGGTGAAATCGTACTGCTTTCATCTCTTATATTTCCACCATATATAGGGATCCCTCTTACAAGACAGTATGGTTTCAATGACTTGAGTATGCTTCAACTAGAAGCTGTGGAAGATGTTTCATAAGGCTCAAGAAGAGGGTGCTTTGCCTCCAAGAGACAAAATTGGTTTGGTTCACTGACCTTTCCTTGTTATCAGAAACTGGACATCTGAATGTTAAAATGAAGTTTCAATTGGTTTCCCTAGCATCCTTTCCTTGAGTCAATGAGGTATCAAAGCAACGATGTTAAGCTATATTGCTGTGAACAAATAAGCTGCTATAGGGCTGTGGAGAAGACTTGGCACGGGTCCTAGTTTCCTTCCATTCTCTTTCTCTTTTAGAAGGAATTAAGCAGCTGGTGTTTTCCATCTGACTAAAACTAGGCTTTTACACATACCTTTACAGTGTAATTTTGACTTCGTGAAAAGGGAATGAATTACTGTTGGCATGATTCTGGTTTCTGCTGTTAAAACCAAACTGAATCAAAACAACTTTTCTTTTAAATAGCTGCTTGAAAGTCCAGATTATGAAGCGGTATGTGGTATCGTTTAGGTGTCTCAGAAATACTTGGAGATGTTGCAAGAGCTGATTCAGATGCCCTTAAGTCTGACGGGTTGAGTTTGCTCTGTTGGAGGCCTTGAAGAACTGTCAGTCCTTTAAGTCTGACTGGATTGACTTGGAAGGCTGTGAAGATCATCCTTAAAAGGAAAATAAGCAAAACTCTATTGTGGTTGAACTCTAAGGATGAATTGCTTCAAGAGATCTAGTTACAAATGCAGGTTCCTTCTTCCTTCATTACTTTCGAAGATTGTAGGTCTGAGCAGTCGGAGACTAAGAGCAAAGCCTGTATTTTTCTCCTGAATGGCTGTGGGCATTTTTCGTGGCTCATGTATTACAGCTGAGCTGTGTTTCTTAATGATTTGAGACTAAAGTTGGAGGATGCCACTTGTACAGAACTGTAACTTACCTAGTCATCATTGCATGTTTTCTGAAGAGGAATTCTTTCAATGCCTTAATTCCTATGGAGCCACAAGTAGTAAAGGCAGGATAATAAATGATGTCTGCTCAAAGTTTGCTTTTAGTTGAATGTATATTGAAAGAAGTAAACTGAAGAGGGATTGTCAAGTACTGACTGTCATGGTCTTAAAACATGCTAAAAGCAGAAGTGTGTGACACTTTAAAACCCTGATTCAGAAGAACAGGAAGGCTTTGCAGCTGATTACACAGTGGGATATTGCTCTATGCCCTCCATTTTAAGTATTAGGTGCCCACTTACAAAATGATGTCACTAGGCTTCTGCCCCTGTGAGTGTGCAGGCTTTGTTGTCTTATTACATGACTTTTAAGGAAACAAAAGGCAAAAGACTGTGTGAAAGCCTCCTTGGTGCATTTCTAATCATCTTTTGTACCTTCACAACTTTTCAAGGACAGGCAAACAAAAGCATCCCCTCCTGCCATTGTGCCTGCACTCAGTTAGGAAGCACTGGCCGGCCTGCCACCCTCAGAGAGAGACCTGGGAGCCCGAGCAGGCAAGGGGATGGAGAGGTAAAACGCCAGAAACATCAGTCTGGCAAAACTGATTGCCAGCGTCTCTACAGATAGGTGTGCACACATATGGGTGTGTTGGACACTACCTGTTGTAAACTAGGCTTTGGCATCATTGAATCTTTTTAAATTAAGTTTATAGTTTGTTTTGGGTTGTTTTTTTAAATATTATCTACACATCTTTAAAAGCATATTCTAGGCTTTAGAATTGAAGGTATTTTGCATATTGGGGGGTGTGTGTGTTATTCCCCACCCCCCCGACCTAAATGTTGATAGTATTTTTTCATAAGTTTCCAATGAAGGCAGAATAGTTTTGGTGTCTGTAGAATATCTCATAAAAGCTAGCACTTTGTTGCTTTAGTCTAGTAGATGGGAGCAGGAAAATAAACACTTGCCTCATCGTGTAAACTGAATGAAGTACAAGAGTAAGCAATGAGAGTATGGAAAATGGAGGAGTCTTTTTAAGTATTTTCATTTTAATAAACCCATGTTAATGATTTTAGAAAATATTGAAAATTTTATTATATAGCTAAGGTTCTGATTTGATTCTGTTCACAGAATAACATGTTCTGAATGAGAAGACTCAAACATAATTTTCATCACCTTGATTGCTTCTGTGTCTTGGAAAATAATTGCCATTAATCTCAGGAAAGAGTTACAGACTTCAATATCTTTGTCTTTCTCACATCAAAATAAATGTAAAGATTGTTTTGTGGACTTGTGCAAATATTTCTCTGGCCAGATCCTGCATTTCCAGTTCAAAATTTCAGAGGCAGTTTTGCCTGCATTAGGACTGTAGAACTTTGATCGGTGTTTAAAGAACTGCTATTTAAAAAAAAAAAAAAAAAAAAAAAAAACAAAAAAAAAAAAACCAAAACACCAAACAAACCTAATTCTTCTACTTGCACATAAAGCTTATGTGCATTGATTTTTTTTTTCTTCAAGTAGATCATCTGTTTAAATATCTTTCCAGAAATTGAGGTCTTTGATATTTAATATGTGATTAATTATATTTATCCAAGAGCAAATACTTTATTTATATAACTCTTTCATGCAAAAAGATAGAAATGAGTATTAGATGGGTAATGATTGTTCTGATTAAGTGCTTTGAGTTAATTCTAGTGAAGATAATATAATAATTTTGTGGGTGTTTTTAAAGTAAGAATAGAAGACCAGACCCTGGCCTTATCTCTAAAGAGGAAGAAAACATGTATTCATAACTGCATTTAATGTGTATAGTTTACATGAACAGTAATTATGGAGTGTGTCTGTGAAAACTCCATCTCTTTATACCTGAGTAGAGAAGTCCTCTCTGTTCAAAGCATTTGCATTCTTCACCTCCTTGAATTAAGTTAAGAACAGGAATCCCTATGCTGAAAGTTGTATTTAATTAGAGACCTGATGTGTGGTCTCTGTCACCACTTTGGATTTTTTTTTAAATTACAGTAGAGAAAACACAGTAGACCTGAAAAACTTCGTAAATTAGACAATCCTCCTCTGTTTCAGTCAGATGGAATAAATTAATAGATCCTTCACATTCTAAGAGGTATAAGTCAATTTTAAAATAGTTCACTGTTTTTTTAAACTTTTGTTATTACTGTAATTTAAAATCTGTCCTCTTTAAAACTAGGGTCACTATCCCACTGTAAAGCTTGTCTTGGGACTGTTGTTTATTGCCTGACAGCACAAGTGCAATGTGGCATCAAGACATCATTGTTATCAGCGCAGGACCTAGCAAACAAGCATGCCTGCACCTCTTGTTTCTCCTTTATAAAAAGGTACTGTGCTTGTTAGCTGGGTGGTGTTCACTGTACTAGGAGTGTCAGATAGAGACTATGTATATCTTAAAAGCAATCTCTTCAAGTAGGTTGTTGGTTCATCACCACCATGGTATTCATGTACTGTTAGAATGATAAAAGCTAACCTATCCTCACTCCCACGTACTGCCTTCAGAGTGTTTTGTCTTGCAGCTTCTTAGAAGTTATTGTACGTACATGCATCTGAGGGGGAGGGGTCACCAAAGGAAACCCATTTTTGGTCTCTTCCAATTCTTCAGCTGGGTTTCAGGCAGTCACTGTCTCCTCAGGAGGTAAATAAGATCTGTTCCTTCTGGAGCATCTGCAGTCAGTGCAGCCTGAGATGCTGGGCAAAGGACCCTCAAGAATAATGCTAGGGACCTCCCTGTCCTGCTGCTTCCAGTAACAAAAAGGGGAGGAAGTATCTGACACTGGCAGAATCTGCTGTGATGTTGTGCTGAGAGGAATTGAGAAGAATCATTAGTCATTATTTTAATGACCTTTGGGCAGGAATCCGTTTGGTGTTCATCTCGGTACATCTTGGGTCCTGTTCACAGGAGTGTCTTGGAGCAGTATATCCACATGGCATTATGGATACTAATGTACCATAATCCGAAATATGAATGGCACTGCTGTGAGGTAACTGTTATCCTCTAGGTACACGAGTGCACAGAGGAATAAACTGGAAATTAACCCCCTTTCTTCCAGCTGGTTGTATGGTTGATGTCAACTCTTTCTTCCATGAAGTGTAGGGGAGCAAATGATGCTCTATCTGCTGCTGTTCTCCCTCCACAAGCAAGCAGAGGTGGGGTGAGGGGGGGAACTGCCTTCATAGGTTAGCAATGTTGGACAGAGGCAGGTTGCAAGGAGATATACTAGAGTGGGGGCGGGGGGAAGTACAGGTCTATTCTTTCCACTATAAAAGTCTGCTCCTCTGAAGCTCGGTTCATTTTCCTTAACTCTTCCTTCCGTGATAGGGCTGTAGGCCCTTAACTACTGTAGAGCCGTCAGCAGGAATATACTTACTTGCATAGCTGCTCTTTGCAGTGTTACCAAGAAAACTCTCTAAAATATGAAAGGCTTAAAAGACTTGCATAAGGTTTTATCACTTATGTTCATTCTGATGTGTTGTTCGTAATGATTGGTTTTAACACTGGTATATTGAGCTTCAAACATTCTCTTCCATAGACTACATGAGGAAAAGATAAGTACAATAGCACCTATTGGTTTATCTTACTATTAGTTCATATTTTTTGTGTCTGACTTTTGAAGTATTTGTGGCAGAGATTTTTTTGATCTCTTCCACTCCCCACTGATAAGTTGCGAAGGCTGTTGCCAGTAATCCTTTTTTAGAATTGAAAGGATCTCTGTGCCAATTCATTATTGATCTGCGTGCAAAGGTGTGCAACATCTTCCCTTCAGTGCTTGATTCCCCAAATTATACAATGTGAAACTCACCACCTAGTTACCTGCAGAAGTGAAGAGAATGTATTATTCTGCTACAGAAATGTTGATTAGAGTCTGAAGTATGTTTTTTTTAAACTAATGTTTTCTTGCACATAATCAATTGTGACATGTTGTGACCTTCCTTAGGTAGAGTCAACAAGTACTTCATACTGCTGCTTATTAAATCCTCACTGATCTACAACAAACGTGCCATTCATTCTCTTCAGTTAGTCATGGCTAGCCTGACAGTGGAGGGCTTTCATTCCTGTTTATATGGCCATCCCTTGTATATGACTATGGAACAACGGTGCACCAACTGTAGTAAATGATGTGATCAATTCATAGTCTCAGAGCCACCAGCAAATATATGAACTTAATATTATTTAAATACTAAACTTAAAATGCCATGCATTGTACTAATGAACTCTTAAACTGTTAGTGGTGGTGTTGCAAACACCAGACTTATCTCCTAGCTTCTCTTGTTTACAGTAAAGATTCTTTAATGTGTAAAAATGATGCATAAATTACACAGTTAATGTTGCTAGTGTCTAAAACTCAGTTTCCTGTTTCATGTTGACCTTTTGATACATCTCTGTATTCATGTCTGCCATTTAATGCTCTATTGAGCAATATTAAAATACCAGAATCATCCAATAATACAAATCATTCAGCAGTAGCATCCAGGGCCTATCCATAGTTCACTAAAAGCAGGCATTTCCTGGCTTGTTTTTGTTACCAGTTGTATGTGATGTTTTTGACTTCTAGATTATACCTATTGCCACTTGTATTTGAGTGATACCTAAGAGAACATAAAACTTGGCAAACGTGAAGAAAAATTTCAGAAAAAAGTAATGAAAGCAGTCTTTTTTATATCATTTCCAGTTCTTGAGGTGTTTGCAGATGTTTCTTGGCATTCTTATTGCCTTTTTTCTATGGTCCTCCAGATTCATAGGGTTTATTTCCTAGAGAAACCAGTAAGATTAAAATATCAAAATCAGCCACTATGTCTAGTTTATTACTATTTATCAGGAGTCGATCAATAAACAAATGAAAGCGTTATCAATCTTCTTTACAGTTGTTGAAATTCAAAGAATATTAATAGCTATAGCGAATATTCATTCTTCGAGTATTTAAGTAAAATGCTTGGGACCAGTCTTTGAAAACGTCTCGCAGCAATTAAAATGAGTCATGACCTAATTAAATTATTTCCTACTTCATTTCACACAGTCAGGACCCTCACGTCATCTCCGACTGTGACATCTCTATCACTATTTCCATTTAACCTCAGCCAAGAATTTGGGACATTTTTCATAATGGAAATAACTAAAGTAGAGTTAATCTGTGTGATTCTTACCACCGTCAAGTCCACTAGTGTGGCGTTCCTGGTATGCCTAGAGGCACTTGATGTAAAGTGGATCTTTTATAATCATTAGGACAGCAGAAGAACAATATACATACTGTGGTCTTACAAAGACCCCTTTCACTGGACTGTAATATTGTACATTTCACTATGCCCAAACAGTTAAAAAAAGATGTTTTCTACTGCAATAATAAATAATTTTTTAACAAGAAATTTCTTATAGGTCCTTTTTAGTATGAAAGTTCTTTTAAAAAAAAAAAAAAACACAACCTAAAAAACCCTAAACAATTTGTGAAGCTGGTTTTTGTTTTGTTTTTCAAATAGGGTATTTTTCAGACTTGGCGAAATTAGCAGAACAAATGTTTCGGAATTTGCATTCATGCTTTGCATATAACAGGCTTTTTGTTTCTTTTATGTAGTTTGGCATTCTCTGTCTTATTCATTTCTTTTTGTTTTTTCCCGTTTCTTTCATTACAGTTATAGCCATTTGTCATCTGTTTATTTCCAGAATCTGCAGAAATTCTAGGCCAAAATGTTATCTGTCACTTTTTTCCTAACGTCCGTATATTGTACAAGCATTTATTCCTATGTATCTGTTTTTCTTACACTCAAGGTGAAGAGCAGTTTTTTGCTTGCTGCTGGATGCTGTAGTTGAAGGGTATAGGGTTGAACGTTCCCCTGGTGCTCTGGGCACGCCATGGGGAGAGACTGTGCAGCACTGAATGAATTTATCTTGGGAGATTTTAGGAGTCTTGTGCTGAAATTTGGGGATGCTCTTGGACAGTTTCCCTGCGTTCTGGTCAGCTGCCTTTTTCATGTTTTCTTTTGAGGGCTGACAAATAACACACCTTAAGAGTACCATTTTTTTTTTTTTTGTCTGAGAGTGTACCATGTGTCTGATGTTTTTCCTTAAATTATGAAACTTTCTCTTCCCTCTCCCCATGTTACATTGCTGGGGACTTGTTTGACTCCCTCCCTCCATTCACAGTTTGAACACTGTGCTATTGTACCAGACTATCAGCTTACTTGCAGCATTTTTCTAGAAGAAAGTCTAAATTATTCTAGTGAAGCTCATTTTCTGTTTGCAAGGATGAGGTTTTTTGTTAATGTAGAGTGCTTTAACCGGGAGAACATTGATTTTGCATACCCACTAGTGCTGCAGATGTAAACACCTAGAAGAAAGGGGTTTTTTTAACTGGCCTGGAAGTGATTTTGTGGGAAGATATCCAATTCCTGGCTGTGAAGGGGTTCATTCAGTACAAAGAAAAGATTTGTGTTGTTATTTTTCTATAACCATAGAAAGACTGAGTAATAAGGGAAAAACTATGGATCCAGTAAGGAATCTGGGACACTGCTGGTCTTAAATTATCTCAGCAGACACTTATCTGTTCTTCATTCTGTTCTTTCTGTTGACAGCTCCCTGCTCCTTCAAAAAACTACATTACGATTGACTTCCATTAACTTCTTGCATTCTCTACTTCTTTTTAAAAGATTGTCTTTTCCCTGCAAGCATCTTAAATAGACGGAAAATATGATTATAAGCAGGAGATATTGTTTGAAAGTGATCTGATGTGAACGGATTTAAAATACTGCATATCAATGTGTTTGTGTCAATGACTTCTGAGGCATTACAAATAAGCATTTTTGTGACAACAATGTAAATGCAAATAAATACATCCTTCAGGTTCAGAGGAGAGCTTATATGTAGAATGCTTTGGTCTTGTCCCTTCAGGATATCCTGCACCTTTTCCCCTGACATTTTGGTTACACGGTGTTGATATGACAAGGCTTGCAAAAACAAGGAGTGGTGCAATAGGGAGCATGGAGGATGTACAGGCTGCTGTGCATCTGTACATGGATGCAAATTCTTCTCCCTTTCTGAAAGGGAGCTTGGTGCTTAGGAGTGTTTTCAAAGATTTGCTTTATATTTTGGAAACCGTCACATACAATTTGCTGTGTTTTGGAAAAGTAGGTATGTTAAATCTGGATGTGTAATATCTAAAATGCTTTGTAATTAATGCTTAATGATATAATTAATCAAAGCAGTTTAAAAGCAAGATAAAATCAAGCACGCTATGACAAAACATTGATTTCTAGATGAGAGAGTTATTTTATGCTCCTGGTTTCGTAAGCTTTTAAAATGGAGCTGGTGGGGGAAATTGGCTGTTAACACTTTAGGTCTCTTCTCGAAGTAATATTTTCAAGCAGGCCTGAACTACTCTGCTTTTGAATGCTAACTACTGGAAGTTGATCTTCATTATACTGCTTCTTTATTATACAGATTGTTCTAGGAGTTGAATGTCAACTCAGTGTCCTGTGCAAGACATTTCTGTGTCTCTGTACCTGTTTTATTGTAATAGTTGAAAGGATGGTTGTCTGTTCAAAATCCTTTCCCCTGCTTCTCTATTCAGAATCATCTTGTCCTTCTGCCATGTCAGATGGTAAGATTACAGTTCCTGGCCATTACCAAATGAAAGGTATTCAGACAAGTTGTGGACAGTCACCAAATGGAGGAACAATGAAATATCAGTTCCCTGGGTGGGAGCAAAGGGATAAATCCTCTTTCTTTTGTCAACTGGTAGAACACACTAAGCTCTTGCAATTCAGATGTTCTGTTTTGTTCTTTGTTACTAATCTTCCAAGTATAGCAAGAAAAAAGCTTGCTAGAGAGTTCATATACTGACCATGTCATTCTAAGACTGACTAATAAATCTTTTGAGCCTGTTAACATATTTGTTTATCATGATTAAGAGAGAAGTACTAAAAAGTATTAAAAAAAAAAAACAAAAACAAAAACCCTTCTGATTTCCAGACTATAAATCCTTGAAAGGAAAGGCAGTGAAGCTCCTGCAAGAAATTGGGTTATATTGAGAATGAGATGTATCTTACTCAAAATATGATTAATTTTTTTGTATCTTTTTGTATTCTTATGGGCCTGAACCTGTACTCAGTAAAAACAATTATATTTTTGCCATTAACTTCAGTGGGAGCAGATTAGTTCCAGTAAATATTAGAGCAGTTGTGTAGATTTCATGGTGTTACCAAACTAAAAGAAGTTCAGCGAGTGAAATATATTTCTGAAGCTTTCAAAAGCTTAAAAAATTGAAAATTAATAATACCTCAAAATAAATGTATTTTATTATGGATGTTAAGCAGAGCTAAAGGATAAGCACTGAATCCGTTAGTGGCACTTAATCCTTCACCAGAATTTTTCAAAACAAAACAAATTGGAGAAAGGAAATGCAATATATCCAAATAAAAGCTCTTCTGTTTTAAGCAGAACACTTTTTTTTTTTTTTTTGTCCTGAGCAGTTTGTGGGCTTCCTCATTGCAGTCATATCACTTAAATAGATTATGGCTAATGCAACACTGAATTTACACTAATTAGCTCTCTTAATTTTACATTCAGCAAAGCTTATTGGCACAGAGAATAATCAGCCTGTGCAATTCAGTGCCCTCAGAGGTGCTCCCAGCAAACTCTAAGTAACCCGAGAGATACTTTTCTTCCCCCCCACAGGACCTATATAACATTTAATGCAATTAACTCCATGGGCTTGGGGCCCTTGGAGGAGCAGAGCTTCAAGGCTTTTTTTAGCATGTGGGCAAACATCTTCTGGCATCTCTGCTCAGAGCCAGAGTGTGGTTCAGAGGTGGTATATGAGGCACTTAAGGCTCTCGTGTCCTTCAATCTATCAGTCTTACAAATATTATGTTTTCATGCTATGACAGCTTAGTTTTAATGTATTTTTTCTTCAGAAAACCT
The DNA here is from genome assembly GCF_030936135.1 of Gavia stellata. NCBI lineage: Eukaryota > Metazoa > Chordata > Aves > Gaviiformes > Gaviidae > Gavia > Gavia stellata. The sequence continues at coordinate 11,136,271 of NC_082610.1, forward strand.
CAGTGAGTTAGTGAAGTGCTGTTTCCTTTTAACAGAGGGGAACTGAGGCACAAAGAAAGGGCTGATGAGGTGGGTTGCAGAATCCCAAGGGCAGCTCCTCCTGCGGAGCAGAGTGCGTGAGGGGACCTGGCGCTCAGCGGCAGAAGCCACCCCGCTGGTCAATGAGTGTGCGCAGCCCTCGAGAGAGCCATTAGGAAGCACTGTGCGAGGGGTGTGTGTAAAACCACACCTCAGGGCGTGTGAGTGGGAGAGGAGGAGTAGTCCCAGCTTTGAAGTCTCATCCAGAAAGCAGGTTACCCAGGTTTAGGGCCCTCCTTTGCCTAAAGGGATCCAAACCCACTGCTCCCACCTCCTTTTGGAGCTCCTTAATCTTTGTGCTATGGGCCTCTCTTGGGCGGCAGTTACCTCCGCCCTTCCTGCTGAAGCTGTGCCCACCCAAGGTCCTCGCAAAAGCATCCTGACCTTTCCCTTCTCCCATACCTTCAGCAAGTACCAGAAACTGCCTTGTGTGCCAGTTCCTTGCTGTAGGCTGACCATATCCTTCTGTAACGGAGGTGGTGGCTAAAGTTGACCTGAGCAAGCAGGGTCCCAGCCTGTGGTTAAAGGCCCCTGTGAGGAGATGTGCCAAACTGCCATGACACATACACTTTGGAAAAAAAACCTGTTTACTAGCAGCACAATATTGGAGGGGGTCCTTCAAGCATCTTTTTTGCATTGAAAAGGTTGTGAAACAGATAAACACACACAAAGTTTCAAAAGATTAAACGCTTGTTGGGAAGCATCTATGCAAGCCTTTTGGCATATTTATTGATATATAGATGTGGCTTTGATTACTATGTGTTTCTTACTTTTTTTCAGTGGAACCCTGCAATCTGAGGCTAATTAATGCCAGTATGAGAAAGCAAAGGCATCTAGGACTTTGTTCTGATCATAAAGTTAATGTAGGTCTTAATACTGAATGCTTTGGATGGGACACTGGATGAAAATTGATGCCATTACAATTTGCTAAACCATGACTTTTAACTCAACATTTATGCATAATGTTACAGCTGTTCTGGCTGATATTATGCCCTTCTTAAGCTTTTCATCTGGAGATCTAAGAGTGCTATACAAACAGCAATTTATTTGAGCTTTCCTATGTCCTGAGAAACTTCAAATTGCAGATTTTTAAGAAATAAAAGCAATAACACATATTTTCTCTAGCAAGTAGTTCAGACATCTAACTGTAATGACACCCTAGCAAAGTTCTATTTTTTTTTTTTGTTTGTATTGAAATAATTAAATATACAAAAGAAATACTTAGTTAGGGAAAGGGCTTTTCTTCCTTCACAGTCATCCTCTTACAATCAGAAGTTAGCAGTTAATTGTGGAATACTCTGTCTGATTTGTATTGGCAAGAGCCACGTATTTTTCATACAAGTTGCATCTAATTCATTACTGGGCCTATAAGCATGTATCCTAGCCTTTTCCCCAAGGTTGTGTGGGTGCAGAGTAACACAATAAATTGCTTAATAAAAGGAGTTGTTATACCTTCTTGAGCTCTTCTTGCTGTAACTTCTCTCAAGTCCTAGGAACTACTGTATAAAACTCAGTGATGTTTTGCATAGTCCTATGAGCACAGCCTGTTTTCATGATTAGAGCTCATACGTGTATAGCATGGATGCAAATGTTCAAAATGAAAATACGTTTTGATCATAAGATCAAAGTGCGTCTGGTGTAGAGCAACTAAAGTAGCTGGTATGCAAACTTACTGTCACGTACATCTTGCCTAATGGCCAAAGACTGATCCCCTTCATATGGTCAGGGAGGGGAAAGGCAGGGCTTGTTTTTATAGAAAACTGTGTAGGGAAGGGAGAGGCTTCTCCTTCTTCTTACTTTTTCCTTAGAGCTGAGTTTATTGATACTCTCAGGTATGAAAAAGGGATGTAAAGATTTCTTGAAATGAATTGCTAAAAATACATTCAGCTAGACTACTGTGAGAAGACTGTAACCCACACAGCTGGCTGGCACAGCCGCCTGTTTTTTCAACTCTCCGCTTTTCATGCGTTGCAAAATAGCGTGCCCCAAAGATACTAATTCAAGCCATGTTAGGTGAAGGAAGGAGGCCAGTTCCAGAGTCCAGGATATATCCAGCCACTAGCCATTTTTTTTAAGCTACATAAGTATTTAATTTTAAGCTACTGTGGTGAAATCAAACCAAGTTAGAATTATAGATTGGTTTTATGGACCATAAATTCTACCTTGGGATATATCCTCGAGATTGCTTGGTAGTAGTGCCGGTAACAGCACTTTGCTACTGAGGCCTTGAATTCCTGAAGAAATGTGGTGTTTTGGTCAAAGGAGTTCTCCTTCCTACTGCTTACCTTCCCTCAGGAGCTGGCTGCCTGCCTCCTTCCCCCCTGTTCCCAGTCCCCTGAGGTCACTGGAACCCAGTGGAATTTGAGCAAGAGGTGTACTGAGGGGACTGGTGCCTTGCACTAAGGTCTGAAAAAGCAGGGGGCAAAGGGAGAAAGCAAATATAAGTAGCAGGGGCAGAGAGAATGCAGACTAACGCAATTGTGTAGAGGAGATGCAACCACGTGAAGACAGCAGATGTTATCGCTGCTGGCATGGATACTGGATGAGCGGATTGAGTTGTTAAGTATAGATTATATCTTGTAGCCATTCTCACGACTCCTAAAACATGTCAAAATTGCCTGCAAAACAGTGGATGATTTATATAAGAGATTAATGTATTTTGTTTGCCTAATAAGGGCCTTTGCCAAGATGCTGCAGCTCCTCTATGTCTTGCTTTGGCTTCCCTACTGAAACAAGATGAGGAGGAGGGTAACTGTCATTGTAACATACTCATGATGAAATTGTTGGCCTGTTTGGATGCTCCATGCTGGGAGGGGAGGCAAAGTCCTTGGCCCAGCTGTGTTGCATGCTAGTTAGCAGCAGCTCTCTTTTGTCAGAAAAGCTGAGACTTTTTTCAAGCACTGGAGCAATTAGCTGATGAGGTGCCTAATAAGGAAGGAATATTTTGAAACACATTAAACCTGCTGCTGCAAATCCCACTTTGTAATGCTCCTTTTCCACATTTCTTTCCTTAAATGCTGTCGTGCAGTTGCATAGGAAGAGAGCAGTAGGTGCCACAGTCAGCTGTTGGCTACTTCTTGCTTTGTTGCTATTCAAACTCATTTCTTCCCTCATAGCTTTTCTTCAGAGCAATAAGGCTTCTGCTTGCTTCCCAGGAAAAAACGTTATTTCTCCGCTCAACCTCAGTTCTCCTCTCAGCCAGAGGGAATGAAACACAGTCTGGATTCAGGCATGTCTGCAGTATAGTTTTGCCTTGAGTTAATTGTTTGCTGTTTAGAAAGGGTAGTCTGGACACTCCCTGAACGTTTGTTTTCAGGCTATAAATGTTTGCAGCTCATGCTGAAGATGACAATGTGTGACTTTTTTGTACATACAAAACTGACTAGATTTTTGTATATAAATATGGTGATATGGTCTTGCCTCTTTTAACTTGCTGACATAAACTTTTGGCAGTTTTTTCTTCCATGAAATATTTACTGGGCTAAGAGGGTTTTTTAATGATTCTACCAATCAGTTTTGGCTAGAAGTCCACCCAACAATTATGACTAATATTCTTCTCTTCCCTTTGCCAAATGATAGGGGAAAAAAGGGAGTTTGATATCAATGCTTTGCATTTGTGTATATGTGGATTTCTTCCCTCTAGATTGCTTTACCAGCATAAGATTAATGTTAAGGCTTTCTGCAAACATCTGTTTTCATGCGATTTTGCTCCATAAACATCTCAAAACTATCAATGTAACACATCTTGGGGATCTGCGTTTGCATCTCTCCTTCCCACTTGTATGCAGTGTAGTAAAGTCAGGACAAGAATGATGTCAGAGGAAAAAAATGGTACACTACATGGCATTATTCTCCAAAATCAGATTACTGTTCAAGTTCACTCTGTGGATGCATCTTTACTCACAATCATGAATATTAAACCCCTTCAAGTTGATGGAGTTACGGTTTCTAGCTCTTCTGCTGGATAGGTTTATAGCAGAAAATAATAAATACATAATAATTATTCACTCCCTTGGCCAGTATTTGAAGTATGAACCTCAGATATGAGTTTGTTCTAGCTTTTATTACAGTTACTGATGTATTATTTTTATTAAGTGAAACCATACTTAGTTTATGCCAGTCAGAAAAGATTGGGCTGGACAGCAGAACAATGACCTGTATTAGCCTGTTGAATCAGTATTCTTGGGTCCACTAGCAGCGCATCTGTGAGTTAGTGTCAGGAGCATATGAACTCAGGTGGTAGCCCTGCTTGCACACTGCCCCTTTATCTGTCAGTAAAGGGGGGGCTGTTGTGAGAATCTGTTAGTGTTCTCACTTGTTCAAGGTGCCAAAGCAATTCTGTTAGCAGCGCTGACATGCTGTAATGTTAACTACAGTAGGATAAAACCCTTGTAATCCTGAATGTGAGATTGCAGTGCTGAGGTTTTTTCCTTGATCAAAGGCATTGATAGGTTTCCAAAGCTAGGGAACCAGCGATTGAGTGTTCATGTGCAGTGTTGTTTCTTCTAGCTACCTTTGCATATGTCTCATGTTCTTAGCATCCTGGTGGAGCAGTAGAGCTAAGCTTATGCCTTTAGTAGTGGCAGCTCTTGACCTGGGTTTCATTCTGTGAAAGAAAATTGGATGTGGGAGCACTCTTAGAAAGAAGTCAGGAGCTGGGACAATTGGGTTGGTTTTTTTTCTATTCTGCAAATTTGACATTGGCTGAGCATCAGCTAAGTTAGGCAGCTGGATTTGTGGAAATCTAGGCTTTCACAATAAATTTTTGTGATTATCTTTCTCAGTTACTCTGTGGACCTGATCAGATCTGGCACCGAGATGTATATGCTCAGCAAGGAGAATACTACAGTGTTATGAATGTGAGCTTTTAAAAAACAGTTCAGTGGGACAGTGCTGACTTAATTCACTTCCTACTCACATATTACTAGACCTAGAAAAGCTGGGCTTAGGAAAGATGCAAAATATTTCCATGTTTGTCCTCAGTCTTTATTGTAATAAGAACTGGGCGCAATTCTTCAGAATTGTGAGAAAGTCACCAATGGTAACTCCAGACAGGTTTCAGTGTATGAAGTTGCAAAAATTCTCTATGCAAAAGTTTTCTTCTGGTCTAAAACAATATGCTTCCCTTCTTATTAGTTTACAACTTTAAGTATCAAAGACATAACATTTGAATTATATAGCACGGCTGCAATTTTCAAAAAGAGTCTAAGTGATTTTTGGACTGTTTTCACATGGGATTTTCAAAAGCAACAACCTTTTGGAGGACAGGTCTCACTGGTAGTCAAAGACACTTAAACCTGTACCTCTTCTGAAAGCGGGACTTGGGTTCCTAAGTCGAGAGGTGGCTTTCAGTGTCTTATCCACACCCTCTCTCCCCTCGACAAATCTCGCAAAGGAAGCCCCTGCGGGCATACTCTGGGGTGGAGATGATGTTTGATTTGAAGTCAATGACTGTCAGTCCTGCCAGACTGGTTGGCTTGTGCTAATCCTTTTTTCAGAAACAGGGCCAAGCTTAGGCATGATACTCCAAATGGCGTGATGTTTGCTTAGCATCAAGAAAGATGTTTGAATGCAGTCGCTTGGGGACTACTGTTCTATTATTTTTTGAAATGAGTAATTGCTTCAGAGTGGGGGGTATAGAGGATAATGCTATTTGCTGAAAAGAAAATTAGGCATGGGTGTGCCCAAGTGACAAGTGAGCAACAGACTTCTCAAACAGCACTGGAGAATGTCTCCTTGTAGGCTTATATTTGTTTATGGATAGACTGCACTCAGATGTGAATGTGTATGACACTCATGAATGTCATGGAAATTTTAACATTTGTGCCTTGGGTTGGAATTTGACCCTTATTACTCCTAGTGAAATGTGCAATGGATTGTTCAGCTGCATTTCATACCCTTAAGGATTTGGAGAGGAAAAGAAAAAAAACCAAAAACCACACAGACAAGAATACATTTTTGGCCAATGTTAATGTACTAAAAGTTCTTTATATTTGTATGCTGAAAGTGGCTGGATCTTTTAGCTTTTGCATTTGTACATGTTTAGGCTCGACTTTCCAGTGAACATAATAATAGATTATTTAATTAAGTAATTTAAACTGAAGACTGATTACATACCGCTTACAAGCATTCCACACTGAAATTAACTTAATTTTTCTTCTTAGTAATTTGAATTTGTACTTGTCCTTCACTGACATACTTTTGATCTACTGATGTCTAAATTATATTCATACTTTAAATATGGGATCAGGAAGAAAAATTGAATCAACCTTAGTTGCTTATGAACATGAGTTCTGGATTTTTGCGAACTTTACAGTATTGGAAGAATTTGGGAATTGCGAGGTACTTTTGAGGTGTGTGTCTTCAGTTTGACGTGTATGTTAACATGCAAAGAATTTCTTTACTTCTAGAGAAGTCTTGACTACCTGTCAACTTTAAAGCAAAGGATAGAAATAAGGCCTTTTTTCATTATGTGATCTCATCTTCTGATGACTGAGCAGGATTTTAATTATTTTGTTCAATAATTGACTACATCATGATTAATATGTATATTTATATTAATGATCGTGTTCAGTTAATCAACATTTAAATACGTTTATTGTAACTGCAATTCATTTTTAAGAAAGATTTTGCAAGACTCTAATCTGGTTTAGCTAGCGTCTCTGAGTGCTGTAAGAGGAGACGCAATCCAAAACACAAAGCAGCAGGAAAAAGGGCATGTGCATGTCATACTAAATATATATATAAAGTCATATTAATTGTTGAAAGGAAGTTTCAGTTGTACCATTTTCTCATGACTTCTATTATTTGCATTTTTCCATCTAGTAAGTAACTATTCAGGGCCCGCTCTTTTATTAAAGCTCATAATTCAATATCTAAAATACTTGCAGAATTAAGACACTAGGTTTGGTACTTTCCATTCTTGTCTTTGATATTATTTTGCTCACTAGAGATTTGAATAAAAATGGAAATTTCTCAGGTTAATCATGTACCATGTATCATGGCTACTTTCCCACATACAAGCTTTTGGTGAGGGACCAAACTGTTTGGAACTTGTAGAGCACTAATGACAGTGGGTTCCTAGACAACAGAACCAGCCCTAATGTTTATTTGTATTATATAATAGCTAGGGCTTTCATCTAGATAGATCAAAAGATATATATATAATAAGATACTTGGAGTTGTGCCCTTTGAGCCCTAGCAAAAGATGCAGTCTTTGTTAGTATTGAATATTTGTCTAATAAAGCCTCTTGTGGCAATACAGATGTCCATAGCAGTGCCCTTCAGTAACTTAAAAATACTCTGTTTATGTTTTTTTAAGTAAAGCTGAGAACCTCAGGACTGAGCTCAGTTCAAATGTCTGTACCAGCAATAGTCTGTCTGAAGGAAATAACCTGAAGTGCCATAGCCACTGGTACTGATTCTGATACTCCTGTTCACCCGAAATTGCCAGGTACGGGTGATGGAAAAGGAGAAACTTTCATGTTGGCAGCCACGTCCCAGGCAGAACATCAATAGCTAGAGAGCTCATCTGAGAGGAAGCCGGGCAGGCTTCGGAATGATAACACCTTTGGTCAGTCAGCTTAACAAAGTGTTTAGCTTTTGCTGGACTAGCAAATTAAAATACAACAGCCTTGTCTGAACTTTCCCAGCCAACTCTGTTCTCCACTGTACATCATGTGAAAATCAGTTTGCTTTTCATTGAGGTGCGTTTTAGTGCATTGACTTGGCTGTTTTGATGAACAATGCGAGTATCCCAATTTCTGATTTACCGTGATAGGTGTCTCAAACATTAGGCTAAACTTCCATTTGTGTTTCTGTGGAGCTACTGAAAATTTGCTGGTGTCACTTGAACTAATGACCAAGTTTGGACTTCCATGATCAACAAACCTAAGATAACTCTCCAGGGTTGTGATTTTGAGTAGTGTATAACGTAAATAAGTAATGGTAGTACATAGAGAAAAAGACAAATGATAGAGCTGAGGCCGTAAGTGAAACACAAGCATAATTTTTTTTTCCTGAGTCCCAAAACTATAGATTTACTAAGTATATATTGCTAATAATATTGAAAAAATTCAGTTGGAAAATTTACTCATGGACAGATCTTTACAGTATGTGTGGTTCTCTTTGTTGCAGAAAGAAATACAGAGATCCAGGAGATGGAGAATGAAACACATTTATAGAAATAGCAGTTATTTGTGCCACTAACCTGTAAAAGAATCCAAAATTTTCCTCAAACCATAAATTCTCAGAGTACAAAATTATAGGCTTGAGACTATTAAGAAATGTGGATATGAAATGTAGTAGTCTAGTAGAGTGCTCTCCTAATACTCTTTGACCTCCTGTATTTCTTCAATAGCTTGAATAAGTCTCCTTAAGTTACCTGGTATATGGCTCCCATGGCAGTAAGGGGTGGAGATGAATTTATAACTTGTCTTTTGTCTGTACCACATCACAGGCTGGAAGTGTGGGTCTAGCAGAGGAAAACGGATTGGGAATCAGGAGAGTTGGCTTCTGTTCCCATCTTTGTTACTAACCTGCTGCGCACCCTATTCAAGTCACTGCAGCTCTTATGCCTGTCATCTCAATGATGCCTGGCTTGTCTGTCTGTACTGTGATCTCATCAGAGCAAGGGCTGCCTTGTCGTGTGTCTTTTAAAAATACGTAGTATAATAACTTTCTATCTTGTGGTCCTATTGCTATACAAATGATAATAAGAATGATGTTATTTAGCTCTAGCTGAAAATGTTGTACAAATTAATCACTGGGTTAACTGGATACATCTTCAGGGTTTCTAACTTGCCTCCTTTTACAAGCGGATTCTGATATCCTGGGCAAAACAGTGGAGCTTGTGCCCTTTTGCATAAGCTGTTTGTCTTTTGAACTAGGAAAATGTTGGTTCTTCAGTTTCATAAGTAAAAGAAATCTCAGAATACTGGTGTGAAAGCAACTCAGCTGGAATGACTGTGACTTAGCAGTTACAAGCCTTGTGTTGAAAGTATGTGGCAGATGACTTCTGAACAGGCAGGTATCTCTCACCCTTGTTATCTGCAAAGATGAAGCCCAGTTGCTAATGACTGGATGAAAAGAAAAGGGCTTGGAAATTTTGTGGGGAAAAGTACTGGAGGGAGGGGGCAATGAGGGAGAAGAGTGAAATATATGTTCTATGAAGGTAAACTATTCCTTTAAGCATACTAAAGCCATAGGAGTTGATAATTATGGAGATGGTTATGAAGGTGAAATGCAGAAGGCAGTGTAAGTACAGGTCCACTTAATATTGTCAAAACATGGTAATTGTGTTCATTAACTAGATTAAGTGATCTACATGTGAATCACTTCAGTGACACATGGCGAGAGACTTTAAACAACTGAAATTTAAATCTGGCTCAATTGCCTTGTTCTACACAAACTAGTTTGCAAAACATACCTAGAAATGCCATTGCACATGCTTTGCAAGCTGGCTTGTGTAAACTGGAGTAATAGCTCTGGATTTGCTTTTACCTTAAGCTTGCCTATTAAATTAAATACCCTGTTTAGTTTGTGCCACTGTTTTTGGTAAATCATGTAGGTAAACACTTAAAGCAGCATGACAACATCCTGGATCATAAAGCAGCAGCTGAAGCTTAATGTTCTAGGAAAAGAGTGTATTGGGGAGAAACTCTGATATAAACGATGTATCACCTAGGGAAACATTCCTCCATATTTACCAAGTATGAGTTAAAAATTAAGGAAAAAAAAAAAACAACTTGAGAGTGACATTTCATCCTCAAATTCTCAGCATGCTAGCCTGTTGCAAATTCTGCAGTCACTGCCCTTTAGAGCTGAGTTAAGAAAAGCTCAAGAAAATCACAAGACTTCCAGTGATCTCTCTTTCCTCCTGTTCACCCGGCTACAGTGTTGATAGTTGTGAGGATACTGCGGCAGGGACTCCTCTCCCTCCCAGGCTGCTGTTCATCAGATGGTTGTAGTGAAACAGCTTGAAGCGCAAGATGCATGGTGGTTGTCACAGACTGAGTTTTCTCCCTTGTTACAATGCAGGGGTTGATTCACGCTGCCTGCTTCTTTCCTATTGCCCAGGGTTCTTGCTGGTTTTTGTCCTTTCCTGTTTGTTCCCTTCAGCTACCTCCTCTCCAGTTTGTGTTTCTTTGGGCTCAGTTCCATTCCGTTCTGACACAGTTTCATTCTTCACACTCTTGTCCCTGTCCATCCCCAATTCATTTAGGCAGTGGAGAGGCAGGGAAGTTCTCCTTCCCCGCCAGAAGAGAAAGCAGCAAGGTCCATGCTCATTATTACCCTGACTGGTTTATAAATCACTCTAAGCCGGAATGCTGCTTTCTTACCTGACTGCACACCTGAGCAGGGGATACTGTTTTTAAAGATCCACACCCTGAAGTCAGTAAATATGTAAAAATTAATTCAAAATAATCAGATGATCAGGTTATTCTGTTTCACATTGGAATCACCTGCTGAAGATCATTAGTTACCCCTGTCAGGGCTAAGAGTAAGTAATTTACAATATACCGGCTTCAAACCTGCCTCTTTGTGTATTAGCCTAGGAAAGACATTTCTAATCACCTCACTTCTGTGGTGAGTGCACAGCTGTATGTACTGTTCTGTGTGTTACAGATACAGGATACCTGGAGCTGTGCGTGCTATATCTCTCTTTGGAGGATGGCACAATTTGTGTGCCTGACCCTCTATTTTATCTGGTCAGAGTAATATTTTTTAAGACCAAGCAGGCAAAGTAGGAGACATGGAAAATGTGCAGGGACAGGATTATGAAAAAGATGACAGTCCTGCCTTTAAGCTTTTAACCCTCTGGTGATTCATGAATCATCCGGTCACTCAAAAAGGAAACCTGCAGTAGAATTATGGAGAGACCTTACTGTGAGAAAGTGAAGAGCAGCTGTGAAAGAAAGGGGAACATAAAAAAGCTAGAAGTTTGCAGTTGAAAGCAAATAATTTGCTTCTGTGCTAGTGGTAGGAAGAACAAGCACCAACGTTTTCAAAAGGTGATCCATGTCTCTCTTCATTTCCAAAGCCACTTTTCGTCTGTTCTTAAGATATGTCTATCAAGTGGAGATTCAGTGGAAGGCAGGAAAAAAAAATTATTAGGCTACACTAAAAATTAAATGTATAAACTAATAGCCTGATTACATGTAAAAAAAAAAAAACATTGTAAGAGATTAAAACAAGGGGATTACATTAAACTGAAACAGGGATTAAATATTTTTCCTAAAGGCTTTTAACACATTTTCCAAAGACCTGCTTATGAGCACAATTTGACTGATGAAAAGTATTTCTTTTAGAGATAATAGACTAAATAATCACATAATTAAGCCATGTGAAGTGCAGTGCTAGTAAGCTGATGATAGTATGTTTCAGATATCTAAGAGCTCTTTCTGTGAGTCACAGATATTTTTTGTTTTGGTTTGGTTTTTTCCCCAGTAAACTCTATAAAAACCCAAGACTGACTTAGCAGGGTTGTGTTCTGAGATCGCTCTGCAGTGGTTTCACTGAGCTATTAAATGGGGAAGATGATTTGAAACTATTCAGAGAAGGGAAGCACATGCACGTCAACGTTAGGGGAACTGAGGCGCGGAAGAGTGAAATTGTTTAACATTTTCACTATAACAGTACCTAGAAGGCCTCAGGTAGTTAGGCCTCCTTCTGCCAGATGGTGTACGATCACAGAGTAAATATCTTCATCAAAGCTTACGCTCCAAGGGAAATAAGATACCACTCATTACTCAAGTTACTCTTCAAACCAGGAATAGAAAATGTATTTTCCTATCCCAATGCTCCATAGTAACGTTCCCCCCAGAATATCATCTGAGGAGATGTGCTCCTTCCTCATGTGAGAAGTACTTGCCTCAAATGAGGAGAAGGGGAACATTCCGAAGGAACTTGGAAACGTGTTAAAGGAAAAAAAAAAGGGGGGGGGGGGGGGCGCGCAGGCAAGGGAGTTGAGCAACAGTGGCATAAACCAGCTGGTGAGAGTATGTCCTTAATCCGTATGACATGTTGTTACATAAAGAACTACAAAAATACTGCTGAGATTGCCACATACTACACAAATAATGAGTTTTTGCCAAGACATAGAAAGAAACTTTTTTCAGGTTTCTTACCAAGTAGGATCCTAATACTGAATCCATGGAGTCCCATCGATTTGAACGAGACTATTCATGAAATTCAGAGCAGATGCTGATGAGTAGGGGAGGAGCAGGTTGGCAGGAAGGAGGAAAAAAGTTATTGGGAGGGAAACTGTTTTTTTTTTCATGGAACATCAATGGGTTTCCGGAACATTTTCAAAACCAAGGGAAAGGGGATTTTAATAAAAATTCCCAAATAAAGCTTAAAGTGTAAACAAACTGATATGTAAGCAGTGTATAAAGCCTGCAGAAGTCACGTTTTAAGGGTATATTCTAATGCCCTGGTAGAGTTAGTACTGTATACTCTAAGAAATCAATGGCCAACTCAGTAGTGTTATTCAGCGTGTGAAAGGGTGTGACAAACCACCCTGCATGGAAGGTTCTGCTCTGATGCATTTACACAAGTAATGTATTAAATTATGCAAGTAGTATTTTTTAAAATACTGTTTGACGATTCTGCTTGGAGATATTTGGCTAATCTGCATACAGAGCCCAATTTTGCTTTGAGTTTATTAAATTTTCCCTTTCTGTTAAGTTTCCAAATTCATTTAGCAATGTGAGTTTGTATAAAAGAAGTCAAGTCCGCGTAGACTCCCTGCACTTTGCGATGCTCATTTTTTTTTTTTAAACTTTTTGTATGCCAGCTCAGGAGCAATAATATCAAGTGACTTCAAAGGACAACTGCTTCCAACAATCCACAATGGCTTGTATTTCAACTCTGTAACCAGCATAGCTCACCAGACCTGTTATTTTATTTCAAGGTCTGTGCTGCTCTTTTCATGTATTGAGCTACAGTCCCAGCTCAGTGCAAATGAAAGGGGGGGCGGGGTGTGGAAAAAGCCCAAAGTAGTGTAGAATTTGGGAGAGGGGAAGGTCTGTGTGCATGTCTCTCCAGACATAGGCACACAGACTATTTTTAAAGTAAACCTGGAAAATACATTTCTGCACGCAGTCAGTCATAAAGCTTGATGACATGTTTTCCTTCTCTCACATCCACTTATTTGCTTCCCTCCTTGAACTGTATCTTGTCTGAAACCAAGACTTGTAGGTTCTTTGGAAAAGGATCTGTCACTGTAAATCAACCAGACTCTGATTTGGCTGGCTACATGCTGCTTTAGAATAAATGCCAATAATTAATAGGTCATTCATTTTGCATGTCAGCGGTGTTCATTACAGTAAGTGTATTTGTCTCCCCTCTTCCCTCCTCATTTAAGGCATCAAATTATATCCCTACAAAGTGCTTATTCAAACTGGCAGCTCTCTTACATGTGTTAAGGACTAGAAATATATTGAATTTGACATAGAGTCTTCATTCTGATAATATTGCTTGATAGTGGGTTTCTGAAACAAGGTCAAGGCTAAAAGCTGGGCTACTTGACTCATTTTAGGTTTAATATAGGTGAGTGTAATTGATGTCAGCAAAGCTTCAGCTCCAGCCCTAGTCTTCCACTGGAAATCTTCTCTTTAGATGGTGAGTGGGGGGGGTATTTACAGTCTGAACTAAGCTTTTGCCAGCGTGCAAGTCAGCATAAGACAGTGCCCACTGCTGAAAGAATTGGTTCCACCTTTCCAAGGGCTTTCAATTTCTCATTTTTACCACAGCATCTTGTCACTGGTGGAAGCATTTGCGTGGCTGTAGGTTGAGCCACATCAGGGACTCACCTAAATTAGAGCTCATCAATATTTTTCCGATCTGGTTTGCTATCTGGTCCCACAAACTCTTCTATAGGCACAAAAGAAAGTGCCGTGTAGGGTCAGAAAAAATGTAGCTAAGGGCAGCAAACAGACAGGACTTGCGTAGTAGTGTGTGATAATGCTTGTTTAAAGGGTGCCTGAAATTAAGGCCTGATTCTACTCTGACTATGTCTCCTGGACAAAACTCTCTGATTTCGGTAGGTATTGTGTCTGAGAAGGGTCTTGTGGCCTTGGTTCTTGATGGTTCCTTTGAGAAGCAAATAGCGTGTTGAATAAATAGGGCAATGTGGTACTATACACAGGTTTATCTTCAATAGTTCATAATGCTGTTAGCCATGAATTAAATCAAAAACTATTTATATCTGTTTGTCTAGTCTTAGGGTGAGAGAAAGATTAGACTGGACTCAACTCTGGAAGATAGAAGAGAATGGTATAAAAAAAAGGCAGGTGTCGGTTGGAGCTTTCACCTCTCTCTTGGTGGTGGTGCTGCTGGAAGGTAGACTTGTGTCATTATGTTGGTCAGGTTTGTTTTTTTTCCTGTGGCTATCTCTCCCATTCTTTGAGAACTGGAAAGGAGATAAAAATCCTGCCCTTCTACCTGTGATTCTGAATCAGCTCTCCTAACCCTTGGCTATGTGCCCAGCAAAACCCCAGAGCCAAATTCCCTGTCAAAGCCAAGCATCCTGTGGCTTGTCTGTATTATCTAAGTGAGGATATACAAGTCCAGAAGATGGGATGGGAGAAGTACCTGTTCCAATGCAAACAGTGATTTCCTCTTGTGTACTAATGTTTTAATAATGGTTTGAGAGAGAGAGGGATTTGTGAAGATCTTTGAATTCAGTCTGTGTGCAGGAACAAAAACAGCCTGTTGCAATTGCATTTGTAACTGTTTAAGTGTCAAATATACCAAATTTCACCTGCAGAATATAGGAACACATTCAAATATGTGCTCGTAGGAAGTCAGTGCAGCTCCCACCAAAACCTTGAGACTACAGTGCCACCTGCAGTGTTCTAACCCCTCATGGGACAGGGGCCAGCAGCTCAGCAGGGTCATGATCTACCGCATCGTATCTGGGGTACCGAGCGGCCAAGAGCAAGCATTGCGTGGTCCCCTACAAGTGTGTCTCTCAGTGACCTAGAGCAAAAGTGGTTTGTCCTGGTTTTAAGGCTTTTCCTAGCTGAGGATGAGTAGGCAGACTTTGCTTTGCAACTTCAAATTTCCTCAAGCTTCACAAAATACCTGATGCCTATATCAATAGTATAATGATGGACGGCCTGTTGCAGTTTATTTCTATAACGTGCTTGCTTTTTATTTGCTTGGTGTGGCTAATGGGAGAACTTACGTAAAGCAATTTCAGGTTTATGGCTTACATCAGTCACTGGAGAAGCTATCAACAGACACTTGCATCACCCACCCATTACATCCGCACTGGTTAATATATAATGCAGGGCAACAACGTGACTCCCCCACCCCCCAACTTATTCTTCAGCTCTGCTTCCATATAAATATTTTTAATTGCAGAGTGGGGTGAAATTCCTCACTCTGGACATGTGCCAACACTTCCAAATGCCACTACACCACCCCTGCAGTGACTACATCTGAGGAATGCACACTCTGTTACTTGTACCTGAGGGAGCCCCTCATGCCGTCAGAAAGTGAGGGGACAGTGCTGTCCTGAGACAGACTGGAGAGGTCTGACTTCGTGTATCTTTCTACTTGCTTTGCAAGAGGGTAAATGACAACAGAAGATAACACAACAAAATCCCAGACCTGATATATATACTTTTTTAATCACACTCGATTGGGAACAATCATTTAGTCTTAATAAGAGTTTTATTAGCTCTAAAAATAGGTTCTTAAATATTTCCAAGGTTGACTAAAATATGAAAAACAATTATATAATCAGTGTTTAAAATAAACCACAGTTTGTTATAACTGAGACCCATTCAGTGGAATAACGTTTATCAAGAATGATAGCATATAGGGAATTGTACAGCCTCAACAAATGCACAGGCAGTGTTTCTCTGATTGTTTTCAAACTGACCGGTTGCAGAGTCTAGTCTTCTGTTGTCCAACAGAATTCCTACCAGGAAGAACACTGCGAAAGAGTGGAACCCGGTCTTCAGGCAAGGAAGCTGTGAGGTTTTTATTAAAAATAAAGAACTGGTCTATTGGTGTACCCCTTTTTTATACTTTATCATTAAACGAAAACTTTCATAAATAGCCTTACATAAATAATAATCTCAGAAGCTTTAAAAAAGTTCACACTGTCAGTCAGACCCGACTAAACATTCTCTGGTCTCTCACTGCTTAAGCTGTTTCTGCAATTATTCTGGAATACAAGAATCCTTAATGTCTCTTATTGTAAGAGCAGATCGTATATTTTCGGTAAGAGTTAAGGTGCAGAGGAAGATTTGGCAGTTAAGTGAAATGCATGTTACAGCTGATGCCGTTTTTTTTTTTTTTTATTGGAATAACTGAAAAGATTAAGCTGTAGTGCAGGTAGGGCTTGAATCATGCTTTTATCATTACATCTCTTGGCCTGATATGAACTATATTATTAAAAACAGTAGCTCAAGCTGCTTCTGTACTTTGTTTATCTACAACCAAACTCAGCCAAGTATCAGCTAGCCTAGTGGAAAAAAATGTAGTTGAAGGCTGTGTACATACAGGCACTGCTAATTACTTTCAATGACTGTCAAATGAACATTGATACTAATATATTTCTTAGTATGCCTTTAAACAAAGCACTCTTATCTATGCATAAGAAAAAGCACTACGCAGAGCAGAGTTAATACAACACGTTAATCTGTATTTTGATTTAGTTCGTTCTTTTTTTAAAGAAGTGATTTATCGCCCCTTTTTGCTGCCAAAAGGAAGAGCAGTACCTTCCAAAAGCTTGTGCCCTGGG
This sequence comes from Gavia stellata, assembly GCF_030936135.1. Taxonomy (NCBI): domain Eukaryota; kingdom Metazoa; phylum Chordata; class Aves; order Gaviiformes; family Gaviidae; genus Gavia; species Gavia stellata. Next base: position 11,153,108 of record NC_082610.1, read on the forward strand.
AGATCCCAGTGTCAGTTTCAGTAGTATTGACACCTCTTTTCCTCCGTAGTGTTTAAATGACCAGCAGCTTTAGCCTCAGTGCCTTTTTTGCCTGTAAAGGAGCCGGGTGTATTTGTGAATGACAGCCGCTCTAACCCACCATCTGACTTTGCACTGCTGAGAAACCGTTAAGGAGGTAACCGATCTGCTCTACGGAGCTTGCGTCCTGGCATTTTACTCGCAAAGAGATTATCCGAAGTAGCCTATCCTACGGTGGGGATATCGCGGGGAACCGTAGGCTTAAAAAGCCCAGCGGGAGAACCTTCGGAGGGCAGCAGGCGGCAGGATTTAAGGAGCGAGGAATCCCAGACGTGAATGAAACACAAACGCGCTGCGGGTTTCTCTTCCTTAGATAAAAGGACCGGCGAGCCAGCCCCCGCGCTGCCCGCCGCTGACTAGTTAGAACAAGTTTCAACTCAAGAGCTAAAATTAAAATGTTTCCTCTGTGTGCCGGCCTCCTGCACCGGGAGTTTCCTCGCCTACCCCACACCTGCCCCAGTCCTACACCGCCCGCTGCCCGGCCGCTTCCCGCCGAGCCCCGCGGCGGCGGCGGCGACGAGCTTGTGCCGCGCTGCCCGGCGGGCGACGGGGCACCGGGCAGAGACCGCACCGCCCCGGGCCGTGCCCGCCTTCGCTGCGAGCCAGGCCGGAGCCCGCCCTGCATCCCTGGCACTGCGGGGCCCGGCCGGGCGGGCGGGCGCTAGACGAGGGACTCGCAGACCGGCACCGAGTCCGAGTCCTGGCTGTGCATGGAGCTCAGCCCCGTGTCCGAGTCCTCGCCCTCGTCGGCGCGGTCCTTGCGCAGCGCCCGCGCCTGCTCCACCCAGCCGGCCGCGCTGCCCCCCGCCGCCGGCCGCCCCCCGCCCGCCGCCCCGCGCGGCTCCGCCGGCGCCTCCGCCACGTCCAGGGTGCCCAGCGTCTCCAGCAGGCGCTGCAGCTCCCGCTCCTTGTCCTCCCACGCCCGCTGCGTGTAGTCCAGGTCGGTTTTGATGGCCTCCAGGTCCGTGCTCAGCTTGAGGCCGATGTAGAGGCTGGTGCTCAGCTGCGTCTTCACCCGCTCGTGCTCCAGGTGCAGCTCGCCCTCGCCGGCGCCGCCGCTCAGCTCCGTGGTGTGGCAGTCCGCCTCGGCCAGGCCGGGCCCCGCCGCCAGCTCCAGCTCCTCCCGCCGCCGCTTCATCCAGCGCTCGTTGAGCTCCTCCTGGATCTCGGCGGCCAGGTGCTCCAGCAGCTCCTCCTGCTGCGCCCGCTGCTCCTGCAGCTGCAGCACCTCCTCGCACTTCTTGGCGTAGTCCTCCTCGGGGCGGCCGGCGGCGGGCTGGGCCTCCCGGCCCGGCTCCGGCTCCCCGCCGCCGGCCCCCACCAGGTAGGTGTCCTGCACGTAGTTGACGCCGTGCCGCTTCATGCGGTCCAGGTGGATCTTGGCCTCGTACCTGTCGATCTCCCGGTCCAGCTCGCGGAGCCGCTGGATCTGCTGCCGGATGGTGTGGTCCTGCGAGAGCACCAGGTGCACCAGCGTCTCCATCCTCTCCGCCGACGAGGCCTCCCGGGCCAGCGGCTGCTGCCGCTTCTTGTTGATCTTGGCCAGCTTGCGGAAGGCTTTCCTCACCACCCGCCGCTGCCGCTCCTGCGTGAGCGCCAGGCTGGCGCGGGCCGCCCCCAGGCCGTGGCCGGGGCGCTCCTTGCTGAGCACCACCCGCGCCTCGGCGCTGCGCGGCCCCGCGTTGGGCAGCGAGGCCTCGCTGCGCACCAGCACGAAGCGCACGTTCTCCTGCTCGTCCCCCCACGCCACCCAGAGCCGCAGGATCTTCGTCTTGTTGGGCAGGATCCGCTCGAAGCCGCGCCACTTCTCCACGATGCAGTAGGAGTGCGGCGGCCCCGACAGCATCCCGCCGCCGGGCTCGGGCAGCGCCGGCCGCTGCCGCCGGTGGTGGCTGTCCTCCAGCAGCACCCGCACCACGTCCGAGCAGGTGGTCCGCCGGGAGAGCCCGGAGATCAGCTTCTCCTCCTGGCAGATCCACACCGAGATCTTCCGCTCCTCGGGCTCCATCGGCGGCGGCGGGCGGGCGGCCGGGGCCGCCGGCTCAGGGCTGGCCGGGCAGCCGCTCCATGGGGAGCGCTCAGGGGAGGCGCGGCGCCGCCCGCCCGCCCGGCTTCAGCATGGCCGGGATGCCTCCCCGCCCGCGGCACCCCGCCCGTGCGCTCCGCCGGCCGCTCCACCCCTTCCTGCCCGGTGCTGCGGTCCGCCGGGAGGGGCCCGGCCCGGTGCGGCGCGGAGCCCCGCGCGGCTGCCGCCCGCGCTCTGCCGGGTGCCGCCGCCGCCGCCGCCGGGTTTTCCTCTCCCACCACGTGGGCGCCCCCCGCGGCTCACGCCCCGGCGGCGGCCGCCGGCCCGCGGGCAGCGCCGCCCCGGCACTCCGCGCCGAAATCCGCCGGCGCGGAAACTTCAAGGCAGGTCGCTGCGTCTGCCTCTGCGCCCTGCCTCTGCCGCGAACGAGCGGCGTCGAGGGATCTTCCAAACTGCCGAGGGACAGGAGCGAGTCCTGGAGCTTCAAAGCGAGAGCCAGAACCAGCGAGGAATTTCCAGTTTTAGTAAATCACCCGCCTGTAATTAGGAAATTCATGTTTGTAAAGCACTTCGCAGATGAAATATGCAAAGGACGGGAATGTCTAAGTGTTATTAAAATACTAGCTGAGCCAGATTTTAATGGGAGCTTGCCGTGTACTTTGATGAGAACAGGACCGGTCTCCGAGTGCGGATTAAAATGAGGAGATGTGAAAAATGGTAATGAAACGCAGGGTTGTGGCACTGATTTTCATGGTGCGATTGCATCGCAGGGCTCAGGGAGCTATGCTTTTCTACAGGACTAAAAAGTATTTTGATGGGTAAAGCGGGTAAACTCTCTAAAACCTGAAGGCCGATCTGTACCTTCTGGGGGGTTTTTAGAGCCGATAAAATCGGTGTGCCGTGTGGAGATGGTTTTTGCGTGAATAAGGTTTGCGTTCCAGTCAGTGGAACAGAACAGAGTTATGGTGGTATAGCCTAACTACTGTAATTCTGCTGTTTGAAACAGCAGAGCTGGGGCATACAAAATAGTTAACAATTAAGCAGCCTAACGTCCTCTTTTCCCCTAAAGCGCACAGGCTCAGGGTGGGCAGCTGCTGCACTGGCTTCTCCCCTGTTCACGTGGAAGGGCTAGTCCTGGGGAAGAGAGCCTGCCTTCTGCTCTGGCTGCGTAAGGCAGCTAATTACCGTGGTGGTTTCTGCCGTGCAGCCTGCCGTCCCGTGAGGAAGTGGGCTGAGGGACCACCGAATGCCGGCATTCCTGGAGCTGAAGGTCATGCAGATCATGTGTCTGCTGCTAACGTCCCTTTCCTGTATTACTGCAGGTTAAAGATTTCAAACCGAGGTGGCCACTGCATGTTGCAATAAGGGCACGCCAGATAGGGGTGTTGGTAACAGGCTGAATTTTGCTTCCTGACCCCAGCCGCCTTACATTAAAGTTGCATATCCCTGTCCAGTGGTAAAGTCTGTCACTGCTAAAATCATTTTGCCTCATGATGCATCAGAAGTGCTGGATCGCTATGCTTTCTTTGTATAGAAGGAAGTGTTTGCCGATGGAAGGTTATTCTTGAGGTGTGCAGTCTTTTTGTTCAGTGCGTCGATTATGCCTAAAAGCATCATTCACTCCAGGACAGAGGAAGGTGGACCCAGGAATGGCAGTCCTGTAAGAGAACAAAATGGCCTGACAAAGGGGGTCGTAAGGCTCGGTGCCCCAGAATGATAGGGTGTTGAACGGGGATTCAGCTTTGCCTCTGAAAGGCCCAAGATAAAACTCCAGGAGAGCAGGAAAAGAAAAGCCTTGTTGCTCTCATCAGGCTGGCAGAAACTTGGAAATTCCTTGTTGTCTTCTGCAGAATCAGGTGCAGCACAAGGGTTAATGAGACGGTGAGAATTGTCCGACTCCTTTACTGGTGGTTCCTTGCCTTTCCCATTTAGTTTTGATCTTATTTTACATGTATTTCCTATGGGAATGTCTGTACCTACTTTGTGCTGGCAAAGAACAATACAGGAAGAGCAGGGTGTGATGTGAAGAGACATCTCATGCTCCCCACAGGTCAAGCTGCTCCAACTTGTCTGACTGCCTGTATCTATCCAGCATCCAGGCCTGGCTTTGTGCAATGAAATCAGAAGGTGATGGTTCCATCTTTCCTTAACCACATCTCTGTGTATGGAAAACTGGCTCTGCCTCCCCAGTGGAGCCCCCAAGGCAGCATTGCCGGAGAGGAGGAAGATGGTGGCAGTTTGGTTGGAGGCAGTAAGATTAAGATTAAGGAGACAAACACTTGCCTTTGGTAGGATAAGCCTATCAGATGAGTACGTATATAATCCATGGTTAAAAAGCTGGCATTAGAAATTTACATCCTTAGATCTCAAGTTTAGCCCTCAGGAATTTTGTTTCAGGCTGTCTGCAGACTCAGGAAACTGCCACCAGAGCTTCAAAAGTGTGAGAGCTTAAGCACATAAGCACCTATCTGAAGCAAAGTTTATGCCCTGCTGTGCTGAATCCCAAAAGGCAACTGAATGTATGCAACCCTTTGCCTTTCCTCCGAGGATCTTAAAGCATCCTGCAGAGGAAGGTAGTGCTATTGTCCCATTTTTACAGATAAGAATGCTATGGCATAAAGGAGTCAAGTGCCTCGCCTAAGGTTATATAGCAAGGCAGCAGCAGTGTCACGAAGTAAATCAGGTTCCTTTACTCCCGTGCCATTAGCCACTGAACTTGACTGCCTAGTCCTCTGCCTCCTTCCTCTCCTTCTTTTAATTATTCCATGAGAAAGGGAGATGAGGAAGTATTAGTTCAACAACTACAGACGGTGATAAAATGAAAGTGCAAACTCAGCAGACGATGCATTCTATATCTCCGGTGAGGCAATAGGAGGCAGTGGCATTACAGCCTACTTCAGACATCTCCTGCCTGGTGAAGGCAAATCTCCTCCGGTTGACTGTGCCTGCAGACCTGCAAGCCTCAACAGTGACGTGCAGAGAGGCTGTGTCATTAAAATGTCAAATTGGAAGGACAGTTGTGCCTCTCTTCACTCCCTTCCCCACAGAGCAGTGATATATGAGGTCTTCTATAATTTCTAAAACAAGCATATCGCACAATTTAAAGCTTAAAATGTTTACATGATCTTCTGTAATCCAGAGGCTGTTTCTATACTGCTGTATCAATGCACAGCTGTCAGCAGGCTCTGCTTCTGAAGTGCAAACTGCCTTGAGAGAATGCGATCCAGAACATCACTGCATGGCATGTATTTCTTTGATTTGTTTTATTAATTGCAAAAATTCAAAGTTGATGGTACTCTTAACAGCTGCCTAACCTCCAAAAGGAGATTTATGAGCTTAACATTTTAGGCTGTATTGAAAAGTCCAAGCCCAGGTGTAGGCTAGTTTAGTTTTACCTGCTGCAGAATAATTACAAGGCCGAGTGATGGGAAATCAGCTGTATTCTGGCATTTCACATGAAGTTCTTTCTCTTCCTTCCTTTTTGTTGAGGTATGCAAGTAAATTACCAAGTCTTTTGTGATAAGAACAGCATTTCCCATTATGGGATTGAATAATGAGGTGTCTGTTTCTTTTTTTATTCTTTTTTTTTTTTTTTTTGAGCTGAGCTACCAGAATGAAATTGCAGCCTTGATATTTTAAATAAATAAAATGATGCAAGACTTTATCTTAAATACTTTGAATCTAAACCAAACAAATAAAAATGTATTTCCTGCTTCCATAATTCATACAGCAGGAAAGTGGAGGAAAACTGTATTTGCGACACAGAATTAATTTCTTTCAAAAGCATTTAAATGGAAAAAGTGTAGGGATTCAGATTCACGGTATTCTTTTTTTCCACAGTGAAGTTGCTTTTACTTTTTAGATCACTTTCAGGACAATTTATTTATTTTTCCTGAGGTTACAGTTCAAAAGAATACAGTCTAAGTGAGATGAGTAAAGGCAGGCTGCAACTGGTAATCTATTGAGCCATCACTGTCTGGAGAAGTTATTCTTTGTTGTGATGCTGAACAGCAATGCTGCTTTCCTGACTCCTCTTCCTATGTTCCTGTTAATCTTATTTTGTGAGGTTTAGCTGTTGGTCCCTTATACTTGTTGCTTTCTAACGTTTTGCCTCAACAGACATTGATGAAGTCCTAGGACATAATTTGACTGTTAATACTACAGACTTCTGCAATGCTTGCTTACCTTTGCAGGTACATGAAGAGTGGAAGGGGCTATTGAGCATACAGGTCACTCTCTCACAGATGCTTTTTTCTTTTGTACCTAGTTTTTCCTGAAAGTATAAAGCTGAATAACCAAATCATGTTGTGAATAACCAAATCATCCCTAGTTAGCATGCATAGAATGAAGTGCTTGAAAAACTACCTATTAGCAGGAGTATTTAGACTTTAGTCAAAACAGTTTGTAGACTTAGGCTTTCATCTGGAAGAAGGTTGTTCACTTTGTATCTGAACAGCTCTAGACATGAGAGAAAGCTTCTTACTTTCAGGTTTTCTGTTGAAGCCACTGAAGGAACTGGCACTTTTGATAAAGATGACTTATAAGAAGAGTAATGGACTCTTGATCTGCTTCTGTAAGCTATAAGCTCTGTGAACTCTTGATCCGCCTCCTTCAGTTTCTTGCATCTGACGTGTACTGTCTTGCTTCTGAATGCCCCCTATGCAACCAGTATAGTTGACATATGCAGTCGGGAGTAATTCTTCGCTTCACGTCGCTGGTGATACTTACATGCTTGTGTGATCCATTTGGGAAGGCTGTGGTGTGGTCTGTTTGAATAATAGCTGCCGATGCTGGGTTATACTGCTTTGACTACTTTATCCAACTTCTTTTTTAATGGGCACACACCCAAACTACAAACGGGTATGTCAGGAGGAAACTGTCTTCCAGTGAAATCAGTGGGGGCTGCATGGGTAAATCCCTCTGCAGTGCTTTGAAAACGCAGATATGTCTATAGACTACCATTAAAGAAAATTATGATGACATATATTTATATTACAGTACAGCCTGAAAGTCTTGATGTAATGTAAATGCATGGGAAGAGACTATCCCTGCCTTGAAGGCTTAACCAATGTCATGCAGCAGGTTAGGGGCACAGCAAAGATCAGTACTAAGAATACTGATTTCCAAATTCTCATCTTTGAACTGAGTCTTTAACAACTTGGTTTTGTTTGTTATGTGCCTACGACTCTTAGGATGGAAAAGAATCCCCCTCCCTTTACACCTTATGTTTCAGATTTTCTTTTCGTACTGAATGCTGTTTAGCATAAATGGAGAACAAAAATAATTGAACAGAGCAGAAAACAAGTTTTTTTCCTTATAATGTGCATAACAGATATACAAAGCTTTGCTTCTAAGTCAGTGGAGATGCACTGGTATGCTTTGGGGGAAAATATGAGAAAGATCAGACCCAAATGATGGCTATAATATTCCTTCTCCAAAAATGTTAAATGTATTTGAAAATGGTTTAGTACTACTCTAATAGCTTAGTCTTAGCTTCAATACTTAGTCTTCATTGATCAAAAAAGGAATCAAGAATTAGGTATAGTGACATTCCTTTCCTCAGCAGACATCCTCAGTGCAAATACAACAATTTTAAGTTTTTAGCACTTGTAGCTTCTTTGCTTTTACATTAAACAGTTCTCCTATCCCTTGAGAAAAAGCCTGAGGCTCTCACAGTGATTGTTTCTTCAGTTTTGAGCATTAAGCTCAGAACAGATATACTAGGTCATTCATTATCTCATTGAGATTTATCAGGAAGTCTTTTAACTACGTTAGGGCAAAAATATTCTTGCTGATTATTTTTTTCCAAACTAACTTGTGAATATCCATTAGAACATACCTTCTCTTCTTTCTGAGTAAGCACACACTGTGGCCTCAGTAACACAGATGGTACAGAGTTTCCCATATAGGCACTCAGATGACCTCTTTTGCAGGTCAGTTTTATATGTATCGAAGGGACCTGAGCTTTCTGGCCTTAATGGGGGTGATGATTAGTGAAAAGTTCTCCTGTTGTTCTTCCTGTATAGGCCAGGTAGAGTAGCTGCTCTCTGTCTGCTGGGATCAATGACAAAACTCTTGACAGGTTTCGCTGGGAGCTGGCCCTAGAGTGCTGATAGTTGGAAACATTAGTTAGGCATGAAGCAAACATCTGTTTTCATGCTGGCAATGTGAGTAATATGGTTCCTCACCATAACTGCCGTGAAGAAAGAGGCCCCAGATCAGCCTTGGCATTGCATTTTGGCAAGCATGTCCGACTCGCATGTGCTCACAGGTATACTGTATGCACTACATTTCTGTAAGGCAATTCTTGCAGGTACAAAGGGAGGGTTTGAATTTAATTATGTATTATTTGAGCCGGAGAACAGTTAGTGACGTACATTTCTGTCTGTGACTATGGAGTGTGTATTCTCATTCTACCACCCTACAAACACATTCACTCAGAAATTTGTAAGAATTGAAAGTTTTGTGTGCAAACATAGGCATTGTCTATATATTGTGTATGCATCTCTTTTGCGTTTAGATTTAGTGACATCCTTTTCTCCAGTGAAATACATTGCAGGGAGCTTTCTAAAAGTGTCAGAAACAACCCTGAAGTGAGAGATGATAACATGAGGATGTATTACTGCAGTAAGATGTCTTGGCAGATTAGAGTGAGGACAAAGGAATTATCAGTGTTGGAACAAACAGAACTTAACCATTATTTCCAGTATTACCATGAAATTTTTTGATTTTTTGAGTCTGTCCTATGAATGTACTTATCAGGCAATCTGTTTTACCTGTTCTGTTTGTAGGACCAATACTTGATTTCAGCTTTTATAGCACAGGCTTATATTCAGATAAGTGTTTAAATATGTAGCTATGAAACCATATGTAAGAAGTGTAATTTATTTTTCAAGTATAATGAAATCCTTACTGAGTTAAGACTGTGAGATTATTACATTCTCCAGCCTCATTCTGTTCAGTTGTGATCTTTCTAACTCCTTGCAGAAAACATTCCCAAAGCCTTACTTCTGAACTTTCGTATTATTACCTCAAGACATTTGTATCTTCGACCCATTTCTAAACATTTTTCTTTTGTATTCTTGGTAGATCATCATAATACTAGCCTAACTCGAAGCAAGCCTTTGTGAGTAGTTCAAGTGAGTAAATAAAATTCATAGATTAATAAATAAGGATGCTCTACAAATTATTTCAACAAAAGATAATGCAAAAGGACTTAAAGAGAATATGAAGCTGGATATAGACTGTGTATATTCATGTGGCCCCTGACCCCATTCTGACATTAACAGTGGCAGCTGGATTAGGTCCAGAGGCCAGAAGTCTCTTTAGAAAGCAAGATGATTTTGATGATGCTGTTCTTTCCCTTGAGCAGATATGTCCTGGATGGGTTCCATGAACAGAAAGTAAAATGAGATGCAACTTAAGCTGGTGGAAAAATTTGAATGGTAATATGCAATGTGAGAAAGGAACCTAAGTTAAAGTAAGGTGGAAAAAAACCCTGGAGTTGGATGCAGGCAGCAGGGAAATATGGTGTGTTATTCTTTGAAGCGTGGCTTTCCTGAGAGTCCCAGGGAGATGGTGCGATGTAAGGAAATGCTCAGTTTCCCTCAGGATGGCCCAGCACAGGCCTGAAAAATAACATTGTAGGAGACACCTGAATTGTTTAGCACTTGTTACATTGCTATTTAAAAAAATATGGTTTTCTTTATCCTTTTCCTCAGATTAATAAGATAGCATGATCCCTAACTAAGCCATAAGTATTAAATTGTAATGAAAGCAATGGAGAGATGACAGCAAGTGCAGTGCAAGGAAAATAAGAAAAGAAAAATTCAGGGGATGTCAAGAAAATCAGTCCGATCTGGCAGTTTCTAGAGTTTTGTTTTAAAGGAAATGACAGCAACGTTGATAAAAACAAGAATTGACACAGCACTGTAAAATACAGTGAATGATCCTGGCAGAAAGGAGGGCTGTTTCTAGAGCCTGCATCCATGTAGTGGCAACCAAGTTTTTAGAAGGCCTAAATCCTCACAAAACCACGCAGGTATTACATGCAACAAGTGAAAAGACTGATTATTGATGTGCCTGCCCTTCTGTATAATGCTGTGCTTTTCACACAAGAGATTTTTCAGGTTAGCTTACAAACTGACAACCGTATTAAAAGTGAGATTGTATCTGCCTCATTTACTTGTCACTCGGGAAAGAATGATACTCTATCCATCATCAGCTCCTTGTGCTGCAGTGGGCCGCTGCATTGTAATTCTCTTGTTATTGTAAAGAGCCTCCAGTCTTATCCTTGACTTTATAAACAATTCTTAGGGAGTCTCATGGGGTTTCTGAGGGGGGTGTAGGTTCTGCTGGCAGCTGATTACTCTGGATGCCTTGCATGCATTTCTACTGATTGCTTGTAAAGTCAGTTGTCAAAAGCCAACTATTCAGTGGGAAAACTAACACCAGCAGGCCACACTTACAGTGTTTCCTGTTGACTGGCCTTTAATGACTGAAGAGTCATAATTTTGTAATGATTTAATATTTACCAACTGAAAAGGCTGCTGTTGTAATGGAGCATATACATTTTACATCTAGTGAGGGCTTGATACTTGTGTAACACTAATTAGTACATATAATAATAAATAAAGTTAATTTGGGGGTTTTTTATATGCAGAAAACAAATGAGTGTTACTTCTACTAGGAATGTTCATCATAAATCAGATTTTTAGTAGCTTAAAGTAAATTAACTTCTTAAAAGTTATGACTACTTACGTCAGCCTGAGATTTGGTCCACATGCCTTTTTGAAGCTGTATTACCTACAGTTTCTTGTTGTTACAATTCATGGCAACCTTTGAATCCTATGTACTTCGTTTTAGCAAGGAAACTTAACTCAATTTCATTTATCATGACAAAATGCACTTTCAACTCTAAAACTTTGTCAGCTACTTGTTTTTAAGTAGAAGGAGCTGTATAAACTGATACTGCTTGAACTGAAAAAAAAATCTTAACTACAGATTTTAAATCCCACATTGTTATGACAAGTCCTCTATTCTTTTCAGTCTTTTATTCCTCCGTTTCATTTCTATCCTGCTTGTACCAGCATCAGTCATTGGTTTTGGCAGTGTTTCTTAACACAGATACAAGGAAGGAGAGACAACCTTTGAGCATGGAAAGTTAAGTGACTTGACTTCATCTTAGAGTTTTAGCACTATTGACAGCTTGAGGTCTGTTTTTCCTAAGGAACTTGTCAGCGTTCAATGTACTACTCATAGGCACAGCCTCAGACTTCTCAAGTTTCTTACTCCTTATAGCTCTGTGCTGTGGGTATCCAGTCTCCTAACATCATTCTTGACTGCTGCTATGTGTGATCTAGCTTCACTGAACCACTTCTACTCTGCATTATGAAAGGTGCTATATAAAAATAACAAAGCAAACCAATCAATTAAAAAAAAAAAAAAGGAAAACTGAAGCCATCACTGCGGGGGATTTTTTTAAAAAAAAAAGGAAAGGAGAAAAAGAGGGCGGGAAGGGGAGCCTCACATATTTGGCAGAAACAATAACATTAGTAGCATAGAAGCAGTGTCAGGAGTGAAAAATAGACCTTATTGAAAATCCCAGGAGAATTACCTTCTGAATGAGTGAAGGCTTGATCCAGCGAGATCTTGGGTTGCTGCCACAGGCTTCAAGGGAAGCTGGAGATGCTCAGAGCTATATGGCACAATCCTCCAATCTTCATAGCCTAGGAGAAGTTCAGGTCTCATCTTTCCCTTATTAGAATACATGCTTACTCATACTGCAGCCCAAGTTAGTGGTATGAAGCCTTTTGGCTAAAAGTTGAAAGGAAGTTGAAAGCCTGTATCAGGGTTTTTGACAGTGAGGTTCTTAAAACACACCAGACTCATCCTGAGAAGTGGACCCTAACCTCCAGCTCGGTGCCCTGGTATAACACGATGATCTGTGTGATAGAAATGTCAAGATATCCACAAAGCTCTCACCATCTTTAATGAGAGTGGATTTGTATGAAAACTTTTAATCTAAGGATTCAAATGAAACCTGAGTGCAGAATTTCTCGAGTAATTTCCCCAAACTTTCTGTTATATATAGTTTTCTTTATTCATAGGGCTACTTGAGGTTTCCAAATGGCATGTTGGAGGCCTTCGGGTAAATAGAGGCTCTAGAAAGGTCACGGCCAGGGTCCTGTCAGGCTGGTTGCTGTATAGGCACATAGTTAAAGATGTATACCCTTTAGGAGTGGGACTAGCTGAAGGTATGCTGGGGGAAGAGAGCAACTACACTTCTGTTTTACAGAGAGAGAACAAGGACGCCGAAATAGACCAGGCAAGTTTGAAAATGTACTGGCTCTGGACTCCTAAGTCTCACTTGTGCCTTTGAAAGCCAGCTTTTCAGTGGTGGACTTGCCTGATTTGGGGGGTGTTGAGCTGGCAGCCTCAGCCCAGGGCACAGAGTTGTGAGCTCTGTGCCTGAAGCCAGAGGTGCCATCACCTACCCTACTCCTGCCCTCGCTGCACCACTACCAGCCGTGACAAGCTGGTGCGGGCCAACTAATGATGAGGCAGTGACTCCCACAGCTATTCCTTTGGGGCCTATTGCCCTTCAGTGGCCTATTTCCATGGTGCTGTAGCATCTTCCATGGCTGACGCGCTGCAGTTGTCCAGCCCGCAGCCAGGTGTGGCTGGCTGTGTTCGAGACCCAGCTTTCTTTGATGAGTGGCGGGTGGTGTGAGCAGGATGAATATGGATGTGTAATGGAATTGACTTGAATTCTCTCTAGCATTATTTGGCTCCTGCCTCTCTTTTCCTTTTCAATCAGTACAGCAGAAAATTCTTTTGAAGGGAGATAATTTTACAAAGTGCTGAGTTCAGTGTTCTAGAGCCTCTGGCATTCAGCAGGAGACTTGCATGCTTTTTAATCTATCTCCTGTGTTCCTATATTAAAGGAAATGTTTTCAAAGTGATTTGAGCAAGTTACTTGTGTGAAACCTGTTAACAAATAATAGGATATACGCGTGTAACAGTTATTTCGCTTTCAAAGTTTGCCCTTAGGAGCAGAAAAGATTTCTCATTGCTAGAAATACTTTTTTTCTTCAAAAAAAAAAAAAAAGGAAGAAAGAAAAAGAAAAGAGAGGCTCTTGTATGTGATTTTTCATTCCTGTCTCTCTTCTGCTGGCTTTAATCATGCAAACCTCCCACCAAGGTCAAGGGGAGTTCTGGCTGATTTACAGACTACAGGAACTGGAAAGCTGATGCAGATTTAGTGACTGTCTCCATAGGACTGAGGGACACAGTGGAGGCAAGAAGCAAATCTCAAACCTAGGAACCTCCTCAATCATTTCCCTTTCACCAAAGTTCGCACTCCTTGAGACAGAAGATCCCTGCTATTCGAAGGGAGAATTCTTTAAGAGATCCTGCCCACATGATTGCAGCATTTTCCTGTCAAAGAGCTGATCTTGTAACTGTGTGTTTGGGCTGGTGAACGCTCCGATTTCCCAGTGGGTTGGAGAATGCTGAAGTGATTAAGTCCCACAGACAGTTTTGGTAGGCTGCAGTCAAGGTGAAAAGTGCATCATAAGTATGCATGTATGATGTTGCTTCTTACAATTGCGTTTTTGCTAAGAAATGGGATTTCTTCAACATTTTATATCTACTGAAAATAGACAAAATTGAAGCTATGACAAATTGTAAGACCAGCTGTGCAATAGTATCTATTCATGTGGTGTGTTGTGGCAAACCCAAGGTTATACCTCTTTCACAGAAAGGTTAGTCCCCTCCAATTACTGAAGAGCAGCTGGCATGCACTGATTTATTCCCATGTGAAGCAGCAGTTCACAGCTTCCATGGTCTGCAGTGTCCAAGACAAGACTAGGACCTGCATTTCCAGGTGGCAATGCAAGGCATGAGTGGGCCAGGGTATCTGGGGAGAGGAAAGAGCAAAGCGGGCTCAGAGTAATGTGGGCAGTATGAATTTTGGGAGGAAAGGATTCCTGGCTTGGAATATTAGGTGAAGTGAGAGGCATGAAGATCTTGGTATGCAGCATGAGGTAAAAAGTAAGAACATGTGGGAAAGGAGTGCAAAGGGTGTGACAGTCATAAGTGGTGGAGAGTAGAGGATATGTGATGGGACAGTCATGGAACATTATTTGTGTCCGTAAAAAGTATGGGCCACCAGCAGACAACTGGAATAAAATGTGTCGTTATTTGTTTTCATTCATTGTTACTTCCCATCAGGAGTAATTGAGCAAAAATACCTTTCTTTGTGGTGACTCTGCTGCTCTGCTCTGCAAAGTCTCAAGAGTCAGTATCTGTTGAGCTGACATCTGTTGTAGACCAAATAACTCCAGCCTGGTGCTTGAAACCCTCATCTTCTGTGCTCATTCAGTGCGGTTTTGGGGATTAAATGACTGAGAACTTCTTAGGTAGCTTTTAGCTAAGATTTTTACTGCTACTCAGTACTTAGCAGGAACTCATTTGTTCTGTATAGTATAAATCTGCAGGACTATGGCCAATCTTAAAGCACTGCAAAGTTTGAGTCCTCTTTAGAATCACAGAATCATTTAGGTTGGAAAAGACGTTTAAGATCATCGAGTCCAATCGTAAAGCTTAATTTCCTTAAGCTGGTGGAAACCTCTCTAGAGATACAGCAGCAGGGAGCAACAGCTATCAAGTGGGGCAGACCATGTTTGCTATTTTGCCTTACTCTCCTGTTCTGAGAAACTCCCACTGCTTCCCTTACCCATCTGTACTTGGGAGCAGCATGCTCCACTCCACTTGGGAGCAGCATGCTCCACTCCAGGCTTGTCTCATGATACAGCTCTGCTGAGGGCAGAGATTTGGCAGTGTCAAGAGCAATGTGACAGAGTTGTGTGTGAAAGAGATGGCCATTCAGGGAACGAACAGTTTGCTGTCTGCTTAGCACAATGTGATGCTGTTTCTGTGATTTTGGTATAAGCATAAGAGAAACGTGAAATGTCCACAAAGAAAAAGAAAAAAAAAACTGGGACAGAAAGGGATATTGCTAATACCATTCCTCCTTGGGAATTCAGACTATGATCCTTTGCTGAGTGGGGTGAATGCACTGTTGTTTAACTCCTTTTGCATGACTTATTTGACATTTCCAGTTGGATTTGCCCAAATATATCTCTAGCGATAAAATGTGGCAATGTAACTTACTAGTCGTCCCTCCTGGAAAGAAAAGCCTGCTGCTGTTTTTCTTATTTCACATTCCATCAGTATCTCTGCTACTGCCCTGTTTTGTGTAAAAGTAATTTTTCTGCGAGTCTTTTTCATCATTAGAGCTCCTTCCAATTTGAACAGCTGCTCACACTGGTTGGGCTAAGATTTAGGCCCACAGTGAAGTTACAGGATCTCCTTCCTAAAAGGTATTGGGGGGAAGGATTTCCCCCTTCCTCCCTTCCACTCTGTTTGACCTGGCATGTTTGCCCTACCTTACTCTGCTCTGCGTTGTTCAGTTCCTTCTGCAATATTCCAATGCGCCTGCTGTTGGTTTATAGATTTTTTTCTTTTTTTCTCATTGGCTTACTATGAGTTAAAAACAGTGATCTGTTCCATTTCAGGTGTCAAAACAAGTTCATGCAGTGTTGGAGAGAACAATGTCACTCCATGCCTTCTCGATGACACCGACCTCTTGCTGAGCCTGCTCCAAAGCCCAGTGTAGTCACTGGCAGTCTGGTGGTGGTTGGGTCCGATCCGTAATCCTCCTGTCACTATGGAATTAACATATCAATTCTTAGGTCTGTGTTTCAAAGTATATTGAATGTTTTGAATTGTGTATCGCAGACTGTACTGGAATGGCTCCAAATGTACCTTACTCCCAGTAATTTTCTAGTTGTCTCCCAGCCGGGCCTCGGGTGAGCTCCTAGCACCACACCAGCATGGGTGGCATCAGCACGTCTCCTCCCCGTGGCAGCGGGCACCAGCGCTGGTTGCAGCTCTTCTCCAGCCACTTCCAACACCGCTGGTCAACAGGCACTTCTGCCTTTCTGCTCAGAGGGAACTTGGCTAACCTGGTGCAGCATATTCCTTGCTGGGGTGTACGGGAACCGCCTTCCCAGAGATGTGGTTCACGGTGTCCCACAAAGCCTTATCTCGGTCACCCTCCTTCTGATAGCACTGATCTCCTCAGCAGCGCCGGCTGCAGACGGCTGGGCGCGCGCAGCGCCGGGCCGCTCTAACCTCAGACTCCGGCCCGAGTTTCGCGTCTCCGGCCCGCAGCCGCTTCCCCCGGCCCCCTGCGGACACCAGCCCGCGCTGCCGGCCCTCCCGGTTGCTAGCAGCGCGGCACGGCTGTAATGCCCCGGCTAAGTTGCTGCGTGCAGACTGCTGGAGCCGCACCCGTGTCCTGTGTCGGTCTGTACTCTCCCACCGTCAGGGACCCTCCCGTTTCCACGCGCCACGGCGGGAGCCCGTCACGACCTGCCACTTCGCTGACCCGCGCGAGCGCTGGGCGGCTTGAGACGCCCTTGCCGGTCACTGGGTGGGACGGCTCCCGGCCTCCCCCAGCTCCCGCCAGCCTGCGGCTGTGCCCGGGACAGGGGAGGCGCGTCGGGCGGCGCCCCGCGGCGGTGGCGGCTCCGCGCCGAGCTGTGGGCTGCCGGCACCCCGCCTCCCGCGCCGCCGCTCCCCGGTCTCTGCCGCCCCCTGCCGGCGCGCGGCGGCGGCCGTTGGGGAGCCGTTGGGGTGGGAGGGGGCGCGTGCCGGGCCGCGGTCACCTCAGGGCTCGGTGGCGGGCCGGCGGGCGGCAGCGGTCGGACGTGCCGACCGGGCTTGCCCGGGGCTTTCCTGAAGGAAAAGTGGCCTCGCCGAAGCAGCCGGCGGGAGGTCGGGATTTGCGCTGCGGCCGGGAAGCCCTTGGCGGCCCAAGTGCGAAGGCGCCTCGGTCTTCGCCAGTGCTTCTGCACGGCTCTCGCCTTCACTTGGATGAAAAGCGGTCGATCTCCTCCT
This sequence comes from Gavia stellata, assembly GCF_030936135.1. NCBI lineage: Eukaryota > Metazoa > Chordata > Aves > Gaviiformes > Gaviidae > Gavia > Gavia stellata. The sequence continues at coordinate 11,170,179 of NC_082610.1, forward strand.
TAAAATCGGGGTGCTCCCTTTCAGACTGCCCAGCAGAAAAGCCTCCTGCATATCTAAACCGCTGCCCGGGATGCGATGGTTTACCTTAGTGTGCGTTTTGCCTACTGCTGCATGGCCAGAGCGCAGGCTGCCGCTTTGCGTTCAGCCGAGCCTGTGTGAATCTTTACAACAATTACAGGCTGTGCAAAAACAACAGGAAAAATAGTTTCCTGAGGTGACGTTTTTCCCCCAGAACAGGTTTTTTCTAACAGATTCCCCAAATCCTCGCGGGATGCTGGTCCTTGGCTTGATTTTCAGGGGCTGAGAAAGGCAGAGATCAGCCGATACACAAGGAAAGAGAAGACTTGACAAGAATGGCTCCTGCTTGTGCTGTGGGGTCACAGAAGAGTTCCAGAGCCAGTCTCTCATCACAGGGCCCCAACAGGGATCGTGCTTGGGAGGCTCTTTGTTACGGTAGAGTTTTCACCTGTAACCCAGCCTGGAGAAAGCTATGGTAGTCGAAAGCTACGTTTTGTCTTCAGTCTGTCTTCACATTACTGAAAAGAAACCTTTAGCACATACAACATCATCTTCTAGCATCAGCTAATAGTTTGGTAAGCTAGCACAAGAGTTAACTAAAAAAGCATAGTCTGCACGTTTTGATCTGAACTGTTACCTCTTTACCAAAGAAGTTTATTTTGAGACCTTGTGAAGATGGGTGGCTGGCTACAGGGCTGCATGTAACAAGGAAAGGTCAAGACAGTCGTTACAGTGCTGGAGCCCAGCTCTGCAGATCTCAGCACCAGGGTCCACCCATACGCAGCAAATCAGCTGCAGGTTCCCACAGCTCCACGGTACACATATCACACACCAGCAGTGGATAGATTTGCGTAAATTTTACTGGTAATGAAATGAAATTAAATTAAATGGAATGTAAAAAGAGGAAAACTAATTAAGTGTGGTAAATATGATTTCAAGAGAGAATTCATCCATGAAAGCAGAGATGTGAGGCAAATCCATTTCTCGTTTACAGTAATTTACCTTGTGTTTTGCTATAAGGATGATAAGTTCAGTTGCAGACTGCTTTGATGGTAAGCTGATTCTCTTTTAGCAAGGTGTCACCTTTAAATCAAAGTAGGCTCTTGAAATTAGTGAATTACATATTTAAAATTAAGGATGTGATCAAATATTTTGACAGGAAGCCAATTTGCATGGTTTTCTGTTCAGCATCAGTGGGCATTTTCGATATGTTGAAACTGAACACTATACTTCTTACAGCTCATGATGGTTAAAGGAAGTGATTTTATTCTCCTAATCAAATCTCTTACTTCTGAAGGTGGTGTCATCATTTCCCTGCATTAGCAATCAAAACCGTTTGTGCCAGGAGCTGGATGATAAGAGTCATCTTGCAGTTAACACTCACGTTTGGGAAAGGAGTGCCTAAAGAGGTATTCGTATGGGATGGGCAAAGGGTCTTTCACAGTAATGTTTGTACTTAGTGGTTTTTGCACAAGCAGCCTCCAACTGTTTGGTTTTCTGCCCTTCATCTTCAGCTGCACCTCGAATACTGTGTTCAGTTTTGGGCCCCTCACTACAAGAAAGACATTGAGGTGCTGGATCGTGTCCAGAGAAGGGCAACGAAGCTGGCGAGGGGTCTGGAGCACAAGTCTTATGAGGAGCAGCTGAGGGAACTGGGGTTGTTTAGCCTGGAGAAAAGGAGGCTCAGGGGAGACCTTATTGCTCTCTACAATTATCTAAAGGAGGTTGTAAGAGAGGTGAGTGTCAGTCTCTTCTCCCAAGAGACAAGCGATAGGACAAGAGGAAATGGCCTCAAGTTGCGCCAGAGGTGATTTACATTGGATATTAGGAAAAATTTCTTCATCGAAAGGGTTGTCAGACATTGGACCAGGCTGCCCAGGGAGGTGGTTGAGTCCCCACCCCTGGAGGTATTTAAAAGGTGTGTAGATGTGGCACTTAGGGACATGGTTTAGTGGTGGACTTGGCAGCGTTAGGTTAACGGTTGGACTCGATGATCTTAAGGGTCTTTTCCAACCTAAATGATTCTATGATTCTTAAAAATTGACCATAGTAGCTTATTAAGGCCAGAGATGGACTTTAGCTACAGTAGTAATCAACAGCTCTAACATCAGAATGTCAAGGAACACTATTATTCATACTTCCTTAGCCTGTCTGACATCTAGCATAGGGGCAATCATTTTTGTGGAGCTCCAAGTTCAGTGTCGCTAGGGAGTCCTATATAATAGGATTCAAAAGAAGTTTTAAGATTTCTCCCTCATATAGTATATCTGTGTTAAACCTGGGTATAGCAAAGTGCTGTTAGGATGCTTCTTAGAAGTATTTAATGGAGAAGCATTAGAAAAATCTTTCTTTTGTTACTGAGCAGGTGAGGTATTCCATCATTCCTTACTCCTCCTTCAAATCAAATGCAACTTTCTAAATACCCCTATTTAGGGTCTTAACTCAGAAAACAGCTTGTATTGAGACGTGCAAAGATGTATCAAGCGACTTTGCTGTCTGCAGTCAAAGACTTGTACACTAGTACCCCTCCCAAGTACTGGAATTTTTCTCTCATGTTCATTATCTATGGTGTAGATTATTTCCTTCAGGCATGTAGACTTTCATCTACCTCCAAATCCATCTTATTTTGTGGCAGTATATAACACTTGCTAGTGGACTTACTGTCAAATAAAATTTACTTCTTGTATTTCAAATGCTGTTGTGGAGAAACACAGAACTGAGCACACTTTGTGGTAACTATTTAGGTGTAGTACTCCACATGGTCAGGGAGTGCCCCTTCCTTTAACTGGCCCTTTTACTGCTTTGTACTTCTATTAATTTTATTTAGATTTTCTAAATGAGACAGGCGCTAGCAGTCCCTGTGGTGCTCCATTAGATTCTCTCAAATCCTCTGACACTTTGCTGCTGGTAGAGCTTCTGCCAATTTTCCATCCTGTGACTGCTTATGTCTGAGGCAGTTTGAACTGAGTACAACAGGGAGCTGCTGTAGCAAATGCCTTGATAAAATCCCCAAAGCAAAAGCCTGTCATAGTCTTTGCATCCACTAATTTTGCAATCCAGTAGAAGTGAATTTTGTGCAACAAGATTTCTTTGCAAGTGCACACTGTTTATTGCTCAGAGCTGCAGCCTTTGCTAGATGATTTGTAAATTTCAGCTCTAGGTATGTTGATATTTTACAGGTGTCTGAAGTAATTGCGAGGACTACCGGTGCTGTACTTGCTTTATTCCTCTGTGGCATGTACTGCAGTGCCGGTAATTTCTTTAGTGAATATTCCAATGAGATTCACAGTGCTGTACTTCAGGGCTGGTGGAGTTTTTAGGAAATGACATCAATGTGTGGTCAGAATTGCATCCCCTGGTGCATAAGTGTTTATTTCTCGTGTATTTTACAGTATATTTGACCTGAAGGAGCTTTGTATTTGAGGCAGAACTCCCACGCTGTTGTGCGTATGGTCTTATCAGCAGTTCTGATTCACTGGTTTTGTTGGTTACTCTGGGTGTTTTTTCATGACTGTTTCACAAATGGTCAGATATAAGCAAAACAAGCTTAACAGTCAGACATACAGACAACAAAAATCCCTGCTGTTATTCCATGATCCCCCTGCTTGGAGAGCTTCAATTATTTAACAGTATTTAGGCTCATGTACTGCTTTTCATCTTAAAGCGCTTTATAAACATTAACTAATTAATTCCTATTACTGGTAAGCAATCTATTTTTATTTTTTTTCCTATTCCCAACCCCTTCTTCTCTCCACCCGCCAAGACACAACGATCAGTCTCTAGACCCTTCACTAGAATTGGAGCTAGAGCGACTAAGCAGTCAAAATATTTGTATCACAGGTTTACCAATCTGTTCTGCCAAAAAAGCCACCCACGCTTTTCTTGGTATTCAAAGCACACAGGTTACAAGACTGAGCATAGGTTACATTGACTCAGTGTCACTAGAGAAAAGTCTAATAAGCACAGCCCTTGAGGGCTGGTTCTCTCTTTTTAATGACAAAGAAGCAAGAGACTTCAGCACAAGTTTTGGAAGTTACAGCCTCCATTAAAAATGTGCGTTTTTTAAAATGTTGAAAAATATATCAGTCAAGAATGTACATAGAGGCATCCTGTAAAAGACTGGTCATCTTCTGTTAGGTTGAATAAATTTGTTGATCAGGGTGTTTGTTTTGGGAAGACTTTGATACTTTGAATATATCTTATCCCCATATCAAATACACCTGTATGAAATACACACGTGCGTCATCTCTTCAGTTCCCTGCATTAGGCAGTACAAAGGCAGAGCTTCCCCTTTCAAAGCAGTCACATCTTTGGTTTCAATTCAGATAATAACGAGTGGCATTATGACCAGCAGGAAGGGTGCGGCCTCCAGGTACCAGCTGGGCTTCCTTGGTCTCAGCGTAGTGCTTGTTCACAAGCTCCCATTAAAAATAGACATCACACTAGGTAAGAATACCAGCATATAGAGCATAGCAGGATACTGAGAACTGAATAGCGCTACGCAGTGTATGTGCGTGTATTTTTATTGTGCAATGTGTCTGAGTAAATTATACTATAGAAAGTAGAATTAGATTAAGCTTTATTTTACATAAAAAATATTAACACAGTGAGATATTAACTTGAGAACCAAATTCTGCCTTCGTGCAGGCAATCATAATTCCATGAAAGTGAATGGCTCAGGTTGTGTCTTAAGGCAGATGCAGTTGCATCGCAGCTGAATTGATACTGCTGCACATTAATGTAGAATTACCTTTTCTGGTTTTTTTAAGTAGAAATTTGGCATTGGTAAATTAAACTTGCATAACAGTAACTTCTCCTTTCTTAAAAAAAAAAAAAAGGTCAGTTTTGCCACAAAAGAGCTAACTATCCTAAAGGAAAAATATTTCCTATGTGATTGTTCTGACGTTGTACCTTATCAGAGCTGGAGTTGGGGATCCCTGTTTCCTGTTCTCTCTGCTGTCTGTAAGATGACATCAACAGCAGTATGTCATAGCTGTGTGTGATGCAACTGCTGCTGTGCATTGTGAGCAGGTACCTGGGTAGTGCAGGTTAGGGAAGAGAGTAGGAGCACCATTGCTACAGGATGTGATGGAAATGTTTCCTAACTGGAGTATTTCAGAATTCTTTTTTTTTTTCTCTCACCAAGGTCAGACAAGCTAACTTTTTCACGGTGCCGTTTGCCTTAAAATAAAACATTCTTAACCAGCTCTGCCTAAAACCCTTTTGAAAATACACAATTTCAAGCCCAGTAATGCAGTGATGTTTTTGCATAACACTTCCTAGATGTGAGGAAGCATTTGGGTGTCTAAAATGTGAGCAGCAGGCTGCTGAATTATGGTTATCAACTGTACGTGCGAGGCCGAAGGTAACTCGGTGTCAGAACTGAAATAAAAAAGACAGCCTTCCCCCTCACCTGCCATGCAGTGCCAATATGTTAAGTAAATGTTTGACAGTAGGGTGATTTTATGTAATTTAAACCTTCAGGACAGCAGTGAGCGGCGTTTAACTGGTCTTCATGTAAGTCGTGTTGCAAAACCCAGCAGTGGCTGGACTATGGCTTTTCCCACTAGAAAGGAGTCAAACACAGCAGTGGCAGTTGTGCTCTAGCTGTGTCCTCCTGAGGGGCAGCACTCAGCAGTCCCCGTGACATCCAGAGCAGGGCTAAGGCTGAGAGTCTGATAGAAGGGAAGGAGGAATGTCAGTTGTTCCTTCAGCAGTTTCCCATACGTAGGTGTAAAAAGCTGTGAGGGACGTGATCCTTTTATCCCTTCATTCAAAACTATCCAGCCAGCAAAAGATGTTGAAGAGGCTGTCCAGGTTTTAGCACCATCAGGACCCTTCAGAAGCGACTTAGGTAGTGAGAGCAGCAGAAACGGGCAATTACTAAACCTGCTCTGGAGTTTGGAGCTCTGTCTTGTAGCTGCCTTCAAGGTATGGGTGGGGGCCCCAGAGTGAGGAGGCATCTTTGCCCTTTGCATGAGCAGCCTCTGCTCTGCTCTCCCACCATCTGCCTCACAACCATTCAGCTTCTTAACAGATCTCTCTCTTTCCCACCAGCATTTGCTGCTTAGCTGATAGGACATTCCAGTTTATCTGGGCAAATCACCTTTTTTCCCCTTCTCTTGAGATGCAGACAACCTGATAGAGACCTCATCTCATTGTGGTACAGTCTTCTATCCTGTTGCAGTCCAAGTGAGAAATCAAACCAGTGCGATCGATCCAGTTGGGTAGTCCTGAGTAAATTAGGGAAAAGGTTAGCTAACTGAATTATTGAATGAGGCTGATGGGGGGGATTAAAGGATACTCTCTCCAGAAGTGAATACTCTTATTTTTTTGTCAGAGATACTGCTAGTAATATCTTCACTATTTTGAAATGTAATTTTCTTCCTTAGGAGGTGAATATTGGCAGAAATTAATGGTTTGGGGTGGTGTTGTTGTGGGTTTTTTTTTTTGGGGGGGGGGGTGTAAGCAAAATCTCAATGGTTTCAGCTGCAAATTTGGAGATTCTGAAAAACATAGCAGAATTAGTAAAGAAGGGTTCAAAACCAACCCAAATTACAAAAAAGGCTGTGCTCATAGATCAGACCAGAAGAGACAATTCTAAAAATAGATTTCAACTTCCCATTTAAGCAGACAGTCAGAGTTCAATATTTTAATTTATTTGAACTAGAGCATCTCTTTTAGAAAATGCAACAAATTTTGATTTTAAAATTTGTAATGAGGTAAAATCCATCATAAATATTTTCCAAAGATTTATACCGTCTTTTGAAAAATGTAACGTATTTCTAGTATGAATATTGTAGGGGTTTGGTTCTCATTATCAGATCTCTTTATATTTCTTGTTATCTTCATATGAGAAACTAAAAGCATTTTTTCCTCAACCTTTTTAATCATTCTCACAGCTCTCCACTGTCTTTTCTTCAATATTTCAGCTGATCTTTCTTCACTTCTTAGCCTTGGAACTAGGTACCATATAGTTGCTGTAGTAATACCAAATGTAGTAGTAATGTACTTCTAGGCAAGGCTCCTCCGTTTCAATGTCCAGGCATTGCATGCACTCTTTTGCCCCACAGTAACAGCTTATATTTAACTAATTGCCCATCACACACCAAGTCATTTTCAATTTCACTGCTGCTTAGAATGAAGTCTTCTGTCTGCAACACTTGGACTCAGCCAGTAAAAGTCTTGGGTGGTACAACCATGTTCCAACACCTAAAATTAAGTTAGATTTATCCCTGAGCCAAATTTCTCTCTGTAATACCTCAGGCATGCTGACTGTAAAGTTTTTGGAACCTCTGGGTGCAGCACCTCTGCAGTCCCAGGCAGGCAAATCCCTCATGAACAGGTCACCTGCACGGAGCTGTTCAGATGAGCCAAAAGCCCAAGACAGACATTATCTGACCAGCCTGTCTGTGCACTTCATCCCTGCATATGTGTGTTTGCAGTGGCCACTTTGCCAGGTGCTTAGCAAGCCAGGAAACTGAGTATCCAGAAAAGCAGACAGTTGCTATGAAAATGAAAGAATGTGTCTTGTCTGACATTTCATGTCAGATTTAGGATTTCACATTAGAGTAAGAAAATGCAATATCATATGAGATGTCCGGCAAACCATACAGTTGACCATACAGTCATTTTAAACTGAGGGTCCAGTGTGTAGGCGTATGCATGTCCTGCTCACTGCTTCATGCTATTGACTGTCATCGTCACTACCTCAGAAAAAAACAGCACTGCAACACAGTCATTGAGCAAGAACTACTTCTGACATGTTTTTTACTATTAATTCCAGGAACAGAGCAATGACTAGCTAATACATTCTTTCAACGCCCCCACTCCCCTGACAAGGCGGAACCATTTCCATTTTGGAAACAAAGACACTGTGGTAGATAGGCAGGCTGCAGCATGTCAAAGGATGTCGCCCACTGAAAACCTGCAGCATCTCAGGGTTAGAAACCAGGAATGTCCTTTTAACCCTTCTCTTTATGTGCTCCCCCAGCCAATTTGCAGAGAGGACAGGGTATTTTACCATGAGGCCCAAATCTGAGGATTTAATTGCACCTAAGCAGATGTATGAAATGAATATGCTTAGGTGTGTTGATGGAGAGGTCTGAGTGGGCAGCAGCAGGAGCAGCCCCAAGGTCACAGGGGACGGAACATAGTGTTGCGCAGACCTTTGGTATTTTAGTAGGCTTTCTGTTCCCAACTTGATTGATTCCTGTGTGCATAAACAGTGGGAGGATGGACAGACCTCAGGCATTTGGAGAGTTTAGTGAAGTAAATTCCTCACTTTTTCTTTTGTTTCGAACATTAGGCGTATCTGTATGTGGGTGTCGGGAGCTTTTCATGACTTCTTAACTCCATTGAAGTTTTCTGTGTCAGTACATTTTGGTCAGCTCAGAGAACTTCCCGTCTTTCAGCACAGAGAAAAAGGTGGAAAACTTTTCTCTGAAAAAACATTAAAACACCATCTTGGGATGGTGCCTTCATCAAGTCCTGAAGTAACCATGGGACTCAGTTGAGTTCCCTTCACTGTCCTTCCCTGTATGGTTCGAGGCTTTTCATAGCCTCTACTATATCAGAAACGTTGCTGGAAGTGGGAGGGGAGAACTCTCAGTTCCAGCACTTCGACTGAAGAGCCTCCAAAGAGTTTTCAGAGGATGACAGCTAAAAAGCCAAACTTTGAACCTAAATGCAGACGTTTACCACACGGCTCCTGCTGAGTACAGACTCTGGAATTTGGCATTGCTGCCTTGGGCTCTCCAGGATTTCAACAGATGTAGTGCATTGATTTAATGTTTAAAAGGGAACCCTGCTGTGGCTTCCACAGCTTGTTTCATCGCTTTAGAAATCAGGCAGTAACATACAAACAATACAAGCAATTTTGTGTTATAAACAACATCCAATGTTTAGGGAATTGGGATTAAAATAAAATGTCTTCAAGACTTTTGGCATTCCCCTGTTCTCCATCTGGAGATAATTTTCTTTTTCCAGACTCTTCCCATTTTTGTCTATTTCTGAATTTTCAGTATTTTCCTTGTAGCTTGGCAATATCTTCAATTTGCCCTTTTTTTTTTAACCACACACTTACCTTGACAGGGCTTGTTGTTTGCCCCAAATAATTTAGAGCTAATAAAAAGGCTAAGTTCACACATGTGACAGTACAGTGTTTGTGCAATGAGAACTCCACAGGGCTCACTGTATTGTATGATACTCATATGCAATAAGACACAGAGCCCACAATAAGATCATTTCAATGTTAACATCCATGCTTTTGTTTACACATTCTTGGGACCTGATGCTTATACTACACTCTCTCAGTTTGCATGTGGTATGGGGAGGAGGTCATCATGCTTCTGAAAACACTTTTAGAAACGTAAAAGCACAGAGATTTGCTACATCTTTTACCATTTCCTTTCAATGAGTTGCTTTCAGAAGCTATCAAAGGAATTTGCAGGAATAAATCCAGATTCCTTTACCTCTACCACTGTGTCATTGACATGATTACACCTCCAAAGAAAAATAGTAGAGCTAGAAAAGATAAAGAGAAAGGCAGATGGGGTAGTAAAAGATATGGACCCCCTTCTGTGTTGACCATGACATGAGGTTTTGTTGAGCATTACGTAAGGTTTTTAGCTTAGAAAAAGACAGCTGAGTGGGCATGCGATAGAAAAGGATAAAATTCATGCATGGAGTAGCAAATGTGACTAGAAAAGCATCATTTACTGTTTCTCATAGTTCAAGAAGTAGGTGGCAAATCTGAACAAAATGAAGAGATATTTCTTCAAACGCAATGTAGGTACATTGTGAGCCTTACTGCCAGATGGTGTTGTCGATGCCAAAAGTTTACCTGGGTTCAGACTAGACCCATTCACGGAAGTAAACTCTACCAAAAGCTATTAAACACAAGTGTTATCATCTCTGGTTCCGGAAATTATACCCTGTGTATCTCTGAAAGCTGAAAGAGTTTGTCAGGGAAAAAGCACTATACACTTCTTCCATTCTCCTACTCTTCCATCTGCCATTGAGCACTGTCAAGACAGGATACTGGGCTGTATCCTGCTGTGAAGTCCAGCAACTCTTCTGTTTCTAGTCTAAAACTTAATTTCCTTCAACTTAGATTCTTTTCTCTTTGTTTCCTGCAGTTTCTATCACTCTTCATTTTTTCCATCTATCAAGCTGTATTTTTTGCCGCCTTTACTACCTCTGCTATTTTCTGCTTTCTTTAGGTCACCTTCAGAGATTAACCTGTTTGACCTCCAGCAGATCTTTTACCTTGAGACCTAGAAAAGACCTAGAAAAGAGTTTAGCATCTTGACACACATCTACATTTTCTAGTTACCAGTGATTTGGGGGTCTAAGAATGAAGTATCTCAAAGAGCAGTTGGAGTATTCACTCCCTCAAGAAGTAGGTTTGTTTAAGGTGTCTCTAGCCAATTACCAAAGAATTATAATGTGCAAGAATTTGGTTGTTGCTACTATTTTACTTGTTCAAGTGCTTGTTAGATTTTTATGCCTTTAGCTGAGGGATGATTTTTAAAAAGCAAGGTGTTGTGATTGCAATATTGAGCACAGTGGGGATCATGAAAAATGCCAGATGGAACAAAATTATTCTGATTTTTGATCCACAAAGAGCCTAACTGTCAGTCATGCTGAGCATTCAGCAGCTCCCATTGAAACCAGTGGCCCCAGGCCAATCTGGTAGAACTGCTTAGTTTAGCTCCCTGGATTGACATTACTGCTGAACCTGCCTCGCACCACAGCTGAGCTTTAAGACTACAGAAAGAGATGATAGTGTCAATAAAATAAGGAGATGCAAAGAAGCCCTGGGGAAAGGCAAGAGATTGACCCTACTGTTCCTTCCTTTTTCTTTTGAAGCTCTTCTACATTTTTCATTCAAGTGCTGAGTGTCTTTTCTGTTTACCACTGCTCTACTCTGTCAGCTGTATTTTGATTTGGTAGGACCTGGCAGGAAACATAAGTGATTTGGAAATATAAATTTGTGTCTCAGGTAGCAGTCTGAAGTAATACTTGCTGAATCCTTTTCCTGTTTTGTAGCACATTCTTATGTCAGATTATGGGGGAAAAAATCCTTGTGATCATACTTGGTTGTAGTACACTGGAAGGCATGGCTACAAGCAGCAGAGCAGTTCCTAAAAATACACTTAGGATTCACTCATGAAGTTTATTCAGGGGATTGTTTAGTCTTCTGTTTCGTTTTAGAATATTTTTCAGCCAGCAGTTCAGTTTTATTCTGAAGCATATCAAAGCTCCAAATCAAAACACACCTGAAATTGAAATAGAGAACTTCAGACCCAAATGTAAGATTATTTGGATGTTTGGATTTAGCCCACTCTTGAGAACAGTGGAGCTGTGATGCAGATTCAAAGTCCAAACCTAATTATTTTATTTGAATCTATCTCTGTATTAAAATAACAAAATAATTACTGATATGTTTAGAAGAATAAGCATGCATACTCTGCCGAAGGTGGTCTGTTGCTCTGCCTGCATGAAGATAAGCTGTTTGCAGAACAGAAGGATCCCTTCAAAAGGTTCACAAGCAATAGAGGACACATAAACTTCAAAGAATGAGGCTAGGATAATAAACGAGGAAACAAGGAAAATAACAAGGGACCTGAAAACTTTAGTCACTGCATCTTCTGGATATAATTCCATTTCTATTCCATGGATGCACTCCAAAGTATTAAAAGGTTCAGGTCCCTGTTAACAGAAATGTAATCCTATGCTCACCTGTGAACAGGGAGGGACATAAGTCTACAATTCACTTGAAGCACACCATGAACAGAATGCTTTCTTTGAAAACTGAACTTGTAGCATAAGCTGGTTTGAATTCTGACATCTACATGGTAAGACCCTTACCTGAGATGATACCATAATTCCATCGAAATCTCGCAAAAGCATTGAAGTGGTGGATTACTTTTTCAGAATGTTAGATTGTGCCTTTCCATATTTAAATTGCTTACAAACATGCTGTTTAAGCTTCTAGAAAGACCTTTCAGTCTGGAACGCAATGCACTTAGGCTTGTGATGTATTAGTCTCCTATTCTGTGTTGCATAGAATGATGATAGGTGTGAGAAAAGAAAAATGGTAAGAGAAGTAGGAATGGGAAGCTGAAAGTGAGCGGTAGGAGCATTGCAGGTGTTTTCCCATGTGGAGTTTATCAGTCTGAGAGAGAGGCCAAAGCTGTTAATAATGATTGTGGATAGTTATTATTGTCAAAGATATGCAATTAAGTTGCTTGGACTGGCCAACATCTCAGTATTTGGAGGTCCAAGAAGTTTAATTGCTGATTCGCACCATATCCACAAATGTCAGTTACGTGCCTCCTGCCGTATGGCAGAGCTGCATGGTAGCACACTGTCTGAAGGTTTACAAATGTGCTGCCAGCCCAGGTGGGTGTTTTCTGTGTGCTAGAGATGAGGTGGTCGTGGCAGGAGAAGGCTGGCCACTGAAGCTAGCAGATGGGCTTGTCCTTGGAGCAAATGAAGCAATGAAGCCAGGTGGCTGAGAATCCTTATCTGGCCACCTGTAGCTAGGGATGGCCCATCTGGAGGAGCCAAACTTGAAGCTTTATCCCTAAGTTTTTGGAGGCTCATATGCAACTCCATGAGAGACAAAAAGGAAGACAAATGGGAATTAGCATGATAGCAAGCTAATATTTTTCCAGGCTGTTTGCTTTGCTTTTTGATGTCACATAACATCATGAACAATTTCTCCAGATGGTCAGGCCTCCTTCCAGCTGTCCTTTGAGGGTGGACTACAGGAGAATGGGATCTTATGGCAAGTAGTTGCAGCATAGGAAGCCTATACTGGAATCTCCTAACTGTCCATTTGCAGTTTTTAATTGCCAAACTTGAACAGACTACTTTGAGTTTGCTTGTGCCAATTTGCAGCTTGGTGGCTAAGTTCAGCTTGGTCTTTAGCCAGTGGTGACCCCAGGATAACTGCCTTACACTTTTGTCAGCCTTCCACTGTGCCTGGAAAAGGTAGTTTGTGCAAACTGTTAGTGTCACAATGTTGTTAATGACCTTTTACTTCAGTGGCAGGCACTGAAAAATGTGTGTTTTCACCTAGCTCTAATAAGTAATAAATGCGTCTACAGATGAAACACAGATGAGAGGACATCTGTGTGAGAGAATGAGGTGTGGTTGCTCAAGCCAATTTACAATACTGATAGCTGGCAGCAGATAAAGAGATGACGTGTTCAGGACTAGTCTTTGTATTATGCCAGTTTGGATCTTGTTTTTCTAAAGTGTACAAGCAATTTATGCTACCAGGTAGTTGTCCCTTTTGTGGGAGACATGATGCAGCCTTTTCACTAGGTGGACTGTGTTTTGAACATTCAGAACAATTACTCAGGTATTTTTCTGACTCTTAGCTAGCTAAAGGTTTATATATATAATAACAATCCATCCCTCCAGCCTCCTGAAGTGGCTGTTGAAATAGCCAGGCACAAATCCTGAAGAGAGTAAACAAAGAAAAATAAGCTCTCTATATTGTATGCATACATGAGCCCTGAACTCTGCAAGTATTGTGAACTCTTCACACAGTCAAGTAAATGTGCTACCTCCTTTTAAATGCTCTAGCTGTATTGGTTGCATTGATGTACTATACTTTGACTATTGCTCTGGGCTGGTGCTTGCTCTGGCTCTCAGCACTGAGTCTAGAGCTTGGAAGAGGCACTCGACAATAAACTGGCTGCTGTCCAGCGAAGAAGGGGGGTTATTTGTGTCTGCCTGCATGGGGTTATTTGTCTCTGTAAATGCACGCTCTATTCAGTGCTGACAATTCCCACAGTTTTATGATATGGCTCAATATTTAGCGCTGACCTAAGAGCCAGACCTGGGGCATTGTGTGAGATGCAAAGATGTTGTAAGATTATAAATATAAAAAGGGATGTTTGCCATTCTCTTGAGTACAGTGGATTGGAAACACCTTTTGGTGTTCAAGCAAAATTGCTTGAAATTGTTCTTTTAAAAAATTCTGTCACATGCTTTTTGGGTGCGTGACACGGTTTCTGTCTGGCTGAAGTTGACAATGCTGCATTCATCTGTTTTCAGTGAAACTGTGGTAAAGTCAGAGTCTGCCTTGGCAATGCCTGGAGCTCTGAGCTCCATTACGTGCTGATGCATCACAGATTTAGCAGCACAGTTACTTCATGGTGGTTTCTGCTTGCTGGCTTGGCAAATGGCTTGCACTAACCCGATCGCATATCGGCTGCAGCTTATGCTCAACACAAGTGATGCTACTGGATGTGGTGGCTTTTGGGGCAGAAAAGCACTGAGGCAGGGAGATGCCTCCCGCCTGTTGACCTGGCTGATGAAGCACAACCGCACTTCTAGGGAGTTTGTTAACTGCCTCTCGTTGCGGTGTAATTTGTACCAGGTGCCAGGCAGATGAGAATTGAGGAAGGTGGCCAGCGGGTATGGTGTCTTGTGTAATAAAGATAGTGAGCACTTAAAAACAGGTCTTTCAGCCACGCAGGGAGGTTTTTACTCTCATGAGGGGAGATAGAGAAGCTATTAACCCGCCAGCAGATTCACAGGTTTAAGCCCTGAAAGATCCACTGTGATAATCTAATCAGATTTCCTGGATAATATAAATTGTGGAATTTCCCTGGCTTAATTCCTGCTTCATGCTCACCCTGTACGTCAATGAGAACATGTTTATTAGAGAAGTGTCCGACTGCAATTTAAACATTTCCAGCGGCGGCAGCTCCCTGGTAGACCTTGACAAACGGCTGTACGGCGAGGAGCAGGCGGGGTAGGCAGCGCAGCGCGCCCTCCAGCCTCGCAACTGCTGGAGGAAGGAGCTGGGGAAGACGCCTCCTTCCCTTGGCAGTCGCGCCGCAGGGCCCCCGGGCTGTGTTTGCGGGGGTTTGGTGCACGCCCGCCCCCGACGCAGTGCGGGGAGCCGCCGGGGAGCCCCCGGCAGCTGCTGCCGGCCCGGGGCCGCTGGGTGTCGCTGCGGGGCCGCGGAGGTGCGGGAGCGGAGCGGGGTGAGCGCGGCCGCGCAGCTCCCGCAGCGCGGTGGGGCAGCCAGCTTAACTCTCCTGTCACCGCACTGGAGAAGTGCCTGCCGGGGATGGCTTGTACCAGCGAGAGAGAACAGATGTGAAGCGCTGCAGAGGGTATGCATGGTCCGTTTGTTGGAGCCAGATTCCGCTCTCCGTTATTCCAGGAAATTCAGAAATTGCCTCTCTGTTTACCACCAGAAGCTTTTGATGTGACATTTCTTCCAGTGACATAATTTTAAATTTAAATTGAAAGTCCGACTGCTTTTCAGTCTGGATCACTGGGGCAGTTATCCACCACCCCGATGGTACTGGAAAGCAGAGACAAGCTAATAACCTGATGAGGATGGGGAGCACAGATTTCCCAGACTGACTCCATTCATTCCCAGAAGGTTTTTCCAGCTGTGAGTAGCAGTTAAACAAATGTTTGTCTAAAAAGACGTGCCATGTTTTGGGTGCTGAAAATCAGGCTGCAGAGGGAGCTAGTCTCAAGGTAAAACTCTTCTTCTGTGTTCACTTTCCATGTCAGTTGATGTGATCCCTTCAGGTTGTTCTCAATGCCACAGAGATAAGACAACTGAAAATCCAGTTTTTCCTGAATATATCTTGTGTTGCTCCCCAACATGACTGTTTTCCAGGCCAAGTTTTAGGATCGAGGCTGTTTGTCTGGGATTTCGTTACAACAGAGTGGGTGAGACGATAGTTTTGAGTGATGAGCCAGTCAGCCAGAGGTATTCGCCAAGCACTGCAAATGTGTGCACCAACACCACAGTACAGGTCCACAGGGTCTGATGCAGCCTTGGATGTATTGGACAGTTGCTGCACAGATGGCCAGTGCTTGCAGAGTAAATACGATGCAGTCAGAACTAGTCAGGCTTACCACACGTGCTTGTATTTCTGCATGGAAATACAGCAACTCAGGGATCCACTGAGGACGACAGTGACAAATTAGTTTGAAGATCCTAGAGCCAGCATAGCTCAGCCCTCTGGTGATCTCTGGGCAGCCTGGGTATGGCAGAGATTTGCAGTTGTAAATTCAGTTATACTCAAAGTGCTCTCAGAACGCATGGTTGTTGCTTCGCCTCTTGCTCCTGCAACACACTAGTAGCAACTCGCATTTTGTCCCTTGACTTATAGTATGGCTACTCCACAGCCCCACTTTGAAGCAACATGTTTCCTTCACTAGATCTTAAAAAGCAAAGGAGCATAAAGCAAAGAAAATCGCTCTCAGCGGGGCAGCTCTCAAGCTGCTCTCTTATGGCCGGTGGCAGTGGCTGCCAACTCCATGTCCTAGTCTGGTTCTGCATCTCATGGTCTGGTCAAGCAGAAATCTGGGGAGGACAGAGTCTGTATCAACTCCCATGGCAAGAGGTGGCACTTAGTTACCAACTGGCTTTGGCTGCTTGGCCCCTGACTGTGTGTCTATGTACAAAGTGTTTTAAATCTATGTAGATTTTGATTCCTCTTCACCATGGAAACACATAAAATGACAAGTGAGCAAAGACTGATAATGCCAGCAATAGTGAATGAGATGCAAAAATTCTGACCCCCATGGCCTCAGCTTGGTGGATGCTCTTACTGTCTGATGAATGTTCTGTGGTCCGTATGAAAGGATTCAGTGTTGTAAGGTCATCTCCTACCTCGTCGTCCATTCTGCAGCCAGCAGGCAATCACAAAGCAGTGCACTGGGGTGAGGATCATGTCTTTATTTCTGAGGCACGTTGAGCTGAAGTGATTTGCCAGTGGTCACACAGGTGTTCAGTGGCAGAGATGAGAGTAGATCTTTGTATCTTAGCCCTAGTCTGGTGCTGTAGTTATCAGACTGCACTCGTCTCATGGCTCTGCACAGGTAAGCGCAACTAAAACCCATGCTGGGATTTCAAAATCTTCCTCCATATTTTTCCTGTATAAGCAAGCTGATAGAACCTCTTTTCCATTTTGTCTCAGTCCCATGGCCAGGAAAACATAATTTTGCCTTTTTAACCTCTATTTAAACTTTTGCTTAACAGAGTTGAAAAAAATAATCTATTTATCGTAATCTAGTTATCTGTTTATACCATTAATAGAGAGAAACTATTGAAAACAAAGGCTCTAATGAAAAAGTAAACATTTTTAGAAATAGTTTGTTTCAGGCTGTGATATTACATATGTGTAAATAGAAACCCAAATGCAAAGGGCACACGGAGCTGAAATGGGAGTCCATTTCTGTCATGTTTTTACATTCAACATATTTCTCAGCATTGCCCCAGGCTTTGGTTGATGGGTAGGGTTTCAGTAACAGAAAGTCTGCTCAGCACAGCTAGAAGCACTCACGGCACTGGCAATCCACGGCGCTGGGAGGTGGGGGAGAGCGCTGCTGGCACTCAGACTGCTCCCCACCGAAGGGGGAACGCAGTACTGGATCTGCACCATGCACTGTACCGAAACAAAGCCTTTCAGCATCTGTGGCAGGAAAGTCACCAATTGCCATATGTCACTCTGCTGTGCATATGTTAAGTGGGCCCAACCAATCGCATTTGCACATTCTCTGTGTGACTTGTTGTCCCACACAATGAGCGCCCTGTTGTCACCAGTGCTAATGCTATGCAATCTGCTTTGCCGTAGTGCAGCAGGCAGCTTGCCTCTTCATATCGCAGCACATTTTGCCACATAAGCGTGGCCCTGGTATCGTCGGATGCTTTGCAATCTGTTGCTCTGCTGAGTGCAAGCCCTGCTGTCACGTTTGCTGCAGCCTGTTGGGCCACAAAGGAGCAGGCGGGCTGTGGGCAGGGACCCGCTCTGCTCAGCTGCCATCTCAGAGCCCTACGGCCCCGTATCATGCCTGGGCTGCTCAGCAGGAATCAGTCACATAGCAGGAGTGACCGGTGCTGGTAACAAGCTTCACAGCTCTATTGTCCATAACTAATCATTCCCGTTCCTTAATGATTTTTATTTGTATTTGCTTCATGCCTAACAAGCATATCCCAAACTATGAGTCAGTCTGACTTGCACAAAGGGAAGAAATAGGATACTTTCTGACATTACTTGAAGCACTTCTTACACAAACAGCTGATATAGGCAAGGTAGAGTAGTGGTTCAATACTTCGCTAAGAAACAGAGCTCACTGCAAGAGTTTGTTCAGAAACTCTTTGTGTACTGCCTTTTAATTCAAGTCTAGGGGACACATAAGGCTTTAGTGCTGTGAACCTCACTGCAAAACCTTCAAGTGACACAGCCTTGCTGAGGATTGCAGGCTGTACTTCTGCTCAGAGCAGCCCCAGGAAAATAAATACATGCTTCTGAAGTATTCACATACCATAAGGTCATCTCCAGGATACAGTTAAGGATGCTAGGGCCACCTGTTGACCAGGGAAGATCTAGTAAAGTCTTGAAGAGCTTGTGCTTTCAGATGTACCAGCAAAACTACTAGCACCCATTTGGAGATTGTACTCTGTAGAATAAGGTGAATATACATGGAAACTAAATTAGGGCTGGGAGGACAGTTTTAATTTAGGCATGCCCTAAGACTAGGTGCTTGATTCCCAGACTGTAATTCCTTATTGTAGCTTTTCTCAATGCAGAGCAGTTGGCCCTCCTGCCTGTAGCGTCCTTTGACACACAACTTGTATAAAGTCAGAAAAAAGCCCTGATTTAGCAATGTAATTTTATAACGTTCACACATCTGTTTCCACTGAGGGCTTTGAAGCCCAGTAAAATGAGTAAGATAGAAAAGAAAAAAAGAAAAAAAACCTGCCTGTAGAAATATGACTAATGCCCAGACCTGTCTGTACTTGTTAAAATGTGCTAGAATGACAATGTTAACAGCTTGGCCAAACATCAGAAAATCACTACTTCATCTGATGCTATTAGCTGAGTTATTCAGTAAAGGCAAAGCTGGAAAAATAGTGATGCCTCCCTGGGCCTCAGGGTGGAGTGGCAGAGAGAGCTCGCATATGTGACTAAGAGATGCTAATGAGAGTCTGGCCCCTTATGCAAGCTGCTGCCACCCTGTCTTGAGTGGCCTGGTACCACTGGGCCTGGAAAGCTTTCTGTATCTATCCAGTCAGCAATTTGGAAGGTGTGTAACATGAGGGGCCCTTGCTGGACAGCACTTCATAAAGAGACAAAACTGCCGCTTTATGTTTCGCTAGTAAGCCTATGTTCAGGCTGCACAAGAAGTGACCAGGGTGAGTCACCAGCTACCCCGAGAATAAGCTGTGTGCCTGATAATCACTTTCAAATGTCCTACTTCCCTGAGGGTGGGAATTTTTTAACAGAAAGACAAATCCCCATCAGCTTTTGTGGTGTAACTTGAACAGTTATATTTCTACAGCATTGACACTGACAGCGGTATCTGTCTCTTTGGTGTTTATCTTTGCCTGTTGAAAGGCACACCTTTGGGAGGTGAAGGAGTTGATCGTTGGATTTGTGCCTCACAGTTCTCCTAAAACACTGTGTGCTGCCCTCAGGTTACAGGCCCCATCATGTCTGCCTTCCAGTGAGGCATGACTCTCACCTGCCTGGCTGAGAGAGGGGGAGATCTGCTGCGTTGTGTTTGTGCTAAATCCTGTTTAGCCAAGTGTCACCCCCTGGGCAAAAAGTGACGCAGAAGAGGGAGTCTGTGATAAAGCCAGAGGTGCTTTATACCGCAGCTTCTCGTTTCCTGGAAATGTCTCTAGGAATAAAGGACAGTGCTTTAAACAGTGCTTGCTGTCAGCATGCACTTCATTATGTTCTTCATGCAAGGACCCATTGAAATTCAGTTCAAAGAGAGAAGGAAAACCATTTTGCAGTAACCAGAGATCAGATTATCTGGTAAGCACAAAAGCCTTTTGAGTAATAACTTTTCTGTGGAGAGTCAGATGGTTTCTATATGCGTAGTAGTCTTAGATTCCCTTGAACTGTGTAATTCAATGGAGGTGCCTCACTCAGGTTTTAAACCATCCCATGCCAATGTATCACAGTGCAAGTGTATTGCCAGACTGGCAAAGCCACTGAGCATCTCTTGCAAGGCCAGTGTCTGCAGCGTTTGGCCTTGATCTTCGGAGGGATACAAGGATAGGCTGACTGACTAAAATCCAAGTCTGTCTCCTCCAGTGACCTACCTTCAACAGTAGTTGGAAGCAAGGCTGGAAGTAAATCGGTGCTTTAAATTTCTGTTTGTACTACTCCAGCGGTACACAGAGGTCTCCAGGAAAGACGGGGCCTCTGTTATTTTATGTGACATGTGACATAGGGTATCACATAGGCCAGGCAATAGAGAATTCGGAACCAAGCTAAGAGAATACATGGCTTGCTGTATTGGCAGTGATGTGAAGAAATACAGAAAAATATGTGATCGACCTGAAATAGAACTAAAAATTAGTGGGTTTTTTTTTAAATGTTAACTTTGCTTTCTCAGCAGAAGCTAAGAAGCCAGTATGTTATGGTAACTGGTACAGTTTCCCTTCTTTTCAGCAGAGCTGAATGTTTAATTAGCAACTGAAAGTGACAGGTAGGATGCTGCTGATACAGGGGAGAGCTTTGGAGGAGAATGGAAAAGACAACATATTACATTTGCTTACACATTAGCAGTTCCCTAAAAATGCATACAGACTAAGGTAGTAGATACAAGCTATTCCCAAGTACCAAACTGTGTTGCTGAACCAGACCATAGTGAGAAAGGGGAGGAGGACAAAAAGCTATTTTTTGTAGTAGTTGTTCAGGTGGATCAAATCTTTCCAACTTTGGTGCCTAGTTTATGTTGATGGATAAATTTCTACATTATGTATTCAGACTGCACTAGAGAAGACTGAGAAAACCAAATATCTTACCAAATCCTGCTTACCTTGTGCTGAGGGTCCCACTCAATATACTGTTAATTAGGCAGGAAGGGATCAGCCCATCTCCAAAGGAGACTCAGAAGGAGTTGCTGTTCATAGTTATTCATGATGAATGTTGCAGCTGTTCCTTCCGAATACAGATCCCAAAAGTAGAAGGGAGACAACCTTCAAGATTTACAGCAGATCAAAGGAATGTCAGTGGCAGGCAGGAATATGGGAGGGAGGAAGAAAGGTGAGAAGATTCTGTTAAAAAACAACAGTGACCCCCTCTGCCTGCAGGTTATCAGCATGTTTAAATTGGTAGTTCTTTTTTCTTGTGCTAATTAGTAGGGGCTACAGTGGAAGTGAATATTCTGTCAGCTTAAATTCAGTTAGTCATGAAGGCAGACTGTGCCTTTTAGGTATTCTTTTAGGGTAAACTCTTCCTATTAGGCACAATGTATTATCTAGGGACGCATCCTTCACTCACTTGAGATCGTGGAAAATTTCCTGTGTCCCATCTGGGATCACAAATGTGTCCAGAAAGATGAAGAACAGAGGCCTATTGCTTTCCAGGATATTCTAGCATTGAGTGCACACATAAACAGAGCACACTGGACAGATGGGTCAATGATTTGTTTGTACTACCTATAGGTCCTATATATCTCTATGTTTCTTATTTATCTTTATATATATATTTATTAATTCAAAGGCCATTTAAAATGATTCCCTTTATTTAAACATCCTCTAGATTCTATCTGCTTGTTTGTGCCTCCAGGAAAATCAATCTGTGTAGGGTACTGAGCACAACTGTAATAAAGGAGAAAGAAATAAAATAGACAGTGAAATACGACGTGCTTTCTCCAGAAGGGAAAGTAGAAGCCTCAAGCCAAAGTCTAAAGGTTACGTAGCATGGTAATGGTCTTATCTAACCTGATTATACCTAGTACTTGCAGGTAAACAGATTGAGACATGCTGCAGTCATGAAATGACTACAGCAAAGCCTGATGAGACTCACTGCCACCCCATGCTCTACATTAGACTGCGTTGCAGCAGCAAGCACCAGAATCCTTCAAGATCTAGCTGTTGTCTTAGGGCCATATCCTTTTGTTGGACAATCCCAAAGATTTGGGCCACTTCGGTGGAGGGGCTGAGGAACATGCCTCCCGGGCTCCTGGCTTGAGGTACTTTGTCAGATGTTCAGACCACAAAGCGATACTTTGTATATGCACAAAACCCAACTTCGTTGTCATATGGAGGCTTAAATCCAGTTATTGTATGGATTGATAAAATCTTGAAATGAAAGGGAGTAAGAATGTTTCTTTTAAAGACATTTTGGGTTGTACCTTGGTCCAACTTTCAAGCTTTTTTGTTCGCTTGCTAGCAGAGAAGTTTCTACTCTTTTGCCTCTTACTGTGGCCTCTCTGTATGCCTGGCATTTCCTATATGATGTGGGGCTGGAGTGTGGGGCTGTGCACACTCTCAGCACGGAGGCTGTTTCCTAGTTTTCAGCAGAGCTCAGCAGCGCATACCCTGAGCCCAGCATCCCAGCTTCTCATCAGGTACTTTGCTAATGGCTGAACAGCATCTTTGTGTTTAACTTTTGAACAGAAAGCTTAAATATGGTACAGAATTCCTCTTTTTTTGTTTGTTAAAGAAATTGGACACCCCACCCCCCATTACATGATTACATGCCTGTTGTTTGGGGACCATGAGGGTAACAAACCATCCACACTGCACAAATTTCTAAATTATATTGTTCAGGTATCAGTGTCCATAGAGCTCCTTTGTAATCGTGACCATCTCTTACGCATATATACTTGTCTGTCTTGTCAACAGGCAGCCGAGAATGAGGTCCAGATGACGTGTTGTTTTTTTCAGCCCATGAGTGTGTGTTTGGAGAGCTGTTAGTCTCACCACCTCCCTGTTCCCCTTGTTTTGCAGACACAGGCACACCATGCTGCCTTCTACCACCACACACTCTTCTAGTAAGGAAGAGCTGGTTGCTGGAGCTGACAGACCACTTCACAGGTCCGTACCGTGCAGCTCTGTCTCCATGGCTTTTATCTCCTTGCTCCTCTTGACCCCTTGAAGGGAACCTGTAGGCAGCCCTGATCTTGAATTCTTCACCCCCTCCCAGATCTTTCTTATCTGTAAATCTGTCTACTGCTGCATCCACAGCTTTCCCATGCGTCTCACAGGCACACCCGAGAAAGCCTAATTTGTGCAGTAACTTCCAACATTGGCAGTGGTCACTTACAACTACCCAGCCACCTGAACACACAGAGCTCTGTACCTGTTCTTTCAGTATTTCAGGGATTGTCTGGTGTTCTTCTCCCCTTCCACCACTCAGTGGCTTTCTACCAGGTTATTTGCCATATTAACATCAGTTCGTATTAATGAGCACCCTGTACGCATTCCTCAGTCTGGTCCTCTGGGTTAATTTGTCTTTCTTTGGTACTTTTCCAGCTGCCTCCAGTTGTTGATTAACACTGACTTTTGTCTCTGCTCTTTTGTGTGTCTGACCAGTGGTAGTGGAAAAGCCTTCTCCTCTGCAGTTTTCTATCTCCTGCTTCATCAGCTTCATCTTCAAATCATGGCTAACCCCCATGGCTAATGCTTCCTTTCTATTAGTATTCAGGTGTCTTCAAGCTAAACTTTCTCCACTGTGCTTGTACCTATTCCCTTGGTGCTACAGTTTGCAGGGGTAGACAGTTGTCTTCTCACCTCCCGAGCTGAGAAACCATACTGGCCCAGAGCAGGGCACGTGGAGAGGGCCTGCCTGACCGCCCGTGGCGGCCCTGTTTGCCTCCTCTCAGTGGCTCTTGAGCCCTTAGAATTGCTCTCTCAGAGTGGGCATTACCTTTGTACCACTTCCAGCATGGGTGTTCTTAAGGAGAAGATGTTTTGTTTGCATGGAAAAAAAAATGCTAAGCTGGTGCCATAGTTGTGTCTGAGTGCTCTGCATGCCCTGCGGTGCCTCACCCAGAGTGAGGAGGAATTGTGAGCCTGGTGATCCTAGTCTCAAGTAATAGCCTTTCAGAGAAGGGAGCAGATGGAGAAAAATTCTGCAAACATGGGGGGTCTCAGAGCTCGAGACCCCCTGTTCATGTATTTGTTCACTGCCCACATGACATTGCATCCTTTTGTTGGCTGGGAGACGGGTGAAAGTGGGCAGGAAAGCCAAAAGGTTTGGAGTTTTCTTGTTACTGCACCACATCTACCTGCTCCTTTGTGCTTATCCAGAGCCTATCGCTGGAGTCTTGGGGCACCTCCCAAACATTACTCACCACCACCTCCCTCGAAACAGGAGATCACTGGGGGAGATAGGGGAGCACGAACCCTGCTGAGACTAGTGTTCTGTCTCCCACATTATTGCTGTAAACCTTGGAGCTGAACTGCACTGTCGAGTTTCCACCCATCATGGTGTTCTGATGATAAAGCTTAGATTAAACCCTATTAAAAATACAATATAGTCAATAGCAAAACCAATACAGATATTTTACAACGAAGCCATCAAATTCTCTGTGCTGTGGAATGGTGTCATATGTGTGCAATGGGGTTGAATCTAGTACTTCATTGCCTGAGTTTGTCATATGTGGGTTCAATTTAAAACTAATGGAAAGGCCAAATATCATGAAGACACAGGTATTCCCCCCTCCAATTAATGTAGAGCTGCATCACAAAGGAATTGTTCTCATAGCGTACTGAAAGTACATTTTGCCAAGTACAATGCTCACTAGGAAGTTCAACACCACAAGTGAAGGGATAATTAAAGACAAGTATCTTGGAAAAAAAAAGACTCTGATAACACTGTACAGAACATGTGATCTTAGCAGGAAGGAATTTTAAAAGTCTGAAAAAACCCCTTATTCTTTAGGCTCTGCCAACAAAAAATAAATTGAGAAGGATCTTTAAATATGGCTAATAAACTTACATGCTTGGGGCAGGAAAAAAAAAATCAGTTTGTAGTTTGTTAATCTACTGTGAAGTCGGCTGCACATACAGCTCAGTGCTCTGTTCAAACAGAGAGTAAATCTGAAAGCTGCTGCCATGTACTGTCTCTGCTGGATGTCCAGAAAGCAAAGCATTAAGGTGCATTGCAAGGTAAGCATGGGTAGCATACTAATCTGCTCTTTGAACTGTGTAAGTGTGAGGAATGAGAAGGGACACGTACAAATTAATCACAGCTCCTGCACCATTTGCTCTGATGGCCCCAACCACTATCCTTAGGGGGACACTGACTTTACCAGAGTTAGGGAAAAGCTATAATACCTAGGGCTCCAAAACTGCTCCCTCTGTGTGGACATCTCTAACAGCTGATAAAGATATTTGGAAGCAGACTTATGAAAAAACTTTTTCTGTTTTTGGCTTTCTGCTCCGACTTAATAACATCAAGGTTAGCTGTTTTTGCTCTTACCTCTAGGATAGAGTGAGGGGCATGGAAAGCAACATTTTTTTAAATTCATCAACCTAAACCTATAATGGACTCTGCACACGCACACAAAACCACACATATATGGAAGGAAGGTGGCTTGAGAAACCACCAGTGCTGGATAAATTGAGACCAGTCACTTGCACTTAAGTGTCTTTGCTCAGCTGATTGTTTCAGATACTCTTCTGGCTATTGCTCATGCTCACTCTCTCTCTTGCACACTGTTTTCCAACTGAAACCAAGCTGACAGCTCTTCATCTATCAAGGAGGCTACAGTGTGTCTTGCTACTGAAATTTTTGGGTTTTATTGATTCTCCACAGTGAGGCACACAGGAATGGAGGCCTACAGCAGCCCTTTCCCTTAAGCTTAAAGAGGATATGTCCCAAAACTAGAAAGGGCTAATAAGAAGCAATACAGGAGAGGAGAAAAAAAAAAAAAAAAAGCAATTCGATTCACTGACCTAGAAGGTGAATGTTTGTCTGTTTTATTGTAGCCTTTTTCTTAGTTTTAGTTCTCCCTCCTTCTTCTGATGGACTTGGTGGTGGTGGTCTTCAAATTATCTTTATCCTTTTCCTCATTTCTTCCTATTTTCTCCTGTCCTCAGCTTTTCGTTTTCTTTGAAAAGCAGTATCCTGCTCCTTGTTTTTTCCCAGTCACTTGTACTCTGGGTTTTCTACAATTTTCCTTTTTCCCTTCACTTCTAGTACAGTCTCTCTACCCACTCCCTCCTGCCCTTCCCACCTTCACCAAGTTTCTAGTGTCTCCCGCACAGCTCTAGCTTTCACAGAACAGCAATCATATAACAATTTACAACCATTAACCAATTAAGTGTCACACCTCTCTACAAGGTAGGTAATTATTTGTGAACATTGCTAAGTTACTGCTGTTTGGTGTAACAGATTGTTCAGCTGTTTCTGCTCAAAGGGCTCCAGACAACAGTAGTAAGGCTGTGAAAGGTTGCGATGAACACCTAGAGCTGTGTGTGGGAACTATAGACATCTGCTAACACACTGCTTAGCTCTGAACCCTCTTTTTACCCTTGCATTTGAAAGCATTAAATGCGCTCTGTATTTGTAGCATCACACAGCAGGCTGTATCTTTAAAAAAAAAAAATCTACAGAAAAGTCTGTGGACCACGTAGAGCTCATCATTCTACACTTCATAAATGGCACCGAGTAACTGGTCTGTCTTCTTTGTTCCCTGCCCATGCTGCCGTCTTCACGTAAACCAGCTTGTGCTTAGTCAGAGAGAGGCCGTTGCCTCTGCTGAAGGCAGCTGGTTAATAAACTAATGGTGTGACGTTACATGGGGACTCCCAACCTGAAATGCTGCATGACATTTTCCCCAAAGGTGGAAGATTTGTGGTTTTTAACCTAAATCAATTAAGAAGCAGAACCTTAATTAAGAAGCAGGTTGCTTCTGAAACAGCAAACGCACTTCAAAGGGCCGAAGCCATATACTTAATGGGGAACAAAGAAGAGAAAATAGGGTCAAAACAGACCATGTCTGTGCGCTGTTCTCAACCCATTCATCTTGCACGTGGGGGGTGCTCTGCTGGCATTTTAAAAATGGCAGTGGAACATCTGCCACCCAAAAGGAGAACTGGGGTGTGTGGGAGGGGCATGTGGTTTATTCAAAAGCCACTGCTCTCCTTTTGAAGCAGAAGATGAGCCAGATGTACATCTTTTTTCCCCTGCCAAGCCCTGGTCATGTTTCCATTGACTTCAGTTGATCCAGGATATCCCTCTTATTCTCTCTTCTTTTTTTTTTTCTTTTTTCTTCCTAGCTAGGTGGTTTCACTTCATAAATGCAGCAGGCAAGTGGATCCTGTTACACCCTCTTATCATACCAGGTACAGCTGCTAGCTAAGGGGCAAGTGGTTTAAGAAAAACTAGAAATCATGCTCTTGAAAAACATCACATTTTTAGGACCTCAGCTCCCACAGAGCTCAGTGTCCTTCTGGAAGGAACACCTCAACCTCAGATAACTACAGTGTTCCTCAGTCAGTTCTAGTTGCCAAGTTAATGATGTATTTGATACCATTTATTTTGCAAGATTTTGAATAGGTCATTCCTGCTTCTGGAATAAAGGGGGATGGGTGGCTTTTCCCATTAAAACAGTATGGTTTAAATGATGTTTCAAAAAAACCCACCATTTCTCTAGGAAGACATACAAGCTACAGGCAGTCACTTTCCTTGCTGATAAAATGCCAGAATGCATATAGACTCGTTGCACACGGCTTCCAGGTGTGCCAGCCTTGAGTGCCATCCCTACCGGTTCTTGTAAATCCTGCTGGATG
Organism: Gavia stellata; assembly: GCF_030936135.1. NCBI lineage: Eukaryota > Metazoa > Chordata > Aves > Gaviiformes > Gaviidae > Gavia > Gavia stellata. Next base: position 11,197,741 of record NC_082610.1, read on the forward strand.
TCCACTGCACCTTTAGGGAGGTACACAGATGTTGCTGCAATTGTGCTGCTTTGGAAAATGCTTTTCAAAGTTGCAGCGAACATTAAAAAGAGATTGATGTAAGAGATTAAGATAAATGCACAAAACACTTTCATTTTCTTTATTTTCAATCGATACTGTATGAATACAAAGTTTCTAGAAAGCTACAAAAATTCTACCACTTTATCAAGAAGGCATCAAAATGTGTCACTTTGCAAAGACATGAAAACACCTGCAGTAACCGACACAAAAATAGCATTTTTAGAGTGATGAAATAATTGCACTTAACTGTCATGGATATTAAAGTTATCACACATATGTACCGCGAAAGCTAGAATACATTTTTTTTTACAAAGCACTTTATAAAAAAATTCTCTGCACACAAAACCTATAATTTTCATATTACTATCATACTAAAGATAAATTCACTTTAAAGCCAACACTTAAAACATTTTAAACAAAAAAAGGTACCAGTACCTACACACAGACAATAACAAATACAAGAATACTGTACTGCCAAGAGGTTTGACTGAAACTCCTTTTGAAAGCTTCTGCAAATATGTTAAGAAAACATTGGAGAACATTCACTTTTTTCAAAGAGCCTTCCCTCCCTGTCTAACCTAGAGGTACTTTATCATCAAAAGGCAAGTTCTACATCAAAAGTTACCAGCAGCAGTACAATATTAAAGTAACCACTGACCATATATGAATATGCTTAAGTCACAAACCCATTTTATACACATTACACAAATAAACATAAAGTGAGAATTCCATTAAGTCATTTACAAATGTGAACAAATGCACATGGCAAAAAAACCCCAAAACAAAACAAAAACCCAACCTGTTTTACATAAAATGTACTGAAGAATTAAAGGCTATTCAGGTTTTCAATGTTATAAAATTCTTTTGTCTTTTTTTTTTTCAGGCACATATTGTATTTTTTGTCTGCAGTCATGAGCCCGAATCAGAGGCCCATAAAACAAAACAAAACAAAACAAAAACACATATTCTGTAAGGAGGTAACAGGGATCCATCTCCTTTTAGTCAACTGAGTGCATTTAAGATTTAATTTACACACTAAAACTAATTACATGATCTCAGCGAGAATGACCTGAAAAGTTAAAAGATGAAGATGTCCGAAGTGTTTCTTGTACTTTGACTTATCCAGCCTCTATCTTTTTTAGGGGGCTAAACATCTCGTTATGAAAGACAAGAGGGGGGAAAAGAGATCATCCTGAGAAAAGTACAAAACTGGACTCTATTATACACATCTGCTGTGTGACTGGGTACGTGTATCAGTATGGGTCAAGTAAAGGGTAGACAAAAGGTTTCTCAGTATGACTGATTGAGTGATCCAGGAAAACTGTAAGGGGAACTGCTTCAGAAAGCAAGTATGCCCTAGGACTTGCAGTGGAAAAATAAATAGATATGGATTAGCACGTCAAATGTTGTCTCTGCCTTGAACTGGCCAGTTACTTACATTCAACATTAATGTACACCCTTCATTATTTCAAATAGCCTATACCGTGGAGGTTTTAACGGAAGAAGCTACTGCCAAACTTAAGGAGCTGTAGCTGCGGTAGAAAGGGAAAGCGAGAAACAGGCATTATATCTGCAATTCCTTCAAAATAGTGGTGCAGTACCTAAATAAAATCATTTTGGAATTCAAGTAAGTAAAACTACATTTGTTAGTAGTAATTTTTAACAGCCCCAAATGGTACCATTATGCTTATTTTAATGAGACAGAAGTGTAGTTTATCACAAATATTGACTAGTACAGCTGAAATGTTTGGTAACAGCTGAAAATATATACTCTACTTGTGGGGCGAAAGTGTCTTTGCCCTACCTCAGTCTCATTAAGTTCAACAGGATTAGAGGTAAGTGAGATTTAGACCTTGAAGGAATAACAAAAATAGTATTTTAGAGACAGGGAAATTGAATTATCACAATATTCACCACACAGTGTCACAATATTTCTATATATAAAAAGTTAATCTTAGTTTTCATCAAATAGTTTAAAAATCAAGTTAAAATTGTATTCACAACTATATAATCCCTCTGACAGCTTTTGGTTTTGCTGATATTTTTTCTTTCTAACATCGTTTTCTTAAGATCTTGTTCCTCTTCCCATCAATTTTAGTTGTAGTGTACAGTATGGCCCCCGTTCACAGAAGGTATCAAATACAGACACATTTTTAAGAGGAGCTAATTTTTTTTTTCAAGACATTATCTGGGAGAAAAACAAAACAAAACAACCCTGTGTTTTGAATCGTGCTGGCCAGAGTTTCTCTAACAGCACCTTCATCCACAACGCTCACACTCAACATTTCAATGCTTAAACCCCCACAATTGCATTTACCCTAGCTATTGTCTGTTCTCCATTTTCATCTTGTTTTACACATCTGACTTTCAGCGTGCACAACTTTGTAAACAAAATCTTCTGTCTAAACAAAAAATCTTCACAGATACTGAAATATTATTAGAGGAGAACAATAAAGTCACATTTGTCCACTGTCTGAAATTCTGCACTATATGGATCTCATTATGCAGATGCACAACTGGATGAAGAGAATATAAATGTGAGTCATTTTCATTTTTATATCACAGACAAATCAGTTGCTGGTTTGCAATGCTGTCAGAAATGGCAAACAGTAGATTATTCTTCAGCAGGTTGATCATTAGCAAAATTACTTTGCTATAAATGGTGCTCTTTTGTGAATGGAGGCCTGTAGATTCAACTTATTCCAATAAACCAAAGGCATTACGGTGATAACTAAATATTTTTGGTCTCTCTACAAATTGTCGTTATTATGGCAGCACTTTTCTAAGCTGGAATTTCAAACCAAAGGCACTTTCATGCTAGAGTGCAGAAGAGTCACAATTAATTATTTGGTCATGAAATTTAAAAAGGCAGCATTTATTAATACAATTCATTTTTCACGGCGAACTAAGAATCTGTAACCTTTCCTTTTGGTATAGACATTTAACTGCGTAGTAATGGGACTGACTTGTACAGAAGGTTGGTTTAGACCGAGCAGTCAAAGAGCGTTTCTGTGGGAAAAAATACAGATATTTTAAAAAATGGAACCAATTAATAAAACAATATATAAAATTCATGTTAAGAGGCTAAAGGTACTTCTAATATAATGCTAAGGCACTGCATATTGTAATGCTTTGGCAGCTCTCAATTAAAAGGTTCCTACAAAAAAGTAACAGTAACAAGATAAGTACTTCCAGCTTACAAAAGAGCTCACAGTTTACAGGCAGCCTGTTGGACTACACACCCCACACTGAACAGTTGAAGGATTAAGGCTTTTAAGAATTAACATATACAGGGTATGGATCATTTACAGAAGTGTAAAGAAAAGACGATGGAAGTAGTTTCCCTAATATTACATATGTGAACACCAATACACATTGTGACTTTTTATACCCTATAGTTATGGCATATGTAGTGTGCCAGATTCTATTAAAAAAAACTGTACCTGGTTTTGCAGATTGACTTACGTACTTTATATGCCTCAAAGAGTTTGCTTGTTATTAAAAGAAAATAAAATCACCAAAACCACAATTCAAACCCTAAATAAAAGACAACTTTAGAACAAAATAAAACAAAAAAGTAGTTTTTGACTTGTAACACCAAGTGCTTAGAATAAAGGGCTACCGTTAGGCTGTTACAATGCAGTGCTTTTCCTGATGTGATTGTTAGTGTTAAAAATGAGTGTTAAAAGAGACCTTACCATGGACATATTTCTCTGTTCAGTTCATGGAATATAAACCAAAAGATCATCAGCCCCAATATCCACAAGCAGGTAACAGCTAGACATCACAGCAATCATCCACCTACTCAAGTTAGATCAGAGGCAGGCTAAGGAATTTAAGCAGTTGTCCTTTCCCTCGGTGATGTTTGTATTGTCCTCTAACCTGAGTCCTCACCAGTGTTAAGTATGAACATGGTCTGACACAGACGTACAACAACCTGCTACCTTGGCTAGGCTGTATTTTAGTCTAGATAATTCAACAATGGGCAATTCTAACAGAGGGTACTATGCAGAAATAGAATATGAAAAAAATAAGACTGGCTTTTTTGAAGACTACAGCGCTGTGCCTAGGAGTAAATTCTAAGACTTAAGTTGTGCACGGGCACGTATCGGTGAAGGGCAGGGAGGAGGGACCTGCTAAATGTTAACTTCTTTGATTCAGGACTGCAGAAGACCTTCCCAAGAACACTCTTTGCTGATACCTCATGACTGATCTTTAAGGTGGCTTGTGCTTGGCCGGGCAGCCCTCAGCCTTTCAGACAAATGTTTTGTGTGAGAACCCGCTGCTGGCCCAGCACCTGCTGAAACAACTGCTCCTTGGGCAACTGCGGGGCAGGGCTGGCTGTGCAGCAGAAGAAAAGAAGCTGAGCAACACTTTCTGGTGTAGCCAGGAGGAATGAGACTACTTCTCTCACAAGTGCGTACCTCAGACAATCACTCACACCCACATCCATGGTTTGAATCTTACAGTATTAAAATATCTCCAGCTGTACTTCACTTCCTGGAGTCTTCCCTGAATATATCAGAAGGATGAATGCTACCACATCTGGATGCAAAAGGACGTCAGACCCCACGTGGTATGAACGTGTTTGTTTCATACAAGGTCTTCGCCAGTTGGAACTGGAGAGACAACTGGGAGAGGTGTAAAAGAGCACCATGATAAAGAGGAAAAGGAGAAAAAAAAATCTCCACTTTCCAATCTTCTTTGTCTGATGTTGGTTGTGATTTTTCTAGCGTCTCATAGATATTAAAGCTGTTGATCCTTTCAGAGGTGTACGTATCCTTCTTTCAAACACATTAGTGTTTTGCTTTCAGTTTACGAATTACTCAATGCTGTCGCAATGTCAGTTGTTTCCATCCATCTGTTAATTTCGGAGTTGCAAGTTTTTCACTCAACTTATTAGAAAACATAGTTGTCCATATAAAATATAACTGCACACACAAGACTACATATAATGCGAGTCTAAATCTTCAATATTTACCTACTTATTGCAAAATGAGCCATCTTTTTTCATTAAATAATCAAATTTTCATATTAGTACAATACAACTTTATACTCTTTTAAAATACACTAGATATGTTAGGGGTAAGGGATGATGTTTTCTTTCTCTGCAATACCTGTTTGAAAGTTTAATGGATTAGAAGATTAGTTTTAGCATTGAGAAAAAAATACAAAATTTGCCTAATTTTAGGACCTGTCTGTTTCTATCAGGCATTTCTTAAGGCTATATTTTTCATTTGGTTTCAAACGGAAAAACGTTTCATTTTAAAAAATAATTTAGTGAATTACATTCGTCCATATCTTCCACCCTAATTAGTTACAAAGATAATTCTATAAAGATTATTAACTTTGTGTACTCATTTACAGTTATAGCTAAAGATTCATTTCAATTTCACTTGCATCGTAAAACAAGTATTTCATGTTGGAAAAAAACCCAAAATAAATTCTTATAAATGCTGTCAGTTTTTCCCCATGGCAAATGCTCTGTCATACATTTTTCTATCAGAATTAAAAATAGGCCTCCACAGACAGAGGCGTTAGGTTCTTAAATACAGTCTTCCCAAAGAACTGTGGTTTACAAATTTGAAGAACACTTAGTTTTAGAAATAATTTTTACAACTGTACCAGAATTTCACAGCTACAATTATATATGAACACATTAAAAATGACTTCACTAAAACAGGATTTAGAAAAATGTGGGTGAAAGTTGGGCCAGAGGCACTGCCACTTAGTGTTGAGGTTTACAGTCTGTGTTTTGATAAAGAAGTGAAATGAAGTGTATATATAAATAACTGCTCAGTCCTTTACAAGCCTGTAGATATGATGCTGTGCTCCATGTTCGCTGTTCGACACTTCAAATACACAAGCCATGCAGAGCAGGGTTTCTTGTGTATCCCTGTTTGTTACAACCTGTTTGCGGGGAAGGAAGAGGTAAGACAGTATATTACAAACTTGGAAACACCAGGGCCAAAACAAGAAATGACTGGCTTAATTAAAGACAATCTTTAGCTGTGACTGTTTGATGTGTGTGTCCTCTTGCTCTCTCTTCGGCAATTTAAGCTGACCTCCGCAACTGCGCTCGCATAATGTGTTCTGGGGCTGAGCTGCAGGGCTGTAGCTCACAGCGGAGGGCACTGAGATTCCCCCCACCCTGGCTGCTTGACCGTGCGTGGCCATTGTGTGGTCTTGGCTCAGCCTTCCTCAACCTGAGCCCCACTTCAGCAAAGGAAGACCACCGCACCCGTGTCACCTTGTGTTCGCTTGCCAAAAGGCTGCTGAGGGGGAGCTGCACGTGGCTCTGTGCTCGCGGCCCTACCTCTTCCCCATGCCGCCAGCCCTTGGTCCTGCCCGAATCTTATGGTAGCAGCAGCAGCGCATGGTGCTAAGGTGCAGCAGCGCAGTGCTTGGCTGAGGTGCCACCGCAAAGCCACAGTGAAAGCAAGCTGGGTAACTGGATGAAACTGGCTTAAAGACCACTCTCTGGACCATTCTTCATGCTTTAGATCACCTGTTGGGTGTACCCATTACTGCATGCTTTCCTGGCCCAAGAACTAATTAACACCACTGACATTTGCAGTATTGTAACTGGCACCTCAGTGAGAATACATTAGATGAATGGGATGGTTCAAAGTTACTGCCTCAGGCTTGCTACAAACACCAAATAGACTGGCATGAAAAAAAGAAAAGTAAGCTGAATTTTTGGACAGTAACAAAGATGTTTGGTTATGTTCTCAGCCAGCTTAGCCTTTTCATCCTTAGCGTCTATAGTGTACAATTCCAAGATTATTACTCTGAAGTCAATGAGATGATTTGTTTAGTAAGCAACATGACTAAGGGATTCGGAAACTGGTTCTAAATATTACAAGTTAAGCAAGCCATACAAAGCCTGCGAGTATTTTAGAGATGGAAAAATAAAAAGTGAGTCCATACCAATAAAATTGTAAAATTTTCCAACACGCTGTTCATCATGTATTTCTCTGGTAAATGCTTCAGCTTGTGTATGAAGTTGATCATATATTCACACATTGGAGAGCGATTTATTCTGTACACGAATCGGCCATTCTCAAACCTTGCATATTCAGTCTAAAAAAAAAAAAAAAAAAAGAAAAAAGAGCATTTAGAATAAGATAATTCAGAAATAGCGGAAAAAAAAAGTGAATACTAAACCTGTGGGGTTTTTTTCTTTCTTTGTGTAGACAGAAAAAAGAGAAAGTGGCTCTCAGACATACACACGCCTACTTGCTAACTCCCTGCTTGAGCTATGCACTGCTTTGCTTTGCTAAAACTTCAGGGGCCCTTTTAATTATTAGAATTAATACCAGTACTTGTTCTCTGATCTGTGAATTAAAAACCTGAACAGCTGGGATTGCACAAAGGTAAATCCAAGTGAAGTAAAAATGAATTAATCAGAAAACTTTGTGGTAAGATGATTTTACAGTAGTTTTGAGGCAACTGTCTGCAAAGAGAACAGCAAAAAAATAAGCTTATATATTTATGCATAAATACACACATATAAATATAGCTATATTATTGCATGATTTATTCGGGAATTTATGAATTACAGAAAGATGCAAGACTAAAGTCAGACGAAAACCAGACTGATTTAGATTGCAGGGGCTCACAAGGGGCTGAAGGAGGGTAAGGCTGTGACTCGGACTCCTGCTGCCCAGCTACCAATTGGTCAGATGAGCGACTCAGTGGATTGTGGGGTTTTTTGGCTTTCTGTAAGCCTGGAATAAAGGAACTGATGGAAAACTTTTCGGTGGTCACCATGCACAGAAAACATATTTAGCATAAGAAGGACATGAACAGTGACCAGGACATCTATAAAGGCTCAACCTGCAGCTCTAGGCTAAAATTCCCGTACAAAAACTATACTGCTGATAGATAACAGATGTGGGTGTGGGGCTTAGTGCACAGAAGACAAGTTAAATAGTTGCAGTACCATTGTACAATAAACCAATTACCTACCTGCCCACTTGATACAGTTCTGTGCTTAGAAAAGAAAAGGTAACAAAATAAATAAAGGCCCTTTCATGTTAAGAAAATATGCAACTTTGTATTCAAAAGCTGCTGGTGACTGGGGAAAGCATGCCTTTCTGTGCATCAAGTAAGATAAAATAAGCACGGGTATAGACAAAACACAGCACACCATCCATGGCTCTAAAATGTCTGAAAAAACCCTCTAGATGATAGAGGGTAGGTCGTCACTGTAGTATGGTTCCAAACAGGCTACATGGCTGGCCAAGCGTTTGGAAATGGGAGCAAAAGCGTTTTTGCTTCAGCTCTTTTCCCTCAGGTGCTGGAGGTGGCGGCACTGGTGCCGGTTCCCCACCGAAGGGTGCCACAGGCAGGGTGGAGGAGGGTCTCGAAAGCAACAGGTAACTAGGCTTTTACTTAACTGCAGTGTCACCATTCACACAGTGATTTAAAATGAGCGCAAACACTGCTGGGACGGAAAATACTCTTTCTTTCAGGAAGGATTAGAGGAAGGAAGGAAAAGACAGATAGGAGCAAAGTAAAGACACGAGAGAAAAGGCTAATTACAATGAAAGAGAACCAGAGACTCATCCCACTAATCCCCTCACAACACCCACCTCTACTTTTTCTACTACTTGCTTTCCGAATGAGCAGACTTTGGTGGAACAGGTGATTGTCATGTTTTCTGAGCTCTCATACTGACTAGTGACTCCGTAAAATGCTCCTGTATCATCTTGAATGTTGCAGTTTAAGTCAGCCTGTTGGGAAAAAGTAATAGATGTTGAAGATTTTCATTTGACAATGTCAGTAGCATAGGCCGTAATTAGCTCACAGTTCTTTTCAGAAATAAGGGAGAGAGGGTGGAGTTCTATAGTGACAACAGTGACAGTGGAAAAAGTCTGTCAGGAAAGTACCTGCCTAATTGTTGCCATAAAAACCTTAGGGAAGCGGCAATTTCTTCAAACTTTAAACAACAAAAGACAGCCCAGTATTTCTCTAGGCTACAGGTGACGTTCTTGTCTGGCAGCTAGCTGATGAAGTCCCTGGAGCAAAGGGAATGATCACCCATGAGGAGCCTGGCTCCAGAGCTGACTCCTCTGGAGGGAACCTGCCCTGCAGCCTCGAATTCAACCAAGCCATCCTGCTCCAGAGAGGCCACAGTTCACTTTCTCCTTTTCCTTTCTTAAAGCAATAAAATCCTCACGGCAAAGGGAGACAGCTGTGCAACACAGGAATTGATCTCTGATAAGACTGTCAAGCCATATGGCCCTGATTCAGCAAAATACTTGACTTCATGGAGCTGTATGATGCAACTCACAGGCTTCCCAGGAGCTGCATGCGCACTGAGCCATGCCTACCGCTGCAATAAAAAATTACTGGAAGCATTTGATTAATTTCAGTATTTCTCTGCAGCCTGAATAAACTATCCAGCTGCCTTTGATATCTAGCAACAGAGACTGAGACTTGCAGGATCAAGTGAGGAACAGTGCTACCTTTAATTATTTATATCCAAAGCCAAGTCCTGTGCACAGTGTGATTAATTTGGCTACAAAGCAACAGCACAGGTCACATGCCAAAGCCGGCCTCCCCAGGCCCGCAGCAGCACTGAAGCTGTTCTGCGACTGTGCTCTTTGTCATCATGAATCCATTTTCAAAAGCCCTCAACTTAAAAGAGCACTAATGTGGATATAGGCAGAGTCTAGGGATATCCACAGCTGGATTTGTTGATTCAGGCATTAGCTCTGCTGACATCTTTGGTGCCCTAGGAGAGAGTGGGCACGGTTTTCTTTTTATGTGGAAATAGCTGATCAGCTACTGCAGTGTAACATCTAAGAATCGTCTGAATTTTTAACTTACTCTGAGATGAGCATTTTAGCAGGGAAATGCACTTTCACAGCTGTTTCACTTGCAAGTCTAGCTCTGCTTGTTTTTATTGCTAATATAGAAATGTAACAGAAAAAAATTGACAGATACTTTCATGTCTACCTTGAGACTTTTTAAAAACCCAGTTTACAGGTATGTTTATTTACTAGTTAGCGTGGAACATTTATAGTCCTGCCTTCACTATAGTTCAGGTCATTTGTAACTGCTATTTAATTTTTAACTAGGCAACAACTCATTAATTCTACTTAGTGTCTACAGTCATTTGTGGTACAATATTCTGAGGCAATATGCTGATAATAGCACATACTGAGCTAGTTTGTGGTACGGAGAAGACCTAGGTCTAAGATTACTTCAGGCTGGCTTTGGTAAATTAATCAGTGGAGAAGTCTCCTGAGGTTTACACACAGTAACACAAACAGCCCTATAGTCACGTATTTTGCATAACAGAAAGAAATCCTATCGCTATTACACCTTGTTTCTCGCACATGTTTTGCATGAGGTCAGCAGTTAATGTTTAATGTACATCTAAAGCAGTGTGTTCACAGTGAGCTGTAAGAAATTGTTCTAAGCTAATAGTAAATAAGCAATTTGCCATCACAGCTGGCTTGCAGCCGAAACATGACAAACATCTCAACATGACAAACTGTAGCAGCCATCAGCTATGCCACAGCTGCTCCACCAGAATTTCTGAAGAACAGGAATTTCTGATACAACAGTTGCATTTTTGTAAATAACAACAACAGTAATCTCTTAAAAAGTGGTTATTCCTGCTGCTGCCACAATTACAATTTTACTATCAGAACATTTTCTTTTTTTTTTTTTCTCCTTTCAGATATGGACAAAATATTTAAGAAATCATAACTAAAAAGCTCCTTACAATTTCATATTGTCAAAAGGGTCAACCTCATAGACCTTACATTTCAAGCTGTGATACCAACTGTTTATAGAGTTAAAAATAAGAATAACTTTTTATCTGCTGCCCTCTGGTTTTGAAGCCCACTGAAAGAAAACTCTAATTGTATTTACATGCTGACATTTAACCTGGAAAAGTAACACATGTGGCCATCTGGCACCCTGTTGATCACTCCCACAGCTCTTCCAACTCTTGCTGAAATCACTGGGAGTCCTGTGTACACAAAAAATACAGGCTGGGGCCCTGATGTTTGCATGAGGAATGCTTGAAATTATCACTCAAATGTCATGATTTACTCTTACGCAATCACGACATTGTTGCAAAAGTCCCATGACGGTAATATAGATGTGAATTATCTTTATTTGCTATTCGATTTTTTTTGAGTCTAGCACACCATAAAGGTGTTTTCAAGGAAAGAAAGAATTTTCCTTTTAAACAACAGTTTACATGTTCAACTCATTACAAACTGCTGAGAGCTGAAGCTTTAAGGCTCCTCCAAAAAGTGTAACATCAACGTAAAAAATCATGAGAACTGGCAACGGCAAATACTCTTAAATGAAGCCTTCACCAAAGCCTCTTTTAATACTGAAAGAATTTTGTCTGTTCTCACATATTATAACAAATCTTGCCCCTCAGTCTGGGTTCAAATTTTTTCACTAGAGGCTGAGCACATGAACACTAGGAAGGAGTGCACATCATTGTGAAGAAGGGATTGTCATGTCAAGGAAGTATGCCAAACCAGGTGTTGAAAGCTTTGATCCATGCTGAAAACCTTTACAAAAGAAGGAAAGACTATCAATTCCAGTCAAATACAAAACTTTGGTTAAAAAATTACTATGAAAAACTTGCTAATTATATTGTTATGGCTACATCATAAGGGGTTCGTCCAAACACATACACCTGAAAGCAAAATTGTATTTCTTGAACTGACGAAAGCGTGTCACAATTAAAATTGAGGGGATTTTTTTTTTTTTTTTTTTTTGCCCCCCCAAAAGGTTATGAGACTACCAAAAAAAAACCCAAAAAAAGCTGTGCCATAAGCAGGCACTGCTGTGGCTATGAGGGTTGTAGATATAGCTTTGAGCAGGAATAAGGTAATGTGTTACCCCATATTCAGTTTTAGCGGGCTCCTTTCTACAATATTGATTCCAGTTTTTGTGTCTACATTGTAAAGGGATGTTGGAAAATTGGAAAGTGTTCAGAAAAGAGTTACAAGAATGATTTCAGGTCTGGAAAACATCCTTTGTAGTGAATGACTAATGAAACTCCATCTACTTACTTTTTCCAAGGGAAGTTTTTCCACCACTTTGTCATAGCCTACAAGTTGCTACATGGGGAAGAGTCTTCTGATAGATTAAATCTTGCAGAAAAGGACATTAAAAGACAGAAAGCTAAAGCTACACAAAAGCTAAGTGAGAAACAAAGCAGAGGCTGGTAACCCACTGATGGCAGTTAAATGCTGGCATAATTTTCAAACGTGGTGGAATCACCATTACTTGGGGTCTTTTTTAACCAAGCTAAATATCTAACAGGGATGCTCTAGTTCAAGTAGGCTTATTGTCCAGAGGCAGACATTACTTAGTGAGGTTCACTGCCTGTATTACAGAAAAGGCAAGACTAGATAAATATAATAATAGCAAAACTGAAATATAGGAATTTATCTTATTAACCTCAATTAACCCTCTCCTTATAATCTCCTTTTTCAATGTTCCCTGTGAAAAACGTGACAACAGTCAAGCTTCTGGAGTGCTGTGCTTGCAGCCTCTCATGCTGCAACCAGCTTCGTCTCATTATTTCCTTGGTACTCCGGCTCTAGCTGTTCTCTTGCATTTCAGACTCAGATTGCAAGTCTTCCTCAGCTATAAACCAGCTTTCCCTTCTGTACAGCTTCTCATGCAACTATGCTCTGACCCATGGCTCCAGAAATTAGGGCTGGTGAGTGCTATTGTAGCATGTACAGATAAATAACCTTTTGAATGTTTATTTCAAAGATATTGGCATAATTTCAAATATTATGGCATTTCAAATATTATCATATGATCACATGTGATGAACAGGAGCCCATTTACTCATCGAAATTTAAAATACAAGATCAATACAATTTAGGGAAAAAACCCCAACAACTTAAAAACACAAATGGAATTTTTTTTTTTTTTTTTTTTACTTTCAAGAGTAAAATGCTAATTTTGATTTATTTCTAAGAGCTGAGATTTATATTAGCTGAATGCATTTTGAGGCGGGAGAGGCACTCAGCTTTCTGGCACCCTATCTACAGTAGTTGTGTAAGAGCATGATTAATTCATTAATAAAGCATAGCTTGACAATGGGTAGCACTGAAAATATTACACATTAAGAGCATGAAGTGTTTGACGTGGTGCATGGAGAAACCTCTGCTGGTGTGCCAGAGCAAGCACCAAAACAGAGCTGGCTGCAACCAAAACAAAGAGTAAAAATTAAAAAAAAAAAAAATATTCTTCACATTCACTTCAGAAGAGCTCTCAGGCTCTGTGTTAAAGGCGGAGGGCAGAGGGTAGAGCGCTTGTGTAATAATAACAGCTTTGGCTAACAAAAAAGCAACTCCAGCAAAAATTGCTGAGAAGAATCTCAATCCTTCCTGCTGAGTAGAAGGAAAACAGCACCTACTGGAAACAGTGGGGTCTGGGGAGGGCCAGAACACTTTACACTGGCATTCCGTAGTTAATATTAAGCACATAAGGCCACTTATTAACAACATATAGGTTTTAACAACTGCTGACTGCAGGGAGGTGTGTTACTCATATGACCGCATCATGGCTCCCCTCCTCCTCTCCAAAGAGTGATCAAAGAGCAGAGATTCCAAATCGTGAAGCAATTTTTTCCAACGGGAGCATCTGGGTCGTTGGCATGTTTCACCGCGCGTTACACTGCAGCTCAGGAATTGCGTCCAGGTCTGCCACATGGTTGGGCTTGTGATGGACAGGCCAAGCTGCCCGGGCTTCCCAGCTGCTTGGCGCCTTCCACTCATTATCCAGCCTCAAGCGCTAATGCCCTTGCATCAATTTGCGAAGGGGTCCTCCACAAGCACCATGTGAGCTCCCTGTGCTAAGAGGGTTGTGATGGGGAAAAGAAAATGGATGTCTGCTTTCTTCCATATCTAATTTGTTTTGCATACATTTGCATGCTGGCCATAGACCCATTCACATTACGGATCCCATTTGCGAGTTGCAGATCATTTGCCAGTGAAAGCTGGCGAGTGTGCATGTGTGTCTGTGTGTGTGGAGGGAAACCCAAGATTCTAGATTGTGCAATATAAATTACATGTAAAAATAGAAAGAAAGAAAAAAGGCAGTAGCCACAATTGTGTGTGTGTGAATGAAGGGCACAAAGAATCTCTGCACCTTTGAAGGAGGCTGGAGGCACATGGGGATAAATTCAGGAGGGGGTGGGAGGAGACCACAGGCGCAAGCCATTTCTGAACACTGATTACATGGGTAAATTGTTTGTTCCAGTGTATCACAAAGAGAAGGAGCATTATTTTTCATGCCACAGCTGTTTTGAATAAGAATAGGAATAAACTTAACCATCCTCCTCATGTTACTTACCACTAATTATGGCATATATTTACATCTATAAAACAGTGAAATTTTGGGGGACATAATTTAATGGCCCTTTATTGTGTAGATTCCTTTATTTCCATCCCACATTTGAATTTCAAAATTGTTTAGGACTTCAAAGCATCTTTAAAAGCTTGCCCTAATTATAATATGCATTACTTTCTAAAACTCCTAGTTTGCATTGCAGATTCCTGCAAATAGAGGCATTCATTTTAAACGTCAATTAATATCATCCATGCATCTTCAGATGAGTTTGGGTCTTAATTTCAGAGTTGCACTGAGCTCTGACTACACTTTCCTCAGTTTGAAGAATAGTTTAAGCTACTGCAAACATCTAAAATTAAGCTAGTGGATCAGATCAGTAGAAAGCCCACCAGCCCAATATTAATTTATATCAGCTGGTTTTTTCCTGTGTCACTAGTTAGAAAACATCCCTCCTCCTTTCAGATATATTTGCTTCCCAGATCTGTTCCTGTAGCTGCAGAAGTCAGAGTTCAGGTTGGCACAGAGCATTTGGCAGTGTCAGAGACACACAATCCACGGCCACATTATTGCAAGGTGTGCTTACACCAGCACTAAGGATCCCAGCGGAGGCACAGAGCCACTGCACAATACTGTAGGTTACATAGAAAAGTCATGCAAAAAGAGAATCCCTGCCTCAGAATTTGCAATTGGGGGTTGAGGCAAAACACGAGAGAGAAATAACTAGCTAAACCAGAAGAATTTAGTCTAGGCTGCAGTGGACAGATACGCACTGCTGAACTAACGTTAAAGGTGCTCCTAGTAGTGAAAAGTGTTTGCCAGATGAACTAGCTCTGCATAGGGGCAAGTTACAGAGCTAGCAAACCTAGCAGGGGTGTAAAGGGAGGCACAGAATTGTGCCTTCCGAGAGCAATTCCCTTGCTGGAGTCAATGGAGATGTATGTAATCATAACAGTAGAGTCAAAATGAAGGTATTTGTTGGAGATGTGGCTGAGAGATGCTGGATTCAAAAGGGAGGTAGTGTGAGCGGGACAGACGTACCATCAACCTCCTGCAAGAGAAAGTGGAGAGCCAGGGGAGGCAGAGCGCTGGGCAGTCAGCACTGTGGGCCAAGAAGGCAAGGCCAGCAATAAGGTTTTAGACAGACGTTTTGGGGTAAAGCTGGAGGTGCAAACTATCATTTAGTTTTAACTCTTTCAGGAGGCCTAAATGTATTATTTAGTATTAGATAATTTAAGAATAGTAGCGAGTAATCAGTGGGGATAGCATCAGATACCAATATGAGTAGACCTTCAACCAATAAAAGAAGCTAATAGAGGCAACATGTGTCAACGTAGCTTTTACATAGGCTAATCAGAACTTCAAAGACCAGAAAACTTTGGGGCTTTTCTCAAGTCACAAAAACAGTTTAAGTACAAACTAACCAACAGGTGTGTTGACCTTACTCAGATTAAGATTAGATGGCATGAATCATACGTGATTGTTTTATACAGATCGGGCTTATTTTGCTAGTGACTAAGGTAACAGAAGCAGGATTGTGCATTCAACCTGCACCCAGGGAAAGGTTTCATCTGCAGATATTCTGCAGCCTTGTCTGAATTCCTCATCAGTGTTCTAGGAAATAAGTTCTACTCTCTTATTCCCAGTGACTACCTGGGATAAACAGAAGAAAAAAGTCACTGCATTCAAGGTGCAAGACAAGGACCAGGAAACTGCTTTGCAGGGCTGTAAGGTTGGTTGGTTGAGGTGGTGTAAAAGGAGAAGTCTCTTCCTATTATACCTCCTGTACTGTTAGGTAGGAAGAGGCCCAGAAGTATGACGTCCAGATGTGTCACTAGGACTGAGGCCAGAAGCTCATCCATTCCCAGCATCAGGCTGTATTTCACAGGAGATACAATCTGTATGAACCAATAAATCTCTGCAAAGCAAAGCAACACTTTGCTTTGTACTCCATACCTGTGATGCTTTGCAAAGTCAACTCCACAATTGCCAAATGTCTTCTTGCAAGACCTCAGACCTTTCCCTCCCACTTTTTTGTAATCAAACCTTATTACCTTTATCACAGGGAAAACCATGCTGCTAAGCCTCAAGCAGAACTAAATGGGAAAGAGCAAGAGAAGTACTCTTTCCGGCTACTCTTTCCAGCAGCTAAGCTGCTCTCTGCCTTAGTGATCCTCAGTGCGAGTGCTTGTCTCTGGTCTTCCTGTTTGCCATCTCTCCTTTCCACACTAGATTTAATGTCTAAACAAAATACCCTTTGTGCTGCCTCCAGTGACATGCCGACTTCTCTTCAAATCTGTTTACAGGCTCACCACCCCTTTTGGCATCAAATCCTCACCTTCATTTTCAAGCTTCCACATGCCACGACAACCGCCTGCTTGCTTTCTCTGGTTTACCTTGACTTCTTTCACTCATATTCCCTGGTTTTCTTTTGTTGATTCTCCTTACAGCGCTTTCTCACCTGTACTTATTTGCCCAACACAAATTCATGTGCCTCTTTTACTGACGTTACAATCAAATTCCACCAAAACATGGACTGTCATGGGACACTGATGCTAGGATGCACTAGCTTACAGCACTGAGCAAACTATCGATGGTTAAATCATAATGAAGGGAGAAGACAACAGAAAGGATGGGAAGGGGGAAATGGTTAAATAAAGGGTGCGAGAGAGTGTTGTGAATAAGCAATAACCACGCACTATGAACAGAACCTGGGAGAAGTTGAACTTTCAGAGTAGGAAGAGGTAGCAGGTGATGAGAGTGGATACTGATTGAGAAGTGGATACTTAATTTAAAAGAAAAGGACAAGAATACAAAAATTAATCTATTTTCATATTAATAGACTAATAGGGTCAAAAAGACTGTCAGCAACCTTTGCCAGCTTTACACTGGTAATATATGACTGTGTAGAACAGTTTCTCAACGCTCCCCATAAAAATGGGAACAACGTCCTTTTTTCCTGAAGAAATATCCTATTGGAGTGAAAGAAATTAAGGACAGTGAGCTGACAGTTTAGGATCTAATTCTCATGACTAATTACACAGCTATCTTCTGTTTTTCCTATACATATTTCTAGATGGGGGGCACTGGTGTGAAGTTTAGTCCTAGAAGGGCATTCATAGTGACTCTCGCTACACCCAAACACTGCCCCTGGCACACCTTCCCTCTGCCTTACTCACCCAAAGAGAGAGAAAATCCACTGGCCTATTTTAAGGTCATGGCTCAGGAAGGCATTCTCACCACATTTTTAATGTATAACTCAGAACGATGTTGGGACTGTATGTTTTTTAATCTCTAAGTTAATACAACACAAAATTGTATTGAAAGACCATTATGTTGGAAAGCACAGTGAGATTAGGAAATGTTGGACTGAAGTTGCCTGCACATCCTGACTGCTGAACTGCATCATGATACAGTCTTTAGCTACACAACTGCACACTCACCCTCAGAGCATCTGTACAATATTTCTTTGTCTTCATCACTCAGTGTGGCCCAGACCCTATTTCCTGCACACTACTCAAAACCTGTGCTGATCACAGAATTATTAATTTTATAAAGGTTTTCTTCACGGCTTTATCTTGATTCTTTATAAACAGCCATGAGTTGGATTTCTCAGTGACCACCAGAGGTGAAGGGATGGCATCACCCCTGTATTACAGACGGAGAACTGAGGCAAGAGTGTTAAAGGTGTGCACTGCTTGTAGGAGATCAAGTAGAGAAGGCTGGCACTTGAATTTTCAAAGTCATGAGTACAACACAGACCTTAATGATCCAAACAAGATCTCTACTGGTTTTAGATACATCTTCAAGCATTCAGCATGCCTGAAAATCAGTTTCCACATTGAGAAAAAGCTGAACATACAATACATCAATGACTGTATCACAAATCTCTGCTGCTTCCATGTCTAATCTAAAGTCTGAGGCTTGTCATTCTCTGTGGGAACTGAGAACAGGCAAGTGAGCTGACATTCACTTTGCCAGTGGGTTTCGCAAGTATTTATTATGCAAAGTGGATTGGTGAGATGACAGTCCTCAGTTCAAGCCCAAGTTTTGCAAGGAAATGTATTTAGTGGTCACAGACCCTAACCTCCAAGCTCTGTTCTTCTCCAGCCAGATTTCTTCTGCCCTTAAGCTTGTCCTGTTCCCACCTCTCACATACCTGTTTCTGCTGTGTGCCTTCATCCCTGTGTTTCCCCGCAGGCTCCTTATCCCAAATGCTCCCTCTTCCCACTGCCTCCCTCTTTTTGACCCTACATTCTCACCTGCCTTTTCCAGGCTCCTGGTGCCTGCTGTGTTTCAGCTCCCAGTTCTCTGCTGCGTCCTGTTCCTGGCCTCTTTGCTCAGCCAGCCCTCAAATGCTTGGTCTACAGCTCCCATGCCCAGTTTTAAGCCCCACGAATTTCTCAACAGATTTCTTCTGCAGTCCAGCACAGCTCCTGCTCAGTGGTTTATCCCTTTTACATGCAGATTTGAGGAAAGACAGTCTCCTTCATTCCCAGTTTCCAGTTGCAAATCTGGTGCCACAGAAACTCTTGGCAAGATATGAAGTCTGGGGTATGTACAAGGTGGAGAGTATTTCAGGTCACATAGATAAACTTTAACTGAAAGCAATAAACACCAGGAAATCTGATCATAAGCAGTGATTCCAGATCAACCTTTTCTGGTTTTAGCCTCAATCTGTCCACCCTGTAATTAAATCATGAATATGCCCCTTTCACTGAGGTTTTAGAAGACAAATGTTTAGATGATAACTGTTGCTGTGAAAAGGAGTATACCACAAAAAATACCTCAACAAATTAATGAGTAGAAAAAGCTTTAGTGTAAGCATAAGGTCCAGCCTGGAGATTTGATGATCCTTTTTGATGAACCTTTAGCATCGCTAACACGAGATTTTGTAATTACAACAGAAAAATCTGATGTATCAATGAAATTCATCACAACCAGATCAATATACAACACCTCAGCCTTCTCTTCAAATTTTTTTTTCACTCTTGCTCACAACTGATATGAACAGATATAACTTTTGGAGCAGAGTCCCATGGCTGACTAACAAAAAGGCAAGGGGAAAGCAGATGTGCTCTAGCAACCAAAAAATGTTTAAGAAAAACCCTGGCACCCTCCCAGGCTCACAGTTGTCCTGCTGCACGCTCAGTTCAAATCCTACTTGGTCCTATCTGCCGAAGTGTGGACTGATGCAGGACTGCTACTTGTGCTATTTGCATTTGGCAAGAGTTCAGCATGTGAAACGCGAAAAAAGCAGGCTCCGTTTCTGCGGCTTCCCCGGTTTTTCCCGGACCACTAGATGGCAGGTGCCATTTACAAACAGGGGCTCTCGTTACCTGTTTGCTCCTGCCCAGCAGCTGTGTCAAGCACAGCTGAGGCACGCATCTGCCTTTGCATGTCGTCTGCAACACAGACTTCTTGAGGAGCTGTCTACAAGAATGGCTCCGGGCCAGCGTCCTACCTGAAGGATACACAGCTTTGCACTTTTAAATGACGACAAGAAATTTCCACAAGCACGTTGAAGGGTGCTAAATTCTAAACACAGGCCTTATCGACAAGAGAGGTTCTCCACGTCATGTCTTACTCACCCAGAATTTTACGAGGAAGAAAGCGTTTTGGGGCCCCTTCCCAAACAATTCCTTTAGACCGCCCTTCTTTTCAGGAAATTTGTCATAAATCTGACGAATGTCCACCGATTCAAGCAACGGGTCACTGTAAGAATGGTTAGCGTGTCCAATGTGTACGAAGAGGTGTTTATTGTACTGCAAGAAAGAAACAGGAAAATCAGTGCTGTACAAAAAGAACAGAGGTTTATTAAGGCGCGGGTCTGCGTGTGCTCCTGTGGAAGGTAGCGCACTTTGATGGATTAAATAACTTGCACATTACTCCTGGGACTATGATTTTCTGCAGTATGATTTCTGTGAACAAGTTAGTGATTGTGTCGTAGCCCCCTGTGAACAAGGGTCAACATCAAAAAACCTATGTCCCTACTGCAAACCACAAAACATGGTCATCTTCAAGGGAGTAATTTATACTGAAAAACCCAGCAGCAGCACGGTGATAAAGAGCCCTTCGCAGAGCATAATAAGATGAATATGCTTATGAGGAAAGCCTATTTCTGCCTCTTTAAACCATGCCTTTTAATGTCCCATGTCCTCAGAGCCTGAATTTCTGCTAGTGCCACAGAGCCCACGCATATACACCTCCTGTTTGTCTATTAAAAAATCCCAAACCTCTATCTATAGCATATGCTAATGCCCCTTATCTAAAAGGGATGGAAGGGATTGTCTTTTAACTCCACAATGACAATAATGAGAAGGCCAGTTACTCTGTCTTGCTGTTACTATAGAAGTGGTCCTCATTGCATCTCCTCCAGTATTTTGACCCATGTAATATTAAAGACCCAAACTTTTACCACTTCCCTTGGGAGCTAGCTCTATGGATGACCATCTCTGCCAAAACACATTTAGCTTCAATTTCCTATTTCTTAACTTCATCCCATCGCACCTCATTATAATCATGGGAATCACCTCAGCAAGCCCTTTCCTGCCTGGGGGAAATCCTTGGCTCAGTGAAGTCCACAGCAGTGCCCTACTGAGTCCCAAATGGTCTTTTAGGCGCTGCCACTTCTACAAGATGACAGCACCTTCCAGCACCTGAAATGAAAGCGGAAGGACAAACCCCGAAGACCCTCTGCTAGTCAATCAGCAGCTCACAGTGCCATGTGAGCAGACTGAAGGAGCTTGAGAGTGGCAGGATTAAACATTGGGGTTTTTAACCATGCAGCTCACAAAACATTTTGCTAACTCAATTAAAGGAAAGCTGATACACAGTCAACGAACACTAGAAAACCCTGTCATATTGAACAGATGCTGTATATAAGGGGCAATTCCCAAAAGCTAAGCACAAATAAAATATTTAAAACCCCAAAGCAGAGCTCATTTAAGCTATTTTGTTTACAATATACCTGCCGAATGAGCAAATTGAAATGACAAATCTAAATTAATTGGACATCCACTCAGAGCCTTCCTTTGGTGTAAGCAGAGTCTTCCCTAGCAGATGTCCAAAACTCTGGGGAAAAGGAAATGGACTGGCTAGATTTCTGCACTTAGGAAATTAAATTGAAATCTATTTAAAAATCATCTAGCACAGTGAAATCTGAATTTAGAATCAGAAAACAGTCATCTGTGTATGGGGCCAAAAATGAGCTATGTTCCGTGCTTTTTTACAGGATTGTATTTCTTTTTTAATTTTGTGGCAGGAAAAAGGAAAGTGTAACACTTTATTAAGGTGTTTGCACAAGTCTGAGAGCACCAGTTCCATGGATTTTCCTTGCAGCCCTCTTTTAAAAGAATGCCATCCCAGCTTCTTCTGTGCGCAAGTGGAAAACTTGCCCAGCCTTTACTTAGTGCATGTGGAGCCCAAAAGGGGCAGAGCTGATCCACAGAAGCTGTTTCTACCTCAAAGAGGAAAACAGGCATGGCAGAGAAATAAATGGGCAGTGGGGAGCTGAATGCATGCTTGCCGGAGTGAGTGAGCCCATGAATGTGTGCCAGCTAGCCCTCACCCAGCGCTGGTCTAGCTTGCGCACTGATCCTTTACACACGATACAGAAAATCATTGTACTGGTTGACAGCCATGAGTGACTACCATAACAGTGTCCATGGTCAGATTTAACATGTTACTTTACGCAGTAGTGGCAAAAGTGGACTAAGGACATTTTAACATGACAAAACAGACAAAATAATATGAAAAAGCACCATGGCTCCAACCTTTGAGTTTTTGACACTGTTGTCACATATTTAGCTTGCAGTACTGTAAATAACTAAAAGCCATGCTGAACATATCTTACGTATCTTGCTGCCTAATGAAAAACTTAGGTCTCAGTAAAATGTATCAGCGCCCCATATACCTGGGAATTGCCAAGAACGCAAGAAAGAGACTCCAGAATCCTGCTGCTATTGCTTTCCCAAGCTATCAGGAGTGAAGTGCAGGAAGACAGGGCATGGGCTGGGTCACCGAACGTGGCTATCGACGGAAGCCTATCTGAACAGGCAAACATCTCCATTTTTTCAAGTAGAATGATGAGAATTCCCTGGTAGAGATAAGCACTTCAGCCTTCTCTGAAAAATTAAACCAAAATGTTTCCCTTCCCTCAGCACCCCCGTAGCCTGCCCAGGAGTGCCCAGCAGTTGTGCTCTCCCTGGGGATGCGCGATGCCCCAAAGCATCTCTCTGCTTTCCATTGTTCAGAGTAAGGGCTTGAAAAAACATCCCCACCATTAGTGACCATGTTATTATTTATTTTGGGATTGTTTCCTCTCAGTCTTCTCTGCTGGAGTTGTTCCAGGTTGTACAAATAACCACATTTTTATAGGACCAGAACTGAGGGCTGAGGTTCTCCTGCGCCCAGGGAAGTGTCCTCCCCAAAAGGGGAGGGGTCTCTCTCCCAGGCCCAAAGGTGGCTGTGGAGTGAGGAGGAAGGGAGAGCTGTGTTTTACAGTTTGACAACTACAAATTCCCAAGACAATTCACAAACTGTACCTTATTCTGCAAACCAGAAAAATATACAAATTGCTCAGTATCCAAACTTTAGTAAAAGAAACGCATTTCTAGGAACATGGACCATGAAGTCTTAATACTGTTTAAATATAAAAGCAAAGTTAAAGGCAGCTGTAAAGCTACCACAGTTGTCTGCAGAGCTCGCCAAAGTACCAGATGCTGCTGCAGCAAAATTTCTGAGCGGGTACAGGACAGATGGTATGATATCACCTGACAACATTCTTAAGACAGAAATGTTTATTTTGATATCGCAATGTGTGATTATTTTCTCCTTATGTTGCTGCAATTTCTATGCTAAGTACAATCATTACTAACCTAATTGGATATGGCATATTTCTACAAACTAACAAATGATAATATAATATTAGGAGTGGGGTAAATGGATACTGAAATGATCCCTATCGGTTTTATACAAACATACTCCATGACAGGAATTTATGCATATCTAAAAGCAAAGAAGCTAAGTTTTATGCCTATATTTTTGAGCCCATTAGTGTCTGAAAAGCTTAAAAACATCCTCATTATATTGAGAATTCACTGTTCTTTTAGACTGAGTATTCCAGAGTCGTTGAAGTACATTAGAAGCTGAGGAATGTATTATGCTACAGCATTTAAAGGATTTGCATCTAGCATTGGGGTAATAATGTGCTTTAGATGCTGTAAACCATCATAGGTCAAATCCTGTATTTTCTGAGGATAAAAACTACATAAAAATACAAAGAACATTTTCAGCTATGTCTTCAGCATCCGCATTACACGACATGCCCTGGAGATGGCCGCCTCTTACTGAGCTCCTTTCCTTAAAAAAATTCTAACTATCCAAAGAATGCATAAAGCCATGAAATATGACTGTTGTCAAATAATACCACAAGAAAAATTATAATCCACTTAGGAATTTAAAAGAACCAAGACAAATTGCCAATGGCAGGGGATGCAAGCATTTAAGCTGGTGCAGAACAAAGACAAATCACCTACATTTGTTTTATCAGCCAGCATATATATTTGTAACAGCTCCTCACCAATTTTGTGCTTATATTCTAAGGCAACAGCCTTTCTGGTCCGTGAAACACAGGTTTGCAAATTGCTACAGCTCTCTCTGCTGCATCCCTGTGCTTCCCCACACCTGTGGAGCGAACACCAAGCCTTGACAAGCCTGTATAGGACCAAGTTTTTGTTAAACAGTGGTGGCCAAGATGCAGATGGCAGCTCTTGGTGCAGGTGAGCTGGGGATGCAGAGTTGCTGGGGTACCCGCTCCCTTGCTGCTCCTGTCCATTGGGGCTGTGTGGCCCTACATAACCAAAACAAGCAGCACACGGGGCGGCGAGTGGCTCCCTGGCCCTGCCAAGGCTGGCTGACATGGATGCGGAGAAAGGTGGAAGGCAGGAGGCCCAAGAGAGGGCCCTCACCAGCTGCTTCTGCAGGGATGACCTTGCTCATGGGCACAGCACCCTTGCAGTCAGGGTGCTGTGCCCTCCCGCTGCACCCAGGGGCACAGCTGTGATTTCACTCCCCTGAATCACACTCGCACACCTGGGAGTCATCCCACACCGGTGTGGGAGGTGTAAGCTCCTCTGCAAACACCCCTGGCCCTGCAACGGGACAGCGAGCTGGTGGCTTGCTGGACCTCGCACACCCATGGGACGGTTGAGCAGGACAGGGAGGTGGCAGCACCCTGCTGCCTTGTCTGTCCTCCCTGGCCTAATAACAGCACCTTGTTAGCTGGGCTGCTTCATGAGACCTGTAGGTTCCTGCAAATTTCAAGCATAACAACCACGAGGGTGAGGCCGTCTATATCATTACTTGCAGCAACAAATCCCGATGAGAAAATACCATGGGGAGAGGCTGGCAACTTGACTGGATCGTAGTCTTGTGTGCCCAAAGAAACTCTACCACCCAAAGAAGTACATTAAAAAGGCTGTGCTGCAGGTCTCTCTCCCTGACACAGAGCGACAGACTCTCGGCTCTCTTTGGACTGAATATATTCTGTACTGGAGGTCACAAGGACTACCGCCGCAGCTTGGAGGGACAGGTGAGTGGAAGGCAGGTGGGACAGCCTGAGCTTTTGCTGAAATGAGAGAAAACAGCACTGCTGAAGTGCCTGGCACCGTGCAGTGATTCCCTCTGTACCTCCACAGACAGGTCCAACTCATCTTTTAAAAATGTACCGCTGCCTAGGCAGCAACTGCGCTTTTGGAGGAAAAAGGAGCCAGGTGGGTGGACTGATTAAAAAACAATCACTAGTATATCAGCAGTCTGCATGCAGCTCTAACCTGTACCCTACCCAGCCTAAGCTCTGCTGTCTCACTGTATCTTGTAAATCTGACACTCTTTAATTTCCTGCTGATGTAAGAAAATCACTTGGTCTGCCAGCAATTTTTCTTATTTCTACCAAAACACTAGTAACTGAATATTTCATTCCTGTTGCTGTTGTCCTCCACTAAAGCAGACTAGGAGTTATATTTGTAACATTTTAATGCTATAACTGGAGTCTGTACCAACTCCTGTTATTAAGGTTTTTAACACTTTCATGTGAAACGTTAACGGAACTTTCTGTGCTTATATGCTACGATACAACTGCACGGTCAACCTAGTCTTTCAAGGACCTCTACCCATTCAGAATCCTGCCTAGATCTGCTCAGGGATTGAATCAGGAATGTGAAGTAAAAGGAGATCTTTGGCTACTTTATGGTTGCAGAAATGGGGAGGTAGGTGATGAGCGAGGGCAGTTCCCAGCCCTGACACATTTATGTTGCCCAGCACTTCCCAGCTACTGCCACAGGAGTCCCAGTGTGAAACTGGGACTTGCTGGTTGGGCAAGGTGCTCACAACATTTTCATCAGCTTTCCTGCAACAGTGAAGATGCATCCTTCAGTTCTGGCCTGTCTGATTTGAGACCCTGTGGTCCCAACTCCAGAAGTGCTGAGTGCTCAGATGGGAAAATTATGCCTGAATATAGGAAGCTCTCAATAACGCTAAGTATTCTGCAAAATCAGGCTCATGACAAATCAAAGTGGACCCTCCAAATCAGTGGCCCATTCATTCTTTTGCACCTGAACTTCTTTGTTTGTCAAATGTGAGTAATAATGCTCCTTCATCTAAAAAATGACTGTACTAATACATCTGTGAAATGCAAATGGGGGGAATTATTAATTCCGACTGGAGGAGAGGTTAGACAGTGCACGGCGAGCAGGGCACGGGGCCATGCATTTCAACAAAAGAAGAAAACAAACAACTGAATAGTTGCTTATCAAAAAAGGGCCATCTACATCTACACTGAATGAAGCAGGAACAAATAAACATGTGAGCATGTAATTAACTGCTGCATTGTAGAGCAGACGCACAAGGACATTGAACATTTCCCAACTTCTGAGAGCTCGACTTTGCAGCCCAGCTACACCATTTTGGGGTGGGTGGAGCGGTGGGGAAAGCTGCAGTGGAACAAGATGGGAAAACGCGTGGCAGAGGCTCAGCCAGGCATGGAGCCCCTTGGGGTGAGCGTGAGGGTCGATGCTCGGGGTTCAGCACACAGGCAGGGCAGGCAGCGCGAGGGAGAGGCACAGCCATAACCCACCGCACCGCTAATGCCAGCCCAACCCACGCATCCCCCCACTCCTCCTCCCCACAGGAACAGCACAGCGCTGTGCAAGGCTGTGGGAGGCAAAGGGCCCCCCACTGTGATGACCCCCCTGATTTTACGGCTCTCCTGGGCTCATCAGGAGGCTGTGCACCCGGGCTCTGCTCCAGCTACCCCACAACCTCACTCACTCACTCCTTCCCTCCTCCCCAGTGTCCCGTTTCCCTGGTCAGACCCGGCGCCCTGTGTAAAGTCAGGTAGCTACCCCTACCCTGGCTGTTTTCAGCGCCTGGGCTTTGTGCGAGCGTGGGCTGGGAGCGGGGCAGGGCTGGGGCACCAGCCAAGGCGCAGGGCCCGGCAGAGGGAGCTACCATTGCTGCTGGCGCCGGCGCTCCTCTTCGGCTGTGCAAAAGCAGCACTTCTAATTTTGCTGGAAAATTTCCAGCAGCAGTGGTGGGTTTTGTGAAAAGGGAGAGCGTGTGTGTGAAGGCAGCGGCAAGCGAGCACAGTCAGGCCCTGGCGGTCTTTCCACCTGTCCTCAGCACTTAACATGGGCCGACTTCGAGGAATAAATTGTGCTCGGTCTCTCTACCCACTCCACCGTGTTTTCACCCCAGGACACTCTCTTGAAGAGCCCATGTCCTGGCCCTACAGCTGGGCTGGGGGAGCTGGCCCAGGCTGCCCACGACATCTCCATGTGCTCCCCCAGGGACGTCACCAGCCGGGAGGTCTACTGCAATGCCGCGGTTTCAAGATTGGAGCCTGTGTCAATATTGGACCCCCTTAAAGTGGTTTCTTGGCACTTCTAACTACGGACACCTGAATATGAACATTTTACAGAGTATGACATTCACTTCCCAGGGCCAGCACGTAGCTCTCCTGCACTGCAAAATAAATGACCCTCGCATTTAGTTAAACTTTGTCTGAATTTAGATTAAAACGACCTCAAATCCTGCCTCTCCATGACCTCAAGTCTGCCACTCCAAGATGTTCATCCAAATGTGGGTTTGCTTCCTCGTCCTTTCACATCACAAACACACTAAACCAAGGACTTCCTTACGACTGAAATGCTGAACTGCTTTTTATACTGTTTACAGGGAATACAGAAAGGATAAGCAATGCTTGTAACAATGAATATTGTTCAAAGATGGAGGGCTTCTTTCGAAAAGATCTCATATATTTTTCATCACTTAGGTGGTTTGATTAACTTTGGTGAATTTTACTGCATTTGGCTAATGACGGCAGGCTGTTTTTATGGCCCTTGAGCAATTGCTTTCACTTTCTGGTTCTCAGGCACAATTCTCCCTGGGCTCACAAAGCCCTTTTACAACAACAATAAAACCTGAATTAAAACATAAAGAATATTTTATTTCTTCACCGCTTTTTAAAATACATTTTGAAATTTGGGCCTAACACAATCTGACAGTTTGGGTAGGTGGATTAATACTGAAAATGCCCATCAGCCATGTTCTTTATAGCCCTATATAGATATTTTAGATGTAAAGCTGCCTGAAGTGCTCGCAGTAGAAATGAGTGTGTCAGCAAGAGTGAGAAAACTTGAAGAGGAAGAGAAGAAAGAACTTTTTTTGTTTGGTGGTGGCAGGATTTTTTTCCTGATTGGAAAGCAAGCTTGAATATAGATATATATAAAAAAATAAAATAATTGGAATTATTATAATTTCAGTATTACAGTCTTTGAATTTTATTGCTACTTGTGTAACAGTCAATTGCTTAGATCCCTTCTAATCTGCTTGCATACTCAGTTTATATTTGTTAGGGAACATGAGATTACTTGGTTTAAGCATTTGTCCTGAACTTTCACAGAACCAGTACAGTAAGAACGGAAAGCCCCCATTGAGGAAAACCTGTCTTGAAAGCAACAGATGGGTACATAAACTTGTTAATCTGTTGAGAATATAGTTATATAGGGTAGGCTGATGCTGATGCTTGGACCTACAAGGGCAGCTTCTATGCACCATTTAGGAATTGTACTTGAGCACAAAATACCACAAAAGGAAAATATAGCTTGACATTTGTAAACTGAATTGATTTTCATGTAAAAGGAGGAGTAATTTTACCCATCCTTAACTGCAGAGTCAGTATTCCAAGATTTTGCAATTGTGCCATCTTATGTCTCCCAGACTATCTTCTGCCATGCAGAGTTACAGTGAGGGTTGCTTATTGTTTCCTTTCTATATTTTTTTTCTTTTGTAAATTGAACGGTTTTGTGGCTAGGCAAGGGAAAGAAGTCAACAGCCCTCCACAAGTGACAGGACTCTACGGAGCACATTTCTGACCCACCAGAATGCTTACTCTAAATTAACATAACTGCCTGACATTGAGGGGCTTTTGTACTTTTAAACACCAATTGCCATTGGAAGAACCCCAGAAATGTTTAAGGCCCCACTCCTACAATGAACTCCCTGTGAGTGGACCTTTGTGTCCATGCACAGCCCCATTGAAGTCGCTGGGAGTCACCATGGGCAAACAGACCTAAATTTCTAATTGCTGTACAGTAATATAGACTGCAAGGGGCCTCCCAGGATCATTGAGTTGTGGCCCCAGGTGCCATGTCAAACAGGCCTTTTTCAATAAACTTCCAGGTTACGTTTGAAGATGGAATTGGTCTATTTGCCCCCACTATGAGGCTTTCTGGGCTGGTTTTAGGTTGGGAGGGAGGAAAGGTCATGTTCTTTTTTTAATAAAATGTTGGAAACCCATTTGATCAAAATAATACTGTATGTCATTTTCTGTAAAAAGAAGTGTAATGAACACATACCTATCTTTTTTTGGAAGATACATGAGAACTCTTACATGGCTCTCACATAGCAGCGTATACATATATTCGTTTCTGAGGTCAGCAAAGGCACAAAGGCTTACAGGAGATGCTGCAACCACAGCACATGCCTACATGACTTCATATGCACATTGTGCAAAACACACATCTTGCCTGGCTTGATGATTTTGTTATTTAAAAAATAATAAAACCCCATCCTTCCTATGCTGCACAAACCGTATCTGCAATAAAATGTTGCACCAACATGAAGAAAGATATACAAAACCACAGACAGAATTCTTATTTTCTTCAACAGCACTAAATGAGGCTGGGGGTTGGCTCTTATCTCCAAGGAGGACTTTTAGTGCTTCCTAGAAAAGTCTGTGCACTGGGGACGGGGAAGGCTGGCAGGAGGCAGGGCCCCTCAGCGCCGTGCCTGCAGACAGGCTTGCACCAGTGCCTCTGCCCAGTGCCTCTCCAGCAAGTGCCTTTCTGCGTTTGCCCCGGGAACTGGTCACACTGCCTTGGGGTTTTTTCTATGCTCTTGTTTAAGATCCAAATAATCAAATTAACTTTATTTGATCTAAGCAATGCTTCCCCTTCTCTTCACTCCCCCTTCCCGGTCAGCGGCGGTGACACGCTGCCCACAGGAGCTCATCCCTCAGCTCCCCACGGTGCCCGCCCAGCCGGTCCAGGCTGTCCCCACACAGCCCTCGCACAGAGCTGCCCCACTGCGCTTGCAGCGTGGGTGTAAAGAATGATCTAAATTGGGATTAATGCATGACTGGGAATAGACTTTTTTTGTGTCTCATTTTTGCAGTGTTACAGCATGCAAGTAACTGTTTTTTTAAAAACAAGTCTGGGTAGTTTGATGCTCTTTCTTCTCTAGTAAACCTCCTGCATAAATGCTCTACATTTAAAAGATAGGTTTCTCAGCAGTATGCTCACAAGCTGGGACAAGCTCCGGTGGGCCCCGCTGCACTCTCAGGAATTCCAAATAATATTAGTTTACTCCAAAAAAGGCTTTACAGTATTTACGGGGCTGTCCTGGGTAAATGTATTTCTATTCAGGCCTCCACTCTTCCTCTGCAATGCAA
This sequence comes from Gavia stellata, assembly GCF_030936135.1. Taxonomy (NCBI): domain Eukaryota; kingdom Metazoa; phylum Chordata; class Aves; order Gaviiformes; family Gaviidae; genus Gavia; species Gavia stellata. The sequence continues at coordinate 11,228,165 of NC_082610.1, forward strand.
GTGGATGTGTTGCATTCCCCAGAGCCTGCACCTGCCTGAAAAATGAGAGCCCCAACATGTCCCCAAGCCGCCGGCCCACACATTGTGCATGAACACAACCGGCTCTGAGTCGCACCACCACAGTGGAGCAGGACCTGCTGCTCCTTCCCCTGCCAAAGCAGCATCTTCTCCTCATTTTTGGTCTGTCAGTAATGTTGCAAATATATTCATGTCACTCAGCTGGTTTCATGTCGCAGACACCAGCGGTGTGACAGGCAACCACATGTTATCTGTTAAGAGCATACTTGATTTGAGAGAGATTTTACTTAGAAGGAAAGACATAAAAGTTACTTAGTTGCTGAACTCTCGTTCACTCTCTTTTATGTTAAGCCATGCAGATACACAGAGGATCTACACCATATAAGCCCATGGGTTTTGTAAATAGTTTTGTGTTATAAAAAACTATGGAAAAAGGATTATCAGGTGGTATACTGGCAAAACAGTAAATCAACATACACTGAAATGCCATTTCATTCACATACAGCACAGTAACGCTGAGCGTTACATGGCCACATCCTGTTTTCCCGATAACCTTGAGGCACACACATAACATCCTGGTGTGCAGCAATCTGGGTATGGCAGAGCCCATAAATCAGCAGGACACGTTACATGGGGTCAGCAAGCCAAGGACTCCAAAAGCTGCATATCGATAAGGCTGCCTGATGAGAAAACCTGGATGTTGTGTTTCTGCATCGGAAATACAAACGACCATCTGGATCTACTCGGGGCTGGGGACAGAGAAGGCATTCCAGCTGCGGATTAGTCTGGAGGACACTAGGATGAAGCTTTAGCCCACCAGAGCCAGGACTGCCGAGAGACCGTGGGAATCAGAGCCACAGGAAGGCAGAGGGATCCCAGGGAAACCATTCGGTATCTAACAGTCAGGTAAGTGCTGAGGTAACTGTATCTGCTACCAAACATTTCCTCCCTCAAAGTTAATTCAACCTGGCAAAACGTGACATTTAGGAAACCAACACACTGCCACATATTTAGCTGAGATATGTTATATTTTCATTGGGATGTTTCTCCGCCGGGAGCATTCCTCTGTTGTAAGGTTTCTGGCTATGTCTCCAACCTCCAGTATACAGGGTAAACACTCCCTGGATAACACCCCTGGCCAGAGCCCATAAATGCTATGGTTTCCAGTGCTGAATTATAAAGGGCAAGTGATAGCTTCTCACTGCTCCAAGCTACTGTATTTTACCAGGAGTCTGAACAAGAATGGCCCGTCTGTATCACCCATTCATGACAGTATTTACTTTTCAGAAATTATCTCAGCAACAATTCTCAGGTTCGAGCTGAAAGAAGCTCTTTTGATTTATTTGCGATGAAGTAGAAACAGTGCTAGGCTACTAACAAATGTTCATGGTAAATATGTGATGATCAGTATCAAGGTTCAAGGCTAACTGGAGAAATGAAACATTACAGCCAACTTCATAAACTACCCCTGCAAGTATAGTATGCAGACTAAAAATCAAAACAAAACCAAAACCTTCCTAAAAAAAACCCAAAAAACCAAAAAAAACCCAAATCTTGGGTTGGACCCTAAGACACAATTAAAGATCAAGGAAGACTGAATGACTGGACATTTAGATAGGTAATCTCAGTTAAAAAAAAAAAAAAAAAGTGATACAGTTAAATGGCACATGCTTGGGAGCCTAGAAGCAAAAGGGACAATCCTGCTACTTGGAGGCTATCCCAAATGTCAGATATTTAAAATAATAGGTATAGTTTCTACGCAAGTCCTTAATTTTGTTTCTGTTAGGAAATAGATTAGGCTTTAACTTAAAGTTTAAGTACTGAATTATTGTAAAACCACGATGCAATTTGGTACAGCTGCTAAACTAGGTCAAAAGTGAGACACGCGCCATAGAGAACCACACCTGCTTTCCGAGAGGACTCTCACTTCTGCAAATGGGGAAAAAGAGGGCAAGAAAGGAAAATACAGTACTATGGTGAAAGGAATATTACACTGAGCAGTAGCGACTGCAGAAACACCAGGTGTATTCCATCAGGCTTAACCCTGGAAAGCATCCTCAGAGGTTAGGGAGCAACGGAGAAAAACTGAAGATTAGCAGACACGAGGGTGACACTTACTGATTCGGGATCCCTCTGCTGTTCAAGGAAAGCTGAAAACTCCACCAGCCTGAGCTTGGTCGTACCAATCGATCGGCCCTGCCACGCAGGGACCGAGGGAGCTGGAGCTGACGTAGGCTCAAATCCTAAAATAAAGGAACCATTTTCATGAAGAAGTTGATGATTCCTCAGTTTATATTTTCTGAGTCAAATATAATTTGGAATTATGAATGTAGCCGATGGATGTTTATATTAATTTTAGCAAATAATGAATTCAGAATGAGTTAAAATTGGAAAAACACAGAAAAATATGTAGAAAAAGAGGCCCCAACCCAGCAAGCTAATAATGGTGCAAATAAAAGATCTACTTCTTTGTTTCCTTGGGGCTGTAACTCAATGTAGAATTTTTGTTTAAATTATATACTAGATTATAGAGATTTATAGAGACTTCACATAGACTTACAGCTGACCCTTCCTTGGAAACTGGCAGCAAGACTCACAGGAGATATTACTGCCTTGGGAATCAAGAGGACTGGCCTCCATTTCTGGCTCCTAATGTGCCACATGTTACAAGTAAATCACCTCTCTTTTTGCCTATTTCTTCTGCCACTCTCAATTCCCCTCCTGTATTTAGAGTACAAGGTTTCCAAGGTAGGGACAGTCTCTTACTATGTATTTGCACATTGGGTCTTTGACTTCTTTTGGAGCTTTTAGGCAGCATTATATTACAGATAATAATAAATAATTACTGCAGAGAGCTGAATCATACCCTAAAAAGAAAAAGAAGGTTTTAAATTGATAATAAAGAGGGAATGACATGATCTAGAGAGAGAAGGGATGTTAACCACCATCTCTAATTCACCTCAAGAGAAAGAATAAATGCTCTCTCTTGCTCTTCGTCATGGAAAATTAGATGAGAAGGAAACAAAACAGTAAAGGAAGAAGGGAAAGGCAGCAGCTTGAAGGCAAAACTGATCTTGGGAGAGACACAGGCACAAGAAAGGCAGGGGAGAGGCACCAAAGGCTAGGAAACAAAGATAATGCTGAACTAGGTTGAGAACTAGGGAGAGGTCACACGTAGCGTGTGTCCACATCCTGTAATGGGAGTATGGTACCTGACTCCAACCCTCAAATTTAGGCAATGAAGGTGTGAGGCTTGTATGAAATAGAGAATTACAAATGTGACTGGTTAGACATGAACAGGAATTCTAATGAAGTTTTGACTGATTTAGAAATACTAACAACCCAATTCTGAGAGAAAACATGGAAGAATAAATGAAGACAATTCAAAATGTCTGCCTTAGAAAATAATGCTACAAATTAGGAATATCAAGAAAAAGGAAATAATCAGGGATGCAGAAAGATAGCCTTAGTTTTAAGCATTATATAGCAGCAAGTTAGAAAATCGTAATAAACTGGGTAAGAGTCAGAAAATTGCAGTTCAAACAGAGTCAGAAGCATGATACCATTTGGCAAGGGAGATGTAAAGTTAGTTATCATCTGCAAAGAGATAATGATCTTTCCTGAAATTAGCCATGAAACCAACTTGGGAAAAGGAGTACATAAGTAGCCATGGGAAGGGCTTGATCAGTTTGAGCAATAGAAGTCAGAAAAAACATTAGGTACTTATCAAAGTGGTACCAGTCAGAGCAGGACCTTCGGGAGGGGAAGAGTTATCAACAACCAGATACACAGAGATGTTTTATGCTTAAGGCTAAACATATATGGTTTTGGAAGAGTTTTTAGCCTCAGTTTAAAATAAATTAAGGCATATTCTCGTTACAGATGGAAGTGAGATTCGGCTATTAAAAAAGAAACATGTGTCCTATTACTCATTTTTTACAAAGCATTTTCCTACAACATGGAATGCTGACTGGAGATCACATATCACAAATCCTTGCATATGTATTAGTGCTTCCTACCTAAAATGTAAAAAACCCCCAAAAAATCCCAAATCCAATGATTTTCCCTCATATATAATCAGGTAATAGGACACGGGGACTAGTGTTTGGTTTGGCTACAGGGAATGTTAGATAAGGAGTAGTGGCTCTGTGCATCTCAGGAATTAATATATCACATTCAGTACACAATTCAAGTCTTTTTAAAGGAGAGTATAAATGGAAGAATTACCTGAAATGGGAGCTGTGACTGATGGCTGTATAGGATAGGCCTGCTGAACGAATGGCTTTACGCTGGAATAAAGAGTTACACAAAAATCATACACCATGCCATCCACAGTAAATTCCTTTAGAGTCACATAGTATAAGAAAATACATGGTTAATGACCTTTACCCACAAACATACCTCTTCCTTGCATAGCATATTTAACAGATAGACAGTAAAGAGGTAATAGAGGGGAATGAGAATTACACCCAACATCTTAAAGCGAGGAGCTTATCTGCGCTCAGTCACCCAGCATGAAACCTGACCCACCCGTCGCAAGTGTCACAGCAGACATGGATGGTGATTGCTTTGACTCCCAATAAATCCAGAGGACACTGAACTACAGGGGCACAAAGACTCCCATGGATCTCAAGAGAATATGGTGGGGAGAAACTGTAAAATAAGGCTGTGAAACATTGCTCCAGAGACCACCGCAGGGCTGAAAACCTAACACCTGACGGGGGCAAAGGCTTTCTTCTCCATATGGTGCTGTTGCTACCATGGTGCTGAAGGGAAGTAACCCCACTGACCACTAATGGGCCTCATGCGGTCATCTCTGGCCCTGCAGCAAAATACATCCCTCTTGCCTCCAGTATTGCTCATATATTTAAAAGAGGATGGAAGTATTTGTGCTGGAAACTTATTCACAGCCACAACCTTACCAGCTGCTTCCCTGGCATTATCATTGCATCTCACCATGCAATGGGAGAAAAAGGAGTGTGTCCATTAGGTATTCAGCTTCAACTTTGAGGTCTGGGATCCCTTATAACTTTCTGAATGTGAGTTCACATCACTGTAAAGGCTCTTCCTTTCTCTACAACTACCTTTTCCTCCTTTTTAGAAAAATTTGCAGGTTCTGGCCTCATTGATATCCTCTGGCAGCAAAGTGCACAAGCCAGTCCCACACTGCATATAGAAGCATATTTTAATTTTCAGACTTACTCTTGCGAGGATCCAGGCTGCCCCGTTTGAATCATGCCTGGCCAAAACTGAAAGAGGAAAAACAAACAAACAGACCCACAATTGTTTTCTTTGTTGAAAGATTTTGGATATTTCTGAACAAGCATGATTCCTTTTGCAAACACAAGTGAAAGCATTAATTCATTCATTCAGCCTTAGTTTTCTACTGAACATTGTTACAGAATACAGGGATTTTTTTGGGACTCAGCTAACAACTTACCCCAGGTGCCCCAGGAAATGTAGGACGGGGAATTCCTGGCAGGCCCAGCTTGTTGTGAATAGCAGTAGCTGAGACTATCTGAGCTGATGACATTGCTGCCATGTGCTGGAGTGCTTTGTCCTTTGCTGTCTGATCCTTTAATATGACAATTACACGGAGTCTTAAAACATTTGGCACAACAAATGATGTTAAATAACTGCAGCTACAAGCACATAACTAAAAACTTAAAAAGCCACACAGAAAATGCAAAAATAGCAAACCATGCAGGAAAAAAAAAATACAGCACGGAGGCTAACACTCAAACTACCTCAAGGCAAAACCTCCTCTCAGACATGCATGGTAGACCTGAATTCTCACAGTCTGCTCTGCCAACACGCAGGAAGCTCTGGGAAAGCAAACTACTGCCCACTTGTTTATCCAGACAAATTCTGCTGATTTTAAATCAGGCTGGACTAAACATGGTCTGCTGCTAAGGCTCTGCCTGCAGGACAGGGAGCACTGAGATAAGAGCTCTATCATTTAGATCTAAGAGAAGTTTGCCTTTCATATTACACTGTAAAATGAGAACACAGAACTGCGACTGACTCACAAACAATGACAGATTTTTCTTCGTGTTTACAGGTTTAGAAATATTTTGGATTCTGTCTTATGACAAGCATTTTTAAAGTTAGGTAACAAAAATGTAAATAACAGTTTAAACTTCCAATTGTGGTATTTTACTGATTTATAGTGTTCCCAAAGAAAACAATCAGCCATAAAAATTCTGCTGCTTTCAAGCATACAGAAACAAGTTTAGGAAAAGATGGGTTGTTATAGATTGTTTGTATTACAGCAGCACTTGGAGTCCTAGTCACTGCCAATCACGTATGATCACAGAATAGAAAAGGAAAGCCTCTTAATGCAACCAAGTTAACTAGGTGGATATCTTAGGTAAAATAAGTAAACAACAGACTGTTACTATCTGGTAAAGTGGGCTTCCTCATCCAGAAGTACTATATTAATAAGTGCTAATATTTAGGTACGTGACTTAGAATGAAGGAACACAAGCAGTATTAAGCAAAGATTTTTTGGGTTTTTTTCTGGTTTTATTTAACAAGCAAAGTAGCAAGCATGCTGGCAAGAGATGCATGCTCTTATATATGATATATGACTTTGCACATATGCTCCCTCTAAAGCTTGTATGTAGTAGTACTATAGGTGAGCAGTTTCCTCCTTTGAATAGCTCCTTTAGAAACAGCACAGGCTGAAAGTACAGGAAAAGCTAGCCAAAAATTCTGCCAAGCACAGGTAAGGTACATAATACTTGGTTTAGTTAAAATACTTACCATGCTTGTTACCTGGATACAACAACAAACAGTTTATTAAAATGCTTGTGTAGAATAGCAGATTCTTAGCAAAATATGAACAAAATAGTAAGAGACAAAGGAAGAGCAGTTTGCTCAACATTAAATATCAGGTTTAAATAAATGCATTATTTTCACCTAGGGACTGATTCATTAAAAGGAAAAAAAAAAGGATAAAAAACTAACAACAGAACACTTGGGGAAAATAATCCCCTCCTCCCTGTGTGAAAGCCGCAGATACTGAATGAAGGGGGCTGTTGCTGAGCTTGTTTCCCTGAGCTGTGGAAGGAGCCCCTGCGGGTGCCTCTGTGGGACGCAGCCCGGGAGAGCCGCAGGTGGAGCAGGGGAGTAGCTGCTCCAGCAGCGTCTCCGCTCTGCACCTTGCAGGATGCGAGCCTGAAGTGCAATCTGCTGCGGTGCTGCCTGCAGCAGCATTAACACCTGCAGACTCACCTGTACTGCCTCCTGCACAGCGCTGCCAGACGCTGCTTTCTGACCTGTCCAAGCCTCAGGGCCGCCTTGCTGCCGCTGACAGTGCCTCTACAGAGCAGCTTCCAGAGGCAGGGGGACATGCTATCCATCAGCGCGTGAACAAAACGTGGTTGTTTCTCCAACTTGCAGCTTTCCCATATAACCAGGACCAATTCATTAGGTAAGAGCTGGAAGTCAGCTCTGGCTCTGCTGGCTACTGGCACTCACCTCTGCCTGCCCCAGGGTAGGAAGGTGTGCACAGGAGGTTTGTGCATGGCATGTTTTACTGGCTGCATTTGGGTGTCTGCAGACCACTGGGCTGAAAAATGCTTTGGTGGGTGTTAAGAGGTAGCAGTATCCTGAGATTCACACAGCCCTCCAGAAAGCTGACCCCTCTACCCTCCTGCACAGTAAGAAGGACCCTCCATCATGAGAACATGAAAATGAGGAGATGTCCTTAAGCAATATGGAGATGCTAGCCCCACCAGACTTTTCTGTTCCTTTTTCCCCCTTTTTTTGTTAGGTGAGCTGGCTTGGCCAAACCAGGCAAGTCTCACCCACAGTCAGCTGACTCATAACAAAACCAAACATACAGGGATGGATATCCTGTGTATGAAGTGCACGATTCAAGACACATGTATGCCTCTGGGTCCTAGTAACCTCCAAAAGTACATGACTACCTTGTTATTCTCCATAACTGCTGCGGCACTACAGCTTCCTCCTGCAACCAGCCACGCCAGTGCCACCACATGAAGGTGTAGGAGTGCCCAAACTCATACTGTTCTGCTGCTATAATGGCCTTACTATTAGGTGGATCTAAACTAAAGGAGAATTCAAAAGTAAAAGCTTTGTTAGGGATATAGAAGTCCATATCTGGGAGTTGCATGAGCCCAGGGCAAATTACGTATCTATGACATAGTTCATCTTGCCTCGCTTTAGCCATCTGAAGTTTCCAGTCTAAGGCAGATGGCTAACCTCCTGCTGTTGTTAGCACAGTAAGGACCTACATTGTATTTCTTCCTTACCAGGCATCAAAACCAACTGGAGTGCATTACTTTCTGTAATGTTATCACTGTCCAAGGACTAGAATAGGAGCCTGGACACCCAATTTCTACATGGCTACAGTTACGGCAGGTAAATCCCACCATAACAGATGAACTAAAGAAAAATTTTAGAAAATTTACACTTCCTTCAAGACCTTCTGTTCACAGAAGCAGGAACACTGAGACTGTCCTGTCTGATGATCTGTAATTTTAGGAACAGTGACAGGGACTTTTGGAGGGAGAAAACATCTTTTGTTTCATGACATGAGAAGGGATGTGACTTCCTTCTTGCCAATTGCTGCTTTTCACCCCAGAATGTTCCACATTTTGTGGTGGCCATTCATCTCATCCTCTTTGACTCTACTACATTTTCAGGAGGATGGAGAGAAAGCAAAAATATGTAAGATGACAGCTCAGAAATCCAGCCCTTGCAATAGGGCTAGTCTTGAAGAGTTTCAATGACTCCTACAAAGTTTCCCAATGGTGACAAATCTGCCAGTTCCACTGGACATCAACTGACTCAGGCCAACGGCACAGATCAACGGGAAGTTTCACCTTTTGTAGGCTTAGGAACCTCTGCATAGTTGGAAGGTCAGTTTTTCTCAAAGTAACTGTAACTTCCCATTCAAACATTAAAGAAATAAAATTCAAAATCAAATACAAATACATAAGAGGTCCTGACTTCCATTGGCAAAAAAAGCACCTTCAGCTCTAGGAACGTTTTTGAGAACTGTAAGGTGGTGGCCTATGCTTGTATAATCAGGCAGACTTCATAGTCTTAAAAAACAAATGGGAAAACTACATTTTAAAGCTGTTAGATTGAAATATTAGCCTGTCTGCTACTTAACAAAACAAGTATATGTTGGTGTTTTTTTACACTGCAATGAGAGTGCTCGTAACCAGGGGGGAATGAGTCTTTCTACCTATCACTGCAACGTGGCCGCTTCTGGGATGAAACTTGGTAACTGATTAATAACGCACAATGGTATTACATCACAATTTAGGCAGCAAGAGAAGTAATATACCCAATTAAAACGGCAGGGGTAATTTAAACAGGCAGATTACAGTAATTACCCAGGTTGGAATTTGGCCAGGACAAATGGGTTAACACCCCTACTCTAAACAGGAACGTTGTGGGATTTTTAATGACTGCAAACAGTTAAGACTTTGATTTCCTATCTTGTCCAAGACAGAAAGGGTTTGGTTTTGCTCTCACTTGTGCTGCTGTGTAAAGCTGGAATAAATCCTTTCGGGTCAATGCGGTTTACACTGATGTACATAAAATAAAAGTTTGGCCCAGTGTGCTGCAGAGTCCCGTGCTGAGGTTCAGCAGAAGCTTGCAGGGACAGTATCTCCTACTGAATCATTAAATCCTGCTGGAGCTTAAGGTATTCCTTGGATAGGTCCCATGTGGCCCTGACCTGGCTTGACCCTGCTTAATTTACGAGCTCTGATGAGATTGCTGCTGCCCAGGAATGACACTGTAGTAAGTAACAAAATGCACTCTTAGACTGCTGCCTTCCTCTCCCCTTATGAAAGTCTTCTATGCTGTGGTACGTAATTAGTAATGAATGTTACCGAGGTGGATTTAGAGTACGATCAGTGGAAATCTGGTCTAGTTCCACTAAACCCCTAAAATGTCATCACTGTAATGGAGATCAGGATCTGCCTCATGTTTTAGCCAACTCCTTCTGGCTGCAGTAGCAAACACTTTGTTTCTGGAAGGTGTAAGCGCTAAGAATCTAATGCAAGGAGCCTATGTAACTTTTAATGAATCAGGCCCTTGAGGTTTACTTTTCACCCATTAGTTTTGGAATGCAAAATACATAGTTAAATTAGATAATAATAATTCCCCAGTATCATCCAATTATACATCTTAATATCTATAAAAGCCCCACATGAAACAAGAGTTCTACATGACAAGCACAAAAGGATTTGTGCTTGACTCTCTTTTAATCCAACATAAACAGAATAATAATTCAATCAATCAGTTCAAATGAGTTCTACAGCAAAAAATAAAAACTGTTATCCTAGAATGATAAATGGGGCTTTGACTATCATGTTATCTATGACTTTGGGAAAAAAAAATCTAAGACAGTATGAGGAAAAGTAAGCACAACAGAACACAGTATTAATTCAAGAAGCCCTGAAACCTGTACCAATATTTAAAATACAAAACTTTTCTTGTAAGGAAAAAAAAAAAGGACATAAGAGAAGAAACAACAATTTGCTCACAAAACGGGTATAAATGGGTATTACAGTAACACTAGCATAAAATAGACTCCTAATAAGCAATTTTGCAGATGTTATTTCTGCTCAGATCTCGTACTGATTCAAATAACCTTTGCAATAATTAGCTGTAGCTCAAAAAAGATAAACAAATCATGAAAATATACAATTGTTCTGGACAAAAGATAGAGAGCACTTCAGTGTTTCTAACCCTGATCTCCAATTTGCTTATTATTAGAGAAGACAGGAGTAAATACAAAAGCTGGCTATTTCAGCCAGGCAATAGCTAATGCCAAGAAGAGAATGCGCATTCAAAGCTGTCCCAACTTGCTGCCTAATGAGTAGCAATTAATCCATCTTATTGTATTTCAAAATGCTGAAGACTCCATTCACATCAAAGGGAATTTTTCAAGGCTTTTATCATTGTTCATTTAAAAAGTATAGAGCTATCTTTAGCATTTTATAATTGACAACAATATTTTCTTTTTATCCCTCAATGCAAAATGTAGAATAATGAATTTTAAAACATGTAATACATGTGAACTGTAGGCATTTTAATGTTTCTTTTTGTCTCTGCCTAATTAATCTTGCACTAGGAAAAAATATCCGAAATATCTGAATGTCTAAGATAGATGTATATCCTGCTGTGAAGACCTTTACTCTCTATTTATGCACAATTTCCAATGTATCTTTTCTCCTGAATGGACAGAGGTGATTTTGGCTCCCTGTCAGTGCAAAGGTGGGAAATGTTGCAACCTAACACTATGGACTGTTGTATTTGACACGGAAATACAACATTAGAGCGTAAAAAATCTGCTTTGCCTCCTCCAGTCTCTGCATGAAAGGAATTATCATGAAGAAGAGCTGCCTTTCAGAACTGTCTCCAAGGACGGCTTTATCTCAACTCAGCCTCTATTCCCATTTTCATGAGACGAAATTTCTCTGACATCAGGAAGACTTTAATAACCTCAGAAAATTAAGATTAAAATCTCCAAAATAGGAGTATTTTCCTTCTGTAAAATGAATTAAAATGTACAACATCCCTCGAAGGGCTGATGGGACATTCTCTACTGGTGGTCTTGAAATGCAGCAATAGCATTACGCGTGAAACTTCTCTTTCTTGCAGGCTAAGGATCCATCTGTCCAGAGCGACTGTAGGCTCTTATCATCAAAGAAATGGGACTTTGCTGGACCAAGCAGACTTTATGGCACGCAAGTGAGGTTTCAATCTATTAGGTAAGCTTCAGTGACAATCTATCCAATGCCATGGGTGCAGATAGCTCTGAAATCCTTCCATCCGTTTGGATTTTTGCAGAAGATAAACACAGGAAGATTCAGCCAAGTCCTCTCCTCATCATGAGCAGGATACAGACCAAGGCGAGACAGAAAGATCTCTTGGTACAAAATAAACTCAGCAGGTACTAGGGGAACAAGAGTTATTTGTTATACCCTTCATCAAAGTAAGAGACCAGGAACTGAGGTCAACGGGACAGATCAGCCACTTCCCGAAAGATTGGTAAGAAATGGCGTTATGAAGAAAACCGCTAGCAACAGATGTCAGCTGGGGGACAAGAGCCTCTGTGCTGTCCCCCTGCAATCCTCAAGTGCCTGCCTGTGATTGTTTCAGCTAGAGCAGCGCTGGCACACAGGGAACGACCAGCTTCTCCGCAATACCCTGCGCCATGTATGCATGGGAGGTGCGCAGAGGGGACGTCTGGTGGCAAGAGGAAGACACACAGGAGATGGGGATAGCCTCGGGTCAGAGCTGACTGAACTCATAGCTATGGACTGGCATGAAGGATCTCTGCATTAATCCACAGAGTACTTGCCCCTCGTGCTGTAGGTAGGAAGCTTGACATCAGATGCATGTGATTTTTTTTAAGTAATAACTGCTGCCCTGGATGCCACCGACCACAGGTTTTACAGAGTAATTGCAAGTGCCAGCTCATTGTTAAAAAGGTGAGATTGGCCTGGGTGGGAGGAAGCAGTGCTTTCCTTGGCTATCTTCTTCTTCGTCACCCCTTCGCCAGTAAATGAGGGCAGCCCCCACTCCAGAAGAACGAGAGCCCATCATCTTCCTGAGGAGGTTGATGGGGAAGTCCAAGCTGCTGCCAAAATGGTCCCCATTGAAACAATGGGCACTGCAGATGCCAAAATGTATTCACTTTGTCTTACTTTCACATCAGTGATATCCTTCTCAGGCAGTTTTCAAAGGGCACTGGACCATACAGATGGTTCAATACCGGAATAATAAGAAAAACGGGCAGTAGCGCTAACAAAATGTCTGGAGCATCAAGGCTCCTTCTCAGGTCCAAAACCAGTGGCTTCTTCCACTTGTAGGGAGTAATTGCAGCTCCCCGGCAGAAAAAGCGAGGGCTTTCTTTCTCATAAAGGCAGCTCGCTTACGGCACCTTCTTGCATCAAAGTTTCATCTTTTCCATGTGGGGAGAAGGTCTGTGGGAGGCTGCAGCTTCTCTGGAAGAGACCTGTGCAAGAGGGCTGATGCCATGCCATGGCACCTCGTTCACTGAGACTAAGAGAGGCAAGAAAAAGGAGGGAGACGGGGAGAGCCTGGCTCCTCCGCCCTTTCTGGGCACCCCTTCGGCTGGAGGCCATGGAGGAATCACCAGGGTTGTGTCGGGGCTCCCGGGGGGGCTAAATCCTGGGGGCAGCATGAGTACCCGGGAGCAGGGGCAGGAGGAGCAGCCTGGGACCCACTGGCCAGCAAGACCCACTGGGGAAGGGCTGGGGCAGCTTTTGCCACCAGTGATGGCTGGAGGGCAGCAAGGCCAGGGCCCAAAAAACCTCTGTCACCAGTGTGCACTCTGTCCTCACCGTGTAGTCGCAGAGAGTTGAAGCAAACACCCCTGCAGAGCATCGGGAGTGCGGAGAGGGGAGACTCTTCCTGAAGCAATCAATTCCTTGCACCAAAATGGCGGCTCCCCCACTTTCTACTCAGAATCTGGAGGAGCTGCAACCCACTGAGGGGGGGGAACGGGCAGCAAGGCCCGAAGCCCTTACAAAATATTTTGTTGCCCTAACAGCTCTTTCCTTCTTCGTGTGACTGCTTAAAATGAAAAATTCCTCTGGATCTCTGTTTACTGCAAATGGCATCTAGGCTAGAGGTCTCAAATATTACTAGGGTTTAGCTAGCTTCTTTCTTCTTTGGAAAGCTTCAATAAAAATCAGACAGCAGGTGCAGTACTTAAAAATATTTTTTGTTTCACGAGTGTCTTTATATTTTAAGCTATTTTGGGCATTCGGAAAGGGAAGTATTTCAGAACAGCAAATCCAATATTTTTGTTAGGCTCCTAGGCCTGCATTTTGGTATCTAAGTGGGCTTCCTCTTTTTTGTAGCCCTGAGTGCTCACCAGTCCTATAAAACTCCCTGAGAGCTGCTGGTGCTGAGTGCCTCTGAAAGTAAGGCCACCTATTTACATACCTAATTTTAGGCATCAAGGATTGACAATTTAAGCTTAAAATGCTACATATCTCTGTATTATTGCACCCTCGGTTAAAAAGCAGTATGTTTAAGTTGTCTTAGTTGTTCTTTACGAACCCCAACTGCTCAGCCAGTGCAGCTAAAAAGCCAGCCACCAACAGCCATACAAGCTTGCCAGCATGCTGCCCACTGCGGACGAAAAACCCAGTGCTTCTGTCAAGGAGGCCTGTTACAAAGCCAGGCTGTTATTTATACGCTGCAGTTCCAAGATCGTGGTAAGCATCCGCAGTGCTCACCGCTTAGTATTGTGAAATTACTTTCTGAAACATTTTGCTTTTCAGCTAGAAGAAAAAAGTGATGTGTTGTCATCTGGAAAAAAAAAAAATTGACAAAAAGAAAAAAGGAGGGAAGTAAAAGATTTACAAGTTCCTTCGCTTCTTATTAAAAAGAAAAAAATCAACAGCAAAAACTGCAAAACCCCCTCTTCCACTTTTAAGTAATGTGAAAACAAAAAAAAAAAAGGGTCCCAAGATCTCCGCTGGAAAACTTGAAAAAACAAGCAATCCAAGAAACCCCTATTAAGCATTTCCAAGAGTTTCTTTTTAGCCTTAGAATATATTTTATGGAAACCAGGGAAAACGGGGACATGTGCAATTCATCACGTCAGATCAAGCAAACATACTTAATATTCCCTGAACAGGATTCTGACTGAGGCTCGCCAAAGATTCAATGTCAATATTTTACTTTAAAAAATAAAATTTCAGGGAATCTTGTAAATAGTACATAACTTGAGGTGATACTAGATTGTACTCTAGAAACACCTTATACTTAGAGAAATCTTGATAAGCTGTGCTCTCTGGCACTTGGAATAAATGATCTATTTTAAGTATTCTTGATAGCATTTCAAAAGCACAGACAAAAAACATTTGGGAATGGAAAACAATTACCCCAATTACCCCTCTGGAAAAAGAAAAAAAAAAAAAAAAGATCTACATAACTGCATAAAAACCCCGTGTATTTAAATATACTCCTAGCACTCAACTGTTAAAAAAAAAAAAAAAAATAGGCTAACGGGTTAAAAATCAGGTTTAGATGCTGAGCTGTTACAAAGAGTAGTTCACTTTGCATTTGGACAGTGTTAAAACAACGTTTTTAATGTGGATGCTAGTGCAGAAACCAGAGATTAAACACAAAGAGACACAGACAGCTACCACATGCAGGAAAACGAGTTTACAGGCACGGCAGCACCAGGCGCTCGCCCATCACCGCGGGGAGGAGAAAGGGACAGGCATAGCAACCACAAGCCCAAAAGCAGAAAAGCGCATACCTTCAGCTTGGAATGAAAATCACGAGATTTCCTTCTGGCAAGAACCTGAATGTGACTAGACACCTGCAGGGTAGGGGAAGGGAGGAAACAAAGGAAAAGCCTGTAACCATGGAGATGAAAAGCCCCCTACAACTGGGCAAGCCAAACGTACCTTAATGGCGGCTTGAATTTCTCGAACTTTCTTTCTTGCTAAGACCTGTATGTGACTAGACACCTACATTGTTCAGGTTTATAGGGGGAAAAAAAAACAACAAACAAAAGAAAAACAAAAAGCAAATCAAATTTAAAATGTCTATTTTTTTCTTTTAAAAAAATAACTTTTCTGAGGGGAGGAAGTTATTTGCATCTTCAGTAAGCTCTGCTGTTAAAGATACCACATTCCCAGCCAGATACCAAGCTCTTAGCACTGAGGCTTAACAATACAGGTCATCACTGCAGTGACTTGATTAAGGAAAAAAAAGATTAAAAAAAAAAAAGTGTAACCCACCAGGTTGTGCATTCAGCTACAAGATAGGAGGCACAGTTCGCAGTTGGACGCAGCCCACGTGCTTTGGTACCGATCCCATACGTGGCCAGGCCCTGCACTCTCGCAATGGGAACCGACAGCATTTCTACCCCATCTGCCAGGGATGCAGATGCCCACTCTGACCATTTGCCACTAGGCTCAAGACATAACTTGGCACCGAGAACTTTTATCCGTTATTTATTGTGTTCTGCAGCTCCAATGAGGAGCCCCAGGCTGCATTTTGACCCCACTGAAATGCTCTAAATTCTGGAACAAACGATAAAATACTGGCCCAACATAGGTCCCTGAACCTGTGCTGGCTTCCTCGGTAATCTCAGCATTAACATCTCACAAAACACTCCTGTAAGTGGGGACCAGTAACTTCACATCAGCTTGAATGATGTCCAGGTTTGACCCATCATCATTACATTTTAGTAAGAAATTTGTGTAAACCCAGTCCTGCACTAGACCAGTTATTCGTCAGAAGCTGTTGCCCATGCAGTGAAGGGCCCAGATTCACATTCCTGTTTACTCAGGCACATACTGAAATCCATGCTATTGATGATGAGGGTTTAATAATGCTGCCCAGCATCGCTCAGTTGTGCTCAGCATCCTACAGCCCTCTGTGGGAAGGTTTAAAACCTGCAGTGATGGTAAAAACCGCTAAAGACAAATCTCTTATTCTTATTTGACCCAGGGCATACCACATCAAGCGTTGTACATTTTTCCAACGTTAGTTACAATTCCTGTCTGGGAAAGAACAAAGCAAAAGAAAAGGAGAAACAAAGCTTGATTTCTTCCCTCTATAAGGCTATTCCATGACAATAGCACCAAAAAGCCTCTATTTTTAGTAGGGAGGCACATAGTAATGCATAAATGAGTACAGTCCCTGAAGGCCACCTTCAGAGACTTCTTCAGGAAGCAGCTTAGGAACCAGTTTGCAGTAATTCAGAGTTATACTATTGCTTACTAAGCAATTTTGTAGTCAAACACGTAGACCAAGTTTTCACACGTGTTCATTTGTTTTGCTTTCAGTGGGATATTAGTGGTGTTAAAGGTTATACAAGAAGCACAATCGTAATGTTTAATGGCTCAGTTGAAACTCAAAAGTAACGACAATCAAACTTTTCTAAACACTCAGTCTAAAGTGATTTATGAATCGCTAGAGAGGGATGTACAAGTATGGAGGCAGAACATCGCCATATGTAAGCTCTACAGCACACGCTGGCCAAGGATCTAGCCCGAAGGTCTGCATTTTGACTCCTGATGAGATTTTAAGATCCCAGCGTAACCCCTGACTACTGGAGCTCGCATGAGGATAGCAGGCAAGAACTTGGGACTTTGTCTTTTGTTTCAGGTTTCTGTGCCAATCTTTTGTTTGTTCCTTCTCCATGTGCTGCAGTTTCTCTCCTTTCTCATGTCTTTTTTCATCCCTTGTACATACGTTTTCTTCCTAACTGACAAAGGACACCACCCAGGGCAAAATATCACTCAGTCCAAAGTGCTTTAAATCCAAGCGCTGGCAGCAGGCCATCTTTGTGTGTGCTGACTCAGCATCACCCTTCCCTGCATTACAAAACACGCATCGCATGCAAGCGTACAAGCCTCTCTGCCTTCCCCTTCGTCACGCACATGGATGGGGAGAAGGGGAATCTCGCGCTTGACATTAGAGAAAGTGAGAGGACGCTGCAATTTGCGAAGCATTTTGAAACAGCACAAGGGTTTAGTAGCCACCGCATAAACTACACAGAATGAGTGACTTCTGCGAGGCTGCTGATCACCGTGAATATTATAAATTAAAGGATTTAGTCATATGAGATAAGTTAATGGTTATGTGATAATCATCTGAAAAAGACTTAAGACTGGTTAGATGTTTATTCTGACTCTTTGATGAATGAAATCTTACCGTGGTCACAGACCAGGAGCCTGAAGGCTCTTAGGCGATATTTTTTATTATTTTTTCATCCTGTAGCAAGTACTGCCTGTGAGCTGAGAGCATGATTAGGAACAGTCCTGCTAGGTAGTTTTTATTTATTTACTTCTCATATTCAGGGATCATAACCTCTATTATACAGGCGAACTGGCTGACTTTTAGAAGTTCCATTATTCACCATCTCAAAATAATTATTATATTCTGTAATTGTCCTTATAGAGAAATAAGGCACAATGCTTTATGCTTCTGCTTCAACTTTTGAATTTTTTTTTCCCAAATACAGGAGATAATAGCTTCATGTACGCATAGGTTAATAAAAAAATGCATCCTCAAACTGCCACTGAAATTATGCACAACATAAAAAAACAGAGTTTTAAATATTTTCTGAACAGCATGTATTTAATCTGAACAGTGAAGTCAATACATCATCTCATGAGAGCTGAAGCACAGACAGCCACTGCAGCCAAAAATGCCATGTTTCATCATTCACTGACATGCATACTTCTTCACTGGGTTATTTTACCTGCTTCCTGGTCCGTGTCTTCCCTGTTCTAAGTTTGATGTATCTGGCTATCAATTCATTCCTACCTGAAACAAAGAAAAATTCATTATAAGGGACAAGCAGCATCAAATCCATAAACAACATCAAAATACCCCATTTAAACATATGAGTTGCATGCATACGAGGCTTATGTTTTCTTACACCTACTCCACTTTTCCTTTGTAAATTATTTATCAGTATTTCTCATTGTTCATCAGTATTTCTCTTCCCTCTCCTTAACAGACATATCATGTTCCACATGAACTAGGTGCAGAGGGCTATGGGTTCAGTGTTTTCCCGCTGAAGTCCTGCAGCTGTTTGCAAGCAGAGAGGCACCTCCTTGGTCAGCGGTGGTGCCCAGGGCAATCTCTCACTGGAGAACCCCCCATCCCGGGAGCTGACACGAGGTCTGGGCTCCTCTGGTTTTGCTTCTGGCTGTGTCGGCTGGCGTTTGCCCCTCCCGGCCCACCTGGTGCCCTGCTGGGAGGAGCAGCTGCTCTTGAGAAGGTCGTGTGCCACCTGAGCCAAAGTGCCAGTCACCCAGATGTTATGGTTTTGCATCAGCTTTTCTCCAAGTTTTAATTCTACGAGGAGGACAGCAAAATCTATCCTTCCTGCCAGGAAGCACTCTGCCTCCTCCACTGACGGAAATCACTGTCCCAGTTCAGCAGGTTGTCAATCACAATCACACCCTTGACTCTACGCACAAGAATGGTCACCATGCGATGCCTAAGTTCCTGCTGCAGTGGGGCCGATCAACACGGTGGTTTGTTTTTTAGAGCTCTGTTTCTCTTGGAAATGTATAGTATTTCCAAGTTTCTAAAATGGCTACTTGACTCTTCTTCAGTCACACATTATGCTACTTAATACAAACTAACATTTTCTTTCCAAATAATTTCCTTCCTAAATATTGCTGACATGGAAGATAACACAGTTTTATGTGGTACCCTGTTTATTTTCACTGCATATTATGTTCCTTCTCCATAAGTTGTAATAACTTAAATATACTTGTTCAACAAGTCCTAAGTTATGGTGTTATTTGCATTCAGCATGGGGGATAAGCAGCCCGTGCGTAGAAAATGAGAAAACTGATTTAGCAGCAAGCTGAAAACGGGGAGGTTAAGAAAATAACTTGTCACCCACCAAGTTATTTTAAAGTGGATGAGTTCATAGATGGGGAGTGCAGAAAGTTATTATATCAGCCAGGGACTCAAACTCTTTTGGTTTAATTTTGTAGGGGAGAGACAGGGAAGTTTTGAAGTAGCATGCCTATGTCTGAAGGGTATTTTGTGGACTGCAAGATTGAACACAATTAGTCAAACTGGACCTTCATTTTCCCTTTTCCTTCTGTCTTCCCCTCTGAGCCCTATTTTACACCCTTTGTACCAACTGTCTCACAGCTACTGTCTCTTCCATGGCTTGTTTGCTAAATGGGTACTAGAATATGAAATATCAACATGCTTCAGAGTAGAGCTCTGTTTTCTCCAATTCCCTTTTTGGTTTGGTCTGGACTGTATGCCAGGTTTCCCGCAACGAGCCACTGTAATGGCGATGTGAGGTTTGTAACTCTTCAGCAAGTCTCTTCAGGACAAACTTCAAGAGGAAAATTTCATGCGAGCAAACAGTTACACAAACAAGCAACATTTTTGCACACAAATGAAGGATTTCCATATGCAAAAGGAGCAGCTAGTTACCTAATTTCACGCAGAGACCTTGTCTTTTGGCTGGACAGCAGTTCTGCAGCCTGTCATGCCCACAAGGTACTTGCCATTTGCAGTGGACAAGACCCTTTGTGCTCATGGGGTGAAACCAGGGAATGCTCAATCTCTGTATCTCTCTATTCTCATGTTCCTTCTCATCATCCAAACGGCTCACTTCAAGTATGGAGAATTAGTTTTCATAGTGGTGGCTGTCCTCCTATGTCCTTATGCTGTAGCAGCAGCTACCTCACAGTGACAGGACTGCAAATTCACTTGCAGGTGTTGGCATGGACGGAAATGGAGTTGCTCTACTTTTCATTAATATTAGATGGAAAAGTTCTACAGTAGAAAAAATATCATAAAGTTTGGGAAAAGGAACCCACAGAGAGGTCGAGAGCCTGAGGCCACAGCAATGAGAAGGGAGGGGAAAATGTATACAACAATGGCACATCATATTAAACGTGCTTTGGACAAGAGTTTTCCAAAGCCTTGTTGCTTGGTACTTTCTATGCCTCTGCAGTGTCTCTTTAATGAGTACTAGGCTAGCAGACAGTAAAGAGGTGCACAAAAATTAAAAGAAAAACAGGAAGATGCATTTCACCACCTGCCAATGGGGAGCCTGAAGGGGTGGTAGCCTGCAAGAGTAGCCCTCTGCGATCCGGTGAGATTCAGAGATCACCATAGTCCCGCAATCACCGGTATGAGAGGTGGTATGAACATTTTTATATTTCTAAATGCACATTTTGATATAATTGGGGGATGCCCCCCCTCAGAAAGTACCTTCTTTGCATATCCTTAAGTATGTGCATACATTAAGCACCCAGAATAGTTTTTTGGTACAAAAAGCATTATCAGGTTGTCCTTGTCAGCAGCCAGTGACTCTGCAAGGTCAATGACTCTATAAGGTGATGTAAAGGATGCGTTGCCATCTCTTGTCCCTCCATCTGTACTGAAGAGCTTTCAGATGCACAGTCACAGCACAGGTCACTCCAGCCAATCCTTGCCCATTAAGGCAATCCTATGCAGCCCTCAGCCATAGCTGAGAAAGGAAGAGTTAAACCTTCTCACGGTTTCGCAGTTTTCTTCCCAGTCAAGAGAGCTAAAAAACTATTTTTAAAGGAAAGCTCAGATTCCCAGGCAGCCACTTGACAGGAAAAGCAGCTTTATAAAAAACACCAAGCACTGAAAGTCTAGACTGTATTATTGAAAATACCAGTCAAGTGCTGTCTCCAGTTCAGCCCCAGTCCATCCATGAAGTGCTTCGGTTTGAATCAAGGAGGTGTTTCTCTAGCCGCTATCTAGCCCGGCAGAGGTATGACTAACAGGATTGTGGTTTTGTAAAGTGATCACTTCCCCTTAAGGTGAAGTCTAGCTGGAGCCTAGCTCAAGAAGAGTCAACAGGGTGGAATAATTTTACTTAACTTACAGGGAGGAGGAACTCTACAAGAAACCATACGAAGTGACCAAGGCAACAGCCCTATGTTTTCCTTACAGCCATGTTTTCAACACAGCAAAGAAACATGCACCAGGTTTAGCCAGAGCAGAAGATACTGTAGCCTTATTAGTCTCACTAAATATCTTCTGCCCAGCCACAATGATCTGAAAAGACATAACCTCTTTTTTGGACTACCAAAAAGCCATAAACACAAACATAAGCGCTGCCTGACATATACAAGATAGAGGTCTCCAACTAAAAGTTTACAGCTTTTATGTTATCTACCAAACACTGGTGCTCTTCTTTACCAACCCTGACAGATACTAACAGAAAAGATCTTATCTCCTGACCGACCAGGGCCCAGAGAGAGTTTTAAAGAAAAGAAAGCTGAATAATCCTAAAGACACCCTTTCCTGTTCTTGGGAATGAGAAGAGTCTGAAACAAAAGGAGGCTGAAGGAACTACTTTAATTGGCCATTAGAAACCTTAGGGTGAAAAATTGCTCATTAATAAATAGATCTGTTTTTCTCTAAAAAGAGTTCAGCTGTGGAAATACTTTCCATGCACTCTCTCCCTCACGCTCCCTGTCATATATATCTGGGAAATTGCCTGGCAGAAGAGAAGAGGTCATGTTTATGAACTGTAAACGTTCATCTCCTTCTTCTTGTCATCTGCTATGAGAGTCTCCTACTTTGAATGTTTTGGTTCAGGTATCAAAGAGAGGCGTGGGGAGGCGCCCAGTCAGATAAAACATCTTCATAGTACAGGAATCTTTTTCCAACAATCTGGAAAGGATCAGGAGAGGACCACAACGAATATTTTACATAGGCTTATTCCTGTGAGTTGTTTTTTTCCTTGTAAATTCAGGCTTTATCTGTCATGCCCTTCTGTATTGTCAGTGCAATGGCAAACTATAATTTCCCCTGGACTGATGCTGAGGAAGAGGCATTTTACACAATGGAACATCTTTTTTAATCATGGCAGGAAGTAAAAAGGGGGTTCAGCCAGAAAACGGTGCAGGTGCTAGCAAACCTGCGAGACTTTGTGGCGTGGCCCCTCCAGGGGAACGGCTGGGCCCCCAAGGCAGCCCTGCTCCTGCCAACTGGTGGGACACAGGCTCCCTCCACCTTCCCAAACTACTGCCCCGTTCTTGAGGAGCATCACCCTAAACAAGGGAGTGTGCGGTTATCCCGGACACCTCACAGGCAGCATGGAAGACTGACACTTTTGCTCTTGTTCAAAATAAGCAGAAGCAGCTGCAAAGTGGGAAGGCTCCCACCCGCCTCTCCCCGGGGAGGCAGTTGCTGCTCTAACAGAGGGCCCTTGTGCAGGGAAGCCTACCCCACTAATGTTATTTCCAAAAACAGCCTAAAGCAGCCGAGCATCATCCCCCACAAAGGTCTCCATGAGGCTCCCAGGTGCCACCCTTGGTGCTGAGTGTGGGTTTGGCCCCACTTGCCCAGCATAGGCAAGGCCCCCAAAGGTGAAAATCACCCCCTGGGTGAGGAGGATATAACCAGCAACCCCTTCATGGGCCAAAAATGGCACCACCACCTCTGCACAGGAGCCACCAGGCCACCACAGGCAGCTCTACCGGGACCTACATGAGCTGTGGACATGCTACCAGCCATGCCAGGTCCCTTTGCCGGGGTCCCGGTCACAGGTGTCGCTGCTCAAACCTGTTCCCTGCCACAGGGCAGCGAGCCGGTGCATCACGTCCCTGCGGAGCCGCCAGCCGCGTGGCGGGCGGGTGGGCGTCTTTATTTAGAACATTAATGACAAAAATTAAACCTCCGCCCTCCCAGCTCCCAGTAATAGGCACCACCCAAATGTGATAAAAATAGACAAATGTGGGAAATCAAGCCGGTTAGTGATTTGAAAATCAACAGCCAATTTTAAAAAGTTTTCATACTCAGCAAAATAATCCAAGTAATGACCAAGTAGAAAAGCCTATTCTCTTCAGATAATGGCGTACTATGAATTTCTCCAAATTCTACGAGACTGTCGCTTGAAGTAGGTATTTCACATCCTTAGCGCAAAGCCTGGGGACAGACCTGAACAAACATTCCATCTCCCAAGTCATGCTTATGGCTGTATTTTCACCATGGCAAAGCTTTTCAGCTGGTTTTGGTAAACTCCACTTCTGGTCGCCTCTGCTCAAAGCTGCTATGACAGCCTGCTGATAGCAAAGTGCCATACGTCTGCCCAGGGGCCAAATTTGGAGAGCTAGCGGGAATTTCGCTTGATGAGGAGCCTGCTGATGAGCTCGCTGCACCTCAGGCAAGCGCTCTCCTGGGACAGCCCCTGTGAGCAGCACCAAGCCCTTTGTCTCGCTGCTGAGCATGGGCTGGATCCAGATCCCACCCGACATCACAGGGGTCCGCGCACGGACATCATGGGTGGGGACAGGCTGGTTTGAACGTTTTCCTCAGTCAGAAGTTGGCCATGGGGTCCTCAGGCAGCTGGGCTCGCAGTCTGCGGAGGAAGAGCCGCTCCGCCGCAGCACTCAGCCCTGGCACCTTTCTGCTCCATTTTGCCGGCAGAATATCCGGCTTTGGAAGAGCTCGCCTAAAATTTGCCGGTGCTGCCTTCTGAAGATGCTTTAAAGCTAAATTGGCTAACAAAAAGCCTCTTGTAGATAAAAGAGCTCTGCAAGTCAACAACTGGCTAAGCAGTTTAAACCCCTAAGTAAGGCATCCTCTATTTAAACGTTATAGGCAAATCTAATTTAAGCTTTTAAAAATATTATGGGCAGGTGTTTAAGTCATCCGCACACTGGGTTTTGCGAGGGCTTCGGAGGGGGCTGGGTGGTGCTTCCCAGGCGGGCAGCATTTTGTTCAGACAAGCTTTCTGCAGAAGGCCACGTGACATAGGCCAAATAAACAGCATCTGGGGATTTTCAATTACAGACCTTCACCCAGCATGCCTGCACTGTAATCTCTACCAGATGAGGCTCAGGCCTCACTATTTTCAATAATTCACACACTGTGTACACATAACATGACAATAAGGGCATTCATGCAACCGCCTGATTCGCACATCAAAGCTCCCAAATGGCCAGCTGTAAGCATGCTTACTGCTGAATAATTCATTCTTTTCACAGGCTTGAAAAAACGCTCAGCGGGAGTTGGCAAGCTTGTGTTCTTTCCTGTGTGGTATGCTAAACTCAAATTTTGAAAGAGGTACAGCCCCACTAAAAAGAGTCAGAGATCCAACTATTTAAATGTGCATTTGCGAGCTTTCAGATGGCTGCTTACAAAAAAAAAAAAAAAAGAAAAAGAAACGCTACATTTCCAAGTGGGTAGCAGAGATAAGATGAAATAGCCTACATGTTTTCTGGGGCGGGTGTTTAATAGAAATAAAACAATAAAACTGTTTTCCAGATGGTAAAATATTTTTTACACATATTATTCCTTGCTAAATATCTTAGATATACCAGAGGCATAATAGCTAACAAGTTCAGCAAACTTGAAATTTCCACATACTTACCATAAATTTTCTACTATATGGCAAAAAGGGTTTTAGTTAAGATTAACACGTATGAAAAAGGCAAAAACAGAAACACCCGAGCTAATTCTGTAATTCTTATTTACTGTTCTCACAGATACGGGTTGACTACTAATTTCTAGATGATATTTTAACAACTCCAAATTTACAGCTGTGACTCTGAACATTTAGCTTGCAACCACTGAGTGTTCCAGATTTTGAAAATACTTTGGCTTTACACAACAGAAGCATCATTTCGTCAAGAAAAAAAAAAGGAGGGGAGAAAAAAGAAGGGTATGCTTCATAATATCAAGTTTTCTTGACTGTCAATCAATGCCAGAACCAGCAGGATCAACTAGTCGTGACCTCTCCTTAGAGCAAACACATGCTGCTTACCAGCTGTGGACTGTGTTTTTTACACCCTTTTCTCTATCATTCAGAATGGCTTCCTCCTAATCACAATAATCCCAAAAGTGCTAAAACATATCAATCGTCCTTTAAGCCCTGCCTACAAAAGGCCAGCCGTCCGGCCTTTATGGGCTTGTCCAACAGCAGCTGATACTTCATTCAACTACAAATCCAATTTAGCAGTTACAAGAGGTTTAGCATCACTGGAAAAATATTGGTGTTGATCCTGCACTCCTAAGTCAGCAAATATTCCTTTTCCATATTGTTAAGCTTTTCTGCCATATTTACACTTCTGCTGGATTTCCCTGAATGACTTCAACAACAGCATTTAACCTCTGAACTGGTAATATTTACAGCTGATCAAACAGCGATTTTTAAAATATGTTTACCACAATTACAGAAACATAAGCCTCTTTGTATTCCAACTGTTACGATTCTGAAAAAAACCTCAACCAACAACCCTAAAAACAAACACAGCCATTTCATTCAAAACCATAGAGCACACTTCATGTAGTAGTTATGCAGGATGTTATTTATTATAGCCCTTTGGGCAAGTTCATAGCAATTCTTTCACTTATGTATTTTTAATTGCCAAGTGAGCCAATGCAAACGCTCCCTTGATCCCCCTCCACTTTTTTAAATTTTTCTTTTTTTCCTCTTTAAGCAGCAGTATATGTAATGCCTTAAGTAAAGATGGGAGACCCTGCCTAGGGAGTTTACTATTCCCTAGCCCAAATCTGCAAATCTGTGGGACCACTGACTTTAGGCAGCCTTTAATAATAGGAATACAGAGCAGGAGATAACTCCTCCAGCCCTGTGGAAGAGAATGGGAGCTGCTTTTCACTTGCTTTGTATCGAAAATAATCAGCCTCAAACCTGCATCAAGCACAGGATTTCCATCTCTCTGCACGGGCACTTGCCGGAGTGCCGGGGCTGCCCAGCTCACCCGCAGCCAAGGATGCAGCCAAGTCCCCACCATCCCCCAGGTAATGGGCTGGGGGCAAAAAAACCCCTAAGTGTCATAGACCTGCTGGAGCTTGTTGCTTAACTCTGCACCAAGTCCTTCTAGAGCCAAGGCTCTGGCTCTGAATTTAGGTAGGGACCACGTACAAAAGTGGCCATCCCAGGACAGGACCCGGAGGAGACAAAGACTGCAGGGTCCCTAAAATGGCTTATAAGGGCTGCCTGAGTGGTGTGTGTGTATGCAGACACACACACACACACAAGATTACAATAAGCCACTTAAGTATTATTATACACAAATTAACTGCTTGCAAAGTGTACTGTAACTGGGTTGCCCAAGAGGACAGGGAAAAGAAAAGATCTAAGAAACAAAATAACCAAAATAATCCCTTTGGATGCTAATGAGCAAACAATTACAATGACTCATTGAAGTTATATCATAATGATACTTCCAAAGAAAAGAACTTTTTGTGTATTGTATTAAAAACAACAACAATAAAATGATCCCAGATTGAAGCAATACCACAATTTAATTTATACAGCAAAAGGGAAATGACCTAATAGTAGCATGGAAAGATATTCTCCTCATGTCAAGTCTTAACCTTTTGGTTTTTATCCCAGCTTCAGTTGTAAAGAAACAACAAAAAAGACCCATAGACACATCTGGTTCAAAAGTCTTCATTGACACTAATGCAATGCATTGGATTCTGTTTGGCAGCTCTTCATACTGGGAAATATTCCACATAAGCAATGTTTATTAATTTTCTTCTTCTGAGTTTTTAAAAACACAGACAGAACATATTTCAAAGAGAGAGAAGAGTGATCCAGAGATCTCTCTGAATATTCATTAATTAATATTTTGTCAGTGTCAGTTGTCTCAACAAAAGAAGGTTTTATAATTTACTCTAAGCCCCATTTACTTAAAATTTAAATGTTACAAAAATACATGGAAATTTTTGCTCCCTTGTAATTATATTATTTTCTACTTACTATAAACTGTATTTTACTGCAACCAAAAATGCAATTCAAAACAAACAGCAATTTTTAGGCTTCAGAATATACAAAGAAATCCCCATAGGAAAAAAAATCCCCAAAATTGACCTTTGTCATCTCTCTGGATCAGCTACAGATCTTTAGTAGATTATACAAAAACCTAGATGTCCTTAATCTGACATTCTTTTTTTTTCCCCCTGCTATGATAGGAACTCTTAGTAACCTATCTGTGAAGACCCCGTGTGACTTCCATGTGTGTATGTAATTGCTGTGTTGTTTTCCAAGGTAGTTGAAATTTTTCCGCAATATGAGCAGTTCAGAAAGAAGAGTCTTACCCAACGCTACTGACAGAAAGTCCAATTTGGACAGGAATCCTTCAAATACACAGACAATGGGCTGGCTGACCTGTCGTGCATGATGGATGAGTTAAGGGGATTAAAACCACTATTTGCATTAGAATAGATAAAAATTAGCAAAATAGAATTTCTCTGTAGGTGGCTTCAGTTCTGTTTGTTCTCTTAGGCAAAATGAAGTTCATTTTTAAAGGAATTACAATTGTTTAAGTAACGCTTATTTGCAGAGGAGAAATTTTGGATGCTGGTTTGCTTTCTGTTGTTTATTCTTTAAGAAATCCACTTTAACTATCTCGACAACAGTATCCTTTTTCCCCCCATGTTTAATATTAAAACATTACACAAGTACAATGTTCTAACCGCTTTAAACTGTATGTATATCTTAATGCTTACATGTTTCTAAGCTGCATATACGCAAAAAAGTATTTTGACTTCAGAGAGAGATGATCAAAAAGACCAAAAAATTACTTTAAATTGTGTATTGATGCTTCACTGAGGTTCTGAATACGAGCCTGTGACTCAAAAATTGTAAGAGGCAGATGCTTGAAATACTGCATGTTTCTTCTGACTAGATTCATATTGCACACTGATGGTACTTAAAAGACTCAGAAATGGCTGCAGAAAGTAACATAATGAAAGACTCGCCTTACAGAATAGCATTATATTGTTTATACAATATAACTTTGAAAGAAATGTGTATGAACAAGCCGGTGCACACAAGTAGGCAAACAGATGTAGGAACTCCAGAAACATCCATGGACCATCTCCCCTCACTTCTGCAGAGAACAACCAAGATTTGTCTGTCAAACACGAGTTGTAAAAGTAATGGAGGTCCCCCTCTTTGTAAGGCTCACACATCCAATTTGCAGACAGCAAGCAGCC
The DNA here is from genome assembly GCF_030936135.1 of Gavia stellata. Classification (NCBI taxonomy): domain Eukaryota; kingdom Metazoa; phylum Chordata; class Aves; order Gaviiformes; family Gaviidae; genus Gavia; species Gavia stellata. Next base: position 11,256,677 of record NC_082610.1, read on the forward strand.
TCCAGAAAATCCAGCACATTTTTAAAAACATGTCTGTGTACATGTCTGTGTACTGCCAAATGTTTTTGAACTCCTCGCCCGTTTTAATGGTGGACTGCAGTCAAACTGGTGATATATTCCACTACACCCTATAGCAGCATTAATGGAGAGCAAAGCTGAGGCATTAAGGAGGTAAATTTTTTCCACTGATGACATTACAAATGGGAAAAGCTGTGACATGATTTCTCAACTCAGCATTTACTATAATGAGATTTTAAGAGAGCAGGTCACTTCTCTCAGTCAGTGATGGGGGTTCTGGCCAGATCCAGAGGCTGTCTAAAACAGGCCAATGCCAGAGCCTGCAGCCAGGGATGGGGTCCCACCATATGGCTCTCAGGAAGGGGGAGGGAGTTCATCTGCAGGTGAGGGAGGACCCCGAGAGCTGCCTTCATTTTCACCTCCACAGACCCTGCGCTGGCATTTCATGCAGCTCTTTGCACAAACTGTTTATTTAGCTTATGAATTATTTGGTGTCTGTGTCCCATGCAGTTAAGATGCTTTATTTTCACAGCAGGTGCAAAGAGGTATTTAAATTTGCATTATATCCAGGGTATTTGGACTCAGTTTGTGTTAGATGACAGCTTCTGACAGCAGATGGGCCAAGTGGAGAAACATTTGACCAGCATATGAAAGAGCTTGGGATACATCCAACACTAACCTTGGTTTCCAAGTTATTTCACAAGCACAAAGTAACATTTTGTGGAGATTTTATAGTTAACAATGTCGTTCTAGCTACAGTACAATAAATATTTTGCTCCAATTATGAACCCACAAGAGAGACCCACAACATACTTGAGCTACAGGGTAAGTGATTTCTTGCAAACCTGGACTCAAAACATGCTTAAAATTGGGACTCTTTTAACTCCTTTTTTAGCCTAAAGAAAGACCTGTCCATACTTCCAGGTGTGACACGAACCTGTCCATTCCTGCCTCCCTGCTGATCCCATCCGGGTCACTGATGTTTGAGCTACAGTGAAGGAGAAGAACGATATCCCTGCACTTCTGAAGGATGCCCAGGACACCAGCCCAAGGGGAGAAAAAGAAACCTTAATGCCATCCTGAACTCAGGTATGAGAACAGAACAGGCTGTTAAAGAATGGAAGATACTGGTGCATATTTTGAAGCTCAGCTACGAGAGACAGTAATGAAGAGCTGAGTAATCAAATAATACTGCGCCATAATGTATTTTGTTTAAATTTGGAAGTGTTCCTCATAACCTACTCATTCATCAGTGAAAAATGCCTGCCTGACTCTTCTTGCCCCTCTGCCCCAGGCTCCGTGGCCTCCATCGACTCCAGCACTCCACAGTATGTCCCAAGCAATGTAAATACCACATTGCTGATTTCATTATCATTGAAAACACACACTTGTGCCTTTCAAAATCTGCAGGATTATCCTGGAGAATCATAAGGAAGTTTTGCTTCATTTATCCGACAAATGCATGAGAGTCCTAACATTTATCATTTTCTTTATAAGTTATTTTACTTAAAGTGATTGCTTTGGATGATGGGAGGGCTCTTTTAAAAATGATTTTTAAGGGGTAGAACATGCCAAAGAACCAAAAGAAAATTACAGTTATTCATAATCTTTTTACCACTTATTTGTTTCTATAGTAAATCACTACTTTCTTTTGCTTCCCAGCTCATGCCTTTACTTTACATAACATTTATCCAAAAAGCATACATTTGGAAACCTTTCCTTTGTTTGTTTTGGATAAATGAGTAATGGAGTGCAGACACAGTTTCATGTGTAATTCTTAATCCCACTTTCTTTAGGCCCAATGCAGTAGGAGAGAAACTTTAGTCAGGTTGTTTTGTGGCTAAGTACCGTTGACGTGGGACTGGGAGAGGAGACTGGGCTTCCAGCAGCAGCTCTGCTGTGTTTCCTTGTTGAGTCCCTATATTCTCTTCAAAGCTTTTGCCTGTTATAGAGGTTAGTTCTCTAAAAATCTTGCTGAAAAAGTTGCGCAAAAGATCAATCCCACTTTCTACCCGATGAGCCTCCCCTCCACCTGCATCCATGCCAGCACAGTTATCATACCGAACAGCCTCAGCCGCCAGTGGCTTCCAGTCCTGACAGCAACAACGGACATTTGATGAGGAGCAGAAGGACTTTGCTTCTCAGCTCCAACATGCCTCGCTGGGGGCTGCAGGCCCAGGGCTGGCAGTAGGACAAGGAATGGAGGGACATGTCCCAGCACAGTCCTCACAGCTAACATCACTAGACTCACGATGGGTGCACTGGCAGGAGCTGTGAGCATGGCAGCCTCATGCAGCAAAGAAGGAAAGCTTAAATACACACAGATCTGGAATTGCATTCAACATTTATTAATGCCACTTAGATATTTCTATCCCTACCAAGCTCTCAGTTTGCTCATGTGACTTTATCATCTGTTTAGTCTAACCCGCTGATATGGTAACCTGTAGTCTCCGGCACATAAAAGGATTTCATTTTTCTTTTGAACGATGGCTCTATGCACTTTTCTTTCCCTTCTTTCAATGCTCTCTCTCTCTCTCAGTTTTTTACCTTAAACAGTAAGGACAAGTAATACCAATCCTTCCCCTTCCTCAGTTGTTTCCAGGATAACCCTCCAGCCCATATTGGTTCAGCTTTAGAGATCACTGCCCGTCTGTCCAGCCCATACTCTACAGACTCTACCCTAATGAACGCACAGGCTGTCACACACCACGGGAAGGTTATTTTGCAGGCACTACTTTCTAATGGGCAAGCCCTGAACAAGACTCCTGCATCTTACTTCTAACTTGGCCAGTGGCCAGATGGATGCATCTTGACACATGGAAAACTGCAGTATCAAGTGAGGGAGTGGTCCTGAGCTTCATTGGTGCACAGCTGAGACAAACAGATGAAAAAGGGTTTTAAAATGTTAAATACTGTATAGTTGGTTTCAACTTTCTGACATTGGTATGAATTCAGATAAGTCCCTTGGCAAAAGGATACTTGGGATCAGTGGCAATGTGATCAGCATCCCCCTTCCTAATTCACAAGTTTCTGCCTATGCAAGCACAGAAATAGTCATCTGCTGCTGTGCTAAAACACAAGCAGACAAGCAGTGTACAGAGTACTATACTGTACCTAAACTTCTGTCAAGTCCACTTGGCACCAAATTTCTTAGTTGTACAAACCTCCAAGCACTCTAACTCTACTTTCATCTGTTTATAGTCTATGTATTGGTCACGAAGGCATTTTCACTGAGGCAACTGGCAAATCCATCCTGAACCTGGCAATCCCACCAGTATCAACATTTTAGCACACACTAGGTTTTTGCTATTTTTTGACATAAAGAAATAGTCATTGGGTCGGCCAAAGAAATTCCATCTGACACCAGGCAGAGCTATAACAAATGCACAAAGAGATTAAGTTAGTGATGCAGAGACTTATCAAGAGTGCTCGCAAGAGTGACATCCCTTTCATCTTTTGTGAGATGCATATGAATACACCAGTACTCACCCCTCCAGACACTAAATTGAGCCATAGGCTGATTTTCCATAAGTACTGGTGGACTTGGTAGTGTTAGGTTAATGTTGGACTCAATGATCTTAAGGATTTTTTCCAACCTAAATGATTCTATGACATAAGAACAAGAAGTAAAAATATATTTATTTACCTCAGAGGCTCACAAATGTTTTTATGAAGCTATTAAAAAGCTGAGATTTAAAACAACACAGTCATTTAAAAGAAAATGAAAGGTTGTTTCTGGTATGGCTGATGCAGTTATATGTTTTCTGTTGGGGGAAATTTATAGCCACATTATTGCTGTCAAGGAGGGTAGTGAGCCACAAGGATTTCCAGATGCCATGTGTGAAGTTTCTCATTTCCCCTACTGTACTAAAGTACATTATCACCCAAACGCAAACAAGCTTTAAAAAGTATCTGCCATTAAAACATGTGTGGCCCCCTTGCCTGGACTTCAGAGACTTTGTTTTTCCTTTTCCTTTCCTTTCTTTTTAAGCCAGATGGGAGACTGTACTGCAGCACTCCCCAGGGGCCTAATACTGATCATACTGATGTCAACAGTAATACTTCAGGCTGCATCCCTACTGCACGCTGCACCCTGTCAGTGAGAAAACCTGGCTCTGCCAAACAGTAACATTTCACTTGTAGAAAGTCAGTCAAAGGAGTGGAAGAACTGAAGAACTGCTGCCACAACATTTCTCAGAACAGCTATGAATGTGAAAACAGAGATTTAAAAGGAACACAGAAGATGAAAGGAAAAACATGATCAAGTTTCTCCTGTACCTGTAAATAGAACTTGCTGCACCAGCAGACAGCTGAGGGACCTGTCCCACTGTATGGACTCCAGTGAGCAGCAGGGACAGCTTCCTGAGCAGGAGACCACCCTCACATCTAACAGTGTGTTCACAGAGATGGCAACCCCATGCCAAAAGGACATTCAAAGGCAAAGACCACCTCCAGGACAGCTTCAGCAAGCCTGAAGCAGAACAATCTCTCTTTTGGCTGTCTGGGATTGCTGTACGCTCAGGCGTGAGGCTTTCAAGTGGGAATGGGTGCTAAAGAATGCCTTGAAGTTAATCACCTTTCTAGCTCTTACTAGGAGAACGGTGGGAGAATTAAAGCTAGAAGATCTTATGCAAGGCAGTGAATTTTTGTTCCCAACTGGATTTGTTTTAAAAAAAGGAAACACAGAATTTATGCAAAGGTCCAGCACAACAGTGCTGAAAAGAAGATAGAGGTGGAACCATCAGAAGGCTGATGCTGTATAGTCCCCATTGATTTTTTATTTACAGTGAAAGCCACAGCCTCAAAGCAGGTGTTTTGTTAAATTATGTTAACCTGAATCTTCTGCTGAAGATGAAAACTAAAAGGGAGATGTTGAGTCCAAAGCAGAGCTGTCCCTTCTGTTTCACATCTGGAAGCACACCAGCAACAAGATCTTGAGTGGGAGCAAGAAAAACAGTTTTACTCAAAACCCAGAATGAAACAGAAAGTCTGTTACGGAAATAGGGACATGCCAGCATCCCTCACTCCAGCTGGAGAACTTCCCAACTTCTTTAGGGCCAGGGGCATAAAGTGGCACCCATTTCTGAGGTACACTTAACAGAATGAAGGCTGAGGAGAGCACCATGCCAATGGCAACTAGAACGATTGTATGCCAGTTTTATCACATAAGCTTTTGTCCATTATCCCAAGAAAGTTTCCATGTCTTCAAATCTTTCTTATGGTCCTCCCAAAGAGGGTATATACAACATAAGCCTCAGATATCAAAAGGACACTCTTAGAAGCATTAAAGCAAATCACTAAAACTATGTTTGCTTAATCACATCAGACACTTGGCTTGCAGTTATGCTATAGCATTTTCTGAAAAAAACATAGATCTGAGTAACAAAAATGGTCCCTCAGAAACTCTCATGCTCCACATTAATACTTCAGAAGAGAAGAACTGAATCTCTGCCACAGCAACCGTTGCAAATAGCTGAAGACTCAAGGTGCAGAGTGTGCACGTTTGATGAAGCAGGAAACAGCCAATGCAATTATTTCCATAAACTTAAGACAAGTAAATATGGACAAACACCTTTTCAAATCTATACAGGGCAAATCATTGCCTTGCTGTAGTATCATGTTTGAAGCTGAACCGCCTGAGTCTTCATGGCACTCACTTCTAGCTAAAGAAACTCCTCCAGAGTGCCTACCGCACCTGTCAGTGCTTGATACTCCAGTCTTGTTAAAAACCCAAGTTAATACATTGAAAACAAAAGTGTAATTACAGTGCTTTTAAACTGATCACTCTGGCTTCTCCTTCATCTTTTCATTTCCACTAGATTAATTAAAGACTTCAATTAAAATGTAAGGCAAATAATAAAAGTTTTTAAAATTCAGTAACTCAGATCTTTCCATCCCAGTATTTATTTTCTATTGTAACATCTGCCATTATGGCAGGCTTTTGTTTGCATCTTTTCCCATTCTTACCTGGACAAAGGGCTTTTTTATTCTCCAGATAAAAAAAAAAGTGAAGATGTCAGACATTTCTATGAGCATAAGTAACGTCTTTCAAGAGTGAATATGAGCTAAACAGCCTCAGCAGCTCTAAAAATTAGTTCACAAACTCTTCTGCCTGAATCATTTGCTGATTCTCTGAGCATTGGAAATACTTTGACTTGTGCGTCTGAGAAAGCGAATCTCTACAGAAATCAGATCTCAGTCCATCTTCTTTCTCTGCCTTCCCAAGCAAGACCCCCAAATGCTCCTGCCTGCCTGGCGAGAGAGAGATGTAAATATCCAGGTATTTGCACAAAAGAGAATGCAGTCGGACTCATCTACGTCCACCAGCCAGGCGCTTGGTGGTGTATGTACACACGCTGCACAGGGGAGGCATGGGACCATGGTGTGGCAGGATCAGGGTCTCTCACTTGAAAATGCCCTTTTCTTAGTCTCTTGCCTTTGCTGAAGAGCTGCCGACTGTTATCCTCTGCCCACAGTCTATCCTGCCAGCATTATCTCTTAAATTAAGAGTTGTCCTTGCGTTGTTGCCAACAATAGGTTTGAACAAGTACCTCTACGAGCAGCAGAACGGAGAAGGCCTGGTTTCCTATGGCTCTGGGTCCTAACAATGAGCTTTTGCATGGATTATGGTGCCTCGCCTCCCAAGAGCTACGCTCAGCCTTTCCCCAGCAAGATGCTCATAGGTCTCTCTCCCATCTACCCACTTGCCTGTTTTCAAGGAGCTTCAGAAAACATTTCCTAAAAAGCGTCACTTCTCTCTCCAGTTTGGTTAACATTGAGCAAAGGATTTGCAGAAGTGACTGGTGAGAAATGACAGGCTTACATCTGTGGAATGCTTTGGAGCTGTGGACGAAAGAAAAGTTCAAGAGGGAGAGTCCTGTTTCACTGTTGTATTCAGATTTAAATTTAAAGCTCAGCTGCTTATGACATTTGAACACGACTGAAAACTGTGGGTGAAGAAAACTCATCTCAGCTATCTAGATCCTCTATCCTTGTAGTAAGCAGTGAAGATGACAGGAAAAGAACAACAGAGACCAAAGTGGATCAAGAAGTTTTTCTCTTCAAAAAGATTTTCTCTCCTAAACTTGTAGTTTCATGGCTCTGCTTGAGCAGAGAAGATAACAGAAACCTGGGATAAAGCTCTTTGTGGTGGAGACATTAGTAGACAAAAATAACAAATTCAATCCCAGCTCCTACATCTGGTCTTTTATAGCTGATGGTTCACATACTCAATACATACCTCTTACTAAAATTGGGTTTAAAATAGTTTAGTATTAAGTAGAAATTAATAATATTTTACAATGCCAAAATATTTATGGGTGAAGAGATTGAGATAGTAAAAACTGTTGACCTTATAACTTTAAATAAATTTTTATCTGGCTTTAGGAATGAGTAAATTTCACTAAGTTATATTAACTATTATAATTTATTCTAATTTGAGAAGCTTAAAACCAGTGCAAATTATAGAAATTAGGCACACTTAATCCCTGTGCTTAAGCCCCCTTAAAGTCAATCTTGTTCCTTGGAATTTGAAAGGTTTTATTGAAGTTGTTGCCAGTGGCATCTTAAGGTGTATATATAATGAAGAGCTAGATTTTAAATACAGGGGTTTTTTAATTGCTGTCATAAAATAAAATACACTTCAAAAAATCCTGTTTTCTTTCATATATATGTCTTTTCTTTTTCCTAAAACATGGGAAGTAAAACCATCTAGCATTCAATACTGAGCTCAGTTGAAATCATTGGCCTGAAAGTTCAGCATTGCTTTCTACAACATAAAATCCAATACACCCAATAACAGATCACATTAAATTTGACCTAACCAGTGGGCAGGGTTCTTTATCAAGAAATAATACCCTTTTGCACAAAATCGGTATTTTGAAGGATCATAATCTTGAAGTGACCTATGGAAATACGACACCTCTTGTATTCCCAAGAAGATTACACTAAACCAAAGGATGGTATATGTTTACATCCAACAAGGCAGAAATACCTACTGAGCCATGTTAGGAACAGGCCTCAAGTATAAACACCCAACATTTTTTTCAGGAACAAAGAAACTACGCCACTTCATCCAGGAACAGAGTCATCCGAATGTAGTTCAGCCTGTAAGAACAGAGAAATGGACCCATTTCACAAGAAATGGACACATTTCCAGAAGACTTTCTTTGGTCAAGATTTTCCCATTTTTCTTTTATCAACCCACTCAACCTGCAACACAAATGCATGGTTCAGTTCCAAAAAAAAAATACCAGCACGCTGAAGGCATCTGGAAGAGCAGTAAATTACTAGTAGATTGGAAAGATTGATTTGTGAAGAAGTTACAACGAAGTGGAGACATTGCAATCAGCATGTACATGGTGTAAAGACCGAGTCTCCCAGCAATCTCTGAATGTCCTCAATTCCCACTAGCAGACTGAAATCAGTGGGAGCTCTGGACATTCAACAATTCATAAAAATTAAAGCAGGGCAACGACTGTTTTTATTGTTTGTTCTTGGCAGTACCATCTAAGAGCTAGATGCTGAAGGAATGCATGACCTACGTTGTGACAACTTTGCAATTTAGAAAGAATTAAGGAAAAGGGATAGGGTAGTGAAAAGGGGTGTAACAAGTGAATAAAGCAATCAAAACTGATGATGGCTGGCATTCTCTATTAATACAGCAATCTCTGTATTACGAGTAGAGACTATTCCCAAAGCAGCTCAACCTACCTGTTATCGACATACTCATTTCCTACAAATCACAGTAAAAGTGCTTCTCGCGTGCTTCATAAGGCTGTAATCTAGAGGACTGTGGGTATTGTATGTGGAGAGGTTTGCAGGCCAGCTCCGGCACTGCACTGCACTCAGGGCAGCGTGCAGCAGGACATACCCACTGTGGTGGGAGTGAAAAGGGTGGGAGTGAAAAGGGTTGATGAACAGAGGTGGGGAGAGCAGCACAGGGGGCCAGGGGCTGCTTCATGGGCACAGGCAAGAGTGCTGCAGTATTCAGCGTGAAGGAAGGCAACTGAGTTGCATAAAGACAGAAGAGAAGCAGAAAGAGATTTTTTTTTTTGGTACGTGAGAGTATACACAGAGGGATGATCTTAACAAAGCAGAGTTTAAATATTAAGCAAGAAAATACCTTCTGGATTTAAAACAAGCTCCAAAGAATGTCCCATGTTGAGGCACTAAAAACTAAATTGGGCAATGCACTAGAAAATATACCGAGAGGAGGAACCTTCCACCAATTCTTCTTTTTTTTCCCCAATGGATGTATATTTAATATTTTCTTCCTGTATGACCTAAAAATCTACACCTATAACAGAGCCCCAGGTGACAGGCACACCATAAACCAGGCGATAGGTTTAGAGAGACTCTGCATTTCTTATACACTCGGAATATGCCAAAATACTTCTGCAAGTCATCTCCTTTTCTTTGAGGGAAAAATAAAATAAAATAAGGACCTACTGTAAAAGCAAGGGGCTGTCCCACCTTTAACTTCCTTCTAACACTTAACACCAGCCTTAAAGTTGTACCATATAAACGCACAGAAACTGAAACACCACAAGCAGCCCTTCCATCTACTTTGCTTTACACATTAAACCACGATTCAAACAGAGTCCATTAAGGCATCTAAATGTGACTTACCACATGTGTTAATTGGGTGGGAAAAAAAAAAAGAAAATACAACCCTCGAATGTGGACATTTATGTATTCCCATTATTCAGACCCTCTTGATGCCACAATCTCCCACTTCTATAGTTTATAAATGTTTGATTTAAAATATAGCCATTTTATCATTTGTACCACATTTACCTCATCTTACCACTGTTCTGACTGGATGAGAAGCTAATGTAGCCTACACTGTCTGGTCAATTATTGCATGGACACCAGGGACCAATTAATGCCATCCATAAAAGCCTGAATCATTCTGTCAATTAACTAGAACTAACTATGTCATCAGATATATTACTGGTGAGCAAGTCTATTTGGTTGCAATATGTCTTGAAGGAGAGCAGTATCAAATGAATCACAATTGACTTGGACAACTGCTAGCATAATTTCAGAAGATGAAAAGACAAATGTGGTAGTTATTAGTGGTCCCCTGAGGAATTACGGCCAAGCAATTGTAATGTGCTAAGACTGTACTAGCAGGTGCCCACAGCACAAATCAGGCAGAGGGTTAAATCAATATTTTCAATTTCTAAGGATCAATCCAGTGTTTGAACAAGATGGAAACTTGTTAGCAATTGGCAGAATGTGTAAATGAAAAGTCAAACTTCTTATTATTTGTTAAAAAGGAATCAGTGCTCTGCATCATGCCCTTGGCACAAGGTAATGCTTTCATGATCCAGTTGCTTGGGCATTCACTAAAAATCTAGCAGTTCTTAAATTTTAATAGAGTGCAAAAGGTTACTTTAATACACACCAAACATTCAAGATCTTTAAAAATGATTGAAGTGTCAATAGGAAAGTTTTTGAGCTGTGACAACAGCATAGTTATTAATGATTAGTGCAAGAAGCAGAAGAAAGCTTGATCGCTTTAGGAAAGTCTCACCAGGAATGCAGCTTGATATCTTTGTTACAACTTCACATTTAATCTGTTTCATATGGAAGAACCTTAGGATCATAAGATGACCGATACAACAAGAAAGAAAAAAAAGTGACCTTACAAATTGATTTCATTTATCACTGCTGGGTTTAAAGATGCCTATAAGTAGGACTTAAAGAATTGGCATCATATTTTTTAGTTTTAACACAACGGTATCAAATGAACCCTTACATCTTATTATTGTTTTACAAAGAGAAGTCTTCAGCTACCCTAACAATCAGGTGAGGTTTGGGTAATATATTTACATTTGAGTTAGGGAAACATACCCTTAAAATGATACCTTAGACAGAGCACAGCCAAATCTCTGGGATTTGGAAGCAGAAAACTGGCAAGTAACACTGTTGTACCTGGGAAAAAGCAGATGATGACAGGGAAAGCTATTTCCATGATGCACACCCAACTCTTTAAGCCCATTATTTCAAACAGATCAAAAACATGAACCATCTTTCATATTCTAAAACTAAACCAATTTTTATTGGGAAAACAAAAAGAAAGCCCTGATGGTTAATTATAAAGAGGAAACACAACAAAACACAGTTTTGAAACACATATGCCTAAATAAAGCACCTATGTTTCAAACATGAATACATTTCTCTATATGTTTGGCTGGTATAGGAATTCTTTGTATTGTCTTCAGCGTTTAGACTTCAACTCATGGCCACAGCCAAGTGAAGAGGGAGGCGAAGCTCCTCTTTCACAATTGCCAGGGATAGAAATATTGTTTTTAATGTTCTTTGTTGGCTGTTCTTTAGTTGTGAAGATAAAAATAATTACAATATTGGAAAAATGGTTCACCTGATTGGAATGCCTTTCATCCAAAGGATCTCAGAGCATTCTCAGCACCAGAGCAGGGAAATGATCTCTCGCTCAGCATATGGTCAGCCTGTGAATTCACTGCTACAGAAAGTTATTAGCAACACCTCTATAGCTGCTGTTTTTTAAGTAATAGTTGCAGGCTTCACTGATACAGGCCAAAATAATAAAGTACACTTGAACTTCAAGAAACTGCAAACCCTTTTAAAGCTTTACATTAGATGCTGCAGGTGAAACAGGAGATATTTCTTCTTCCTCAGCCTTTTCAGGGAAAAACAAGGGTGCTGAGCCAAATGAAATAAAAAAAAACCCAAACATCAAAGCAGACTTCCCTATTTCAGGGTTGGCCCAGCTAATCTATTATCAATGTCTAACTCATGGCAGCTTTGTCTGATTTGCACAATACATTTGTCAAGAAGACCTTTTTCTCAATGTACATTTAACACAATACGAGGGGTGCTCCACACCACAGACTATCGGGTCCAAAGTACACAGATATGCTACCAGTGTAAGAGAAGTACGATAAAACTACGGGAATGCAAAACATCGCAGTACTTCCTACTAAATTGGCCCCTATTAATTACAAAAAAAATAAAAGAAAGAACTCATTATAGTAATGATATAGTTATTCTTTGAAGAATAATGCAGGGAAGATAAGCCCTTTAATCCAAGATACACAGCCAATAGATTTTTTTCTTGCCTAACCCCTCTATCTATGCACTGTGTATCAGTAACAACGTGTGTTTTTGGCTCCCTGTACACACCCTCAGGTGAAAACCATTAGCTGGCTTTATGGAGGATACAGCGTACATGTACTTCCTCGTGTTGGACTGGGGGAGCTCAAAGAACCTACACCTTTAAGAAGCACAGCAAATGAGTGCAATCATTTGAAACCAAGGTTCAGCAAATAGGAGACAATAAAATATGGAGTAACTTGAAACCAGCCCACGCACTGCCCAAGAGAAATCTCCAGCTTGTCTCTCTCTCAGACACACCCTTGCAGCTCTTCTGGAAAGCTGTGCCCTGTTTGCAAGACAAGGAGCTAATTGATTCAATCGTCTTCTGTATGCGCAACTATAAAATAAAGTGCATAAAGAACAGTGCGGACATACAGCTCAGCTGACTGCATTAAAAGACTCTGCTGTCTAACGACGCGCTGATCACAGAACAAGCACCACAATTGTTCCAGCCAGACGCCATGGGACCAAGAATGCATAATTTCAGTACTTGTGTGTCCAACAGTAGGACATATTTGCTGCAGAGTAGCAAACCGGCTTTAAGTTCAGCTATTGTTAATATTTTTCTCTGCCATCTATGGAGTTACCAAGGCAGTATAGAAGGGGGCTGGTCCATCCTCCGCCACCAGCTCACACACCTGCCAGAACGCCTCCTCTTCCTGTGCACAGCAACAGATTTTTGTCTTCACAAAGTGGCATTTTTGTTCCATCTAGAAATTATATTCTTTAACTTTGTCTGTAACAACCTTTGAGCTGGGGTTTCCACAGTCAGCCAGAAACCAGAGAAAGCAAAAGTCAATCTTTTCAGACTGAAACTGATATACCACGCAGTACCTCCATTTGATTTCTTTTACAGCGTGATTTATTTCACAGACTTTCTGGTTCTGACCCAGTAAAACTCACCAGGCTGGAGAGAAACTCTGACACTGGATCTATACAAAAGTTCCCGGCGGTGCGAGGGGAGAGCTGTGTGCCACAGAAACATAAGGAGAATACTCATCTGTATTCGTCCCAAGGTGATGGATGTAAGGGCTCTATCATTTCAATTCTCCTGAACTACATGCTTAAAAGAAAAACAGGATGAGGTGCATTTCAAGCAGAGCAAGAAACATGCTATCTTTGTATTCATGTGGCAATCGTTCTGCTAAGCAAAGGCATCTATCAATTCCACTAATGATGAAAGGGAGAAATTTTATGTCAGAGCCCATTCTGCGAACTCGGAATTCAATCCCTGCTCTTGGATCTCAGACGTAACAGAACTTGCTACCAATTAAGAATGAGCTATATAAAGCTGGATATTAAGTGGTTCTAAAAACACAAAACTCATGATATCTTGGAAATGTTATTTTTTCTCCAGAAATGATATGAAAAACATTTAGAATATATACTTCTTTTCTGTATGAAAAACTGTACTGAAAATTCTGAAAATCTAGGAAAAAACACACAGCAGGAAAATAATTCTAAGCAAGTTTCCACACAGTCATTGAGCTTCTCATATCAGCTCTTCTGGTTTAAATATGGAGTATTTTCACCAAACAGGGCAACAAAGTCAAACTGATGTAAAACTGGGGTCTGTGTGAGGAGAATCAGCTCTAAAATATTTATCAGACCCCACAGATTTTAGACACATAACTTACAAACCCCACGAATGCAAGTTAGTTCTCTACCAAGTACACAGGCGCCATGATTTTGGTCAAGCTAGAAATTGATTTCCAGGTCTTGGTTAGATAAATTGAGAAAATCAGAAAGATGATAAACTAATGAGCTCATGAACCTCATGCCCTCTGATTTCTAATAAAATCAACAAGAAGCAGTATCTGACCAGGCGTCCCCATGGACTTCAAGACAGGATTTCACCTCAGGGTCTCAGTTGTCCCTGCCCCACAAATGAATGACTTCTCCTGAAGTCGCCAGCAATGCCCAGATTTAATTCAGTCAAATTCTTGCACACGATTCAGCAAATTATTTCTGGAATAAAGACAGGGTTTGAGGATCACAACACAGGAGGAAATATTTACATGTTGCATCTGATTTCACATTGGTTTAAGTTCACTGAACTCAAAGGACTTAGTGACAGTTTGCTCACAAGTGACCCTGCGATTTTCCTTTCCTGACCTCCTTGCTCAAGCCCCAGGCCCTACACTAACAAAAGATAATGACCCACGCAGTCAGCCATACACTTGATACAAGAACTTGAACGTGATCTGTTATTAATGCTCTTGTCCCCAACTCATCTTTAGTATTCACTGGTCTTTCACATACCTGACGTCCGCCTCTCCTCCCACCCCCCATTTTATGACTCGGTAACTTCGCAATGACTCAGAACACCCATAACGAGACTTCTCCTTCCTTCTCAACCAGCCTTACAGACCGACTTCTTTTCAGTTCCTCTAATAGCAACATGATCCATCTCGATCTCGCTACAACATCTTAGTGGGGCGTTTACAGAATAAGGAGTCTAGGGGACAGAAAAGGCGGGAAGCAGGATTCCTCTCCAAGGCCGGAGCGTGGCACACCTGCCCTCAACTGCACCTTAAGAGGGGATGAGGGGCCACCCCTCACCCCTCAGGTGAGCCGGGGGAGCAGCTGCCCTCATCACAATAATCACCAAATAGGTCTCCACATTAACGCACAAAAGAACATTTACAAAGAAAATAAAGGCAAGATTCTCAAGTCTGTTGCTACACATAATCTAGTATTTCCCACATTTATTGTTTCTATCATGTAAAATAAACTCAAGTAAAAAGATGTAAATCTTTTCTTTCCAGAATTACACGCTTTGAAAAGCAGAATCACAACTCTGTACGTTCTTTCTTCAACTAGAATTTCTCTCCCATAGTGCTGTGAAGTAGAGAACAGTATTTTACCATGGCCTGTTAATGCTTTACTGGGATGTGGTCCTGCTGTTAGCCAAAATGGAGGGCAACAGTAATCCTGACTGGTCATCACGCCAGAACAGACACCAGAACCAGGAAAATCGCTGCAACTAAATAACAATACAAAACCAAACGCAACCACTTTGTGATCAATTTTATGACATACATTTAATTAGAATAGTCATAAAAATGTATCTGATTATTTACAATTCAAATCTAGCATGCAAGGTCAAAATGGAACCCAGCGCATCCTAAACTCTGCTTAAAGAAAGAAAAGGAGACTTCTGTAGTTTTGAAATCAGTTGAGAACTTACTCATGCTCCTGCATAACTGATTCTGAACCCTGCAGAGTTTTGTTCAAGCAGATACATTGCACTCAGTATACAAATGCTGGTTAATATTTATTTTATTCACAAGACAGCGTCAGATTTAAAAAAAATGTGTTGCAAATTATCTCATGAAGTTGACTAAGATGTTGAATTGTTGCATCATGTTGATGATGTTCTGTAAGACAGATGTGTATAGCCTGCACGATTTAGGCTTAGCATAATAAACATTATATTTTTATGTTAGATCAGAGTAAATCGGTGAAATCTACTCTAAATCTATCTAAGGCAATGAAGTTGTCTCCCTAGACTTATTCACAGAACTATGTCCAATCACTTTTGGACTCATGCAGATTTTATGTTTATATGGAAGTGGTGACTTCTTACTTAAACTGAACTTTGCATAAGTTAAATCCCTGGGGAAAAAAATCCATAATTATATGTACAATATCATTCGCTGAAGAACACAGCATTTCAAATTTAATTATAAAACCTAAACGTACTTAGCTAATCGGATCAATTGCAACTCACTAGCAAAGCACATCCTAATTTTCAAGACAGATGAAATTTTGCCACCTCTCAGCTGTTGTGAGAGCCAACGTCAGGTGAAAAGTAAGATAAACCAGACAAGCATGTTTTCCAAGCACCACATTACAGCAATTTTTTATGACTGTGTTGCAGAGATGTTCTCTGCAGATCTTTGATTTGCTAAGACTGGTTTTATCTTGCCGAGCCTCTCCTGAGCAGCAACCATGCTTTTGAGAAGGAAACAATCTCTTTTTTGACAGGTCCCATCATCCTTTCTTGCCCCAGGAATGCAGCAGGCCGGTTCTCAAAAGACTTTTTATGAATTTATGGGGGCAAAACTTAAATTCTACACATAGAAACAGGTGAAATCTCAAAATAGCTCCTAAGAGGTCCTGCTCCAGACCATAATTGCTGAGCTTACTCTAACAGACCTGGAGCAGAGAGTGAAGTAAAGTCTTTCTTCAGGCGCTCACTCCAGCAACATGACTTTGCCACCGTTCTCCTTCCACCGCAGAGCTGGGGAGGCTGTAGTGTCACTCCAGCTCTGCAAGATCTCTACTGAATAATCAGCCCCTCACAACAGGAAGGCAGCCGATGTGTTGTGACTCTGGATAATCAAACCCTTCTGGCTTCCTTTATCTTTTCTGTAACATCAACCAGTTTTCTTTTCTGCAATGGCGAGTTCTTTCAGATGGAGACCACCTCCTCCCTTGTGACTGTGTGGTGGTTAGTAAAATGAAAAATAAAGCTTAGAGTACTGCAAGACAATCGTATTTTCAATGCTCTGGCTATGTAACAAGCTATCAGACCGCACGATATACGGCATCTCTCTTCACAGTCCTCTCTGGTAATTCTGCTTTGGTTGCACATGCTGTCATTCATATGAATGGGCTTGAGGGTACTCTGGGCAAAAAAGGCAAAACTGAGCCCAAAACAAATGGTTTGCAAATGCTAAGATCCATACCACAGTCAGTCTACTGTAAATAGAAGGCAAAAATTAGCATATACAATAATTGCTAGTTTGTGTCATGGTTTTGTTTCCTTGTATTGCAAACATAATCTTAAAAGCTCCTGATGACGCAGCAGTTGCAAAATTAACTGCTCTAATCACAGCACACTCTCAGGTTGACACAAAGGCAGTTTTAAAAGGAATTAGTATCGCATTATAATTACATAGCTATAATATTATTTATTGTTTGCAATATTTGCAGTTACTTTGAGGTCTCAATTCTATGGTACTGGCTGTTTAAAAACACAGTTTCTCGAAGAGCTTGCTTAGCACGGAAAATCAGAGACAACAGGTGAATGTAATGGGCAGGCAAAAGGCACAGCAGAGAGGTAAGAATAGCCTGACAGCTGTGCCAGATAAAGTAACCAGTATTTTCCTCTTTTAAAATAAATTTTGGCACACATAGGGGCAGGCAAATCAAAGCAATTCAAACGCTGCCAGAGCCCTATTGACATCTATATAGTGTGCTGCTTCTCTATGAAAAACCAAATTTCCTCTAAAACACTCCACAACCTCCAAGGACAGGGAACGTGCCCCAGCATCACCCTCTCTAATCTCTAACAAACAGAGGAAGTCTGGGCTAGGAGAAAAGCACCGAGAAGCACGAGGATCCCAAGGAAAGACAAACAGGTGGACGATCAGGAGCAAAACAGCAAGGAGAACACCGGTTGTACAAGAAAAAGCACTGAAGAGCAATATGGTCCCAGATGCATGAGACGGGGTGCCAGGCCTGGCCAAAGCCTGTCAAGGCCAGTGTCTCATCCCTGAGTCAAGGAGGGTGAATGTGGGAACAGCTCAAGAGAATTCTCCCGAATTCAAATAACTTGCAGCAAAACAGTGTCCTGAGCCAGAAGCAGTGCCTCTGGATATCACAAGGGATTTTTCTCCTGTCTGTTTGCTTTCTGATCCTACACAAGCATTTAGCTTCCACTATATCTTCCGAAGAGTTTCATAGCTGAACTAGATCTTTTATTGAGAGTTAGCGCCTTTTGTTTGTTTTGCCCCTCTCACATAAAGTTTGCACTGCTGCAGAGGAAGCAGTGAGCAGCTGGTCCTTATTCACCTTCTCTGTGCAACTCAATTTTACAGACTTCGACCCTATCCCCCTTGGGTCACCTCTTCTGGATTGAAGAGGTGCAGTCCACTGAGTCACTGCTTGTGCTGGAGCTGTTCACAGGGAAGTTCTTTGATCATCCTTGTTACCCTCTTTGACTCTTTTCCAGGTCTGCTGCTCTCCTTTTTGAGAGGAGGAACTGAAGTGCACAAAGTATGCAAGGTTGCCCTGGCTTCTGGACACAGCAAATTTCCTCAATCCTGCAGCACCAACGAAAAGCCAGACTTCTTGGAAAAAAATCCTGGAGTGCTTCGTGCAGTGCTGCCACAAAGATTCTCACTTCCATCACCTAGTAAAATTTAAGGCTAAAAATAAAATAATCACTTGCCACTTCTATTTCCTTGCATTTTTTTTGCTTACTTGCAAATATGGGAACATTAGCATGGACTGGATAGTTTCAGTTTTTGAAATGTGTAGTTCTCTCACAATATCTTTTGATGTTTTATGGACCTCCAGACATCCACAGACCACATGCTGAGTAACACTGCTGTTCAGTGCTTTAACAAACAGCCAAACAGGAGTTAAGGGGACAAAAAAAGTTTGACTCAAATTGCCCTCTATGGTACGAGTAACTGCTCAGGAATTTTCTGTATATATTCAAAACCACTTAGACATAATCTGATGCTCATTTCTCGTGCTATAAATTCACACGTGTATGCTCGAGTGTGGTTCACTGTTTTGGACCCGAGGCACGAGAGAGATTAACGCTTCCTTGTGAGGATGCATCTTAATATGGAGGTAAACCCAAGAACCACGGTGTTCATAGCTGAACTAGCTGAGAACCCCTAGACACAGCATGAAGAATACGGCCAAAACCCTATGAGAGACATCATGCCTGTGCTTTTAGGGCAAATACTAACAAACATCAACTATTTTCTCACAGTAGCTGACCTGTGTGCAATTTTTTATGACTCATTGAAAACTTGGAACAGCTGTAAGAAATGGTCAGTAAATTTAAGCAAGACCAGAGTGGATCAGCAATTGTACTGAAACAAAACATTACAAACCTGAGTGATAAATTGCATGAGATGCCCATAATGGAAGGCTTGAGGCTGCCGTTGCAAAGGATCACCCATGAAGACAGAATCACTGGACAAGAGATAAAGTCAATATATTCCTACGGATTTACCCATTTTATGGCTTCTAACTAGCCTTGCCCAACTTTGTAGATCATAAACTGGAAAAATTTTCATTTAAAGAGTATGCTATACCAGCTGAAAATTTCACATTTGCTTGAATTTATTACTAACTGACATTACAATCCCAGCAATTCATAAATTTCCACACTGGTCAGCAAGCTGTGACCCACAGGAAAAATGTTATGCTGACCTCATTGCAAGAGCAATGCTAAAACCTAGAAGACACGGAGTTATCATTTTTTAGCAATGGCGTTTCAATGGATTCAAGTAGTTGAAAAGCTAGTATGATTCTCTAAGGTAAACGTTGGAGTTGTAGAAAAGAAAACAATGGAGTCCATATGTTGTGGAAAAATACATGGGATAACAGCTCCTTGGGAGAATGGCTGCAGAGACTAAAATATGATACGTACAATCTACATATCTGAAGATTATAAATATTTATTTTATATTATTTAGACTTGTGGGTAGATCTAAGGAAGCCACAAAGAAAAAGTTTATACTGAGAGAAAGTCTGGTGAAAGAAAACAATCCAAACAAAATCCCCAAAACTCTACAATGGAGGAATATGGCAACATTTTTAGCACTTGATATTACATAGTCCCTTGGAAATGTAAGAACTCCTATTCTGCCTCAATCAGTAGCTCACCTACTTTAATACCCTGTTTCTGTCAGTTACAAGCTTTAGATGTTCCAAATAAGGTTCAAAAACGTGACAGAATAACTTTCCCACAGCTTATTCCCAGTTTGTAACGTGAAGAACATAAGTTTATATTCCTTATAAAATGTTTATTTCCTTTAACACAGTTGCACGTTCTCACTCTCTGCACAAATATCTGATCTTCCCTTGTATCTCACATACTGCAGTCACAGTACTGAAGAAGGACCTGCATTTCCCAGGATTACCACTGGATCCATTTTAAAGAAAAATCTGCTTCCTTCCTGCTCTACAGTTCAGCAGCTAAGTCCAAAAGAGTGCCCCCCAAATATTTATGTGCACATGTGACTTGTTTTCATTAATGACCCAGGTATACCATTCTGCAGTTCTATTTTGCACTTACAGATCCAGTTTTACTGACTTGGTGGTAATTAAAACTAATTCCTGCCTTTTTTTTTTTAATTTTATTTTGCATTTACTTAACTCACACATTAAATTCAAGAGGTTCCTCCTATTGAGAGATTCTGTTCTGTCTGTCCCAGAGGCACAAGAAGAGAAAATGGGTGAAGGTGCTCAGTCATGCCTGAACACCCTTTAGTCCATCTCCAGAGCACTGCAGGAAGTGGGAAGGAGACTATCAAGCCTTCCCACCCTAGGGAGGCTCACGGCATTGCCACTGCGGGTGCTTTATTCCGAGTGCACACTGACAACCATCAAGCAATAAACAGGGATATTTCAAATCAATGAGAACACAGACGCATCCAGTAACAAAGTAGCCATCCCAAATGACAATTAATTAAATGTCACCATCAGAATTGTCTTTGGGGACAGAACCATCCTCATGAGCTCCTGGGTGTAGACAGAGGAGGGTGAGAAGGGAATTGTGGCCCACTTGCTCCCAGGGAGCCAAACCCCAGAGGTGCAGAGAGTGGGAGCACCCAGCCTATGCTCTGGCTGTGCTGTGGGTCTCCATCAGCATGCCTGACCCTGGCCTTTGCTGCAGGGCTGAGGACCCCACTCTGCTTTCAGGAAGGTTTATGCACGTTTAATTATAGGCATATGCCAGGAGAGAGCTCAGCATTGAGTTTCCCCCTTTCTTGCCTTGTTATATTTGCAATACTTAATGTTCCATAATTGATTACATGCAGTTTGTACCAGCTGTAGCTACAAGGTACTGCAGATTCACTTTGGATGTAGAGGCAGTAAAATTAGAAATGCTCAGGCCACCGGTGCAATTCAGTGAATACGTTTGGCAAGACAGAAAGAAAGAATTAGTGCACTGGAGACTAACCTTTCAGGAACAAGACAGGTTTACTCTGAGCATTAATTCTGAAAGGAATGAGGTTGTGGCTTCAGTTCAGTCTTCAATAGTCTTCATCATAAAAGCACTACAGATAATATACCATAATCAGTGATTTCTGATCAGGAGAGTCCAATATGCAATTTTCTAGCACATACTGGAACTACACTAATGCTGTAATCTGAAAAAACAAACAAAACAATGCTCCAGTCTACATATATCAACAGAAAACACAGGCAAAACAATTTAAATATTTTGGCTGTCGAGCCATTTGAGGGTCTAGCCACATCTTCCATTAAAATTAGCATCCAAAAACTCCAGTTCTGCTTTGGAGTGCTCCACCTTTAGAGTTTTCTTAGTGTGTACAAAACATCATCTTTTATTGTTGTTAGCAGTGGCGACTCCCTCACTACCAGTCTTAGTCCAGAAAAGTAAAAGTATTCCAATTTAATGCAAATTAGTTTTTTATCTGTTTTGTTGGAAAAACTGTTGGAAAAAAACAGTTTGAATTAAATTCAGTTCAGCAGGAAAGTTCAATTTTACATCCCCTCTTTAAAATTAGTGTATATGGTTATTATTAATTTCTGAATCACACCATGTGCTCTTTCCTACAATAATTGCTAACTGAAGTCAACAGCAGTACTGTCATCCATTTTAATGGGCTGGGATCACGCCACAAGACACAAAATAAAGACATTTCTTGTTTCAAAATGCCTAGGATCAAAACAAGAAAAACACAAGAGACACACTGGGAAACCCAGAGGGATGAACGACTAGGAATTTAATTTCTCATTTATTGCTAATATTATTGTTGACTTGCTCGTTAATGTAACGTAGCACTTACATTAAGGGATCTGTGTCAGAGTGACCCACTAATGATGATTTGTATCTGCTGCGAGGATAGGCGGACATAGAAGAGACTATTTCGGTGGTGTTCAGGGGCTATTTCCCTGTCATTTAGGGGATTTAAAGCTCTTAAGCAGTTACAGGCTTGTTTATTTTTAAATAATTAGAGATGGCTGAATTGTAAGTCAAAGAAGACAGAGGCAGGATAAGGGGCCTCTGCTATCTATAGTGCAATCGCAGCACAAAGGAGAAAGCAGGAGCTACAGGGCTGTTTTTCTCCCCCTCCACACCAGGTGGAAGAGCTTCCCAATTTTCTTGCGCAATGCCCTGGCCAGCACAGCTATGTCCCTCTGCAGGTGAAGGCAGCTCCTCATCACCACAGGATTTCCTAAGCCACAGCACTCTCTCTGAGCGTGTGTGACTGGTGTTTATTCCCCACGCAGGACTGACCAGACCTCCCTGCCGCAATTCTTCTGTACAGCTGCGTTAGGCACTGTCACTAGCTGTATACTTTGTTCACAAAGCAACTGAAAGTCTGCTGGAACTGACCTGCCGCGGGAGCACACCCTGAAGCAAGGACCTCCCTGCTTATAACTTTACATTTTTTGTGCCATGCTGACATGTCATCTTGGCTTCCAGGTTAGCATAGGTTCACATTCTGCGCTATGAAGCCCTGGCAGTGGATCAAGGGCGGTTGGGGAAGGGGCTCTGAGGAGGAGAGGGGGGAAAGAACTCAACTTTGCATAACTAAACTGGACCCAAAACTGGATCTGGTGAAGCTATAGCTATCTAGCAAAAAAACGCCCTACAGCTGATACACCTTGTCTAAAGAACAAGCATCAGGCAGTGGCAAATGCCCTCTTTTGCCAGAACAACCTGCGTTCCCCATGGAGGCTGATCAGCACAGATGCACTAGCAAACCTCTCCTAGCGTACACAAGCCTAAAAGAGTCACAGGGATACACCTCCAGCCCAAGCCTTTCAAAACGCCTTCCACCAAATTTATTCTTTATTAGGGGTCACTGATCATGGTTGAATAATGAAAAGCACAAGGGGAATACATACTTAGAAACGTCAATTTGTAAGACAAGGAAAGACCAGCTGCTTGTAATGGCAGGCATGGACATATGCACAGGGGACACTGTCCTAATACCAGCTTGGTTTGGTTTTGTCTGGTTGCTTTTCAAAACAGTATACTTACTATTCCACCTAGGAAACGGGTACCACTTACCGATGAAATTTGTAACCCTCTACTACAGCGAGCATTCTTGGACACAAGTGTCCAAGCAGAATAGGCTGATTAAAATAGGCAGAACACAATTAAAAATGTTTGAGTGGCAACTAAACAACTGCTGCTTTTAATCATGGGTGATGTTTATATCTGTGCAAGTGGGTGTAAAATTCTTCTGCTATTAAGGCAAACCAGTGGGAAACCAAGCCTGTGGCTCACACTGCAACGGCAATCACATTATCCTGTCTCCCATCCTTGGCCTCTACTATGACTATGAGAGCCAATACCAGCAATAAATCAATAACTCTCTACTCTTCACATCTGGGTGTTTGTTTGTAAATCAGGATCATGCAGAAGCCCTCACATATCTATAGCAAACACTGGAAGGAGACCCGGGCAACTGATATTATCCAGGCCCTTGCAAAGCAGATGCAAACCAACAGTGTTTCTTGCTGTTCTTTCCTTAACTGGGCTGGTGCTTTATCCACTCCATCTACGACTATTTAGACTGCAGGCTCTTCAGGCCAGGGACCACCTACTGTGTGCGTGTTTCTACAGTCTCCGGAACAAGGCTTCCATTTTTGCTGGTTCTCCCTAGGCTAGACCATAATAAATATGATTATTTTAACAATAACACACATTAATAATCGTTAATGCATTGCTTCAATTTTCCTTTGAAATGCAATCTGTGCTCTCCTCCCTCTCAGCAGTTTAATTGCTGGCTGAACTTTTCTCAGTTAACTGAAAGCGCCATAGGTAAGATTTTTTCCATTATCAGCACTTTTAATCTTTGAGTAATTTAAAGCAAATACATCTTTCTCTGTGACTGCAAATAAGCCCAACTGTTGGGGGTTTTCTTTGTGGTTTTTTGCTTTTGGGGGTTTGTTTGTTTTTTTTTTTTACTTTTCTGAACTTTTAAGTTATTTTCTAACAGCAACCTGTCCTGGCAGCGGTACTGCAGACATGACATAATGCTGGCTGTTAATGGCTACCTAACCCTGACTGTCAGCTCTCCCCTCACTTTTGATGAGTAAATCCCCATTTCGATGAACGCTCTCAGACCCTCTTGTGCCTACCAAACTCACTGTGCTCCCAGGCTGGGCCACAGCCACGGCTCCTTTTAAAGCCCCTGTCTTCCTCAACTCAGAAATGGGGCTCTACCTCCTTTAAGTGCACCGGGTTGTCTGCTCTTTCATAGGCATCTTCAAGTTCCTGGGGCTGTGGGAGGCCACACCGTTCTCGGCTTTCCAGCACATCGCTGCCGGGAGCGGGTCCGTGCCAGCAGCGCTGAAAAGCGTGCGGGGGCATGGGGGGGCGCGGGGCAACAGCTGCCTAGCGCAGCGCGGTCACCGTTCTGGGCGGGCGTCTGCCGGCCAGAAAAATCGGCGTAAATGTTACGAACGTCACTGGCACGCTAAGCAAAGGAGAGTCAACCAACGCCACCCCGGCCCTGAAAATAACCCTGCTCCCAGGGCTGCTGGTTGGCGTCCGGCTCCCGCGTGCCTGCGAAAGAGCACAGCGGTGTCACGGGCTGGCTGGGTCTGTCCACGCTCTCCGGCCGGGGCTGTGCTCGCAGCGCACGAGGCCCGGCCGTGCCCCTCTGTGCCAGCAGCCAGCTGCAGGCTGTAAGGAGAGAAGTCCAGTCCCCTCAAGGAGAAAAAAATCCAGCATTTCAGCTGGCTGTTTAGGTTTTAGAGAACTATCTTCCTCACACAAAGAATTCCTCTCATCTTACTCCACATCAAACACGCTTATTTATAGGAGCGGTACGTATGACAGAGGAACCGGGGGGCCCCATCACCGACCAAAACCCCACTGTGCTAAGCGCTGTACAAATACAGAGCAAAGAGATGATCCTTTCCCCGAAGAGCTTACATCTAAGCGTAAAATGGAAAAATCTCATTATTGACAGATTAATGACAATCTGTCAGAGTAACCATTCCTATTAGGAGTGTCTTGTGGAGAAAAGTCATACAGGGCCCTTATAATTATCTAAGGATAGCTAATCTGATGCGAAAATTGAACAGTTAAAATTAAGAACTCACCTCCATGGTAATATTATATTAAAAAAGGTGAGTGTGATATGAGTACATAGGAACATTTTAAACAGAACATGCAGACGAGTAACTCCCAGGGAGGGAAGAGGCCAAGGAATGAATTTCTTTTGTGAAGTTCATAAAAACATGCAACATTTATGTCCTTAGAACTGGTGTTTTTAAATAACTTCTGTGTATTTTCCTCTTTCAGCCCAGTTTACTGAGGTAATTTTAATACCAATGCTACAAAAATAAGTAAGTCACTAACAGGCTATGGGTTGGTTTTTGGGGTTTTTTTGCACATTAGTGCTACCTTATTTATATTTGTGAAAAGAAGATTTTCCTCAAATTAGTGCTTCTTTTGCTTGATCATCTATAATTCAGTTATTAAAGATTGGCCAAACACAGTGCTAAACTTCCTGAGTCACACAGTTTTCATAACTGCAAGAAGTTAGTACAGAAAAGGTCATAAGTATTTGTTCTGCATGTACAAATTGCATCCACACACAGAGCTTGCAACAGCCTAAGGACAATTTTGCACTACTCTTGTTCAGTCTCACAGTTGCCATCTGAGATGGAGAAGCCTTTTGATATTCAATACAATATTTGACAGTGTCGGCACTTAGATGATATCTAAGTATATGTCAAGAAACACAACTAGAAGGAGCTTGAGGAAAAAAGCTCTTACATCCTCATGTGGTGTAAACGAGCACGCACTCATGCGCGCCAGTGAAAATCACGCTGATTTACACGATGTGAGCATCTGGCTCTTTTCCAAGCGTAAGGACTTACCGCCCAAGGGCAAGAAACAGCCCATGACGTTATTTCACATGAGCACATGATTTTCCCTGCATTATTACTGGGTAACTCCCACGTGGCTTCTCCCACCCTCAGGAAGGAAAGATTCTGACCTCGACTTCAAATGAAATTATTCAGGCTGAAATTACCTTGGCCATAAAATGTTCAGGCCCCCAGCTAGGGCCCAAAGCACTACTGTTGTACCATTGATGTCTAACTTGAGCATTAGGACTTCTGAATTTTCACACATTTATTGTGACCAATCTTGCCATTTACTCCTGTTACATGATTACCAGGATACACACAGTGTTTAGGTCTAATCCTGCAGTCCTAACAATTACAAACACTCCAACCACCCATTACACTCATTACAGACTTGTAAAAGGTGTCTAAAACCAAACATCACAGCAGCCGGCAAACTCTTTGTACTGAAATGCAAATATACGCATTTTCAGTAGTTTAATAAAACCAAGGCAATCATTCCAAAGGGCTTGCTGATCAATAGGATGAAATGAGTGTGCTAAATATGAGGGAAGCGAGCTTGGAATTAACTGAAAACGTATGACAAAACACAAACGGGGCAATTCTACTTCTCTAAAAATCAAGGTTCGTCAAATTTTGAAATGACAGCCATCGGTACTTAGAGAAACCTATTTATGGCTTACGCACTGCTTTAAGAAACTTCCAAAGATGAAGGAGAAACTGTTCCAGATTTCATACAGTTAACGTATTATACCAGAAAATGCTTATTTTTGATGTTTTTCATTGACACACACTGATATACATTATGTCATTTGAAAAAATGGCAGCTTTGTCTGTACTTAATAACTACAAGGCGTGGGTAAGTAACAGCTAAAGCATAAAACCCTAAGGACAAGGCTTCATTGTGAGCATTAAATAATTATTACAAGGCAAAATTAGTCAGAGTAATATCTCTGGTTTACTTCAAGCGATGTGAGGTCTGATCCAGAGCTGAATTTACTGTCAAGTCTAGTTATGATGGCATTTCACACTGTATTTTTTGCTTATAATTAAAGGGGCAAAATAAATTTTATTTTTTAACCAACCAGTTTCATTTATTAAATCCAGTTTCTGATAATAATTAATTTTAGACTTTAAACTTGCCCTAGTTTTATTTCTAAGTGTATCTGAATTTCTTTCTTCTTATGTAAAAAGCTCTTTAGCATATGAAATTGACTACACAGGAGAGAAACAGTGGGGTTTCTGCCTGTCTTCCCCCAAAAGTGACAAATAGATATTATTAGGAATTTTGAAGTTAATAAACCTGAGAGGAAAATAATGTTCTTTTAACTACCATTATCATTTTTACACAATAGTAGATACAACATAGGGTCTTGCAGTTGGCACTATACTTTCAAATAATGCCTGTATTTAAATCCAGTCAGTTTCCATATTTGCCAAAAGAAACGTGGTACATACGTTCTCGTTGGTAGAGAGAACGTTGGTAGCTGTGGAAATGATTCATAAAAAATGCTGCATTAAACTGAATGTTAGCATTAAGAAACCCGTTACCTACCCATCTGATTACTATTTATATTGAGTAGCACCCTCCATTTCAAATCCAAGAGCAGAACTTCGCTGTGCTAGATAAAAAATCGAATAAATAAATGAATAAATACACTGCAGCACGTCCAACTGGCAGGGCCAGCAGGGCTAATTGCCTCCTCCTTCTGCCATGGCTATGGAACAAAAAAGCCCACACCCGAAAACAAGGAAAAAAAAAATCCTGTCGGGGTCTGTCATGTGTGGCCTGCCACCCAAAGCCTATACTGAAGGGTCTTCCCCTCCCACAGCACAGGTCTTTTCCTTGAGGAGAGGAAACACTTCTTTTTCCTGGAGCGTATGCAGATCCAAACCGACGACAGCTGAAATATATGTCATTCTAATGGGTTCTGTCATAACTGGGCAAAACACAGCAATGTTAGAAAGCATTTATCAAAGATATGACAGGGCTTTCAAATTATGCTGCCTTTCAACCCAACTGCTTAATAAAAATGTGCGAAGTGATAGAACACTTTACCTCGTCAACATCACTAGCAGCAATAGACTTATTTTCTTTGGGAACAGCTATTCAAAAGTAACTTGACTGAACTTCAGAGTCATAATTATAGGAACTACAGTTGAGGGATTAAAAAAAACCCACCACCACCTGTGCAACAAAGTAATTATATAAACATATTATCTTTAAAACAAACATTTCAGCTCTAATGAAGTTGCTTGCTTTCCTTTCCTGAGATGAGCAAAAATTCCCTTGTGCACTTCAGTCCTTTGGCAGCTCCCATGAAAGGGGAGTCTGGCCTGAGCAAGGGCTGCAGCACCGGCTCCTGACGCCGCCGCTGCACTGCTGCCATTTGAAGGGCAATTCAGCTGAATAGGCTTGGATGGTAAATGCTCTCAAGCTTTCTGCTCTACTCAGGGTCTCTTACATGCTACGTTAATACAAATAACAGTAAAGAATATATTACTGTAAGTTTTCAAAGGCTTGCTATGAAGACCGCCCCTTATGCCCTCAGAAGTCAAGAGAAGTTTTTGGCATTGGTTCGAGTGGGGTTAGGAGGAGTCGGAGAAGCTCACATCCCACTGAAGACACTGAAGAGTTTCCACTAATCTCAGCTACAAAAACAAGTCACCATCTTGGGTCACCCTTCAAGCACGGACCAAATGTCGCTCAGTTTTACATACACAAGAAACCTCCTTCAAAGCCCGCAGATTTCAATGAAACCAGGAGTTCACCAACAGTGTTGAATTTTAATAGACAGCAGTTCAGCAAAGTACGCAAGAACATGTCTAGCATTAGTTGCTTGGAAGTTTTCTGGCTGGTTCTTGGGATGTGAAGTGTCCTCAGGTACAACCCTGTATGTAGCACTTATTCATAAAGCTCTGGTTACTGAGGTGGCACAGCAACTCGCTGTGAGCATCTCTGACAGGCAGGTCCTTTTTAGTTCTTGCCTGTTTATGAATTTAGAGGTCTAGATTTAAGCAATCAGTTTTGTATATTTTGCCTTTTGGGTCTGAATCTGGCTGTTACCACAAATATCCACTGTGACTTAAAGTGTTAAGAAATATAGCGCATAAAAAAATCTGTTTAGATCTTAGTTTTCAAATACGGAGGACTGCTTACAAATACCCTTATGTTTCCTTACCTAGTAAATTTGTGTGTTATGGACACCTTTCCCTCTGTTTAGTACCAACCTAAAGTCAAGAACCCTAACGCCAAATTTCCATTGCTTAAGCTCCAAATGCTGTACATTTCTCTCATGGCCATTTCACTCCCTGTCTTCTACTTACAGCACAGTAACAGAGCCAAAATTCAAATTCACCTCAGTTTCTGAAATTTCCTCCTCCGCTTCCCCATTTCTTTATTTCTACAGTGGATTTTTTCCAGTTTGTTCCTATGTTCCGTATCTGACAAAGCAGCCATTCCTGTTTAACCTGCCCTGACCGCTTCTGTTAAAGCCCTGCTATCCAAACTCCGCAAGCCATTGCCCTCACTGCTCCTCACTGGTTACAAGCGAGAGATGTGACCCGTCAGCTGCTGCCCGGGGCTTTCTGCAAGCAGCTGGGTTACCTTGCTGCAGGCGCTGATGTACCCAGCTGCCCAGAGTGGATGTCCCACCACGGTAAGAGGTGACCTCCCTGCTGCCATGGGTACGCCAGGAAGCTGAAGAGGACAGCGTTGTTCCGAAAGGGCAAAATCTTCCCTTTGGACACCCTTTCAGAAAACCGTCACGAAGCCTAAAATCCCACTGATCACCGAGAAATCTGTGAAGCTACCCATGCTGTGGAGAAATGAACTCAGATACTTAGATACCAGTATGACAAGTTTTAACTGGACTGGTACTAAATGATACACAGCCCTGCTCTGTTTCTACACATAGGCTTCAATTTCCCTCTAAGTCAGGCATCAGTGCAGGAAACCCAGACACAAAAACTGTGTCTCTCCCTGGGCTTTCATTTCTCCCCATGGGTACCAGACCCTCCTGCCCCAGGTCCACCACACTCACAGGCCTGGGGATCCGCTTTTTGTCTCACCACACCACTGCACTTCAGCCTCCACCACAGTCCTGGTATCTTAGATTACGCATCAAGAGGGCAATGCTGTAAAACAAACTCACTGGTCACATGCCTCCTCCTTGCTGATTTCTCCCAGAGCTCCTAATAAAAGCCATTATGTTAAAACACACACAAAGCCGTCAGGCACATACAGACACACACGCACACACCTCCCTATTTATTAGGCGTAGTGGCTTTATATTTAAGGTAGTATATCAGAGCCCTGAAAAGAATTTTTAACTGATATATTTAACAATTATTCCTTTGCCAAGAAATGCATTTGAGCCTCCATTTTCAACAAGTTACTGATTTTGTATGGGTTCTCCAGGGGTATTCAGAGTAAACCATGCATGGCACAGGTGTTCAGCCCCAGCTGCCTGAAGGGACCCCCGGCAGAGCAGCAGCTACCCAGACAACAGGACCACCGAGCAAATTGTGCAGAGCGGGCTGGGTTTCTCATGCGCGCAGCACCCTCATATCCACAACCCTAATCTGGAGGGAATGCCATTAAAAATAGCCCATGACCTCAGCTCAACCTTCCATGGCCACACAGTTTTGCCCAAGAGTGGTCTTTTACTTATATTCAATACGTAAAATAAAATAACCGCCCTGCCAATTTTCAGTACAATGTGAAATCCTGGCTTGTGACACCCCAGAATGGAACAGTAAGAATATATGCAAAAAAATCCTTGTTGGCACTCTCCTGACCGAAGTGGCTATGGGCCAGATTTTTCATGATGCAATTTCCCAGAGGAGCTGGTTTTTAGGCCAGAATCTCACCTCATCTGTGCTGAAGAAACTCCAGTGGAGCTGCACAGGTGAATCTGGCTTTTTATGTGTAACCTGCTATCACATTTTTGTTCAGAGAATTTTGTTCTGTATTTTAGCATCATCATTCTTAACAACCTGCAAGACAATTTTCTTCAACGAAAGTTCTTATTAGGCTTTATATCTATGACCTTAGGTTATCTTTTATAGTTCATCTACACAAGCTTAGAAATCAAGTTTTGCCTGCGGTAGCCAGCCCATCAATTCATTCGATTGTCCAGTACAACTTCCAATTCTCACAAGCAATTTGACAATTGAGAGTATTTTGCACCACATGTTATGAAGTCTAGTGTTGCAAAAATAATGAGACCTGGAATTACACATGGCATTGCAAGTCTACTCATTTAACCATGAATTTTCAGGTAATTTAGATGTTTCGATAACAGGCATACTATAGGCCAACCTGCCATATTACTCTTATCACAAAAATGTCATGTGCCTGTCTCCTAGCTTGCACACATGCCAACTCTCAGACTCTCATCGAACCTTCTCTAATTCACAGGATACATAAGCAAAATACATTGTTTTTAATGGATGGTATCATAAATAGCAGAGCTCTCCAGCCACTAAACAGAGCTCTTGGGTCATTCACTAAGGTTTGTAATTCATTAATAGGGCATATACGAATCTTCCTTGATGGGAAAGACAGGAGAAACCTGGGTCAACTTGGCCTACTAGAGGCACAGAGCTGGACTCTGCTCCTGGTGACTTCGGTCACGAGTGGGTGAGGAAAGGGGTGTCCTGCCTTTCCCCATGGTCCCACACAAGAAAGGCCCCTTGCTTGGCTACCCTGGAGTCAAATGCCGGCACAGGCTGGAAGGCTACCGCCAGTGGCCACACACTCCAACCCTTTGCCGGGGGTTAGGATACTTGTCACCAGCTCATGACGAGCAGACTGGATGCAGCAGGTCTTGTGCATGTCCACTGCTAAGAAAATAGCTTCCAGAAGGCAAAGGTGGTCCATGAGGCGGGAGGGAGCAGCGACTGCAGGAATGGCTGGGGTATGAGTCACCGTGGCAGGGCAGTGAGCCCCTGCTCCTGCCTGGAACTGGGGAGGAGGCACCTCGCCCCAGCTGCCGGGGCAGGGTGCCCAGGTGCCCATGGCAGGACCAGGACTCCTGGTGGCAATGATGCTGCAGGTGGCGGCATCATAACTAAGATAAATCATAACAGGTCATAAATCACATCATTTAGGGAATGTGAAGAATTTGTGAAGCATCATGTGATTATATGAAATCATAAAATAAATCATAAATAATAATAAAAAATGTAAAGGCAGCCACCCAGCTCTGGCAGACCAGAGAGCAGTCTGGTCTCACCGCACCCACGCGGTGATGGCTGGCTGTCCCACATCACCAGACATGATTTCTCTCCCACCTTTCTTCTCTTCCTTCACCTCCTGCCTAAATCACCGCATGCCCCGGTGGGGGGGAGCAGAGGCAGGCTGCCAGTGCATAGCTCAGCACCCGCCCTAGAAATGTGACTTCACAACTGTTTGCATGGCCCAAGTTTAGCAACCTGTAACAATATCTCAAATCCCTCTTACTGCTGTATTTAAAGTTAGCTTTACCTCTTACTGCTTTTATTTCTGCAGTTAATCTGCAGCTTGAAGCCAGTGAACTCTGAAGCCTTACAATATGCTATAGTATGGGGTTAACCTGCAGTATCTTCTTAAATTACACGGATGGTTTAATTCAAAGAAAAATGAGCAGGTATAGAAAAGCCAGTCTTGAAAGCAGATTGTAAACACTGCAATGCTTTCAGCAAGTTCAATTCACTTCCAATTTTGATCTGCTATTTTTACAGATTTAATGAATCTGTCAGGTTGATACCATGCAATGGGATAAGTGAGCAGTCAACTTTGTTGTTCATGTTTTGTTTTCATGTTTCCAATTAAAACCAAAAAAACACAAGCAATTAATGGGAAACACTAAAATGTAAGAACGCAACAGCTTTTAAACATATGGGAACTTTCATCTGAGCAGGAATTTTCCCTGGAAAAGATTGAGGTGAGCTCACAGCTTTCAATCAAAGATCTCTTTATTTCTAAAAAACTTAGTTGAGGTTGGTTAAGGTTATCATGTAATAGGTGACTTTACACAACTTTAGAGACTGGCTTTACTAGAATGAATTATTGATGTCTTACTTTTGTAAGTGAATGACTTGCAAAAACCAGCATACAGTATATTTCACTGCTGCAAGCTCTGCAGAGTTAATGCAGCTCTGGGAAAGCGAGCCGAATTCTTTCTCTGAATTGCACATCAACGAAAACAAGACTGTAACGGATACAGTTACTTTGGAAATGGATCAGTCTTCAAAATGTTAAAAACAATTTCTGTACCTGAACCCTGCTGATAATTTATATGGCCTTATAACTGTTTTTCCTGTTTTCAGAAGTTTTTCTCTTCCTAATTGACAGAAGCTGAACATCTATTTCAGTGGAGCTCTGCCAGTTTATACGGGCTGAGGATGTGGCCCATATTTTTAAAAAGGGAGGTCTTTTCCACTGTTTTGCCATCTGCCAAGCTCTACTTTCAGCTAATTAAATAACATCAAGTTCTAGCAAGCGTTTTCAGGCCATTAGAGTTTTCCATTTCGGGGCCCCTACAGGTACCTAGCAAGTCTGGCTTCAGAACCGAGCCATAGATTCAAAGGTGCTGACAATGCTAATCGCCTTTTAAAAGCTGGAAAATATCCTGACAGTTTGGAGACTCTCTGTGGTTTCCATCCAAAGTGAGTTTGTGTAAGATCTGTGAATGCGAGCAAACAATCTTACACACTTGTTGTTACTGGGGGATTGACTTTAAGTATCTGTTGTTTCAACTGTGTCAGTCACGAAGTCAGATAGCACGGGAAACAAACCTGTGTAATGCCCCATGGTAGACGGAAGGGTGCAGACAGCTTGCTCCTGATAAACAGTGAAGCTATTTATCACGTTGAATTGTTCCCCCTTCAGCAGTCTTCGCATTGCCCACTATGCCTACCCTTTGGTCCAGCTCCTCCACAAGCTGCTCACTGCCTTTTCCCACCCCAAGCCCTCCAGCTTCCTCACAGCACCCTATAGCCACAACACTGGCTGCGGAGATGAGCAGCAGCAACTGCCTGCTGGGAAAAAGAAAAGCATTTTATTTACCTTCTACTCTACAGTTACAAACATAACAAACATCAAATGTCTCACAGATACCTAAATGAACAGTTACTCCACGTAACCATGGATTTCCTATCATTTTTAGCAGTTTCTTTCCCTCTCTGCTGTTCATATGATAAATCCACTTATGCTACTGGTCTTAAAACAGACTGTAAACAGCCAGAGCAGAGATTGTCTCATCTTGTGTGCACAAGACCTACTACAATGGAGCCTTTATCCTGCCTGTAGACTTTCAGCACTGCTATAATTCAAATACCACTAATAATGATAGTGAATGTGGAATAGTATGAGTGAGACATTAACAAGAACAGAGAATAACCCTCTATCAACCAGAAGCTCTATAGGAATAATGGAGTACACCAGCAATACTAGTAGGGTTTGCACGCATCCTGCTTTTTATCCTGAAAGAGCCCAAAACACCTTCTCAAATCTACGGAAAGACTATTTCAAACACATCATATTGAATGAAGACTTTTTATCAAGATGCAGCAGCCCCACGTGCCATTTGGAGCTAAAAAGGAGAATGACCTTTGCCAGCTGAAACTGTCACTGGAGAAGGGAAGGGAGGCCTGTGCGTACTGGCACGGCTGAACGACAAGCTCTGGCTTCTGTTCTGTGTAGGATAAAACGAGAATTACCCCAGTCTAAATCAGCCTCTCATCCATTGTACTGCCCACTATGAAAAAAAACCACAAAACAAAACCCCAACAAACAAAGCGTTAATAAGCAAAATGTCCAGCAAACAAGAAAACAGTACTTTTCACATAGCTTCTCATGCCAGGAGCATCCTGGTTTCAGCCCAGACATAAATGTCAGATCAAGACACCAGTAAGATTTCACTGTCATTTCAATGACACACTCACACCTTCAAGTAAGCCTCTACAGAGGTGCGTTCGTATGTATAAACTTCAAACGTGATTTAAGCACGTCATCCTACACTGACAAAGTTGTATTAGTGCAAATCTGTGTGTGCCTATTGTAACTCTGAGTCATATAAGTCCATGGCTGATATTTTAACACCAGTTTAATGGCTGATATAAGTAAGTCTAATTTCCAGGTTTATATGACCACAATAGCTCTTCTCCTTCCCTTCCTAATTAATTTATCATATGGAACCAACACTCGTAGATTTCCCTTGAAATGATGTTAATGTAAAGGACAACAAATAGGACTACAATGTTCAACGCAGCTGACCAGTGGACAGCAACGTCCTCTTAACAAACAAGTGGAGCTGCCCGAAACGGTCCGGGTTTGGAGGGAGGCAAGTTTCCTCACGGACCTGGACGAAGGTCCATGCCTGCAAGGCTCACAGGCTTGAGAGTGTGTTACGGGCAAGGGAATGCCACGTGCGGTAAGCTGCAAGATGCTGTAAAAAAGGCCCAGAAGTATTTTAAAATGCATGGTATTCCTGGCAAGTCACATGCTTTAAAACTGGATGTAAATCATTGCAAACTTCAACTTTTGCTTCCACAGAACTTTTTAAATGTTTTTGCTTTCACATACAGGGCCCTGTTCAGCATCTTGCTGCCATGGTGTTTTTCTATCTTGACAATTCACTTCCGTGAGCAGGCATGCAGCCAACTCAAATGAGACTCAACGCAGTGAAAAGCCCTTCAGGTAAACAGTGTGATAAGCTAAACTGCAGAAACGAGACAATGTTTTTGGACTATGAGGCAGTTGCTATAGAGACGGTTGCTAATTAACTGCATTCAGCCAAGAGAACAAAGGGTTTAAGGGCAGACAGGACTCTGTATCTTAGAGCGAGCCATGCATAACGTCTTATGCAATCTGCACATCTATCATATCTGGAATACCTGAGCCTTTGCTTAGGTTGCAAAATACCTCAAGAAATGACAACAGGGTGGTTTATTCCTTTAAATTTGAACTATTTTTTAGGTAATTAATGGTCTATCAGCATTTAAAAAACAAACAAAATCCATACTTAAAAGTCACAGGTATCATGAATCAATGCATCAAGTCAGGACTGTATTAAACACTGAAATTATTTACATTCATTCAGAGTTACTGCTTTCACAGCTAATAAAAATGCCATTAAAAAATCACTTCTAAGGCAACATAACGTACCTAATCTATTATTCTCTCTTGCATCTTAAAAATTATTAGCTTACAATGTTTGGAAAGCTTAGAATAATTAATTCTTCAATTCCTTCCTAAATTAAGTTCTTAGACCTTGGACCTAACTACTGTATTTACCTTAAAATGGGCTATTATGAACAAACATTGAATTACATTACTTTGAAGGGCTTATATTTTGGGATAGCTATGTATTATGATGCTTCATTATGTCTATAATGCACTGTAGGCCTACAGTACTCTGCAGAACAAACATAAACTTGTCAGAAGTGACATAAATCTCAGTGCAGCGTAGTTCCAGCTTATGGAGACCCTGTGTGTTACTGGGGAAACTACCCACGCGCACAGCAGCCCCCTGCAAATCCAAAGGCCAGGGTGTTTGCCGAGACCTGATGAGCCTTGCCGGTGGGCAAGAGCTGCCCAGGCTGTGCTCGGGCCAGATCAGACACCTCCGTACGGTATATGGGCAGATCCTCACTCACTTTTCAGATGAAGACTTCAGAAGTTGACCTCTTTTCCTAAGTGAAAGCTGAGAAAACCAATAAAGAGCCAGTCGCTTTTTAGAAAGCCCCTTCCCCCATTAAAGATGAAAAGCAAATGGATAAAATACATCTGTGCTAACGCAAGATTTCTTTAGGTCTGGATAAATAAGGCAACATATTTCCTTTTTAAGTCATTAAATATATGATTTAAATAAAATCAAAACAGGAATTTTTTGTTTCATGATTTAGATACTGTTAGGATTTAAAGGGTCACAATCAGTTCTGAAGTTAAGTCCTTACTAAGGGGAACGGGATGAGTTCACACCTCGTATGAGGCTATTACTTCAGCAAAGCTTGCTGCACACGGAACAAGCAGTATATTAATTTACTACACAAAGGCCTAAGGTTTGGGGTTTTTTTGACATTTTAAATTATGAGACATCTGCAAACAGATCCTAAATCTGAATTGCACATGGATTTTCCACACCAGCCAATTCAGATTGCCCCTAGACATCCCCTCCAGCATTAATCACTCACCCACACTACTGTAGTTCATATTTCTTTTACAGAAACAGAGGTCTGCAAGATTCTTAAACTCTTGCCTAGAAAACAGAAATTATTACTTATGTGGCAAACTAAGTTTTAAACATAAGGGACCCAATTCTGCCTTCAGTTACACTGCCATAAATCTTTAACAACTCCATTAGATTTATAACAGTGTAACTGAGGAGGAAATTGAGCCCGAGATATTTTCTAAATCGGTAATTAAATAGCAGAATTTTAGCTTGGCACAGAGTAAAGACCTCTTAGATTACGTCTTTGGATAAGGCTACGTACTTTTTTGTTCCTTGAATAATGATGTTATGAACAAATTAAATCATCTTATTTTCACCAGCCTCTATATTACTCTGTGGAAAGGCCACATTTCACATCATCTCATGGAGCATCAACATGGGGCTAAATATTGCCTCACTCTCCCATCCACTTTCTCTCTCTCTTCTCCGTATAAATGTTTGACTCTTCATAACCATCCATTATTTGTAGACAGACTATAGCACTGCAAGGAGCTTTCTTGTTTGGTTTCAAGGAACTACTATTAAAGAAATGTCTAATAATAAAATGGCATTTAGCCAACTCCCTTATTAGAGGTGCAAGGCATCCTGTGGTCACATTATGCAGAGATTGTACTTTCCAGAAGATGCAGCCTGCTCTCCCAGCGCACAGGATGTGGTGCAGGAAACATGGTTTTGCCACAGTTGCCCTGAGCTCCCCAAGGGTCACTGGATAAGCTGTGAAAGGGGCCCCTCCAGCATTAAAACATAGATGGCACCGGGGGGAAGAAGGCTCAATTCCAAGCTCTGCTATAAAACTCTTGATGACATCGGACAAGTTATTTAATCTTTCTAGACTTCTTTTCTTCATTGGGGTAAAGGCAGCTTGTAAAACATCCTTTCTCGTCATTTTAATAGAAGTCTTTTTTTCATGGCTATTTTACCTCATTTTTATCTTTACTCAGTATTTCCAGTTCTAATGCATCTTTCCTATTATTTCCCACTTTGCTAACCTCATATGCCAGAGTCCACGCTGTCCCCACCACCTCTGTGCGTGTCACACTTGCAGAGGTCAGCGGGAGGCTGTAACTTGGGACAACTGCTACCAAACGGGGGCTGAGAGAGAACAATAGCCTTTGGGGTGGCCAGGCCAGGCCAAAGGGTCTTCTGAACTGTCCCACCTGCTAATGACACTCCTCTGGCAATCCAGCTATATAGCTCCAATAGGTTTTTTTCACTGCCTCGCAGGATGGAAAATTTTGCGGGTGACTCCTCCATACGCTCTCCCTTACAGTAATTGTCCTCAGCACTTTCACAGCCCCTGGTGATTAGACCTCCTATAGTTAAAAATACACCATGCAGTCTAAATATGTAACAGGCAATATATGACTGCATACCTCACCTATCTAAATATATGCCTACATACCTATTCTAATAACTACTATGAATATGAATCATACTATTTCTTTGCAGATTGCTGTCACGGTAGGTTGCGTCCAGTCGCCAAAGCAAAGAAGGAAGGTCCCAGACAAGAGGTAGTCAATTCGTTGTGTGTAGACCTCATTGTTGAGGTCTCTTAAATATATTTTAATTGGCTGGAAGGGAACATATTATATTGACACACACGCATATTTGCACATATGTATGTGTGCATATA
This sequence comes from Gavia stellata, assembly GCF_030936135.1. Lineage (NCBI taxonomy): Eukaryota > Metazoa > Chordata > Aves > Gaviiformes > Gaviidae > Gavia > Gavia stellata. Next base: position 11,295,530 of record NC_082610.1, read on the forward strand.
CGTATGTAACTATTAGTAAGCACTTATTTCACCATTAATTGTACTATAAGGTTTATTGCTGACAGTCTATCCAAGGAAGAAGTAAACAAATGAAAATGCAATTCTTGTTGAAAGAATTAAATGCTGAAGTTACCAGATCATATGAAGGCACCTGTTAAAATGATTCAAAGACTACTTTCACTATGTAAAATTCTTTTACTACTTATCTACAGTCATCAACAATACCCATAAACAACGGTAAGCCTGCTGTCCCTGACCTCCTGGAATTGGAACCATTTGGGTTAACATTTTCTTCTTCCCAATGTCTAAGATAATAGCATTACCTGTTAATTTAGGGGTAAAACTGATGCTGAATCCGAGTGACTGAAGATGTTTTTTTCACCTGTGTTCCCTACTCACTTGCATTGCTAGCATGACATAAAAGGCAATTTAAACTATCATTTCTACTTAAGTAATGTTTTTCTTTTCCACGCTAACCAAACACTGTTGATGCCAAGGTATAAGCAAGCAAAAGTGAGGCAGCTTCAGGCAAATAAGCTTGAAATGTTTTAGCTTTACTGCAATGATTATGCATGCAGAAAAAGCATTTTGTTCCTTATCTGCAAATGTAGTATAATCGAGCTCACCTACTTCCACACAGATTACTGGAATATGCTCCCTAACACCCCCAGGCTTATACTCTGTGCTGCTCTCCCCAAAACTATCAGACATCAAGTCTGATACTGTTGCCTACAGACAAACCAAGATTCAGCCCAAGCCAAATCCATCGCTGCCTGTTGGGTCCCCTGTCTATCCCCTCCAAGGAGGGCAACCAAACAAGGAATTGAGTTTGTGATCCGATCTTTTTTGATGGCTCATACACATGGTAACCTCTGGCAAGCTTACTGCCCCCTTACAAAGGCAGACCAGATTTTGTGCTAACTTTAATTTTGTGCCAAGTTCCTAAATTCTATGAGATTGTGTGGGTGCATGACAGCCCGATTTCTGGATTTCCTTCTTTTTTTTTTTTTTTTAAACAAGATAGAAAGGACATCTTAATAAAAGCATGAAATCTGCCTACATCCAGGAAAATCCTCATGAGGCTTGACCTAGTTGGAGATGGCTGTTGTAGGAAGGCTGTAATTAAGCAGTTGCGATAGTGACACTGACTTCTCACAAAAGAGAATGCATGCGTTGACCACAGTTTCTATTAACAGTGCTTATTTGAGTCCTCTGTAGGTAAAATTGTAATGCTGCTTGACTGACATCCCAGCAACTCCCATGGTGTGCAATGCTCTCTCAGGATTTCAATTTTGTCGTGAATTTGGGATGCATTGTTGTCCCTTTTACGATAGGTCTAACAAGCCATGCTACTTCCCCATGTTTAAAAGAGCCATCATGAGATGGAAATAGCACATTTATGTTCATCCCTCTCCTCCTTCCCCAATTCACATTATTTTTCCTTACAAAAACAAGTCCTTTAATCATCCAATGTAAAAATTTTAATATGCCTAGAACAAAACCAGAAAAGCTTCAGAGGAGGCTTTTTCTATGAGCTAAATCATTACTTCTACTGAAAGTCTGTAAACTGTTAATCCATTAGTGTCCAATTCTTTAAACTATACGGTCAGACTAAAATCATCTGGAAGCTCAGACTCTGAAGTGTTTCTCTCTGATGTTCCAGACCAAGTGTCCCACATTAAATTGTTTGTAGGATAGGAAAATATTCATACAATGGTATGACTACAACTTCTCAAGGGCATCACAAAAAAAATCCTGCATGCCTCTGTGAGGAAATCCCTGTAAGACACAGTTAAGTTATATATTAATTTTGAACAGCATGGCCCTCAGGGAATTGTGCAAGACTCATGTCACAACAAACGCACCATTTACTCTCCAACAGTTAGCCCGGGCTCACTCCTGTGAGGCGTGGGGTGGGATATAAGCCCACTTCTCGGGAAACTGCATGTCCCCAGGAAACCAAAGATGCTCTAAAAAGTGGTGCCACTGCCCCTTATTCCCTGTAGTGTTATTTGTGATCACACCCACGCTGAGCAAATCCACTAGGGGAGAGAGGGAACATTAGGACGAAGTTTCCCTCCCAAAGTGGTTCAGATGCCTGGCTTTCACCACTCGTCTCACTGGCCCCAGCTCCACCTGGCTTGAACAGCCGGCTGGGAGTCTCCAATTCCAGCAGCTCTTGGATGCTGGTGCGAACCGTGGTAATGGCGCTGACCGTGGTGGTGGTGGTGCTGGTGGTGAAGGGGCCAATTTTTCATGAATTTTTTTCTGTTACTGGTCATGTAAGACGCTCTCTGCACTGTCCAAGTCTCTCTTTTTATAAAACAACAGTTTCTATGTTTTCTTACCTCTTCTGCTTCCATAAGGATGCCCAAAACAGGGCTGTCTAACATGAATATAACTCAGCTTCCACATCCCCACATAAGCACTTTACGGGGGATGTGGGTCAACGGGCTGCTGCTATGATTGCGTGAGATAATTCAGCTGGTATTTGAAGCTGGTAAGAAAGGAGACACTTCTACCATGATCTCATACTGGTCTCATGAAGAGGAATCCAAACCTGACAGCCCGTCAAAACCCCCAAGAGCATGTGGGCCTTACTTGTCTAACTCAAGTTGTCCCCAGGTTGTCTGAACTAGAAGGAGTTCACCCTGACAAGCTTCTAGAAGGGATCCCTGTTCTGCAAGGAACGAAATCAAATAAATGAGTACATTTTCTTTTACGCTATCTACATGCAGGATTTTCAATTCTCTTGAGCTCTCAGTACTGTACAACCAACTAACACACTAGATCAGCCTGACCAAGGCTGTTTTAACTACCTCCTAGTGCAACAACCCTATTTCTTAAGGCTGCAAAACTACCCCTTCTGCAGTTACAGGATCACAAGTTCATCTTGTGAAATCAGTGCTGGAAGAAAAATGAGCTAATATAAATCATACCAGACAATCACCGAAACGTATCCTGGATGCTCTAGTGAGGTTGCATCACTTCAGTGCTCTCATGCTAACATGCATCATTTCTAAACAAGAGTTTTACTAAAGGAACAATGCCATAAAGGAAAAACATCCTCTTACTCTGTTTAGTACAGCCATTTGAATAGGACTAGCCATTAAATGAATCGTAAGTGGTCGAATGCCTGATCTGAACCTGCCCTTGTAGCTTCCACTTGGTTCCAGGCAAGTACTAATGTTGCTAGTAACTCCTCAATACAAGGGTACCTAATAAACACTGGAAGACTTGGGCAGCAGCCATACAGTTTACTCGACATTGTTTCCTATGAACAGGCTATAAACAACTTTCTGTGAGTTCTTCTTTATATGGATGACTGAAGAGAACATGCTTAGTAGAGAGAGGACAAAAACCAAAGTGCTAAAAAGCACTTCCAAAGGATGTCCTGCTCTTTTTGATACATAATCTTTCGGCAAAAGTTTCAAGTATAACTTCCCATTTCCTTTGGAATACACCATTCTCCTGACCCAGTGCAGCCAAATGGAGTACTTGATCGCTGTGCCATGTATGACCTTGCACCGCATTACTCACGCTTTCAGATGTGGTGCCTCCCACAGCCTGCTCTCTTCTGCCTGCTCCCCAGGTAGGAGCTGATACCCTTATCATGCACAGCTCTTACAGTCCCACTTAGATTTTCCCTTGAGGATGGCAGCTTATGGCAGAGGGAAAAAAAAAAAGATTCTCTATCTCGTGAAGACTCTGCCACTTTATCCCAAACCATTGACAATTTAGTCTTGAAAGCCCAAATAGAAAGATTAAACCCTGTTCCCCCACATTCCAGAAATCCTCGACAACAAGTAAGCCCAATACCCTTCATTTCTAATGTCAGCAGTGCCTATTGCACAGCTCACAGAAGCAGGTTGCCTCCTTGATAGCACAGCATGCTGATGTTGCAAGAATATCACTGGATTGCAAAAATGTTTATAGGCAGATTTGTTCATAATCTCAGTAATTTAAGTAGCAACTTTTGAAACAGACACTGTTATCTTTGGACCTCCGTTTTCTTCACTTTTAACTGATGGCTCAGCACACGCTTGCAGCCTGCCTTCATGCATGCACTGTGCCATGACGTAATACAGTGAGCAATCACAGGATTGCAAGAATGTTTCTAGACAGATTTGTTTACAATCTAAGAAACCCAAATAGTAACTTTCATAATACGAGTCCTACCTCCAGTGCATTTTGTGTATGTTGCTGTGAGACCAAAAAGAAAAAAATAAAAAAATACAAGAGAGTATCTTTGTACAATGATTGCAGTAACAGATGAATAAACATGAAACCTGATACTTCACATCTGGTATTTCATCTCTCCAAATACCTTATTCGCATTCAAATATATTTAATACTGTGGAAACTTTATAAGGTAGCGATGTCTTTATAGAGGCAGTAACTTGCATGGAACTTTTAAAATTAAAAGCAATAGTAAAAATAATTTGTAACATGTTACCGTATTCTTCATAAAGCTAGTTACTTTGCAGTTTCCTAATAGAAACCCAGAAAGACACCTAATAATAGCAGTTAGCTACAGAATCACACAAGCCTACAGAATAGGATTTCTTTTGTCAATGTATTAGTTCAAAGTTCCATTTTAATATTCGATTTATACAAGGTGCTTTGGAAATGAAGACTATTATTACTCATCGTGCAAAAATTCTATCATCTGAGCAGAAATTTTTTATGGAAGTATCATTTTCCCTTTACTGTCATGGTAACGCAGGCCAAGAGATTTTATGCATGCCTAATAAACATATACAACAGTTTTGAAGGGCTGCTATGCACCTTCTCACATGAATTAGTACTCATTCTTCTCTGTAAAACAACTAAACATGCTACAAAACTTCCTTTTTAAATAATCATTAATACACTCTTAAGTAGTTTTGTTGCAGAGATGAATACGTCTGATGCAAATCACAATGACTAATTTCATTCATAATCGAAGAGCTGTTTACAGGTCTCAGAAATCAAGATCAAACTATTTTCTTGTCTTAAAGGCAAAAGCCATCTTTGCCACCTTGAGGCTAAGTTAGCAATGCTGATAGTAACATGTCTGCAGGCGTTATTACACTTGCTAGCAAGTCATGTTCCTTTGGCATTGTCCCTCGAGCTGTGCTAAAGCTACGTCTTGCTATCGCTAAATTTCAGAAAAAAAGATGAAAACATGCACACAGGGCCAAATCCATTCCCGTGGTAACTCCAGTGACTTCAGTGTTACACCAGGGATAAAAGTAGGGCTGCATTTCACAGCAGCTTTCATTCTTGTAATCTTTTCCAAAACACTTTCCCAGGAGCAAAGACAAGCACAGGCAAATATCCAGCCAATAAGTGAGTTCACAGGAATGGCTACGAGTTACTAAACTGTCAGCAGTAAAAGACCAACAATTGGAACAAAGTACAAATACAGGACAGCCAATGCCCTCTAATGGGCTAGAGTTTTACTATGTGCCGGATAAACAAGGACACAGAAATTCATCGGAATTGATTTCTGAGAGAAGAAACAAATTATAGGGTGTCCCGCTTCATACTAGTGGACGATATTTGTGTTTTATCAATACTTTTTTTGAAACGGTACAGATGAAAAAAATTCTTACCAATACCTTGCAAGACAAATTAAAGTGGGTCTACGAGTTGAGTCTTTCCTCCGTGGGCTACGCTCAACTGCTTCCACAAAGAGCGTGAGCATCAATTTATAGATGTGTTCCTCTATCCTCCTTCAAGATGTCATATTTATTCCCTCCTCACTTTTTTTTTAATTTTATTTACTACTAGTCAATACTGTACTAGGAGCAAAACCAAAACTGTAAGACCACCACAACCACAAAAGCACACACACAGAGGAAGGGGGAAAAGGAGTGACAGACAGTGCTTTCCTGCAGAAACCTTATCACTGGGCCCTTGGCCCTACAGCGCACTCCCTTTCTCTCAAGAATTTCCAAACTACGGTTCCTGGAATTTGCCCCTCTGAACCAAAACAAGTGTCTTTGCTTCTTACCCAATCATTTCCTATAAATTTAAAAACAAGAGTTTCATTAAGTTTCTATTTTGTTTTCTGCGGGTTTCTTCAAGGAGCCATAACCCAGTACTGGTGGCAGGGTCAGCGGCAGCCTGAAATGCTCCTGGCCTCACATAGGTCACGACTCTGTCCTTACAACTGGAGGATGCCCCGGGGCCAAAAAAAGTCAAGACATCCCCTTCCCCCTCCCCAGCCACCAGGCCCTTCAACCCTTTTCTGTGGGGGTAGGATCAAAAGTCTTTTGTTCTCGTTGTCCTCTGGTGCTGTAAGTTACTTTTTTGGGAAGGCAAGGGGAGAGGAAAAGGCCCTCCCCTCCCCTTCCCTCCCCTCCCCTTCCCTTCCCTCCCCTCCCCTTCCCTTCCCTCCTTCGTCCAAGATCACAGCTGTAGAGGAACAGCTGAAGCGATTCAGGCTGCCCGGAGAGGTCACAGATGTCCCTCTGTACCACTGGGGCGGCTCGGCCAGCGCGAGCCACGCTGCTGCTGCCCAGGTGGCACTGGCGCCCCTCAGCCACCCACCCCGCATGCCCCCCGCATTTCAAGCCCCCCAAGTCCTGCTCGAGCAATCCTCCAGGTCCCCCCAGCCAATCGCCCAGGAGCCTGGACACAGCCCTCTTGGAAACGCCACTTTTAAGGACGATTTTAGACCGCCACAAAGAACAGTGAAGAAACTCTGGCTTCTGCTTACATGAATGTCGCAAAGCTCTCATTAAATCAAAGGCAGAGACTTAAAATATTTCTTCAAGCAAAATCTCTGATCTTCTCAAAGATAAAAAAAATACAATTGCTTAACTTAATCCACACAGAGTGATCATTATATTTGCCTCCATAAAGATCATATTTGTTCTAGTGCCTATATCTAAAGGTAATTTCAGTCAGAAAATGAAACGGTGCTCTCTTGACCTTTTGTCTTACATGGTTCATGAATTACTGACACATTACAATATCCCCCAACACTGTGGAAGCTTAGAGATATTGCAATGTCTCTCTTGTAAGTGAAATAAACTTGGTATGCCACTGAAAGGCATTAAATTATTTTCATTATGCCACACAGAATCTAAAACACTTACACTGTTTTGATTTCAAAATCCTTGGAGAACAATTATGCTCTCAGGGCCATAAGACTCTATTAGAAAGTCCTCAGAAACCTAGCATGGTTTCAATAAATCCTCAAACACTACAAAGCAGTTACTCAGCTTGAAGAATGAAAACATGAGTTCATCCACTGCAAAGTCAGGATGTAAATTCTGCTCATACAGTACCCTGCACTTCTAACACGTTTTTTTTTCTTCCCAATCAGGGCAACGCTTTAAGTCAAGTTTTCAGCATCAAACATGCATACCTCCTTTTCTGATTGAAAGTAAACAATATTTGATTTAGGATGAGCATAAATATATGAGATGTGCACATATGCTCACAGTATTACCAGCTAGCAGTATTAATCAGCAATTAGATATGCATAAATAGTTTTCTACGTATATCATTCAACAAATGTTAACATTCAGGATTAGAGAACCGTTAAATTAAATCAGTGATTGCCGAAATGAATGGATAAATATGTTAATTTCTTTAATTTATACAATGGCACAAAGAATGCTTCGAAACACCAAAAATCAGATTTCAGGGGTGATTACTGTGGCTGTAGGGATCCCGATTTAAAAAAATGCAGCCACCCTTATTTTGGCAGATGAGGCTGTTCAAGCCTAAGCAGAGCTTTTGAGCACAAATACACAATAAGCTTGTTTGCATATACATGCTTACATCCTCCTAGGAAGAGCACAACCTTCTAATTAAGCAAATCATCCCCCCTTTCCAAAGGAAAATAACACCACCGAAATGCAATCAGAACAGGCAAGAAGGAGAGGACAAGAGAAATTATATCCCCCCGTGCAGGGGGAGAAGGGGAGGGGGGAAGAGAGAGCGACAAAAGCCAACACCCAGGCAGGAAACCGGGGCCCGGCAACTTTCTGCCAAGGGCAGCTGAGATGCTTCACCGCAGCTCTCCTTTTCCAGACGCGACGTTTCGTGTGGCCGCCAGGGTCACATGGCAGCTGCGAGGGGAGGTCGGGGGGGGGGGGCCCGCCCGCCCTGACCCCCCCGCGCCGCCGCCGCAGTGTCCCTGTTTCCATGACCTCAGGCGGGGGGGCGCGGGGGCACAGCTGGTGGCAGCTGCAGCACCATCTGCTCGGGGCTGCGCCCCCGGGCCGGCCGCTCCGCGCCGCCGCCCCCTCCCCTGCCTCGGGACAGCCCGGCCAGGTAGGGGCAAGGTCGCCGGTGATGCGCTCCCCCCCGAGGCGCAGCGGCCGCCCGCGGAACGAGGAGCCGGGGAGCCGCAGCAAGGGCCGCGCCGCCCGCAAAGAGAAGTCTGCAAGATGGCAAAGGAAAAGCGAGGGAGCGAGAGAGCTCGGGCGAGCGGGAGGAAAGCTGAGGAGCCCCGGGTAGTGCGAGCAGATGTCAGTATCCCTCGGCGGAGCGTGTATTTATGGAATGCTGTCAGCACGTCATCTGATTTACAGCAGTTTGCACGGAGGGAAGGGGAAAGGGAAAAAAAAAAAAAAAAGAAAAAGAGGCACAAAAGCACCCCTAACTTGCCTCTTTCACCGAGAGGCTTCCGAACACAACAAGAACTTTATCACTCTGCAATTTAATATTGCATATCCTGCCACGCGATCACGCAGCCTGTATTTCCCATTTCCCTTTCTTCACCGTTTATTGAAAAATAAAGAAAAATGGTTACTTTTTTTTTTTTTTTGGCTCAAGGAGTGACACATTTAAAAGCTACTTTTAAACATTCCCATTCAGCCACAGCATAGCATTCATTAAAGACACAATTCTCTACCAATATTGCTTCCTAGTGCCAGTGGTGAGGGGACTAGTTCAGACAGTCCTGAGCGACACATCAGCCCAGGAAAGCTCCCTCAACTTCACAGATTTCTTCAAGATTTACTGCAAAAGTACCAAAATCAGAGCCAGGGATTTTGTGTAAAAACAAGCTGGGCTTTACAGTTCTCATTGGGACAATTCTTTCCAAAGGCTAAATATGTACCACTTACCATACATTTTGCCTTCATCTGATAAGATGATTTTCCTCCTCCCACATGGTGGATAGATAGCTAGAGCCTCCTGAAAGCTCTGTTCAATGTCAGGGCTCCAGACACCTTCTGCATCATTGTCAATAGGTTTATCTGCAGAATCACTCATTCTTTCAATATCTTCGGCAGGACTCTCGCTGCCGCTCCAGCTGCTGGGCTCAATGGTGATGGCTGGGGTGTCCAAGCCTAAGCCTGGAGTCTTAAAGGAAATAAACCTACAAAACAAACAAACAACCCCATAAGGCATTAAAAACATGGAACTTCAGGCAAACATTTGTCTACTTCTGATAATAAGTTAACAGCAGCTGAGCAGTAACGGCAATAACACGAGCATGGGAAGCACCCAGGAAAAGTAAAAAATTGATAACCGTTCTACCTCAAATCAGCAAAGGTGGAGCGATAAGGTTGTCAGAAGGGGAGCTCTTTACCACATTTTCTGTGTGCAATTACATGAAGGCATAGAGCACCAGGTTATTTTTCACAGATAGTCAAAGTGGGTCTTAATACTGGGGAAAACTCTGCAGCACATGACGCATTTCATCTGGCTGAAGACTGGCACCCTTCAAATAACAAGCCAGTTCCTCAGGCAGGGGTAAATCAGCATACTTCCACTGGCTGGAAGGGAAGCACACCGATTTATGCCACAGCGACCACCAGAGCCTAAAACCACTTAAACCTAAAAACAAAAGCAAAAACTATTGTTCACATTCATCCGGATGTCAGTAGAGTAAATGGAATTATGCTAGCGATGACACAGCTCAATGCGATTAACTGGAAAAGGCTGTAATTTTCAGATCTTACCCAAATAAATAATACAATCAGAATCTGAGCTACATACAAACAGAAATCTTTAAAATGATAATACCAGAGAAAGGAATTACAAGAAAAGAGATATACTTTGCCTGTTTTAAAAGGTCTCTGTCACAGAACCATAGCAGAACAAAAATTACAAGCTTCAAGTTGCTGAATCAATTTAATAAGAAATAATTTAATATAGCTGCACCTGCTCACACCACCAGAGCTGCAGATCTGTCAGTGTTCCTTTTATATTTTTGAGAGAAATACAACTCTGCTATAAAGATTTGCTCCAGGCAAAAAAGCTGCTATACCAGACCAAATTCATCTCTGGTGTAATTCTTCGGGAAGTCAGCAAAATAACACCAGGAACAGATTTGGCTCAACATGTCTAGGCATAATGTAGTTTTATTTTGAAAAATGAAGAAGTTTGGTGACTCTAACTGATCTAAGTGGATGGGAGTGTTCAAACATGCATGCATGAGCTGCACACGCACTTAAAAATCCAGTTAGTTGGCTAAACACTCAAAAACCTCTAAACTATAACATTTTTATTCTGCTGGGGGAGATGAGAGCAGGCCCTTTCCACAGGCAGAAGAGAGGGGCTTCCCCTTCTGCACACCTCCATCCTCACGCTGATACGCCTCTCAGTGGGGTCTCGGTACGTCGTAAAATCACAGGTGAAAAGTGGCAGAACGGCATTCACCCTACAGAGAAAGAAGGGGAGGCTGTACATCGGAGGCCGTGACAGCTCTGGCGAAACACCTTTGGGCTGGAGAACTCCCTGAAAGAAGAAATATTTACAGCAGCCCTCACCCGAACTGACCAATCAACGAATCGCTAGAGGTAACCAAAACCTGATAGTCCGGTCCCTCAGAGGCTACAGTGCCTTGCAAAAAAACAGAGCTGAAACTGGGGGAACTGGGAGTAGTCTCTCAGTCTCACTAACCAACGTTACCGGTCTGACGTCTAAAGTATGGGGTATTTCCACCTCTCCAGGCTCTAACAGGAGCTCGGAGGGATCACTACATGCGAAATGGACTCCCAAGAACTTAATTTTCCTCCCTTGCGCGTCTGTTTCTACAAAGAGGCATTTCTTAACTTCGCATTTGTTTGAACATTTCAGCACAGCTTATAAAAATGTTAGTGCCTACCCACCAGTAATCTCAAGGCTAATCAGTGTCTCGAACGCCTTTTAATAACTGATAATGAGGGAGCAGATGGATTCACAGGGAACCACACACAAATGATAAGTGGGTGGGAAGTCTGGCCAAATACACCACTTATTGTCTGGGAAATCCAAATTGTACAAAATTTATAAAGTCTCGTCACAGAGGGAGATGTAAACCTTTGTAAAATAGTGAAACACCATCCTTCGCAATTCTCAGAAGGCTGAAGGGTTGGTTCAATTCTTACAAGATTTGAAACTTGTACGCAAGGTTTAGCCAAAACACACACACAGCAATACTGGGAAAGAACTGACAAAAACAATCATGTCCACTTAAGCCTTCAAATACAGGGGGAATTTTAGGTAAATGAGAGGTAAATGAATGTTGACTGGGATAATTAGGGAGGTTTCAGTTTTACTGCCACAGTGCAGGGAAAAATGGCTACTGGAGATTTTATTGGCCTCACACATCCGAGACCACAGCTCAGCATTTCACCAGAAGGCAGCACGGAGCGGGACTGTTTACTGGGTCAGTTCTTCAAAGGTGACTCAGGGAGGAAATCCTTCCCCTCCCCAATCCTGGGCATGACAGCATGCAACGCACAGCACAGCCACGGGCATCTTTTGCTCAGCCCAACCACCCTCTGCTTACAAAATCTGCCACAGTCATAGCCTCAAGTCTTATTATCGTCCTATAAAGCAGCCCTTGTTATTACATTATGCTGAAATAATAATTAAAATGCGCACAAGGAAAACAGAGAGGCTCTAAAGTAATTAATGTTACTTGATATTCATGTTAGATCTTGCATTGTGTTTACTGGTGAATTTTCACTAATGTACTATCTCCCTTCCCATTCCTTTTTACCTACTTGGATATCATCTTGAGGCATTAGTATCTACTATTCCAGCCTCTAAAATGTAAGACAACCAAGCGTTTCTTCCAGAACATCTGTACGATAGGGGCGGGGAGCAACCTGCTGTAAAAAAAAACCCTTTCATGTACTAAAGGTTGCTTTTAGTGATTTCCATTTTGGTGAACATTGACACTGCAGATAAGCTAGAGGACCAAGGAGCAAAAAACCCTTGTATTACAACCACTAAATGGCTCCCTCTTATTTCAGGAAAATAACGAGCTACTCAGTTAATCGCTTCCAGCTCAGCTCTACGTATCAAAAGGCAATTCCACCTCCTCCTTAGCTTGAATTCTAAGGACCCAACTGTGATGAAAAATTTCAGACCTGATATGCTGGAGTTCAGTGTGATTATCAAAAATAATGCAAGCTGTCAATAGATGAGCTTTGTTGCACATTTCTAATGAGCTATAAATCTCATGTGAAAAATGTGGATTTACTGTCCAATTTAAATTAATAAAAAATCAAAAATAAAAAAAAGCAAGCCTTCCTTCTATTAGCAAACTCCAAATTTTACAATACCAACTTTCAGTGGAGGAAGAGTTAATCTCCTGGAGGCAGTTAATCCCACCCACCCACCCTCCCCAAAAGCAGAGCTTGCACACATGACAGATCAAGTTGAAGAGTTCTGCATTTGCTTTTTATCATGCTAACTTTTAGAGAACCTATTTCATGCTTGTACTTTCTGTTAACAAAATTAAAACACCTCAAAACCAACTAAAAATTAAAACACCCAGAAAACCAACCAAAAAAAACCCCCAAATACAAAAAACAGATTTTGGCTAGCCTTTTTGTACTTTCTAAGATTGCTTAAAGCATACTGCTGCAGTTTAGGAGGTCTCCCTTCAGAGTTTCCCTTTTAACACCAGTCTCTCTCTCTTACATATTTTAAGACAGCTTCCTCTGTGCATAAAGCTCTTTTAGTTGCAAACCTGAATGCATCTTTCTTGCAGTTGCTGTCTACTCTCTCCAGTTAAGGCAATTCTAAGTGTATCTGGTTTTCTCATGTCGTTATTAAGACACTTTTTCTATGCATGATAGAGGTATGTTCCCCCCTGAAACAATGCAACATTACATTTAGTAGTGGAGAAACTATTAGGGACAATACTGGATTTTATAAATATGTTTTATAGCCAATCCATTCGATACAGCTTCATGAGGTACAAGATATGATTTATTTTCATTATGTTCACTTGGTAGAGTAACTTGAAAAATTACTTCAAAAACTCAGAGAAACAAGGATAGCTATTGTCAGAGCTGGCCAAACCAATGAATCTAACTAAAACCAAATTACAGTCTGCAACATCTTATCAAGGGAATGACTTCTTTGCTTGCATAAAACATTCTCTTATGACTTCACTTTATGAGCAATGCAAACCTGGACTCGCCCAGAAAGTTGCTCCTCACAGACCAACAACTGAGATCAATAGCTCTTCACAGGAGTGTAGGACAAGTGCAGATTTAAGGCCTTGGTACATTTTATATCCTTCAATATTTGCACAATGAACTAACATGGAAACATTGCCTTTCAAGAGTCATCAGAGCTGAATCTTATTTTACAACCATTCTGCAAAAGTTAAACCATTTTCTCTGTTTGTTCAATTAATTTACTTTCTTGAATTTCAGTGTACAGGTGCCGAATGGTGCCGTCATTGAGGTATCACTTATATATATACATAACCACTGGAAGAGGGTTAATACTCTGCAGGTATTGGTACAGGAACATGAGAAAGACTAAAAACATGCTTTGGTTCTGAGAGATGTCTGAGAAAAAATTATTATGTTTCCCCAGTCATCTGAATTCTCACTGCTTGAAGGGGATCAAGTGCATTTATTTTTGAGATAAACTGCAATGACACCTGCAAGAATTTGCAGGTGAGAAAGCACCAGTGTAGTTATCCACACAGATCTTCTGACTATGAATGGCTGCAGAAGGCTACCAAATAATTCTTACAACCAGCCCAATATTTCTAAAACAGGTCTCTCAGAAAAATCTTAATTCTTGAGGTAAAGATTTTGAGTGTTGAAGTGGTAAATTACACTTTAAATAATACATTTTAGTTTGTGAACAACTTCATCTTAGCTTCAGTTATATAAAAACAGTGGGACCAGGAATCCAACAAGCTTTTTATAAACATCAAGACGATAATGAGCAGATGAGTAAAAACCAACTAATTCTAAATTTGCAGATGGCAAATTTTCTCTCAAGGCTTGAAAAGTTACAGGCCCATGGGATTTTCCTTCTGCTTTGTTCAGCAGTGCAAATCCACAGCTGGAGCACTAAGACTTCAGGAAAGAACTGCTGGAGAGAATCCAGAGGAAGAAAGTTATCAGATCTAGAAAACATGACCTACCAGGAAAGGAATTAGGTTTGTTTAAATTTAGAGACGACTGATGTGAGAAGATAACGACTTTCAAATAAGGAAAAGGTAACAGCAAAGCAGAGAAGCAGCTCTTGGCCGTTTCTACCAAGGATAGGACAAGAAGCAAAGAACTTAAGTTGCAGCAAGAAAACCATAGGTTGGACATTTGGAAGACTGTTCTGACTCTACAAACAGTCACACACCAGAAGCAATCCGTCTGGGATACTGGGGAACTGCTGCGGGGAGAGAGGGTGTTAAGAACAGGCAACACAAAGGTTTCTCAGGAATGATGCAGCTATGCTTAGCCCTATCTGAGGTACAGGAATGGACTAGATGATGCCACGAGACTCAGGAGCCAAGACAGAATGTAAAACGCCCCAACAGAGGGAAACCTGCAATGGGAGCACATCCTTGACTAGGCATGGGGGAGCCCAGATGCCCAAGAGACTTCACAGATGTCCTAGTGACCAGACAGCTTTGTCAGCTGCAGGGCAGAAATCCAGGGGAAACGAGGCTTCCCACCGCCAATGCCCGCGGAGCTACACGCTCCTTCGCTCTGCGTGGCTTTCTTGCACAGCTGCTGGGCAGTCTGCTGTGTGAACATCACTGACAAAAGCCACCTGTGAAGTAGCTCATCAAGACAGGCAGGATGGGGAGGGAGAGCAAACCACCAGGCTGGGGAGCAGAGGGCTCCTTCTCCTTCTGGTGCTCTCTGTGGGAGTTTCGGGAAATGAGGCTGCCTCATCCCCAGCCACCCTGTTCTCCTTCCAGATGTCTGTCGAACTGCCCGACCCCCATACCACATCTGGACTTCTTAAGCTCTTTCTGCACTGATTAAAGTAAATATGGAATTGGTGGAAAACTTGAATTTTGCTAGGATTGTATGTTTCTACTTTGCCACTAAAAGTTTCTTTGCAGTGTTTATGCAAGTCAATCAATATGCCCAAGCCTTTAAAAAAAAAAATTACTTTTTTATTTAAAAACAAATTCATACTCTGGATTTTGTAGCTGTGATGTGTGAGTGTGTATGGATTTTTCTGATTCTTTGAGGCATTCAAATGGCAATACTTCAGGGAAACACTATACATATTCAAGCCATTTTATATATAATTTAGTTTTATGAGGAAAGGATATAAGACAGTACAAAGAATAAAAATGTGTATCACTTACAGAGCATCCAATGGCGAAATCATTAGCTTAAAATGACTTTATATAGTATTTTTTTTACAAAGTCTACTTATCACCAATTATTTCCTCTAAAAAGAAAGAGCACCATGAAAGAGAAGCAGCCCATTTCTAGGATAAAGTATTCCTTTAAAACTCAGCCAGACTAATTCAGCCATTCACTTTTGCCATTGAAATGAAATAAAAATAGTTTTTCTCTGACTGCATGAACACTTCAGGGAGAAATTCTGATGCTGTGCTTCTTTGGCGATCAAATAGTTGCATGTAATGATGCTTCCATGTACTTCCTATCATTCATATAAACTAGTTCTGTTCTCCTAGGATTAAAATTACTATTTCTCACTTGGGATTCAACCTTTTTACTAACTGCAAGCTACCCACTTCAGATTTGTCCTTGGATCTGTGGAGGAATAATATGATCAGTTCATCTGCAGCTACAGAGCACCTGTGAAAAGGAGCAGGATGGTTCCCCCACCCCCAAGTGTGCACATTATGCAGTGAGTGAATTCAGGTGTTACTTTGTTCCCCTCAACTACCACACCAGGTATGCATAAAAGTAGCAGGAATACAGACAGTGCCATGCCAGTGAGTAAAATACCAAAACCATGTAACTTAACATCAGTAAAATGATAGTTTCCTTCAAATATAACTCTGTACCCTGCTCATCTGAGAAGATTTACATGTGTATTTTCACGAACTGTGAGGAAACTTACTGAACAAAGAATTACTTAGATCTGCAAGAGTAGGCAGCATATAAACCTAAATGTGAAATTAGGATTACATGAACTATTTCTAAAAAGAAACAATGCATTGTCCTTGAATTGCTCATTTTTTGCTTATAGAAACAGATTACTCAGCGAAGAGTGGGCTGATGTTAATACATGGGAATTCTTCGCTTTGCAAACAGCTTTCATCTCTCTGCACTCTTTACGCAACTGAAAAGAGTATTTTGTACCACTCGGAGGGCCCAATTTATTTTTTTTTCCCAAAAGCTGCTTTTGTTGATACATAATTATTGTTGTAAGGATGCTCAGTCATTGACTCCAACCCAATTATCTTTTCCATTATTTTTAATTTCATACAATTAATAAAATGGTTCATCTTCTCAGTGGGGAAACAACTGGATTCTGACTGTGACTACACCACACTCGTGGGCTCTGTTGGCTTTGTGCTGGCTCACCTGACACCTTCTGCGAGCAGCTACAGCTACAAACCATCCACAACATCTAGCTAGTGCCCAGCAATCCAGTGTGCAAAGTGCTTTGTAAGAAGGGGCTACACATTACTCGTGGTCCATGGTCTGCACTGATGACCAAGTTACCACTGGGTAGGTTAATCTTAACATACCAGTTGTGTATCCCTATCTCATTACGGTCACAGCTGTTTGAGAAACAATTCCTTCCTCATGTGATACTGAAGCAGACACATTCATCCTAGGTGCTAGCACTCATTTACACCCAGCTAGTTTCAATTATAAGGGTGTTCCTGGGATTTAACCCAGCTCAAATACTGCATTGTGGTGGTAACCAACAAAGATTATTCTAAACATGACTTGGCACTCAGTGGAATGAAGAATAGCGTATGTGGTGTCTGACTTGCTTGTGCTAATTACCAACATGCAGCAAAGGAAAGGATAAAATATTTACCAGCTCTCCGAAGGAGAAGCCATTCTTCCTGCAACTGCAGGAGGCGACTGTGCAACAACCCAGCTGCTGCGCTCTGCAGTGGGAGCCGATTGTGCACCTACCGTCACTCAACAGGGATGGCTTGTGAATGGCAACAGCAACATCTATTACCAGTGTAATGCCGTGGCGTGCTTACCCCAGCTGTATTCCAGCTGTGACTTTTCTATGACAAGAGCTGCTATATTGTGAAGTGGGAATTATTAATATTTCACCCATTCGCCATTCTTTTAGAAGAATGCTGTGTGACTGAAGGGGGTCTGCCCACACCTGGGGGGCTCTGCTCCTAGGGCAGGTGAAATGTCTGTAAGAAACACTCCCCAGCCTCAAGTCCTGTAAGTAGAGGCCACAGTATAGTCCCTCAAGGCAAGGTCTGCAGCCACTACTTTGCTTGCACATGTTTAATGGAGCAGTTTGGCAGTTCACTATAATTCATTCTGCTGCCAAAACATGTAAACTGAAAATAAAAACTAGTATATGTAACTGTCAGGACAATGGGCTTTTTTTACACACAAGACTGGAAGAAGGGACACAAAAATAGATGCAGTTCTTGCTTACATCTAACAACTGTCTATTCCATGAATGCCTTAAGTTCAGTCACCCAAGGGAGGCTGAGGCAGGGATTCAGTCTGCACAGAGGCTCTGTGCCTTCCCAGTGACTCCACAAATTACGAATTACAGTATAAAAGCTCAAAGAAACCAGACACTGGCCCTCCTTTGGCTCCAGTGGTGTTCATCTCTCCCTGTCCTTCCATACACATAACTTTGGACATCTGGATACAGACACAAACACCCTGAATGCCTTCGGAGCTAGCCATCTCATGCATATAATGGTAGTTTTGACACTGTTTCAGTCCCATCTACCTGGGAGTATGTGAATGATATAAATACAGTCAATGGTTTTCATACGTTCAAACAGACAATCTCTTCTTTGTAGTTCGGTGTAACTGCCTTTCCACAGCATCCCTGAGCATGACTAGTTATTTTTTGACCCCAAAAGACAAACTGGAACTATTAATACCACATACCAATTATTACAAATATTAGAATTAGATATGTCCTTGATCTCTGGTGTGTTATTGGCTTCCTGCTGGGACCACATATGATCCATTGCTCACACATATGACAGATCTGGCAGCAAGTGGTTTTGTCTAGACGTAGCCCTGAAAGCGTTTTTTTTTCCTCAATTCCCTAAGCTTTCCCAATTTTATTGGAGTTGCCATGTCACACAGACATTTGCAAAACTAGATCCAATCCTTCACATTCATAGCTCTTATTTTATTCCTGGTTTTCTACCCCAATATTAGGGGGTTTTTTTTATTAACTTGCTTTCAGGATGATAGGGTTTTTTCCACAATGGCTGCAAAAACATGAGTGTTCACTCTAACAGCTCTGGGTGAGGTGGGAAAAGGGACAGAAAACCACCTGCTTGAACAACTTTATGTAAGTTCAGTCAGGAAAGGGAAAACCAATGCTATTTGAAGGGTGGTCCAACGTCTGACTCGTTCATATGTAACATAAAACTTTTGTCTATATAAAAAATATTTTATATAATGATTTAAGTATTCTGTTAAAAAGGTACAAAAAAGGCACAGTAAAGTAAAAGGTTCATTCATTTACTCAGGTGCATTTGTTTAAACAAGAAATAGCCACAAGATTAACCCTTTCCCTATACTAAGCTGAAGAAGGACCCTTCTTTTATGAAGCAGGAGAAAGGCAAGTTTTGGACTAACAACTGCAACATCCCATTGGCCAAAGCCACCCCTGGAACCCAGCGCTGGCAACTTTTATCCCTCAAGTCCACTTGTTCTCTGCTTTGCAGATGTTATACAAACACTCCTTTGTGTAAGTGCAAACACAAACACACACATACTTTCTCAAACATTCATTGAAAGAGCTAAATTTTAGCTAAAATTCATTTTACAAATTAAGAAACTCTGTCAAACACCATCTATAAGCTCTATCACGTTCTAAAGCTGCTACAGAAGGTTGTGAATGCCTCGTGCTCACCTGAATGTGCCAGTTTGGTACCAGGCAGAACCAAGAGAAGAGAGTTTTATTCTGCTTTGGTGTTACTACTTGAGGTACTGCCCCGGGCTCTGATTCTGCCAACAGAGAGCCATTTTATACATATGAATAATCACTCCAAGTTTAATGAAGCTCCTCACATCTCCATTAGCAATTGTTTTGGCTGGAAAAAGGCCCTGCCTATCAGCCCTGGAGGAGCCTGGAAACAGAGGAGTGATAATACTGGGAGGCTCGCTTTGGGAAAGGCTGTGGTTTTCTGGTGATATGACACAGAATCGTAAGACAAAAAAAAGGAAGGGGTGAAATCACAGCACCATGGCCCTCAGCAGGGCTGGGATTTAATCCCAGGTTTCTGGCCTTGTTCTCACCAACTCTAAACAGAAAGGGATTTCAGAAACCAGCATGTGAGACCAGATAGGACTTAGGGTCCATGTCGACTAGTCACAACGTGTCTAGTGGCTTGTCTTCATCACAAAACAACACTAGAAACCCCACCTTGTGTTTTTGTGTATAGAGAAAAATCAAAGCAACAATTTTGTTTGCAAGTGCAGTAGCTGTCAAATAAAAATATTTTCAGTCGTTTTGTTTTGCAACTGCTAGCAGTAGTGTTATGAGCAACTTACCTGCCAAATTAAATTTTAGGTCTGAGTTGTTTATCTATGTAGTACAAAGGAAGCCTCCTACGTAAGGAAATGAGCATTACAAATACAGTGCTTCTACACTCCAACTTCTCTCTTCCATCTCACACTTGCCTCCAACACCTATCCTTCCACAGGTGGTAAATGCATTGGCATCAGCTTTACTTTGTCAGTATGACTGTCTCATATAGATAATGACAGATCTATAGTTTCCATTTTGTCCATAATGGAAAATTTATTTCTGACATCTCAAATAAGATTCTCCTGAGAAGGAAGGATGCTTTTATGCAGCAGGATTTGCATCTTCTACAAGGGAGTAGAAAACACTTTCCTGCTGAGATAGTGAAACAATCCCAAACTGTGGCAATCTTTAATTGCTAAACATAAGTAAAACCTACAATGACTAGCTACAGCATTTTCAAACCTCGATGTAATAGTTATGTAGTTATTCTGCACTTCTCCTGCAGTTATCGCCTGTTGAGGAAGCAATTTCTGTCTTAAGCTCCGACTTATCGACTTATGTTTCCAGTCTATTTCAACTCCTTGTTCACTGTAGTTTAATCCTGCTTCAGGAGGTGTCAATTTTCCACAAAAATAACTTTGCTGGCAACCAGTAGGATTGTGAATTCACTGGACACTGGCAGAATTAAAGAAGAGGTGGCGCAGTCCAGGCAGCAGAAAACAAAACATACATAAAAACACAAACAAGAAGTACAAGCCTAGGAACTAATCCTCATAATCCTACTGGACTGTAAAAAACTTTAACAGAAATACTGATTTCACAGCACACTGTCATTTTTGCCACAGCACCCCTTCCTCCCTTCCGCTCACCAATCAGTTTCATGGGCAATCATCACCTGCCTCTCACTCTGCCCGAAGAAAGGCTTGCGTGTCCAAAACCTCCCTTGTTATTTCCAGCTCCATCAGTAGGCCCGAGTGCCTCTCACAAGCCGCCCTGATAAAGGCGTGCATGCCTTCCAGTGAGGCAGAGACCATAACACCAGGATCTCCCTGAGCTGGCCGGGTGTGTGGAAGCAGGTCCATGCCTAACCTTAGCAGACCCCTGCCATTTTCCTCTGAGTCACCCTTCTGCCGCACTGCAGCTGGAGCTGTTTCTTGGAAAGGGTGTGTTGGACTCCGCCAACCCCACATGGAGGTCTTTGCTGGGGATTTTCACTGCTGTCTGCTCGATCATGACTGGAGCTATCTATCGTCTGTCCCTGCCACATGTGGAAGAGCGGGGTGGGAAATGAGCACGAACAGAAAGCCTTGCAGAAAAGAGCCTGTCCAAAGCAATGAGAGAAACCCACAGAGTATATTAGAGAAACAGAAAGGAAACGCATGGACATGTGTTGTCCCTTACTGCTCTTCACTCGGGACCTTGCACCTCCTCTCCGTCTGTCAGTCCTCCTCTGTTTGGTGGGAGGGACACAAAAGGGGAGCATACCCTTGCAAAGCTCATTTTAGTTCTCTCCTCATGGGCAATTGCCGCAACAGTTGGGCCACGTCTTCTCCTTTTCCCAGAGCCAGAGCTGCCACTGTGCCCTCAGACATCTGCATGCTGCAAGACCAGGGGCTGCTCTGTCACTCCCTCATGAAGGCCATGTGCCTGGGCAGGCTCCTGTGGCCAGAGCACACCCCGCTCTCGCCCCTCGGCTCCTACTCCTGCATGGAAAGGCAGCAACCAGCCAAGGTGCTCACAGAGGATCCACAGGCGCATCTAAGCTGGAGGACCAGTGCTGTCACCAGGGTGGTGTAAACTGCCTACTGTAACTAATTTTACGTTATATTTTCTCCATAAGACTGTGATCGGACTCAGGAAGACCTGAAGTGGTTGTGCTGGCCACATGTTGCACATTGCTGCTCCTGAAACGGCGCAAACACTGCAGCATCCAGCTCAGTCCTCTGACCGACATGGGCAGAAATACCTTCCCAGAACCATGCTGTTATTTAGACTGCAAGGTGTCTAAAGGAGATAGAAGGTGGTTTTCAATGTTTTTGGTGTAGTTTTACCTTCCTAATTGGGGTCTTCAGGAGACGGTTTTGTAGTAATATGAAAATATATTCAATTTTACAGATCCCCCAGGAGAAGGAAAGTATGCAACGAAATTCCAATAATGTCTTCAATGACAAAAGAAAAGTGTCTCTGCCCACAGTGGTCAAGAACGCCTCGCTAAAAACAGCTGATAGTTGCACTGTCTGGTATAAATACAATGCTTCTAACACAAGCATTATTTAGTATCTGAAGGTTTGACACTATCAAAATCTTTTTATGAAGAACAGTTAACACTCATGCATGCACACAGTTCTATACCAAAATGTTTTGTCAAGCTCAGAAAAAGACAAGTAGGCTCAATTATTTATACTTTTAAATTATGTTAAATCACATTTGCTTTTCAAAATTACTGCTGTTTTTCATAATGTTGTCTATACACAAAAGTTCCTTTAACTCAATGGATGCTTTTGTTGTTGGGAAAATTGAACACTTGTAGCATGGTTTCTCCAATACGTTTCAAATTAGAGGCTAAGGGTGGTTTCATGTTGATAGCTCAGACTTCAAATTTCACAATTTAATTCACCACCACAAAACACCATTAAAACCCTGCACTTTTTTCTTTTTAAACTGGAGGTTGCAGGCTTTCCAGTCCTTGAAGGGCAGATGTTTCTTTAAGCTGAACAATTTCTGGACTTGCACGGTAAGCAAATGTCAAAATGGCAAGTCTCTGGGAGATCTGACTATCACTCTTGAACTATCTAGTGGTGTTTCTAGTAAATCTCACACTTCAAGAAAAGGATTAGAGTGAGCTTGATTCCTCTCCTACTTAGCCACTGACTTGCTATATGATTCTTTAAACCTTCCTATGCTTTACCATTTACCATATTCTCTTTGCTGAGAAGCTCTGTCAGGCTGTGATCCAGTGCCTTCAAAACCAAGCAGGCCTTTTTCTACTTACTGCCAGTTAAATCCTTGGAAATCCTAGGCAAATATATTTCATTTGAGTATTTTTGTTATTATTATTAAATGAATATGAAGAAGAAGGAGAGAGTGACCCAGGCAAAAAAGAGTGATCCAGAAAGGGAATGAGCCAGGAAATGACCCAGAGAAAAGAAAGTATTTTGGCTTTCTTCCTCAGACCAGCAGTTGGTTTCCTCAAATGACATTTTTAAAATTTTATTTGAAAGTACTAAAAAAAAATGCTGATGAACATTACAATAGAAATAAGCTTGGCTCTTGGTAGAGAAACATTGTGACTTAGAGCCAAAGAGATTTATTTTTCACATTTGAATTATTTTTTGAGCAGCATTTCCTGGCTCAATGTCACTGCACCACAGATAGATATGATAACAGATAGGTGTATGAGGTTTTAGATCAACAAGAATGTTACTTTTACAATGAATACATTTGTAGTCAGAGCTCAAAAGTGGTTTTATTTCTGCTGTGCATGGAAGATGTTGTATTACATGCTGTTTCACTAATGCACTTTCATTTTTAAAACAGAATGTAATTCATATTTTCTGACACTGCAGCTGCAATTCGATAGTTGGGTTTACTAACCATGTGGATTTACAGTAACAAACTCTTTCATTTTCTTTCCCTCTCTAGCTCACCTTTCTGCCACCTTGATTTATTTCTGTTTCACAGCTGTGCCTACCAAATGATTCTTACTCTCAACTCTACGCTTTTCCACCTCTCCCTGCAGCTGATCCAAACTAAAACACAATTTTTCTGGGAATGTGAAATTAAAGAATTCTCACAGCAAGAATATAATGCCCAGAACTGAAGGGGGAAAAAAAATACCTGAAGGCTACACGTTCAAATTTAGAAAAGTTCAAAAATTCTCAGTTTAGATTCCACCGTCAGTAGTCATTACAGCACACCAATAACTCTCCTACAGATTCTATGGAATTTATCGACCTCCAGTATTTACAGTGCTAACCACCTTAAGTAGTAATTGCTTGAGTTACATAAATATAGTCACAAGCCCCAAATATCCTGCTCTCAGAATCGGTATTGCTGCTGTTAATACTGGCACTAGAAAACCTTAGTAGCACAAATAGGATCCAAAATACAAACCAATCCAAATAAATAATGAAAACCAGACCAAAACAAAGCAGAGAAGACGTGAATACTGAGGACTGACAAAATGAAATTAATAGGTAAAATAATGAAGAAAACTGAGGGAGCCTGCTCTCAGCTCCCTCCCCTGTCAGACCTCTCCACAGCAGTACAGATGTGAAGGAGACCTGGGTGCAGGCATAGGACATGCTTCAACTCTGCAGGCTTGTTCAGCCCTGTGCCCCATCCAGCGGAGAGCTTCCTCTCCATAGTGTTACACAGGGATGTAGAGCCCAGGATGCAATTGTAGCCCTGTGTTTACGTATTAATTACTGAAAAGTTACTTAACCTTGGGCCATATCCTAATGTAATGAGCTTGGGCATTCTTAAGTCTCTCAGAAAGGGAGCTGAAGGCAAACCGTCTGGCTTGCTTTTACTTCCGAGTAGCCCTGCCCCTGGTTTCTTTATAGGTACTATAGACACCACCCATCAAAGGCAGGCTCTGACAGACCAGTAAAACGTGCAAATTCCAATGACAGGGACTCTGCACTTCCAGTGCAGCCCAGCTGCCAACCACACAGAGATTTGCAGCGATAACAATTATACTTAAAAGCGTCACTACACGTTTGAATGCATTTACACATTCTCCTTTTACTCTCTATTTATTATTAATGGCAACTCAACTAGTATCAAGACCCCAGTGTGTTTAGCACTGTAGGTTTACAGGAGGACAGCAAGTTCTTGCACTGAGGCGTTTACTGTCTAATTATAAATGACAGCAGATGGAGGGTGAACATTATGAGCTGGTTCTGCTTTTCATCGGGAAATTTAACTCAGGTAACAAATTTTAGCCAGATAGAAACAATTACACATTAAATCATGTATGACAGGCTAGGCTGCAGGCATATCCTAGTCAATCTTGCACACTGTGGTGAAGAGGCCACTTCTGAGACAGATAACCAGGTCCCAGAAGATTCAGGGCTTTACAGGCAACCACCTGTATGGAGACTTTGCAGGAAGCAAACAGGAACTTTAGCTTTGTTCAAGTAAGTCGCACTCACGCTTACATGTAAGCATGTATTTAAATCCATTTCTATTCACCAAAGGACTTAATATGTAAGCCCAGCACAAGCATCTGATGGCGTTTTGCACTTCCTCACATTTTTAGGTGTCATTCCTAAATCCACCATAAATTAGCTGCCTATGTAACTTCATATTAACCCAGCTGGAAGGTCATAAAAGTCACAGGTGACTGTTATAGATGCCACAAAAAAGGATCTTGAAGCCGTAACTGATAAAGTTTGTCCACCTGAGGACTACACTGGCCATTCACCAGGAAGCTGCGGCGTTATCTGTTTTACACACATTGAAACTTTGCACCCATCCTTGCTGTGGCAGCACAGTCTGCAGACCCGTACGAGGCGCTAGGCTCTATGCGGCTAGGTATGAGCTGCACACTGCCATTTGAGGGCCCCCTCAACAGCCATCATGTAGGAAAGCACCGGGGGCTGGGCTGGAGGTAATAACAGTATGTGGGGGAACAGCTCCCATAGAAAGCCCAAACATTAGGGAATAGGCTACTACAATACAGAGAGGCCCTTGCGGCTGTAGCTTCAGAAGTGGGCCCAGGTGAGCAAGGACCCTTGTATCTCCTAGACTGCAGCTGAACCTTGCTTCCTAGGTGGCAAACACAGCTCTCATCTCATTGAGATGACCGGAGCAGGATGTCTGCATTCAGCCCTCTTGGATGCCATACCTCAGTACTGAAGAGCACCAGAGACTTACAAGCTGTGCTTTAGATATAGAAGATTAATGTCATGCTGAGACTTCATCTGCTGCATTTCCTACTGCTTTACAAGAAGATTTGGACTTTGACTCTGCAGACTGTCCTGTAGGAACCAGAGACTTGCTGAGCCCTTCCCAGGGCCCTAGGAGGGCCTCTTGCACAGAACCTCGTGCTCACCCTTGTTCGCAAACAACAACTGACCCACAAGTGCAGGAGGTGCCAAGTGCCACATGTTCCACTGAAGCCAAGTAGTATCACAGGGGACTCGCCACCCCTCAAGGACAAGAACTGAATTTGCTAATGTGAGGTACAGAATCACAGGCGCCACTTCCCAGATTTGACAGAAAACGGATATGTAAAGTTCAGATTCCCACAAGTGCATGCAGCTGTTTTAGGAAGCCAGAAGTACCTAGCAAGCTACTGATTACCAGCCATGTCCATGTAGAAGAAGGGTTATTTATTGCACCACACTGTGGGAATGACTGCATCAGCTAAGAGTCCTGGGCTTAAGATTCATTTTGTTCCCACTAGTAAATTCACAAACAACTCATAGAACAGAAGCAAAGGTCTTTATGGCTCCCTCATTTCCAAGGCCTCCCCAGCCTACCTTTGCCCACTTTCCACAGCTAAGACACCTAGGGCTACTCTGACCCTTCCCTATGCAATGAGAGCACTGTATGTCAGACATTGCCAGGAGAGATCTCTTTCTCCAGAGGAAGTACAGCTACAACGCATCTATGCCAGCTACAGATACTGCAAGGACCAAATTATTCCTGGTTTTCACTCTCTAACGCTCTCAAATACATGAAGGTTCACACAGGAAGATCTGCAGATCACTCCTGAAGTCCCTGTCTATATGTGTCCTGCTTCCCACACTGCAGACACAGGTGGAGGGGAGCCCGGTGTTCATGCACGCTGAAGCACTCCAGCTTCCTGCGCTCAGACTACTGCCTGCATGGAAGGTCGTCTCTCACACTCAGGCTTGTAGTCGTGAAGTCCAGACAGGGAGTCAAGCTATTGTTCTGGAGTAATAGTACAAATAGGGGATACACTTCACAGCACAAAAGGGTCAGGAAACCATTTTGCTGCTGAAAAAATAAAAAGTTTACTTACGACAGAATTGGACAATTAATCTGTTAGGATTCAGTCTAGTCAAAAATAGCCTCTGTGTCTGACAGAGATTCTGCAACCTTCTTTACTCCATAGCCACAAAAAATGATAACTCAGGGGAAAACACATCGTCTTTCAGACTTCCCCTTCCTCAGAAGCAAAGTCCTTGATAGAAAGACTTTTGTCCCAGCCAGACTCACAAGAATGATGTACAGGCACTGCAGAAACTCTGAATGTCTCCGAGTATCCTGCTGATCCTCCCTCAGAGAAACCACCATGGATCAGCTAAAGAAGAAATTTGAGGAGGAGACAGCTGAATGTCCAGATTACACTCCTTCCTAGATACTATGCAGAGAAAAAAAAGTTTATACCCTTGAAAGACAGAACAATAATTTCAATTATAGGTCCCTCCTCCCAGGTAACATCAGGGTCAGACACCTGATGTAGAAAACAGAAGCAGAAGATCTGAGAATGGCTTGAGGCTTTACTACAGTAAATTTATAGTAAATTTTGAAAAAATCCTCAAGCTATCCTTGAATCTTCTATTTGTTTCTTCAAATGATTTCAGATATTCTAGCACGCCAAGGGAGAAGGCAGTGAGAACATAGGCATTGGTGACACCAAACAGAGTTGGCTGCACAGCAAATCAGCACCAGAAACAGAGGGTGAAATCTCAAAGACAAGAAGGGTGTTTTCTGTCTCCCACATTGTCTTTGTGAACTAGATTTTCTGAGAGGCTCCTGCCTCTGCTGTAACACACAAACCAGCTCGTGGCAATCCAGCTCATCACCGGGACTGATGCAGAGGGAGTGTAACTTCACTTTAGCAGCTGTGAGCTAAGAGGGATTTCTCACCAAAACCATAAAGCAGAGCTGCACAGCAGGACCTGGTGATGCAGATTAAGGAAGCCTCAAGTGGCTTCTTGTTGCCCTGCAACCTCCACTACATCAGTTAGAAGCTGGCAAAAAACCTTCCCCTCTGGCTTTTTCAGGCTTTCAGCACACTCCAAGTAGGGGAAGGACATCTTGGCTCGCAGTATCACATCCCTGGCCTCCTCTCTCTTCTCACTCAGGTAATGAAGCTTCTAAAGGACTGTCAATGGCAAGTCAGGGCTAACAGCATAAACTGTATAACAGTGGAAGAACTTGGACATGAGTTGTCTGTCGCTAGGTGTTGTGGGTCAGGGAGAGTTGATCCTGAATGATTCCTACCAGTTTCAGTGTGAATTCAACAGATGATACAACACTTTCGAAAAGCAGCCAAAGAGACACACAGTACCCCATATGAATGGGCTTAGTATCAGGCACACCACACCGCCACTCAACCCAGGAAATGGCTATCGAGGCACACAGCGTTGGCAATGCGTAAAGGTTTTTCTTAATATGTGGACTGATTTCACAGGAATGTTAAGGAATAAAGGAAAAACAAATAAGACACACATTCATGCACAGCTGGAAAATATGATGAGTTTAACCCTGCAAAGTGAAGAAAGTGTCAAATCTTGTCAGGGACTTCATACTCACTGTGGAGCACAGAACATTTAATTTCTACATCCTATTCCAACAAAGTTGCTCTGATTTTCGGGGAGTTTGGCTTTTACAATTGGACAGATGTGATTATGAATGATTTGCATGAGGGACTTTCCCAAGCATGCTTTATAAGCTCACTAAGACGTCTGAAATTGTGTCAGTCTTTTCTGTCTCACAGTAAAATTTTAAGGTTTCTTTCCCAGGGTCTTGGAACTGTGTGCACAGTATTTTGCTATTAAGGGAAAACCTCTTCTATAAAAAACATGCCAAAATCAGAGTATCTGTAACACTGTATCTTCTCCTTTCTCATCCTTCTAGTGTCTTTCTCCCACTATTTTGATGTTGTAAGTTCTGCAAACAACTATTCTTTGGGCAAAAATTAGGAAATGTTCTTTCCAGGCATTTAGCACTGAATCTTTATCTGTGTCTATGAGTCCACTGAGAGTTTCACATAAATTCCAATTGCTTTTCCACTCCACTCTTTTTTCCATTCTTGAAGATGGTTGTTGCATAAAGGACTGTAGAATTCTATTTTATTTTATATTTATTTTTTCTGCTATATAAATTATCTATTTCTATCTGGTACTCTTTTCCTTTCAATGATTTACTTTCCTGTGAAGGAGGGGGGAAGAAAAAACAAGTTTCAAATATGCAAGTAAATACCTAGATAACTTCAAGAATAGTCCAGTAACTACACACCACAAGATGGAAATCAGAAATAAAAAAAAGAGTATGCAGATAATAAAAACTGTCTCTTTGTTAGACGCATCAGGAGGCTGCTGTGACCTCAGACCTGTGGTCACAGAAGCCAAAATCAGTTAAAACCTGCAGAGAACATTGCAGATTCTATTTAAGATTTGCACTGAGATCCCCACATTAGAAACTCTGCTATTATTTTCATTCTTGATTGATGTTTGAATGTTTAACTTAATTTTGGCTTTTGCTTTTTTTAAATGAACACTAACTAATGGTTTCATTACAGTCTTAAGGATGGCTTTGTTTCACACGCAAAGCAAACATTTAGTGAAGGGTGCGATTAAAGCCAAAGAAGTAAATGTTTTACAGACATAACTTAGAAGCTAGAGCACAACAAAACAAGTAGTTATTTAAATGCTGAAAATCTAACCTGTGTGCATAGATGCCCTTCTTGACTCCCTCATCTTTTTTTTTTTTTCCCCTATTCTTTTGCTTGCAATTTTATTCAAAACCACAAAGAAATATATTGGGAGCAAAGCAATGTTTTCAGCCCCAAAACAAGTTCTGGTGCCCGGTTTTTCAAGAGGCTGTTGCTAGCAGTGAGCAGGCTAAACATACGTTTACTCAAACTGCCTTCAGCAAGTATGGCAGAGTGTAAAAAAGGGATAAGGGGAAAAATCTTCATCTGAGACTCTTAGCAACTGTTGAAACAGCAGAGCATACTTTTACCTCAAGTGTTTACCCAATAATTCACCGGGAAGTAAATGCAAATTATGGCCTCTCAAATGGACATTTATGCCCAGACATCAAGCTATCAGAGGGAGGGAAGATTTCTAAGCCTCTTTGGAGAGGGGTATGCAGTCATTGTTCAAGGTGCAAAGCCACGGAGCCAAATTACGGAGAGATGCAGCAGATCTGGACTCTTCTCTGGCTATTTTGGTCTGCCCCAAAGCAGGGGACATTTTGGCAGCACAGCACATCCCACAGCACAGGGTACACCTCCAGAGCCTGGCACTCAACCCCAGGGAGGGGGCGAGGGCCTGGCAGGGTTTTGCGACGGGAGTGCTCGCGGCACCAGGTGGTGGCTGAGCGCAGGCCAGGTACCAACCCCGAGCCGAGCCATCTGCGTGGTGAAGATATGCCCATTGTACGGGAGCAGCGACCCAGGCGTGATCTTTCTCTGTAGGAGAACTACCCTCAAGATAAAAGGGTGGTTTTCTGCTAAACAGGGAAAGTAATCACTGAGAGCAAAACTGTAAAAAGCTATTTACTGTGCTTTTAAATCTAGGGGGTTTTCCTCTCTCCTCAAAAGAGTTTCCAAAAAATCCTCACTGTTCCTATCTGTGATAGTTTATGGAGAGGAGGGAAAACACAGGACAGGCAGTAAATCAGCCTACTAACTGATCCAGAGTCCATTACCAAATGTTTTTCATTACAAGTATGGCTTCACTAATTTCTGCAATGCATTGTAGGCTATTTCTGGAAGCTTTAAAAATGCATGACGTTTCTGCATTTTAATACTTACCAGCATAGTTATTTCAGTTTATTAAACAAAAAAAGGGGGAATCTGCTTAACTGCAACTAGCTTTCATGTCACAAAGGGACTAAGCCAGTGCAAAAGCAGCCAAGCAGGAACCCTATTTAAGTCCAGCATGAAGAAAACCTTTCCAACCTCTTACACCAATTAGGATAATCTGGGTCTTTTGATGTTAAAATCCCCAAGAATCATATGGAAATCATAAAAAGCACAGTATTCAAAACAGATTCTGAATGCAGATAAAATCATTTTTCCTTCCTACCACTTCCACCAGAGCTGAGGGCAACACCAGCTAACAAATCCTTTGTAAAGCTTATGTCACTTGTACCGTAGTGTTTGCTTTCAGCCAGGGGAGATGAGGGAGGCCACCCCTAAAAGTAGCCACTCGTAAAACAACGGAGCACCTGGGAGGCGAAGCTGGGAGGCACGCTGGAGCTGGGCCCGGACACCAGGGTGAGCGGCGAGGCGAGGCCAGCCCCGGGCCCTGTACGCAAGCCGCTCCCAACCAGGGGAAAGGAGACCTAACAACTACGCAACGCGATCCACTGGCCAGCTTCTGGAGTGTCAGCCCTTGGACGCTTTGTACAGACTTCCCTAAATGATAGGCGTCCTTCATGAACATAAACAGAAGCTACAGGCATTGAAATAACATTCTTGAATCTGTGCAATGAGTTATCTTTAGGCGAAAAGCACTTAAGCCTTGCATTTCTTCTTTATATTGGACTATTTCTGAAGCATCCAAATTTCTCTAAGTGTCCTGCTTCCAAGGAAACTCAGGGCAAGAATTCTGTTTGCCTTGACAATTTAAAAAAAGACCGTAGGCAGGAAAGCAAGAGACGTTTTGCTGGATGCAGAATTGCAGAGCTGGAGGGATGTTTCATTTTCTTTGAATGAAATTCTGATCAACAGTATTTTACTGTGAAATCCGACACAGCAACAAACCTTTGCCAAATCCATATATGTATATAAGGAGAGACAGAGAAGGTAATTTTACAATGTTCTTCCAGACCATAACGTAGTATTTTCTTTAACGGGAGAGGTTAAACACACCTTCTTGTACCGTACGAAGCATCAATATAGCCTCTCTATGGAACTAGTTACACACTCCTACTACATGTGCATAGGATGTTGTACAACACGGTTCCCTACAGGCAAGGGGACGAAGAGGTGGAAAGACCGGGGTGGGGGGGCACACGCACAACTCAAGAACCTTACATTGGCATTTGAATAAATTGAAAAGTAAGCAAAACCGTTCATGTTTATACAAGCAACTTGAATGTACTCTAACAGAGGACAAGGGTATGAAACTATGTCCTTATAAAGTAACACTCATCTTTTACTTATCTAACAAAGAGAAACACAGGGGAGAGTCAGAGGCTGCTGAAGGAAAAATATCCAAGTGTTAAGGCCAGAGAAATGGAAAACAAAGTTTAACACAGATAGGAGTATTTGCAGATAAAAGCACAAAAAACCCCTTAAACACTGCTTATTTTTCTGTAAAAATAAATGTTGAACATTGTTGTCAGTGGTATGCACACCTCTGTGAGAACCTGATATTTAAATTGTCAGTTTGACAACCGATAAAAATGATATTAAAGATTAGCATTACAGTTCCAGTACAGCTATAAAAAGAAAATTGGTGGTAGTATTCCACAAGAATGTGAAATCAGCCTTTCTAACTAATCATCTTGATTTTCAGTTATGTGTTACAAAATTCTCATACAGATTTTGAATTTCCTTCTATGTCTTATGGTAATACTAGAACTACAATTAATATTAATTACAACTTCCATAACTTCAGTGCCTGAATGGCTTGCTATTCCCAGTATTTGTAGGAAACAAGCCGTGCAGTTCCTAACATAAATATTATTCCTTATTAGTTTTGCAGCTGAATAATATTCAGCCTGTAACAGAATCCTCCTAGGACTGAAAAGTACTCCTGTGCACACAGATACACGCACAAAAACAACAACTAAAAGCTAAAAGCAAACTTGCCGAGAACTTCTGGGTCAGCTTTTGACATCACCCATAGGAATGAAAGCAGACACCAACCAATCAGGCACCACGAGGCTGGCAGCACAAAATAAACAAAAGCTGGGCCCAGGGCTCTACAATGAGGGAGGGAAGTGGAAGAGACTATTGTTCCAAAAGCTTTTAAATGATGTTGCTTTATTTATTTCTTTTGACAATGCCTGAACTGAATCTTTAAAAAGGGAAAGGACCCTCCCCCCCGGATCTGTTAAAACAGAGTTGGGGGGTTCTTTTCCCTGTTGCTATTTGTTCTCTTTAACAATGTTTTGCGAGCCCTGTAAAGCGAACAGCACTATCCCGGCGCGGCGTGTGGGAAGGCAGCGTTCTTCCCAGCATCTCCACAGAGGCTCAGCGCTGACACTTGGTGCCAGAATTTCTGAAAAGCTGGGCAGGCTGGGTGCTAAGCTCTTTTCAAAATCTGACTCTTATTTAGGTGCCTTCCAGGAAGCTGAGGTCTTTAGAAATCTGGCACCAAGCGTAGATGCTGGGCACTTCGGGAAGCTGGGGCAAGAACTGTGCGATGAAACCACCTATCTTTGTGCTCTCCCCAGAAGAAAAGCGTCAGCTCTTCTGGTCTTTTTGCACTGTGCATTGCTGAACCTGCCCAAGCCAAAACTCCCGCCTGAGACCGCACTTACTTATTCACACGAGCGGGCTGAGGAGCACAGTGCCCGGCGCAGCGTCATAGCTGTGGCTAGCGTACAGCTGATGATTCACTTCTGGGACACTCTAACCTGTCACCGTACTCAAAAGATTTAGGATTAGGCCCAGAGTTCACTAAAAGCACACATGGTGTGTTTTTTCAAAGTTCAGCTCAGCTGAACAAAGCTAGCTGAATTACTTCAATCCTCTCAGTGCTTCCCTGAGGAAAAAAAAGCAACATATGTCTATGGTTTGGGCTGGACTTGCTGCCCCCTTTCCCATTTCTAACCATGCTGCATAGTCAAGTGCATAGGGACATAAATGCATTCCAGAAGTAAAAGATGAACACACGGATTCTGGAGTTGTACAGGTAAAGAATATCAGTCATTCTTACATCTTTAATAAAACAGACCTTTTTCTACTCTTGCCAAGAAAATTAGTCCTAAGGTGCACACAAATAATTACATATTGTGGAACAGTAAATTACAAATGCCATAGAATTCAAGCAGCCCCAAGTCTGGGCCAGATTTTCAAATGTTTTGCAGATGTTTATGGTTTGCTGCAAAACTTTTGTCAAGTTACCCACACAACACAGCATTTACTGAATGATTTTGGCACATGGTAGTTTATTTTCTTTGCGCAGGTGTTGCATTCCAGAAATATTTTGTCTTCTTATAGAAGACTGCTGGAATTCTACTTAAAAAAATCATCATGAAAGAAACCAGATCC
Source organism: Gavia stellata (assembly GCF_030936135.1). Taxonomy (NCBI): domain Eukaryota; kingdom Metazoa; phylum Chordata; class Aves; order Gaviiformes; family Gaviidae; genus Gavia; species Gavia stellata. Next base: position 11,329,527 of record NC_082610.1, read on the forward strand.
TCTCATCTGGGAAAGAAAAAAATGCCCCCCAAACTCAGTTCATTTGCCTTTTCTTTCTTTTCAGGTAAAAAACCCAAGCCCTTACAGGTAAAAAAATCGATTCAAAATATGTTACAGATGTCTGGTATTTCTGCAAAACTCATAGATTGGAAAGCACAGTCCACTACAGAGTGAAGCCCCAGGTTGCCTCTGATAAAGACACTGGGGTATCAAGTTAGTGTTTCAGCAGTTAATTTTACTTACTGGAAGCTCACGGTTGGCAGGACTGCTAAAGCCTAACCCTTGATTGCAGCAGAGAGTCAGGGAAGGAGACTTTGTCCAGCAAGCCCCAGGCAGAGCCACAGCGGGGACCTTGAAGGCGCAGGGGCAGAGCCGGCGCAGGCAGCGTCAGCATCCCCATGTGCATCCGTCGCCGTCCCCCTCAACCTCACCACAAAGGCACCACATGCACCCAGAACGCTCCCTTTTGTCGTGAGCTTTTATCCCACACTGCGTGGGGCAGGAAGCAAAACACAAAACGGGGTTGTGCAGCACTTTGGACCTTCGCTTGACTGATAAGTTGCCTGGAGGTGAAGCAAAATGAAGCTCCCGGGATTTAACAACTTTCCCTTTTAAGCATATGGAAATTAAACAGTAAGCCTAAAAAATTTTCCAGGAGCAGATATGAATCCAGATATAACATCACTTTGTAGATATGGAAAAATACAACCAGCTATCTTTGACTTCCTAGACATGCAAGCCACTAAGTTTTTCTTCAGGCTACGAAAGCCTGATGAAAATACCAAAGGACTGTTAACCTTTAGAAACACATTTTAAGAGATAACATGACTAAACCCAGATAAATCAGAATTAAATTTAATCAACCTCCCACTCCCTAGCTACACTATCAGAGGAGAAAAATCTACAATTAGGAAAGAAACAGAAGGAAATTCAGACATCTTAAACTGAGTAAGCTCCCATCTCTGCTGTGCAACTTCCCTGATGATACTAAATACTGCAATTCCCATGTCCTGTATTACAGACTTGCTGTCTTAACAGTCCTCTTAGGAGTAATCAGTGGAAGGGAACATTTAAATAATGTTTTGGAGTGCATATTATCTCGACTTGGCTGTTGTTCTCTCATTTAGAGCAAAATGAATCTAAATTTACAATTTAAATACTTTGCATCAAATCCTTAAATCACCCTTCTTATTCTGTGAATGGAGGTGTGTTAACATCTATGTGGTAACTATGACCCACTAATTCATGTGCTCCAATATAGCGACTAAGAATATATAATCCTTTAATCTTTTGTTTTGTGACTCCACCTACAACTCCCTGACACTAATTTAAGAATACAGACAACGATGCTTCTAATGAGCAAAACATTAAAGTAAGATTCACTGTCACAGTCAGCAATCTGTTGCCAAAAACGTCATGAAAGTTAGATAAGTGTAAAGGTACATACAACAGGAATCTTAACAGATGAGGAGTGTTCCAGCATGAATATAAAAGCTTATATTAAAAAGAAGTTTAAATATATCTTATTCAAATACAGATCCTTCTATTGAGTGCATTTTTTGTCCTTCTAAATAAAAGCATTAAGTTATGATAACCTATATTACATTTTATCTTATTCTAAACTTTTTAAGAAATGTTCACGTGATTTAATTTTATATTGAAGCTGTATGTGTGTCACTATTCAATCTGTTAATTTTTCTGGAGAAAGCTAAACCACTGAATGGATAGTTTTCACTGTCTAGACATCTAAAACAGTTTGTTTAAGCTTTACCCTGTTGGTTTTTTCCAACAGTATTTTTTCTGCAAGTTACAGCAACAGTTTTCTTCATTTTCAGCTAGTTCAGTTTATAATTAGTTCCTTGTAAGTTAGGGAAGCAGTCAGGAATTCAGAAAGCAGAAAAGTTTGTTTTCTTCTTTCCATTCATGAACAAAATTGAGATGTACAATCATAGACTACTTAAGTAGTTCAGAAAAATTGAAGTACTTGGTGTCCAGAAACAATTGGCACAACCCACTAGCTGTAGATATTAGTTTTGTTTAACAGATCAGTTTTAAAAGCACAACATGTTCCAATATAAATTTTTGCCTTCTATGCCAGAACATCAACCATAGTTAAACCACTAAAGCAGTCTTGAAATGTCACTTTTGTGTATTTTAATTGAATTCAGACTACAACATTTTGCTACACATGAATCACATAAGATTAAAAAGATCTATTATTTCTGTTAAGAAATGTGATTCACTATTTGCTAGCATAAGAAGAATGTAAAAATTTAGAACATGAGTAAATGTATGTAAGTAGTACACGTGTATTTTAGAGAAACCCAATTGTGTACAACAAACAGCTCTGGTTAGCAAATGATATTGACCAATAAAACTGAGCCTTTGTTTAGGAAAGTAACTGGAAAGCAAAAATGCAAAACAAGATTACACTTAATTATTTAAATCAAAGTGCTCTGCTTGTTGATTTAAATTGTGATTAAAATCAGGGATTTAAATTAATCCACTCTGGATTGCATAAACATCACCTTAATAAGAGGGAGTGGTAGCTTCATCACCCAAGAAGTCATTCAGGAAAAGCGTTGTGACTGAGCGCAACGGAGGACTGAGGAAGTTCATTAATGGATATCCCTCTGCTGCCCAAACTCTCCGGTTTCTCCCACAGAGAGAGAAAGGAAACGCGTGAGCAGGAGGAATGTTTACAGGAGTGTGCACGCATAAAAACATGCACAGGTACTATGAGGTAAAATAATGATGATAATCTTTCATTAAAAGCAGGATTTCCCTCCTCAAACCTAAATAAAGTAGATTAGTCATGCATTCCAATTATTCTTACTCGTTTTATTACTAGGGTCCCTAGAATAGTCCATGTTCATACTTTTCCCCCTTTAGCAGGAACATGGAGCATACTCCCTGTTTACCTGATACTGGCATTAACTAATGTGCCATTTGAATAGAAAGCAATACTATATATTATACTGAAATGGATTTAGCTCTGCACTCAGATAATCACACCCAACTCCTGTTCCAGCTTCTACCCAATCCTGGACTCTACATTTCTTCCTAGATAGCAGGAGGTGGATAGCACAAACCACGCTGTACAACTTACTGTTGAAGGAGATCTACTCCAACTTAGCTAGAAGTCCAATGCATTGCCAAGGTGATCAAAATACCAGTATAATGACAACAGGGCATAAACTAAGGTACTTGACAATGCAACCTGCAGCATATTTACTCCAAGGGTGCTTTACCACCTTATATGAGAACATCCTCTCAAACAATATGATTTATTTTTCATCAGAGGTCCAATTACAATTAAAATAAACAAAAGCAGGTAAGACTTTCTTCTTTCTGCTTCAGAGCTTGATTGAGAAGGACAAACTACTCTGGTTGAGTCCACTTCCAATAGGAACTAGTTTTCTTTTTTGATTTTACAAGAAAGCGTTTTACAATCCAGAGAGGATGAGTCATCAGAAAATCCTTGTCCAGTTGCCAAAAACCTGCCCCTCTTCATTATGAACATAAAGATAAAAGCTCTTACAGTACATTAGCTGGCATACGCCTACACAGACAGTACAAATAAATTAATTGTGCCTAGCCTCAAACATCCAAAGAGGTGTAGTAGGAGCTCAGTCCATCTTGTTTCATTAACAAATTAAACTGTAATAGAGCATCAACTGTTCTCTTATGTACATAAGCTTGGCTGTTGTACAAGAAAGGTTTTGCAGGTATCATGCTTTCTTACATGTATACATGGTAATTCTTCTAATATTTACATTAGTTTGCATACACTACATAAATATCAACAAAAATGGTATGTGCTGGAAAAAAAAAATGTATTAATGTTGGAGTAAGTCTGTTGGCCATCCTACAAAACTATTCAGAAACTGCATAGGTTTTTGGAACCCGAGACTGGGGTAGTGATGTTTACTAAAAAGGAACTTTTGGTTATGACACTATTTAATACATGCAAAATTTACAAATTGTTTTGCATCTGACAAGAAAGACAAGTATATTTGGAAGTGTGAGTTGACTGTGTCCGGTCTAGTACATTCAGGTTCATTTGAAAACTGCACTACTTGCAAACATCAAGGCTATTTCATAAAAATATATACACACGTGTATTTTACAACTCAGCTGATGAGAATGCAGATCAAAAGGAAAGTCACTGTATAAAGTACTGTACACTGACCAGGGTCCAGAATTACTGGAAATAATCAACATTTACCATCAAACCCCTGCTACAGACGAACTGTTTTCCTTCTGGAATGCTTACAATCTTTAGCATGAGAAAGTTATACACAACCAACTTGAAAAACAAGTTTAACTCTACTTAGCCACAAGCTAAGATTACACCCTCAAACACACCTTTCTAAGATTTCTTATGAGAGGTTTGTTTGTGCAATCCAGTTAAGGGCAATTTGTTAAAATTGCTCTGTGATTTTCTTTATCCTTTAACTGCATAATTTAAGCAACCTGCATTTTATAAGTTCAAAGAATTTTTTTTGTAATTACATATTTCTGTCTGGTTTTACCTCCTGAAAAATGAAAAGTTGTAGAGAAAGAAGACAGAAAACAAGAATGGAAGAGAGAGATTGAGCTCAGTCTATCATAGAAAGCAACTTCTTAATTAATGAGAACAGAGAGTGAGTTAACATAAAATACGAGGGTTCAAAATGACTTGCAGTCTGTGTTACTGCTGCTCTACCTTTTTGACCTCTAACCCCAGGGCTGGGAAAAGCCAGAGAGAAAAGCAAGGCACTGACTCCTCTGGAAGCTAGGTACAGCTGATACCCAAAGGCCAGCAGCTCCCACCTGGCCCAAGCCTCAGTGATCCCTGTACAGAGAATTTTACCCTCTGTGTTTTGGTCAGGCAGTTGTTAAGATTCCTCCCCAGGTGCAGCAGGGCATTACCGCAGCTGAGATGTTCTGGCTAGCTCTCAGCCAGGGCTTCTTTCCAGCTTCGTCCCTCCTTATGTTTCACTTTGTATCTTCAACCAGAGACAATATTTTTCTTCTCTTCCTACCTCAGGAAAGCACACTGCTGCTATCTGATGTTAGTAGCTGTTACGTGGTGTTACACACGTGGACACAGCCTCAGCGGCTCCCAAACAAAGTCCAACTACATTTGCAGAGGCCAGCGTTTCTCCTGAGGGGTAGAGCGGCAGGACCAAAGACGCAGATACCCACCTTACAGCAGGCTGTGGCTCACTACTCCCATTGCACGAGCTTTTTTTTTTTCCAGAGATTGGTTTTGACAGGCACCGAGGCCAGTGCAGACATACTGGCCCGGACTCGTGACATCACCTGATTAATAAATCCAGGGAAGGTTTGGCAGCTCTGGCTACGGGCAGCCAGCCCGCGGGAGAACGGCAGCCACGCATCAGATAATGCAATACTAACTCACTACTCTATACAGTACTTCAATCAATAAACAACTTCCTCGCAAGCCTGATGTACTAACCATCAGTTTATGCAGCCCCTTCTGCAAGCCCCAAAGGCCCCACCAAAGCATAGACCAAACCCTGCCAGCCACTACGGGAGCGTCAGAACTCCCGCTTCTGCCCCCGCAGCCGGAGGGACACACGGGGCGGCGAGGACTTATCCTCATGGTAGCAATGGCAGTGCCGCTGATAGGGAGATGACACAGAGCCCTGGGACTGCGACTTTGCACTCACTGAACAGAGGCCACGCTCTGCCCCAGCTCCACAGCAAAACACATAGGAGCCTCGCTGAGCCCCCTCCGCCCTGCCAGAGCACAGCCACGCTCACAGCCTTCAACAGATGAGGCCACTATAGGTCCCTTTTTTTTTTTCCTTCTTTGATGAATGGCACCTCATTACTGTAGAATGATGTGCTTAATTAGTGCTATGGGTTAATCACTCTGCCTGAAGAGTTTCCCTCTCTTTCAGGAATAAAGGAAGCCAGACCAGCTTCCCGTTATCCAGCTACCAGCATCGGCTCTCATAAAGCAGCATCTTCGGCCAAAGTCAACCACAGCCATCACACAGATACGTAATGTCTGATGTGTAACTGTAGATATCCTTTCTTTTATGGGGTTAATACTTGCCCTTGGGGATAATTGTGCAGGACTTTAGATGAGAGATTTCCATAAAAGGCAGTAAGAGTCACCCAGCTAAAACCACACATAACTCAAGCTAGTTTACCCCTTTGCATTATTTAAATGTCTCCTTTTAATGTGAATGCATCAATTTAAAGGCACAGTGCTGCCAGTGCTCCAGGCAGGCAACTCTTCTCTGGCGACCAAATGTGTCTCTTCAGAATTTAAACCTGCACGCATTTCAAAAATGTGCCTATTCCTAGGCCTCCTGGCCGTCTGAAAACAAAGGCGTAAGTCTGCCTTTCCCATTGCTGTCAGGGAACTTGTGGCGTCAGATTTACTGCACTCCTTTACCTGGGTGTCAGGCAGGTAGGGGTTGTGCCCACTCTCTGAACCAGGTGTGGATACTGAAATCCAACATACTGGCATTTCAAACCCTTGACTGCTGGTGATTCTCCCGACTCCGAATGAGCACCTGGCCACTTTGTGAATGGACCCAGAGAAGGAGGAGGAACCACCAGCTGCTCCGGCCCTTCCACTCTGCTTCCCTGTTCCCAGAGTACTGAATCTGGCTCATGCCTTCCTTGCAAGTGCTTCTGCTAAATCAAAATTTACACCAGTACATGCAGGTAACCAGAGACTTTTCCAAATCACTTACAGCTTGGCCTTCCAGTTTAAGATTACAAATTTTTTTTTCCAGGTTTATTTCTAGTGTATATTTATACAAAGAACACCAGCAAGCTTCAGGTTACAGCAATTAATGAAATTTAACTACATTAATAAGGAGAGAGTCTTTTTTAAAACAATTTTGGTCTTAATGTTAAAAAAATGCAAACAGTAGTAAGAGTGAGGTAGAAAAATTTCCATCTGATTGCATGTTTCTTTCTGACTACATGTATGAACTTGTTTCCCGGTCAAGGGGGATTTTTGTGGATAGGAAAAAATAATTCTACCATCCACTCAGTCCCTGAGTATCTATTTTTTTTAATAAGGCACAAAGGTTTTGTCAGTCAGGTTACCTCGGAGTGAAAGTTATGTCTCATAATCCGTAATTCTATTGCTCATTACACACCATCTGGTGACACAGTCAAAGATAATCTGATTTTTGCCTTTTAAAAACATCACATAGCTATATCATATGGTGCATGCAATATGATAAATTACTTATTTAAATACGGTGCTTCTGTGTAGTTTACAAATCCATGGTCACTCTCAGTTAATCTGAAAGCGGTTTTGAGCAGCATTTTTTTTTTTGTTATTTAAATGTCTGAGTCCTTAGCTGAGGTTTTTATCTATTACGGTTAAACCTAAAATTGTACGATTGAACAGCTACCACCTAATCTAACCAGCCTTTAAGAAGCTGTTATTGGAATTCAAAGGTTTGCATCTACAGTGGGACAAATATAACAACAAAACTGTTTCACGTCCCGAAAGCAGTAATGTCTTATTGCAGTGTCTTTACTAGGAAGAGCCTGACATAATTTAATTATAGACTACTTGTTCAACGTGATGCAGGAGTTCTCAAGTATTTCAAGTAGATTCTGGGAGACTACCCATAAAGAGCTCCTTGCAAGATAATAGTCCATCAATATATCTGCAGATTTGCTTTTGTCACTTTATTTTCAGTCTGCAAAAGTAATCAAAACAGTTACTGTGTTGCCAAAAGTTGTATCCTCGCAAAATAAATCAAAAAAAGAGACTCAATCATGCTGGGCAAAAGAAAGCTCTTACACAATTAACCTGGTGAAGGAAAATAGGCCGTTTGCTGTTGCTCAACTGCTTCGCCAAACTATTTCATATTTCAGTAGCCCTTGTATTCTCCAAGGCCAAACCTTCAAACAACAATCTCATCCCCTTCTGATGCACAAGACACACCCGAAACATTTTCAAGAGGTGTGGAAAGTAGTAAAAGAAGATTTCTGTGATTTGCAGTCAGGTTCTTCTGGGAAGATTACATATTTCTAGGAGACTATAATGCACACGTACATCTGTACCTCTGACACAATCACATAATCACCATTCAAATCTAGATAGCTATTTTTCCATGCAGATTTTTATTACTTTCTCTTCCTGGAATAATTAACCACTTTCGGGACTTTTTTAACTTAAGAAGTGAAGACTTAATTTTCACCTGACTCTCCAATTACAATTCTGAATAATTCCCATTTTTCTTGCAGGCCAGCTTTAAATCAGTCTATCAGGCTGCTATGCCCTTTTGCACTGGCAGGTTTCGTTCCCACCAGAGCCTCTGGGCAAGCCAAAGCCAAAGCCCATCCCTACAATAATCTCATTTAGTGATATATCTGCATCACTCACCAGAATTTTCCACTGTCTCAGGCTTCATTTGGGGAAACGGATGCAGTAGTGCTCTGATGAAAGACAATTCCTTGCAGAGTTTCATGTTGGGCGATGGCTCACCAGCAGACCAGCTGCTGGGGGTGCCAGACCATGCACCATGGGGAGGCAAGAAACATTTCCAAAACCTGGTGAGCACAGAGATGGCACACGAGCCCCAGCTGCAAAGTCACAGGTGTTCCATTATGCTGCTCCTCTCTCACACACACCTGTGGACCCTTAAAAGCACCAGACCTCATCTACAAAACAGGGAAAGTTGTCCCTTTTCCTCTGCCCTCTAAATCCAATTGTCCCATTCTTGCTCCTTCTGACCAGGCTGTCCAGCTGCCTATGCCTATCAGGTATGTTCAGCTACTAGAAGGGATTTGAATAAAGCATTTAAGTATCTGGCAAGCATTTCCTTCAATGAAGACATGCTATGAACTAGGCAATCATATTTTAAACTGTGCTGTCTGCCAGAAAAGTGCACAAACTTCCAATAGCAAAGAAATGAGGTCATCTTGGTCAACCGCCAAAATCAGCATATTTCCTCTTTTGGTTCTGGATGCTGCACCTCCACACTCCACGATGTGTGACAAGTTGTGAGAGGGAGGTGCAGTGTCAGAGAAAAGGAAATAAAAATTAAACCGGTGGATGTTGTTTAAAAAAAAAAAAGGGGGGGGGAGGAGAGGAAAATGGAAAAAAAAAAAAAGAAAAAAATCATGAAGCATCCTGATGTCCCATGACCTCCTGAAGATCTATTTAATTGGAGTCTAGTATAACTTTTCTAAGAAGATGTCAATACCTTATCTTGCTATTGCAGAAATGTAAAGCCTCATCCCGTTAGAGGAATTCAAAAGGCTTACATGAGGAATGCAGCTTTTGGTTAGAAGGCTGGACTGGAATTTAACAGATCAGGATTAAACCCTGGTCTTGGCCACAAGTTCCTGTGGGGCTTGAGCAAGACTCCTAACTTCCCTTGCCTGAGACCCTACCTTGTGCCTGATCTTGTGCATTTAAAAACTACATTTTCCTGAGCTAGGAATATGTCTTTACAGTAGAGCAGAGTCTGGAACAGTGGATTTTGGATGCTCACTTGGGCCTCTAATGCTAATGCAGCACTAACCGAAATGACAGTAGTAATAGTAATAATAATAATAGTAATTATCTCCCAGTCTTTATTTTCAAGTTAATGTCTGCCAAAAAGTGTTAGAGAAGTTTCTCATTGTGGTAACTACTATATTTATGTGCGCAATTTATAAGCAGCTCATCTGAATAATTTGAATTTTTTATTAAGATTATTTTCCTCATTTTCCATTGAGAAGCCTTCTTAGATACTGACTCACATTCAGCCTTGTAGGGATAAGTGCCAAGCATTTGCTGTTCTTACGTCTCCAGCAGTTGACTCCTGCATTAAACCCAGCAAAGCCAAAACTGAATAGGAACAATCTTAATTTAATTATTAAATGTATTTCAAACTTCACTATGATTTTAAAAAGATCTTTCATGTGGGGTAGTGGAAATAGGCCAGGGAAATCTACAAAACTATAGGTAATCCTCTCTCCCCACCCCTTCTTTCTTTCAGCCTCTCTCAAAAGGAGGTTAGGTGAACTCAAATCTAGTGGAGCTAGGGTGAGCTAGTTTCACTTCAGGTTTGCTAGGAAAATAAGTTACCAGGGCATCATGCCAAGCCTGCCACTTTTGAGATAAATATGACTTTCTTTCAGGGCAGTTTTATGAGGAACACAGCAAGAGGCTCATATACTATGGCAATTCAATTGCAGATTTAGCAATGCAGCAGCTGCCACTGCTTCATTATAAACAACAGTTCACTCTGAAGTTCTCTTAAGAAGTTTACAAAAGGAACAGTGTATTTATTTGACGTCTGTTAGAGTGGTGTGGAGACACACAGATGGCCTTTGACTTTCACCTTCTGCATCACACAGAACCAAGCCCAGTTCTACAGAAAGCATTAGACCTTAAATTTGCTTGCTTTTTTCCTGATGACACTCCCCTCGTTTATTTGAGTATCAGAGCCAGCTTACTTTCCTTGGGAGGGTCAGATTGGCAGATGAACTATAGCGAGGAGAGGAAACATGTTAAGTATGAAAACATTCTCATAAGCTCTCACAGGAAAAGGATGTAGCTAACAATAAAAGAGAATACTGCATTTCTCTGCCAAACTTTATCATACAAGATTATGCATTTCCAAAACTTACATTTACACCAGTTAAATATCGGAGGTGCTACATCTACAGGAGGCATATTCCAAAATACCCTTCCTATATTCCCCACCATAAATCAGTTCTGGAGGTTTCTTTTTGAGGTTAGCAATAGGCAAATGTATCACCACCTCACTTAACCCAGGATACTACCAGAGTGCTGGGAGTTACAAAGCGCACCACTTCGCCACTGTCTGACCAGTCCAGTGAGCGATCTGCCAGGGAACACCTCCAAGAGCCACTCAGACAACACTGTCATAGACTGCTTGAAGCAAGCCTCATTCACCAGATCCTCACCCGCAGTATTGATGGCCTGGCCTCCTGCCAGGCACAAATACTGTTTGCTGAGCAGTTGGAAGGCTGATTACTTAAGGTTCGTCCTTCCTCCTCTGGGATTGTTCCCTGCACTTCTTCAGTTTTGCAAAGCTGGTACAGTAAAGCCAAAGAGCTGATAAAAGTATGGTCTGAGCATGGCTTTGAACTGCTTGCCTTTGCTCGGCTTAGTGGACATATCATTTGCGGTTTCACTGAAAAGTTTCAGCTCTGACTGTTCTGGCCAAGTTTCATGGCTTTCGGTACCCTTCCAGGGAGCAGTCAGAATGAGCTTTTTGATGGCCCATCCCTAGTCCAAGCATTATTCCCAGAAACGCGCCAGCCAGCAGAGGCCTATAGACCTTTGCTTGCTGTCCTCAGTGCCATCAGGGCAGCTGGTTTTGACTCATTCCTCATTTTGTTCACCTGTGGACATGTCTGCTGAACAGGCAGCACAGGTGATTTTTCCCCCACACAGGCTGCTGGACAGACATTCACAGGCAACCCTCAGTTTACATTCAGTGTCTAATTGGTGGAGTGAATGCCCAGGTCAATACCTGTACTCAATTTTACAAAGGCAAAAGAAGAAAGAAAAGCTGCTGGCAGGTCATTCTCAGAAAGTGATCCAGGGGGCTCTGTAGCTTGCCTTATCTTCACGGATCTGGAATTGCTGCACACGATGAAAGCAATCTATTAACAGTTCATCATAAAACACGCTTGGAGATTTTATGTCCTAAATTATGTATATGATTGTTTTGCCTGTTTGGTGGCTGTTAGTGTAGTGGGAATTCTAAATCACTGTTATTACACCACTAACTAAGGATTTTTAACTATTATTTAAATTAAAAAGGAAAAAAAAGACAAGCCCTCAGCAAGAATATTTCAAAAAGCTGTGATCATTCTGTGAGCAGCCTTAAATACTGACTTGATATTTCTTCTGGTCCTGGGATACACCAGTTTCAGCACGTTACCTTCAGCTTTTCTGCAAGGACTGAGACCTATGCATCAGTTTCACCGCTTAAAAATGGTTCTTTACATATATTTTCATAATAAAGCACTTTATAACTATTACCCAATTATTGCTTACAGCATTAAGTAACAAGGTATTATTACTCCAATTTTACTGAAGGGAACAAATCATGAAATCTGAAATACTTACTCTGCTTTTGCGTAGGCTTTCTCATATTAATTAATTATGAGACTTAATTACACTCAATCTCACCACTCCAAGCCAATTACAGAAAATTGTGTAAAGCAAAGAAGTAGGGAAATCTCTATCTCAGAGACAATCACTTCCACTGACAGCACTTTCCACATAGGTATATAACAGGACTTTGCAAGTATTAACTGACACACCCAATGCAACAGGATGGATTTTTCTGTGATTTTTCCCCAACTGCCCCTGCACTAGTAATCTGAGCAATGAACACTTCTCCCAGCTTCCTCACTCAACTCTGCCCCAGAAACCAAATGCAAATCTCTGCCCCCTGACTTGTGCCTGAATCACATGATCACCTTTCTTCTCAGATGCAGTAAAAAAATCCCCAGGCATGTTAAAATCACCAGATTAGAAGAGCTCTAATCCAATGACTTTAAACATGGGTTGATAAGAATCGGTATATGCTATATATATACATTGCAAAATATTTTTAAGCTTTCTATTTATTTTGAATCTACAGCAATTTTATTTACTGAAGTTTAGCCCGCAGAGGGAACAGTAAATCCTCTAAAACATCACTTTAAAAGTTTTTGTTCCACTGAAGTATCTATGAACACTTCTGCACCCTATGTTGAAACGTTAATTCATGATTTCCCACTGCACTTAGCCACAGGGATTCACAACACATTTCAATGCCTTCAACAGCAGCAGCATTCCATGGGGAACCATTCTCCTATTTCCAAGTCATGGCTCTTACAAAGATGGACTAAGCCAAGGCAAACTGGCCTTTTTATATTAATACCAACTGATCCTCCCATAAAATGTGCACATTTAAAATCAGGGGAGAAACAAGAGCGATTATCATCTTTGGCAGTTTGTCTAAAGAGGGCTATGAGCTCAAGTAAATCTACTTGATTAAAATTGGGGAGAGATATTCAGCTGACAAATACTAATCTGAATTTTCTTTAATTTCTTTACTCTGTTTGCCAGTGAGTGAAGGCTGCTTTAAAAGACCCTTTGTGAATAAAGGTGTAAATGTAAGTGGAGGAGACTCCATTCATTTATGACTTTGACTTCTTTGGAGCCAAGATTTCCCCCCAGCCTTCACAGTTATGACATTTTGTGTTCAATCTGGCCTATTCCAGCAGAATATTCAGTCTGTGCTCCTCATGATTATGCCTTGTTTGCATCACACCATAACAAGTGTGCTACGGGGAGTTTCACGCACAGGAATCTACCACACAGTATATTTTAAATGCTCTCCAGTTGTCTAAGTCAGCCTCATGGCACGACAGCAAAATTAAATACAATGATATCTGGCAGGCTGCATTCACAGGACCACATTGTGAAAAGGGGAAAAATAAATGTTAACATTTTGACTGTTTCTTACATTTTTTTCTAAATACTCTTAAGTAAAACAAATACCTTGCTGAGCCTGAAAAACCAAAGAGTTTGCAGGTGCAGTTATATCAGGCACCTTTCAAATACACATTCTTCCTCATTCTGCAAAGCTTTCCCTTCTTCTTTGCCCAGTGATACTTCCATGCTTCCATTAGGCCAGGAAAGGCTAGCTACAGTATAAAACAGGCAGAGATAACCTAGGTATTCAAGAGTGAGATGCTCACATCCACACCTGAATTTCCATACCCAATGACAGCTTTACCCCCACCCAAGTAAACTCCTACTTTTCCCTATCCATTCAAGGGAGATGCCATCCACCTCAATTTAGGCACAGAGGGTAAGTGGCCAGGATCTCCCTCTGGAAGCCTTCAAAAGCACACAGCTCTCTCCTCTAAATATACAGAGAACGAGACACTTTCTTTAGTAAGACTGGCTTAGCAAGCACCAAAAATTTAGCAACAAATTAAGTACCCAGTCCTCTTAATTTGGACCCCATCCTCCCAGCTTCGGAACAGACACTTTCCTTGAAGATGCAAACTATAAATTGCAAGCGTAACATTAGGGCATGACCCTACATCTACTGTAGTATTGTTAAAAAAAAATCAGCACAAATTCTGTGTTAATGACAGAGTCATGTATTTCCCATGCTTTTAATACTAACCCCTGAGCTTAAATATTGTATTTAGTGTCTAGGGCAGCAACACTTCCTACCCAGCACCTGTCATCAGTCCAGCAATTAATTGCGTACCACTGACCTTCATAGAACACCATGGAAATTTTATTACTGTACAACTCAATTGCATTTCGTACATAACTGCATAAGTGCATTTCGTGCTCCATAACTATGTCTCATTACAAAAAAATCATGCGCTTACAAAAGGGATAGTTGAGCCAACTGAACTATTTATAATTTGCAAGAATAAAAAACATTTCACAAGGTTTGCAACATACATATGAAAAACTTTGCAGCCTTAATACAAGACAAACATTACTAAGATTCACATTATAGACAAACGCGGAATGGAAAATATTCCCTGAAGTCATAATGGCAGGGTTATGCAGTATACTATTTAAAAGCTATTCACCAATGTCCTTTTCCTTTTAGCCAGAACCCTATGGTAGAAATTCAATTGAAGAAAGTCAATTAATTGAAATCATGGTTCTACAACTGAGGAATTGGATGTGTAAGATGAAGAAGCTGAAGGAAAGGACTACACTTACTTACACTATTCAGTACTAGAAGAGAGGGCTAGCAGTCACGGCCTATGTCTTCTACCTTGGAGTTACCTCTCTGCAAGTTTGCCACTTTGAGGGGGCTACATCCTGCTTATGTCCTGCCTTATTCTCTTCTCTCATTTTTAAGAAAATGCTACATCTAAGCACATTTCTTCTAAGTTCAAGAGTCTCCTTGCTCCTTTCCAAACCAAAGGGTTCACAAAATAAATAATTATTGCATGACTACTCTAATTTCAAATTGGCACGCTAATATGAGAGCTACTGTAAGTCAGGGCAAGAAGACTTTCTCCCCGGATTCAAGGGCTGCATCCAGGATGAAATAACTTGTCACGCCCAGGATTTCAATGCTAGCTTCCAAGTTCCCAGACTCAAGAGACCCAGAAGGACACAGGCATGAACCTCCACACTCACACATCTGCACCAGCCGCAGACTCAGAGGAGGAAAGGGACTGGTGCGGCAGGTGGCATGAGCTTTTCAGAAGGTGTACATATGCACTGAGGAGCCCCAGGAGCTGCTGTTTTGGTAGTTTGCACTGTCCTTGTGCACTTCTGAGTCATCCTCCAAATTGTTTACTGGAGCCAGTAGTAGGCAGTGGCTGGCAACTTGCCCACGTCCATGGTGAGGTCAATCACCCATCCTCCAAAGTCGAAACCCAAAGAATATGAAGAGATAACTATGGAGTAAACTGGAGGTCACCACCAAGCTTTCTTGAAAGTCAAATGAGTAAGGTATCACACTTATTTTAAAAATATCCCATCTCCCAAACACCTTGTTCAATTTTCCACAAGCAATGAAAAAGCTTTCTACCATGGCAAATTCCACACATCTCAGACAATGCATTTAATTTCACCAAACCCCAGTTACAATTGAGTTTACCATGTCAATCCAGCTTCAAACTTTTTTGATTAAAGATTTGTAATCTATACTGCCAATGACAGTGAGATTATCTAACAAACAAAACTCATCAACAATGCTTTCCTTTGATGAACTGCCTACACATTGAATGGATGATGTGTCCAAGGCAATTCAGAGCTATATGATGGTAATGGTTTTGTTTTGTGTTGTTTTTTTTTTTTTTTAAGAAGTTCATTAAATTTTTTTGGTTTATATCAATAATTTATTACTGCCTGTTTTCACACATTCTTCCATTTCTACAATACAGCAGAGGAAACATGAAGTGAAACTAGCTTCATTGTAATGAAAAAGGGATCTCATAATTTAATTCAGTTTGCTCCCTAATCACAAATGTACAGAGAGCACAAACTAGGGAAGAAATATGTAAAGTGATGCTACAATGTAGCATGCATAATTTAAAATCTTCTTTCCTGTAGAAGCCTGGGTTACAAATCAGATTGGAGAGTACAAACATTATTGAGATTACTGAAAAGTCGTGGGCAAGGCTATGATTTCAAGGCAACAACCCTGTGCTGTTTGAAACTAAATTCAAAATTCCCACTGATTTTGCTGACACCTTGGCTTAGATATTCTTGAGACCTGATCACAGAGCATAATAATATACATAGAGATGCCTGGAATGACTTGCTATACTTCTTGATGTAAAAAGAAGTTACAAAACAAATGCAAAGACGACAGACAAGCCTCCCCTCTCCCAGCCAGGAAAGCTTTTATTGCCATCTCTTCAACACTTTCACTTCTGCCAGAACTCCCCTCTGCCCGCATGGCCCCTCCAGCTGTCCAAAGTGTCTCCTCCAGACAGTACTGCTGAGCAGGCGGAGCGTGGATTAAACAGTATTAGATGTTCTCTCTGTCATTTTGTTTTCAGTAATTTAGAAAAGTATTTTTCTTCTTGTGGATATTTTTAAATGGGGTGAGGGAGATGTTACAGAAAAAATAAGAACCTCCAAGATCAGAATATATCAGAAGCTCATCAATACTTAACACATCTCTGTGACCATGAATATGTGCACAAACACACACGTGCACACACACACAGAAGATGAAAGTCAAGTCTTTGGGAGGAGGCTCACAAAAAAATAAAAAAACATGTTCAACAGGAAGAGTCTGTTTAATGTAGGAATTAAGCAAGGCTCTTTCATTTGCATAGGTCACTTACAGCAACAGCAATTCATTAAATTCTCCCATAAAAATCATGCTATATTTTGTCTAAAGCAACACATTCCTTGTAGATCACAGTGCTTTCTCATGCTGTTAATAAGATAAACTGTTACATGAGGCTTACAAATCCATTTAAATTGATTTTAATTAATGAATCAATCACTAGCCACTGATGCCTCAGTCTACAGACAGCAAGCAATTCAAAGCCCCAGGCCTCTAATCCCAAACCAAAATCCACATTACAGCAACAGGGCATCTCTCTGATCGATAGTAACACAAAGATACTCAGTTCATACAAATTTAAAGGGTATGAACTTGATCAAAATGTATCTCCAGATCTTATGCATTACAATTCCCATATTCAGGTCTGTTCAACTAGGAAAACAATATTAAATCATTTACATTTCTTTGCAAGTGAAATGAATGAAATCAAGCACAACTATAGCCTGCTTCTAAACTTTTAGATGCTTATTCCACTTGAAAGTTTTTTCTTTGTTCTTAAACAATTAGTTGTTTAACATTAATTAACAGAAAATTGCACTTCATATGGTCACAAAGATGAACAATGCCTTTTACATATGCTTTGATCCTGTGAAAATTCACTGCTATTCTCTGCTGCTAAAGTGCTTAAATTTTCCCTTAAACAGAAAACAAGAAATAAGAAATATTTCTGTCCCAAAAGCAGCATGCAGAAGCAGCATGAAGAACATCCTTGTTATTTCAGTAAGTTAATTATTGTAATTATTGTTATTACAAGTAGTTAATTACAATGCAGTAAGTTAAATCCACAATAGGCAGTGTGAAGCTGAACACTGCAATCCTTTAAACCATGAGCACCTGGCTCCGCTTAGCAGAGGGGACACACCTGAGTGAAGCTTCTTCTCCTATGTACACAAACAGCTGGTGCTTTAGCACAGCATCTGTGAATAAAGCACCACTTAAACCAGCCAAGAGAAAGGAAGAAATGATGCATGCCTCCCCAGGAGCCTCCTTCCTGGATGTAAGCATCTAGCCCTTCTTTCAAAGGCCGCTCCTTTTTCTTAAAACGTGACAGAGAAGGAAGGGTGAGACAAGCCAGCTTGCCTCCAAAACAGTCTAGCTGTTTATATAGCTACACTGTGCTAAGCCCAAGCCACTCTGCTCACATGATGCTCTGCACTGCACAAGCTTAATGGCACAGATCTCTGCTTGTCTGGGACGTGACTCTGTACTGAGGTCTCCCGCCTGATAGAGACTTGCCTCCAGAAGCACAGCAGCAGGTACTTGGAGAAATTCAGTATCAAAAACTGAGATCTCAACAAACGTCCTTTAGCAGAGGAGTTGGTGCTGTGAGAATTGCAGTTACGGACCAGTTACCCTGTTTACATTTTTTTAAATGCTATCTGCACCTTCACGGTTCAATAGTATCCCATTAAATATTCTAAGAGAAATCCCAATTCCTCCTCAACTGACAAAGCAGCTTGCTTGTGTGCTTGCTGCCACGCCACAAGTCCCAGCCACCCACATCAGGCACAGCTCCATATGCCAGTGGCCTGTCCCTGGATGGATGCTACCAGCCCTACTATGGGGAAAAAAAGAGCAGTTGGCATGGGCCATCGGAAAAGTGCCCATGAAAACGATGCTGACGCAAACCTGTCAATCAGGAGAGAAGAGTCTTCTCCCTCAAGGGCAACCTCACCCACAACTCAAAACAGTCCCTCAAAGGCTCCAATGTCACTGTCTGAGCAAGGGACTGACCCTCTCCAGGTCTTTCCCATGGGCATGGAGAGTTGCACGGACCGAGGGAGGGGGTGGGAAAAGTCTCTATTCGGATATGGGTCTCCACTTGAAAAGGATCTCAGCACTCAGCTGCCTTCAAGGTGGTCTGTGTTCCCTCCTTTATCCCCAGCCCAATCCTCTTCTGTAATACCTGACAAACACAAGACTCAAAAAGCACCACACCGGACACCAGTATGGGATCACCTGTGTCAGCCATTTGGCTCCAAAACTCTGTAAGTGGCTGTTACACTGAGGTCAATTTACCAACAGTGAACTGCACCAGCTAAGAAAGAGTCCAACTTGTAGCTTGCTTTATTAAAGCAATTTCCCATATTATCTGATATAAAAGATGTTGTTGCCTAATGTGCAATAAGCATTCTGCCTGTTTAAACGAAGGCTCTGTATTTGTTTTTAATCAATACTATATATACGGTTTAACCAGTGCTGTCAAAAGCAGCTTTTTAATGCAGTGTCTCACTAATTTATTGCTCTGAATACTTGCGTTCTTCCCAGTTTGTTATGAACAAATGATTTTTTGGAGGGAAGAACAAAAAGAATAATTAAAGAAGGTAGGTTTGGCTTTTACACGCTGCTAATTAATTAGAGAGTTAAATTAACCAAATAATAAGTACAAGATACCAAACTATCTTTCATAATATTTAACAAAAACATAAAGGGTTGAATATTTTCCAGGTGTAAACACATTAAGATCAACATTGTACCAAACCTGAATCTGGCCCAGTTAGCTCAAAAAGGTAAATTGTGCATCCTCTCGCACAGATGTCTTAGTGTACAGGCACTCCACATTTAAAGAGACAGATTCTGCAGCCAACAATGCTCCACTGACATAGAGACAATCAATGTGTCCTTGATTATGAGGAGGCAAACAGTTTTCACTACAAAAAAGGAGACTGAAAAACAAATCATGTGTTTTTATTTTACAAGTTCCAAGTTTGGGTTGGGTTTTTTTCAAGCCCTTTTGGAGCACTGAAACAGAATAAAAATAGTTTGTTGCACAAGCATAAAACAAAGTAACTGCTAAATAAACATTTTAAATTTACTCCTATGTGTTCAGTTCTCATTCCCATTACTCTTCAGGAGTTGGATGATATCACTAAAATATCTTCCCATTTTCTGGTAAACTGATTAGATGGGTTTTGCCCAAGAATTGTGCCATAACGTGTTCCCTCTATTTCATATTCTGAACATCACTGCTGGAAAATGTACTGCAGCACAAAATGCAGTATATGCCAATATATCCTGACATTCAAATCAAGACCACAAATTATAAACAGTTTCAGCAAATTGACTTGAGTGCCTTTGTTCCTCAGACATACATCTTCCTATTGCTTACAAAAGCAGCATATACTAACCACTAACACTGCTATAGCCAGTACTGGGAAAGGAAGTTATTGAAGCCTGGATTTCCTGCTTTCAGTCGTAGCCAAGAACTGTGAGGCTTGTAGTGGTTTCAGGAACTGACTCATCTAATGATTCATGGATAAGATACTGGTTTTAATATATTTCTGATCATAAGACTCAAACTTCAAAAACAGTGATGCTTAATTTTTTATTTTAAAGTTAAAAGAAGTACATAAATCAAGTAAACAAATATTGTCATGGGACATACTGGCTAATAATTATAAATGTGTTTTACAGTGCACTCTGTTTTAAAAAAGTAGTATGTTAAACTTTCTGGAAATTAATTTCAAGAGAATGTTGACAATGAATTCAAAATCCACTGTCAAAAACCCAAGTACTTTTCTTGCAATTCTGATACAGCTGAAATTCAAGTGGAGGACAGGTGGGATATCAATTGCATTTTTAGATATACCCTGAGGTACACTGTATCTACTGCTACATATTAATCAATGAATCCTAGAGCTACTATTGTTAAGGCACGTGGTTTCCTCAGCTGTGTGTAAAAAGTATCATCAAAAGATTGGCTGGTAACAATACATTTGGGTGTTTGAAAGAACAGGAAAGTTTTGTTTCAGGAGTGACTGGAGCTGCAGAGGTCAACCTTAAAGCAACGACTAACACTGGATCTTAAGTGCTCAAACACATGCATTTTGTGCTAATTCAGAATTCAAAACCAGCTATTTTTATGCATTTAGTTCTTCCAGAAGCAAGCATGCCCTCCAGTGCATCAAAACGCTTTTTGCCCACAACACAAACCTCATCAGTATGCTGTAACTTGAACTGCCAGGCTCTTGCACCTAAAAAATGGCTTGTGATGGAAGCTTAATTCTGCTAGGCTCATGTATGGAAAAGTACTGGTTTACTTTTTAATTTTCGAACTGCGAGCTGCAGCTACTCACATGCTATGTACAGCGTTGTAGGGAGGGAGAGGGTCGTTAGCATTTCTATATTTCACCATGTGCACAACTAGCACAAAAAAAGAAAACAAAATGCATGTTGCTTGGAGAAAAAAAAAAAACAGCAGTTAAAACAGTTGACAAGAAAAGGCCAAAGTGCGCTCAGTGGCTGGCAGTCATTTTATGGCTATAGTCCTACAGCAGATTTACTTAGATGACGTCAGTGGCTCCAATCCAGCTTTTCTTTGGTAGCATTTACCACTTGCCTCTTGAAGCCTCCACTATGCTACAGAGCAGTAGACCATAATCAAAATTCCCTTTGTGAAATAGAGTTTACCTCAGGGCACAGAGGCATTGCTAGCTGAATTGCAGGCTCTTCACCCTGTACTGCATGCCCAGAAATAAATAACCTACAATACTGTACTTTCCTCAATACAGAAGAACCATTAAAAGCAGCCTGCTACCTAAAAAAGGGTTCTTTAATTTGCTTCCAAAATCTCGGAGGCCAGAATATTAGTTAATTTTCCAAGCAACGAAGAACTATGATAACTCTACTACCCTTTGGACTTCTTTGTATTGTTTTTGGAGATTTTGGAAGATAAAGTTATTTATGGGTCATTGTTTCACCAACAAAAAAATATCACTAACGCTAGAGGCTTAAGTGAGTTGATATAGGAAGCTGCATATTTTAAAATTGTCTTTCAAATGTGCCCCTTCAAACTGCTTATCTACAACTAGTCAGTAAGCATATAGTAAATATGCCAAAAGCAGAGCAAGAAATTATTGTGCATAAATAATAGCCAATTTAAAGAGCAAAATGCACATTTCTTGGAGCCATGGACTTCCCATCACAAAACAATGACTGGAACCAATGAAACACTAGTAAAGCCAAGCCAAGCAGATACCAAATCAACTAAAACTTCACAGGCTCTGAAGTTTAACAGAAAAAAACCAACCAATCACCACAACCATATGAAAGATGCATCTTACTGCACTAAATAAACACAGATTTGTTATGTTTTAATGGCCCCATCAGTCCAAAGACAACCATACTCATTATGGGTGATAACTAGATACATTAGTGGACTGAAAATTGTCTCACACAGTTAAGCACTTAGAAATTACTTATAGGGAAGACGCACACATGCCTCACAGAGAACTGAAAGTCTCAGTACCTCTCCTTTCTCAGCCTCTTCACTTACCTTCCCCCAATCACACCAGAATGAGAGATCACAGGTCTAATCTCCAATGAGCCAGAACACAAAAAATGCTGTCATCATCCAACTGCATGAGTCACACCCTGGACCTGAACTCTAAATCCGAATTTAAAACAGATTTAAAATTTGAGGTAACCTCCAAACCAGTTCTAAGTGGACAGACGCTAGCATTTCATGTCGCTGCAGAGAAACTAAAAGCCTCTGTTAGCAGCCTTAGATCCCAAGCCAAGGGCAGGAAACCTTTCTCATTTTCTGCAGGTGTCCATGTCAACTCGGGCACAGCAGTGAGGTGGGAGCATCACCTCTCACTTCACTGCCCACCTGGTTGGCCTCTACAGGTCCTCTGCCAGCTCCTGCATTTTTCCATGCAGTTCATCTGGGTGGACTTCAGTGAGGCATTAAAGAACGGCTGCTGTTCTGGACTGTCATATTACTCTGTTCCAAAGGGAAAGGAGAAAAATTTTCTTCTCTTTGACCTCCTTTCATTACTAAAAAAGTTATGTCAGCACACAGATTTAGAAGATGATTGTAAATTTCTTTGAGAGAGAATCTGGTGCTTTTATTTGTCATTAAGGATCCTGGACATGAAAGGCATTGTACAAGCACAAGCGGTCCTTTCTTTCCAACAGCCAAGGCAAGGAAGAAGTGGAAGCAGTGCAGTGACTGGGATGGGGAAAGAGACCCAACAGCAAGACGATGTCCGTGAGCAGCAGCAGAAGAGATAGGATAAGGAGGACCTGCCAAGATGGATAGCAAAAGGAGGGAAACAAAAAGCCACCATGATCCAAAGGAAGGAGAGCCTAATCAAGTGCTGCCCAAGAGCAAGTAAGTGCATATCTGAGGAAAGAGGAGGGTCCAGGCAACCAGACACACATGCGGTGCCCTGTAAGGAACAGAGAGACAGAGCCTCTAGGGCAGAAGACACAGAGGAATGTGCTGCAAGGTCAGAGAGCAACACGGACAGATCCAACCCTAAGGACATCACTGTGGCATTGAATGGAAAACTGTATTTACGGTTTGAGACTTTTCCTGCAACAAAATAATTACAGCCAAAGAAAGGCGGGGGTAGGGGGAAGATGAAGGCACTTCCATTGAATCTTCAAGTCTCCTACAAGGCTTTCAGTTGATTGGGGAAAAAGCAGAAATAAAAAACCAAAAATCTTCAAAGATCAGCTGACAGCAGATATAGAGACACAATTGATTTTAAAGGTTAATTTTTTTTGAAAGAATAAAGGTAAAATCAGGGATGTGGAAAATGAAACTGTTTACAGAGTTTTGCCTTTTACTTTAAACTGTAAACCAGCTTTAGGACAAAAAGGGTCTACGCATGGTGGTGGTAGATTAAATATGAATAAAATTTCCCTTTCTCCCATTAACTAATGTCTCCAAACACTATATATTTTTTAATTGAGATACACACAACAGAGGCTTTAATCCACTAAACCTCTATGAATTTACCTTTTCTTCCAAAGTCTGTTCTGACATTTTCTCCCCTCAAAACCGAAATGTCATTCCTGAATTATAATCTCCCAGTAGAAAGGCAACCATGTAAAAAAAAAAAAACATGCCAGCTAATTCCAGAAATAAGCACCATTGTTCACAGCACCATGAGGTGAACGAATGGTGAGAGATTCCACCAAGGGAATAACTGTGATGTCTATAATGTTAAGGAATAATTTGGCACCAAAAATACCCAAGGCCATACTGGTTGGTGATTCAAACATGAAGCATATCAAAACGCTACTGATAAGCTAAATTAACAGATAGCTTATCTGAAGCATATACTAGCCATATGGTGCCACAACTTCTGTTGCCTGTTGCTGGCATAACAATAGGCTACTGCAGTCTTAGACTGGAAGCACTATTTGACAAACTGTCAACAGCATTTTTATTTTTTTGCAGAGCTCTAGGGCAATGGCGCACTTGCCTATTTGCATTTTTTTTTTTTAAACAGGTGAACAAAGAGTAAACCAGATGTCAACTTTAGAAATCGAGCTGTCTGGATCAGGAGATTTAACAGAGGCAGGCATACTGCTACAGCTCAAATCTAGACAATGAGCTTTTCTAAAAACACTCTGGCCTAGGGGAGTGGCTATTTAAAACACTTGGCTTCTTTTATTTCAGCACTATGGAAGTGAATTCTGCTCTTAAGTGCCAGCTCAAATGAAGTCATTTTGTTTCACTGGGGCTTTCTTTGCATTTTAGAAATGTAGCATGTACTGTAGTAAAGGAAAAGACAAGTATGAAAAAAAATCATGATTCTTTTTCAGCTAGAAGCTGGGTGAAATGGGGGGGAGTGGAAACCAACAATTTGATCACGTACCAAAAAAAAAAAAATAATCTGTGAAAGGATAATTTGAGTGCAAGTTAAACGACATTTATTTTCCCCTAAAAAACAAAAACAAAAAACCCAAAACAAACCCCAAAACACTTTCGAAAGCTTTAGAAAGTCCTGGTGTTTACAACCCCCTCAAGCTCCACGAAGACAGGGTGTGCATACTGACCGATAAGGAAGATTTACAATGGGACTTCAATATGTTACAAAAATACAATTGGTTAATATCAAAAAAAAAGAAGGAAAGAAATTTGTCGCCTTGCTTCATTTAAGAAAATGAAATCTTTGTTACTTACATACTATTTGAGGAAAAATTTTTTAACAACAACACAGTAATCCACTCAATCATTTCAAAAATTGACAAAATAAAAACTACTGTCAATTAATATATAGTAGATCTATCTATGGTATTCAATTATGAAAATGTGCTTTTAGTTGTGTTCTGTAGGAGTGTGAAAGACATGATGAGAAAAATAGATAACTTTCTGTTCTAATAATCTGTTCTGCTTTGATAGGCAGTTATGGGAACATATTTATTTTCTGACTTATACCCGGCTAAGTATGTAGCATTTTTAGATTATCTTTTCAAATTGTTCTTGAACATTCTCGGTTTAAAAAAAAAAACCTCCTTTCATGTTAAGTTGAGATTGCACTTGAACTCTTTCCAAAAGCCAGAGCTGTACTGAATTATGATAATTAGAAAGCTGTGTGCATAAAAGGCAGCACAGTTGATGCATTTAAAAAAGTTCATGCCAGAGAATATAAGTTCAATATGTTCTCACATAATTAACATTTCCCATCATTAGCAGCAGTTTTCAGTTCATGTATCTGTAAAAACAACAGCACTCGTCATTGTTTTAGATTCCCAGTCAATAGCATTTTAATAGTTTTACACATAATCCTAAACTTTCCTTCCCTTCCCCCTCCCAGCACAGAGATTTCACATTCTACCTTCTGACCTGCTAGCAAATAAACTTGTATTTTGTGTTCATATGCTTCTGCTGCTGCACCGACTACCTCCGATTCGAAAGTTTAGTGAAGAGCTAGTAAGAGCTAGAAAACTAAGAAGGCCATTTGGAAAGGTACAACAGGATGCAGAGGGAATAATCACGTTGTTCCAGTAAACAATGACTAGAAGACAAAGAACAAAAAATTGTAGGTGATACCTTCGACTGGACGGGAGCCAAACTAAAACAGGCTGCCTCTGACAAACCCAGGCACAAGCTGGAGGGACTAGGAAATAGGGTTGCAGCCCTCCACCAACCAGGCAAGCGTCTAGAAACCCTTTACACACTCTGTGGATTTTCATCACGTTCTAGACTTATGTGCAAAAATTCATCTAACAAATAAGGGCATGTAGCACATGACGGGTTACTCTTTGAGACATTCATAGACTTCCTGTGCAGAATATATCAAATTAGTTGTTAGGAGCCAGATTTTGACACAGGCTGGTCGCGTTCTTTTTCTTCCCTCCACTTCTTCAATCCCTGTGGTTTAAAATTAATATAATTCTGGTGGAACTTTAATAATCTGATACAGTATAAAAGTTGCTGAATCTGCATCAGCACAGAGAGAAATTTTGGCTTTACCAATAACAAGATAAAACTCACAGTGATTGCAGCGGGATCAGGATTTCACGCAAAAACAAGAGAGGTTCTGGGTATTAAATAAGAAAACTCCTAGCTGAATTTTATGCGACAAATCTGAGGAGCAGATTTGAAGTTGGTGCCTCAAAGGATTGAAGTCTGCAACTTCTCACTCTTATGTTTTGGAAATGAGCAATCATTAAAACCAAACACAAAATTATTCCAGGAAATATTATTCCATCCTTGTTCCACTTGCAAAAGTCAAAAGGAGTTTTGTGCAAGAACAGAGAGCAAGATATGGTCATAAAGTGGGAATTTATTGCAGAGATTTTTCTTCTAAAAATGTGTCTTCAGCGTGGCTTAGAGTTGCTTGGCTTTACAATAAATAATGCCATTAATCCGTTCATGTATCACAGGATACAATTTAAATTATACAGTACTTGCATAAACTGCCACAAAACCTCTAACAGCCATTTCTTTCAGGGAGATGATTTACCTCTTCCAGGTTCTAAAATTTTGTTAGGACTCACTTAAACTATTTTTTTTTTTTTAATAGTAAATTACTGTAGTTTAGGAATATAAAATGTTCCTACTTGAGGCAAGCACTAATGGCAAAGTGCAGCATGGTGACAAAACAGTAATTAAATCTCAAATCCCAGAAGTAAGAAACTACTATTTCTCTCATGCTAAAGTAGGTCCCTCTGATGGGACCTACTCGGGATTTTGAAATCATGTTTAAAGGCCCGATTTGCACCCTCATTACAGCCAACGTAATAGAGCAACAGGCCATATGAAGTTGATGGAATTAACCTGAATTTAGAGCAGATTTTTAAGAAGTCAGCCCTCACCTCATATTTGCACATGCTGTGAATAAGAGCACAAACAGAATGAGCGACCAACTTTTAATAGCAATTTGCCTGCAAGTTTTAGACAGATTACGAGCAAAGCAGAACATAAGCCCCATACAAAAATTTTAAAAAGCATGTGTGTCAAATCTGATATTCTTTTTAATCAAAGATACAGAATAGCACCCATGTCCTTCTTTAGACATCAAATATCATACTAACCACGTACATAAAGCATATGCTGTAAATATCTCAGTATTTGATCCAGCGTATGTTTATTCCTATGAGTCATCCCAGTCACTTTAACCTGAGTAAGGATCAGATCTAGCAAACCTTTTCTTCTCAAATATATAGAATCACTTCACAAAGACAGTTTTTTTAAACCATCTCTGGAAAGATATAGCATTAATATTAACGTCACGAAGACATTAAACCAGATAAAAAGAGCAATGTATGCCTGTGTATATACACTCAGAAACCATGCATTCAAAATATAATGTTTTAAGGTAACCTTCTCCCAAACACACACATTCAGAACTGTACACAAAATCTTCATGTTTTGAAACAGTCTTAGACACCTTCCAATAAAATCACATTACTTCTAGTGAAATTCTTCCAACAGTGTAACCATCCTCCTTTATAGATTGAAAAATGACAGCTGTATCATAATACACAATTACATATTTTTATCTTTCACTTTTTTTTTTTTTAAAGTGAAAGACACTAGAATTTCTCTGTAGGTCCAGGAGTCTTTATTACACTTTTGCTCGTACTATATCTTGAAAGTTTGCTTACAATATGATCTACAAAGGTAGTTTAAAAAGAAAGAAGGAAGAAATCTTTTTTTCCCCTGCATATGACTTAACTGAGCTTAACTTTTTCAAGCATGGACAAACAAAGCCTAAAAACCACTTTAACGATATCCAAAACCACTACACCGTCCAGCAACAACAACAAAAAACACTACTTACAAATTATACCAAACATGTTACACACATGCTCACACATCTCCACACATCACAATACGCTATCATTTCTCAGCTGGAAACTCACGGCGGGTCTAGTTCGTAATTAAGTTTCTGTTGTTCTTTTTTAGCTGGTTTAATTAAAACTCCTTTAAGCACAGGCTGTCTTTACTAAGACTCCTGTCAAATCAAAATTTTTCCTCTGCTTCACTGCTCGCATACATCCCACTCAGCACTGACTAAGAAACTGTACAGAATATAAAACCGTAATTTGAATCTCAAGAGCTGTTGTTACACTCTCCTGGGTGCAAAGGCTAATAATATTTACTTCACCAAAGCAGCGTACATAATATTGATGCTCAAAATACACCTAACATGTTTAGCGATAAAGAACTTTCCAAAGGTATTTCTAGATTACTAAGAAGAAAAATTGAAATAAATCCTTTCCATCCAAAATTTCTGCTTGGTCAGCTGATAAAAACCTGCAGCAGACAAAATGCAGAATTATCCCTTTATCCCTGCTGGTATAGAAAATGCCTTATGACCTAATTAAAAACCAGTGCAGTGTGAAAAGACACTTTTTACCATGAAGGTAAAAAATAAATGCACCTCAAAAAAGTTTACCCTTAATGAAAATAATTTCAAAAAGTTGCCTTTAAAAACTTGCAAGTTCAAAATGTGACTCAAACATAAAATCTTCAATTTTGTGTTTTAAGAACATTCACTGTATTAATTCCTGTATTTCTATTCCCAAATAAAGTACGCAAATGTGTGTGTATATATATAGACATATACACACATACATACAAACAAACATGCCAGCTTCCCTCCCACCCCCAGAAGTAATTTAATATACAGGTCTGTGTAATTTTTGATAGCACCATCTTACCATCAGTACAATCTAATATCCCTGTAATGGTATTCCCCAACTATTTATAGAGACAGAATACATCATACATTACAGGCATGCATTCCCAATCTAGGGTTATAAGAAGAATCCTACATAATTTTAAATTAAGTCCTAATGTAATTATAATGATTTTTGTTTTCATATTCAATTGCAGGTAGCACTTAGTTATTTACATAAATTTTCCTGCAAGAAGCATTCCCACAGAGATTTCCATATTAGATGTACTGCATAATAACTGAACATCCAGCTAGAGAAAACAGTATTTTACCCATACAGCTCCAAACTTTAGCATTATCTAGGTTAGATATCTCTTTAAAACCGCTAACTGGCAATACTGCGTTTCTAAACTTTATCAGCACTAAGGGAAAGCAAATATGCTTCTGTTAGACAGGAATACAGCTGTATAGGTACTTTTTTTTCCCTGAGGCTCTGCCATTTCAGCTTACGTTTCTTATATATACTATTTTACGTCAGAAAATGCCAGTACAATCTGATGTTTCTTGGCCTTTCTTTCCCAGACGGTGTTCAACAACGAACAGCTAAAAAATACTGGGAGCCGTTTACATTCGGAAAGCATAGAACAGAACCGCTCCCTAACTTTCCAGCACTTCTGGAGGTCACTTTTCATTTCTTCATATCAAAGGCAGGCACTTGTTTCTAATAAGTTAACAACTCTCCTGAGAAACATGGGTGGCTGGTATTTCATTGTTTCATAAATATTTTTATACCGTAACACTGTTCAACTTAAAACAGATTTCAAGAGGAGAAAAATCATGACTAGGATTACGTTCAGCTGAGGTAAGAGCACAAACTTTTTTACTTGGTAAAAATAGAGATGATTCCCCCCCCCCCCGCTTTATTTCTCCTCCTTGTTTTCGTTTAGTTCTTTGG
This sequence comes from Gavia stellata, assembly GCF_030936135.1. NCBI lineage: Eukaryota > Metazoa > Chordata > Aves > Gaviiformes > Gaviidae > Gavia > Gavia stellata. Next base: position 11,359,154 of record NC_082610.1, read on the forward strand.
AGGGGGCCGCTTTGTTTTAATTCTGTTACAAAAGCCGTACTGTATAACTTTTTCCCTCCCCCTCAGAAGTGTACTTCCTTTGAAAACGCTCCTTCTGTGAACAAAGGCTGCCACCGGCCCTCCGCATCAGCACTGTGGACATCTGTAGAAGAGAGCTCTTTAAAACGTTACGGATAAATAAAAACCCCTATGGTTCCTACCGAAAGGAAGTTTTCCAGGGACAATCTCCTCGGTGTTGTTGTAACTGCGACTTTGTCTTTTTTGGATACAATGTTTCTGCTGACTCCCGAAAATTTTCCACTTGAATGTGCAATTAACCAGCAGCAGCGGCAGCAGCAGCTCTGGAGAAGGAGAAGAAGCAGCGAAAAGAGACATTCCTTCTTTCATCTTTTAGAGGAAAACAGAAGGGGGAAGGAGAGCAAAACTCGGGGCAGCGCACCGAGCAGAGCTCCGAGCCAGGCCGGGCCGCTCGGCAGCCCGCGCCGCCGGGGGACTGCTCCTGAGGGCTGCGAGCGTCTGCGGCGAGCCCGGGGCTGCTCCGGACTTCTTGCTTCCCCGTGGAAAAAAATGTGGAAAATGCCAAGGATCGGTGCGCGCGTGTGTGTGTGTGTGCGCGCGTGAGAGAGAGCGGGAGCCTGTGTGTGTGTGTGTGTGTGTGTGTGCGCGCGTGTGTGTGCGCGCCCGGCTGCAGAGCAGTGACTCAGGCAACTAAGTGCGAGCAGCGGCGGCGGCGAGGGGGAGCGGAGCGGCGCGGCGCGGGGCGGGCAGCAGCCGCCTGTTGCAGCTCCGGCCGCGGCCCCGCAGCGGCAGAAACTCCGCGGGAAACAACTTCTCCCCCTGCCGCGGCCCCTCTCCCGCCTGCCCCGGCACCTGCGGGGGCGCCAGCCCCCCGGGCCGACCCCGGCCGGGACCGACCCCCCGCCCCGCCGCACAAAGCGCCGGCGGCGCGGCGTGCGCGCCCGCGGCCCCCTCTTACCTCCGCGCCGCGGCCCCCCTCCGCGCACCGCCAGCGCGCCGCGCTCCGACGGCAAACTTCGCCCGCCGCCCCCGGGCCGCCCCGGCTATTTATGGCCCCGCGCCTATTTTTAATCCGCCGCTCGGCTATTTATACCGCGGCGGTAGGTTGCCGCGGGCCGGCGGACGGAGCCCTCGGAGGATGAGTTGCTGCCCGGCCGGCGGCGGGGCGGGCCGGGCTCCCGGCCGGGCTGCGCGGCGCCAGCGATGCGAGGAATGCGCGGAATGAGGGGAGGAATGAAATGAACGCGGGAGCGGGGCGGCCGCGGGGCGGAGCGCGGCCCGCCGCCCCCTGCGGCCGCGGGCGGGCGGGCGGGCGGGGCGGCGGGCGGGGCCTCGGCGCCGCGCTGACCTCATAGGGGAGCCCGCGGGAGGGGGCCCGGCGGGAAGGGAGAGGGGAAGGGGAGCCCGGGGCACCGCGCCGCTGCGGCCACCCGGCTGGCGGGCTTCTGCCGTGCCGTGGGGTCCCGCAACGGGGTCTGCAGCGCTCTGCAGCGGGGTTCGCACTGCTTTGCAACAGAGTTGCGAAGTACGGGGTTGCAACAGGGGTCTGTAATGGCCACGGGAGCTGGCTGGACCCCGCTGCCTGGGGAGGCTCCCCCGAGAAGCCCAGCTTACCCACACACATGTCCAACCCCTGGGTGCACCGCAGAGCCCTGTGCAAACAAACCCCTGCCAGTTCCTAGGAAATGCAGGTCTGTGCCCAGAAGGCCACCTGCAGCACCCCCGGGCCCAACGGAGCCCCGGAGCAGGGGGCGAGCGGGAAGGCTTTGTACGCATCACGCCCCAAATCAACATGGACATAGCAAGGCCCAGAGTCTTCACCCGGAGTCTGGGTCACAACCTTTCTCACAAAACTGGCCCCAGCTTCAGGTTTCACAATGCAAGTTCTACAGCCCTCTAGTTGTGAGCTTAAGTGCTATTAGACTATCTTTACCCCTCCTGTACCAGTGCAACCCATCCCCCGGAAATGCTCCCCAAGCATTATCATAAGGCATGTCTCCTTCACCTAACAATCCGCTACCTTACGGAAATAATCACAGGGCAGGCACAGCTGTTGTGCTTGTGAAAACTTGTATTCGCATAAGCAAAATGGATAACTAGACACCTCGGTGCCTGTTTGCGAAATGAATTGTCTATCTTCACGTGCAAACATACATTTCTATCCACCTTTGAAAGCTTGCCCAGCAGGGCTACCACTTTTGGAGATGTCAGGAAAACCACATTACAACCTCAGAACCACCACATGTTGGTGTCATCAGACGGCATTAACACGCTCACATCACATGTAACTTCAAGACATGCTGGTGGAATTCACAATAAATGCCCTGTATGTTACTTGTGTATGACATTAAGAAAAGATGCCAAGCATGCCTCTCTCTGAATACCAGCTTTCCCAGTACCAATCTTGTAAGACAGCCATGCTGATAACAGCCACCATTTGAGCCTGTGGCTGACCCAAGAGCCTCTTGAAAATGAGTCACTTCAAGCTCACGTTGCAGTTCACACAGAGGCTGTGACTTTTTTTACCTTTGTGGACCAGGCACAGTGTGTGGATGATAAGCAGCGCAAACAGAAGATGCAATGCTCCCACTGATTACACACATTATACTTAACTGAAATCTACTAAAACTCAACCCTACAGAAACGGTGTGCAACAAGTAACAATATCAAATGGAGCTGAAGTTTGAGCAGTTGTTGGGTCAAAGGACTGGGACAATGCAAAAATGAACATATTTTAGGATATTTTTTCCTCACACCATTCCACACTGGCTGAAAAATTTCTTCCCCAAAGTACGCTGCAAGGAACCCGCTCACACACACACAATTTCTTTTCTCTTCCCCTCCTCCTTTCCAAATAGCTCTAGTAATATTGTCTAACAAGTGTCCAAGTGCCTGCACAATTTATAAAATTCAATCACTTTACAGATGTCTATACAAAAGCCATAGCCTCTTGAGTGTAACAAAACTGGAACAAAAAAAGGGGAAAAAACATTGCCCCCTAACCCCTATAACATAGATTTTTTAGTCACTAGACTTAAACTCACTCCACTTTCACTGCGTGCACAGAAATGTGAAACGACCTTAAATTAATTGGATATTTTTTTTCCATAAGGCTTGCAGAGAAAGTATCAAGAATACTGACTCTAACTTTTATGCCTGTGCAGGGCCCAAAAGGTATCATAGTTCTGTACACATGGAGGGAGAACTGCAAATTTTTGATCAATGGATAGATAGAGTTTGAAAACTTCTTACCTATAGCAGCTCCCACAAATGAAAGTGATGAAAAATTTGCAGGATTATACTCTCCTAGGGGAAAAGAAAAAAAGAGGTTTATTTCTACATCCATGGTTGTGGATGAACACGAATCAAACTTAAACCAGGTTGCAGCTGTTTGCCCACATCTGAGGACAGACAGTTCAGTAGCTCTTTTGCCATTCAGAACACTTTCAAGAAGAATAATTACATTTACCTGATGCCTGCACATTTTGCTGTTAACTGTGAGCAGCAGGGAAAGCTCACAAAATTCTGATTATTTCTCAGGTTCTGAAACTTTGTACATTAGTGTTCTTCACAGGCAGTGACATCTCAAAAACAAATGCTTGGGGAAGACTGGAGGTTTTCCATTAGCACAATGCAAAAGTTCATCTACAATCCACAATTTCCAACTCAAAGCTGAAATGCTGTCCTGACATCATCTTGCTCACAGGCAACTATACTAATTAAACTACCAAAACTGAGGTCGAGATGAACAGCAAACTAGTATGGTGACTAAATCATGGTGTTTGCTGAACACAGGTCTGTGAGCCAGCGAGCTCCAGATAAAACCAATAGCCTCTGAAAACTGAGGTAGGGAAACTCTGTCAAGTATTGATCTTTCTTGCCTCCTGGCTCATATATCCTGTAGGTTGTCATATCATGTCATGCCATGTCATACCACACCATATTAGCAGTCACTTCAAAAAATACATACCTGGAATCCCAATGAATTCCTTACAGAAAAAAATTGTGTACTGGGGAGAGAGAGGACTGTGCATTTTGACAGAAGGTGAGGATGAGGAAAGACAACGTCAGTACCATCCAGCCTGTTAGTCCAGCCACTGCCTTCATGCAAGGGTAGGCTTCTTTGCAGGTCCTGTGGATGAAGAAGGAAGGTACGTTGGAGGCACATTCATACACAGAGAACTTGCTCTGATGAACTGCCTGCCCCGTGTTTATTGATGAATGGCTTCTTCAGGCACACAGGTGTGCTAAGAATTACAAAAGCTGAAGAAAACAAAGGGACATTGGGACAAGCCCAGACGGGCATTTCCTGGGGACAAATGCTTATCTCAGCTAGAAAGGAGACATACACGTGGGGAATATGGGAAAACATATTAAGAAAGAGAAAGAATGAGATTCAAGAGATGGACGCCAACAAAAAGACTGCAGGGAGAGAGACTGGGGACAGAGAAGAGACACGGGAAAGAGAAGAGACACAGAAATGAGGAGAGAAGGGGAAGTGAGAGAAATATTCGTGCCTATAGAAGGAAGGCAGGAAGAATAAAAATAAATTTTAAAAAGGGGGATAAAAATGGAGAAAGGGAAACCTGCAGAAGAAAAGGAGTCGATGGGGCAGAAAGAACAGCTGGAGGAAACCAGCTGGGAGAGCAAGGGGGACTCTAGTTTACAAGAAGAAAAGCAGCAAGTAGTAGAAACAGGTGATGGCAGTGAGGAAAGAGAATTAGCTTAACAATGAAAGGAGTAAGGTAAGGAAGGATAGAAAAAACAAGCAAAAGAATGTACAATTAGAGAATAACAGTCTGCAGTACTATCAAGTCTTTCATTTGTCAGTAAAATATTATTTTGAGTGCAAGTCCTATTGAGACTGGGGCAGAGGCAAGTGTGACCATACTTAAAGATAAAATGGAGGCTGGATTGTGGTTTACATATAGGAACCACTTTTCTCTTCATTAATGAGATCACTGATAGTTGGGGGCATTAGGGAGCCTAACAGAAGAGTTGTAGTTCTCTTCCTCTTTGCCGTTAGCTATGCTAGGTACAGGGCACATAACTTACATGGTTCATCCCAGCCACCCAAAGACAGATGATGCCTTTAAGTCTCCCAGAGATGAAATGGTACCCAAAGATAAAGAGTTAACAGAATTCCTAGTTTACTCTAGGAGTAAGTAAACTCCCATCTGCCTAGAGAGTATTGGCAGACGAAAACAAGATAGACTTTGCAAATGCTAGATCCAGAGCTCATTTTGGACTTGGAATGAACCTCAAAGCTCAACAATGCTTGGATACAGCGTTTTGGTTACAAGAACTGAAAGAATTTTAAAACTTTGTATTTGGGTTGCAGTTCAGATTAGGAAAACCGCTAATCTCAGGAAATGCTTAAAAGCAGTATGTAGATTAGGGTTAATCTATAGTGTGCAAAAAATTAAACACCCAAATCAATGTGTTGTTGAACATGCCAACAAAAATACTATGGGGAAGCTGTAATGTAATGGAACAGAGCTCTCCATATTACAAATCTAGCTGCTGAGCTTTGTAAAGCAGCAGACAGTGTAAAGAATGAAAACAAATAACAGTTTAATAATGAATTACAATAATTGAGTCAAGAGGAAGCCAGGACATGAACCACGGCCTCAGAGTCCAACTGAGTTAAAATAGTACGGAGAGTGGAAATATATAATTTCAGACAATTCTGGTTGCTTATTTCTAAAGGTGAACTGAGAGCTTTTTAAAATTACACGACCAGAATCCAGGGCTGTGTATTTCTCCCATTGATGAAATCACTAACATCAAAATGGTGTGGCTCTTGTCCTGCTTTAGAGCAAACAATAAGCACAGCAGCCTATTCCTTGTACTGATAGCAATAATTCTTAGCACCACTGATTGAAAAAAATTACTGTGAAAACCACTTGGGTGGTTGGGCTTTTAGAAAATATTTTGCACTACAAATTTTGTTGTGTCACCATCATTTTCTGCTGGGGGAAAAAAAGAGAAAAAAAATGCCTATTCAAATTCCCAAAGAACGTCTTTTCTTTGATTCATCAAACTTTCAGGGTTCCGAGCACTACTCAACCTGCTTAATATGCAAATGGCATATTTTGTTCCCTCTCTTCACTTTGGCCCAGATTTCTAATGGTATTTAGATGCCTGAAGTTAGGTGTAGGTATTTTTAATCCTCTTCAGTACTTAAGTGCCTAATTTCTTTTGATTTCAATGGATTTTAGGTGGGTACCTATTCTGGTAAACCTTGATACTTATCTAGACACCTGAATAGGAATAGCAATAAAAATAACAATAATAATAAAAGACACCTTAATGTTTATCTTAGCCACCTAAGTACCATTACAGGCTTCCTCTGGATGATGCTCAAAATCTACATCCAAGAAATATTTCAAAGCACTTAAAAGCACCACCTGCTGTGAGACCTGTTGTACAAGGTCATTCACAAGCATTCATTTATCTCACCAAAATGACTCCACAGGTAACTTTTACAAGGGGAGGCAGGGACCAGACTTTCTTCTTTCCAAAATTACTTTTTTCTAAGTAGGCCTTTTCCAGCCACTGAAAAGGACACACAAACATCATTCCCGGTGTCAGTTTGTCCCAGCACACCCCTGTGGCAGCCCGACTGGCTCTCCACTGCCTGCCTCTGCCTTGGAGACTACTGTGTATCCTTTCGTGGGCAGGTCTTGCTTTTGTACCCTGTGACGCTGCTGCTTCCAAATCAGCCCATGGCCACCTTGCCACCACCACAAAGGCAATGGGTCCTACAGACCCGGCTCCCCGCTAGGCCTGGCCTGGGCTTCTGTCCACAGCATTTCTATGGAAAGAAGCATGTTGTGGGACAGTAAACTCACTAACCAACTAAATTTCAAAGAGCAGCAGCAAACACAGGAATTGTTATACCATCTTAACACAAGAAATGGAAGATATTTCACTAGAGAAAGTGCCAGGCAGATTCACCAGAGATAGCCACTTCTTCTGCAATATGACAAATTCCACTTCCACAATTGACTTTGCTGAGACTGCAAAAGGTGTAAATCAGTGCAGCATTTGGACCTACCTGTTTATAAACAAATGTGGGCGTAAGCAGGTACTCAGGTGACATGGAGCCACTGGCAAAAAGCTGAGCTGCATTTCCTGCTGAGGCTCCTCGGCCCCAGGTCAGGAGTGCAAAGGCTGCTTCCCCTGTCACACCAAGAGCAGCATACATCGGCTCCCCTGACTGCTTCACCTAATCCCTAGAAAGCCACGTGCTAAGGGAGAATTTGCCAGATATTGGGAAAGGCTACCCAAACCAGTGAACCACGAGTGACAGTGTCTAAAGTGAAAACAAACTGTCCCAGACAAGGAAGAATTGTTTAACGCTCCTTATCCATATGAAGTCCGAACTATCATTAGAAGTTCGGACAAATACAAAATCAAACTTCATCTGAAGTGGAAGGGATACGCGATATATGACCAAGGCAGGTAGGACAGATTGCATACTGAAGGCCAGCTAGAATATAGTTACCCTTATTTTACACTGATTTTTCCATTTCTCCATTCATAATGCAGGTAGAATCACGTATGGTAAATAAAATTAGAAGAAAACCAAAGTGAGAAAGTCAGCTCTGCAGCAGCGTTAAGGGTGATGTTGCTAAGAAAGGAAAAAGTCAGAAGAAATACATCCTCTTGTAACGCTCTCTTCTATGTCACCTGCATAATGAGACCTTTAAAGAGTACCTGAGTTCCTCTTGCCTCATTATTTTCACAGTGCATATTCTTCTGGTATAATATAGCCACCTGCAAAGCTCAGGGTTTGTTCAGGACAGAACTGGGGAGCTGAGAGAGCACAGCACTATTTCTGAGGTGATTCATAGCTAGCAGGATTCAGTCTTTCTACTTTTGAAGGGGGGAAGCAGGAGAGGAGAGGCAAAGGAAAGGGACTCTTACAAGAATATATTGCTATTTCCTGTTAAACTTGACTATTTGGATGTTCAAATGAGTATAAAAGGAAATCTAAAGAGAGGTAATGCATTCCTTACTGCAACTAATCCTTGAAGGCCAGGCTTACATGGCTTTTCAGTAGGAAAATTATAAATAGTACTTTGCAGTTGGGTGGGTAATGAAAGAAGAAAAAATTACCAAAAGCTGCTGGGAAATCGTAATGGTATATGGGTATGCAGTTAGATGGACTCATTTCACGGGGATGAGAACTACTGAATCAAGTTTCTGGAATGGCCATTACAGAATTTGTAGTAGTAAATATCACCATGTAAATCCCGACCTTTCCTCATCCTTCCCAGGGGGAACCACAAATGCTTTTCATCTAGCCTGCATTTAGGAAGACAGTTTTGGAAACAGGAAAAAGAAAAGTCATCTGAAGATGTAGGAGCCACTGAGGCTAGCTGGTGCTCTAGTCTATCAGAATAGTATCCCCACCTTTAATTTTAATATTGGACCGTCTTTTCTCTCACTGTTTTTTCTCTGTCATGTTCCAGTAACGACAAACAGTAACTGAACTGACAGTGTTACTTACTTGAAATTAAAACAACTGTTCAGTGTTCTTAAAATTCAGACTTTTGCAGCTTTGCAAGCTCCAGTGGATGGACTGGCTGCTGTGAAGCTTAATCATGACTGCAAATGCTCTCTTTGTTCTGACTTTTCTGCTCATATGCTCATGATGCATTACATCCCATAGAGAGCTAGGCAAGGCACATTGCCAGTGTTTGAAGTGGTCCATGGAAATGGAGGACCACCTCAAACAGGTATCCTGCAGGAACAGCAATGCCTCCCAAAGGTGAGGGAATAGCTGTACAGTCTTAATGAACAGGTTTTGACAGAAGGAAGACAGGGACGACCGCAAGTCACACCAGTCAGTAAGTGTTCATGGTTCAGGCCTGTGTGCCACGCAGCACACAGGGCAAAGCGCTCTACCCACAGTGGGTGTCACAGGTAAGTGGGACACATAAGGAACTGTGAATCACAGGTCCTGTAAATGGTCATTAGATAGTTGGGTAGAGTGTGTCAAACAATGAGATGATGTAATGGACAAATGCTTATCATAAACATAGAGAATCCTGACCTCATTTCATGTATGATTTAATCTTAGGTGACCTCACAAGTGCAGTTACTCTACCACCTGCACAGCCTTGTATGTTTTATGTGCTTCTTTTACCCTCTAGATCCTGAAGAAATTAGTTAATTTGTTATTTTTCACAATCAGTCCCAGATGGATGATGTCTGTCAGCATTTCCTGATTTACATAACATTTATCATTTTCAAAGCACTTTATAAACACTAAGCAGTTGATCCTCACACCACCCCTGTGCCCTAAGCATTAGTACTTCCTTTTTACCAACTGGAAACTGTTACGGGAAGTCAAAGCAATCCTCACAGTAGCTAAGGTAACAACAGAACTCAGTACCATCCAATTTTTTAACTGCTCTTTACACCTCTAGCACATCACACTTTCCTAATGCAAATGTATCTACCACAGTGCCCTCCAGTAGTTCTTTTTTCTTTCTTATTTACATATAAAAATCCTCTCCCCAGCTCTGTTAGTTCTTGTAACTTTCTAGTTTGGTATAGCCGAAGACCCAAAGCTTCTAGCTTGTCCACAAGTCAACTTCCAAAACATTCTGAAAACAAATGAGTACAACTTCTGTGCCTTAAGATATTGTATCCCAAAAGTCTGTCAGGTACAATCAATAGTTTTAAAAAGTAATCTTTTAAAGTTATTCACTTAATATGAGGTCACAGAGTCATCTAAATTCCTTGTGGGTACAGAACTGAGGTTCACTGAAAATCAGGCCCCAGCTGAGCTTTGGTGAATTTTTAAAGTAAGCAATTAAATGGCTTGTAAAATGGAGGTATTTTAGAACTGACATCAGCAACTATGGGAAAGAACTGAAACTCAGAATGACTGTGTTCTTAGCAATGTTAAGCTCCTTCCAAGCACATACAAAGGGAAGCAGTTTGATTTATTAATAATAATGGCCTTACATACATAGTTATAGGCAGGTGAAGGCTTTTGAGTCACTTCTAACTGCCGAAGGCAAGTAAAGAAGAAACACCAGGTAGTAGTTAGACAAAATTAGAAGTCTGTAACCCCTTCCTTGGGCAGTGTTTCTTCACGTAATTTTGTCCACACTAGCAAAGTGTAGTGGTGGATGGCTGAACTCTGCTAGTACACCACCACCTGCCAGCCCTTCAGCACAAAAAGGCTCTATGAGCCTTCTGCTCATTTGGGTTGTACCGTTCACACAAAAAACTATCTGAACAAAAATACAGTGCAAGAACTTTTGTTTATCATAGAATGGTTTGGGTTGGAAGGGACGTTAAAGATCATCTAGTTCCAAGCCCCCTGCCATGGGGGGGCAAAGGAATGACTGGGTGACACGTGTTGTGCTTCTTCTATGGCACCACTATTAACAACTGATGGCTTATGTTATTGGTGAGGAGGAGAGTAAAACTATTGAAAACCTAATTTACATCTCTTTCTTTGCTGTGTGACTCAAACCAGTTTTGCAATCTGTTACAGGTTAACTAGCCAGGGTTAGGCAGGGTGGGGCCTGTAGCAGATTGCAAAACTGGTTTATTCAATTCAGAGAGTGAGAAAACATCCTTAAAAATAGGCATTCTAGAAGAAGACCAGATACCTTCCTGTCAATCATGGCACATCATGCAACAAAACAGATTTTCAGGCCCCTCAGCTTTTGCTGCTGCATTGAGTGAGACACTGAGTGCAAGCCACGTGCAAGCAGAGGCCACCCAGTATTGTGTTGCAGCTGAAGAGCATGCCTTTCTTTCTGCTTGGGGCTACGCTCTGAGGCACACCCTCACCTGCAGCCTCTCTCCTCTCCTCCATAACTCTATGTGCCAAGTGCAGCTGGTTAACAGATCATAGATCAGACCGACCAGCTGCTTCCCGCATATGGGGTCAGGGAGGAGGGGAAGCTGCAGGGCTGCTCTGCAAATGTGTGAGATGCAGGTCTGGAGCTGCCTGGAGATCAACAGGTGATTTCAAGTAGGGAAAGAAATGCAAAAGAGTTATACTGTTTTCAGCAAAAGAGAGAGGGAATGCAATCTGTTGTCTCCTGCAGTTTTGTTCTTTTTGAGAGGGTAGGCAGAAATGGAGATGATGAAAGTTGCAGGCTTACCTTGTGGGGTACCTTGTACAGCTTCATCTGGACATGGGAGGTACCACACAAGGCGGTGACATAGGTGTATCTGAAAGCTCTCCTTCTGTGTTAAACTGAGGAAGATGGAATGCACAAAGCATGGGAAAAAACTATTAAATTACATCAAAAGTCTATTGTATACGTGTTAAAATATGTGACAGATGGTTTCAGAATCTTGCACCCTCTCTTGTTATCGATGCAGTTCTTTTTATTGCTTCCAGACAATTCAAATTTTGGCACTGTACAACGCTATCGGAGAAGAGATGAAGTATATGATCTACTTTTCGTTAGGCAGCCAATACCATCATTGCCCTAGGGAGTTTTCCTAGTCTACAGCCATAGAAAGATCATCAGAAACTGAGAGCCTCGCTTTCACTTACATTAGCAGGCCCTTCATATTGCTCCGGCAATTTAAAAAGGTCCTAAAGTTTAAGTTAAACGTAATATGAAACTCATTTTAGCAATCCTTTACGTTGTCATGGCAGTGCAAATTTGTCCATACTATAAACATAACACAGCCATGTTCTGAGTCTTTCTTATGTTATCATGCATTATAATGGTGAGACACCAGAACAGACCAACTGGGGAGCCAGAGGAGCTTCCTTCACGGGAAGTTTTTGAGAAGTTAGGATGTGCACGTGCCAGGGTGGTCTGGGAGTATTTGATCCTGCCTCAGTGCAGGGCGAGACTGAGTGATTTTTTTGAAATCCCTCACAGTTCTGCCATTCTAAAGGTTTATATGTTTCTAAAGAGACAATTTCTTTGTGTGTCCGTCAGTGTGGTCTGGTCCTATCCCGAGAACAGTTTACCCACCATAGCAGTGAAAATTAAAAACTACATTCCTGAAATTGGCTCGTTTCCTAACAACATACCAAAGAAAAGCAACAGAAAAGGTATCACACATAATTTAGTTAAGATTGCTTCTTTTGTATTTGCTACAGTGTAAACATATATTCCCTTCTTGCTCCCCCAAACTGTCCAGCCCAGCTGAATTGTGAACTGTGATTCTAAGGACATCCAACTTTTGCGCTTTTTAAAAATATAATTAAAACTTCCTCCTTTCATCTATAAATTCCCCAAAACTGCTTCAAGTCCTGCTCTGTCTAGATGGAAGACTGTTTTTTTTCTCAAAAGATGTAAATTTTAAAAAGAGGCTGTTACCTTTGTTTCTGAGCACAGTAGCCCCTATTTGTTCCATGCCCCAGTTTGTTTCACCGCAACAACTGTTGGGAAAGAACCTTCATGACGCCTTTCAGTGAAACTCCAGATTTAACAGCTATAACATCTAGAACCAAAATCGATGTTCATGTCAAGTGTTAATCCACAGCTCTCCTGACCCTTCTCTGTGGAAGTGGCCAGTTTCAAACCAAAGCTGTTCAAATTTCCTCATGCTGCCCCACAGAAGGGGCATGGGAATGCCCTCACTGCAACCTACAGTGCAGCAGGGAGAGACAGGTAAGCAATCTGGCTTGGGTAGTAAGAGTTGCTTCACTGTAATCCCACTAAGCTGCTTCGCAGGGTAACTAGCTCACATGGTGTTTTGGGTTGCTGTGGCTGGGCTACCTGTGGTACTCAAACAAGCTCTGTCACCCACTGCAATATCAGGTACCTCTACAGTGCCAGTGTAGCCCTGCTCCCACATGTCCATGATGAAAAAGAGACTTCAGTTTGTATATGCATTAGTGTCAGCCTTTTGTAGTGTCACATCCGTGCTAGAGACAACTGTCCCAAAGGAATTGGACTAGAGCTAGCTTTTCCCTTCCCTGGAGTCAATGAAGCAGCCCTTGGTTGGAGCTGTGGTCTGGGTGGTTGAAATAATGAGGTTCTGCAGTCCATAACTTTGCACTGTGCATTTCCTCTCTAATGAGTCGCATGGCTGGTTTACTGAAATCACCCACAAATAGGTCTTAGTGCATTTCTTAGCAGTTGATATTAGAAAAAACTCAGCCTAATTGTGAAATATGCTGGTGGAATCTGCAGAAACATGGGGTTTATTCCTGGCTTTGTGACCAGTTGGAGCGCTGACTTCAAACAAATCTTTTAACCCCTTTGTGTTTCAATTCCCCTTACCTGTAGAAGAGGGATGCTCACCCCCTCTATGCTACTGCCATGTGCCAGCATAGGCTGCGCACATTCTGGGAGCAAGGCTGGACAAGCCTGTCCTAGTGCTGACCTCCAGCACCTGTTCCCTGGATAACTGGAGAGCTTCAGCTTCAACGGCAGCCAATACAAGACCTTTACCAGCACTCTATTCACTAAACAAACATGTATTTTTATTGTTGTTATGATTGTGGTTGTTTGACAGAAATCCCATAAAACTCGATGTTGTAAAAAATAATAAAAACATTTAATGTTACAAAAAAGTTCCTTTGATACTAAGCGCCAAGTTGGCATGACTAAGAGTGTAGCGTCACACACAGCAAAACTACCAATGCTCCTTCCACTCATCAAGAGACTTAGGCCACTCTGGCCAGGCCCCTTGGGTCCCTACAGCCCCTCACCACACACCTTCCAGGAGAAATCCTCAGCAGACCCTTCTTCTGCTCTCAACTGAAGCTACTTTAGTAGTTTTAAAAGTGGCGCTGGGCTGTGCTGCTCAACACCAGTTCAGAAACTGCACTTGATGAGGCAAAAGACACTTCACTCCTTGCCACAACTTCATGCTCCGGACCATAAGAAAACCTAGCAGTGTCATGGCTGTCCCCAACCTTCCCACCCTCTGTCCATGTAATGGCCATATCTGATCATTTAGTGTAAGCCATTTTGTAAGCTGAGATCCTAATTTTTAAACTGTTGCTCAGCAGGCCATTCATTAGATTTGATCTGCAGTTATTTCTTACCTTGGGATGACCTTTTATAGCATGTGAAGTATTATCAAAGTTAGTATTTTTCCAGGGCAATAAAATTTGCATTTCAGAAACTTATGAATAAATATTTAAGAAAAAATATAAATACATTAGCTAAAGTTTAGTTTATTTTAATTTTTATGACTCCTCTGGATGGCAGGACAGCTGTATTGGCTGCATAACATATATTTTTTAGAGTTAGAAATATATAGCCATCTGTTCAGCTCATAACATGTGTTAATAGGTATCTCAAATTTCAGTTCAAGAAATAACCATCTTAATAAATAACATAACAGCAGGAAACTTGGGTTGACTAATGGAGACCTAGCTGTAGTAGTACTACATCTGTTTAAGTTAGTCATTACAGAAATATTCAGGTACAAAGTACCTTGGCTTAAATGGGACCTTTAGCTAAAAAGCATTAGAAAACTGCATTTCCTGGAAGTTTGGGACTGAGACTAAGGAAAAGACCTAGCCAAAAGTTTTCCAGCTTTATGTTGACATTTGGATACATTTCACAGAGATGAGAGATCTTTACTAACAATATATCCACCCAAGCTTCATTAAGTTTCTCCTATGGACTTGGTGTGCCAGAGATGACCCTTCAGATAACTTCAGACCTACCTGGATTTGAAGTTCAAACCACTAACTCCAGAGAAAGAAAAAAGCACATGCAGAATGCCCGAGTTAAGACCACCATTAAATTAATCTCAAATTGCGCAGCCCCTGTAGGACAATATCCTACCTAAGTGGTCTCTGTGCAGATCATGGTCATCTCTGAACTTAATCTGAAAGGTGAGTTAGTACTGGGTGATAGAACCCTATACTCGCATGGGCGTGCATGAAGCAAGACAAATTACAAAGTAAAACTATGATCTTTTTTTTCTTTGGCTGCTCCAAAAGGCTCTTCTTGCTGCACAGTAACAGGCAGTGTAAAGGGCTATAACTCTAGGTCTTTGATTGCCAAGATGAAGAAAATGTCACTCTCAAGCAGATGGTACTGCTGATGCAGAAGGTCATGGACTTGGAAATTCATTTAAACAACCCAAAACAAAAGCAAGAGAATGGTAGGGATAGTCTGTTATTATATCTGAATATTGAAAAGAAGGTTGAGGAAGCACAGCAAAAAAGGAATGCCACTTGATCCTTGGATTAGCTATAGAAAATTCATTTGATTTCCTTAACAAGAACTAGAAGGAAACATAAGCCACCAAAAGAAATCATGGTCAGATCCTTGGACCTCTACAAATGAGCATCTTATCTGAGTATTGGGAACCACAGAGGACACAATGTCACCATAATTAACGGTCCTGATGCCATTTTCCACTGCAGAGATGCATTCCACTCCCCCACCAACCAACTGGATGCTGGAGGGGCCTAAGCGCCCTAATTGATGTTGTTCCTGGTTCAGCTCTTAATTTTAGGACTGACAAGCACAGAGAGAAGTTGACATCTTCCTCTCCCATCTCCACTCATCTTCCAACTACAGCTTAGCAGATCGGTGAATTCCAGTCCTTTGTGGCTAGCATGGGGCAGATGTCATATTGGAGAAGTTACAAGAATATGACTTTATGATTTCATAAAGTACCTTCACAGGAACTAATTAGGGGGTAACTTATTAATGAAGAAACCACCAAGTTATGAATGAACCGTCAGTTGCTGTGCCAAGTAACTTGCATCAGCAATAACAGCCATAAACCTTCTGGGTAAAAACACACTTAATAGGACCCTTTCACAGGCTGTGCAGTCTCTGTCGCAGGAACACTTTAGTGATTCCTTTGTTTGTGCCAGCTACAGAAGGGCCTGGAAGATCTGTGATCTCTATTCAACTTCTGTGATGTGAATTTGCACCCATCTTTGCTATTCATTACTTGCTCCCCTCCCCCAACTTTTTGGCTCTTATGGCTGCAAAGAAAATGTGATTCAAACATTTTTTGAAACAGCAAGATCTTCCTGAGTCTGTGGAGAGCCTAATAAGACGCTTGTGAATATGAACTGCCCTATTCATATTAATCCGTAGCTTCATTGGTCTCATGGTCACGGAACTGGTAATTTTTCAACAATATACTAAAATTAATAGAATTTTTCATGTGGGTTTTGTCACAGACACAGGACATTTCACTTTGCTTCTATACTCTGCTGGAATCTCTCAGCAGCTGTTTCTATCTCAGCGCTCTTCCTATAAGCAGAAAATCTGTGGGATTATGGTACAACACTCCCGCTCTCTCCATTCAGTTAGGCAGCTGTGTAACTCACCTCTGGCTCAGCCACTGGTAGTGTGGCCACACCAGTAACCTGGAACCCACAACAAAGTTACATCACCCAGCACCCATACCATGCCTCTGTACTTTTAAGCTTGCTTATAAATTGGTATTATCACATGACAAATTGACAAATCATCTATCTATAAGAGGCAAATTCAACCAGTAGGTTATATTTTTTCATGCACTTCTTATCACTAGGACAACTTGTAAACAGCTGAGCAGCTTTAAACAGTTGCACACTAGAGGATATGAATCTGACAAGCTTTCAAAAATGCACATCCCCAAAACCAGAAATACTTCCAGCACAAATAGCCTTCCATAGCTCAGCAGTAGACACAGAGTTTGAGAAGTCTTGCAAACAGAAAGATACATGGCATCTGACTGGAAAGAACGGCTTTCCATCTTAAATTTACAATGGAGTAAAAAAACATTTTTATTTTCCATTCTTCTCACCCAGATTGCATTTTGTATCTGTCCCTTTTTAAGAATCACATCAAAAAAAAGAAACACTGACCTTAAAAGTGTCCTAAGTAAGAAACTAGCTGTTGGTACAGTACTTCCTATGTGTTACTATTCAAGGACTTCCAGAATATGATTAAAATATTATGAGCTGCTTTTATGAGCACTGAAGTCATGTAAGGAGATTTATATAGGCCATTGCAACCTTCCTATCAACTGTAACTTTGCTTAAGGCTACTGTTTATTCTTTCAGAAAATACTGGAGATATCTAAGGTCTAAGGCACCAGAAAAAAGGAAAGGGAGACAAGCATCTGTCATGGTACATAGAAAACGAATCCTTCTGGCAACTCCTGCCCAGCCCCAGATTAATATGGATTTACAATTAACATCATCAGTGAATCAAGCAGCGTTGTAATTGTTTTTGCAGCTATTCCAAAACTTTCTTCTGCACAGACATAACCTAATTCTAACTTAGTGAGACAGAACAGCTTGACACATTTGTTATCTAAAGACCACTTCAGCCAAAGAACATAATGAAAAAGCATGGGAACTTGACTCAGAAGCAAAGGCTCTTCTTTAATACTTGTTCCAAAAATAAAAGCCTCTCCCCCGTACATGTCTCATTATTTCTTATTCTTGAAGCTCTAATTTTGCCCCAAGGACTGCTTCAAAAATACATTCTCTTTGATAGGATTGCTTAATACTGCTCAGTCAAGTGGGATTAGAGCCTTCTGAGGGAAAGAACTTATTTCTTATTCATTTTCTTGACTAATTAGTAAAAATTACTTTGGGAAACCTTAGTTGTAGAAGTATCACTCACCTCTTCTTCACAGTGAGCATTAATAACCAGCGCATGCTATTGCTCGACGCCCGAGCACAGCTGGCAGGCAGTTCTGCAACACCAGCCCCGGAGCCTCATGGAGTAAGGCACTGCAGCTGCAGTCTTCACACAGCAACTCAGGTCCCATGCACGCCAGGAGCAAACCTGTTATTCCCTCTCATAGGCACACTCTTACCGATTTCATCTCTACAGTATCTAAGGGCTGATACAAAGGGGGACTAACTGAGTGTAACCCTGTCCTGGAGTCATTCCTCCAACTAGTCTTTAGGGAGAATTGA
This sequence comes from Gavia stellata, assembly GCF_030936135.1. Lineage (NCBI taxonomy): Eukaryota > Metazoa > Chordata > Aves > Gaviiformes > Gaviidae > Gavia > Gavia stellata. The sequence continues at coordinate 11,377,023 of NC_082610.1, forward strand.
GTGAATACTCTGCTTTTGCACCAGTCAAGGGTAGGGAATATACCTGTACCCCAACTTCTTGAAGTAAAGTGACAGGAAGATGAGCTGGAAAAGAACGGACGTGATGATGGAATCAGTTTTATGTCCTTCCTTCTCCATGCTATGGCCAGACATAGCCAATCTTTGCTGAGAATTAATTAGCTAAATATTCCTCCAAAAGCCTGTAAATTTCCTTCCTTAAACTCAAATGACTTTGTAGAGACACGCATAGTAAATAAACAGAACATACCTGAATCATGCAAACATTGAAAGCTTACTTCCATAGTTTGTTCAGCTATATAGCTGTAAGAAGAAAACAAGGACAATCACTGTGTGTGGTACTATGTTTTCACTGTGTATTACACCATCAATACACTAAGGTATTGACACTTGAAACCATTTCCAGTAAGGCTGAGACAAGACAAAATCAAACCCAGGGACCTTAATCTGCAGTCCTCGCTAAATCAAAAGCAGGATTGTTGTTGACATGTATACAAAATAATGACTCAGACCTTAAAAATCCATGATATTGACTTACATTTGTGATTTTTTTTATACACAAGACTGTATTTAGAGTTCTTTACATGGGTCCAAGAATATGGCCTGGCCATTGCATTTCCTACAGTTGATTTGCTTGAGGGTTTTTGTAATCCGGTACATAAAACTGTCAGGGTGTGATGCAGAAAAACAGGCTTTATGAAAGAGCATGAGACCAAATTGAAATGAACTTCCCAGCAAAGGGAGAAAGGGGTTTTTCTTGTTCCTCAGCACCACTGCCCACCGGCTAAGCTCGGCTGGAACGGCCACACTACAACCAACCACCTCAGATGTTTGATTGAGCCATGAGGCCTCAAAAGGTCTCCTGACTTCCTTGGAAAGCTGTAGCTCTAAGCATTTCTCTCCAGCTCTCTGTGCTAACTGTGGCTGTCAGAGCAATGCTCAGAGTTAAGAAGAGAACACAGATCCTGCTAGAGGTGTTAATCTTTTTGCTGAGAGAGAAAAGTATTCTAGAACAAAAAACCCCCATGCTTTGGGGCACATCTTCCACTCTGCAGTTACTGAAGAAAGATTTATTCCTTTGCCTAAGTGTCCAGTCATTAGTAACATACTGAAAAGTGTCCTTTTTTGTGTAGAACCATATGCACCAATCTAGGTAATGCCAGGGTAACATGGTGGGAATTGTCATTTCCTCATGCCCAACCAGCATCTTTCACTTGCCATCACAAGTCAACAGATGGGAAAAAAAAAACCCAAACCAAGAACAGAAAGAACGCAACAATATAATTCTTAAAGCACAGCCAGAGCTTCCACTTAAGACAAGAGTAGTTGGGCCTATTCCATCAGGTAATGAAATCCACTTCTCTATGAAAAAATGGGACCTGATCATATGATTTCATTGTTTGTTTCTCTTTCCTGAAGAAGTTCTGTCCTCAAAAACAGTCTCTGAGCTTGACAATATTAATAATATTGTTTCAGCTTGTCAGTATTTCAGGACTTTTGCAAAGACCCCTCAACTAGAGCTGAGCTGTAAAAAAATCCTATTTTTTTCAAAAATGTAGCAGAGTATGATGTGTTGCCATGTCCACCAACTGTGAACATGACTTTTCATCAGCTGTAGGGATTGATTTAACACAGCTGTAACCATGAGGCTTCTGAAAAGCACAATGGGACCTCTGGGACTCTGCAAGCCTCCCTGACACAGAGAGGCAGTCTATGTCCAGATTTCTCTCTTAGAACTAAAACCACCACACCAGGCAAAAAGGAATCTGTGACAGCTTCAGAGCCATTCTGTTCCTAAACAGAAATGTTGGCTCTGAGAAGGTGAGAGCAGGAACCACAGAGAAGAAGTAGCCAGGAGTTCCTCCCTTTAACAGTGCACAGCAGTGACAACATCTGCAGAGCGAGCACAGGGTGGCATGCTGGGCATAGATGCTATACATATTCCACATGCCCAACAGAACAGTCACTTCACCTTCATCTTGCTTCACCAGTGCTTCGGAACAGCCGTGGTTAGGGAAAGACTGAGCCTATGGGAGAAGTGGCTTCAGGGATATTTCTGGGCAGGCCTTCAAAGCCTGTTTCTTAGCCATATTTCCATGGGTTTCTATGAAGACTACAATGAATAGTCAGTCATCATGATTCTTCCCCAGGTCAATGCAACAGATCCCAGGGAGAAAGGACTCAGTTCCAGATTCTTTTTAGAGCTAATGGTATCTCACAGTTGTTTCATTCCTCACACCCTGGCAGCATGTGTTAGGGAAACATATGACACTGAGGGCCTATCTCACTCTCTATCTCATGACAAACCTGAAGAGATCAAGAGTCAGTCTGGGTGGGAGTCAGTAACAGTGATTCTAGGAGATGACCTGTCTGCCTCTCTGTGTAGGGCGTAAGGAAAGGGAATAAGGACAGCCCACAAAGCTAACAATCAATCATGGAATGACTCTTCTGCTTCAGGTGTGTATAGTAGCTACCCACATGTAGCTTGCCTGGCCCAGCAGACTAATTCTGATCATGCTGGGGATGGAGGAACCAGGATCTTACAGACTGCACAAGTCTGAGAGATACAGGCACATGTGCAGTCCACCATCTGTGCTAGCTCCAAGTCTGAAAGATTCCAGTGTAGTATTTTACCTTCCCCCAAAATACCAGAGCTAGTCTGAAGGGGCCGCTATGTAAACCCTTTGCTAATCCGCGCACACAGAGCAAAAGAACATCCATCAGGGCCAATACTAGAAACACCATACCACAGGGCTATCCCTGGAAGAGCCAGCACCAGTGGAAATGTGGCACGTTTTGCTCTGTTTGGTTGCACACTCACCATGGATCATGTGAATGGCTCTGAATTTACTGCTGTTGGAGCACAACTGGCATCTTTGAAGCTTGCTGCTGAACTCCTCGTTATCAAGGAAGAGGGTAGCCCCTTTTCTTGACAGATATCCTGTTGTCATGAGGCTGCTTTGGTGCAGGCTAGCTGTGCTGTCTTGTGGGCTATCGGCAGTCCCTGGCTCTCCATGCGTGTATTAGCCAGACTAACATGGGTGCAGTTGGGAGGGTGATGAAAGGGCAAGGTTTTGCTGAACATCATATGAAACTTGTGAGGAGCTGAATGTTAGAAAGTGTGGATATTCATAGTGTTTGACCTCCAAAGATGCTAAAGTGGCAATCTAGAGGGCTACAGAGGAACAAAAGCCTAGTTCTTCACAATATTTGGGCACTGAAATCCTATCTGTGTTAGGAGGCACTAGGCCTTTGAGGATGTAGGAGAGCAGTTCAGATTTATTTAGACCAGTGCCCACCACAGTCCTAGTGCTTCAAGCTCCTGGTTGACTAAGCCTTGGAGCCAGACAGTAAGGAATACTTGACATTGGCAGTGAGGTGGACGTCTCTGACAAGTCCAAGTAAATTAGCCATGGTCAGGGTGGAAACAGAGTGACAGAGTAAGGAAAGGAAATCATCTTATCACCAGAGACCTGGTTCAATGCCTGAACTACGGTACTGCATTTCAGAAGTCACAAGCAGTCCTAACTAAACAGCTAAATCAATCAAACTCTTCTCAAAATATTTCACTGATAATAATGTAACTGGCTGGTTCGTTGCTACAACCAGAACCAGATCTGAATAAGAATAATATGATGATGAACTGATGGTTCCAAATCAAGTTACAACAGTAATTAAACACAGAACTCTATTTAGCAGTGCAGGTTTGGTTATTAATCTTGCTGGGTTAACGTTTTGGCTAGGAGGCAGTTAAACTTTTGTATTTTTAATTTGATCTTGTTTTGTCACGGAATGAATTTGAAAGTTCTGTAGGTGGTATCTATCAAAAAAAGTTCCAGTCTGAAGCACATGATTAGCACAGGACAAATGTTCTATGTGGACATGCATTTGTGATCACATCAAAGATTCTCCTTAAATCAAGACACTTTAATATGCACACATTCTCTATCTAGCCACTGGGAAGCAGGTCCTGTGGGGTCAGGTAGACCATTCTGGACTACTTCATAGCAAAACAGTTAATCCGCATCACAACAAACTGTCACACTTTAGGAAAAAACAGTTCTACCATGGTGTATTCTGAACTACAGACAGGCCTCAAATGGTCTCCACAGATGCCAACTCACCAGTAGTCTGATTCAGATACCCCATCTGTCTGAATGTCTACTGCACTTCTTCAGATCGTCGGGTATATTAAAAAAAGTATGTTTTGCTGCCTCTTTTCCCCCTCTCACCCTCCGCCTCCAACATCACCTCCTTTAGGATGTAATGCCCCCAAAAGGCTTCTGGGGCAGCTTTTACAAAGGAGTCCCATTTTGGATGCTGTTCTGACTCACCACAGAAAGAATAGTCCTCTCCCCTCCTCACACAGTAGTGTGCACTCTTAATTTTGTAATAGAAAAGCCCTGAACCAAATCCATCCCTAATGTAACTCTACTGAAGTCAATGAAATGACTCCAAGAATTGGTTTGTCTCTTGCTTTTAATACCAGAAAAGTGCCTCTTCCAGCATAAAAGTAGAAACTTAGTACACGCTTCGGTGTGTTAGACAGCCTCGTCATCACAGCACTGTATTTGCTTTTGAATAGGCTTATTACCCATATCTGTGTTACTTCTAAATCTGGATATTGCATTCGTTACGCAAAGAAAGAAAATTAGTTTTACTATTTGAAATAGGGACTGCTGAGACAGCTGAGTTTCAGCGTATGTTAATAATACAACCGTCCTCATTTAAAGAGATATTCAAACCTCTTAATAAGATTTTCGTTTTTAAAGATTTCCTCTACTAAAGTACACGTAACTACCATGTACCATTGCCATCTAGTGGAAAGGTAAGTAAGAACACAGGTTTCCTTCACTTTAATAGCTATCTGTAATGATCATTGATGATTATTTTAGCTAATTTGGAAAGCCTCTAGAAGGCATACTGTAAAGTCCATACACCTCTCAATGCCTGCCCTGCTTTCAGTGAAATTGATAGCTTCTATTTAATTTATCTTTTGGTATGGTAAAAAGAAGTGTTTGACTGCTGTCAGCAATCTTACTGATAAAGAGTTTTTCTTCTGAAACAGAGGAAACTTAGCTTGTTTCCTTATCTTTGATTAAATATAACATTCACTAACTTAATTGAAATACATCATGTTAGTGGATTTGCAGGGTCAATAAGGATGTATTTCAGAGACAACTGCTGTGAAAGGGGAGGTGGTGGTACAGCAGAAATAGAAATAATGCTATAGTAATGCAGCTTCCCCTTGGCTTGTCTAGAAGAATGAAATTAACACAGCTTTTTGCAATCAAAAGCATATGCAAGAATCGGGCAGGCTGGCAGATTGAGCATTAAACTGAGGAGCTTCTACACAAAAACTCTGGTCAGACTAAAAGACTTATTTCTTGTAGCCATTTGTTTAATGAGTTTACATCTGCTGTAACATTCAAAGAAGTCACTAGAGCTCAAGTGTTTGACAGCTGCTCTTAAAAAAACCAAGGAGGATGCACTTTGCTCATCTTCCTCACAGACTTTAGATAAGGATGAGAAATGTTACAGAGATCCACTGGAAAGCCTCAAAGGCAAAATACATGATATCTAGTTTTACTAGATTCTTGATCATTTACAGTTCACCCTAAAACTCCCACACATTTGTTTCTTAATGTCCCTCATGCTCCGTTAAACCTCACTGCAGCAATGTTCCCATAGGAATGTGGCCACTTGCCAGACTCTCTCATGAACATTTCATTAATCTTCTTGGCTCTCATACAAACTACAAAACATTATTTGTTAGCAATTTAACTGTTTTGCTCCCAAATGAGCCAGAAATGTGATCTTTGCTATGCTTTCATTCAAGAAAACATGAGGATAATTATATAGTAAATCAAGTGAGTTTTTTTACATTTAGCAAGATACAGTGCCATGAAAGGTTAACTGATTATATCTTGTTTCTTGAATTAATTCTCATGCTACCCTAAACACCCAAATCATTCTCAAATGTTAAGCTCTAACTTATACTTAACAAAACACATCTTTAGATACAGTTTTATTTCAGTACATTACACAATGATCTCTGACTTCTTCAATAATTCAGACCATACCATATAATCTACCTACTTCAGAGGATAACTTAACAGAAAATACTGACTGTTCCTGTTTTCTGGAAGTCTGGCCTGACCCATGTCCAATGATGTTGAGAAAAGACTATCACTGGCTTTGCAATAAATATGAAGAGTCTGTTAGCATGCAGACCTTTGAAAGCACACATGACTTGCCAGAGAGGAGGAAAACGGTTTAGAGAAAAGCAACTTCATCCTCAGCAGAGCAGAGAAGACCTAATTCTAGATAATACAGATACACAACTTTTATTTCCTAAAATGGGAAGCTTCAGAGTTGTAACAGTGGATAAAGCTGTCCTCAGGTGCATATAACACTAATTAATAGTATAAAAGCAGATTTTTTAACTCAATTTCATCTAGGCTTAAAAAACCAACAGTATTGCATAGAGACATGCAGATGCAACTCAACTTCATGTGAGAAGTGTAACCTCTTCGTTTTTTAACTCTGCATTATTGCAAATAATAACCTTCATATGTGTCAACTCCATGGGGCTTTTTGTAACTTATCTATAAGAAGTTCAATTAATTCCTCAAATCGCATTTTCACTTTGCAACAATGTGACTGTTTTCAACAATTGGCTTCCATGGCACTGTATGCGAAGTGGTAAGCATCTGCAACTGAGGGATGAAATGAAGAGTAAAGAGTGAATAAAGACTGCAGCCATTTAAAAGCACAGGATCAAAGAATTAAAGGGAGGGGAATGAACAATAGCACATTTATAGGTCTTTCTGTTTTCTCTTCTGACTTCTGTAAGTGCACACAAGAAACCAAAACATTTGGGATGTATCCAAACTCAGGCACTGTTGAGGTTTTCCCAGCATTTTTCTGGCTTAATACTGTTCTGCAATGTAATGGGCAGAGACCTGCAGCCGTAGTCTCCATATTGTGCAGTCACTAAATTGCAGTCTGTGTGAACAGACACGTATTTGACCAGCCATGAATGAAGCAATGGCCACAAGATGTTTGCTGGGTCAGAATTTGGATTTTTTTCTTAGAATAATCCTTAGGGAAGAAGAAAAAGGCATTGCAAATTATGATGCAGAATGTGCTGGATTATGGCAAAAACTGATTGATACACACTCTTTCAATCCTACCTTTTAAAATTATAGCAGGGGGATGAGTGGGGACGTGTTATGAGTGTGTCCATAGAACGTTAGAGGCTGATGATAAGAAGATCTATCAGTTTTTATGTGCAAGATAAAGAAAACATTCAAAGCTTTTAATGTTGCTTGGAGAAAAGGAACAGGAATAACATAGTGCTTAAGACCAGCTGGAAAAAAAATAGGGTTTTGGTGAGACAACGGCATGATCAGCTGCATGATTTTGATTGTTTGGATGTTGGGTTGATCAACTACCTTAACCAGGGAGAAGAGACACCCAGAACATGAGGTAGGTCATAAGGTATGATCAGATGAAGGGGGCTTTGGGAGCTGGGAATTTTTGAAGGGTCAAAGTAGGTAGGAAAAATTGGGTAGAAAGGCTCATACAAGATCTCAGGAGAGTCAGTTAAGGAGGAAATAGCCAGTGGAGAGGGCAAGGCATCCAGGAAAGTTATCTGTTGTTCTTAGATGGTGATGGGACAGCTGATGCAGCTCTTTTAGCACTGGACCGAGACTACTCACCTGCAGTGTTGCAAAGGTTAAAACCAGTCCAGAGACAAGCATATATGTAATTTGCCATTGGGAATGAGCATTCCCAATTTTGCTTTCAACCAGTGACAAAGTCTAGTCATAGAGGTGAGATGCCAAATATTAATTTAGGCAAAGCTACACTGCTTTATACTCTTGCAAGCTGTATGATTAGAAGAAGTCAACAGAGTATAACTGACCTAATTTCTAATTTTTATTTCATAACTAAAAGCAATTCAAGGGAACCCTGAGCACAGACACTTGCTCAACCCACACCATAATTGGACTGGCTGATTGAACTAGCTGGTTGGCTAAAATTGTATTCTGATTAAATTGTAAGACCTTTTTTCCAAATGGCAAAGCTCTCCTTCCTGTAATTCCTGAGAGCCCCGTCCGAGAATTACAGTGTAAAGAGAGAGAGTGTGTAGTGTCAGGCAGCCTCTGTTGTTCCCCCCAACAAGTTATAAATAAATATAGGATACTTACAGTGCTCTGTACTAGAGAAAGCCAAGATCAAGGCCAAGTGTCACAGCCCTCCCTGAAAATAATTGCAGCATGCAATATAATCCTACATACTCTAGCAATATGTAGTCTAAATAGAAATGAACAGGATAGCACTGGATTGTGGGTGGTGGAATTGTACCAGACCCTGGGTATTTTATGTTAATTAAGAAATGCTGATTAATAGAGAACAGTAAGTTTTAATAAGCCAGTAATAAAAGAGAAATTGCGTTTAAATAATAGGTGTGTCTTGATTCCCTGGAATAAATCTCATTTTTAATCAGGGGAATTCAACTAGTGGAAAATTTTGCCTGACTTAAGACAGCAGAAATTTTCTGTTGGTGTTACTCACTGCAGTTTAAGTCCCTATCCCAGAGGCCTGCCTGGGTAACTGAGCCATTGGGAAAGAGGTCTTAGAAGCAGCAGGAGTTACAGCCTTGATACCAAAACTACTGGGTGAAGTTGTGTCATACTAGAGGAGAGAACAGAGGATCACAAGACTTCTGGGGTTAAAGTGTTAAGGTACATGCAAAAGACCCAGCAACACAAGATAGTTCGGCTTATTTCCTGAAAGTGCTCAGAAGGCAAGTCACAGGTCTGCTAGGAAAGAGATTACTAAAGGTGCTGGGACTGTGCTGCCCCAGCAAGATCCACCCTCCTTCTCACATCAGGGTACAAGTGCTTCTTCCCCCTTCTAGTAGTACAACTACACTTAACTTCCTTAACCAAAAACTGAAGGAGAGCCCCCGATCTTTTCTGTTACTGAGCGCACATGGCAACAGGGATATCCTGAGGTTTGATGCAGGTTTCCTTGTACATATATCCCAAAAGGAGGCAGAGCTGACTCAGAGAAACTTGCCCATTAGTATCCTATCTTCACATCATGCTCTGCACCCTGGTGGATCACACAATACTTTGTAGATTATATAAAGGAGCTCTGTTCAATGGAGGGACATAATTGTAAGCATAAAACAGGAATCCAGACAGTTTTAGTAATCCAACCTCCAACAACATGGGCATAGAAAATCTACTGTGGCTAATGAAAAAGCAAGGTCTAGTTATCAGTGATGGAATTTCAGAAATTAACACTCAAAACTTTCAACTGAGGAATATGTATGTTCCTGAAAAGCAGCATAACTGTTCGAAATACCAGTAGACAAATCTGTGCCCTAAATCTGCTTCCTACCAACTTGGTAACTTTCCACGGTGATTTGGAAGTGCATATTGTAGCAAATTCAGTGCCAGATTATCTTTTTTGCATGGGAGGACAATGTCCCTCCAAGACAGAAAAATGTCTGAATCTGGACATGGAGCTCTGGCTAAATGAAGCTGAGTCTGCTACGTGCCTCTAATTTCTTTGCTTTGATGGAAGTCCTAATGTCACTACTTAGGCAATGAGAAGGCGAGTTAGGGCTTTATCAGCACTAACTGGCGGCAGGCAGAGTTGGAGGCAGATCTTGATTAAGTGCTCTAAGCAACTGGAATTAAACTGTGAGACTGCAGAGTCTGGGAAGCAGTGGTCCACATGCAAGTTTTCATTTCAGAGCCCCTCAAACTAAGCCCCTTTTAAAACCTGACCTTTTTCCTCCAGCTCTCCTCTTCATGCTACAAGTAAACTCATGGAACCTGCCAAAGTAGAAAACTAACTTATTAGTCACAGGACAGTTGGTGGCACACAGAGCATACTCCTGATTAATTTATCAGTCTAGGTTATTTTATGGCCAGCTGGCCCACCCTCATTGTGTTATATGAGCATGTTGCAAACTATAAAGTGTTCACACAAAGATACATTTCTCTCTCTTCCCCTCACCCTCTGCTTTTATTCTGTGCTTGTTTCTTTAGAGATAGTGGCGTTGTGGGAATGCTGCACCAAGTATCTGTGTGCCTGCTTCTCATTTGCATTAAGAGTCCCCAAGGTGCCATGAAGAAAGTTTAGTGTTAAGTAAGATTCAGGCCTTGTGAGGGTCACAGAAGGGTGATTTTGTTTTCTTTTTTTTTTTAATTCTTTTAAAACTGTGTAAATACAATTAGTATTGCTTCTGTTTTGACAGGCTACACTCAGTAGTGGCTCAGATTACCCTCTCTGCAATTTATATTTAAGGAGTTTATTTGATTTTGGTATTGCTTTATTCAGAGAAGGCACAGTGACCCAATTAGAAATACTGATAGGGATCCTGACCAATTCAATCTTTACATTTCATCTTAAAAAAGAAAGAAAGAAAAGCAAAGCTCCCAGATAGCAAAATTATGAAAAATCACAAAGGGAAGTGCCACCTAAGACTGTACTTCTATCAAAAATGTAACCACTACAAATTTATTTACCACTGGTCTGAATCAAGATTGGGACTAATTTCCCAATGTCTTAGAAACGTGCATTTCTTTTTTTGTTCTCTTATAGTTTGCAAGGCAAACAAACAAACAAGATTAATTACAATACTTTAACAGTCTGTCAAATGAGGCAGTTCTGTTGCTTACTTTTTAAGCTAGTGCATTCATGGGAATCTTTTTTTTGTAGCATTATCTCATAAAAATACACATGTAAGTTTAGCACAAACCATAAAAATGTATTGTAGACTTCAGCTAATCTAGTATCTTTTAATTTGTAAGGAGGATTTGGGTGGAGGCCAAGTTAATTAAAACCAGAATAGAAATGTGTTCTATTCATGAGTCATATACCTCTGACTCACAATAGAGTCTGTGCAGCTAACGGGTTAATTTGTCCTGATAATACAGAAAAAATGAAGCTGGAGGTTATGACACTGTTTGAACTGAGTGCTGGTTTCAGACAGTAGATGTGCAAGTTTTTTATGCAATTAAGAATACAGATCTGCTCTAATGATGTCCTTTCTGTGTATTCAAGTGCCGTTACAAACAGTTCAGAAAGGTCTGGAGGTACAGAAGGCTTAGAAACCCAGGGCTGACACTTTCGATACTCTATTATTGTAACAATATGCACGTGGAAGCATTAAAGCTACTGTCACATAGAGGAAAGTCTAAATCATATGCACGTAACTTGTAATGCTGATAATTTCCTCCTAGCTGATGGCCCTGCAGCACTTCGATGGGACAAATTCCTCCCCAAGCAACCTACCAAACCCACACACTTACTTGCCTCTGTGGCCTGATGCTGAGCACCTACTTCTTTACCACAGGAAGTGTGGTAATCTTTTAAGCCAACAGCCTTTATAACTCCTCTGGTCCCTTTTCCCCTGGGGACTGGCATTCCACACAAGCCTCATTGGTAACTTTCTAGCTCCTTGCTTTACATCACAACTTAAAGGCACAGACAGGTACAGAAAGGGGAATGTGGTTCCTAATCCATACCTATCATGATCTTCTGTGTAAAGTTAGAGAAGTTCACTTACAGCTTTCCTCCCCCCACACTCTTGCAAGACTGTGAGCCTTTCAAGATAAGGACTGTATCATAGCATGCATTCATGGAACTGCTAGTGCAACAAACCCTGTAGGCATAGATATAAACCAAACAGCAACAATAAGCACACCTGAGTTCTATCTGCCTAAAACTTAGTGCCAAGGTTGAAAGCAGACAGCAGCATTCTGCTACACTGCTGTTGATATAGTTATCTGATCTCCAAGGGCCTTGCAAGAGAAGACATAAATTATCCTGGTTTTTCAACCCTCATGCAGGTGAAACTCTTAATGAATACAAGAGTGGACAAGAAGCATGTATCTTTTATGAGCCAATTTACAAAGCAGCTATAAGGGATCCTTTGAGGAAAGCAGGTCTTAAAAGTAATGGTTTTGTGGGTGTAATTATATAGGATTGTGCTAGGATGTGAAGACAATACAACGCAGGCCTCAGTGTAAATGTGACTGAGGCTTCCCACGGTGATACGAATATTTATCCATTTCTAGGTGAAAACAAACTCAAAGAAACCACAAGGACTTTTCTCAGATATTTAAAGTTAATTCAGTATTTTGCTGAATTGAGGCTACAGTCCTCAGCACCTTGCAAGTTTCAGACTGCGCAACAGGAATATATGTAATCACCCCCTTACTGAAGTATGGCCACTCAAAAAAAAAAAGGAAAAAGAAAGGAAAATTACATTAAAGAGAAAGAGAAAAAAAAGAAAGTTCTGGTCACAGTGATTTCCCCCCACCCCCCTGCACGCAATTTAATAGCCCTCATCTGTTCATCTAATATAACAGTTATAAATTTGGCATGTGATCCAATGGACTAATCATTCAGAGACATGACTACAGTCAGCACCGTTCATTCCTCCCAGCAACAAAAGCCCTAAGCAGTGGATGGTGCTGATTAGTCACAGCTGAAGACTTTAGAGCCTCAACATGCTAGTTTAGTATTAATTTTCACCTAACTGGAACAGTGCAAACATCCAGGAGATGGAGAAATAGTTAAAGCATGTTTTCAGGCTTATTCCCAATAAAATTAAACTGAGCCAAGTAGGAAACAGTCTGTGCAGTCTGACACAACATGGAGATGTCAGAAGGGAAGCAGAAGATGCTCTTCCTGTTTTCGCTCCCCTAGTCCATGTGAAGGGCGTGGCCCCAGGCAGATTTTCTGCTCTTCACACAGAATATAGGCACCAAGGTTGCAAAATCTGTTCGAGCACCACCTCCCCCTGAAGCCATCTAAATTTCACCCTTGATTTCCATTTGAAAAATCCCTAGCATTTTATGCCTGAACATGTTCAAAGCTGACCCAATCTCAATGGGACTGAGTAGTTCTAGTTTTAGTCTGGCTGGGATCCAAAAATGAGCTGTAGCACACAATCCAGTACTTGTGCTTGGAGAAGGCCCAAGAAACCTCAACTGGCTTTACAGACAAAATGCAGTTGTATCTGCCATTTTCCTAAAACACAGCTTGTAGATAATGGGGTGCTCACCTTCCCATGTGAGCTCACCTAATGGCTAGAGAGCAGGTAAGAAGCAGGGGATGCAACTGTTATTTGCTTTGCCTGAGGGAATGCAAACCTAACTCAGGCTGTAGGCTGTGTAGGGTAGGAATACCTTCTCTTGGGGCTGTTTTGACAGCAGAGTTCTGGAAGAGAGGAGTGAGAGTGACAAAGCTCAGCAGGAACTTTGCATTGAAACAGGTGATGTTAGTCCTGGTTCCTCTTCAAAATGTGTTTTGGTATTTTAGCACCCTTTGATTGACTAAAATACAGAAGCAGGCCTTACAGGAGGCCCAGAAGACATGTTCTTCCCCCAAATCCTTCTACACCTTTTCAAGAACATAACCACCAGTTATGCTCCCTCTTCTGCTCTCTTTCTCTGTCAGTTAATGTGGAATTACTTTATACACAGAGTTGCAACTTCAGCTTATGAGTCGATAGTACCTCTGCAGCAACACTAAAAAAAGTGCATCACCTTAAATTCATATTGCAGGTTACAGCACTCTTCTATGAAGGAGGAGAAATAATTCCCACAGGTGGAGCGGGGCATTAAACCCAGATCTTTTACTTTCTGGGTGAACAGCGATGAAGAAATTGAGGTTGCCAGACTGTTACCTTTTTGTTGTACTGCAATGTTTGAATTGCTGCAAATCTACTTGCTCTTCAGGACAAAATCCATAAAATTCAGGACAAAAGCCTTAAGTGCATATGGTAGGGCTTAAGACCATGGATCCTAAGCAGACAGAAATACTAGCCCTGAGTAATACGGCTGGGGTTGAAGAATGGCATTAAAACTCACCCTGTCCTTAGTGTTCCCTGTTGATTAGGCAGCTCTGCTTGGTGGTTTCAGCTTTACAAGCAGACCTAAAGATCAAACACCTGCTTCTGGATTCATTCCAGTAATTCAGTGGCTAAAAATGTTGATCTGCAGCACTTTAGATGCCTATATTTTTGCCTGGTTCCAAGTTCTGCATTGAAGCTCCTGCATTAAAGGGTCACAACAAAAACAAGTTTATAAAAAAATAGATACAAAAATATTCCTAAATGCAGTTATTTTCTGAAACGGACAGTTTAATTTCTATCATTTTAACATTTAACTAACATTTTGTTAAATTTCAAATTAACAAAATTACTCTGCAGAAAATTGCATTATACCCAGCTGCAATATCACCACTGAAGTGTTCAGCACAGCAATATTAAAGCAAAGGTATAGTTTGCTATTTTGAGTCAAATAACGGCATTTTCCTGACCTGCTGCTGTTAATCATTTCAAGCGTATGTTTACATGGCTGTTTTTGCCAACCCACTTTCAGCTGTCACCAGCCCCCACAGAAAATAATAATAAACACCGAGTACACCCACAAAGAGGTAACTGAGAATGGGTTAGATGCATAAAGAGGTCTGGAAGCTCCGAGAACATAAACCATACAGCCTTCTTAATTTTTTGTCATACATCTCATACTTTGACCCAACAACAACATACAGTGTTGATTTTCAGGTGCAAATTTTATTGTGGATCATAACAAAGATTTCAGAAAAAGCACAGAAAAAAAAATCAGCAATAGAGTGTCTCTTACTTACAGAGTACATAAAATATATTCTGTGAAAGCTACTAACTCTGCAGTTGAAGGCAATGCAGCTTAATTTAAACGAATCATTATTTTTAGGCACACATGTTAAGAAGCAAATTTTGTAAATATTCTTTTTTCTCAATTAGTTTGATATTGAAATTGAGAACCAAATATTTCAATTGCACTAACATTGTTGAAGAGTGTGTAGAATTAAACTGTTAGACAGAAAAGAAAATCTCAATATTGCAAAAAGAAATAGCCACACAGAAAATATTGTCAAAATACATAAAATTAACCTAGTAAATGTTAAATGACTCAACACCTCTTTGGAAAATCTGTGGATGCTGAGGTATGCATAATTTTGTAATTTTGGGGCTGCTATCTCCACTTTTCATGTGATACATCAAAACAAAATATCTTACTTTAAACTAATTACAACTTTCTACAAAGTATTTCTTCAGCCTTTAATTGTACTTTAACCGTAAAGAGAAAACCCACACTAATTCTTATAGTGAAATAACAAAAGTCTATATGTAAAATCTTGCAAGAGGTCTTCAAGGCACTGCTCTCTCTTTGGGTGCTTGGCACATATACAGGCCATTTATGAAGGCTGTTTCGGTAGGAAAACAAGAATAACAAAAACTAGAACTAAAGCTAGTATCTAGTGTATTAAATATCATATACATCTTTCTCTAATGAAATAAAAGCCTTTACTTTTAAAAGCCATTCTGCTTTACAACACTGGCTTGCAGTAAGACGTCTGCTAAATTAATATGAAACATGAATTTAAAAACATACTTTACGAAAATAAGTAAGAGCAAAGGTCAACCAAGTAGCATTTACCTCAGTCAATATAGCCTGCCTGAATGTAAACCATTCCCAAGTACTATAACCTTCTGTAAAATAGAAAGGACCAAATGCTCTGTTGATTTAATGCCACCGGTTTACATGGAGATACGCCAATCAGCAACTTGGTCCACAGTCAATCGAAGCAGATGAGGACCTTATCCAGCACTCACTGGTCCACTTGAATTCCTGAACTGTGTAGCTGCAAGGGCTGCTGCCCCCCTATAACAGGAAGATATCTACTGACTAAGAAATGCAAAGAACTAGATATTCTGCAGTCAGCTCATTTAATAAGAGACTTGGTGCGTCTGTACTCCATAGGAAATACAGAGCAATCCAATTCTGGACTTTATGTGTGTGTCTCAGGTAAAATTATGCAGATTCCTTCAATACCTTTTTCCTAGGGCCTGTTCTTTATGGCAACTAAATGCCAGTCAGCTGGGAGAGAAATCTGAAAGGAGTTGACACCAAGATATTAGGATTTTAGATAATTATTTTGACATCTTTTTTATGTACTATTAAGAATCTGTAGCTCCTCTTTGAAAAAAATAAGAGTTTTGTGTGGTTGACAGAGCATGCCAGGATCCATTGATAGGGAAGGGATGCCTATCTCCAATCACAAAACAAATGTGGATATCATATTGCTGGATGCAATGGATGGATAAGAAGTCAGAGAAGCACTGAAAACACTGTTATTTTAGCAACTTCATAATGCCCCAGCAGCAGAAATGTTTACTGTTTGTTTGTTACTCAAGGAAGGCTAATAATCTGCCAGTTTTCGGTGGACTCAGCTACCTGTGGGCCTTCATGTGACAGAGCATGACAGACAAGCACATTGGCTTGGTGGATGAGATCCAAATACCACCATGAGATCTTAAGGCAGTGGCTCGGATTCATACTACCTGGCTTTAGAAACCTAGCCAAAGTGCTGAGATAGCAGCCTTGAGATCAGAGGCTCCCTCTGGGACCAGTAGAGAAACTGGCCTCTCCAGGCGACTGTTCGCATCTTACATGGGCTAAATCTATTGATTTGGATCTATTTAATCATTTAAAGTAATTATAAATAAAACCAGGATTGACCTAAAACTTAAACAACTTCTATCTTAATATAAACAGTGAGGAAAGTTCTGCATTCAGCTGTACATCAGTATCCACTGCTGTGTGTCAAGAATAAAAGCATCATAGGTGTCAGCAGAATTTGACCCAGCTAACCTAACATTTCTCTTCCCTGAAGGAAGGTGGTGGCCTACACTGATTGATGAAGAACAAACTGTCTACAGTAGTATTCTATATTTCTATAATATTCTGTATCAAAGCAATAAATATTAGATATAATTTGTATATTAGATTTCATATTTATCTGATAGCTCTTTAAATCTACACTGTCAAAAATATAAGCAGTGACCCACGCCTACATGGCAGCATATACTATTTGTGTGAATATGTTAAAATTATCACATGGGTCTATATTTACATAGGACACTCTTGTTTATATAGCAGATTTTAATTTACTTAAATTCTTACCATAGGATAGATAATTGTGTAAAGGTTGGATATTGTTTACATGTTTCTATGGTTCTGCATAATTGCATTTCAGCATGAGGATTTCATCATTCTGTCTCAGTTTTATGGTTTTTAAGGCTGGAAAATGGAGTCTGACAGACTTCAAAATCTTAAATGTTATACCAATATAGCACAGGAATACTTATTTTCAAGTCCAGGCAAAAAACAGTTTCACTGTTCCTAACCTTTTTCCTTTACATATATAAATCTCCTCTTTAAAGAAAGTGCACTCCTGAAAACAAGGGCAATCAAAATGTTTTGACATTGCTGAGATGTAAAAGAGTATTTCAGCTGAGCATGATCTGCAGAAAAAACATTATGCATTTATTAATTAACAGTTACAACTACTACAATTTAGGTGTGCAAATGAAAAACTTACATGTGAAACATTAAAATAAGCTGACATTGCTGCTGGTATATACATGAGAAGTTCTGTCTCAGTTTGCTCAAAAAATGCCTTGTCAATTCCTATCATTTAGCTTCTCAGATATTAAAGATATAACGAAAACATGTTCATTTTCACCAAGGTCAAAATGTCCAGTTATTTACCTGTGTAAAAGGCAAATAATTGTTATTTTCTGCACCTCTAATTTCAGAAACTCAGTTAAAAATATGGAGGTAAAAAATATTTTAATGAAGATATTTAGAACGCTTATAACAATCAGAGAACAATTTCTGAGTTCAGAGAACATCCAGGTATTGTCCTTTGAATTAAATATTGACTTTCCTTTGCAAAAATTGATATTTACTTCTCAGAATAATAATTTTCTGTGGCCCCCCAGCAGAAGTCAGTATCACTTTGTTATTAAACATCAGTTAGTGATCATCAAAGTCAGAACATAATTGCTTGTCTTCCCTTTATACTAATGTTGCACTGGAAAACTCTACATTAAAAAAAAAAAAGCCCTGGAAAATTGAAAAATATATAATGCTTTATATACTAGTAACATATAGCTGTTATTGACTATTCTTGCCAGCACTGTGTTTCTTCAGATGAACAGACTCAAGAGCTGACAGATTGCTTTCCCTTTCACCTATACCAGTTGTGCCATAATTGGATAACTATTAACAAGTCTTCTTCCTGCACTAAGCAGTCTGAAGATTTCTAAACAGTCGTCCAGTAATTTCTGCCTAAGGATTTTTTTCCTTACTGTGTAACCCAGGATCCCAAGAATCTGTGGTTGCATTGGAACACTCCTCTTAGAAAGGCATCTAATACTAACATCAAGACTTGTAGCAAATTATTAATTTAATCTTCAACTTAATGCCAGTGCAGTTTTTGATGATTAACACTCGTGTCAGGCAGTCTCTATCAGCTTCTTTATGGAAACAGAACTGGTGCTTGATATCAGGTCTAAGGGAAGAATCAACTCCCATTTCTCTTTTGTGTCTTTGCTAAAGCTAAAACCAAACAGATAACAGCTTATACTTGGTTATGATTAGAAAAAAGTACTCTTTATAGCCATGTAAAACGACCAAAGAACCTTACACTGTAACAGAGTCTTCACAGATGGGAGTAGTTTTGACCTAAAAGCAGTGCTTTTGTATCTGAAAGGCTACAGGAACTTTTCTGGAAAATAAATCTTATTTTTTTGTGTTGGACATCATGCAGCAAAATACATTCATCATAAAAATCAACCAAAGGGACAGATTCTAAATCCTATTTAGCAATAAATCTATATTTGCAACCTGGTAATCCTGTGTTTAAACTACTAAAAGAAAAACAAGCCCTTATCTTTCAATATTATGTAATAATACAAATATTACAGGGAAACTGTATTATACAGGTGTGTTTTTCTGAAATGTGTACTTTGCAAAAAAGATCTCTTCCTTGAACAAAACCAAGTGACAGGCTGCAAAGTGTGCTCATGCGGAATGCTCACTAACACATATTTAAAGCAGAGTATCACATTATATGTCTGAAGAAATGAGTAGCCACTTCAGTTTGTACCCATAAAATTCAAGCCTAACAGCACTGGAAATATAAATTAATCAGGTTAAGTGCTTGAGAAAGTCTCTTCTTTTTAGCTGTGAACAAAAGTATTTAACTGTTTCTCCCTGTGCACATTTTTCATAATTAGATTGCAACCACCTTATCACAGATATAAAATCCCCAGATTAGAAAAGATATATGTAAGAAATACTAAAATAGATGCTCAGTGATGAATCTTCCTATGATTGCCTTCAAAGGCTGATTTGAATTAAAGTTACTATATTTTTTTTATTCTTGCTTCACCTACTACAGAACAGTGTGAAGACAGTTATTATTGAGACATTAATTCTCCCAGAATATACCCAAATACTCTCCTCCAAACCTTCTTCTTCATGATTTATATTAGTTTTTAATCTACTATGAAAATAGAGTGCAAGAATAATCAATTAAAAGTTCTTCAGATAAATGGTTTAGTTCCTTTTAGGATAAAGATGCAGAGGAATACCGACGAAAAATATGCTAGTTATGATGCTTTCTTTGTTAACACTCCTTTACGTCCCAAATCAATTCTTCACTCCACGTTCCTGTATTTGGTAAACAAATTGTACAGTACTCTCAGTGTAGACTTCAAGTCACAATTTACAATATCTAGAAAAAAAGACAAGGGAAAAAAACATTAGTAACCTCATTAGCTCAAAACATTTTCAGAAGTGCCTATCCTCTACTCCCTTTCCTTGTTCAGATCCATATCCATGAACATTCAAATCACAAAGATAGTAAGAAAGAGTAGAAATATAAAGCACAATTCTTAAACTGGCAACTCAAAAATCATTGTTTCAACCACTTTTAGTTAGGGATACAAATGGCTAATGGTGCTGATGAAGAAATGCAACCAAGGTTTAGATGCCCACAAGACAAATTGTGCCTAGGATTACGTATATTTATATGACTGAACTTCAGTGGGTTGTGGCTGAAAAGTTACGATTTTGAAAAAATCATCAGGCAGGAACCAATGGAACTCTTCTATGTAAGAATTGCAGGACTTGGCCCATTCTGGGCTGCAACATTCTTTGTTAGGCCTAATTTCAGCAAGATAGCTAGAGGGAAGTTTAAATTTTCTAAAGGATCTAAAGAAGCTAGGTATACAAGTGCCCCTCAAAGGCACTTCTGAAAATGCTTTGGGTTAGCTGATGTACATGGCTGAATCAGTCCTTAGAAACTCAGCATCTAAAGTAAAGGATTTATAGGAAACAAAAAGCTAATGAATACCTGCTGTTTCCAAGAGAAGTTCTTGAGAAAGTCAATATCATTTCACAAGAAATCTATAAAACAAACTGACAAGTACTACTGCAGCAGTCTACACTGGTGCTTCAAGGAATATTCAGTCTCAAATAGGGACTCAGAATTGCCCTCAATAGAACAGAATAGAACAAGAACAGAATTAGAATAGTCCTATCTCTTTCTGTTGACTGTATAGCAACTCAATCTCTTAACTTTGGTTCTTGGAATTGGCCATGAAGGTGTAAAGTAGGTGGTGTGCATATGCCCATTATCTTCAGAACTTCCAAGTAAGCCTAGTAAATTATGTAATCATCAGATATGTTTGCCATTAGCCTACAGTGATGTTTCTCACAGATTGTGAAGGGTTCGTACTTTGAAGAATGAATCCAATCAAACCTATGCATGGTGTCCCAAAGTATGCAAACTTTGAAGGGCTAAAGATATTAGCTACATAGCAAACTGACATCCATGGACAAAGGGTGAAAACAATCAAAGGGTGAAAACAGCCAAACCTAGATTTTATGCTGAGACTAAGCACGGTCATGAAACCATGGCCACATGGTTTTGTGGCTCTTAATAAATCAGATCAAAAATGCTTGGTATAAAATGAAGAGAAAATGCCAAAAGCTACGTGAAGGGCACATTGCTCCCCCAACATCATGTTATATGCAAACAGTATTGCAAAGTATAACTCAGGAAGTTCCCTCTTTTAGGCCAGCAGCAAGCTGTAACACCTTCATTTCCTAATACAGAACTTCAAATGAATAAAGAGATAACTTTGACAGGTCTTTGCTAAGTTACCAGAAGACTCCAACACCACAACAGCATTCCACAGGAAGGAGCAAACTAAAAAGAAGCATGCTCCCAGAGAAAGATGAGTTATTTCCATTGCTACATGTGTTTGACCAATATGTATAATATTTTACTGGTTGCAATTTTCAAAAAGAGAAACTGGAGTTTGGCTTTGATGTACATATTTCAAGAAGTAATCTGAAGAAGCTCAAACTGCAAATGAATTCATTACAGACTCAGTAGATAAATATTCTGGCAATTTTTAAAGTAAAAGGTCACGGAAAGCTTTTTAATACCTTTTCAATTATATTGCAAATAACCCAAATAAACTGTTGACCCCATAAAAATCATTGGTTTTCATACTCATTTATTTAACCTCATTCTTTTTTCCACTAAATATGTTTTTCATATTCTAAAGCACTTTTCAGCATATTTTTTCCTCAAGAACCTCAAAGAAACAGTGTAGGAATTTAAAGAGTATTTAGTATACACATTTAGGGTAAGATCCTTTTCAATACTCTTGCTCACTGGAAATTTTAAGTACGGGCATTGTGCCCAATGTAACAACACATAAAACAGATGTGTTTTTCCATTCACATTGGGCAGGAAGTTTCATATTAAGCTTTTCAATAATTGCACATGAAATGTCTTATATATGCTGAAATATCCTTATGGATTGATTTATACTGGAAAAATTAGCTGTCCCCTAGAGCAATAAATACCTGAAAAATTAAATGCCATAAGAATTTTAAACCTCCATGGGGAGTAAGGGATCACAGATACTCTCTGTTTTACTTGGATCCCTAGATTTCACTATTTCCCCCTTCTCTCTTTGACTATTTTCAAATGTAAAAGTTTGTGATAGTCACCACTGGTTTAGTTAAGCATGACTGCGGATAAGAGTTCATGCAATCAAAAGAAGTGAAAAAATAGGCTGGGTAGGTCCAGATCAAATGCATAGGCAGCATAGGCTCAAATCCTGAGACACACTTTTTTGTGTGTACGCATATGTCTGCTGCTGCTATGATCTGGAAGTTGGGAGGGATGGAAAATAAGCAGAATGGAGCAGAACTTGACTCAGTGATGTGTGCCTGAATCTCCAGAGAGCCCTTACTATTAGAAATAAAACTCTGAGCATTAGCTTATGTCAACTCCTCAGGGAATGACAGTCCAATATTATGGCAGGAAAAGACTGTGTGCACCATAGAATGAATCTGCAATGGGTCTTGAAAACACATACATATTGATTATTATGGTAAGTAACGAGCAGAAGCCCAGCTACCACCACTGTTGGGAAGAGTGGAGCAGAAGCTGCATGTCCAGCTCCTGCATGGTAAGAAGTGGTAACTTCTCATGGGAGGAACCACAAGAGTACCCTATAACATGGTGAATCAAGGGCCCTATATCCAGCATGAAAAGCTGGATTTAAACCCTGTATTTATATGAGCAAAGAGGAGTGGAATCCTGGCCCTGCTAAAGTCAGCAGCAAAACCCTCATCTTCCCTGAAGACACATTTTACTTTCAGTCTCCAGCTCTAAATCTAATTTAAATATGCACGGTTAGGTCCTGCACTCAAAGGCAGTTATGTGAACATTTGAAATTCTCTTCCACAACATCTACCTCTTTTGTGAAAAATCTTGTAAATTACACTGGAATACTTGAGGTTTAGTATGAAGATGTGGGACCGGGGAAAATGGAGCAATTGAAGCAATTCATATCTGCTAGTGACACCATTCACAGAATCACAGATTCATTAAGGTTGGAAAAGACCTGTAAGATCATCAAGTCCAACCATCAACCCAACACCACCATGCCCACTAAACCATGTCCTGAAGTGCCACATCCACACGTTCCTTGAACACTGCCAGTGATGGTGACTCCACCACCTCCCTGGGCAGCCTCTTCCAGTGCTTCACCGCTCTCTCAGTAAAGAAATTTGTCCTAATATCCACAATTGTATTCTTTTTCTTTCAGTGAATATCTGAGTGTTACTGCATATGTTTGGTCACGCAAATCTTACTCTGGCCATTCAAGAAAGGAAGCCTTGCAACATTTGAAAAAGCGTATCTATCAGCCATTTAAAATACAGAGTTACCTGAGCACTTTAAAATGTATCTTGCCTTTCACTCTTGGATTAACGTTTTAACCTTCATTTAGCTGTAGCATAATCCTATCAGATAAGATATGGATCCAACGCAAATTTTTAAGATACAAAAAAAAGTGGAATAGATACCTTCTGGTCTTGGCTTTGGTTTTTCCAATCCACCATCTTGCATTAGCTCAAATGCGAAGGATACATTGAGGACCTAGCAATATAATAAAGGTAGTCGTTACTGTGAACTATATACAGCATAGTATAAATGGTCAAAACAAGATATATTTAAAGCTGCAGACCCAGATGCTTGGAAGGAAAAAATAGTCAGGGCTCCGTATATCAATGGAAGATCTGGTCCATGGAATCCAGACAATCCATTGTTTTGGTTTTTTCTGGGTGGCAATGGTGGTTTCAGAAATATGAAAGTAGTTGAAAAATAACACATGAACTAGTGTTACCCATAGAATAATTACTTACAAGTAAGAATAGCCCACCTCCCACAAGTTTAAAAATTGGAATGTGATGGCCCATGAAGTGCTCTTGTCTTGAATAGACAGCTGAATTGCCTGGATAGCAACAGACACTGGGGTAATGGTTGGTCTTAAAATTATACATACCACATATATGCCTTCATGCTTCCAAAAACCATGAAACTGAAAATCAGTTAATATTTGCTAACCACCCCAACATTAATATAATTTTCCCTTTTATTCCAGATAAGCATTAATACTGAGATCTTAAAAATACTTGGAAATGGTTACGTGTACAGTCATCTCTTCATTTCAGCTATTTACATCAAACTTAAGTGGAAAAGTTTGTGTCATCTTTGTACTACTAGACATGTTTATATGTTTATTTGTTTTTAACAGAAAAATGAAATCTAGTTACCTTTTGTTCAAAACTATCAGGAGTCAAGAAAAAGCTGTGCAGAGGAACAAAATAGCCTTCTAAGAGACCCATTAGCAGGACTAAGTACACACCATCTGCAAACTGTAAAAAAAACATTTCTCAGTACATTTTCTGAAGAATAACTCATTGCTTTGCTAAATGAACAAGATATATATTGTCTAATGCAGAACTGTCAACAAACTACTAATACCAATATTTTACATTGCAACTAAAAGATCTCATCTCACTTCTTTGATTCCTTTTATTTAGTTAGTACATTCTGTTATGTCTTCTCCAAAACTGACCTGATGCTAAAATATACGTGCAGAATAAAGTTCCTGGAAAGAGAGGTCATCAGTGGCTTTGATCTATGCCTTTGCTTTCTATTCTACTACTTGCGGGGAAACAGAGCAGCCATCTTTCAAGCTCTCAAATGGCATGCGTTCCCTGAGCAGAGAAAAGCAGAATGAAGGTGCAATCACATGACTGCACTGAAATTCAGTATATTGGAGGAAATGAAAGAACAAAGAATCATCTTTGTCTATGTTCTGCAAGTCTGAGTCAATCTAATTTTAAGTATATGTAATTACAGATGGAAGATATCTAATTGCTATGATATATGTTCATTTCTATGTAAAAAAATAGCAACATCAATAAGATTTTGTTAAAGGCCTCTTACTCTTACCCCTGTGGCATCAGGGCTATCAGCGCACTGAGATATCCTCACAATCAAACTGAGTATCTGAAGCAACCCATCACCTTCCTGAGGTAGATAATTTTCTTTCAACTGATAGAAATACAAGCTCTCATCTTAGGGAATACTGTTTTGATAAATGCTTAAGGGGTTTCTAGGTACATTTGAAGAATACGTTTATTCCAAAAGTAAACAATGCAATAAGCAGGCATAGGGAACACCTTTCTGAAAACCCTTAGACAGTATTTCCATCTAAATCTTAATTTTACCTTTGAAAAATATCTATCAGATTGATAGCTATTTAAATAAACCAGAGATTCTTAATAACATGAATGAAGACATAAAATAAAGCCTGTCCTGAAGACACTTGGGTTTTCCTATAGTGCGGATACAATCCTTCCTGCCTGACCTTGTAATTCTCTTATGATAACTGCTACAATTGTTCACATAGGGAAGTATTAATACAGCAGGATTAAGCTTTTCTTTTAGCTTCTTTCCAGCCAATTTAGCAGCTGAGAACAAGAACGAAGACCATGTACTACATTATTTCTGAGGTTCAATCAAGCCTGCAGCCCAACTGTACAGCTGTCTATACACTTGTGTAGTTTTACTCTCAAGAATGTATCTCAGTGAATAGAGTCGTTGTAATCCCATGCGATTGCGTGCTGATGTAAAGGTAGGCAGGAAACAACTGTTCAGCATGACGTTGGATCAAACCAAGCAGACAGAGTTCTTTCCTGACCAAAACAAGCACAGGTTCTGCTTACAGCACTTGGCAGCACCCAAGAGGTAGCATCTGTTAACTAATTTTTATGCTAATGGAAGTACAAAACTGTTTTAGAGGAATTTAGCTGGTCTCATGATTTCTCTGCTTAATTGGTGAGGGTCTTCCTTCATATGAACATATTTAGAATTGAAGGGTTTACTGCTAAAATAACATCTTAGAGCTCAATCAATAATAATTCAATGAAATTTCTGGATAAAGTTGGGGGCATAGTGCATAACATAGTGCACCTATCCCTCCCCTTTAAGGAAGGCTGTAAAATCCTACCTGCGTCTCCAGTTCAGTGACCTCCAAATTCAATTTATTGAGATGCTTGTTCACAAAGGTGATGAGAGTCTGAAATATGAAAACAATGTAGTGAAGGCCTATTCAGTAGGGCAGTAGTTCAACGCATGCAGTATGAACTCCACTCAGAAGAAAATCTGCATGAGTGAAGAGACTGCAACACAATTCTTAAGTTTTAAAACTGAAATATGACATAAAAAACCACACCTTTTTTTCTTTTCAAGAATGAAGAACAGAAATAAAATGAACGTGATGTATTCAAATAAAAATACATTGTTAAAACATAATAATTCTTAAAAAAAAAAAACTTGTAACAGACTATAGGGAAGTGGGTAATTGGATTCCATTCAAATCTGACAGCAGCCAAAATACTCTAGGTCAGACCCTTGGCAGTTTTAAACTGGATACCTCTCTTTGGCATCAGTACACTCAATCTACCAGTTGGGTTTTGCTCAAAATACATTTTGTGAGAACTTCTTTTTGATGGAAACTTTGATAAGTACATGTTGTTCTGTGTTCCAAAGTTAAGTTCATGCTGCTAAATATTAATAAAAAGTAACATTACAATCATGAATTTGTATATTTGTTTAAGCATAAAGCTTAATTGTATTTAATATATGCAAACTATGCCAATTATATATTATATACATACACAATCACTACATATGTACAAACATACACACAAGCATGCACATGCACACATTATGTATTTTAAAAATAAAAACCTTCCAACCTTTTTCACTACATTGAGCTTGTCTGGAGCATGGTCAAATAAAGTATCAAATGCATCTCTTTCTGAAAAACATTCAGAGATGTTAATATACTGAGCAGCAGTTGTCCAAATGCAGAATAAACACTTATTAAGGCACACACTCATTTAAGACCACAGAGTCAGCAAAAGGTTTCAATATAGTCTCTTTGTATTCCAAGTACCATGTACTTTGCATACTGCTCTCTTGCTATAAGCTGCTAGTAACTTAATCTCTACTATTTACAAAAAGCATAATTTTCAAGTAGAATTTGGATTACCTAATAACTTTCTCAAAAATGAACAAAGACTGGGATCTTTACACATAAAACCTTAAACAGCCAGATACAGGGAGCTAAGCAATCAAATCACTGTGTGCGGAAGAACATGAGCTTACATCTAGAGTCACTACATCCACAGAGGAGGATTTTCCCCATGGGCCACTGATTGCACTGTAGTGTGCTATATTATTAACCCCCTCAAGCAAGCTTATGATTACACAGCTGCAATACAATCCTTTGTATAGATGTTTTTGGGCCATTTCAATATGCAATTTAGGACATTATCAGCAGGACAGGCAACCAAGGGTAGCATGACTGGAGTGCTACAGTAGTCACCTTCTGAAGAAAACAGAATAAAAAAACCCAAAAGGCACTAGAGCCTTTTCTGAGCAATTTCCATTTCAACAATCACCTGAATGATAGCAAGTGACTCTACAAAAAGCTACATTTGTATTCCTCAATAAAAAATTGATCCAAAGGCATTTGTAGAAGGCAGACTTTATACAAAGTAAGACTGCTCAGGGATGTCATTGGGAAAAGAGGTCATGCGTGTAACCTTTTAAATCAGCTGTAAGGCAGCCGTTGAGATAATACAAGAAGCAAATGCTAAATTCTTGGTTGGACTCCACCTAAGCTCCTTGCTGAGTGTTCTGTTGGCCAGGCATTTGGCCAGTCTCAATACCAGCAGTAAGACATACTAGGCACAGGAACTTGCATGGTGTTTAGGCCTGCTGAATAATGACTCAAAGTCATTAAAGTAGGTAATGTATGCAAGAATGCCAACGAGTTCACCAGCTGGTTTATGATAAGACATCATTTCATATTATGCTGAGAACTTATGACAATTAAAACTATCACAGTAATGTTCTGGGGGTTAAACCACAAAGCACCTGCAAATTAAGACATGCTGAAAAGCAATGAAATGTGTTTTAAAGATGGTCAGCCTGATTTTAATGCCTTTTTTCCTTTTGTTAACTGCCACAATAGCCTGTGGTGCATATATTTATATATTTGCCAGGGCAACTTGAAATCCTCTACTTCCTTGCAGCTGATCAAAGTGACCGCCCATTGCAGAACTAATGTGTAGTCTGGCTGCCTCAAGAAAAAGATAATAATCAAATGAACTTACCATGCCTTCCTGATAATGCCCTATGAAAAAGAAGAAAAAAAAATAAAAAAAGAACAAATCACAGTTATATATCACTCACTTGCAGACACTGTGCTGCAAAAGAAAACAGCATACGTGGCCAGATCTTCAGCTTGGTGAAAACTGGAGTATATCCACGGAATTAAGAAAACCTTCATCAAATTACTCCAACTGAGAATCTGGATTAGTCTGGAGTCCATCAGTGTAATACCTCCTGGCTTCACTGAAGTCTCATGGGAGGCCAGATCTCAGATTTCCTACTATTGAACCAAATCAACACACCTTGCCTGAATGAAGAAGGCTTTTTCATGTTGATTTTGTGAAAACTTTTCCCTTTGCTTTAAAGATGCATTTACCACACCAACTACAATACAATTCCAGCCAAAACAATGCCTGAACTGGGTTCTTAAGGACTGCAGCATTTTGCTCCAGTTGATCCCTCATATAACACCTAAACAAATCCATAAAGATTAATAATAAGTCAATAGTCCAGCTTCTCTCCATTCTATTAGAAACTAGGATATTCTACTACTGCTTTCTGTTGGTTTGGAATACCTTTTCTGTTATAAATTATTCAATGAGATGACATGTACAGGGCTTACTACCATCATTTTACATCCCCGAAGTCCAAACACCTAAAAATAGTCATATCACATTCCTTTTTGAAAGAATCTAGTTCTCTATCAAATAAATACCAACATAAGAGAATAAGGCATATCTTTGTTTGTGTGAAGGACTTTTGAATAAAATAATAAGAAATATAATACAAAAATAAATTAATAGTAGATAAATACAAAATAAAGATTTTGTATATCTTCACGCTGTCTTCTCTTTTATCCTGGTCTCCTGCTTTTAGTTCCCCAGCTCTGTATTTCCTCACCCTTTTGTATTTTTAGATGCATGTTTGCAGCTCTTGGAAAGGCTAAAATACAGTCACTGGCTGATGCATCATCTTCCTTGGAACCCCAATACCGAAATCTAAATATCAGCAAATGTTTGAATTTCTGAGACGCATCTGTGTTCAATTACTGAACTGCTGGCAAAAGTGGTGTTGACATACTCAGTGTTACCAGTTATTTCCTCTTGGATTTGTCGAGACTGGAGGATTCCTTCTCGTTTCTGGAAAAAATAAAAAAGTGACATTTTTCTCAGTAAAGTTTAATGCTTAGTGTACGGTAAAAATTTATTTATGATCCACAAACATAATTAGATAAGAAACTGCAAAATAAAAACTTTTTGAAAACAAACTTATAGTAATATATTATTTCACCTTGCAAATATTTCAGAAAACTATTTTGTACATTTACAAGAAACTCAAAACTCCACCTGTAGAAGGAAGTATTTCTTTTCCTTTCTCCATTGTTCTTAATTAACTTTTATTTTAAAGACCCCAGTTCAGCAAGACCCTTGAAACACCTAAACACATATGTAAGCATTTTAGTAGAGGTATGTCTAGGTGAGTTAAATTAAACCTTGTATTTCAATGAACAGCTTGGCAGATGGTGCCTATGCTTCTCTTTTGCAAAAATCTTGCTCCCAGGCTACCTGTTGTTTCTGCCCTGTTCATACACTTCCTTTTTTGCCTCAGTGTTTTCCTTTTCTGAATTCTCTCCACACAAAGAGCTCTATTTGCTTGTGACGGAAAACCAAAATGGAAGATAATCCATTCACAGCCTGCTTCAGACCCTAGTCATCTTAGTGTTAATATATGCATCGACTCCAATGTTCTTCAGATGTGAGAAGCCCTTCATATATGGTGGTGAGTGGCCTGTGTCTAGAAGCTGTACACAAAATGGCAGAAGCCAACTCAAATGGTTGCTATTTGAGTCAGCTGGAAAATGAAAGAGTTTAAAAATTTGACACTGTTTCCAGGATGCTGATCACAGTCATCTGGTGGCGGTGTAAATACCGCACATATGTTTTGCCTCTCTTTGTGTTCTCTCTGTTAATTCTATTCACTGGAATTAGTAAAATTTTGCAATACAGAAAGAAAAGTCAGGCAAATGCTGACAACTGCATGTAAAGTCTAGACATTAGGCAATTATTCACGATTCTTCAGTCCCTGTCATACAAGGAAATGAGAAAAATAAATTTATGCGGGTCCTAGGCTTGCCCTTCTACATGGAAAAGAGAAAAGAACAATAACCTTTTGGAAAAATCCTTCATGGCATGTGAACTGGGGCTGCTGCTCTTCCCTGCCTTGGAGAAGATAGCACATCGTCCTCAGAGGCAGTCCTCAGTGTATGATGTGCTGAGGATTTGGCCAGGCTTGAGCCTGTTACTTCTATACTGCATTACTAAAATATATGAGGATCAAACTTACTTTCTACAAGAAAGCCACACATGGCACCCTCTGGGTCACTCCAGACTGGCACTTGGAGTAATCTCAACTGTCCTTTTAGCTAGATAATAGTTTCAGGGGCTTTCCATTATGTTTTTTAAAGCCCTGTTACTAAATATCTTGCACATGGTTAAAAATGCATTCAGGGAGGACCTCTGAACATTAAAAAGACAGAGAGGAGTCCAGGGTATTACATACTGAAAGAGGAGGCACAGAACAGCTGCTGAGCCATCTTCTGCCACATATCTTGGAAGTCTGAAGAAAAACTACATCATTTAGGGCTTTCATAATTTCCAGCTTGTGCAGACAGCAATAAGTACTTGCACTTGAAGTTACAATCTAGTTCATGCTAGCTCAAATTAGAATCCCACTCTGTTTAGGTTTTTTGTTTATTTTTCCCTTTGCAGCAGGTGAAAGGAAACTTCTATTTCCTCCTGATGATGACTCTGATATGCCAATGATGCTTTCTGGAGCAAAAGCCCTATCACTCTTGTCTCCTAGAGGAGCTGAGCATCATAGCAACAGCAACCGTAGTTCTCAGTTCCCAGTCCGGTGATATGGCAGAAGAAAAAGGCTTCCAATACTCTACCTTCCCTCTGCAAACATGCAAAAATAGCCTAAAACATACTCCAGTATCAATATAAAACCTATTTCCCTTTTTGATTAACTGCCATTAATATCAATAGGAATTCTGCACCTTAATCCTATTGTTGACAAAAAAGAAAAAAAAAAAAAAAGAAGTGCTACTGAGGACTGAAAGACTGTGCAGCAATGTTCCTTAAAGACCACAGTGGCTATAACTGAAATAACAAATGATAAAAATGAACATCTACTATTTGAAAGTCACTGAGAAATAAGGCATGAATTAAGATTCCCCATTAAAAAGAAAAGCTGGATGCACATCCCAGCAACCACAGAAGACTTTATTTGGACAGGCTGGGCATCTTCTTCCCTCACAGCTGAAAGAGTCCACTAAAGGCCATGAAAGATCTTCTTAATCACTTACCGTTTTAAATTGGTGACTACCCCTAGAATAAAAAAATACATCTGAAATTTGGAATTGCCTGGAAATGGAAAGGGTCTCTCTTCTTCACATCTCTTCGCATCAGCTATATGTCAGCAGTTTTATATAACTGAGGGCCAAGTGCTTAATTTCCCACACAAAGTCCCATTCTGAAAACCTTCCCACTATTTGAATGGGTTTTGCCTATGTATTGTTGCTATCCATTTCATTTGGAGGATCATGGTTTATAATTGCCCCACCGAGATGAAACGCAGAACTATTCTGGAGCTTGAAAGGACAAATACATTTGTCATAGGTTCAAAAAAAGATTTCTTGAGAACCTGGAGGCAATGATGCTTGGCAACATTTCAGACCTTCCCAGAGCTTTCAGAGAGGCAGTGGGACCTATGATCTCATATTAAGCTTATGATGTACACTTTCTTCTAATCTCATTAACTTCCTAGCTTTGCTTAACAGTAGTTTATGCACCCAAGAAATGCTGTCCCAGTGCTCAGAATACGCTGAAGCTATTCTGGCTGTTCTGCCGATGCATTCTTATACTCTCTGACTTACAGCTCTTACACACAAACAATCTGTCATTTAACCATTTGTGGATGGCATAAATAAATAATTTTTAAAAAGAGGCAAAATGATGGCAAGGTCCAGCTCTCCACAAAAGCTCTCACTTGTTTCAGTAGAAATGATCAAACAAAGCCTGGGCTTTGTTTAAAGTTATTAATTATATTAGTATGGAAGGAAAAGAAAATAATATAACAAAATAGCTACAAAAAGTCCAACTATCACATTTTTTCCCAAATCAGCTTATAACCCAGATTTTGTATTACTCTCATTGGTAACAGCTTTTGTACAAAACAGCCAAAGGAAACAAGCTTTCATAAGAACTGTGCTGATTACCTGTTGGGCCTGAGCACATATTTTGTTTCAGAAATATCTTTGTTTCTATTTCAATAAACTACACCCAGCCAACATGGCAACCCTCACATTTTATGTGTTTTTAAACCTAACAAAATCATTACATGAATTAGGGTAGTCTTCCTTAAAAGACTTCATAAAAGTACTTTGTTCTTTTATTTCTCTCTCTCTACTCTTCCCTTTATCAAACTGTACAGAGTAGAATTTAAAACCAGCTACCACATAGTCTGTTGAGTTTCCTTAGGCATGACCTTACTTTGCAGAATGTATGAGGGTTTAGAAGATGAGGCATGCAAGTTTGAAAACTAAATCAGGCTTTAGGATCTGCTGATTGTTGATTAAAACTTTCACTGAGTTCAAAGGGTACGTGATGAATTATATAGAACCAATCCCACAGGACATGAAAGACAGATTTAAAAAATAAAAAACCCACCCACCATAAAATAAAAATGAAAAATGTCTCAAACACAATTACAGTAAGAATACTGGCCCCCACTCTAAGTAAATAGGAATCAGCATAGCCTTGCAGTTCCACTGATTGGCTTTCACCAGGAACTGGGTCTGCAGGGCGAAATCTTCTGCAACATTACTTGGATTTCATTCTGGTGCAACTGCTTTCTCTGCAATTCGCTGGCGCCTGAGCTATAACTGTGTAGCTAAGAGGCAAAGCAGTGAGCCAGATTCTCCCACTACTTATTGTTTTTAAATTGGTTTATCTCTACTGACTTCAGTGGATTTGCTGTTGAACTACATTAGCCTATTAAACAAGAGGACAATTATATTCATTGATTTCAATGGGAATTTTGTCTGGACATGTGGAGTGACAGCAGAATGCAAGATCCGGTTCTTTATTTTAGGACTGTGTTCTTTTTCTGGCTTAGTTTCTCATCCCAAAAATGCCCTGACTGCTGCACTCCTGATTTCTTAAACTGTTTTTGGTAGAACTGTGAGATAAACCAGCATAATTAATATATTTATAATAGTCAAAGGAAAGTGCTTGAAAATTATGTTCTGCAAAAGTGCAGATTTGCTGGGGTTCTCTTTCATCGTCTGTGGAGAAACCCCCGAAGCAGAATCTGAGAGTCAATGAGTCATTATCAGGTGTCAGTGACACATCTACCAGAGACTCTCCTTCAGATTACTCCCCAGATTACAAAACTTGTCTGATTTGAATGCTGGAAAAAGGACTGGTTACTTTCTCAGATCTGTCCCACAGACTTTCAGTCACACAAAACTTGAGCAATAGCTCTTTGCACCATATACTTCAGGGTAACATCAGTTAAAACACATAAATAAAGACAGTTACAGTGTGAAAAATAAAGGCAAAGTTAATTGGAGAGAAAGAAAAGCAGATTAAATGGGAAGAGGCCAAATAAGATAGTGCAAGTCCAACTGAAAGAAAAATGATGAACAGAATAACATGAAGAGTTTGGATGGATGAGGCTCTAATAAGGAGACTGACTGACACAAAAGATTTAGTTGATGGGGGTTTTTTTGCATGCTTATAAGAAAGCCAACACTGTAATCAGACTAAATTAGCATGCACAAGGCTGAAAAAGAATATTTAGTCACCTAACATGAATCTGAATGTAATAAACAGTGACAATTCATCATTCAGTGCCAAGAATGATTTGAATCTCTACACAAGTGAGAAGACCGTCAAAAATGGGAAAAATAATAATTCTAGAGATCACATTGGGTGATAAACAAACACATTCCAACAATAATAATGCTTCATATATTTTTAATGTCAGTGTCTGGCCACTTCACAATCAAAATAAGATATTCTGAGCCACAGCTCAATCTGGGAAAGCACTTCTGCCTTTTTCTGGTTGAAGCATTGTCAGCAGGGAAGACGCACGTGTGCTTCTTGTCAGCCAAAGAGACACACGCATGCCCGCCCAAACAGAAACTCCAGATATATTTTTCAAGAAATCCCTCAGTTAATTTCACAACACTACCAAGAGCCATTTAACACCTCTCTTACCTGCACAACAACCACCTGAATGGACACATGATCTGGGAGTCTGATTGGTGCTCGAAAATACTGTGATAATGCAACCAGAAGATGAAGTATTGCTACAAGACTTTTAGCATGAACAGCTGAAATAGATATTAAAAGCACAAGTTACAAACTGCAAAGTAACTAGGGCACATATTTTTACTTTTTAGGATGTAGGGATTATGGGACTCTTTTCCTCCTGCCACCTGGAGCCAGGGGGCACTTTTAAGGCTCCTCTCTTTTACTGGTCTCCTCCTGTTCAACAGGTCATACGAATGCAGCCCAATCAGTAATATGCATCAGCACCAAAGTGTTACTTTCTGCAACATGTCTGGATGCCATAGGCTTGTGTAGATGGAAACACAAAGCTAATCCAAAAGCCAGATTTCATGTACAGCAGTTTAAGTGCTGTCTCTGCATTCTCCTTGCCTTTCCTTTATTCCCTTTATTTCAATAAGGATTTATGGACTATCAGAAAGATATTTTTGTACTCATAACATGCACTTACTCATTTTTAAGTGTCACAATGTCTGCAGGATGATAAACGAGCCTATTTTGGCAGAAGCCTTAAGCAATAACTTACTAAACTCAATGACTCAAACATTCCTCATGAAGTTGTTATAGTTCTTGTTATTGAAGCTTTTTCACAGCAGGTTTCATATGGGTAGTTAACACTAACACGACTTACAAGATATCAAAAGCCATACTGTAGGAAATCCTTAATCATGTATCAAACCACTGAAATGAAAGTGAATCATTTCTAATTCTTATTATTGCCTTTCTTCTTCTGTTTTGTTTTTGCATTTATAGTCTTCCCCAGAGTAGTATTCCTAAATGATCTTTGATAGCTACAGTACAGTGCACTTATGTTCTTTGTACTTGAACTAAACAGTAACTACTATCTTACTTCACTGGTAAAGCAAAATCAGATTCACTGAAATATCCTTCTTCATTATCTTCCAATGCAAGTCTCAACTATGCCATGGAGATACTCATTCATATGAAATGTGGCATCGCTGTCAAATTTGGCTGGGGTGCCAGTGATCATGGATGAGGTGCTTTAGCAGAACACTAAAAAGATGTATGTCTGCCTAGCACCGGTGTGTGCTACAGCTGGCTCCAGCTGCTGCTGTCTATCTCTACTTTAGCTCTAAAACACATGTAAAACATTAAATTAAAACTAGAATTTAAATTGTCAGGCCACTCCAAACACACTGCCTCCAGCTGCATAACAGAGAATGGAAAAAACCTGGGGGGAAGTTGAAGAGAGATGGGGACAGAAAACTCATTGGGACCACACGAAGAGGAAGGTCAGAAATGCCTAATGTTCACCCTTCCTTGAGCTATTTCTCTCCCTCTCACTAATTTGTTGTGAATGGGATGCGATACAAAACAGCTCAGCTCAAGACAGGTATAGGAGACAGGGAAACTGCTTTATACTGGTCACCAGTGTGAAATGATTCTGGATACCAAACTTAGAACAGAGTAAGAGACCTAATTTTCTAAAACTGCTGATAACCTGCTTTCTGCAACAAAATGTCTTGTGTTGGGCCACTGAGGGCTTTTCTATTAGATATTACTATGTTAATTTTTAATACAATAGAACAGGAAGGGTGCAGTCCTGATTTTAATGAGAGTTTTGTAATCAAAATCAGTGGTTCAGATTTAGCCTTTAACGATCAGAAATCTTATACATATCTATGCTGCAAATTTTACACAAACAAAGAGTCCCAGGGCTTAACTCTCCTTCTGCCTATCTACTACATTTATGCAGGTACATGCCCATTTCAGCAAACCAATTTGGTAACAGAAAACCTAAGCTTATGGACTTAAGAGCAGAAATACCATACTTTGACAGACTCTGAAAAGACAGTTTATTTAAATTGGAGGTTGAGCACCAGTAAAGAGGGTAGAGTGTACCACATCTGAAGTGCCCTGCAGAGCAGCTCCTACCATAAATACTAGGCTTCAGCCTTCCCTTATCACTGGGTATTTTGGAATTCCAGATAGCAGCTATAAACTCCTGGCTGTCAACAAATGAGAACAGCATAGAAAACACACAACTTACAGTCAACGTTCCACTTAATGCTTCTTGGAGGGAGTTTAAGCGTTTCGTTGATCTTTTCGAGTACTGTCTGTAGCTTCTGTTTCTGAGCAATTTCAGACTGAGTAACTTCAGCAACATTCAGCTTCTCACTTTCAAGTTTCTCTGAAGTGATAATAGAAGAAAAAACATTGTCAACTCCATGAAGAACACAAAGACATACCATGCACCCAGATGTATATTCAAGAGATATTAGACTTCCTAGTTTTAAACTTATCTGCTTTTCCTTCCAGAGCCACCTTGCCCCACACTTCTGAACTCCTAAACATACAGTTCACATTTTCCCTTTATTTACCCATTGCCAAGGGGAAGGCTAAGCATTAATGAAAGCCATGCTACTGGCTAACAATTATTTGCTGTGACCCCCTTTAGGGAACACCAGACTCTGAGATAAGGCCCATTACTTCTGTTGCTACTGGATAAAGGGTATTCTGCATGTAAGTGGCTTGTATAGCAGACCATCAAACCTAGGAAACAGATACCAGCTTTAAGATTGGTTTCACCAGTCTCAGCCTCCTGGCTTCTCAGACTCAGGAGATTTAAAAATTTTACTTGGCCCACTTGTGATAAAAGTGAAGTGACACCATATTCATAGAGGTGGACGATGCACCCAAGAAATGTGAACAAGTATTTCTGGAGATATGAAAAAAAATAAAACCTTAGGCAATTTCTTTCTATGAAACCACAGCCCTTTTCTGCACTCAAAATTTGCAGTAGATTTTAAGATAC
Organism: Gavia stellata; assembly: GCF_030936135.1. NCBI lineage: Eukaryota > Metazoa > Chordata > Aves > Gaviiformes > Gaviidae > Gavia > Gavia stellata. Next base: position 11,414,169 of record NC_082610.1, read on the forward strand.
TTTATGAATTAGTTTGTTAATAATTAGTACAGATTGCTAGGTATATACATACATGGCCTAGTGTCTGCAATTAAATAGTAAGCAAAGAAAATTTAGCAATAAAAGCTCCCTGATAACAACACCAGAAACAAAATGTTTCGTTGCCTATCAATTTACTTCTATGAAAGAATCTTATTAAGCTTGGGAAGAGCTGATCGTGTTGTCATCAAAGCCAGCTGATTATCTTCCCAAAGAGAGTGAGCCTGAGCTACCAGCCTGTGAATCCTGCCTAAGAGACTGCTATGTCCATGGGTTTCTTGTGCCTCCACAGAAATCAGTCTGTGCATAGTCTCACCACAAGACCGAAGTCTTTAGTTAGCATAGACCTGATCCACAAGGAATTAAGGGTAATGGAAAAGATTCCACTGAAATCAGTAAGTGCTGGATCAGTATACACCTATTTAGAGTCAGGCTGTATCTGATACACATTTTTTGGGTTTTGGGTGAAGTCACTAGAGGTCTGCCCATGAGAATCAAATTACTTAGTCTGGGGCATATCCAGTCCATCACAATATATTCAATAGCTTAACCATTCATACAACGGAATAGTCTGTGTAGTCTTTATTAGAAGTGCTCACATGATGTTTCGAGATTCATTTAAGATACTGAAAAGAAATTTACTGGAGATTTTATGAGCTGTAATAACTAAGAAAATGGCTTCCAAGCCAACAGTTAAAAAAGCACATGCCAGCTCTGCATTAGCAGTTTCTTTTCTCTATCTGTTTCTCAGCTGAAGCTCAGTTTGCAGTCCACTGGGTACCATTACCTCAGTAACGTTAAAAGCCAGACATCAAATCAGAAAGAAATTCCAACTTTCCAGAGGAACTTCGCAATGTGAATAAACTATAGTATGGAACCAGCAGAGATTAAAAACATCCACCGTTGTACTGAAAATACCCTTGCCTTCAAGCTTACTTTCCACTTGTAACACGGTTAAGTTTGTACAGCACATATGCAGATAATAAATTTAACTGGAGCGAATACTGTTGCCAAGACAAGAACCCTCCCTCTCTAGCACCCCAGGTAGGCTTTATGCTGTTCTCATCAGCTACAGAGCACCACACACTGCACTGTAGCTATAAGGATTGTGCAAACAGCCTACTGCTCAAGGGTCTCATAATACAATGCTATTTTTATATCACTTAGTGGCATAAATGTAAAATGATACCAAGGCTCATAAGTAGGAACAAGTGATCCACTTACTGACAAAGTGCCCCAACAGCATGCATGTATATTTTTTCTTACCAAATAATTTCTGCAATACTTGTCCATCATACAGGTCTTCAGCCAAGTCTTTCACAATAATCCTCTCTCCTACCAACACATCATTAATCCAGTCAATTAATACCTATATGGGAAACACAAATTTGGCAGTATTATACACTATTCATTTGCAATTTAAAACACATGGCATTTTGTACAATGATGAAAATATTTAGCAGAAAGAATACCAAAGCTGCAATGGCTCAAAATACAAATCAGTCTGAAATGCCATCACAAGAAAATAGGAAGGACTCTTCTAAGGTGGCTGTGTCAATGCACCACAATGTCTAGACAAATACTGGACTGATGCAGTGCCTTCTGCAGTGAAATCTGTCCTTTGCTTTCAGTATTATTTTGGCATTTTATTGTGAAGTAAAAGGTGTTGAAGTCGATTCTAATGAAGCTTTCTGCTGAAGTTCTAACCCCAAGAATCACAAAGAGTTCAAGGGAAGTCAGTGTGATCTTAGGTTGGGGGTGGGATGGGACTAAGACTCTGGACTCAGGATTTTAATCCAAATTCTTAAGTCTCATGATGCCATATCTAGAGAAGAAAACTGCAACAAATGACCTGCTCATTTCACTGGGATGTACACACCATGTGGTTTCACTTAATTAATATCTAAACAGTGCTTTGAAGTGTTCAAATGAAAGAGGCAGGGACAGCATTAAAAAAAATAGTTTCACTTTCCTGAAAGTGTTTACATGCTTTTCATTACCTTCATTAGTTCTTGTAATTTTGGGTCATTTCTTGAATTTGGATCAACCATTGTTCGGACTTCATTTTCCTCTGGAAGGTTTAAAAGAAAGATATTAGAAACTATTACAGGCATGACACTTTATTTTACATCAAGCTTTTAAGTTGAGATGTAAAAATGTTACGAATTACCTAGCATAGTGTCCTCAGGGTCTAGTTCGAATGGAATTGGACTGAGAGGTAAGTTAATGGCATTTATTCCTTCTTCCTGTAATTCAGATACTAGGAAATATAAAAGAAGAACTTGGTCAAATTTCAATTCAATTTTACTTACTATTTCACTCTTGCTAAAAGTAACATTAATTGTCTTAATTTCTTTATAAGAACATGACTCTATTAGATAAGCCACTAGGTGTAATTACAGCAATAAAATATAGCTAACAAAAGTCAGAGGCCCAGCCAACAAACCTTGACTTGTACGAGTAGATTTTTCATGGATAATGGTACTGGAATCAATGCAATTTCCTCAAATCTTTTCCAGAATAAGGCCCGTTGTCCTCAAATTTTAAAAGGCTCACTTGCATTTTAATGGTACTGCTTTTTAACACTAATGAATCATTTTAGCGGAAGGAAATTATTATTGCTTTCAGCTATGTCACCCTTGCTCAGGAGATGCTTCAAGTTTAGCTACTTGAGAACAGCTGGGTCTGGCTATATATCCACACAAGACCTGCCAGACTGATAAACTATTTAGCACTGAAGATGCAGTCGCAGCACACAGCTCCCTCCATTGTTCAGGTCAGAGATCAGCTGGAGCAGACTGTAGGATGCTTCTGGCCTGTGTTCTTGGCCTTCCTTTAGCAGAAACCACAGCAGTAGGACACAGGTGTGAGATAACGAACCCTCAAACGTACTGCCTTAGCGTGGAGTCCAGAGAGGCTGAGAAAGAACTCAGACATGGGAATGGGGGAAGTAATCCAAAATCCCATAGTTTGGAGACGCCCACAATTGTCAGGAAATATGGACAAGTTCTTACTCAGCCAAAATCTCCTAATGCTGCAAATTCTTGTAATACATGCTCTAAGAACATAGGAACAGAGAGATCCAGAGACGTGTAAAAGCAGTCCTGTCAACTAGTTCTGCACTGTACAGGTTCTGTACCTGGTACAGTTCAGAGCAACTTCATTCATGCCTCTGGGTAACCCAAACTTTAACAGGTCACAAGACAAAACCCTTCCTTCACTGCCCAAACCTGCCTCCGTAACAGAAAAGAATAAATACAAACAAGCCAACACACTAATCCTACTGCTATGGAAGAACACATAGCATTATGCAGGCAGGGTATCCACACCGGTGATCAGACAAGTTTCTATCTTGCTTTGTAACCAAGAAATCAGTGCAAACGTGATTTACCAAACCAGGAAAGAGGCTTGCTGTCTTACGAATGACAAGTAAGTAATGTTGTTTTGACCACTCATTTTCCAGTGTACAGACCTTCAACAGAACTGGTTGTTAGCACAACTGTTCCAGTCAGAGTTTAAACTTAAATAACTTAATTCAACTATCCTACATGTGTCCTAAAGATTCAAGTAGCTGTATACACCTTCTGACATGAAATAAAATATATTATTTATGTGCAGATGCAGATTCACCCTCTAACAATTCAGATTTACTACCTGAAACTTTCCTCGGTTTACTTTGAAAATTACAGAAACAATTTAAGTTCAGAGAAAACAGAAAAGTAGAAAGTGACAGTAGGGATCTGGCTCCATGACTGCCTTGTAAATTAGCTTTTGGAAAACAGTTTTACCTCTCTGTTTTAACTTCCTGTGTGCAATAAGTACAGCTAAGTTTCACATGAACATTGTGATAATTAGTCAGTTGGTGTGATAACAGTACTTAAAACTTTCCAAATATTTTCTATGCTTTGTGAAATGTTTTATGTTCTGCCAGATGAAATGTCTGTGCATGTTTCAAAAGTCTGTGTAGCTGTATACAGGCACCTATGTAAGATTCATAGCAATAATGGCTGTTAGAATGCTTATTACTTTTAATTGTACAAAAATAACTTTGAAAAATCCACTAACTTCACTCCATACACTCACCCTGCTTGTGTATCTATAAAATACAAACACTGAGCAGCTCTAAAGAGTCATAAAATAACATTGACAATAATAGTTCCCTGGATTGTTGTATATCTTCTAAAACTGATGGCTGAGAGCAATGGACCAAATTAATCCCTCATGTAACTCCATTGAGTTCTGAGGAGTTATAGCAAGGATGAATTTGGTCTAGCATGTACAATCTCAGGAACTGTTTACACTTAATGGCAATTTTTTGAACTGCTAGCACTCCTTAGAGAAAACAATTGTTGGTTTTATTAACCTCTTTGCTTTTTTTCCTTTTTTTTTTTTTCCATTTTGGTTCAAAATGGTTATGAGCATAAAAATGTCAGTGGATAGAAAACTTCCATGTGGAGGTTTTTCTGTTCTGAAATGTTTAGTTCATGGAGGACTTCTGCAAAAAGGTTCCTAGGCAGAAATTATTTTTTTCACACAACCCCAAGAGGGAGCATAGAAAATAAAATCTGTTCAAGCCAACTGGCTCCACTGAGCTCTCCTATCCCAAAGGGCTGGATGCTCTGCTTGGGCAAGACACACTGGAGGAAGCAGTCAGCTCATTTTCCTAGTGAAGGACAGTGGAGAAAACTTTTGGCTCGTCTATCCAGGGAGCGACCCACTGTCAGAGCTCGCTGACACTTCTCCATGGAGACTCAACGGACCTTTCAAAGCTGAATGTTTTGTAAAGCATTCTTTGCAAGGCCCACTGAACCTCCCCATTTTTGTCCTCCAATGTGCACAGCTATTACATTACATTCTACTTTTACTAACATGACCTTCATCATATTATCAGAGTTTCTGAAAATAAGAGAAAGCAAACAAAAAAGCCACTGTATCTTTGCATGGAAAGGGAACACAAAATACAAATAAAATAATAATAAATACATGTGAGAAACTAATACATTGATCTGTTCTAGAATGCATTGCAAGTGTTGTATTTATTGTATAGCAGGGGCTAAGTGCTGCTTTGCTGTAGGCAGGTACACACAAGTGGTGGTCTTGTTCCCCCAAGCAGATCACCCGAAGCACATACATTTCTCACACCTGCCCGAGCCATATGCAGAACCTACCCAACATACCTCTGGATGATCCAAAGATCCCAGATGGATCCAGTTTGCCAGAGAAGACAGCTCCTCCTCAGCCACTGCATTCTGCAGTGCACAACCCATGCCTAAGGTTGCTATTAGTCCCATAGTAAAGACCCCCTCCTGCCCTCCTGTCCCCTACCTGCAGAAAACATGGTGGAGGAACCCTGAGCCTGATAGCATCTTTTTCATTTCTTTCCCAATATTGAAAAGATTTAACTACATATTAACAATACTACTAAAAGAAGCAGATAAGAACACATGCATTATATCAAGTTGTACGTAAAGGGAGAGAAAATGTATTATGCAGTATAGCCTCACTTTCTAAGAATTTCCATCAAAAAAGTTCCACAACAAACCACTATTATACACTTAGGTGTTTATAGAGGAACCACAAAAATGTGATCGAGGTTAAGAGTTTGCATACCACAGTTTCAGCAGAGGAATCCATTTTTCAGCTGCTTTTCATTAATTTGTTTTAATAATTTTCATTAAAATCACTTCAGCAATTTAGTATTTTAATAAAAACAAGGCACAGAGGTTTGGGACAATTTTTGCAGCAGCTGAAATGAAAATAAAATCATCTAATTTCTTGAAATACTTTGAGGAATGACTTGGAGCATCAGTAAGACCTCCACTCTGAGTCTTACCATGGGAAGACCCAGGAAGGGAAGAGGGGACATAGCTGCAGCAGTTCACCAGTTGCCAGGAGCCAGACCAGCGCACAGGGACCTGTGGCAGCTCCTCTGAAGGATGGTATCCATAGAGTTGTCTGCTTGAAATCAGGCATACTTGGCCACTGGACGACCCCAGCAATTAGAGTTAAGAGCACCTTTCTGTTCTCACCCTCTGCTGCAGACCAGATACAGCCCAGTGTGTTGGCTACCATAGGGCTTCCTCTCGTCATGCTTATATTGGCATAATTAGGGACTCTATCATTTTGGACGTGAGAGGAAAATCCAGTCCTTCATGGTTTTTTTACAGTCACCATGCTGAGTGGAACTGGGGGTTGAATGTACTTTTAAAGCAAGACCCTTAAAAGCAACAGTTACACATGGCCTAGACAAATCTCTGTGGATTAGCAATGTGAAAGTCTCAGTTTTAAGTCTGGATAAGGAATGGACACTTCTGCTCAGACTTCTGATTCAGCTCCACATGCCAAATTTGTTATGATGTAATCAAGTGCAACTCCACTGCTATCAGCTGTCAACAGACTTCCTCCTATCATGCCAGCACCAAATTTGGCCCCAGAGCTGGGGAGCCCACAAGCTTGTATCAACAGCAACTACAGCAGCTATTTTAAGCTGGATAGAGTTCTTACTGTTTCAGATGCTCTAGGATTACAAGGTCATAAACCCATGCTATCAAATCCACGTGGGTGCTCTGAGCCAGACTTTGCCCTTTGATGCGTGCATCCAACTGCCATTGAAACCGTTGGACACCAAGCACATCTGAAAGTGGAGTACTGCCCATACGGTTTAAATTGGCTTAATTCCTCTAGTACATGCAGCCTGTTGCTCCACATTGTATTTATTAGACAGTTTCATTTGGGTTTTTTACTTGTTTATTTTGTGTGCTGAAGGCTTTTTGCTGCCCTGTTTAGTATTCAGGGCTTAATGTTGTTCTGATTTGAATAAAACACATCTTTTTATTTAACTGAGCTCAGAAATGCTACATCACCCAATGCACTCTCTGTGGTTTAGACGTATTTTAGCATATCTATCCAAAGAATCATAAAATAAATATAGGAAGATGTAGTGTTAAATGGTCTCTCCTCTGACTGCTACAGCCATGTCTTTCCATATAATTGATTCCGTACTTACAAAACTAAAATTACTCAAGTGCTACAACACTAATGGATCAATTCTGAAAGTTTGTGATTAACTAGAACTGAACCCTAACGTTGGAGGAGCACAGTGACACAATGCTTCTAACCTCAGTCTTTCAAAATGAGGAGATTTAAATATATGCATATACACCTACATAAGTATATACATACACACTTCTACAGTTCTTTAACTTCCTTTCTTTCTTTAACATAAGGGTTTTCCATTCAAGGTCTTCTCTGCCATTTTTAAGGTTGCAAATACTTTGGTTCGTTGGGTTTTTTTGTTTCTTTGTGGAAGCTGAGATTTGTTGACTGTCACATGACTCCAGGAGTTTAAGCTTTCTATAAAAAGCCAAAGGACAAACTACCTGATATTATAAACTACTATGGTAGACAGCAGCTTTAAGTGCCGTGTCTCTATCTTAAGCTACTTTTTCCTGGAACAAGCACAACTTGGAAGGCTAGCTGCAGACATCATCTCGCCAGAGTAACACAGGATATTTGTATATACACCCACATTCAAACACGCTCACATATGCTACATATGTTTATGTATGTAGCCAGAATTTACAGCCAGTTTAGAAAAATGCTGATTTTCAATAAGAAATGTCTTTACTGCTCTTGTACAGACAGACATATCCACTGAATTAGAGTTGAGCCAAATTTAGATCAATTATTTTTTATTTCCTATTCTCTTCACTGGGTGCAAATTTCTGATAAATGCTCATGACCTTGATGGCTTCCTTTTGTAACCACTTGTGCACAAAAGCAGCTTTACTTCTTCTACTGACTTGATAGTCTGCAATGCAGACTTGAGTGTAAATGACTGTATCCACACAGATCTCAGTGGATTTATGCTGATTTATACCATCTCACCGGCTCAGTGTGATTCCTATTCCTCCTCACATACTCCAGTTTCATACCCTGATATAATTCCAGTGGAGTAATTCTGAATTTGTACTGGCAAATGCGAGAAAAAAGCCAAATTACCTAAGATGGTCAGAGAATGAGAGAAAAAGCAGCAAAAGCATTTTCAAAAAGTCCTAGTTAAAGCTTTTACAGAATGATACTATTTAGTTAAGCAAACTTATGCAATTGCTTTGTGGGCCATCCATCCAAAATGTTATTTTCTAATGCTTGTGTGTGTGCATCTTATAAGTCCACAAAGGGAAAAGAAAATATTAATCTAAAAATGGTACTGCCTAATTTTCTTGAATACATAATTCGTCCAATATGGATTTTGGCAGCTCAACTTCAACTCTGAAACAAAAGAAATCCACACAAAAGACAATAAATCTGCATTACACATGGTACTAAAATGATCCAATGAATTTATAGATGTTTACAAGTTTGCAGAGTGTGACACAGCGTCCACCAGAAATTTGATATTCACAGCACAAAACATCATAAACATATGTCTGCAACTACAAAGGGGCCTTTTTATGTGGGGATCATTGTTAAAATTGTCTTCAGAACATAAACCTTAAGTTGTAAATGCTACTCCCCATTTATTCTCCAAGACATAACAAATGAGGAAAGAAAAGCAGAGATATGTTTGTAATTGAAAATGTTTCTCAGGAAATGATCTGTACAGGAACATCATTCTCATTCCATTAACTGCTGACTCCAAGCCAACCATTTGTAAAAGTAAATAAATATGCAAACTGGCTGACAACAATGTGCCTGCCTTTAATGTTACTGCATTAGTACCCAGTCTCCAAAAAAGAATCTATTTTCTTTTCTCATTTCTCCATTAAACCAAACATGGCATACACACAAAAGAATGGGAGAGATGCTGTTCACAAAAAAGAATGGGAGAAATGCTATAATTTAATTTTCATGTATGCAATACAAATTAAATGCTTATTGCCTTGAACTTTCTTTAAAGTCCAAAGCTACTCCGAAGTACCTTAGTGACTAGCTTGCTGTTCCTTCCTTTTCTGCAGTTAGCAGGGAAAAAAAACCTCCATAGATTGATAGATCTCTGGTCTGAGTAGGTAAAAAACAACAACAAAACAGGGAGCAAACTCAATCCTTTTAAAGAGTACATGTGATTTTCTTTGCCATGTCACAAGTAGCTTCATTAAGCCTTACATGCTTTCACATTTCATTTGGGATGAAGGTTCTTTCTCAAAACTTTCCTGTAGTTCTTAAGAGGTAACAAGTGGTGCAATGTCAAGCTAACACAGATGCTGGTCATTCCATTCATTCCTTCAACACAACCTCTCAACACATCTTTTAAAATACATCAGCAGTATTTGCAGATGTTTTGAAAAGCCTGTCCCCCTATAGGAGTGTTTAAAATACACTGAAAAAAAACCAAAAGACAGCATTGTGAACAAACGTAGACATGAGTTCAAATGACACTGATTTTTTCCCCCCACTGAAGAACAAACCATTCCATATGAGAAATGCTGTGACCATTCCAAGTCCTTATCAAAATGTGCTGCGCTGAATCTGATCCCAGCCTGAAAACTCCTCTAATAGCCTCAGATACATTGGTAGGGTCTTTGTGCAAAAGATGTCTGCAGGTTGTTAGCTGGTCTGCACATGGTAACCCTAAATACAAAATATTTTTTTGAAACAAATCCTTTGACAGCTAAGATTTCCAATTTATTGAGATACTTATTGAGATATCTCAAAAATTATTTATTGAGATCTCTCAGAACTACATGGGGTGTTTGGGGCTATATGGAGACAGAAGGGAGAGCGTTTGTATCCTCCTCACTGATATTTCGGTATTTCTCGAGTTGTAACAAATCTGCAGGCAGCAACATCCAGAAGAGAGTCAGACCGACCTCTTGGTGTAGTCCTAACCCTAACCAAGGGGAGGCAATTGTCCATGCTATATGCTCACCAGCTTGCTGAAACAGTTTTTTCCAAATATTGTGGAGTGGAGAAGCTGATTTTATAGGACTGATTTGCCTAGTTCTCTGAATCACCAACCAGCTAATAGTAGCTATTCTAACATCAACAAGAGGCGCTCATGCAGAAAAGACAAAACCAAAGATCTGTTCCAAGAAGTCTTTCCCAGCTCAACAAGTTCTAGCTATTCCTAAGGGAAAACCCAAAAATAGTTCTTAGGAATGTGAGGGCACACTAGTAGCAAGCTGAGGATTTCCTGATTTTCTTGCTGTTTTCTTCTTGTGTATATAAGCCTTGGTTTTGAAGGAGAAAAAAATTAAGTGTCAGACCCACTGCATCTCAGTAATCTGGATGACGACTTCTTCTTGGAAGAATTGGAAAAATGAGTACATTTACTGGAAAGTTAAAGTTCCTTTTCAAGGACTGTGAATTGGTTTATGTATAACACATGGCCACTATTTTCAAACTGTAGTTCCTAGAGCTACTTGTGTTTTAATATAAAGATCTGGTCATCTTCAAGGAATGACTTTGTGACAAAGGATCAAAAGATTTGTAGTAAGTGGCCAAGTATTTCTACATCCCAGAAGGAAAAACCAAAACCAAAACCACCTTAATATCTTCTGAGAGCGACTCATGCTTCAAGATCTTTCTTTGGTATCAAAGTCAACCAAGATAAAGTTTGAGGGTGACACCAAGGCTGGACAAATAGCAAACACAAGGAAGATGGGATAAGAGTGACCCAAAGAAATTAAAATAACAATGGATACAAAAATCCCAATGTGTTACTTATTTGCATAACTGGTAGCTTGCGGTCCATGCTTTGGTACCTTCTTTACCAATCCTGAGCATCTAAGTGTAGTTCTCAGATTCAGTACAACAAATGAGAATTGACCTGCAACATCTAATTCTTTTTTCCTCTTCATTTTAACGATTTTCAAATTCTTCCTACATTTAATATTTGTGCCTAACACACATATGGTTTCTAAAAGTCTCTGCAGCATGTCCTAGGGAATTGAAGTTTCTTGTCAAGGACAGACTCAGGATCTAATTTGGGAATTGGGATCTAAAGACAGGCCTTCAACATGAAAAAACTAGGCTGTGGCTTTGGCCAGATCAACAGAAACCCAGCTACAATCTTAAAGAAAATGGACTGGATTTGGTGAAGGGCAGAAAAATGAAACCTTAAAATGGCAGAATTATATCTTCTAGCATACTGAAGAATAAACTACCCTCTTGACTCATCTGGAGGTTAGCATGCGTCTGACAGCTGAAAAACTTCAGGCTTGGACTGTTAAAGGACAGAAAAGGTAAATTTGTTTCCCCCATCCTTATTTCATAAGAGTGTGCATCAAGATGCACATCTGATGTGTGGAAACCCTCCTGTTCTTACCCAGCCATACAGCATGGAGGGTCATTTCAGGGACAGAGAGGAATATATTAGGGCTGTGGCGATCCCTGACTAGAGGGAGGACTTCGGTCAGCTGGCATAAATCACAGTGTGGTGTGATCAATAGTATGGCTGTGGTATTCTCCTAAAACACATTTACACAAAAGTGTAAGATGATGATGCAAGAGAGGACTTTGGTAGCACACACTGGAAACTATGTTTGGCTTAGGAAAGCACAGTTAGTTCTCAATTTGCACAGCAAATAAATCAACACTTTCCAGTCTAGGTTCTCAAATCCCTTAATCAGAATTAATTAGTTCAACATCACCAACAGAAGAAAATAGCATCAGCCCCATTCTGCAGAATAGAAAGTGGCACACTTCTAGATTAAAGGATACATTCACGTGTTTCCTTTCTGGAGACACAAATTGCACTTGTAAAATGGAAGCTAGGCACTCTAAAAATACAGCCTTAAAAACCTGTCTATAATGTTACACTTAGCCTGACGTAGAATGGACAGGAATACCCATACCTCTTGCTTCCCAAACCCGTATCATAGCAAAGAGAACACCCTTCCTTTCATATAACCAGTAGTAATAATTTTCATCCAGCCCTGTGCCTTGTCCTTTGAGGGAACTGCCTGGTACCCTCCTGTGCATTCCTGATCTTGCTCATTTCCTTATAAAACTCAAATAGTGCTTCAACTTCCAAATGCCCTGTCTCAGAAAAAAAAAAAACCTTACTCAACTGTTCATCTGATTATATGTTGACATGTTTCTTATCAGGAAACAAGTTGAAAGCAATGTAAGCACCAGCACTGTAAGGGTAAACCCACAGCTCTGAACTGCACATGCATTGCAACCATCTTTTCCAAGAGATCTCGAACAAGCTGTAAGTTCGGAGCAGCACTTGCTACAACCTGTCAAGCACTGTCAGACAAGGGAAAAAACTCTGTGTGATACTCCTGCCTGTTAAATGCATTTCATGGATTGCTGTCATTACCAATGTATCAATTTCAGCATGCAAAACATTGATACCAATAGTAGCTGTGGCTGTATTTACTATTTCACAGGCGAACACACCAAAAATCGCAATTCAAGCATCCAAGTAAATAACTTTAAATGGGTTTTACTTCATAGCACTAACACATTCAGAGTTTCCCAGAAATAATCTGCAGCCCTCAGCTGTTGATGTCGTAAATGAGTATATGTTAATATTCCTATTAGAAAGTGTTTAGTACTACAAAATTTTCATTTTAATAAGCATGAATATTAAAACTTACCTACTGAATGACACATAGCCCATTTGAAAACCAATATCTCAAGCATGCTTTTGACTACAAATTACAATTTTCCCTGAGTGGAAATTTAGCTGATAAAAATCACTATTTTCACACTGGATCCAGTATTACTTAAGGACTGAATTTGTACCACACTGAATAGAAACACATACTCATATGAAATACCACTAGGATGAAGCAATGAATTCTATCTCACTCATATTGCAGAAATATTTTCATGGAATAGCATTCGAAATTAACAAACTACTGTATTTTCTTCCTCTTTTACCCAGGAAAAACGAAGTCTGACAAGGGCAAGAAGAAAATAAATTCCCATTCCTATCTTCAAAATATTACAAACCAAAAATAACTAGCATTACAAAACTGTAAGGTCAGAAAACAATACTCCTAAAGTATCAGAGAAACAAAGATGAAAAATAACTGAATGAGTTGGTCTAGTCTCCTACCTTTAGGGCAAAAGGCTCCACAGCCCATTGTAGGGTCGCTGGGCCACCCTCATAGTGCATCACAGGGAGAACTGCAGTCTTTAAGGCGTTTGAAGCCCCTTCCTCTGCAGGCCCCTTTGCTGCTGCTCTTCAGAGAAGCTGTATTAGCTTTAGAGCCTGTTTTCCAGCAGAATGGTCCAAGCACATCACAACTCTCAGCTCAGAGCATCGCTTCAGAACAAGTGACTGACTGCCTATATAATTTAATATGATGCCACATGAGACTCATAGACCATCTGCAAAAGAAACTAAATCTGCTTTTTGCCGCTTGGTAAGTTGCATTCTGAACGCTGGGATGCAGTTTTGACTGTGTGCTTGTGTTATCAGTCATATAACTGCACAAAATGCTCAAATGGCAAGTGTAAAGCACATGTTTTTACCAATCTCATAGCCTGCTTCTGCTGTAGGTAACTTGTACCTTTTCCCCTTACAACTGAATAAAGTCACGATTTCCCTCAAAGCATAGGAAAGGTCTGGGAACAGACATGGCAATATTGGAAGTGAAATTTTCTTTTTTTTTTTTTTTCTTTTTTTGTGAAACAAAGGGTGGTTAACAAGAGCTACAGAATCCTTGAATCCTATTGCCAGAATTGAGATGCACATGTGATATTACCAAATTCAGGTCCTGATCACGGTACTCCTTTCTCTACAAATACTTCCCTACTGAAATAATTAGCAAAACTCACATGGAAGGAGGATTAAGCTCTAAAACAGGCAAAAGCAGATTAAAAACAAAAAAGTGGAGGAAAGGAGAGGTATGAGCCATCAAAAAATAATAAACAACTGGTAAGAAATGAACTAGTTTTATGGGCTGTGGGTCCTTCCAAAGAGGGACAAGTAATGAAAAGGTAATCTGAAGCAATTACGTACTTGGGCTAAAAATCAAATTGCTATGAAGTTTTCTACAGACTAAAACTTTTCAGAAGCTGTAAAATGTTTAAGTGTCTGTTTCAACTTGGAGCAGGATGAGGGAAGTGACACATCCCTGGCTTGTTTCTAAGTCGTGGAAAGTGGTTACCTTTCTAGTTTCCAATTGAGCTTCATTTAAAATACCAGTGCCAAAAGGCAAGTATGGAGAACTGAGAGGTATTTACTGGTTGGGGTTATTCAGCTATGCTACACAACATTCCTCCCCCGAGTTTTGAATCAGATGTGATTCCTTGCAGAAAAAAACATGGAGCTCTCATCATGGTTCTGAAACCACATTCTTTGCCAGTTCTAAGGAGTCTCTGATACACATCGGTCTGCAGCTACTGGGTCACTCCTAAAAGCAGCTTTCCCCTGCCAACAGTCCGATTTCATGCTGTACTCGCAAGTAGTAATGGGGCTCCCCATTCCAACTCCTGGAGTCCCATTGCTTTCTGGCATTGGGAAACTGGATGGCTGAACTGCTGAATAACAGCATTCAATTACAGGACAATACTGAGCTGGCAGTTCTTTACCAAGCTTTCCTTTTCTTAAATTCTGAATAGAACCCAGACACTTTATTATGGCAATCCCATTTGGGAGGTAAGTACAGCTAAAGGAAAACCATGCTCCACTTGAAACATCAAGGAGGATGCTGAAGATGATTATATGTTAAGAAAATTCACGAAGTCTGAAGCCAAAGCAACCTGCATCATCAGTTCAACCTACTTTATAAGTGATTATTTTTACCTATTTATAAAGTGGCACCTTTTGCATGCACAAAAATAGCTATTTTACAAAAATAGTAAATGAAAGTTGGGGGTTTTTTACGATGAGTTTTTGTACCTACAGTAGTAGCCAAAAGATAATGTCCAGGTAAACTGTTCTAATAGGTGTAGTTACAGTAGAGTAAGAAAGCTGTAAATTAGCTAAAGCAGAGCTGCTGTCTCAGAGGGCGTAACATGGAAAGAAGTTGACAGTAGCAGGTCTGAAGTGCATGGCTTGGGAACTGAGTAGAGGAATTTCTAATCATACTCTCTGTAATCCATTTTCACTTGCCACAAACATAAATTCAAGCAGGACTTAATTTCCAATTCCTGTAATCTAACAACAACAACAAAACCATCATTGAAAAAGCCTGTGCGCCTCCCCTTTCCCTCAGCAGAGATCACTACAGGGAAAAAACAGGACATTGGTAAGATCTTCTGGGCCTAGAGTTTCCCAAACTGTTCCTAAGGGCTCACTTTCAACCCCACAATTTTCAGCTTTGTAAAAACAGAATTATAGCCAGGGAGGACTAAAGTCTTTTTCAAGCGGTTTTGGCCATCAATACAGGAAACAATTCAAAAGCAACATGACACTGATAGCTTAATTTGTGAAAATGGATAAATACCGTATCTGCCACATAGCACATTAACCCATGTAACAAATAAATACAGAAATAGCACTACAATACTTGGTTAAAAGGTTTTGGTTCACAGAAGAGGAAATTTAATTAAAGCATGTAATGTCAATTACTGTCATTTGTAATTTTATTTTGCTTCCCTAGAAACAATACAGATGCAGGATTCTAAAGTTACCTGCATGTTTGATGCAAATGGGATAAAATTATCTAGGTTCTGAGAAAATCCAGATAGTAGTAGGAAAAAAAAGATATGCATTTTTACCTAACCTCATTCATGGATCTTCTTCAAAGTGTTGATTACATGAGGACTGACATGCCTCCAATTTAAACATATAAGCCAACAACCCAGACCTGAAACAAGACTTTTATGTTTAAAAAATTGTGTTAAGTCATCAGAAAGGTTGGGAGGGGAGCAACAACCTAATTCTCAGCTACTGCAAATGGGTACAGCCTTACTAAAGCCAACAGAAGAGCACTGATTGATACCAGAAGAGAATTTGGCTTACTGTTTATACTGATTGATTTCAATTGGAAAATTACAGGGCCAGGTCCTTGATGCTTCTGTCTCCTTTGCACTGCTCTGTGCAAAAGTGACGGAGACGTAGGATCCATGTAGAAGACTCCAAGTATCTCACCACTACAGTAATAAACATTGCCAAATCTCGTCAGTCCTTCTTCTCCTTTGCCGTACAAATGCACTGCAGTATCAGCATCCATTTTTGCTTTTACACAAACTGCTTTTCAGCAGTAGAGCTCAGTGCTGCACAGAAGCATCCTACCCATATCGTATTCTGTTGAAGTCAGGAAATAATACCAGAAATGGATTAATTAAACTTACTGTCGGTGAAATACATGTCAGATATATTTCTACCTTGCAAACTGTGATCGGGGCTACCACTAGAATCAACAGGAGAAAATCTGCTGTAAAGACCTCCAAGCCATTTTCCTTTAAGTAGCACCAGTTCTAAATATGGCAAGCATCCTGCCTTTGAAAAATACCTTCCTCAATAGTGTAATGCTACAGTAAAATGGTGATTAGAATTATAGGAAAGAGCTAACAAAAGAAAGATGAAACCAATCAGATGCTTTCTTATGTCTCTAAATGATACACATAAATCGTGTCTATCAGGTTTCCCCAGGCTATTTCAAGAGTATGCAGAACACAAAATGATGCAGATTCATTACAAAAAGTCTAAATCTAATCTACTTGAATTTAAAATGCCAGGAATCACGTAAATGGAGGATGAGAAGACAGAACTCATATGTTATAAATAAGCAGAAACAAGAGTCATACAAACTGGGAGTCACATAAAATGCTCAGTTACCAAGAAATTACAGGTCAGACCTCTGGCAGTGCCGAAGTCTATTGGTGTATAACTGCAGTGAGGAAAAAGGTGTCTCCAAACTGCCTTCGTGCCTTCCCCAGTCCTCAAAAGGATGACATCTGGGATTTCAGAGGCGGCTTTGGAGGTATGACTGACACTAGTTTGTCACTGAAGGTCTCAGAGGTCTGCTGTGCTTTCTGAAATCCATCTGTGGAACTCTCCAAACAGTTCTTTACTTTTCACAGTCCACTTACATGACACATATGATATGAAACTTTTTGCATCTTAGGTTGAGAATTCACCATGCTGAGGAAATCCTCAGCTGTTCCAACAGACCTGGTGTAAGGCCCCTCCACATCACTTTCACAGCCAGCACAAAGGCCTATGAAGCAAAGCCAAGAAGCTGCCCTAGGACAAACAGGGCACTAACTATTCACAATTCACTTAACAAAACTGAAATGTGAAGATATAATTGTGAATTTCAAAAGCACTTGCTATTGGCTAAGCTTTGTTTTCCTGGAAATTAGTTTTAAAAAAAAAAAAAGATAGATTTTAATCTTTATGCCTACCATCAATGCTTATGTAAACTTAACCTCCACCCCCCATTCACCAGGGCTAAAATCCAGAAGGGAAGAATTCCAAAACAGACTGTGTAATGCAAAGGGAGAAGGTAGATATCAGAGTTAAATTTTTAGATGTGCAAACTATCAAACTGTGTCCTTCCCAAACAACACAGGTGAATGTTGACAAATGTAATTCGAAAGGGGCAATTCCAACTAAGCCTAGATGGCAAATGCAAAAAAATTAGACTGTTGACAAAAATAAATACTATTGAAATGACACAGTTCACCTATAATATAACTGACAAATGGCTAAAAATATGTTGACAAGATCCTGAGGGATTACAGCTCCCCCAATATGTTACTATTAATTGTAGTGCACCTTGCAAGGTGCAAGTGTTACTAAATGCAGGCAGGCCCATTACCTTTTTCCCTAAACACACAGGAGAGAGAGAATGATGTTATAGCTATAAATATACACACTTTTTAAATGCCATTTATCATAAACAAAATCTTTAATACAACCATACACACACACAAAATCAGACCCTTTGGAACACTCAATAGTACAGCCTCTCTCTCCTAATAAGCAAGTCTCATTCCCTGCCATTAAATCAAGACACACTCAGGTCTAAAACTTTCACCTGGAGCCAGGCTTGTTGACTAGTTATGTGCTGACATTTTAAACTGAGTGCAGGAATTACTATCCTCTCATTTTCTAAGTCAGTTATGCTGGATCGAAATCTAAACATCAGCAATGCTACTGAAAATACAGTAACAACCTCTAAGTCAGCAGAATCTCAGCAGCATATAAAACTAGTATGCAGATCAGACCTAAATCATAACTCCTGCTGATTTCTGTTGTGGCATAAAAATATTACTCAGCAACAGTAAAGGCAGCGCAATGGGTTACCAAATAGCTTGCTCAGTGTTATGACACTGTTTCTCAAGTGAAAAAGTACACTACAGTGTACTGATTTACAACGGTGTCTAAAATCAACTCAAAGTTTGTGCCAGAGTAAGGGGAAAAAAACCTTGATTTATAGACCTGCGCATTAATAAGCCCCTCTTTCTTGTTACCTCTCTCTGCCTTCCATTTAGTCTTCACGTTACTTGAGTTGGATTTCCTTTAGGCCTGGGTCCTATTCACTAAACTACATTAATATACCAATTCCATCTTGAGATCTCCTTTTCTAGAATACTGCCAAGCTGGCAATATGGTTCCTGAGAGACTACTTTCCCTGACATGCAGTAAGCCATTTATTGACACACCACTGTTCCCATGCAGTTTTGCACCTAAGCAGTGAACTGGATAGCAGTTCCATATGTTGGAGCTGTTACACTTCTCTGGAAAATTGTATTACTTTGGGTAAATAAAAAGCTAAGAGCAGCAGGAAAAATATCATAAAAATGCAGCTGAATGTTTCATCCTGCCTCCATCAGCAAATTTGGTCTATGACCTCTGCCTATGAGTCATGCAAGTGCTTTAAAACTTGCAGTGATTTATATTTTCAGGATAGGAAGTTCAAGTCTTATATTTCTATTCCCCAACCATATATTATTTTTCTCCATACACAATTTCTTGATAATTATCTATGAACTAAAATACATAGGCATCTTTTTTTCTACTTTGTGGTCCATATTAACCAAAATCATTCATCTCAATAACCAGTCTCTGTGTTCTTGGCAGGGTATTGCTGATGTGTAGGTTATTCCTGGAACCATACTAGGTTGATGCTCTCATCACAGTTTTAGTCATGGAAACAGACTTCTACCAAGACAGGCATTGTTTGTGAAGAAGGAAATTCCCTGCATATCTGTAAGAAACAAGTAGTAGTAGGGTACGCCACTTTAAAAACAAAAGTATCTAATATTTACATAGTGCTGTTCTTCAGAAGACCTCAGTCTGTTCTACAAATCAAGAAACGCATGTTAGAGCTTAGGGCTCATGTCCCACTGAGAAAGCCCTCTCTCTATTCACAGTCCCTCTGAAGCACAGCTTCACTCCTTGAGTCCTATGTTTATAAACAGATGAAGAGCAACAAGTCAAAATACCACACAGGCACCAGAAAAACAGAGATGATCTCGCCCATCACATGCGCACAGACTATTTCTAATTCCATTTTCAGTAACCTTTCAATTAGTTTTTCAGAGAAAATCATTAGTGTACACACTACTGTTTTGCTGCCATCCTGCTGATCAGAGCCAGTGATTAACTCCCACTGAGGCAACTCCAAACCAAGCAGAATTATTTCTGGACTTCTGCAGGCCGCTACAGAATTGCATGAAAGCTTCAGTGAACTGTACCCCCATATTTCCAAGAGCTTACAGCACTTCTATTATGTGGGCGCACTCTGGAATGGTGAGATAAAAGCTAACTCTACAACCCACTGTGTAAACCTGGTACTTAGTCTACATATTTGAGATCTGAATTTTAATCGCAGAAATGGTAGTGCCAGGGTTCAAAGCAGATGGTCCGTTCATGGAGCAATCTGATGATGATCTTCCCTGTGCATTTTATAGGGCTCTACTTGAATTCATAGCCTGCTTTGAAGAGAGCTAGCAAAGAGGCTACTTTTCAGTTTTTCCAAACGCTATTAGTTGGGGTCTTAGGTCCACAAACCTGTGTTTTCTATGGTCTATTTGACCTGTATCACAACTCTTGAAAAGTAAGATTACCTGGAAGGTCTCACACACTGTAAAGAGATCATTTGTTTCCTTTGTGATGCAGACCTATAAAAACCACAGTACAGATATACATATGTTGACTTTACCCTCTAGGGACCAAGTTAGGAATTACTGTATTGGTTAGCTGCAACTGATTAAGCACTCTTTGCCCTCTTCCTGTAAAATTTAACAAATAATCCCTTCATTGAGTAAAGGTGTGAAAATCTATCCCCACAGCTAAATTCTATAGGGCTATGTGTCTTCAGCACATGCCTCCACAGGATATTTTATGACAGCAAAATCAAAGTGTCTCACACATCAGAGTCTTGACTGTATTGTGTGGCTCTGTTGTTCCTCCTGTGTGCTCTCTTCAACTGGTCCTGCCCAGATAATGAGAATTCTTCCATCTTCTTTCTCTAGAGTACTAACAGTGATCAATAGTTTTGCTTTATCTAATGGGCAATCTCTGGGGTATTGCAAATCACGTGTTGGCAGCATAATCTAGATGGAAATCTATGTTCATCCTTGGAAAGTGTTGCTTTAGAACTATTTTCTGAAACATTCAGACTTTAATTGATCTTAGTATTTATTTCTAGTCTGAATGAGTTAAAACGCAGGTTAGTCTCCCCTGCTGAATGAATGACCAGCTCAATCATAAAACCTGATCTCTCTGACAGACCTGCATCAGTTTTAGATCTCTGCCGCAAAATGTTACGTCTGTGAACAAGTTAATTCTAGTTTTTCTGTTAGGTCTCCAGATACAACCAGGGACCTGAAAGCTTCTGTTTTTCTTCAGATGTGTCCATTTTCATTAGTACTACAGGGCATGTCAGGCAAATCCTGCCCTTTGTAACTTGTGCAGCCCAATTGCAATTAAGTTAACAAGTCTGTTGTAGTAGCCAGGATGGTGTCCAAACCGTTTTCCATAGCTGTGGTTGCTCTGTAGTGTTAACAGGAAGAAGAAAGTAAAACCCTACATTTGTCACCGAGGTAAGCATCTATTGACTCTGGGCACAAACTAAGGTCAACAAATCTCTGCTGTTTAAGAACTACGGTGGCACTTTAAGCCTCATGATATCACTTTGATGCAGACAATGGTCATTATCACTGTTTTATGGATAAGAAAACAGACAAAAAAAGAGAACTTGCATGCAGCCTCAGAACAGAACCAGGATTAGCGCTCAAGGGCTGCTGGCTCCCAGACACAGGCTTAGTCCACTTCAGCAGCAGTCTCCCACAATGTCTAAGCTTCACCACCTCACCACAGCATCACTTTCCTCTCACCCACTTCATCCTGATTCAAGCTGGTCACTTCCTGAACACCCCTGTCACCTTGTCCATCTGTCCATCCCCCCCTCCAAGGCCACTGTTTGTTGTCACCTTATTCACCCACTCAGTGCTGCTGCTGCCACTTCCTCCCCTCCCATGCTTTCATGGCTTCCCCCCCTTCTCCACCCCACAACCACAGGCATAGAGCCAGAGCTAGTATGTCCAATAGGACCTGTTTTCCAGATCCTGCAGGGAGCAGAACCAGAAGTTAAACCATGAAATACACTGCCCCACGCTGCCAATCCTATTTATGATATTTTGAATACAGGTATTAAAAATATGAAAAGGACTATTAACTCTCTCTTGTCACACTTAGTGGCACCTTAAATTGACTGTTTGAACTTTGCCTTAGAAGTCTGGTTCCAGTGTTAACCACTGATTTTACATTAAATCCTAGACTGCGTAGTTCTCAGCATATTCTCCAACCTCCTGTGATTCCTGTAAAACACTTTTTCCTGACAATTTTTAAAGAAGTCTTTAAAAAAATATTAGAAAGAGAATCTGATAAGTCTATGCTTCTAGAAACCAGTGGTGTCAGAATTAAGTTTAAAAGCATTGCATGGGCAAAAGAAAGTATTTCCTGGATCAACCAAGGATTAGTGTAATAAAGGGAAGATGTTGCCTTTAATAGTCAAAGGAATCTACCACCTTGTTAAAGAGTAGCAGGCAGCTAACCCACGTTGATGAACAAACAGGAGATTTTTAGTTTCTGGGCCCTCACACAGTAAACCTGTTGGTTTATAATTACAGCTCTCTTTGCTTTGCCAGGGCAGGGGGAAAAGGGCAGGCGAGAGGCTGTACGCTACCACAGTAGCACCTGCATGCAAATGCAGCAATACCAGCTTAGGGGCTCCGAAGGGAACCACTTGCCATAAGTAAATGCAGTTTGACAGCAGCTCCTAATAAGAGGAAGGAAATGAGGGAGAGAAAGAAAAGTGATAGGAGACAAAAGGACTTTATAAAACAGGGCTTTATTGCTTTCATTTGTAGCATTTTCTCTTTGTTCTGTTTAAGCACTGAGCCTTCCAATTCCAGATACTGCACAAAAGAGATACCTGTCTGAAAAAGTTTATTTCAATCTGGAACTGTCTTGCAAGATGCTTCACAAACTCAGCAGTCCATTATTAGGAGTAACAATGAGCTACCTCTAATTAATTTGGCATAGCCTTTGCTTCTGATACCAATCAAATCAGTATTAATGGAGAGTTTGTGCTCTCTCATTACAGCACAAAATGGGTACCAATCTTCTCATGAAGATTTCTGGACCATAAACTGTGTTTGAGGTCAGTGTAGCTGGCTTCTTCCCACCCCCCTTTTTTCAACCAGGATGGAAAAAATATATAATGATGTGCTATTTAGAACGTGGATAAAAATCTACATTCAGGCTCCCTACACTAAGAGACTGAAACCAGTTCAATATGAAGAAATCTCAGTCTAAGAAAATAAAGATTTTAGTAGCTCACAGAGCTCAAATTAAACACTTAAATAGGTAACACTAGATATTCTCATGCTGCCTTACATTTCTCTATTTATTTTTATCTGCAGGATCAGGCGTGTTAGAGAGGGAGGCCTGGTAAGAATTGCCTCAGCCATCATTCTTGGTTACTTACATCTGTGGTCAATTTTCCACACTTTCTTCCATAAAAGGTAAACGAGGCACTGTACTTGCAACAGGATAATCTAAACAATATGAACAATGTTACTGTTAAAGACCATCTGGCTCATCAAGCACAGCTCCAGACTTTTAACTCCTTGAATAAAGTGTGGAACTGTGCAGTGTATTTTTTTATCCAAAATTCATTTTTAAAACAGTAAAAGTAAAGATCCTGGAGACACAAGGCATTCAGAGTGTGAGGAAATTAATTTTCTGCTTTTATCTCCCTTGTATCTTACACATGCCGCAATCCAGGCTAGAGACAAACACTTAGACATCACATTTTTCTACAAAAAAAACCCTCTCAAATTTTCTGCAAGAAGCCGCTGCGCATAACTGGTATGTGTGGGGTTGGCATTTCAGAGGGGAGACAAGAGGGTTAAGTATTTCATAATTCACTTCAACTTAATGGCCTGATCCTGCCACTTCTTAAAAGGTAATAAAAGTCAAAGAAGGGTCACCAGGAATTAGAAGAAAAAAGGGGGGGAGGGGTAAGGGTGAATGCAACCAAAGAAGGCTTTTGTTGATTGTACGCACAGTTTCTTATCTGTTTGATAAATTAACAAGTGGCTGGTTGGTGGGAGAAAAATGTTAAAGCAACACAGGAACAAAATAACCTGGAAGAAGGCAAGCTGGTAGGGAGAAAACAGAGTGAGCCACAAGTCCAAAGAGCAGAGGAAGCACTGGAGCTGGCTGTACTCGATGCACCAGGAAGAAGTCAGATCATGGCTCTGTGCCTCAGTTTCCCCACCCACTCACGGGGCAATCGCAGCCCTCGGAGGGGCACTGCCAGGATTCACTTCAGTTCAGCAAAGCACTCTGAAATACAAAGCGGCAGCATGCCCCATGCCTTGAAGCAAAATAGCCCCCAGGCATACAGGAGTTAAATATTCTTACACATTTAGAAGGCTATGGACTTCAAAGCACACTTGTTTTTTAACTGAACAACAGACGTAACTACGTATTGTCACCAGTCTTTGTCCAGTTTTCTCTCAGCTCTAACTCTGTGATTACTGTGCACAGAGTGGGTTAAACAGCTCTGCAGCCATGTAAGTGCTGGGCTGTAACAAGAGGGCAGGGTTTTGGTCCTCAAGAGGTTTTTTTTCCTCTCCAAAGAAGTTTTAATGGCATTCTAAAAAAAAAAAAAAAAAACCAAAACCCAAAAAACAACCAACTAGTTTGCTGAAATACTTTAATGCCTTTTATTGAATTTCTAAAAATATTTTTGGAAGGTGAAGCAAAGAAAATGAATTAGAGCATAGCTGGAGTTTTTCTTTTTGTGTAAACACAAAAATAAATTTTCATATTCATTGGTTCCCTGCTTTAAATTCTCCATCTTGCTTTAACCAGAAACACCACCCTATCTGGTTTCTAGGTAGAGCACACACATGACTGAACCTTCCCCTACAGTAAGTTCTTCCAGCCACTCCCAGAAACATGTGCCCACAACCATTTTTCAAAGTCTACTCTAATTTGGATTTAATTTTCATTGAAGCTATTATATCATAAGCCCACTGCAATATGTACTGACATATATATGCTAAATTCTTAGCTTGCAAAATCTTTTTAAGATGCAAGCAGGGCTTTTTTTTATTTTTTAAAGAAACTATATTTAATATATGCTCATGACTCATCAAATAAAAAAAAGCAGTGTTACAGTAAGCAAGATA
Source organism: Gavia stellata (assembly GCF_030936135.1). NCBI lineage: Eukaryota > Metazoa > Chordata > Aves > Gaviiformes > Gaviidae > Gavia > Gavia stellata. The sequence continues at coordinate 11,438,751 of NC_082610.1, forward strand.
GGTCAGGCAGTTTTATGATTAATGGGGTCAAAAAGTTAGAATTCATATTTAAAACTTCAGTTGCTCACACTGAAACAATTAACCCTATCTACTGAGCACCAGCTACACACCATTCAAAAAAAAACCAACTAAGATTTCAGAAAGAAGCAATATTGTATCACAAAACACTTATTTTGGTGTGTGTTCCTCGCCTTCAAAAAAAAAAAAAAGGCAAAAAATTTCTCCAATTTATCAAGAGATTTTCTGGGTGTAACTTTTCCAAAACAAAGCTAGCTTTTGAGATGTTAGAGTACAATGTGTAAACTAGACATGCCCTAGTGGCTATTTTGCTGCAAAAGCATCCTGTTTTCTGGTGTACCAACTTAAAGTCACTTTCCTCATACTAAAGCTAGTATTAGGATTTGGAAGAGGAAAACAGAAATAATTTGATCAACAAGGAGTCTCTTGCGGAAACCTCCTGCATGTTAATGATAACATCAGATACAAAAGTGTCTGCCAATTATACTGTACCTCTGAGAAAAATCATTCTTATTTTATTTTTCTGCTAACTTGACTGAGCACTCATGATAGTATGCATCAAATGCACTGTAAGCAACTACTGGATTTTTAATTAAGAGCATTCCACAGGAATAATACTAACACGTGCTGAGTGATAAGCGTATATGTGCTGACACTGTTCTGTAAAGCCTTAAATTACACGCTTCAGTGCGTTAGATTTAAATCCTAGAAGACATTGGCACCAATTGCTGGGATTACAACTTTCAATTAAACCTAGAACTAAATTACTGGATTTCAAACCATTTCTTTAAGCCACACCTGTCCGCTAAGCCTTTCACCACATTCACACTTAATAACCCTTAACATTTTTCATCTAGAAAGCTCAAATGGCTTTTCAAATTGAATCCTCGCCACTGCTCCATTTCACATATCTGGAAACCGAGGCACATGATTATTAAATACCCAAACCTAACGCAGGAACCTGTGCCATGGCCACTGCTTTTGAAAGCGGTGATTATACCTTGTTCCCCAAACTTGTTGCTTGTTCTCACTCTCACATGATCATCACAAGCATGCACATGGCCTTATGATAAACTGCATCAGGAAAGAGCTTCAGATTAAAACTAACCAATCAGTAAACAAAAAAAAGGTTAGTTTTAACCTATGTCAGTTCCCGACCCCAGTCATTCCACAGCCACACTAACACTTGAATTGGCTCAAGGGAGGCAACACCCCAGGGGTTATGCTCAGAGTGAGACTCCATCTTTCAGTCAGCTTGTAAGGCTAATGAAACTACAGCATTAATGCTGGAGCTTTCTAATATCCGGCTATGCACATGAAATCATGCACACTCAGGACCACATGATCATTCAGCAGAGAAGGTGAAGAGGGAACGTGCGCTCAAAAAACAATATTCCAGAAAATACAACCAACGTTAAGGGATGGATCTTTGAAAAGCTCACAGTAAAACTGAGACTCTCCTTATGTAGCACACTGAAGGTACCAAAAACTTCACATGGTCAAAGGCCAAATGGGAAAATTCACCCAAGAAAATATTTGGAGAGAAGTTTAGTAATCGTACATAAAAAGAGTTGCCAATGACAAATTGTTGGAGGCTGGCAGAGCATTCTGAAAAGCCATCATATGTGTCTCATACTTGTCTACAGCTGTACATCTCTGGCCAGTAAGTGACGAGCTGGTCGGGCCTTTGCTTGCCTGTTTTTATGTTAACTAGCAGATATAAAAGACATAGTTGCTATTTATAAAAAAATGCTTATTAAGTGAAATATTAAATTAACAAAAGAAATAAAAATCTAACATTCTTATTTAAATTACAAACATTAGAAAAGTACCAAACAATTATACCCACTGGTATAATTCAGCTTTTCTTTCAAGACCTGAAACAGTATGATTTCTCTGGAGCCTTTAGATGGTCTTCTCCAATGAAACACCCAGAGGAAATACTTACCTTTTGGGGTCAAAGGGAACAGAAATTGCACTCTGGTTCATGCATGTAAATTAATACAGCTGAGTCTGTAGCCATTATTTAGAAGGCGTGCTCTAGGTGAGCACATCTCAGGTTGGGATTTTCAGAGCCAAATAGTAGACTTGGCAACAGAACGTTATATTGAGTCAGTGCAGCAAAATTCTCTAGTCGGCTCTGAAAACCTCAGTCATGTTTCCATCTAATTGAAGAAAAAAGAAAGAAGGCGGGGGGGGGGGGGAGAAAACAAAAAATATAAATTCTTTCCTCCTGAACCAGGACTATTCTCTATTTGAAAAAGTGGTTAATTGCTCTTCTAAATAATGTTAAGCTTACTCAGACTAAATCTCACCAAGAAACATTTGACCCAACTTCATATGAATTTCATATGGCAGCATACTCAAATTTTCTTAAAACCTCATGCCCATACTCTTGGCCAAGCCACAGCTGAAGAGCTGCATGGATGCTGTGCTGCATGGATGCTGTGCATGGTGGAAAAGCAGTGGAGACACAGGGGAGAGCCTCACACATGTACTTTCAAACCCGGAGTACTGTGCCCAGTTCTGAGCTCTCCTGTGCAAGAGACATGTGGAGCTACTGGAGAGAGTCCAGTGAAGGGCCACAAAGATGATTAATGGCCTGCAGCATCTCTCATGTGGAGAGGCTGAGAGAGCTGGGACTGTTTAGCCTAGAGAAGAGAAGGCTCAGGTGGATCTCATCAATGTGCACACACAAATATCTGAAGGGAGGCTGTAAAAAAGGCAGAGCTAGACTCTTTTCAGTAGTGCCTAGTGACAGGACCAGAGGTAACGGGCACAAACCAAAACACAGGAGGTTCCATCTGAACATCAGGAAGAACATTTTTACTGTGAGAGTGACTAAGCATTGGCACAGATTGCCCAGAGAGGTTGTAGAGTCTCCATCCTTGAAGATATTCAAAAGCCATGTGGACATGCTGGCTCTAGGTGGCCCTACTTGGGCAGGGGGGTTGGACCAGGTGACCTCCAGAGGTCCCTTCCAACCTCAACCATTCTGTAATTCTGTGACTCTAGGCACACAGTGATCTTTGTACCTCAGCAGTGACACTGTCATGAGCAACTGTGAAAGGATGGAGACACATCATCTACCTCCCATCACACTGCCTGTGAAAAGTGTGAAGCTAAAATGTATCACTTCTGAATAAAGAAATGATCCTCTCCTTTTCTGGAGATTGACATTATGAAAGTGGGTGGTTGTTTTCTGCAGATGAAGTCCCTGAAACTTCACATTCTAGCCCATACTCTGTAGTAACTGCTTTGAAGCAAAAATAAAAATGCTTGGGTTGGTGCTGCTTCTGCAAAGGTTTCAATGACGGTAACAACAACATATGCTAACACGTTTAAAGCCTGGGGAACTAAATGACAAGGAGGACTCCGCTAAACATAGAATCCTCTACAGTGCCTGGATGAAACAACTGAAGAAAACTGATGCAGCTGATTGTACTGTCTCTAGGTCTTGGCATTCATTATTTAAGTCCAGTGGAAACTGTTCAGCCTTGAAGCAGACTGACTCATGCACTTTAACTTCCAATTTCCTGCAAACAATCCATTAGTTTTTGGCAAGTTTCATACTGCACAGTACTTCCATGAAAAAGGCAGTTCCCAAACTCTTCTGATTTCAACAGTGTTTTTTGTAAGACTTTTAATGAAGGTAGAATTCATAGATACTCATGCCCTTATGAAATTGAATGTGATCCCCGCCTGAAGACATCCAACACACTTATCAAAGGTAAATGAATGACTTTGTTCCTAAATGTTCTCTTCAGATGTGCTTATTGGGACAAATCCTACTGGGCTATACTATACTCTCTATATGAGGCAGTGGGCATTTATCAGAGAACACAAGCTGGGTTTAGGTGTGCAGTGTTAAGTTTTATCTGACAAGGAAAGTAAAAAAATATTTGCATACTACCTACAGTTCTGCCAAAAGTGCAGTACCTACTCCTTTACTTCTCTGCGTTTACAACGGCTGAAGTGAGCCACTTGATAAATGCTAATTCTGTCATTTGCAACCAGAATTGGTTTTAAATTTACCATTCCCTTCAAATATTTTGCCACCAAGTGGTATCTGAAATATGTCAGTAACTCAAAATGGAAAATAACTGTGGTATCTACAATGCCATCATTTGGTAACTGTAGATAAATGTGGTCTAGTAAATGGTGACTAGTAAAATTCTTCTTCCATCCCCAGGTTATAAAAATTTAAAAATGAGAAAAGAGATGAAAGCATCAACATACATACATGTGAATACAGCTTTCAAAGTACTTGATAGGATTTCAAATCCATACATGCTCCAGTTCGCCTCACACAGTAGAAGGGCTTTCCCCCCTAAAATTATTTTTTTTAATTCATGCACCTTGCAGAGTATGGGGCTGGAGTCTTGTGTTTATCCACAGTCTAAGAATGCTGCAGTAAACAGATTTCGTCACCTCAGCATACTGAATCTCCATCTACACAAGGCAATCATAAACAGGCTGCAGACTTTTCATGTTTGTTCAGTTCCCTAGCCCTCTCTCCTGGGATTGTCAGCAAGCATAGATTATTAACTGAGATTTGCAAGATACTCCACTCTTCGTAAGAACTGACCCAATCTCATCCAAATAATTTTACTTAAGAGATACAACCGTCAAAGAGTAGTGGATTTTTGACCACTATGGGAAAGTTTAGATGTGACAAACTAGGCAAGATGGACTGGTAGCAAAAAAGTTTACAAAACAGAAGCAAGCTCCAGAATGTTTTGAAAGGCTTGTTTTTAAGTGTTTAAAAATACATTGTGTTAGACTAACAGGGGATTAGACGTTGTGGGAATTTAAGTAGCTATTTAGGCACCTGAAGGGATGTCTTTGGGTGTCCAAAAGACACCTACCAGCTCTACAGGTGCCTGCATCTCAGCTGGTAAAATCCACCAGATATCTAATTCCCTAGTGCTGGACATGAACACCAACATAAACCCGATTCAAAAACCAGGTGCTTATTTCCCAGCCTCCTTTCCCAAGCTAGACTTTGCACAAGTATTTCCACTGTAAATAAGATATGCAAAGATGGCAGACCAAAGTTATAATAATTATTACCTACTTCAGAGGGCTACCTTACTTTCTGCACAAGCAATGTGTCGTCAGTATTTCACAGCAACGTTAAGTTTTCCTTATTTTCTTGGTAGGTAAGTTACTATTCTCAACTTCAGAAAGAACTCTGTCCTACCTTGCTGAAACCACGAGGAAGTATCCCCAAAGACTCGTTAAATGCTCAAACAATTAGAATCACAGAATCACTAAGGTTGGAAAAGACCTGTAAGATCATCAAGTCCAACCAAAATTAGCATAAACCTAGCCCCTTTCTTTTTTTCTTTTTTTTTTTAATGGACTCTAATTTCCTTATTTTTAAAATGTGTAATTTCTTGCAGCTATGCTTACAGTTCAGTCTGACAGATCCACTTCATTCTTTCCACTACATTTTCAAGCCTTAACGTAGTATGTGTCTGATTCAGCCCTTAAGCTCTGCGCACTCTGACTTGATCCATGTATGCACCTCTTTGAGCACATGAATGGTTTCTTGACTTGTCTACTTGACTTGTCTGCTTGCATGCTTATTGTTAAGCAAGGAATTAAGTGGTTTGTCAGACTGATCCCAAGTGCTTAGCATCTGAACAGCATGAATTTTTACTCGGTTGAGTAAGAAAACCTTTCCCAGAGCTTCATCTCTCTATCCATGCTAACTGCCTACATACGACTCTACTTTCCCAGCAAAAGAATAAAATTTACAGACATTGTTATCTCTCTGGGATTTATTACTGAAACTGGAGACCAATGGTTTGAACTGGGCAATCAAACAAAGCAGCGCTCGTATACTAGTCATCTAGGGGTTAAGCTAATTTGTTAGTGCCCTTGCTGTTTCTTGCTGTCAGCCACTATGCATCCACTCTTTAAATTGTGAAAAGAACACCGACCTTTAATCTGTGGTATTAGTTCCTTTGACAAAATGGAAGATTATGTCTTTTTCCCACAAGCCTTCATGCAAAGCTTAGCCAGCTTCCATCTGGTCTGGCTAATTAAATGTAAGTTAACATTAAGTTAAGAGCCAGCTCCAGCCTACAGACCTTCTATTCTGCAACTGCAGATTTATTAATTGGCTAAACTATTTGAGTATTTAATTCCAATTTTTGATTACTTCTATTTTCTTCACTCTCTCATGAAAACAGGGAAATGTTTTTGAAGACATATTTGCATAATTTCAGCTCAGAAACACAAAACATTAAGACATGCTAATAAGATTCTCAGCAGCCATAAAATTGCCAGGTTTTTTCCTTCTGTATTTGACATGTTAATAAAGGACCGTCATAACAGTGTGAAGGATCTGCCTATTATGCACAAGATCTGGAATCACTGGAGCTGTACACTTTTAAGCTGGCTGTGACCCACAATCTGGCCCTATATGTACTAAAACTAGAGCCAGTTGTTGTATTCCTTATTCAGTCAAAACTTTCTTTGACCGTAATGGGCGTTCTGTCTGAATGAAGAACAAAGGGATTAGAGCTAATATGTGGAGTTACTAATTGTAATCATGCCCACATTTAACTTTTGATAATATTCATTTGGAAAACTGAAAATACAAAGAATCTACTTAGTTAAAATGGTTCTTTGGACTATTTTATTTTTAATATTAACTCTATTTAGGTCTTGTACCTAATCTGTTTTGCTGTATTTAACATTAGATGTTAGAGAGGAAAACTATAAGCTTTAAGACTTTTAAAATAAATAACATGGCAAAGTTAGATTTATGACTGTTTTAACACCTGATATTACTTTGAGAAAGATTGTTATTAAGTAAAACAGCTTAAACCTCTTAACCAATTCCTCCTTCTTTGGGATAGAGGCAAAGATCACATTAAGAAATGCTATTTCTTCATATATTTATCTAATATAATGCCTGCTGCAACAGTATGTAAAGCAAATTAAAAAATGCAAAACCCAGAAAATTTCTGCCTGGTTCACAGAAACAAAAAAATTAAACACTAAGTTGTTATTAAAAACAACAAGAACAACAACAAAAAAACACAAACAAAAAAAAGTTAGAAGTTCCGTTTCATATAAAACTCTAGACCATATCAAGACATACAACAGAGAGTTTAAAAAACCAAGAAAAACTGTGATTGGCAAAAAGCGCTATCTAATGGAGCAAGACTAAACACTGAAATTAGGAGACCACTGCTTGCTTCCACTTCTTACCCTGCAAAAGATCACATAAGTAAATCAATTCAATTTACCTTCTTCTGTCTCTGTTGGCCCAAGCAGATGGTACTGATAGAACAAACATTTTTCCCCTTCTGTCCTCACTCAAAAAGTCTCAGGTGTTTAGAAATGCTCAGATGAAGATGTTTTGTGTAAGGGCAGACTATTAGCAGCTATTATTATGTTGGAAATAGCATGGGCAAGTAATTCACTTCTAAGAGACTCCGAAAACAAAAATGTTGTTGGTACAGCATGCAAGACCAACAACAGACACAAAGCATTTTTGATTAAGTTTGGTTATAATACGGGATTTTCGTATCAACTTATTCTATTCTCTCCCCTACCCATGAAATTTTAATGACCTGCTTGATAAAAACCTTTCTCATGAACCTTTGAATCTCTGTTAGCTTACTTTACATTTCTGCTCTTACTGTACACACCAGCTCTGTTTTCTCTGTAGCTTACCCTGGGAATGCTGTTCTGCACATAGAGTTGTTACCTTTTACTCAGACAAAAGCAACTTAGCTCAGAATGTCTGACAAAATCCACTGGGGTAACTCCTTCAAAAATTAAATACGAGAAGCAAAATGCAATCTAAATTTACCAGTCCTACTCTAAGACTAGACACAGTCTTCTTCCAAAGACGCATTAAGATTCAGTTCATATTCAAAATACCAGACCTGCAATACAGAGAAATGCTGAGCTCCATTCTGACACACTTCTAGCTGATTCCTGTGAACTAATTCAGGGCACTTAACTCCGCTCACGCCAGCTTTCCTCATGAACTGGAGCCACCTTGTGCCCTATACAGCACCTGCACCCTGCTGTCCGTTTAGGAAAATGTTTATTTACAAAGCATACTGGCATTCTGTGCATGAGACAACACCTAAAAATTATTTATTCAGATTCTGTATAAATTGTTTCATTTGTGATTAACTGTTTCAAGTCAGTTAAACATGAACAAAATAATAAAGATGCAAATCAACTCGATGCTGATTATTTTTTTTCCAATTCAACCCACCACTTTGAACACTCGTGGTATAATGAGGAACACCACCACTATCTTCCAGACTATTGTCTGTTCTTACCTATAATTGAGAATTGTAACAAAGCAGTGACAAGAATCTGAGACCACAAGCTGCTTTGCTGCATGTTTTATTTTGCAGTAAAACAGTAAAGTCTCTTCCTCTACAGTAATGAATTTGAGTGCACCGCATATGGCCTTAAAATGTTTACAAGTGCTACAGTTCAGATTTGGCCTCTAGCCATAAAATTCAAATCCAGCTTTGAAACATCCCCAAAACGCAAGAGTTGAATTTTTTTGTCTCATTATAAAATAGGGATCACATGCATCAAATAGATCTGGACATATTTCCAAAGGCTACTGGGGCAAATTCTGACTCACGGCCAAATCTACCATGTTCATGTTCTTTTATTCTAACAGGATCAGTATCAAATGCGTTGAGGGTATGAGAGTACTGAGCCAATACATATTTCCTTTCCTTCTCAAAGCAAGGAGGATTTTATTCATTCCAAGTGGGGAGGACAGATGTGATCACACCTTCTAGTAAAATTAATACACATCATTTAAACACATGAGACCTGACATTTCTTCTTAAGCCTGAAAGCATAGGCCACAAAAAAAACCTCAAAACCCTGAACTACATAGTTACAATAAAAACTGTTCTGGCCTTTTACCATTCTTCTTCTTCATGCACTCTGACGACAAGTTAGGCATATCATCTTTTGAATCCAGTACTGCAATACATTATACTGCATTTACTCTGAGCACTCTGACATTATCATTATCTTCTTTTGTGCCCGACAGCAACTGCAGCTCCTATAATGCCATTATTGTAATTAAGAACAATCTGAACCATTGACAGCATTGCCTCGTTTGCTCTAGAATCCCCTGTGCATTAGTGTTCTTCTAAACCAATATTTCACTATTAATAGTTTGCTGCTTTAGAACCGCCTACGGTTAAAAGAAAAAAAATTATTAGGCCTCAGCCTAACTCAATGGTCGAAGAAGAAACTTGTTAAGAAAAAAATAAATGAAAGGCTGTACACTGGCAAACTGTTACGCTTTTCTTTACACACATTGAAAATGGATTCACACCCTGCCAACCTATTCAGGCCGTTACCCAGGTGAGGAAGCTTATTTTGGCTTGCCTCAAAAGGACCACCTGTACAGATACAAAAGAAAACATCTCTCTCTTCTGCCACTAAATGTACCCAAAGTACTTCTCTGTCTAAACTCTCCCTTTCATTAATCCAGCTCACAGTTGGATAAGTAGGGCACAGCAATTTAGACATTCTTGTCTGGGAAATTCTGACCTCAACACCCACCCTTGCTGCACACATGCTCTCTAGGCTGCCTGTACCCCTGTCCATCTGTTTGCGAAGTACGATGCCTGCTTGTTTGCTGAGCCAGGAAGGTGGACCACCATAGCCCTATGATTGCTTAACACCCAAGTCTTTGACTGTAATCAATTGTGAGCTGAAGAAGTGCAGGTACAACTGGCAGGACAGCACTGACAGAGTAACACGCATCTCTTAGAAGGTAGGGCCAGAAAGCCCATGGCCAGGCAATGAGAAGCAACTTACATTCTTCCTCTGGGGTAAATGAGAAGCTGGAGTATTAAGTCCTAACATAAAAGAAACCAGCAGTCATTACCTGCAGACTACCTGGAATGGGCTATGTTGAAGTCTACCTGTTGAACACCACTGATAACATGGAGCTTTATCTATTTTTAGTAGACATGAACAAAGGAAAGCATTTTATGAAAATGACCAAAGAAACGTAGCTAGTGGAAAAAGCTGGTATCTCCAAAGGATAATACAGAAAAACACATTTAAAAAAACCATTTCATAACTCCCTTTCTCCATCCTGTTTCTAGCATAGTTAACCTCACCTGAATTGTTTGCTTGTGCACTGCTGCAGCCACCAAAGCCAAGAGGACAGCTCTGATTAGGGCACTTAAAAGTTGTCTTACTGCATGCAAAGGCAGGCAAAAGATATTTAAGTAGTACATGAGACTTCAGTACAAATACTAAAGATGTGGTGATCGATTCTTCTTCTTGTGAACACACATTCCATTAAAACAAATGATGAACCCTATATTAAAGAAACACTCAGGAAATTATAAAGTTTAGACTACATTTAGGATTTTTTATGCTTTCAAAGCTTTTGCAGTATGAGATTGTATTTTCATGTCTGGGACATCTCTACTCTTCTGGAGCTGAACAGCTGCTCCTCACTCTACCCCACCCTTCAGTCTCAGAGCTTTTGAAGGGAGGCAGTGGTCACTGACAATTGTTGCACGCCCTCTCCTACCACCCTGACTAAAGTCCCTTTTTCCAAGTGGAATTTCATAGGTTTCACTCTAAATAAAGGCTAATCTCACCCACCACTGGGTCAGTGCCATAGACTGCTCTATCACTCCACAGGAAGGGAAAAGCGCAGAATCAGCTCTATGCTAAGCAGAAATCAGAAAAGCCGAAAGGACTTAACCATGACTACAGCTACCAAGAATGACGGAAGTATGTATTCTATGTGTTTTCTTTTGCAAAATTAATTATCTAAGAAAAAAAAGATGAGTAAGATATCGTCAACCATGGTGTGCTATGTGGTGCTCAACACAAACATCTATAAGAAGTCACGAAGAGAAATAAAAAGACTAAAATAAAAGCAGTATCGCTAACTCATGACCAATGTGCTCTCTTTAATTTTGTATTAAATCCACATATACAATAAGATCGTTTTATAGCACCACATGCAATTATTTCACAGGGACCACAACAAAACTAAAAGGAAAGCAGAACATTTGGGAGACTGTAGAGCCTTGTTACTTAACCCTGCAATTCTTTAATATTTTGAGTAAGATCATCACTTGGTTGAACAGTGGCACAGTCTAGAGCCAGGTGCAGGATTAGGGTGAACAGATGGTGGCTAATCTTCCTAATACAGCCCTGCCAATACAACTCACTCTTGACCAGTCACATCCCTGTTTTACTTTTTTTTTCCTGGCCCTTGGTTTTCTCTGGCCTGAGCACAGGTTGTCAAGGGATAGTTGCATGGTAGGCTAAGGATTCACATAAAGCTGCTCATCTCATTTTGCTTTTGGTCCAAGACATCTTTTGTTTGTATTTCAGTCTGGTCACCAAAGTGAATTAACTCACTGGTGCACTCAACACACACATACACACCCAATCCCAAAAGGGACAAGGGTATTAAAACCAAGTAATGTTATTTATTAATAAGTATTAGCACACCAAACAGAAAATGTATGATGATACATAAAAAGAGCAAGGCTCTGAGCGCCTTGCTACTCAGTGCTGAGTACAGCTACATACTCAAAGCAGCACAGGAACTACTATGAGCTGGAGAAGGCACGAGGAACACACAGAGAGCAAGCTAAGCCTTCAGCCCCACCCCAGCCCTGCATTTGGAAGAGCTGCAAGTGAAAATGTGAAGCACTACAAAATCTCCTGCCTTCCAGCTCATCCTCTCTCACGCAAAATGACATCACACTGCTCCCAGCATAGCACTGCCTGCACCTAGTGCAATATTAACTGCCCTTTCAAGGGTCATCTCTTTTTGGTTTTGGCTGCAGTTTAGCTAAGAAAATAGCCTATCATTAGGGACACAAGTCAACAGCACTGTATATTTTAGTAGGAAGTTGTGTGGGGAGGAAGAGGGCAGAAGCAGCAGATGGGAAAGCAACAACATTTTAGGTACACCTCAACCACTACTTTTCTAAAGCTTCACTTCGCAAAGAACTGTGCCCCTACAACTGATGATTTCACTGTCAGCTCCATCACCATTTTGCTGAAAAAGACTGCAGAACTCTGTGGATTAAGTTAATATGAAGCACTTGATCTCAGATACAGTGAAGTAACAAAAGAACTGGACTGTCCTTATCTTAAAGTCAGTGAGAAAGGCAGAGAGCCCAGTATTAAACTATTCAGTCTGCAGGAAGGGCACGGTTTACTGGTTGCAGAAGGCATTAAAGAGAGAAAAGAAAAAGTAGGATGTATGCCAGAGATTCTGTCCACAGGAGATTCACAGAAGCACAGACCTGCACTTACAGGAAGCTGCCTTTAAGCTGAGGGGTTTCAGGAGATGTAGAACCCCACAAGCAGTAATCAAACCCAGCGAGAACTTTTCTCTTTGTCAGTCTTGGTCTTCTCTTACCTTCAGGGCAGATTCCTTAAATGCTAAAGGAAATGCTGGAGTTCTAAAACTACGGATTCTCTTGACAGCACACTCACTTTACTGAGGATGAAAATGAGAACTTCATATTTACTCTCTTCTACTGCTTCACTTGATTATATCCACCTCCATGTTGAAGACCGGTTGCATGTTTTTACGAGTCTGATATCAGGGATAGCATATTTTAAATCTGGAGATGTAAAGAAAAAATAAACATTGAAATAAAAGTACATCAGTCTGAACTGGTTTCTAGTTGTTTTTCCCTTCTTTCCATGGCTCCGTCCTGTAATTTGGAAGCACTGGAGGCTCTTCAGCCACTTGTTTAATGCTGATTTTACTTCACCACTTTAATCTTTTTTACCTTTCATCTAGATAATTGCTATGCATCTAGCCAACTACAGCAGATACTGAAAAGAACTGACAGAGTATGCTGTCACCATGCCTTCATCACACGTGGCCAGTCAGAGGTACAAGCTTGGTGGACCGGTCCAGTCCACCTTCCCTCAGCTGAGATCCTGAACCATGAGGCACCTGAATCTTTAGATGATCTCCAGAGGTCCCTTCCAATCATAACTATTCAGTAATGCTGCAACCCAAGCTTGTCAGTCTCTGTAACAGCACAGTCCAGCTGGCAGCTTGTGGCCACCACCCCTTCCCCACACATGGGGAACAGCTGCTGTAGCAACAAGCACTGCCAAGCCACCAAGCACCCTCATCCATGTCCACTCACAGCACCCTAAAGAGCTCAGCAGTGACCGCTGCAACCAAGGCGCACAAGGAGAGGTGGGGAGCCGCTGCTGCTGAAGAGAGGAGAGGAAGGGATGGACACAGCCTTATGGAAGACATCCTCCCGGCCCTGCCCTCCAGCCCTGTCCCTCCTCCCAGCCCGGCAGCACCTCAGAGAGCAGCTGCTTTCTGCAGCCAGACCCCTTGCTCTGCTCCTCTTCACCACCCCCCTTCCTTTAACCCATTCCATGCACGTTTAGATGTTTAGTTTTATCCTGTATGAAACCTGTAGACTCAGACGATGAAGAAACTGTTCAAACAGGAAAAACCACAGGAAATAAAAGCCATACTTCTGTAACAGTTAACTTGCCCACATTATCCAAGGCTGCTTTTGGAAGTCAAATGCAAAGACAGAGTTCAGTGTCTCTACGCCCACATGCAGGTAGTCAGAGAACAACAGAATTAATGGCTGTACTGGGTTAGAACAGCACATCAACGTCCAGGGTCCTGGCCCTGGCAGAAATGCATTCTTAACAATACAAACAGCGAAAAGCAAACCAACAGAATTTCTTGCCTTGGTATAAGCTTCTTAATAGCTGTGGATTTCATGATAGGTATTTAATGACTTCTGAATCTGAAATGTCTATGATGGCCTACATGATTCACATGTGGGCCACTGCAGACTTTTTTTTTTTATTATTCTAGAATCCACCCAGACCCATTTTTAGCCTCCCCTCCCTTTTAAAAAGTATTTCTGGCATCCAAAACATCCTATAGCAATGTTTCAGAACTTAGTCATGCATAGAGTGAAAAAAAAAAAATAAAATTCTGTGTCACTCTAGTTAGTTCAAAACCAACTGCATGGACTTAACGATTGGGAGTGCTCTTGTGGGAACAGGCGGGAGAGCCTGGCTCTGCGTCCTCTTCACACACATCCCCTACTGCACACATGGGTCCTCCTGCCTCCAGAGAGACACCACCACAGCCTCCTTTGCCTCCTCTCGGGCAGAGACGAGGTTGGCAGTGCTGCATTTTGTACCAATCTCAATGCTGTCGGCGCATTTTACGTATCCTATATTTACAATCCTATATGATCTAACCCCTTCACATATGTTTACACATGCTAGGAGACATTCACATAAAGCAGGCACCGATACGCTCAGCTGTACCATGACAGGGTACCTCCGGATATAGACTCAATAACCTGTCTGGCAAAAATGTAGGCATCTGGGACTCACACGTTCCCACACATTTGATTGCTGTAGATGAAACACATGGACCAAGCATAATTGGACTGGGCCCTACATGAATATTTGGTTAAAACAATGACTTTTTTAGAGTAAATTTGGGATGATCTGTGACTTCTGAGATTCAGAAATGCACTCACAGGTAATATTTTCATACTTTTTGCTGAATGAACCAGAGCCAAAGCCTATTAAAAAAAAAAAAGAAAAAAGAAAAAAAAGTCTCTTGAAACCAAAAACAAAGAGAAAATGCATTAGATAAAATTCCCAATGAGACCACAAGTCCTAGAAAAACTGAAATGCTGGGAATAATGTTAAAATGCAGATTACAGGAGGAAAAAAGCCACAAAAATATGCAAGATATACAGATACAGAGCTCTAGGTTGCAAATTATCGCATGGAGAGGCTTTTCACACTGTTTGTGAAAGCACAGTGCCTAACATAATAGGACCTGGCCCTCGATTTAGCCACATATAAACAATAATATATGCTTAACAGTGTCTTGCAGATAACAGCTAACACTGCTGATTAGTTTATGTTTATTGCAGAGAGCAGCACTTGCGGAAAGAGGAGGCAGCAGCAGGAAGGGAAGGGAGAGGCAGACCCAAAAGCTATCAAAGGCTACAGCAGTTACCCTTTCACCCGCACAAACCCAGTGCAGCACAGCTTGACAGATGACAAACAGCTTCAAGCATGTTGGAGCTGTCATTTACATATATGCCTGAGAATTGCATCTGGAGGGCTACTGCCATCCCAGCATAAGCAACAGTTGGGTATTCTGTCTACGCTGACAGAAGTGTTTCAGAGGCAATTATCTTTCCACTGAGCAACCCCTTCAACGGTCAGAGCAAAGAGGCCTCCCCAGGTATCCCCTGACAATTTGCATTCAAAGGATGGAAACAAAAACCCAATGCTCTCCTCTTGACTAGTCTGTCTTCCTTTCATACACTGTAGATGTGCTCAGAAGGCTTATAGCAATGAAATGACAAAGCAAAGCAGGTGAGTCTTCCCTCTATTTTTCTTTTCGATTTCCACGTTCTTTTCGATTTCCATGTTCCTTCCACTTAACAGAAGTATTTTATCTACTTAACAGAACTTGCTCTAAGGCAAAAATTATTTCAATGGTGGTACTAATAGGTTTTGTCCAGCATCAGCTATGCAGCTGTCTATGATGCGCCTGGGGCATTACATGAGGGACATGGGAATATGTAACACAGTATATAGGGGAAAGATTGTAAGCACATTTCAGTTGCTATACACTAAGGTTGGAGGTAAAGCGCGTTATGTCAGACATCAGAAACAGCTGTTCAGCTATTCTCATGGCACAAGAAGGCCTAGGGTCGATGTACTGATACGCTGCAGTAAAAGATAGACATTCAAAAGTACTGATATAAGAGTGATGATAAGGCCTTCTCCATGCCATTTCCTTTTCATAGAACACACTACACACCGTCTTCAAAGCACCAATATGAAATTAGCATTCAGTGGCCCACTTGCATCATTTGCACTACGTATTAGCAAATATGATGGTAGGACATCTATCAGTTCTTTCAGCTTCATCTGCATTTTAAATACAGCATCAGGTGAGAGCAGTAGAAAAGAAAAAGCCTGCAAAGCATTTAAGCTAGTCTAGAATCTCTCACATGAGAAACAGACAAGCAAAACAAAAGTCTATGGATATAAAAAAAAAATAGTCCTTTGCACCAGTAGTGCATTACTCTACTCAAAAAAGAAGTTGCAGAAGCAGGTCCAAAGAAAATCATTCAAATATGTCAATTAAAATTCAGCAGAACACTTCTCGTATATTAAGAAATGTATTTATTTCATAGTAAAATGCCCATAGCCAGACCAAGGCATGATCTCTCACACAACAAGGCATTTTAGTCATGGATTCCAGAAAGAGAAAAATTTTACTTAAAACACCTGAAAAGCACTCATCACCATACACTTATTCTTAATTTGTATTTTTAATTTGTTCTAATTTCCTATTATTCTGTGAAATGCATGATGGCAACAAAGTAAAGATTAAGAAATTGAAGTTTGTTATGAAGAAATAGCAGAATCTACAATATTTTACACTGTTAACATACTCTTCCCTATACAGAGAATACGGCCTGCTGTGACCTCAAATACCAAAATGAAATCAAAACAAGACATACAAAAGAAAAAGAAGAACTATCCTAAGTGAAAGCCGGAAGAAAATTCATTCCTTCTCCTGCCCATCAACACCAAATAGACTAGGCAGAAGAGCAGTCAATTTACTGAAATTGATGTCATATCAATCAGAAAATCAACTGAGCCCATACAATGAGCAGTAATGGCTCTCTACCAAATTCATGGGTCCAAGCTGCCTGTTTCCCATCTGCTCCTTCGCAATTTAAGCAATGCTGAACTTTGCTCTTCATTCCCAAATGTGCCACAAATTTATTAGCATGTCAGGGGCCAATTCTTAAGACTCTCCACTAAGGTAAACTATTAGGAGGGGTGAAATTTCCGTGTCTATAATTGCCAGGCCAGGAAAATTCAAGGAGGACAATCACACATGATCTTACTGAATCCACCATGAAAATTCCATAAGGTAGCACAACACACACCCCTACATCAAAAAAAAGAGGTAATTCTGTTCTCTCCTTGCACTTGTATAAAGATATGTTTAGTACACAATGCAGACTACTATAAGGAGTTTACAAAAAATTTTTAATTTGTGGTTGGTTTTTGCTAATACAATGAGCTCCACCATGCATCTTAACTCCTGCTAGATAAGAACTGGAATCCTCCAGTAGCATGTATGGGGTGGCTAAGTCTTTGAATGCTTTTCAGGAATGAAAGGAACAGAATCTTACTGTAAACTACAAATAATTTTTGCATATGACAGTTCAGTCGTAAACAGGTCATCAAATATTCTAGTATTAGCTCACAATTTTCTCATTAGATAAAATGGGAATGAGATAGTGTAAACGAAAACCAGGCTAAGATCCTACGTGACAGATGACGACATAAGCAAATTTGAGGTCCAAATTTCAGATCTTATGAGATATTCTCTTTAATGACAATTCTCTTTAATTTCCAGATTAACGTATGTCTTGAGCTATTACACGGGATGTAAGCAGGAATTAGTCATACCTTAAGTAACAGTAGCTCAGGTTACTCTCTCTGTTTTGGTGAACAACTTGTACTGTAATATTAGAGAATTCATTTCACTTGTCTGCAATGTTCTTATCTCTAACAAGGGTGGAATACTTACCATTGCCAAGAATTTAGAAGTTCATTAGGCAAGGCTTGCTATATATTATATATATTCACACATATAAATTAATGTTACTACAAAAAATCCATTTTATATTGTATTATAAACTACTTTGCTACATCTAAAACTACATAGACTTTACTCCCTTCATAAATAGTCTGCATTATTCTTCACCGTAATGTCACTTCAGATCCTAATGGATTTTCATTTGGTGGAGCATTTTGGCAATGGCTCTATTGTTGCAATATATAAAAATATAATTTTGAATATGATCAAAATGCCTGTTGATGGCATAAATACAAAAACCATATTCGTACAATCAAGTATCATCTACAGCAGTTAACTACATATATAACACAGATAGTCTGTAATTAGTATACTCCCTACAATAGATAAAACATTTTTGCATCATTTAAAAACACTAATTCTTAGCCCCCATGGTAAAATACTGAAGTAAATCAGTAAGTTTCTGTCCACTATGTAACAGCAGAACTTACACCAACTGAAAGATAGAGAAATTTTGCGCCTTATTTACCGTAAGCGCACCAAGTCCCACTGACTTTCTTGACCTATTGCTAAGCTGCAAGACCTGGGTATGCTCCAGAGGTTTTGATTCCAGGTGTGCACCCTGAGCATGGTCTGGCTTAACACAAACAGAAGGGCGTGCAGCAGAAGAACAAAAGAGAGGTGTGTGTGCAGCAGCCTCTTGGTAGCCCCTGAGGCACGTAGGTTGGAAAAAAGCCATAGTAGCTCTAGCCAGGTCTATAACCCAGTTCATTAGGAGAATGGGATATTAGAGGCATCTTTTGCATAGTCTGCATTCATCTAAAAGAAGAATACTTGTTCTACTGCCCATACATTAAAGATAACAATAAATGGGAATAACCAGAATTGTTGCCTCATGAAGAAATACTGACATAGGTGAAGCAGAACGTGGATTTAGTCTACTGGAATATTAAAATCACAAAGCACAAGACTAAGTAGGTAAAAGGGGAAATGAATACCCTATACAGAAAAAACCACAGCATTATTTCTGAAGAGTTTGTAACAGTTCATCATATTTAGAGACCTTAGATGATCAGAGATCACCCCTCACAACAAAATGGGCTATCTATCTATCTCAGACTAACAGACTGGATTAGAGAATAGATCCTGATGTTCTACAAAAAATATGAAGAGTAAAGGTGCCATCCAAGAGTACTTCATTCTTGTTTACAAAAGTTGAAGGTCTGAACATGGCCAGCAGAAAAAACATTTTTTTTCAAATGCCTGTGACTTATGCTTGAACACCTTCTAATACATTACACATGGTAACAGTTGAATAACCATGCACTCCTATGACCGAGACCTGTCTCTATAGGAAACCTGCCACTAGATAGGTCAATTAAAGCAGGGAAAAAAAAATAAAAATCAAAGAACAGAGCCTGGATGAACAAGCAATCTGACCTCCTATATGAAGTTCCTAGCTAGACTTCAGATACACCTGAAGCCCTACAAACCGTGGCAGAACAACTTAAGATGGAACCCATGTGTATTACAGCCTGCAAGAAACAAGGTGACTCATGAGTAAGTTTGCAAACCCATACTCATTTCTAGTGGAGGAACGCTTAGGAAGCATGAAGAGAACAGGCTTCACAGTAGGGATTTATCAGCTTTGAAGCCATCTGAATCTGCTAAAACTAACCAAACAAGGAAGACAGGATAGTATCAATCTCACCACTATACGTGCTTCCACTAAAGAAATGTGATAAATACATGCAGAAGTAAGAAGGATGTTAAGGTGAATAAAATACTTTTTCTTCTGTCAGCAAATAACTCCTCAACAAAGTTTAAAAAAAACAAAAAACACCTTTCTCCAAACCACTGTTACTTTTAAATAGACTTCAGAAAATCAGGAAGCACAAAGGACAAGGACAACACTAATGTTGTTCCAAAATTTCAAAAGGGTAAATATCAATATGATGAGATAATGAAATTGCAGGTGCAGGTTTTAGTTAATAAATTTAATACAGACATAGAAGTAATGAGAAGAAATATGATTTCACAGAATACATATTTTTGTAAGATTACAAGATTGTGGATAAAAGTAACTGCTGCCTCTAACAGTTTACTGGAGGTTTGTGACTTAGATCTGTCACTGAGGAAAACAGCACTGTTTTGTAATAATAGTACTGGACATATAAATCTACTACAAACAGGAGAAATTAAAGATCTCTAAACATAACTACAATATAGACTCATCACAGAAAATTGTTGCTAGTTCAATGCCACTAATATTAAAAAATACCCTAACAGAATAAGAAACTGGGTAACTAATAAAGCTTGCCATTATTTACTATTTCATCAACTTCTGAGCCACCAGCAATGACCAGAAAAAAGCCAACCGATGTGAGCACAATCGCGCAACATGCACTTTAATTGAAAAGCAAAACCACACATCTCAGAAAGACGATGTGGCAGTTAGAGTGAGGGGCTGTACTCGCCAAAGTTGTATCGGCCTTGTCCGCAGCACTGGTACTTCTCTGAAAAACCGTGCCTGGTTCCATTACCCATGTATACATCAGAAGCAAGGGTCTGCTGAACATAACACCCTTCTTCACACTCGCAAGCAATGAGCGTTGCTTGAAAAACTGTTTTGAAGTGACTGTTACTTTGGCTCTATTTGCATTTTATTTAAATTAACATCGGCTGTGAAAATCATGGGTGAGTGAGGTTAAATTCCAATTCTCTGTCTCATGGGATTTTAAATAGGCCGATTCAGTAGGGGATGGATACTAATTCGTATGTATAGACAGAGAACCAGACTGTTGTACATGCTCAGTCTTCTTCCAAGGTCCACTGTTGTAAGGCAAGGTTTTTTTGCTTAGTACAGGAATAATCAGGTTACGTTTTAAGCCTTTGAGGAATGATTACTATTAGAAACATTAAATCAGTTGTGTGCATTACACTGGTTTCTCAGAGCAACGTTCATCGACCGTGCTGTACACCAATATAAAGCAGCACATTACGAGTCAAAGAGGATTTGACATAAAGTTTTTGGGGCTTTGTACCACAACTTAAGACGCAAGTACTCCTGACGGGCAGAGAGGCGCGGCCGAGGCGTGCAGCGCCCGCAACCCGGACAAGCCCCAGGCCCTCCCCAGCTGCGCAGAGCCGCGAGGCGCTGGGGCCCGCAGGCCGCCGCGGCCCTCGCCCGCCGGAGCGCTTCACCTACTGAAGGGAACACTCCCTTCCTCCGGCCCAGGCACCCCAGTCCGACCTGCCCTGCCCGTCTCTGACCCCGTCCCGCGGTACGAGCTCAGCACTGCCCCCCACACGGGGGGCACCGCTCACCCGGCCCGCGCTCCGCGGCTCCCCCCCCCCCGCCCCCCCCCGCCGCCCAGCCGGCGGTCCGGCGGGCCCTCCTCGGCCGCAGCGCACCCCCCGCTCCGGCGCGGAGGGCCGTCAGAGCGGCGACAGCGGCGGCGAGGGTGGGTGGGGTGTGTCCCGGCCGGCGCCCGCCCGCGCTCCCGCGTTTCCCCGCCGTGACGCGCTGGCACCGGGGAGCGGCACCGGGGAGCGGCTCCCTCCCGGTCCCGGCGAGGCCGCGGGGACAAGGCGGCGCGCTCCACCCTCGATGCTCGCCTGCCCACCCCCCCCCCCCGCATGTCCTTCCCCAGTCAGCCCCTTCCTCCCGCTCCCCAGAGCCTTTTCCTCTCCCCCTGTCTCCTCCTCCTCCCCCCCCATTTTAAGGTAACTCCCAGGAAACGTGCAAACCTGTAATTTTTACCTTCTTTGGCTTTTTTCCTCCTCGCCAGCGTGCCGCCGAGCTTGCCCAGAAAGGAGTCATCTTTCTTTCTGGACGGGGGAGATTTAGGGGTGGGGGACTTGGGGGAAGAAGGGGACTTCTGGGGGGAGGTTGCCATGATGGCCCAGCCGGCGCTCGGGGATGGAGGAGACGGGTCCGAGGCCCCGATGCCGTGGGAGGCTGCTCCCGGCTCTGAACGGAAGCGGAATTATTTCAAGCATTTGAGGCAGCTCCTGCTCCGCTCTCCCGGCTCTGCCGCTCCTTCCCTCCCTCCCGCCCGCCCTCCCGCCCGGCGCCCGCCGGGGAGGGCCCGCTCCCCTCAGCGCAGCTCCCGCCGCCGGCCCCCTCCTCAGCCCAAGGGCACCTTCCTCAGCCCAACGCCCCCCTCCCTCAGCCCCACGACTGCACGACGCCCCCCCCCCCAGCTCGACGGCCGCCGAAGGGCCCCCTCTCCTCAGCCCAACGGCCACCCGCCATCCAGGCCAACAGCCCCCCTCAGCCCAAGGGCCACGCAACGCCCCCCTCCCCAGCGCAACGGGCGCCCCTACCTGCCCCTCTCAGGGGGTTCAGCCATGGGCCGAGGGTCCCCGGTTTACCTGCCCCTGGGGTCTGGTCCCTCAGGCTCAGGAAAAGGGTGTTTCACACAGCCCCGGGAAGGAGAAAGCCCAGCAGCGGGAGCCGCGCTGGGCCTCGAGGAGGGCTGCAGCCCCAGGATGGTGTGAAGGCCACGCTCCCCTCCCAGCTGCGGCACCCAAAGCTTTTGGGGGGCCGGCTGTACACCGAGGCACCGGACAGTGCCTCACCCCATGGTCCGTCCACCTTTGCATTGCCTTGGGGGAGCTGGCCACTAACTCAGGCTGGTTGGTCAAACGCACCAATGTGGGTGACCACACACACGAGAGTGCCAGTGAACATGGGTGCCAAAAGTTACACGCGGGTGTGGACAGGCAGGACCAGGGCTCAGGCAGCTCAGTTAATCCGTAACTGTTTGTAAGTGAAGGCTTTGGAAGGATGGGGGGTTGCAGCTGCAGGCCGATGTTTCTACACCCTGTGGTCAGCACTGATAGAAGAGGACTAATAAAGTGTCACTAAATAGTTTTGTGCAAGTTAAAGTTCAAGCTTACTACATACTTCTCAGTCTTGAGCACATTTTGCAAAGCAGCTCTTCTGCCTGTAGGTTTCGGCTACCGCCGTGCTCAGAGGCGGCGGGCATCCTCATAACCACTTCTACAAAAGAAACCAACTGTTGTAGCCAGACCAGTATAAGAAACAGTGGGAAAGAAAGGTGACTTAGCATGACAGATTGCCTATACCAGTCCTGCTTTGATTTGCAGTTGAGTAGCTTAAGAGAGAAATATCTTTAAAATAGGTAATTTGCTGTGACTGGTTCAGGAGGCACCCAGGACTGGAACGGCATTCATGTCATCTGGATACACTACTTTCACTTACCACTTAATCACTCGATTAACAATTCAGGCAAAAAGCCACACACACTTCATGCAAATATCTAGCTATCCATTAGGCATAATAAGTGAAATGAAATTACCATGAGGATATTTCTAAATTGGCTAATAATTGTTGTGTTTTTACAAGCTGGTAACATTGGTTAGCTGATGAGGGGTAGACATCAGTGCATATTTGTTGCATGCAGTTAGTATATGCCCTGGAGAAAAACTTTATTCCTCTATACTGCTATCAGTTAGAAGCAGTAACGAGCCCAAGCCATTACCACAATCTCTCCTTTCCTTATGTTTGCTTTCTGGCTCGTAGCACCGATTGTGTCTCGGGGCTGTACTCTACAGAACAGTCTGAATTTCACACATTATTCTCTTTTTACAGAAGTGCTACTCACGCAGTGTATGGATTAGGAGATGAACAGTTTTGAATGATTTTTTAGAACGTAATAAAGGTCTATTTCAAAACAAGGAGAAACAAACACATCAAGCCCTTTTTTATATGCATGTGAATCTGTGGCATTTACAAACAGAGCAATGACCCAACTAAATCTCTGTTTGGCCCCACATGACTATACATAAATGTCAGTATAGGATTTTGTGGGCATAGCAGAGACAGCATTTTGGCAAGCACAAGTGTGCTTGCCTTTGTACCACTATGTTTGTGTTAAAGACAGAAAGAACAAGCCAGATACCTCACAAACCGAAACAGGTGCTGGGTTGTGCAGCATGGGAAAGTCAGAATTCAACATGCGTTTGCCAAGTCTCACACACAACAGCTGAAAAGACCCAGCATCATCCTTTCCTATTTCACTACACTCAGCATATGTAAATTAATGACAAATGCAATATTACTTATTTAATAGCCTCATGAGCTATGAGTGTTTCACATCACAAGGAGAAAATAAATTTTAAATGAAACTTAATGTGTTTAAAATCAACTTTATCAGATCTGGAAACACAAATACTGTGTGCTTTAAATAATAATGTTAAAGCAACAGACAGACTTAAGTTTACTGGGTTTAATGGGTTTCTTTCAGAATTTATTTGCAGTTCTTTGGGTGTAACATTATTGCAGTGTTTTTCCACTTATGATTTTTCTCTTTGAGGATAGTTGCAACATTTTTTTTTCCTGTATCTTAAATTTAGAACTACATATGCTACTTTTTTTTCTTTTGATCTGGGAATATATATGGACATATGAACTTAAATTATTATTGCACTCACCACAAAAGGCCTTATACATACACACAAAGTCTAAGTTAGGGCAGATATAGGAATGTTCATTTTAAATGCCTAACTCTTACTTATACAGTATTTTAACCACAAATAAAAGCTGCATATAAATTTGGTGGGGATTTTTGTTTGGCTAGGTTTTTGCTCTGCTTTATATTTGATAATTGAATACTTTCACAATCATGTTCCATGATCCCACGCACAGGACACAGTAGTCAGCAGGCTGCCATTCAGGCTGGCCCCGCTGCATCTGGCATATAGAAATCTGGAGCAGACCATGAGAGCTCTCAACGTGCTCCCTGTCAGCACCTTGTTCTTATAGATGAGCCAACCAGTAGCTCAAATTAATTGTATCCTGATCACATATATACTTTTGCCAGGCAATAAAAGGCGGCTAAATCCACATACTCAAATAATTCTTATTCACCTGCATATCTGTCCATGCACACCTGGTTTTTATTTCTTTTACTACGGGACTCAGAATGATCACGAACAGAGTCTTACTTCCCAAATGAGGCGGAAAAGGCAGGGTACGTAACACACCGACCATGGGCTAGGCTAGTAAGAAAGAGCACTGCGGCAGCCAAGCTGGTTAAGGGTGTGCAATAAATATTTATTTGTCTTGGAGTTTTCTCCTAACATTTTTCTCTGAGTTGTACCTCTGCTCTAGCCTTTTGACCATTTGGTTATTTAAAGAGTGGAAGTGGAATTTTCAAAGAAGTTTTATCAACCTGCTGCTACTGCTGTGATTACCTACAGTAACACCCTTCGCTGACTTCAGGAAGAACAGAACTAGACCAAAGTCTACCCTCTTTATTTTTCTAAATATTTGCCGTCAGCCTTCTACTGACCTGCCAATTCTGTGTGGTTAGCTGCTGAACATGCCTGCCCTGCCCTGAGTAATAGTTAACAGCACATTAAAAGAGCCCGCTTAGAAAAGAAGGCATTTCCATACAGGTTATTTTGCAGATGTTTAACATCTATTTCTTGATGGGGATTTTCCTGAGAGTGCCCCAAAATACCTGGAGATAACAGCTCTGGCAGGACCTGGTGCTCCGGCACGTGTCCGGGAGCAGGACACACCAGGCACCTGCTCCCTCAGGTGAGGTAAGGCTGTGGCTGACGCTGGCACCCCAGGAGGCTGGGAATCATGAGCTGCCTCCAGCCCTGTCCTACAGGAAAGTGGGTTTGAACTTCATCAGGAAGCCCCACTCCTTCACGTGGCTGTGGGCAGCAGCCACCTCTGCACAGTGCTGGGAGAGGCAGTGCAGGGAGCAGGCTAAAGCACAGCCACATCTGCACGTCTCATTCCATACCCGTACAAGAAAGTTTATACATCCCAAAGGACTTTGCTGCACATGTTTTCAGACCCTGTAAGACAGGCCCAGGGTTGTCTGATCATCCCAACGTGGCTACATTATATCAGCAGAAAGCATCAGCGTCAGGGGTAGAAGGGCTCCAAATTTTCATTGCCACCATCAACTAAAATGCTTAAGGATAAATTTGTTTCCAGCTCACAAAGTGAATTTAAGATTGAGCATATGCTTATGCAAATATATTTTTTATTGTACGTCAAGGAGCAAAAAAGATAGACTAAGATGCAATGAAGAAAAATGTACATGAAAGACAAAAGATAACATGTTGTATACAGTCACAGAGATTAATTATTTGGAAAGTTTCAAAGGAAAGAAAGTGGGTTTTAAACTTTTCAGTAAGATGGGAACATCATCCTGGTATTTAATGCTTCTGATAACGTGTCATTCCATCAATCAGTTATAAATACCAGGCCAAGTTTACTTGCATTTACATCTGGCCTTCTTGAGATAGTTTTAAAAAAAAAAAAATCAGTATCATGATTTTTTCTTAATAAGCTTCACTTGTGCCCTTCACTTGTGCCTGTAATTTTGTACATCTGTGTTACATGAATATTCCAGTAAGTGCATTTCTGGCACGCAGGGCCACCAGGTCTCTTTTTTGTACTTCATTAGAACCAACAGAAGAAACCACAATTTGTTCATAAATATTAGGCAGAGATTTATGTGAAATCCAGCAAATACCTTACTCATCACAAAGTATTTGCCAGGATCTAGGTTCATGAGATGGGGCTGCGATGAAGACTGCAGGGATAGTATTTGCATGCTAACATGGCAAACCCATCATGCTGAACTACGCAACAACTGTATGGTCCATACAAAACCCAGCAGGGGCAGCTTTATATCTTAAACAGGAGCAAAGTCTTAAGAGATGTACAGAATCTCCAATCTGCTAAGCCACATCTTGTTACTTGCTCAAGCAAGAAAGAAAAGAATATATCTTTCTGGAAAGAGACTACTAAATTAAAGTGAAATTCTTAGTTGAAATCAGATATACATTGGGCTAAAAAGCAGAGGTTTCAAAGCACAAGACCTCTAAGTTTGTTGCCTGTGCCCAGAGAAATGTGGCCAAATACCCTAAAAATCAGTGAGGTGTTCCTTTACCTTGGGGGCAAACGGATTGATCTTGAATCAAATAATGGCTTACAAAATCCTTTTCCTGAACTTCTTGTCCCACTGAGTTTCTTTAACTCAAGATACTCTGAGATCTTTTGAAGAGGGGACAAGGAAGGGTGGGTGTGTGCTGTGAATAGGAGGGGACCCTCAGTAAATTCCTATGGTGGCATTTCTACCCACATCCTTCTCCTGGGCCAGCCACGTCCTCCAGCTGTTGACCAGCTGGCTGAGAAGTTAGCATGGCTGCAAGGTTTTGAACACGGATAAAAGTTTGACATACTACTTCCAATAAAGCCAGCAGGCAGGTAATTCCTGTGCAGTCCTGAGAACTTACGTGTGGTATTATCAGAGTCACCACCACACCCATCTGCCTGTGGCACAAAAGGTGGAAGGGAAAGGACACAATGGTAGAAGAAAAACCTCAGTTCAAATATGCCAAAGATTACCTTGACCTCTGGAGAGAAGCAGCTGTCCATCTGTCCTCTGAAGAGGAGAGATCTATCAATCAGTTCAGAACGGTGGAGGCACTAACATAAGCCCAAATCTTGCTTATCCATTTCTCTCATCTCAAGCAGCAAGTTGTCTTGCTCTATAAGGCTCTCCCACTGGTAGAAAGCAACAAAACGAGATGACCTGATAGAGGTAAAGTTAGTGGAATTTGAAAATTGGCAGTTAAGGTTTTGATCACCAATTCTTAGTGATCCATGCAGTGACACTTTTCCTTCAAGTCTTCAAGGAGCTGTTACAATTTGTATGTCATGCCTAAAGAAATTAGGTGGTGAATTCCTGTGTAAGAATGTGAGGAAGTTGTTGATCTCATGGAGTTTGCAGCCTCTTGTGTTAAAGGAAGAGTTGAATGCCTTCTAGCTTCAGGGTGTCATTATTCCTAAACTATAAAATGAATCTGTGAGCTGCAAGTCAGTGTGATTTACTTACCAGTACATGAATTAAGAAACTGACATAATTTCTTACCTCTAGATCTTTCCTAGACACACGTTACTACATTGTAGATACCAGTGGAGAGAAACTGCTATGGAAATGAATCAGGGACTTCAGAGAGTGAGATATAATTTTATTTTTTTTCAAATAGAAAATTGCTCACATCTAGTCCATTTAGACATAGTCAGTAAGTTCCAGCACATCACATTACACCCCAAAACGACAGTGCCAATGACTTAAAAATAAACAATTCTAAGTTAGTGAGTCAATTTACAGAAAAGATTGAGCAGCAAGACGACTCATAACCAAACCAATGTTTAAACACATTTCTAATACAAGCCAACCATATTAAATTGACCTGTGAACAGTGCATATAGCTTCTGTTTTCTTTCCTTCCTTCTCTACTCTCAGAATATATGAAGACCTGCTTTAAATGACTTAAGAGTTTATTATTTTTCTAAACGACTAGAGGCATCATGTTTTTCTGAGGCTGCCCTTCCTCTTCCTCTTTGTATGGCAGCAACACTAAGGTGAATGGACTTTTTAGATTGTAAAAGTCAGGTGAAAAAAACAATCTTTGAGTGATATAACTGGAGGTTTCTGCTGAGTTCCCCTCCTGTGCAAAGCACCAAGAAGTTTGCTTTAAAACTTTTTAAAAATACCTTGAAAGCATTGTGACTCTCCGTTTTCTACAGAAAACTGCGGTAGATGTTCTAGACAGTCTTGTTCTGTGGGATTACATGAGGCTTCTGGGAACAGTGATAAAATCCAGAGATTTTCTCCGCAAAACTGGAAATACCAGCAGATCTCAACAGAGAAAATTAAAATATTTATTGCTGCCCTGCCTTGTCCTACTTTGTGTCAATCTTAAATAACAGAGTTAGTTTAAAAATCAATTGCTCCAATCCATCTCAATAAAAATGTAATCTGAAGACCAGGTATGCTTAGCCTATGAATGACAGAAAAAAAAAAGTCTGATGGTAATCTTGGAACACATTCAAGGATTCTGCTATGTCTTTCCACTGTGATGAAAGACAAATTACATTGTTAAAGGCCTACATGCTATGTTTTAAGTGTATCCCTTCAAGTTATCATAACTAAGAACATTGTTTAAAAATCTTAGTTCATATTTTATTACTAATTATTTACCAGATTGACAAAGCTATCTACTCTACAAGGCACAGCTTTAACCTATACCTAGCTGTTAGAAATACACGTTTATCAATCAAAATCAGAGACAACATCCAAACTGTAAAATGTAACCAGACACTCTTATCCTCTTTAAACAGTCTAATAAATAAATATAAATACATAAATATTGCAGAACAATAGTATATTCTTTGCACCACTAGAGGTATCTTATTTACCTGTGGTCAATAGTAAAACCTTGCTTTTATCTTTAGAAAGGGTATTTTAAATTTCTTACAATACAGGAAAAAACTTAAGATCATTCATAAATTATTGTGACAGGATCCAGTGTGTCTGTTACCATACAAGTACTTACCAAGAGGTTTTTTAGTTTACAGCTTTTGTAACAGGAATGCTTCTAGCTTTGGCAGTACCATAAGCAACTGCTGCAAATTAGCACCATTCATGAAATAATGAGAACATCGAATCTTTTCAGAGCATGAGGTAAAATTATATTCAAAAAGAAACAGTCTTTCAGTTTCTCCTTGCTTCTTCAGTTTGAAAATCTAGTGCATCGTACATACAGTTGGGAATACTACCGATCTTAAATGGCAGAATTATTTCAGTTTTAAGAAAGTACTTAAATTACACCAAATACTAAGGAGAATTTCTGCACATCTGCTTTGCCAATATCTACAAATGCATGTACAAAAAAGATAGGAGATAGTTCCTTTAAGCAAAAAAATATGCATATATTCTTAAGCAGCAAGATAAATGTAGAGTAAATATACCCATAATATTTCCTATCAAATGGTGACATTACAAACTCAACATTTTTTGCTATCCTCTTGAGCAATTATTCTCAGGAAGATCTTTAATGGCTACACCACTCATCACACCCTATGATACTATTTGTGATGTATTTTATCAGCAATTTTAAAGCCTACCCTATAAATACTAATTGGGTCTGGATTACTATTTTTAAATTATCATTTAGCATATTTTAAAGACCTTAATCTGTGACATACAAAAGCTTTTTTTGAGCATGTAACAGTTTTAAGGGTAGTCACCCCTTTGATAACCCCTTATAATTTTACAAAATGTAGCGATTTAATATTGCTTTAACTTCTTGTTCAAAAATACATAGTGCACTAAAACTTACAAATAACTGGAAAATTAATTTCTGACATTGCATTTACAGTAGTTTTAATGAGTGCTTATGTGTCATTATTAGTCAAATGACTCTTTCTCCACCAAAAATAAAAACTAAACTTATTTTTATATAGGGTGCTTGCTTTCTGACCTTTAAATAGTTCACCGTGGCTTGGCTGTACAAAAATATTAACAAAACCACATACAGATTCAGACAAACAGATGGAAAGTAATGCCATCTCAAAATACTGAATGATGTCATCATGCTTCTCAGAAACTCTATACTCAGCATTAAAATAAAATTCCAAGAAAACAACAGAGCTCTGATTTCCCTTTCACAGACCCTGATGCCCAGACAGGTAAATTCAGTCCTATTCTGTATTCCAGTGATCCTTTAAGCTGATAGTGAAATGACTCAGTCTGGTATGAGCAAAAGAACTGCTTAAGAGCTTTTGATTACAAAATGACATGTTTCCCAAATAAACTGATTTTAAATTTGAATTCCTTCATTTTTCAGAAGACTGTATCTCCATGATTTCAAATATTGCTGAAATCATGCTTATTTGCCTGTGGCTGTTTAAATCCTGCTCAGCTGATAGCCTCTAGGTAATATAATGCTTTCAAAGTGCTGGTCGTCGGCTTTTTCTTTCACTCTCTGCTCCTCTAAGGTAGACACGAGTTTGTCTCTTTCTTCAACCACTTTCATCATCTCAGTAAAAATTTCATCCTCCTCATTCAGATCCATCTCATCTTTAAGGCTGTCTAAAAGATGACAAAACAAGAGGTTAAAATCAAGATCACTCTGTTGGTACACTTTGCATTTTAACGGTTGGTGTACAGCTTGAATTAATATTATAGTCAATGACAAATGAAGTCAATAGCAGTTAATATTTTCCATGTTACAGTTCAGGGAAAAATTCTCCTGCATTTGGGCAATTTAAGGTTCACCATTAAAGGCTTCTCACGTCTGGAGTAGATCTTTTAGCAAAACTTAGACTGGAAGGGGTAGAAAGAGCACTATTTGTTTATAAAAACATTTAAGCTGGAGTTTAAATTTAGTTTATAAGGTAAAAAGCCCAACCATGAAATGTAATACCTGTAAGAGTGTTCTTCAGAAAATGTATTGAAAACTGCCATCACTTACAATCCACATGCTTAGAACACAACAGGATATTTTGGGGTATTTAGTGCTATGTAACCCCCCTTCTCCCCGCATTCCTCCTCCCCATGCTCTCTTTTCTAATATCAAATGCAAGGACAAGGCCAAACTGTAATCCCAAGCACCTAAAAGCAGTTCCAAAATACCGTGGTAACCGGTAATGCTACAGTTAACATAAAAGCAGATAACCTCTTTTGTGTTTAGGTGGTTGAAGAAATTACTTCCTATTGCTGCCCATCATCACATCTTAGCTGGATGTTGCTGCCTGCGCAGCACAATTAGGCAATTACATGTGGGAGTGCTTCCGATGCAGTTCCGTGTAAAACTGGGCAGGTTAGCTTAGCTGTCTTCACTAGAAGTCAGACAAGAAGATCTCACAAGTTGCATTTTGCTGGCTGAGCTGCACTCGCAGAAGTGCACAGAAGGAAGAGCCTCAGCCAGCCTGGTCCTTTTTGGAGCAAACGGGGATGCATACAGTCATGGTCCATCACAGTGGGCTAGAGCATACTCTCCCCTTTGACTTACCATCAATAGCCATTTTCTCTCTCAGCTTTTGTTCCAACCTGCTTTGGTGGTCCTCCAATTCTAGCTCTTGGGCTCTAGGTACAATAAAAAGTTCGTTAAAGAATAAGCTTTTTTTCAATAAGGACATATATGTTAATATTATTTCAACCAAGAGATTCTGTGTTCTGTTACCCAGTGTTCTCTCCTCATGGGCAGTCAAGACTAAAAGGTTTGCCTGTGCCTACATTGCCACAGCAACACCAGAAGTACCACTACCACCTTTTGCATTATGTATCAGATTAAGCTCCCTCATACACTGCAACGCGTAAGGCTTTAACCGGCTGTGTTTTGTTGGTGGCACCCACAATGTAATTCTGGAGAGGACTGAATGCTCGCCCACACAAAGAGCCCTGCCAGGCCCTCTGCACAGGAACCGCTCCTGAGGCAAAGGAATGAACACATGTGAACACATCCAGACAGCAACGTTTTGTGTCCTCCAGAGGTAAAAGCAGTCTGCTTTTGCTTTTTTAACTCCGCTTTGCAGACAGCATGAGCAGGAAGCATTGCTGCCACAACACCCAATGACAATTGAAGGGGAAATGAAAGGTTTGGCCCCTGGCAGCATCAGCACAGCTGGGGAGAAATCGGGGTGCAGCTGGAGGTAGTGGCTGGGCTGCAGTGCTGTACACAGCGCGGGGGGCTGACTGAGTGATATGGAAATGATAAATGGCAACAAGCAGCCTGCGCTGGTGTGAAATCCAGGGGTGAGTAATGACTGCTGCAGCTCTCATCGCCTTCCCGCATTGCCCAGAAATAGTGGAGAAAATAGCTGAGAGTCACCTCTGCCTATCTATTGAGTGCGTTTCCACAGAGGCGAGGCAAGGGAGCTACAGCCAATATTGCTGCCATCAACCACAAACAGTGGCATCTGAGACAGTTTTTATTTGCTTGGTGTATCTGCTCGTTTCATTGCTGCAATGAATTCCTAGATGTCCAATAAAAACTGAGATAAACTTGTCAGACTATTTTTCTTCCACAGGAGAAAGTGTCCCAGTGTTCATCAGACCCATGTTATGTAAAGGCAGAGCATCTATATGCTGTACTGGTTTAGAGTATTCTGTAGGATTGAAATAATTGAACCACTGTGAGAGGGAAGGACAAGGAGGGCTCAACTGAAAATCTGTGTTCAAAACAGATTGTAGCTACTCTGGGTACATCTATTCCATGACAGTCTCAAACTGCAGCATGCAGAAAGGTGTTCAGGTGTATTGTGAGTACACTTTTCCCCTCTCCCCTCCCCATCTTTAGTACTAATGCTTGTCCTTACTTACATAATCAGGAGCTCAGACTCATAACGCATTAATTTATTCTTCTCCAGGACCAGCTCAAACCATTCATGTAGCATCTGAGTTTCATCCTTTGTGCCTGAATCTGTTTAAAATAGGAGACTTAAGTGTGCATTACCAGTTTTCCTTCCAAAGCTCTTACCACTTAAGTTCACTTTAAATAAATCCTCATTTGTAAGCCTAGGTGAGTTCAAATGTAGATTTTTTTTTTTTTTTTTTTTTTTGCTGTATGTACCTTCTATCAGTACTGTCTGGATATAACAGGTATAACATTCTTGTCCACATTTGATACTGGACTCCAGCAGCTGAACTGTATGTATAAATGGATATCCCATTAACACAGTTGGACTTCAGGATGTACATGGTGGCAAGTATCAACTTAGTCCCTGCTTCCAGTGGGCATCTGACACATAATCAAATGCTCTACAGATTTCCATTCATTTGCCAACTGGCCTCTAAATCTGCATCTGCTTTGAACGACAGGAAAGACTGTGGGACAGGACAAATCTATTATTACTGTGTGGTTTTGTAACACTTCGGGCCAGGGCATCACTGGTGGGCACTATACAGACACAAAACACGAGATGGTCTCTCTCCCAAAGAGCTCACAGCTTGACTCTGCCTTGCTGAAGAGGAGGACAGATTTCTCTTTCACCAGGTGAGGGCCTTTACTGCTCCTAAAATGCCATCTGTACAAAAATCTTTGGCAATGAAGAACCACTGGGTGTTTTCAAGCGGCAAGTCAGAGCACTTACGTATTCCTTTTCCTTGCTGTCCTTTTTAACACGGTCATCACTTCACATTTTCCGTTTATTTTCTTCACAAAACAAAACCACCCCACCACCCTTTGATGCAAGATTACAGCAGCAGTGATGGCACTGCAAACACACCTCCCACAACGTCTGCTCTGCCCATCCACCGTCTGTTGCCACAAAATAGTGATCACTTGTAGGAAGCAAGTATCTTCCACTACTCCAGGTAGAGGCAACAATTTAGGTGACCCCTTCAGAAGCATAAAACCAACAGCCAGCCCGTGCTCCTGCCTCAGCACGTGGTAGTTGCACACCCCACCACACCGCCACTGCGCGTTGGAGGCAGGGACAGCCGGACCTGGGACGAAGCAAAAGGAGGTGCTGTCAGCAGGCAGGGGAACACAGCTCTCTCCGCCTCAGTCCTTGCAGCACGCTGCTAGATAACCAAGCGTAAAATCCCCATAAACCAGCCTGGCTATTTTCTGTGGATGAAGACTTACGCGATTTCTCCTACTTTAAGAGGACTGCACCTTTATTTCAGATGACTGAGTGTGCTGAAATTTAAGCCTAAAGGTCTCAGGTTCAAGCTCCAGAGATTACAAGAGTATCATTACACTAGGTTACCAAGTGAAGAGATAGCCAGAGTCCTGGACAGCTCACCAGCATTTCGGATGTCTTTCTGTTGTCGTTTTGAAATGTGCTTTGTTCTTGGCCCCAGAAATTACCCTCTTGCATCCACCACTTCAGCTGTCCCTCTAACGTCAAAGCCAGTATTTGACTCCACGCAAGAACAGCAGTTTAAAGCTCCTCTCCTTCGGGCTGTAATGATCTCGCCCAATGGAGCCCTTCAGCAATCTTCCTGAGCAGGAGGGAAATTGTTGGGTGTTTGGGATTACCAGCCCATTTGCGTGCCTTCACCAGGCACTGTCATCCCAGAGAGCCCCTGGCCAGCATCGGAGGAATTACACGGGCCCCTGCACCAAGGAGAGGAGTCACGCTGGCTTGGGTGCAGTTCTGCGATTTCCCATCAGGATTTGACCCCAATCTGAAGTTACCATGAAACAGGAGGATAAAGCAGCAGGAGAGAGCAGAGCAATCTTCGTCCGATTTCTGCCCGATTCCATTAAAACTTGGCAGTAATGCATGTGTTCCTGTGGGATCTTCCAGGTCAGCAAGCGGTAATAAAAAATGTCTTCTCAGAGTGACTGCTGGAGCCGTTCTCACTGGGACATGCCAACGGTAGCTTTTCACAGATCCAATGCAGGGATGCAACATGAGTATTCAGAGGCTTAGGTCTTTGTATGCCACCATCAAAAATTGTCATCAAAATTTGATCTATCTTACTATCAGTAAAAACATTGCAATTGCAGGTATGTGTACATCCTGCACACTAGAGGGTTACTATTCTCTTTTTGCTGTTTTCTTGATTAGGCAAAAAACATTCTTTTTTTAACGTTTCCTCTTTACACCTTAAAATCTCTGTATCTCTAGTAAAAGACTGTGTATCGTAGGTTGATTGAGGTAAGCAGAGAGTAATGCACTTTGCAAAAATGCCACTCATTTTAGCAAAATCCTCAGTGCAAGCTGAAATAAAAATAGCCTTTGTTTTTCCTCCTTCTCCATCCCACTGAATGTCCCCCAAGTGTCCCCAGGGGCATTTTTTCCCCGTAGCTTTTCAAATGTTTGTTAATAATAATGTTAATAGTTATTTAAGTCTGATGGAGTGCTTTATGCCTTCCAAGGGCAGAACAAGCCAACGAAGTCTTTTGCGTAATGCAGTACGACAGATCTTTTTAAAGGTTAGAGGGAAAACAATTTGTGGGTTTGTTTTGTGAGCCGTGCTGGCTTTTTCTTACAGCATTGCTAAAGCAAAAGTTTCCTCCTGGTTTACCCCAGTCTCCTTTAACCTGGATCCCATTTTAAAGTCAGATATTCTTCTAATTACATCGCAGTTTTGAGGGAATGACAGGCTGTAGAGAAGTATTTACTGAACAGCGTTCTCAAAACCTCAACCTTCTGTTCTCCGGAGTCACACAGTAAAGGGGGCTTGGACAGTTTGGGCCTTTTTAGGAACAGCTAAACCTCATATTCCTTATTCCTAAAGCTTTTCAACAAATCTCTTTTGACTCTGTTGAAAGTTCTGGGAAGCCTTGGATATGCTCCTTATGAGATAAAAAACTAGCTGCAACATGTGCAGATATTTGTTCACCTTCCAAAACATGGAGAGATTTCTTAATGTTCTCTCAACACAGATTTTCTTCTTTACTATCATTCTTTGTGATTTGTTTAGTCAATTGATCGGTTATGCTAATTTCAGTGGAAAATCTGTTTCAAGATTTTTATTTCTGTATTTTCTTGTAGGCAGAAGATCTCCATAAGCCTCCACAAATGTCAGTGGAAAACAAAGCAATGGTACATCAGTGATTTATTATTTGGTATTTAGAATGAGAATAAAGGGAATAAGTGGCATGAAAAATTATTCATAGGACTGATTTTTTGTTTTTTTTAAATGCATGAATTGTTGTCACCACAATTAGAAGATCATCAAAGCCTCATTTTGCTCATCAGTCTTCATGGCAGTTGTTTCGCACCCACGCATGTTCTCTTCTAATTCAGTTGAGGAGCTAATGAATAACTCCCCCTAACAAAGGGGCCATTCATCCCAGGTTTACAGAATTATTAGAGGAGAGTTACGTAAATGTCACTGAAGACTAGTGTTTGCAGGCCTGTCTCTAAATTTGGTTATTCACAACCTTTGCAGCTCAATATTCTTGCTGAACTGTGATCGTTTTCTAATTACCTTAATAATACCTATTAAATCACTTGAATTGCATAAGCGCAGACCTGCTTAAATACAACTTAACCTAATAAACACTGGTCATTCATTAAACAATAATGTCCATTATTTTTAAGAAGGTTGAACAGGATATTAAACTCACTGATTCCTGCATCATTACACGTATGTTATTACAAGCAAAGCACTCACATTTTTGGGGGGAAACTTACGGCTTCATGCTTTTGCACCAGAAAAGTTACTGAGACACAGTAACATCCTACGTTTCAGTATCTGCCCTATTTGTAACTGGCCACCAACACACAAACAATCAACAGGGAGAAAAAATAGTACTTTCACCTTAATGAGGGCAATCCAATTACTAAGGATGGGAAGAGAATGAGAAGCATCAATCTGTTGGCAGACAGCCTTCTTTAGGAAATGCGATTGTCAAAACAGCAAAAACAAGAGGTGGCTCTAGGCCATTTATCCTGGTATTCGGTGTCTATCCCAAGAGCTAGAAGCCTCTTGTCCCTCTGTATTTTTGAAATTTCCAAAAAACATCCACCCTTATACAAATCAGCAGTAAAGAAAGAAGCTAACACTCCAAATCTTCAAAGTCATTTTAGCAGACTTTCTCACAGGCAGTAAGGTGGGTGCCATTTGATAAACAATTATGTTTTCATTTAAGAAAAAAAAAATGCTAGCCTTTTAAATAACATTTGAAATAGGTTGGCACTATCAATTATAGGAAATTAGTTAATAAATGTAAAAGGTTAGACAAATGCTGTCTTGCTGAACTGATTAGTTCAGCATTAGAATAGGGGCAATAACTGCTAAGAAATATGGCATTAAAATAGCCAGCATGTAGAGATTTTGCTGGGTTGCCTAGCTAAGACAACAACATGATCAGGTGCCAAACGATATCTAGGTTTTCAGTGTTGTGCAACTGCCTGTCATGAAAGCACGAGGTTCAGCTTTCTAAAACAGAGGTAAATAAAGACACGTTTGCAATCGGGCTGTCAGCTCCCCAGAGTCCTTCCAGCACAGAACCGCAGCCCCCTCTGAAGTCCCTTAGACGCATGGTTCACACTCCCATCCCCGTTTTGAGCCTGGCAGGAGCCCCTAGATGTCCCATCCCTCTGCAGGAGGTCTCCCCAGCTTCACCCCATACGTGCTGGGGAGCACTGGTAAGGCTGGGCCGGCGGGAGGACGCCACAATCCTGGGTGCTTGGGACCGTTGGTTTAGCCGAGTGAAAACCTTGCCTCTGGCCAGGGCCGGGACAACATCCCTGTTATCTTCCACCCATTGGGGGGAAAAGCTGTGCGGTTTGGGTCTGTGCGCCTGCACGCTGCTGTTGCTATAGCATGGCCACCGGCGCTAATCATATTAATGGCATTTCACACTCCAGGAGAAGTCATTAAGGACTCTGTTA
This sequence comes from Gavia stellata, assembly GCF_030936135.1. NCBI lineage: Eukaryota > Metazoa > Chordata > Aves > Gaviiformes > Gaviidae > Gavia > Gavia stellata. The sequence continues at coordinate 11,476,586 of NC_082610.1, forward strand.
CTAGGCACGGGCTGCTGCTGGCTTGGTAACTGAGATATAGCTCCTGGAAACCTCACTGTTCCCTCCAGAAGATGAAATTAAGCTCAGGATGGGATTTTAAAAAATGGGGGGAAAAATGTAGATTCAGGTTCAATAGCAAGGCAAATAATTCCAAATCTCTGATAACCAACAGAAAATTTATAGCATTCGGCATAAAGGTGCTTGAGCTAACAGAGTTTGAGGAAAAGGGTAAACAACGATTTTTGTGCTTCCAGTTATTGGTTCATTTCAGATTTTGCACTGAACTCTATTTCTATGACAATCATTAAAACCCCTCTGCTTTGAAAATGGTTAAAACACCACCACCAAACAATCACACACTGCTTCATTTACCTGATTCTCCTCTTAGTTCTCTCTCCAGTTTGACACCAAAAATCTCCAGAGCTCTTTGTCTTTCCTCCAATTCTTCTAGTTGGCGCTGGACTGCCTGCAAAATTGTAATGATATAAAAGCTACAGACATAGCTTAAAAATTCAGAGACAAAAGATGGTCTCAGTGGTTAGAGAAACAGCTTGAAAAGGTCTCGGAGGAGTCATGGGATTTGCAAACTCATTAAGTGTATTAGGCGCCTAGGCAGTTTAATAATTCCACTAGGTATCTATCCGCATTTTTATGTGGGTAGGTATCGTAGGTACTAAAAGAACCTCAGTTTTTCTGAACTTTAGCTCTCCCATTGTAAAACAGAGATCATAACATTTCTGTGTCTTGCAAGGTGTGAAAAGTCAATACCTTACACGTTCAGAGGCACATATTCTGAGATGCTACATGAATAAAGCTCGTACAAACATTGAAGGTTTGCAGCTAGAAAGCTTTGCTAGCTCTTTTGTTGTCCATGGGGTTTTGTTGTTTGTTTTGCTTTTATATTGCACAAACTTCTGACACAGGGAGGAAAGGGTCTAATAGCTAAGAAGTGATAATTCACTGGCATTTCAGGAAGGACTTCCACATTCACTAGTCCATCCCCTTTCAAATAAGATTTTCAGAGGTGCCATGTGGATAATAGTCATGAAACACCTTAAAAGGTCGACTTGTCAAAGAGAGATGCTCAGCAGTTCCCATTTCAGGCTGTGTTAGGGCGTACCAAGCCAAGCCCTCAGGAACAGCCTCACAAACATGAAAGATGGTTTAAAAAGTTTGGACTTGATTATTTCCACAAAGCAGTAAAATAACAGAAGGCAGGTATGCATCTAATTTTACCTTGAGATAATTTACAGTTCTCAGGTAAAAACTATAACATAATTGTTCTTACTTTGGATTAAATAAGATACTGTTCTTCTTTCCCATGGGTTTTATTCTGTCATGGATTTTATAGTAATGGCTAGATATTAGCATTTTCTAAAACCCACTGTCTGGTTCAAACACAAAATTTCTCTCCTTTTGAGTTACACATTTTGCAAAAGCAGTGATGTCTACAAAAATGGAGATTTCAGCTTCACATCTGAAAAATAACTTATTGGTTTTCTTTCTTAATTTAATATTGGTACAGAAATAGCAAGTGGAAGCCCCATTCAAAACTGTCTACCTGCTATAGTAATACAACAGAAGATGATGGACAAGTCTGCCTTTGAAAAGCCTGCTCTCCCCACTACCATATCTTGATCATCGTTACAACCTGAACTAATGAGATTAAATCTAGCTCAGGTTTCTCTGCCCTATGCTACAGTACAGACACACACACAAAATGCTAATGGCCACATAAGCCGTTAAGGTTTTTGTGTGTGTGTGTGTGTATATATGAGCATAAATATATATATGTGTGGTAAGTGAAGTAGATAAACCTGAAAACTTTGACACCTGAGAGAACACTGTCTGAGGTCAAGTCGTGCGGAATTGCATTCCCAAATCTTTGAACTGTATGTGGAAGTAATAAAACATTAGCAGAGTCCAGAGCTTTTCCAGCGTTTTCCAAAGAGCAGGGCCTGCATAAAGTGAAGTGACTTTCCATCATTAAGAAAGAAAACGGTTGACTTTCACTGTTACGGCAGAGAGAGAACAAAAACCATCATGGTATTTTCATACCCTCCTCTAGTACATGGGGTAATAGCTGAGTTTCTGACATTCTCAGGGACTGATACTATTTCCCCTTTCTATCTCTTTCCCTCTTCGGTGTATCCTTCTCTTATTGCCAGCCACTATTCCTTCTTGTTCTTCATACACAATTACAAAATTATGATGATCTCCTGGGGCACACATGGATTTGTCACATCTAGAGATGCAAGGCCCTGCCACATACATCTTCCTGCTCCTGATGTTTTGGGGGGATTTAAATACAGAAGGCAGTGAGTCTCAGCGAGGAGCAAGGGCAGGTGCAGAGCCCACACTGGGTACCCCCCGTCCTCGCTAGTCACTCCTGGGAGACAAATGGGACATCTGCGAGCTACGTTTTCACCTGTGCTTTGTGAAGCCTCTTCAGCTCCTCTTGTTTAATCAATTGCTTTGTCTCCTTCTCCAGCTTCCTTCTCCTTCTGAGAGTCCTTTTTGCCTACAAAAGAGAGAGAAAAAAAAAAAGGGCAATCAAAGCATAAGTATGCCATTACAGGTTTTCTCAAACCTTCCCCAGAATCACAGAACCATTGAGGTTGGGAGAGACTTCTGGAGATTGTCTAACCCAACTCCCCTGCTCAAAACGAGGTGAGCTACTGCAGGGTGCTTGGGGCAACCTAACTGAAACAAAAATATTCATGTAGAAATATTTTCATGCATTTGCCTACATTGACTTTAAATTATGACAAGCTCTTATTGCAACCCTAAGTGAGTGTGAACTGTGTCTATCAATAAAAAATGTCCAAATCACAAAGTTGACTACATACAACATACCACTCACTATACATGGCTTCTGCAGACATTGCCCTGATCAGGGAAGAAGCCAGACACAGCCGGTGGGAAGCACCAGTGTAAGGAAGCTCAACCCATTTCTATTGCTGTACCTGCTAAGTAGTAAAATTCACTTTGGATTGCTTGTAACATGGTAAAAGGGACGTATCCAAAAGAAACAGCCATCATAGGACACTACCTGAAGCCCTGCGAAACCTTCCCCGATGCCATTTCTCTACTGCCTTATGGAGGGTTTTTGCCTTTCCCTGGGGCACCTCTCGCTGCTGCCGGGGAAGCGGGGCAGCACGTGCGGCAGGGCTCGCCGAGGGAATCGCCTGCACTTGCTCCATCTTGCCCTTGACCCAAGCTATCTGGCAGTGCTTCAAGGCTGTGGTTTTCCCATTTTGGAGGAGACAGAATACATGAGCACCGTAGACAAGACGATTAAAAAACTAACAAGCCAGGAAGCCACTAAAATTTTTCCCACCAAGTTTTGCCAGAGAAAAATGGTGGTACTGGCAAAATAGCAGCCAGAGCTGGCATGAAACGAGATGCTAGGAGGTAGCCGAGAGTAACAAACTGAGCGGGGAACGCGCATCAAAACTGAGTCACTGCTAACGCCCGTGTACGACAGCTGCTCATTCACCCCGTCTCTGGCAGCTGCCCCGGCAGCGCTGCCTTCCCCGCTGCCTGGTCCTGCCTGTCCCTGCGGCTGCCTGAACTGGTGGCAGTTGCTCCTATTCAGTTTTCTCCCATGTCTCCCTTCTTTTCTCTATTTTATTTAAGCTTTATTTCATTCACCATAACATTAGCTTACTATAGATTGTTTTTCCTGTAACAGGAAAGATGAACGATGAATTCTGACATCTCAGCGCACCGTGGCACAGATGTGGCGGTATGTGCTGCCACGGGCTGCTGCGCTTCTGCCTCGTGGCACTTCGCTTCCTCTGGAGCTGGACAACTGGGTTTCCATTCAAAGCCCCACTTAGCTTTCAGCTCGGCTGTTTTTTCACTGTACTGGGCAGCCTCTTGCTTTGCTTTCCTTTTTTTCCCCTCAAAGGCAACAAATCAAAAGGCCACCTCATACTATTAATTCCACTTACTGATATTCCCTCCACAGAAAAGAGGTAGACACATTTCTGATGAGCTGTGCAGGCAATGAAGGCTCTGATTCTTCAAATCCGAGCTGGGTATCAGGAGTTCACTGGTGCTTTAACGCCACCGCCCCTGCCAGCCACAGGATCCGAGTGAGGGCTTGGAGACCGCGGTGTGCAGCCGGCCCTGTCGGTGTGTAGGGTCTGGGTGCGACTCGGTGGCTCACGCCGTCGTACTGATTAGAATAAACACAGCGTTTTCCACGCAACCTGCCTGTAGCGCCTCTCAAATGAAGTCGTATTTCCCCACGGGAAATCTGCATCTGTTTGGTTTAATTTTTTCAATAGTTTGCTTGTTGGGCTACATATTAAGGCCACTTAAGAATGCAGCTTCAAAGTGGCTTCAGTGAAACATGCCTGCTTGTCAAATTAAGACTTTCTCTGTCAACGTTGGTGTAACCTGGGGGAATTAAAGATCCAAAGAGGAAACAGGAACTTTGACTTTTGTCTGTCTTAAAGAGTTTTGATGTGGTTTTTTCTCCATGATCCGTAACCTCCACTGATAAAGCGTTCCCATCCCCACTTCGAGAAATTGCTGTGTGTTTGAGATCACAATTGTATAAATAGAGGCCAACTGAGGAAATATTTTTCTGTTTCCAAGTCAAGGTTACCTTGTGTGTTAATGAAGGCTTGGATTCAAATTCATCCTCGGAGGAAGAAGCAGAACACTCGGTAGCTTGTTTTCTGACAGGTAGGTGTTCGCATCCTAAAATGCAGGCACAAAATAGTCAGTGAAGCAAAAAATACTGTTAACTTACACAGACACTTTGCACCTGCCCTGAGTTCTAATCAGCAGCACCTAGAGCAATTTGAAAATTTGGCTGATGGCATTAATTAAATTTTTGATCCCTGTCAAAAACTCTGTCTGAGTATATTTGCTTTTTTTCAGGTATTACATACAAATAAATTAATTTCTTGAGCACCCTGCATGTAGCATGCGGTTCTGAACGCACTCAACATTCATTAAAATGTATATCTGAAGTTAGCCATATTACCCAAATGATTGTATAAGGCTCACTATACAGTGTAATTGAATGCAAAAAGTCTGAGCCAGCTCTTAAACAAATTACCCTTATGTGGCTTGTAGCATCTGGCACCCATTTTTACTACATGACATCTGCTCAGTGTAAAATAGTTGGCGTCAGAATGTCTGGTCATATAAAAAAATCACAAATGTAATCAGAAGCAAATGGACTAAGAGAACAAGGCTTTATCACACAGCCTCATGCAACATAAATATTTCATTAATTATGTCTAAACAAACGTCACTTATTTTTCTGCTTTAGGAATATTATCACATCATTGAACTGTTGATTAAAATGCCATAATAAGTCAGGAAAATCCATACATCACAACAATGCACTCCATAAGGAAAACTCAAAGGCTGCCTTTGGAAGAAGCATGCTTTCAGAATTATAAATTAAATTACATTTAATTGCAGCAATTTTATCATGCCTGGTTTTCCAGCATCTTGTTTCAACTGCGTGTAAATATTTGAATTTCTTCTTAATTTGTCTAATTCATAGCTTCATTCTCTTTATTTCAGAAAATAAAACTGCTTTTGGAACATCTGTCTCTACGCTTCAACCTGCTACAGGGTTAATGATTAACAGCTGGGCAACATCTTGGAAACGTACATTATTTAAAGCTAACAGTGCCATTTTTCTTTGTATCTTCGAGGTAACAGTTGGCTTTCTATGTGCAAGTTGTATTCACATTAAAATCACTTCCCATTCTCCCAGTGTAAATGTTGCTTCTTTGCCTTGTCCTGGATCCAAGTCCTGAAGTAGGACTTCTGTCTCAAAACCTAATTTAAAATCAGGATCCATGAAACACGTTCATCCCAGGTGATAAAGCAATGAAAGCAAATCCAAGTAGTTTGAGGCAGAAATTCTGATTTTGCTCAGCAATCTCAATTTTAGAAGCACCCAGTCCTTGTGTCAATGAAGCTGCAAGCTCAGAGGGTCCAGTGGAGCAGACCTGGCTCCTGCCCTCCTCCCTGCAGGACAAGTCCTTGGGCAGAAGGAGGTCTCGAGCCTCTCGGGCGATTCCCCTGCTCCAGAATTGCCCAGGCTGCCACCCCACCCCTCCCCGCACTTGGAGGAGGGACACAGCTCCTGCTTGCTGACCTGCTGGGGACTCACGGTGGCTCACGATTGCTGGGGTCACACCGGTGCCATGCACTGCCCCACGCTCTGCGGGCAGGAATGCAAATTCAGGTGGGCCCCACCTCTGCCCCTGGCAGGGACGGACAGCTGTTAAGCCCTTCCCAGCGCACGAGAGGGAGGAAGGCATGGGGGGTACCACAGCTACTATTTCTTTTGAGGAGTAAACTCACCTACCTTGCTTTTCACTGTGCAACCCAAAGTTCGCAGTAATTACCCTGTGGTCAGGCAGCTGGTGAAATCAAATTCCATAATATGCAAGCAGCAAACCTTACAGCCTGGCAGGGCTGGAAACACAAGTAATTACGCGCTCCCTTTCTTCTCTCAGCTGTGGGAATAAGTGACTGCTTCCCCGTGTCCTCCTCTTTGAATGATATCAATAATTTAAAAAGCGTTGCAAGGTCTAGAGGAAAAGCAGCCGCTGTAACACAAGGGCACCTGCCTCCTCCTCAGGGGTGTGACTGGGGAGCTGTTTGCCTTTCTGGGACAGAGAGAGGGTCAATGGCTTCCCCAAGGACTTCCAAGGGCCATCTCATGAGCATGAGGAAGCTGATGTCTGTGCACGGAATAGATTCATAACATCCGCAGTCCTCCCAACGCTTATCTGCTATGGAGCCAGGTATTTGCACCTTGCTCTGCAGAGAAAAGCCGTTTAGATTGCTCTGAAATAGCTCAGCCTTTCAAGGGACGTGGTACCCACAGCCCTGGGAGACAACAGCCACCCGGCTGCGATCAACAATGTCCTTCATCGTCTCCACCCAAGAAGCCTACAGGACGAAGGACCATGTGAAACCACTCGGTGATGAGGCATCTGATGGATCTACCTGTGTGCATTGACAGTTATGGTCTCTGTCACATTTATTGCATATACATTTCACAGCACTGATGTTCTCTGCTAATACAATGTGGATAATTGAAGCATGGGCTGCTCCAAGGAGGTACCCGGAAACACACAGCAAAGAGTGACAGAATTGGGATAAGAATACAGTTTTTTGGCTCCCAGATGTATGGTCCTGCCACATTTCAGGGAGATAGAAACAGTGGGCCAGTGCTTTTCTTTCAACATTAAAAGGGCAGCCACTCAGTGCTCTGCTCAACTATTTTTCTTTGGCTATTTCCTGGTGGGAGAGATCAGAAATATGCTCTAGAATGTACCCCAGATGCAAATTTCAACTTCAAGTCAACTATAACAAGCATAGTAAGAAATTACCTCACTGAATGAACTTGCTTTATGCAGAGCTAGAGAAAAATACCACAAGTTTATTATATTTTTGAAAAAAAAAACCCACCAAACAAAACCACTCTTCCATATTACAGCATCTATATGTTCTATTATAGATGATTGAGCATTGATCTTTCCCATCTCCAAAGGGGTGGGATAGGCAGAATTTAGCCGCCAGCTGTAAGGATTTGGACAAGGAGTTCACACATAAAAATGTTCAACTTAAGGACTTTTACACTTACTGGGTCATTTGAATCTGGAACTTAGAACTGCAATAGTAAAGTTAGATAATAATAATTTGTCTACTCGAAATATGTCAAGCCTTAAAGCTCAATAGCTACAGAAAAGATCCAAAAATATATTTTTTTTCCAAATATTAACTCAACTCTTCTAGACTTGGGGTTTCTCTTTCCAGCCATCTCATTCCTTCAAAAATGGGAGTTATTCATCACTTATTTCTTAAGTACTTTAGCGTCTCCCTAACTTCCAAATTAACATATGTTATACTAGAGCTTTTCCTCCCCAGTTAACATGACTTTGGATTATTGGGAATGGTTAGACATAGTTTTAGTTCTTAATTATAGAGGGAAAAAGAACAAATATTTCTGAAATATTTAGTAATCTATTCTTGATTTCTACCTCACAATAGCTACTAGCAGTTTGGTCGAGAGACCTTTCCAGCAAACCTGATTTACAGCTGTCAAATCACAGGAAACAGAGTATTAATTATTACTGTTATTAATTGTTATTGAATCTGACAGCGTCACAGAATATGCTTCAAAGTACAAAGTTGGAGGAAACCTCCAATTCTTGATACTGGGACTTGGTATCCTCATATGTGTATGTTGTAAGAGGTAAGAAAAATTACATCCATAAAATTAAAATTCCTTCTGCAGCCTTACAAAGCCTTACAGCTTGGTCATCTAAGGGTGGGTCTCAAAGACACTTTGCTTTGGCCTAAGCGCACTGCCATCGAATGCCATCGGCAGTAAAACCCTCGCTGTATTCAGAGGGATCAACAGGACCAAAGTCCAGTGCTTTTGAGAACCCCTCTGTTCACGTAAAAATCCAAGGTACTGGTTTTCCTAGGAAATTTGAGGTCCTCTGAACAAAGAAGGAGGTGTCATATGAAGAGGTTAAGAAGGTGATACCTTCTCTTAGATGTGGGAGCACTGCTGATTGTCCTGGAGATTTATAGGGACAATCACCACTGCTGTCACTCTGCATGTCACAGCTCACCTCCCTTTCCTGGGGTGTTTTTGTGCCACAGTAATGACTGTAGTCTAAATACACAGCAAGTCTTGGAGCAGGAACTGTTTTTATAACATAATGTTATATTAATCTCTTGGCTTCCTCTGTAAGTGTCCAAGATTGCATATTTTTATAAAGTCACTGGAGTTAATCATGACCACTTTAAGTATTTGAGAGCTTTACAAAAGAGAGAGGCAAAGCTACACATAACTCTTGGGGCACTGGTGGCCCAAACCAGATGGGAATTTGCATGAGGCAGGAGATGAAAAGAAAGGCCAGTAGAAATCAAGAGTGGGCTTGGTTATTTGTCTTCACATTGCTGCTTCTCCACAGATTTCTCAGGTGTTTTAGGCATGTAATTTAATCTTGCAGTGCCTCAGTTCCCCTTCTAAAATATGAAACCACTGACATAACTGTTCTAGCTGACAACAACATTGCAAACACACAGACTTCCAGTGGTACAAAGATGCAGTAATGGGAACCATGTATGAACCTGAAATATTTGCAAGCAATCCCTTTTCAATCTATAAGTGCACAAAACCAGCAAAGTGAGTTCCTAACACGTCTAATGTTCTCATCAGCTGAATTGGTTGTCCTGCATAATGAAGTGAGCCATGTAACCAACACACAGTCACAAAGTGAGTTATCACAACTCTCATCTCATCTAAGGGATGATTCTAGGAACATTTTCACATGATCCCTACTCCGTCAGGGACAGAAGTATTCCTCCCACATCTCCATTGTTATCAAGAAGCAAACCCAGAGCTCACAAACATCTGCCAATAACCAACCACCTTCATGGGCTGGTCTTCAGAAGGTCTGTCTGTAAGTCAAATGTAGCCTAAACCCTGGATCCACTGCTGCATCTCATTACAAGCACTGCTGACTGCAACTCTCATACAACCTGGCTTAGCTCTCTTTTTACTCTTGTTTTTCTGTGGTGTTAATTATTTTTAGTACCTATAACTAACATGGCACTTTGGCATTTTTTTAATTTAAAAGGACAAGTAGGTTTAGGAGAGAACAGTTAACCATCTGATTGATCAATTATATTGATCAAGTTTTGGGGGTTTTTTAACTGCAGGTTGGGACACAAAGGAGGAACCAAAGGACAAAATCCTCAAAGATATTTGTGCTGTAAATCAAAAATCTGGAATTGCACCTAGAAACTCTGGTGTGGCTATTTGGGGATATTTGTATATTCTACAGGCAAAGTTAGGTAGGATTTTATTTTTTTGAAAACCAATCTCTTACTGAAAACAGTGCATGAACCCCCATTACTTCAGCAAGATTTGTCTAGAACCCACAGAGGTAGTCTGTCCAGCCGGATCTCTGCGCAGCCCAAAATTTCCAAGTGGCTCTGAGGAACAGCTCTTACGAAACAGAAATAAAGTGTTAGCTAGAAAGCCTTTAGACCAGGTCTGGATATCAGAAACTGGAATGACCCATATGGAAGGCGTAACTGCAGGCATAAGTTTGAGCGACAGGCAATCTGCTGCTGAGTAATTAAGATCTCTGCTTCCTCATGCTGAGCTTCAGCTGGTGGCTGAACACTTGACAGGAGATGACAGAAGGACAGAATATAGTATTAATTTGGACAGACACCTGGGTCTGAAATGCAGAAGTCATCAGCATAGGAAAGACATCTGGACATGTATTTGCAGATGAAGTAACTAAGATAAGGTGTAGGGAAAGATGAGCAACATAACATAGCAGTAGATCTATAGGGTGAGACTGAAGGTCCTTCCAGTCTGTCTCCAGCAGTGGATGCCTAAAGGAATGCTATAGGCACCGGGCAGTCATATGTGATTCCTCCCCTTAACACTTGCCCAGCCTCCAAGCATTTTTCAGTTCAGGAGCTTTCTAAACTGGAAGTGGTTTCTAAGCATTTGGTTAATCCTCAGTGGATCTCTCTTCAGTGAGCTTGCCCAGGCTCATCTCAAGCCCATAGACTTTTATCACCCAGCTCATTCTTTGGCTCCACAAGCCAACAGTCCATTGAGGGAGAAAACACCAGTGTAATGTACGACCAACTGTACTTGCTCAGAACAAGTCTCTCTGGCCTCAGACAGGATAGAAAAACGCTACTGCAAAGAGCCGAGGGGAGTATGAGAAAGAGCCTCATTAAATTGGTTTCTGCAAGGTGCTGGGAGTATTGGTTTTTTCTTTAAAGAAAAAAAAAAATTCTGATATTCACAGTAAATTTCAAGAGAGAAAAATAATGATGTGTAACGTGGGCTAAAGCTCGTCATCAGTTCATGACTGAAGTTTGCCAAGCCTGGGCCTCAGACAAGTGCCAATATGCGACAGAAATGCCATTTTAGAGAGCCAAGCAGGGCTTGGCTCTTCACCAGTTTGATTTTCTCAAATACGAGTGTTTGAAAAAGTTCAGGGATCTGCAATGTCGAAACGTTGAAGACGACAGTTTACTGGTCAAATGGCTAGATCAAAGCTGCATTTTTTTCTTCTGAACAGACTTTGCAATGCCTATATTCAATAATTATAATAATTTAATAATTTCTTCTTTTGGCTTGCACAGCAGAGGAATGCAACACACATTAAACCAGCATGTTTTTCCAAAATATTTAAAACATAAATAAAGTATAGCATTATTCAAACCTAACAAGGTCTTTTCCCATTTTGGTAGGAGCACAACATACCAATTATTGTAATACATTTAGTTAAGAGCAAGTCAGCTTGGCTTAGTTGATGGGTGATGACTAGGTGTAGACGCAGAAAAAGCCTCCCATTTAAGATCACAGCGTGACAAGTGTGAACACTAGCAACTCTCTGTGGTTTCAAGTGCAGTCCTTAGCATCCCCTGGCTCAATGGGGATGCCTGGTTTTGCAAGTTGTTAGATGAAGGATGCTCCAATAATCCAATCCAAAAATTCAGGAATGAGAGTAGGAGTTATTCTATTGATTTTAATGAGCTTCAGATGAAGTCTCTCATATACTGTGTATCTTCCTCACAGTATGCAGTAGTTCTGAAGCAGAAAGGATGCAAAAAGGATCTGGCAGTTCACTGGGAACATTTCAGTGACTTCACATTTTACATACAGATTGTTATTTTAATGCTGCAGTACAGCAGCAATTTTGGGGGTACAGTTTGGGTTGCAATTTAATAACAAAACAAACAGGTATGTCAATAAAATTCAATGGATTATTTAGTTAAATTACTGTGAATTTCTGCAGTGGGCTGGTGGAAAGATGGATCACGGAGAAAGACAGCTGGGTACAGCTCTCGTACCTCGTATTTCATACCTGAAACTGTGCTGCACTTAATTCTTTCTGAGCCTATGTTCAGATTACTCAGGTTGCTCTTTGACATCAATATTTCTTAGACTCATCTGCAATTTTAATACTAACCTTGTTCTTGCAAGCAAACATGAAAATTGATGCCTTTTAATCACTGCCCAAATAGACGCACAAATAGGTCAGAGTAGGTCAATAAGGTGCCATCTCCTCTCAAATAAAAGAACAAGGGGACGTTAATGACACCGCAAAGCTCCTAAAAGTGTGTCTACAGTTTGGTCACTACGAGAGCGGGCAGAGCTGAAGAGACACCTGCTGAGAAAGCTCACACACAGAGCAAAGCTTCTTGCTATTGCAACCGTATTGCTTCAGTCTCTGAGCTCCTCATGGAAAGGGTAGCAAATGTAGTCTACACTGCACTGGAGTTTTCTGTGCTCGTCCTTCTGCTTGCCCACTGCACCTCCCCTTCCACAACACACTCGGTGTCACAACAGCAGCTGCTCTGCACAGCATCCCGCTCTGCCTCACCGCTCCTTCCACCTCGGCAAGTACATTTTCCTAACCCAAACACGTGTGAACACCAGCGAGCAGCCGATCAAACGTGGTGCGCTCTGCTTGCAAATCCACTCTGCTCCTTTAAACTAGAAGCAACTCCTAAACCTTAACCAAAAAATATATTTATTAAGTCTTCCTATGTAGAAAGTAACTATAAATTAAACGTACAATATAGCAGATATGTGTTTGCGTAATCACACATAGGTCTTTTAAATGTTAAGTGATATTACCAGAAATAAATAATTCCACTCATGCCCTCACCTGTGGAAGGATAACGTAGCTTGTCTTCTGGAGAACGGTCCTTCATGAAAGGCAGAGATGACATGAACAAATTCCCTTCTCTGTCACGAGCTTTACTACTTAGTCTATCAAAGAGTGACCCAAGGCTACCCTTCTGTGCAGAGTCATCCAGAGTGTCCTTGGAGGTGTTCTTGGGCTCTGGAGATGAAAGAAGGAGGTATTTTTCATTACAGATAAATATGTCATCCATGGGAGCCCCTGGAGGAGTCTCTTTAAAGGTAAACTTTTCTAGGAGTCCTGGGACATCCTCCATCCTAGTGCAATATGATTTCTGAGGTACACTGGTCATCTTGGAACGTCTAATGTGAGGACTGTAGACTGGGAAGGATACCTCCTCTCTGTAATCCCTTGGAGATCTCTCGTCCGAGCTGACAGAAAAATAAGATGGACTTGAGAGAGGGCTCCCATTTCCTAAATATTCTCCTGCCCACTCCCCTACGTTAAGCTTCTGTGGCTGAGTGTTATTTGCTCTATTATTGTTACTGTTCCTTTGGCTTAGGGAATAGCTAGGAGTACTGGGGAAGCTGAAGAAAGCTTGTTCTGAAGAGGCTTTGACTTTGCTGTCTGAGTCCTGCTTTAGTCCTTCTGGAGATGAGGTTAGAGGCTCCAAAATGGACCTTTTGATCACATTGGCTATGAGCCTCAGTGGAGATTTTGGCCGGCCACCTGCGTGCTCCCTGGCAACTGCATCTGGGCTCCTCAGAGCATCTTTTGTGTCAACTGGCAAAGCTGGTGGAGCATCGTCTCCAAATGAGAGAGGCACAGGACAACCAGATAGTTTGAACACATCTTTTCTCCAGTCAGTATCCTTCTCCTCTGAAGCCCCCAGCGCTCCTTTGTTTCTAGACCCTGGACTGGTTCCACCTGAGTCCATCCTGTTTGAATCATACGACAAGGATCGCTGTTGAGTACAAAGCACCAGCCTCTGTTTTGCCTCCTTTAATTCTTGCTCAAGATTTTCTTCTGGGTGCCTTGTATTTTTGCCATCTTTCTCTTTCAAATCCAGAGATGACAGCACTTTTGTCTTCCTGCTAAAATCTTCTGGTTCAGAGGTATATTTCAGGTTTTTTTCCTTCCAGCCCTGGGCTGTGTACGTCCCAATGTCACCATCTATATCTTCAGGCTCAGAAAAATCAGCAGCCAGTGTCCCCTTCCTGGGAGGAGTCCATGGAGAACCTCTAGTGCTGCTCTGAAAAGGACAGTGGGGCACATAGAGGCGGACGTCTTCAGGCATCTCTCTGGCTTTTTCTTTTCTTTGAAATATGGGGCTGTAGGGTTTGAAATGTCCTCTTGTAACTTCTGGTGGTTTCTTGTGAGAAGCCAACTGTGAAGTGCATGAAAAAAGATTATTTTAGTGGTTAAAAATATTGTTTAATGTATCTTTTATTTCAATGTAATATTTTAATCAATTTCAATCTTCACATAATACTAATAAAAATAATTTTTACTTTATATGCACATATATACACACATATATATGTAGGTGATAATACAATAAGAAGAAAAGTTTTTCTCCCTAAAGGGCTAATATTTCTCTAGGAGTGGAGATCCAATATGCTGGAAATTTTAATAGTCTAAACATAATGTTATTCGTGCTAAGAATCTGTCATATATTTATGAATTACCTTTAATATTTTCCTCAGAAAGAAACAGTCCTATCTACAGGAAAATAAACAAAAGCAAATCTGCTCTATTCTCCCATGTGCATTCCAGTTGCATCAGCTTCGAGCTCCCAGCAAGCGCAAGGGACCACAATCCATCCTCTCCACCTGCTTTTGTAATATCGCATGCTTACATAGCACAGGTAGGAATGAATGAATTGACCCAGAAGAGTTTGTAAAATGCAAGACAATAGTTTTAAAAAATCCAATTCATTCTCCCTTATGATTATTTTCCCTTTGGTGAAGATTTAAATTCATTACTCTAGCCAGCAAACTTTTCTGCTGGAGATAGTAACAAGGATAAATGTCCACATCATCTAGCCAGCAGACGAAAACTGGAGGGTCTTCTTCCTTCTTAAAAAGGAGGCATTTTATCCTCAGTGCTATGTGATAATGGATGGTGGGGAGAATCAATTCCGGTTTCCACTTATGTTCCAGATTCCCAAATTCACATGGGTGAAGCCTGTAATCGGTCTGATTTCTCGTTTCCCAGAAGCATCAGAAGGAAGACAATAATGATTACTCACTGCTTCACAGTTGTATTTGATGACTAAAATTAATAGTCCAGGATCTCAGATTAAAAAAATGAGAAACATCGATAAACAAATAAACACCCTCTTAATCCTCTCTATTTAGAGTAAGAAAACAGCTGCTATGCACTGCTTATAGAGTGGGAGCTGCAGCATGGAGTCACCTCTCCTCGAGCGCAGCACAGCCAGGCAGCGTTGTGCAGCTCTGCTCCCCTGGGACGTTCCCTTCCTGGCCCTATTGTCCTGCACCGGATTTCAACTACCACTGTGGACGTGGAGGACTTGGATTTTTTTCTAACGCAGACCTGAGGTCAAGCAATTTTAATCATGTTTAACCCGGGGGTGAGGACAACGGGCTAGGACGCGGAGGACGTGGGCTGGTCCCCACTCCACCCGGCTCCGAGTCTGGGGAACGTCCTGCCCTTTGCTCGGGATGGTCGGTTACAACTCCTGCTGCACCGGTGCACTTAGGGCAGGCCCACCCTTCCTTAGCCTTAAAAAAAAAAAAAAAAAGGTAGAAAGTACACTGGAAATCCTACATTCCGAAGGAAGGCGAAGATGCTCCTGAGCTGTGGGAGGTGTGGAGCCAAGGGCCTGCTGCAAATTAAGAGAAGAAGTCTTCCGCCCACTGGATGCAAGGGCTAAATGTTAGACACAGGTACACCTAAGTCTAAGGGCTGTAACAGCCTGAAATCCCCAGTCTCCTACGCCAGGTTTCCTCTGGCTGGCACTATGTGAGCCCCTACCTCGGCTCCCAGATTTGCTGTCCAAGGCCGGTGCTGGCACTTGCCTTTTGCCCAGTGATGCACAGTGATCAAGTGGCATTTAAGCCACTCGGATGTGATACCCTCTCACCCCACCGCTGCTGGTACCTGGCCTTGCCCGACATGCCACACGTTTCCATCCAGCCCTACAACCATGTGGGCAGACCAACAGCCAGCTCAGGAGCACCGGAGGCAGAGATTTGGGGGGTTTCCTCTCCTTTGGGCAGAAACTGTGGCACAGAGGAAATCCCAGCGGCAGCTAAAGCCCGTGCTGTGAGGGAAGGGCAGGGTGGTGATGCCTACACGTTGGCTGATGCAACAGGTTAGTGCCTAAGTCTCAGTGCGATTGAGGTCTGAGTCCCACAGAAAGCAAATGCCACCTAGCCGTGTGATTTGGGAATGGTTATATCAATCAGAGCATCCAAG
Organism: Gavia stellata; assembly: GCF_030936135.1. Lineage (NCBI taxonomy): Eukaryota > Metazoa > Chordata > Aves > Gaviiformes > Gaviidae > Gavia > Gavia stellata. The sequence goes on from NC_082610.1 coordinate 11,492,722, forward strand.
TCTCTTCCCTATGTACAGCACGGGCATAACTCCAACTTTTGCTGGTTTCTGTGAGAACCAAAACTATTTGACAGAGCAGAGGATGCTCAGACAGCCTGCCAAGAGCAGACATACCCCAACGGTAGTTACACTTGTTTTGCTCTGCACAGTTCTCCTTTGTACCTGTGTTTGGGAGTGATCCTCTCCAGGACCACTCTGACAGCTGGCTGAGCTGTCCTTCCAGTGTAGCCCAGGTTTCTTGCTGGACAGTAGAGGAAAACCTGCCAGAGACACAAATTTTACCACCATATTTGTATTGCTTTTGTCTTAAATAAAGTTTGCAAGAATGAGAGTAGAAAGTTAAAAAGTCATCTGGATACAGTTGTACCTGAAGATCTGACCTACAGTAATGACGTTTACGGCCTCGCTCACACGTGTGTGTGCACTGAGCCAAACACTTGTTGACATTTTCAGTGGTGGACCTGAACTGCTTCCACTTTTTGGCTGGACGCAGTGAAGCAGCTTTTGAGTTCCAGGAAACTTTCTGGAAACCAGCACTTTTTAGAGGGTTTTCAGGCCTTAAAAGCAGAGGCTGTCGAAACAACCAGCAACTTCTGAAGCTTTGGGTAGTTCCAAGAAATGAAGAAATTGGATGACATCTAAGAGGGCTGTCCATCAGAATGGGAAAGAAATGGGAAACACAACCAGCTGCAGGTGGTAAGGACAGAAACAATCCTGCGGTCTCCCAAGCCAAGCCAACGGGCAGCACGCTGGGGTTTCTCCTAGGATCAAGCAAGGTATCGAGTTGCTAAAGGTCTTGAACCAAAACTAGCACGGACAGACTTAGTCCTGCTGGAAAGAAAAGTAGGGAGGTAACTTGCACCTGAAGGGAGACAGAAGAGCTCTCTAATATTCGTACCTGTGGGAATTTTACATAATTAATAATCTTTGGACAGAAGAAAAGTATCCCAGAGCCAACATATTACCATGTCAAGCTTTAACATAAGTATATTTATAGCTGGATTATTAACTCCCAAACCCAATTATTAGTTCTGAAACCCACAAAGGTTCCCAAAGCAAACTTTGGTTCTTCACGTAGGGATTAAAAGCTGCATAAGGACAAAAGCAACACACCAGAGAGAGAAGACAGTTCCTGCATGCGGGCTTCAGAAAAGGCAAGCCAGGGAGAGAGGCCAACTTTCCTTCCCTCTCAGTGTCCCACCTGTGCGTTCCCAATCTTGATGCAATTTGTTACATTCAGTCAAGAACGGAGGGAAACGATGGGCTGGAGTTCATTAAGGAACTCCCATAAGGACCAGCAACGAGGGGCTGAACTGGGGTAAACCCAGCTTTTGTCACCTGGTTAAAGGGACACCATAACTCTGGTCTGCTGCTGGTCTTGCTTTCTGTATCTTTTTGCAATGAGTTTTTAGGGGAGGGAAAAAGAAAGAGAAAAACTACCCTTCAAATAATTCAGACACATGGAGAAAGTCCAGTGATGGTCCTCTCAGAAAGCAGCATCAAACCTGAGCTACTCCATCTTCATTTTCACAGCCTATCCCCACCCTACACCGATTCTCCGTCCCCAGTACGAATGCTCCTCCTTTCCTACCCACACACGTCGACCTTTATATTCTGTATAGTGAATTGACCGTGGGAAAAGATAAGAATCCAGAATGAGGATGAAAACCCACTGTTACCTGTATAAGTGAGCCAGGAGGGTTTAGCCTGATCCACTAAAGCCCTTCACCTCCTGACATGGGCAAACGTCACGGCTCAGCACACCGAGGGGAAACGCAACCACTGCAGCAGCGACAGCCATAACACTGATGAGGGCTTAAAACCCCCAGCCCGGGGGTCCGCAGGGTAACGGCACATGCCCGCGGGAAGAACTACTTCCCACTACAACTCTCGTGGGCATGTGTTAGCTTACAAGGACCGGGCCTGCACACGCGAGAACATTGCTTCACGCAAAGCCGCAGCTTGCTGTCACAGAGATAATGGATGTATGCCCACCAAGACGCTGAACTCGTATCTACAGCTTCACATTCAAAACAGGATTTATGAAAAAAAGTTCCCTGGGGCACTATCATGATCTCCTTGGCCCAAAAACTACTCGAATTGACCACGATAAATTAAGAGCCCGGTGTTCCCTGTGGATGTGCGACGGGGATTAAAGATTTTGAAAGGTAATATCCTGCTCCGAGCCTTTCAGCCTATGTAACCGTGACACTGATTTCCTTCCCTTGGCCGTGTACCTTGTGCTGTTTATGAAACATATGTGTTTTGCGAAATAAGCCTGAAAAGGAGGCAGACTTTTCTTTCATGTGACTGTTGATCATACGAATTCTTGTAACCAAGTATTAAGTGGATTAAATATAGAAACTAAGATTTACAGGGTTCCTCCAGAGAGTAAGAAGTGCCTTTATTCTGTTCCCAGTATACGCTGAATGTGTTTTACGCCTCGTTTGAACAGCATTCTTGAGGTTCGGACAAATGCGTGCAGCGTGTTGCTCTCCTCTCAAAGGCTTTTAGCTCCCTCTAGAGCCCTTCGGAGCCACACCAAGATTTTAATAAAATGATGGGAAAGTTAACTGGCGAACGATTGAGTAATGCACTTGCTGGTAACAAGCTGTAAACGAGTGGAAATTAAGAGTGACCTCCGGTCTTCTCTTCTTTCCTCTCTCAGTCTTTCTTTTTTCCCCCTCAGACCTGGAATAAGCAGAATTTTTGTTTGATCTTTTAAAAACTGAGGTCAATTAAGGCAAGATTCTAAATCCAAGCCTTTGGTGAAGCCAACGCTTGATTATAAGCCAATTCCCAAATACTGTACAGTGCTCAGAGACAGCCCTGAGGATGGCACAGATGCCACGAGACTCTGAGGGCACCCTGCTCTGCCTCCCTGTCCCGGGCAGGGGACAGCCTTCCTGCGGGTGGGACATCCCATGCGGCTGCCCCAGCGAGGCCTTGCAGAGCAGAGCAAGCCCTCCGCACCTCGGAGGTGCAGTTAATCCCAGGGAACGCAGTCCCATCACGGCCCGTCTGCCTGTCCGTCTGCCACAGCTGCCTCTCTGGGGACATGGTCACGGGAGATGGTTTGCTGAAGTTGAGCTTGGTGGGAGCATCCTCTCAGGACTGCGAAACAGCCCTGTGCATCCTCTGCTGAGATTTACTGAGGCGTCCCAGGCGTGTGGCACCGGGGCCTCCAAGGGACCGCGGGGTCGGTAGTGGCAGTGCTCACGTGTACCTGCAGGCACCTGACGGGGATGCAAGCCCTGTGCCAGGAAGGAGAGATGCAGCTTATCTCCTCTTCTGAGATACAAAAACTCATCCCACAGCGGATACTTGCCGATCATCTTGAAGCTTGTTTGTGCAACCAAACCAAGCAAGCCAAGGCACCTCTGCTTGAATGCCGGTCCCATAACAGACATGGGGAGCCTACTTGTTTCAGGAGCAGAGCCCTTAACTACTCTGAAGGCAACTGGGACTCTGAGCAGCAACAGCAATCTCCCCCATTGCAGAGGGCAGCTGAGGGCAGGGTTAAAGAGCAGTTGTCACCACCATTCCCCAAAACTTGCTGTCTCCATGCCCAGAAACGGTAGCACACTGTCACATGCACAAATCCCTCTTTCTGCTGCCGTACATTCATGTTTTATACTTCAGGCTATCAACCCCCCAGCCTAACAGATACGACTGCATTTCTAACCGAGTTTTGAGAGGGTTTGGGGTGCTGGTAAGCTCACCCAGCTCCCATACAGTATGATCGATCCCAGCAGATACCTGCGAGCCCTTAGCGGGGACTGGGCAGGCACCATGTGCACTTGCAGAGGGGCTGTGCCGAGGCTGCCTGGAGACCCTGTTACAAGCAGCAGAGGCGTGACCGGGGATGGCTGCCTTGTTTTGGGACCATAGCCCAGGAGGATTACTCAGATGCAGCCCCGGCTTCACAGAGTGACCGCGCTGTGTTTCAGAAGTGAATTGAGCACAGACCTGATTGCTGTTGAAATCACTGCATTCTTGTGCGATTCCCACGTGCAGAGAGGGGTCAGCCCAAACCAAGTGAAACCGCTGGAGGACAAGAACTGATAATGCTCATTTTCACCAGCTTACCTCTTGGGATGGCTGTTACTAACCCAGAAACATCACTTGCTTTTTCCAACAAAAAAAGAGGCAATAGGGTACCTGTAGATGGGTGTAAATAAGCACCTCCAGGAGCATTTCTGATAAGTGATACTCAAAATGTTAGACCCATCATTGCACCTGAGCAAAAGCAATTGGCACATGCAGGGCTAGAGACAATACGTGGCTCTGGGATAGGGGTGCATTTTCTCGGCTGGAGAATTAGAGCGGACACCACTTGCTGGTGGGTGAAATAATGTAGGGAACAGTTGTACAAAAAAGGGATTTGACCTTTTCAGGACAAGAAAATGGAAGAGAAATATTTGTTGCATTTTAGATCTGTTTTCTGTCATCTAGTGACCCACAAATACAAAACTTTTAAAGGAAGGGAGGAGAAAAAAAATATTTAAGAGTCGGGAAAACGGAAGAGAGCAAAAATCGCTTCTCAGGCTTTACTCACTCATTTGGAGCTTTCTTCTCCAGTGCTGATACTTGTTTAATGCCGCGAAGTGAAAACTGTTGGCTCTCTGCAGCGCTGAAGAGAAACGGGAAAGACACCTGGTCAGCCAGCGTGGCGCAGGGCAGAGCGCGAAGGCAGAGAAGGCAGAAACCGCGCGGGGGGTGAGCTGCCCAACCGTGCTCCCCGCGGCCCGGGCCCTCCCCGCGGCGGCGGCCGGCAGGGGGCAGCGCGCACCCGCCGCCCGCCCCCGCTGCCGAGGGGGGGGGGGAGCTCGGAGGGAAACGGCTCATCCAGTGCCGCTCGCTGACCGCCGGACCGGCACCGGCCCTTCGCCCGGTGAAGTCGGCACGAGCAGACGGGCAGGCAGGCAGACAGACGGGCGAGGGGACAGACTGAAGGGTGAAAACTTAGGGATGCTGCAAGGCAGCTGGGGGGGTGCAGAGCTAAGGGAGAGGCTGCGGGGGGTCAGGCCGGCGCGGGGCGGGGGACGGCGACACGGGCAGCCAGGCCTGGGGAGAGCGCGGAACTGGGGAGGGAAAAGGACAAAATCCTCCAGTGACTGCACGAGGTCACACGCTGCTGGGCACCCTCTGGGGCCTGCTTGGTTCTTTTTTCGCCCTAAACAAGGGCTTCGTTATTCAAGAGTCAATTTAAATAGTTGTATGAAACCCCCTCTTTTCTGTTTGGATTAAAAATGCATATATGGATGTGGGGGTGGGGGGGGGGGCAGGAAAGAATGAATGCTGATGGCCTTTTATTTTCTGCAAAACCAACTCTTTGGCTGGTTTTAGTACATCTTTTAGTTCTGACCTTCTCCAGCTCCAGAAAGGAGTTTCCAGTTGGAGGCAGGCTGTTCCTAAACCTCTCCCCACCTCCCTGCTAGCTATAGCCCTTCCTCCTTGTGCTTTCACTAGAGACAAAAATTGTAAGCAGCTACTGATAGAAATACAACTTGAATCAAGGAGAGCTCTCTAGTGCTTCCCAACACCACCCTTGCTTAGGCAACGCTGCAACTATTGCATCGGCTGCTAATAACGTCCAAACATTTTACCGGTGGGAAAACATTCATCCCACCCCTGCAAGCAAAGCACAAGGCTTAGTTGTGCTAGTTTACCTTGCATCATGGAAATGCTGTTTCAGTTACTGCACCCAAAAGGCAGAAATCTCCCCCAAAAGACACCGTTAACAGGTACAACCTGGCCACATCGCAGGCAACAGCCTCCACTTTGAAACCTCTCCTCCCAGCCCAGACTTCAGTCCTCAGGAGAGGCTGCGGGAGCATCCCTGGGTTGGGACGCTGCTTACCATCGGCAACTTTGGATGTTTTGGGGCTTTCCTCTGGTGCCACAGGGCTCCTGGCGAGCGATGCCCACCGCCGGACGGGGCTCGGGCAGGTGGGGGGCTCCAGCAGCGGGGTCCGTCCTTCGCTCATCTCTGAGTTCGACAAGTCACCGTTAAAATCAGACTCCAGCTCAGAGCTATGGGGAAAAAAGGGCGAGACGGAAAGAAAGTGGGACATGGCAGAAGACGCACGGCATGGAGGTATGTGTTCGCCTTCAGCGCAACATGCACCAGTGTCAGCTCTGACAGCCATGTGAGCGGCAGGGAAATAGATGTTTTGCAGCCAGAGCTGACGTCCTTATTTTGCTTTTTTCGTTGTCGTTATTACAGGACTGCAATTTGCAGTCGGTGCTACACAGCTGAGATATCCCTATTCCCATCAGACTTCTGCTGCCTGGATTCACAGCCATGACCGCTGCGTTCGGCACCTGGAATCAAACTGGCAGCGAGAGAGACCTGGGGTGAAACACCACACTGCGCAGTTAGCAGGGACGGACCCTCCTGCCCTCAAGGCTGTACCAGGATGGAGAAAGGGAAACAGCAGCATTTGCAATGCTGTAACCAGCCTAGAAGCAAGGCATGAGGGTCAAAACTCTAGACTTTTCAACCTTTTTCCCCACAGATTTTTGGAAATAAGAGGCACGCCATAGGGAACTCGCAGGAGACCAAGTCCAGGGCAGCCCGCTCCGACTGGAAAGTGGGCTTCACCGCAATGCAGATGCCTCTGCACGGGCACTGCAGGCAGAAAATAAAGCCAAGGTGGGTGAAGAAATGCCGAGGGAGCGGGAGGCCCTCCTTGCCTTCAGCAGTTTGGGGAACCCATGCTGGAAATCACGCAGCACCCGCCGCTTCAACCCCAAGGTGACAGATGACGCTGTGCTGGCATCCGTGGCCTGGGTGAGACCTCTGTAAAACTCAGGCATTTTGTTATTGCACCAACGTCATTTCTTATCGTGCACCGGACACCTCACGGAGCCACGGGGAGGGCTTTGGACCGCAGCGAGAGGCTGCGCTTGGTCCTGACCCTCCTCAGCCAAAGTCCTGACTGCACTCCCGGGTGCTGCAGTACCGGAGAAGGGAGCGCAGGGCAGAGGGGTGAGGGCGGCCACGGGCCCGGCAAACAGGGCTTCCGCAGGCGGGGGGAACTGTACACATTGGTCTCAGAGGAGAAGACTGAGTGAAGTTACACGAGCAGCCTTCAAACATGCAAGAGGTGCTCACAGGGAACAAGGAAACAAACTCTCCTCATTCCCGGGAGCCACCGGGACAGCCCACGTAACAGCGAGCGCAGTGAGGCACCTGAGTGGATCAGAGCGGCAGATTTTGGGATCCCCTTCCTTAAATGTAATTAAAAATATGCCACGCAAGCACGTGTAAGTGGCACACACCTTGTGACCTTGCTGCTGGGCAGGAGAATGACTGTTTTAGGTGGTAATTAGTCCCTTTCCAATAATAATGGGATTTCTTTCATCTCTAAAGGCCAGACTGGAGGGAACAGGCACTTTCAGGCCTGCTGATGTGACTCCCTTCCCACTGCCATAAATAAGTGTGCCATCATCCCACTCAGCCTCTTTTTAATGCAAACAATACTGCTAACCTAATTCATAGATTTATTGTGATGATTAATAACTCTACCCTAAAAAAAGAGGAACTTACGCCATGAGCAGTCCTGTTGGCGCGGCAGGAGAAAGCTATTTCGTGTTTATATAGCACGGCCTTGTAGAAAGTAAAGATTTATTATAACAGCCCAAGGCACAGCCCAGGAGGCAGGAGGAAGAAGAGTTAAAGGAAAGGCTGCAGACAGTATAGAGCCAGCCTAAATGCCATATGGGTAGCGCCCAGCAGTCCTGCACCCCTGCTTCACCCAGATTAGAGCAGCAGTGCTGGGGGCCGGGGCCAGCGAGGCAGCGAGGGTGGGAACACAGCTGCAGGTGTGGTGCTCTGGCGGTAAGCCTTAAATTTCACCACTCACACACTCTTTTTAGGTGTCTTTCAAGCTGCGTCAAACATACATATATCTATATAAAAATATAAATATATGAAGTCTTTGATAGTTGAGATGCTGTGTGGATGGAGAGATACCACACTGAGAATGGGCAGAGTGCCACACAAAAAGAAAAAGACCTGCCATTAACATTGATCGATATATTTCTGTTTTAAAGAGCAAAACGTTTATTTTCCTTGGCTGACAAGGAGGTAAGTGCTATAGTACAAGGCTTCTCGTCTAATCTCTGCTTGATAGGTGGTCATTATTCACAATTACCTAAAGTTTGAACTCAAAAGCCGTGTCACCGAGCTGGTTGTTTTCCCCATCCCACCGAGTGCCCCACAGCCAGCTCAGCAGTGCCATTTGTCACTTGCTATTTCTCTCGTCCCCCCTTTTTAGGCAGGGGCTGCCCTGCCGGAGTGGTGCGAGGCGAACGGTGCCCAAGCTGCCGCAGCAGCGGGAGGCTGGCCTCGGAGCCACTGGCACCAGCCGCGCCGGTGACGGATGTGGCGTCGCCCCTCGCGCAGCGTCCCGCTGGCGGGGAACCAGGGGCCTTGCCATCCAGCCGCGGGAAGGGAGCTGATCCCTCAGGATCAGAGGGATTAGCCGACTCTCAGCGCTGCCCACATGCCGGGGGGGCACCACGAGCCGGCGGGTATTAGCGAGGGATACAAGCACATGCTCCGCAGCGGGGGTCTGTCGAACAGGTAGGAAACCCTTCCCCGAGCTCTGCGTCCCCCATGGGGCAGGAACCCGGGAGAGGTCCATCCTTCCCCACAGGAACACCCAGACCCACGCGGCAGAGCACAAACGCCACTTAAAACCACTGCAGGGAACAGCAGAAAGTTGCATTTCTCCACAAGCTATACGCAACACCATGAAGAGGTGCTTAAAGGACATCAAGAATTTGACTGAGCTTCCTTACAGAGCAATAGCTCGGAGTTTGCAACAGCTGGCTTTAGGCTTACCTTTTTTTTTTTTTTCTTTTTTTCCCTCCCCCTTTTCTTTGTTATTTCTGAGTAAGGAAAACTGCTTTACTCAGGAGATACCAATCTAATCTTTAGACAGAATGAACTCCCACAGAATCCTGCCCAGAAAGCCTATATATTCTAATTTGTATGCAGAAATCAGGCTTGCTCTGACAGCTCCCCAAGGATCATCACATTTCAGATTTCTTAGGAGTGGGCAGGCCCTCAAAGGCCTCGAGAGGGGCCCGGGGTGCAGAGCGGCGTGATGATGCCCAAGGTGGGAGGCGACCACGTCACAGGATGCACCTTTTGCCACAGCACACCCACTGCCTAATCCCTGAACTGACCTTTTTTGGTACACGAACAGCTGAACCCGGGCTGATCAGAGCAATGTTTTTCTCTCTGATTCCGGCCCCCGTGTGGGATGCAAATGTTTGAAGATTTCCTGCAAAGTGAGTCATGTGTCTGGGGGATTTATGGCTGCGGTAAAGAATAATTGTTATTCTGAGCGGTTTTTCTTTTTATCCCCCCCCCCCCCCCCCATATGTACATTCAGTACTATATTTGTTATGTTTTTCCTTAGCAATCCAGAGAAAACCAAGCTGCCCTTATGAGTTTTTTATAGGCTTACTTGTATTTTAAAATACCTGCTTGCATCACTGGTGACCATGACTCGGACAGCGAGAAGGTTGTGCTCGGTCATCTCCTCCTCGGGGATGACCCTCACGGTGGCCCACTCGGGCGAAGGGGGCGAGAAGCAGCTCTCCAAGTCACGGCGGTCGGGGATGCTCTTTGCCTTCTTCGGGGAGGTGGGCTCGTCAGCCACGGGCAGGCAGCGGTCTGGGAAAGCACAAAGGTGACAGCGGGGTGTTAGGGGAGGAGGGGGTCTGCGGGGGGGACCTCACCCCCATGTTCAGGTGGTCCTTGGCCACCGCCGGCAGTTTCCATGTGGGGCCCCGTGCTGTCCCCGTGGGTGCAGGTGAGCTGCACACACTTACAGCCCAGCACAGCAAGAGCATCCCTTTGCCCGGTACAGCCCTGCCGGGGCTCGTCAGCTGGGGTGCAAAGAGAAGGAAACTCCGGGGGCAGCCTCAGCTTTGGCAGCTGCAGGTCCTCGCTCTGCCCGGTGGGACGGCCATCAGGCTGGTGCCCGGTGGCGGTGGTGACAAAGACATGTGCCAGCCACGCAAATAGGGATTTATGCTCTCTTTTCAGGCCCCTGATGTACATACGCATGTGGCAGGAGGTAGATGGACAAACCTTGCTTGGACGGCTAAAACTTCAGCCTTTTATTGCAAGTTTAGGTCAATTTAGGACAGTGGGAGTGAGCAAAATAAACACAGGTTCTTCAGAAGGTTATTTCTGAGTGTGCACAGCAAATACAGACACTGATTTGGGAAAAGCAGAAGAACCAGAGCAGTTAAACAGCATGATCCCTGAACTTCGCATTCAGGTGGGAATAAAGAAAAAAGCCACGTTTCCCCTCACTCATCCCAGGTGATGCAGGTGGAGCCAAAGGCAGGAGATCATCTCTCCCTATGAAATCTGTAATTTCTGAGCAACTTCATTTCTTCACAACCCCCTGCACAAGCAAATACAAATGTATCAGTGGCACAAGTTCCCCTGGGCCTTGGTGCAGAAGGGACAAACGACAAGCTCCGGGAGAGTGGCTTTGCTTGGTTCACCTCCCACGTGTGCTGCTTTCGCCACATTTAATTCAACACTGTTGCTTCTAATTTACACCTGTATAAGTGGAAAAAATCAGACCTGGGACATGGCTTATTTTCTCATCTATTAGAGCAAACTATCTAGTAAACATCAATTAAACTCCTCTTTAACTTGCAGCTCCTCCATTTATTGCAGGAGTGCACTCACCCCTGTCCTCCACCTTGCAAGGGTTTTTAACTCGAATGCCAGGCACTTGCACAGGTTGAACACAGCAAACAAACCCACCAGGAGCAAGAGTGCTACAAGCAAATCCCAGATGCATCAGGATGATTATATATACACTGCAGAGCCCGAGCGCTGGCCCACGGGACCCTCCGGAGCAGCAATTCCCCGCCTGCAGTCCCTGCGTCTGTCCCCGGGCCATCGCACACGGCTGTTCACTCGCACCCGAGAGGCAGCGGCCGCCGGGCACCACTGCTCCCGGGAGCCGGCACGGCAGGTATTGCAGGTGCACGACCCGCACCATGCTGAGCTCTAACACCGTCTCAGATCGCTTGGTCCATCCATCGCTGTCCCCTCCCCCTGTTACAATTTCTGTGGAGCTGTGAAACAAGGTCCTCAAAACAAGCTGTGACAGCAGAGCTACGCCTTTATTTTGCATGATTCAGGTAGCTCCCAGTCTCCCCCAGAAAAAGAAAACTGGTGTTCTGAGCTTCTGCACCTCTCCCAGTTACCGTCTGTGCTCACCCCCTTTCTGTGTCTGAAAGCGACCACCGCCGCGGAGCGCCCAGCTGCTGGTGGCAGGGACCACTGCTCTACAGGTACAACTCTGGTGCTGGCCAGGTAAAGCTCTCTTGCTTGCTCTCACAGACTGAGTAACACAGTTTTGCAGTCTTTTTTTTTTCCAGCAGTTTTACCGATTACGCTTTTCCCAAGCGGCACAGAGCATTGCACTTTTCAAGGGGCTGTGGTGAACTCTGGTCATTCACCCCTCATAAAAGTCAATGTATTTTCCTGGCTTGGAAACTCCTCAAGACTTCACTGCTCACAAGAGTTTTGTGTGTTTTTCTTTTTAAATTCTTCTACTTCTATGTACAAGAAGCCAAGGAGGACAGAGGAGTGGCTCGCTGCTTCTCCAGAGCAAGGTGCTCCCATGTGAAAACACGTGCTCAGGCTCTACATGCAGCTCCCTAGCACTGCAGCAGCCACGTGTTCCTTGACCACAGAGATTTCATTTCTTTTGGGAGACGGAGGAAATTCATCCCTCTCTGATTTTTATGTCTGACTTCCACTTTGGCCCAGCCAGGCCACCCACCCCAAAGCCGCTCGCGGGCAGTGCAGAGCAAGCCCGGCAGCAGCGTGGGAGTCCACAGGCACGGCTGCCCGCAGCGGGGCAGGGCTACCGTTCCTCGCACAGGGCACGAAACCCTCATGGGAATGGCCCCCTCTCCCCCAGACCTGGGCTGGACCACAACGTGCCATTTCTACTCTCCTAAAGCAAAGTGGAAAGCAGTATCGTAAGCCAATTTGCAAAACCCAAGTCCTTCAATTCGACTTCCTCCTTAAAAGATGCTGCATTTTATATGAAAATCAGAGCAAGCAAAACCAAACAAAGTTTATAGCTCAGTCTATAAACTTGGTGCCCATGCTGGCAATAAGCACTGCCTGAGGTCACTGCAAGCAGCTGTTGAAGAAAGTCGGTTTTGCCATTTGCTTGCATGCTCGGTACGTATTCCCTCCCCATCCCGCACATTAATGCTTTCCCCGCCACGCTAACAGGAAAGAGGAGAAAACATGTTTATGACTAACAGACACACAGCTGGAGAGCATCGAAACCCACAGCCAGACAGACAGACTACCTAAAACGATTCCCAGCATGGTTCCTGAATGTGAACAGATTTCAAGTCAACAAATCTCTCTGCAATAGCCCATTACACAGCCAGTTTTTAAGTCATTATAGACATAATATCAGAGCTGGTGAAGGATGTCAGGATGTCATCCAGGCCACCGGATGACGGTGATGGATGGCACTGTCACCTCTCTGAAGAGTTACACTTCTGTGCTTGCTTTTCTTTTTTCCTTTTTTAATTTTTTCTTATCATGGTATCTTTCCTTCCTGAATTCTGCACCTAGAAGTGGACTGTCTTAGGAATCTGTTAGACAGACGAGTCCTTCCTGAGCAAGATAAGTTTGCATTCACAGCAATAGTAATCAGGCTTAAGATCAGTATTACCATCCACCCTGACCTAGTGAAAGGCGTCCCTGCCCATGGCCAGGGGGTTGGACTAGATGATCTTTAAGGGTCCCTTAAAAGTCCCTTCCAACTCAAACCACTCTGTGATTAGGAAGCAAAATTTGTTTAATCAGTATTTGTATTGTCTGATATAAAATTGAATAAACCACGTTGCACTCAACTCCCTAAAAGCAGAAAGAAACTGGACCGCCTTGGTGTTTCAGTGCGTGGGACACCCACGTGCACGCATTAACTCAAACACTGGGTTACGAGTTCTGCAGGACATTTGAAAAGATTAAAGTTAGTACCGCTGTTTCTCATCACAGGGCTGCACCTTGGGTGACAGGCTGGAGCAAAAGGCAAAGATGCCCTGGACGCCCAAGTGTCAGAGGTTTTTTGTAGGCTCCGATGACGTTATGCAATTTAACGGGTCTCTCCTAAAAAGCAGCACTGGCAGTGCACAGGCACTGTGCGGCGTGGTGAAACGCAGCCCGGCGAAGCACTGCGGGCTCCCGCAAGAGAGAGATTTTGATCCCCAAGAACAAGAAGGGTGTGGACCAAATATAGAGAGCAGAGACAAGCTGTTGCTGGATTCATGTAAACACCGTGGAGGAAGAGCACAGCCAAGTCAAACAGAAGCCTGGAGGCTCCGCAGGCATGGAGTCCGCCTGGCAATTATTACCTGCCCCTCCACAGCAGGGCAAACAAATCCCATCGGCCATCAGCTGCAAGACCCCACCTCACCGCTGGCCGTCACTGCCGTTAATTTTAAAGGAGTATCAAAAATGAGAAATATAAAAATGATCTGATATAAACAAGGAATTTAAAAAGAAAGCTGGCACTTCTTTAAAGCTCTTATTTTGCACAAAAAGATAAGAAGGGCTGTCTGAACTGATTTCTCCTGAAGCAGCCCAAAGGCTGAGTACTTACACAAAGGTGAGGCATACATTTATGCTCTTGAACAGATGCAAGGCTAAGTAACAAGCAGCCCTCATACCCCTCCATGCCAGCTGGGAGCCTTGCACCTCTCTGTGCATCCTGGAGGGCCGCCCACCCTCGCAGCACCAGCGGCCAGGTCCTCAGTGAGACATCGGCACAGTGATGCTGAGCGGGAGGACAGTGATTTTTTGGACATCTGGCTCCAGGGTGGAAACCAGACTCTAAGTCTCAGTGCCCCGATGCCTGTCACACTGTACGTCGAGAGTTAAGCACCTCGGACTGGCACCTCTGGTGACCAGTGCAATTAACTCTGGTCACACACCGAGCTGGCTGATAAACTGGCCCTTTTGGAAGGGGCAGACGGAGCCTGGTTGGAGGCTGAGCTGTGCTCAGGCAGGGGATAAGCCCGAGCTGTTCCACACTTCTGGACACATGCAGTAGCTCTCCCCGCTCTCTGGGGAAACTCAAGCTCTTGCAGAAGGATTGAGGTGGACGTTCAGCTCCTAAATCCAAGGCAGTGATTCCCACGTAAGCCCTGAGATACCTAATTTTGCTAGTACTTAAGTCCTTTCATAAGCCTGTGCCTGCCTGTACTTACCACGTTATCCTACTTCTTCACTAGAGGACACAACAACGGCCTTATTGCCAGCCCCAAAGGGGAAGGGGCATGCAGGTGGACCAAGCCACTCACCTGGGACTACCCAGGCAGCCCGTGATGCTGCAGGCACCTCCGTGCCCAGCTGGTGCTCTCGCTCCGCACCAGGTTTCCTCCCCAGGACAGGAGATTTTCTATTAGAAGCTAAGAGACTGAATCAGAGGAATTGAATTTTATAAGATAAGCACATACAATGTAAAAGCTGGAGAGGCATCCGGCCTGCGGGACAGAAAAGGGCACAGCCCCGTTTCCTGCCGATGCAAACTGGTGCTGTGCCACTGATCTCCGTTATCAGAGGACAACCCAGTCGTCAGGAAACAGTCACTCAAAATAGCATTCACGTAAGACCTGACTTCATTTCCGTCCTGCTCACTTCAGGTTCCCTACTATCTATGTCTCAGCATGCTAAAGACCTCCAGCAGTGAGTATGCCTACTCTGTAGTCACAGTTCGGACTGGAGTCCCTACTAATCGTTTGCCAAAATGTTCAAGTAATTTACTGGGGGGGCATGGACAAGCCGTGCAGTGGGAAGGCATTAATTTTAGGTCGCAGTCAGCCGACCAGATCTGTCATGCAAGCAGGACTGCAGGGACAGGCAGCACGCACCAGAAGTATCTCGCAGCGCGCTGCTGGCCAGTTAAAGTGGAAACGTCCTGACAACAACTGACTTGCATTTTAGGTGCTAAAGTTTCCTAAGCTAGTCAGTATGAGTAAGCCAGGGAGCTAACGTAGTAATTTCCCAATGCTCCATGTCCTTTGGTGCTTTCCTGCGCACGTCCGAAGGGAAGCGGGCGGGCAGGGCAGCCCTCCCGGCTCTGCTCAGCAAGGAGCAGCAGGTCCCCTGCAGCCTGCACAACCCCGTGTTTATGCGGTCTGCTTTATAGACTGCATTTACACAACTGTAACTTGCTATCTGAAGGTCTGGTGAGATTAAGAGAATAAGTTTTCCATTCCTTAAGCTGTTGTTAACCTCCTCCTTATGTTGGAGGAGGTTTCTGATGATCTTTCTTCCTCATCCATCACGCTGCCCCAGCGCTTTGTTTTGGCCACACCATTGCCCTTTTCATTAATCTCCCGAGTCTCCTCTCCCCTGCCAAGCACGCTGTGCCTTGCCTGATTTATCCCCTACCTCCCCCTTGCCTTTCCCCAGCAGCCCCTCTCAGGGTGGTGTTCCAGCAGGCTCCCGGGTGCTCCTTTCCTTCCTCTTCCAGCTCCAAACCTTGGCAGCCTCACCCAGCTACAGGCTGGCTCTGGTATGGAGCCGGGCAGTTTCTGGGGCCAGGGACACCTTGCTGGCTCCACAGCAGGCGGACCTGGCCCGAGGCGAGGGCTTGGAGGGGCTCTGCTTGTCTAAGCAATGAGAACAGCTCTGTAGCACCACAAAACCAGCCTCACGCTTCCTCTTCCAAAACCGCGTGACAAAACCATAGGTCCCAAATCGAGAGCGGAGCCTGGCTCGGTTGAAGCACACCGGCCGGTGGCTGCACTGCACTGCCGGGCACAGGGCGGGCGGGAGGGGGTGAGGCCGTTCTCACCCTCGCCAGCCCAAGGGCACTGAGCACACGACAAAGGGCACGCTGCGCCGTGGTGTGGGCGACCGGCCTGAGGAGAACGCGCTGCCTGCCCAGCCACAGTGAGTTTATTTGCTGTAGTACCAGACTGCAGCCCAGCAGGGCAAAAAGGTTGTGGCTTTTTTCCTCTACTTCAACAAAAATATGAGTTTTTGCTCAGGTGGTTTGGGTTCGGTTCCTCAGTAACATACTTTCCTGAACAAAATAAACAAGTTACTTTAAAGGAATTTTCCAAAGGATGCAGAAACCCAAATCCTACTGAATTTGGGAAAACCTCTGTTTTAACCTCTCTATCCTCTGCTGTCCATGTTCACAGCAGCAATGCTAATGCATCCTCCTGTCCCTGCTTCGCCAAGGTTGCTGGCACAAAGGGCAACTCAAGGTTTTCGGAAGCCTCCCTTACGCAGAGTTACAGCTAGAAAAAACAATGCATAGATCTAAGGCCCTTTAATATGGAAAAAAATTTGCAATGCATCTTTATAATGCGGAGCAACACTCAAAATACTGGTGCATTCACAGCAGCAGCCTCAGTTCTGTTCAGAGAACAACCCCGGGGCAGGGACGGCTGGTCTTGGTGGCTTGGTGTCCTGGGGCAGCAGCATTTCCGCACACAAGCTCTACCGTCCGCCTCTTCGGTGCAAGTGTCTCTCCTCAGCCTGAGCACTCCTGATCAGAGTCATTGACTGACTTGTGCTGAGAGCAAATAACATGGCTTTACGTTTTTTTGGGTTTGGGTTTTTTTATGCAAGCAATGGAGCTTAGCTGCCTTCAGTTATTTAAACAGCAGCAACACAGTCAGTGGTTTCAACAGAACAATCCTGTATTCATCTGGCCCTCCCACTCAAACATGATGAAAAATTTGGATAAACAATTTCTCCTTTGTATTTCAAAACCCACCTCATCCTCCTTGCACGGGGAGAGAAACAACTGTTTTCCTTACAGGGAAAGGATTTATAGCTAAACCGCGCGGTAACTGAGAAGTGTCCCTAAAGCTTCATCTGCCGGGCTCGCATCGGGGTCGGCGCTCACCCAAAGGTCAGAGCTGTTCAAAACTCGCTCCAACGTACTGGCTTGGCCAAACAGCCCCTGCAGACCCCACCGCAAACCTCTTTCCAGGAAAACACACTTTTAGTCTCTATTAAGTGTCATGCCAAGTTTTCTCAATTCAATATTCTTCCACTCACCAAGAGTGCTAGCTCACCCTGGCATTTGAGAGACAGCAATTTTTACGTCATCAGTGTCTTAAATGAATCAGAGATGCAGCCTGTGAGGGGCGAAGCTGTTACAAGACCTCCGCAATGCTGGGAGGGTTTACAAAACTTGGGAGGTGTATGGTTAAGGAGTACAAATCCTCAGTTTTTCCCCACAGCACCAAAAATCCAAACACCATGATCACTTACTCACTGAAGGTAAATTAGCGAGAACATTTGGGCAGCAAGACCATCTTCAGCCAGTTAGTGGCTTCTGGGTGGACTCGCAGGAATTCACCCAGCAGAGACGGCGGCTGAGCCGACTGGACCCCTCAGGGAAGTCTGTGCCAAGGAGCAGAGAAGGCAAAGCAGTGACCAAGCCTTTGGGATGACATGCCAAGGTCCTGCTCCGGCCTGCCAGCCTGCACCCAGAGCCCAGCCCTTCAGAGCCCTTCGTCCCGCTGTAGGGGGAGGCCGGGCTGTAGGAAGACGCTCCCATCTCAGCTCTGCCGCTGAGCAGAAGCCGGGCAGGGCTGGTACCTTGGCAGCGGCCTCTTTCGAGCCGATTGTCAAACCTGAGAAACAAACTGTAATTTGTTTATGGCTCAGCAAAGTAGCAGCCTCTAATTAGGAATATAATGATGGTTTTTGGAGGTCCCTGTATATACAAGTCCAGCAGCAGCCCTCCTGCAGGAGTTCTGGAGACCTTTCCCTTCATCTCTCCGGAGACACTCTCCCTGGCCGAGCCCTGCAGAAAGCACACAGGCTCAGGGCAGCTCCCCTTGAGCAAATTCAGTGTGGTTCTTCTGCTCACTGATAGATCACTGCAACTGTGATTCTCTCAATGACAGGCTTGTAAAATCCACATGCTTACAAAACAACAGCCGGTGATGATCCACCATAACCTAAGAAGCATTTTTGCCTTTTTTTTTTTTAATTACTTCTTATGACAGCATCCTCGGTGGTCTGGATGCATTTCAGCATCTAATAACACCTTTGAGCAGCACCGTTCTCCGGCAAAGGCTCTGTGCCTGGCAGGAATGGCCAAGGAGGGAGCATGGCGGTGAGCCCACGTGCGCAGTGCTGAGCCCCAGCTCCGCAGCGGGGAGAGCCCTGCAAGTCACCCCAAAGCCCAGAAACGAGGATGGAGAAATCTCTCAGTATGTGGGATCAGGGACTTGGGGATCTCAGGAGCTTTTGTGAATACCTCAGTTTGCCTTTCTCCCTCAGGTACGAGGGCAAAGCTGAGAGCCAAGCACAGCAGCGGAGAGGTCTTCCTTGTCTGTAATATGCTGTGTATTACAGACACGAGCTACATGAATATCCTTAAAGCCCCGAAAGCTTGCAATTAGTTTTGTTAGTCATTTTCTCCTGGAGTGATTTTAAGGCAGTTTATACCCATGGAAAATACAGGGCAGGTCTCCCCCACAGCTACCAGGCGCCTGTGCTGGTTTTGCTCAAGCTAAACAGGAGCAGCACGGCTGCACGAGCCTGTCGGCCTCGTGCTGGAAGAGAGCAAACCCCTCCCGGCGTCGCAAGGCATCACTGCCAGTCTCCGCGGGGACCCAGGGAGGGTTTGCACGGGGCACTGAGCTGCACAGACCCAAATCCGGGACTGATGCTCTCTCGCAGACTCAGCACCACCACGCACTGCCCAGCGTGGCCGGGCCATGCCTGCTCTTACCGGACCGCTCCGCCAAAAAGCTCAAATCTCAGAGCTGTTTACTGCCCCTCCGTGACTAACAAACTGCTAAATGGAGTCTACCAGCAGGCAAGCTCCCTCTGCTACCGCAAAACAGATAAATGCATCATCACATCCCTCCTCCTGCACCCAGAAGCTTTGCCAACAGATCAGCATGATTTAATGAGGGAAAGGTGCTATGTTACACGCTGCTGTCTCACGCACACTGTGCCAATTCAGCGCTGCACAGAGAAGCCCTGAAACCCATTTCCCTGTTACGCCATGCTAGAGGTGCAATTGCAATGGCTTTTGCTTAGCTGATGAAAACACCATGGTCCCGTGATGGTCCCTGGCATGGGCCCCCTTCAGAAACTTGCGCGGGAGCAGCGTGCCACCGCTCACGTGGCAAAGGGGAGGCCCTTTCCAAAGGGGCTTAGCATCCACCCACCCGGGGCTTCGCAGATGGCTCTCAGCACCTTCTATGATTACCATTTTTAAGGTGCTGATCGCTCCAGAATCTGAGTGCCCCCACCGATAAAGCCAGGGCCAACAAACAGACGTAAGCAGGAGATGTTATTCATACTGGTGAGCCCCATTTGACAAGGCAGCCTGACTTTCTGTACGGGCTGCTGCTCCTGAGTCATCTGCCAAACCAGCGTCAGGCAAATCACATTACTGTGACCTGACAAGGAGATGACAGGGGCTCGGGAACCAGCCAAATTTGGGCAGAGCCAAGCCCATGCTGGGGGCAGCTGGACCAGGTCGGCCGTTCCCCCCCGCCTCGCCTGGGACAGGCAGAGCACACGCTGCCCACAGCAGCACAAAGCCTGAACTCTGCCAAACAGCGTCCCCCTCCCCATCGGGAGCGCTGGGCCAAGCGCCTCGGACACCAGCTGGCTCAGGGCAGCTGTGTTTTATCAGCTTTGCTCGGGAGCGGCTGCTCTGTGCATGCTTCTGCCCGTCTTGGACAAAAATGGTCAAAGATGCTCCACTGAAAAATCCTCAACCAAGCCAGCTGCAGCAGCCTCCCCGTCAAGTCAACACCGCCATGCCATAAGCAGCCAGAAGTGTTCACATTTATCCTGCCTCCTCCTCTTTACCTGGTTTTAAGTCATGAGAGGGGAATTAAATTTTTAAGCAAAGTACAGCGAGAGCTCACACAGTATTTCTTGGCCAAGGCGAGGCAGACCAAACGGGAGCCCCACGCAAGCAGAAAGGGGGAGTGAGCCTTGCCGAGCTAACCAGTGCATGAAAACTCAAGCTAATGCAAATCCAGAGAACATCCCTGAAGGCAGATGAAAAACAGAAACAGAGCCAGGAAACAACAGATTTTAAAATTATATCAACCTTTTTACTTTGGGCCACAACACACCCAGCACACGGGTGGTCAGGAAGAAAGTTTCTGCTGGGAGGCTGGTCCAGAGAACGTCCCCGAGAGCGCTCTGGTGCGCCCGGCTTGAGGGTCCCCCACACCTACACAAGGTCTGGTGGCTGACCCGGGGGAGACCCCCCCGGCTGGGCCCTCGGAGGGGGTAAGTTGTTCATACCTGCTGCTGGCAGCGAAAGGGGACCCTGCCACAACTGCCCTGCCCTGAGGGCCAGCAGCTCGCACCCTCCCTGCGGCTCAGGAAAAGCAGACAAAGAATGACCGACTTCTTACAGCGCTGCCCACGTTGCATATCTGCGTGTGGGCCTTACTTGGGGTGGGGAAGGAAGAAGGAAACCTACTGGAACTAACTGTCACAACCTGCATTTGGGATGTGATATTTTGGCACCTCTGACACATCAGGTTTTTGTGACTCCCTGACGACTGTGAAGGAGGAGCAGTACTTACCCACAGCTGCCCCAGTCATTCAGGGCTGGCAAAGGGCTTTCAGGTCCTCAGGTGCAAAGCACCACTGAAATCCCAGGGGCTGCTCTTACCGGCGGGAGGTGGGTGCCCGGGCACCCAGGGCTGGCACACGGCTCACCTTCCCCGCTGTGCAGCTGGCCCAATGCAACACAGTGCCCCCCCATAGAGACCCCAGCCTAACTTGCATCCTGCTTTTCTGGCTGGCAACCCTGAGGCTCCTAGCCTGCCATTAAACTGTGTCACCCCATAATTCGTTCACAGGATGAGTGGACTCTGCCTGGCCTTGTATGGAGCTGCTGACTAAGACAACGACAGGAGTGAACAATTTTAAAGTGGAGTTACTCATAAACGTAGGCAGCTCTGATGGTGAAAGCAAACACCAGTTGGCATCAAAAACTGACATTAAGAAATTCAGTCAGCAGACCACAAATTGATTTGTAACATACCCAGCACACTTTACTGCCTCTCTGACTTCTTACTGTATAATAAACTAAAAAAAAATAAATTTATGAGTCCTGCTTATAATACAGAAGTGCTTTAAGAAAGCTGTGGGGCAGAAGGAAGGCATCTTTACACCAGCACTGTGGAAGCAGAGCTGAAGTGAACCCAGCCAGCACAGGGATGAGGTAGAGAGCAGAAAGCGCTCGCCAGGGAAGCACAGCCCACGTGGGACTGTGAGAGGGGACGGGGAACTACGAGACCTCCAGCTTGGTTAGACCTTGGTCATGCTGCAACACACTGGTTACCAGCCCACACCAGAGTGAAACTTGAGCTCAAACCTGTTACACCTTCAGCTGTGCCCTCCAGCCCGACCTTCAAAAACTCCCTGTCGCCTGCGTTAGAGTTTGAAACTGAAGACATCCCATTAAGGTATTTCCCAGATCTTCCTTAAGAGGCTATAGGGCTTCTAGCAGCATTCCCAGACTGTTGTGCTGTCCCAACTTTGAGTTTTCATCACACCTGAGAAACTGCCAGGCAGATTTCTGTCCTTGAAAAAGGACTCCTGTAAAAGATACGACGTCTGACATTCCACAGGTTTCAGTTCTTGCCACATTTCTCCTTTTTCCTCATGCTTGCTTCATACGTCTACAGAAGTAATTTCCACGTTATGGTGGCTAACAAACAGCAAAGAATAAAGGCAACCAGCTCTCCCATTGCCTTGGGGTGGCACACTGCTCCCCATGGCAGTGGGGCCAGGCCGTGGGCCTGGCTCCCAACCACCAGCGCCTACAATCGCTTCCCTGCTGCCCCTGCTCCCGCCACAGCCCAGCGATGGGCTCCTCCACGGCCCCCTCCTGCTGCCCCCACGCCAGGAGCCCGTCTTCTCCCACTCCCCCCGGGCCCGTGCCAGCACCTACACAAGTTCTTCAGCAGCAAAACACTTGGTCAAAGTATCCATTACTTACTTGATAAACAGACACTTCTGAATTCAGGCACAAAATATAACCAGGGAATTTGAAGTTGGCAAAGCAAGACTGAGCCCAAAGCACACAACTTGAATGCATCCAGGACAGTGCACATTAATACTCTAATACAAACTAAGCAAAAATTAAAACAGGTAAAGGAAAAAGCAACTCACTGAAAACCTACTAGACATACCATTTCCATGTATTTTTATGGAAAACCGCTTCTCAAACAAAAACTGCTATGATAACACACTATTTCTATAATTTTAGAGTAAATACTTATTTATCAAAGCAATCTGTGTTAGTCTGGTATATTAATGCACGTAGTAATTGCAAATTCAGAGTGCAGCGACAACAGTTTCAGTCTCTAGAGTGATCAGTGTCTGTCAAAAGAGTATTTCTTGCACACAGACTTAAAGCACCAAAAACCTTAAAACAAAGATGGGAATGAATATCTGCAGAATAAATGCCGAAAGAGCAAATTCAAGACTATAGCAACATGCAAATTCCTTTGTAATTTCACATTTCAAAACAACCTATCAGAAATTCCATCCATTTCAAACAAGTTTGGAGCCCACCACCTGATGAGATGAGATCAAAGCATCCCTTCTTGTTATGTTAACACAGTTCATGAAGAAAAGGAAAGAGAGTTGGGGAAACATTTACATGACTAATATGTATACTTGGATGAAGCATTAATACATGATGTCTTCTGATCTTCAGTGACATGATCTTTCATGCAAAAAAATCAAGTAATCTGCAAGCATGTCATGTCTTCAAAAACATAAATATTAATGCAGAACTCAGTGCATTTCAGAACTCATTGTTTTGATTGGAATGTGAGGAATGAGTGAGCCAGAAATGAATTAAAGCCAATTATAGCAACTAATTGCCATAATGTTGTGGGAAAACGCAGAGCATAGCCCTTGCTTGAGGTTGGAATACATACGGAAGCAACTTTCACTGTGATTTTATAGCTGTAGCAGTCTAGAAGAAACCAAGAGGAATAGAAATTGCCCTTCTTAGCAGAGTTAATGAAAGACTGATGTTTGAATTTGAGCAATTCTAAGAAGTTTTGTCTGTATTTTTTTTTTTTCAAATCAAGTATGCTTTAAGACTGCAAGATCTTTTTTGTTATAAAGCATTAGCATAATTTATAATAAAGGAAGGTTACCTTTACGGAATCCTGATGTTTGCTTTTCATTAACAGACATCTAGGCAGGTAATGCTGCCTTGCATTGAGAATGAAAGATTAGGCTGGCTTTCCAAAAAAACCACGTCTGTGTACACATTTCCAATCCAAATGGCCTAATGGCAACAGACAGTTCAGAACCCATTTGAACCAGTATAAAGAGGAGGAAAGGCAGAGCAACTCCTGAGCCTGCCTGAGACAGCAAACGTCAATCACCTTGGCACTTCTAGTGCTATAAGGGCATCTGTAACATCAAGTAGCTTTCAAATCTTAGAAATCATCAACTATGTAAAGAGGCATTAGTATCATCTGCTCCGAAACCATGATTTTTGGAAGGCGCCCAGTTCAGCGGCAGCTCGAGACCAGAGTAGCAGCCTGTTTGCCTTTCAAACAAGCACTGCTGCCAATTCCAGCTATGCGAAGGGACAAAGCATTACTGCTTTGGGGAGCATTTATAACAGCGAGTGCTTGCTGGAGACTGAGAGCACTGGAGCTTTTGGAGAGCGCTCAACGCAAGAGCAGTAGGATTCATGCCTCCTACTCACAGGGAGGTCTGCTCGCGTGGCCAGAGTAGGACAGGAGTCCCAAATTAGGCTTGTTAAACTGGCACAGAACTTAACCCGCTAGTCTCTTCCTCTAGCAGCATTACTGGGAGCAAAACAAAGAATATTTAGTTTTATTGTGTAATGATTTTGACTGAGAGTGAGGGAACTAACAAACTTGCTCCCCTCACATTGCTCATTTTGTCTGTTTTCTTTCTTTTCCATACACTGTGTCCTGTCTTGTCCACTAGCATGCCAGGGCACAGACTGTTTACTACTAGGCATATCCCTCTAGTGATTGGATTTGCTGGTGATTTGACTTTTTGGGCCTTCTGCACCACCACAAGAAACACAATTACAACAAATCTAGACTGTAACATTACCCCAATTCCAAGCTATTGTACTGATATTTTAGCAGGAATTACTGAAACTTTATGAGAACAGCATGAACATCTGATGCCTCTCAAAGCTTCAGTGCCAAACAAATCATCACCCTTGGCAGACACATAAACCTCTTCTGATGTTTCCATGCCACTGCCTCTGCCTAAAATGATCAAGTAAAGATGGCAGAAATGAGCCTGCTCCGAAACTGTAAATTATGCAAAGAGTAAATTTAGTTTTACCCAAATTGCTTTGTCCATTGCAATTAAGGAAGTGACAAGTATTGTCTTAAATGGTATTTGTTGCCCTATGTTTTCATTACACAAATCATCTTGCCCTCAGACAGCAAACTTTCTGCTGTACACGGTGGCTTTTTCTTTGGCAGGGAAGACAGAATAGTTCATTGAGAATAACATTTGTTGTTCTTTAGCAATGCTGTCTTCAGCAACACTTAAAAAAATAATTTCTGTCATTCAAACAATTCTCGTAAGGCTCAGTTTGAATTAACTTTAAAAAATATACAATCGCACAATGTTTCCATTAAATAATTGTGACTAGTCTTTCTGGGATTTGTTTTTTTTCCTCGAAATACAAAGGAAGAGATTATAGCTTAAGAATTGCAGAACAAGCAAAAGAAAGAAGGTCAAAGGGAAGAACACTTAGGAAAGCTCTTTTGGAGAACCTGCTGTTTAAAAAGAACCACAACACCAAGTTTAAAAAAAAAAAAAAAAAAAAACCTAGAAAAGGCAATGACAGAGCAAAGGAAAGCTAAATAAATAAATAAATACATTAATCAAGGCCACTGTTAACAGATAATAGGTCACCCTTAGCTGCAGCTTCCACAGAAGATACAGGGAGCTTGCAAATAGCACTCGGAGCCAGTAGCAAAGGTAAGGCTTTACCCACAGTTATTACCTGCTTTTCCTGTACACAATGTAAGATCCCAAACACATTAACTTAGCATGACCCTTCGGACATTTGTTAATATGTAAAATAAAAACATAAGAAAGGTAACAGAAGTCAAAGAGAAGAGGGCAAGTACCATTTGTGTATGCAATACAAGCAACCCCCATGCTCACCAACAGCCATTTATCATTCCCAGGAAGGATAAATCCCAACACCAGGCACCTCCTGATCTGAAGTGGATGGGATAACTTGTCAAGGACCCCAACGTATATACCTTTCAAAAGGGACAGGCATGCAATTATACCACCACAGTGAAACTCTCTGGTCTTCGGGCCAGGCCACAACAAAGATAACACAACAGCATCCACCAGAAGGGGAATTTGTGAAATGAATGTGAAGTCACTATTAAGTCTCTGTCCTCAGAATTATTTTTAAAAGGAAAAGATGAAACAGGGAGACTTATAAAGAACTACATTTATTTTTGTTTACAGCAGATATAATAAATAAAGCTAAAACAATTTTCACTGTGTGCAAAATACAGAATTTCCATGTGAAATTTTAAATACAGCGTTAAAAACTGTTTAATAAAAATATTCAGTTAAGATTATAAAGTAAAATGAAGACAGAAGATTTAGGAGAAGGACAGAATCCTCATTGGCCAGGAAGAGCTAGGAAGACTCTGCAAGAGAGGGTAAAAAACACAGCAATGGGAAGTGGTTTGAAATGGCAGACCTTTAAGTCACGACCTTCATCTCAAAGCATGCTGAGCTTTGTAACAAAACGCCGTGGCCCTGAAATACCTAGGAAGTCATGTCCTAACCATTTGTGCAGGAAGCGATGCTTAAACTACGGAGAGGTTTCTGTGTGGGCACAGCCTGGAGACTTTCAAAGCCATCAAGACGTTTTAAGATACCCACACAATAAATACTATTGCTTTAGTCACGCAAACATACAGGTCAGTCAGATAAGGTGTGGGGCTCTGACCCTGCAGCCCTTCTGCATTCCTGGCTGAGGTGTGTGAAATGGGGCAAGCGGCAGAGGATGTTTGGCCCCTCCTGAAAATTGCTACTTAGATCAGTCCCCGAAGGCCCTTCCCTTTGAAAGGGATCCTCAGCACGGAAGGCTGGGTCATGACCGTATCAACCAAAACCTTAGCACACTTGCTTGTCAGGCTGAGCCCTCGGTTCTTGTTTGGATTAATTTCCTCTTCCAGATTATCAACATGTGATTACAAATAGAACTTATAGACAAAAATACATACAAAATAATCACACAAATTTGTCATGGAGGCTAGGGGCAATGTCTCATGCATCAAGACAAATCCATTCATCAGAGTGGCAAATGGGGCCTAGTTAATTAGTTAACAAAACAACTCAAACCAAAACACTCTGGTTATATAAACTTGGCATTTTGATATTACAGACTAAAAATAGCATGCACGCCTATTGCTGTTAGGCCTGCCACTTGGGGTGGAAGCCTGGAATTTGCATCGCTTTGGCTACTTTTTCAACAGAATCCTTTTATATCATACTTTTCCAGTATGAAAGCAAAGAAGTGCTTAGAAAGCGCCACAGTGCTCAAACATTGCTTGCTCATTGCATATTTGAGTTCACCAGAAATAGGTGCTCACACTAACCAGGAGAATCAGCTGGCTAATCTTGACCTGACCTTAATTTAAATCTTTCGTTCAATACTTTGGAGGAAACAAGGCTTTAAGTACTTCTTTCAAGAAACAATGTACTTGCCTAACTTACCTTAAAGGCACAAGGAAGTGTACATGCACAGACACAGAGAGAAAAACATTCTCTACAGAGAGTGCAGACGTTACCTTTTCTAGAACCGTGAACTCAGCAACAGGTTAAATGATCATGCCCAAGCTCACATCCATCAATATACCAGACACACACAGTTTGCTCCAAAAGTCTTAAAAAAATACGTGCAATGAAATGCTGTGAAACAACAGTGTTAGTCACACAATTTTGGAACTGGCAAGCGGAAAGAATCACCTGAGAGCAGAAAGGCTTCAGCCAGTGAGTGGGTGCAGCACCGGAATGATGAATTGGACTAAAAGCAACAAGGGAGATTGACAGAGAAGACAGCAGGAAAAAAAACACAGAACTTAACTTGGTTATATAGGAAAGCATCAGAAAGATTACGTAGGCACAAAGAAGAATTGGCCAAAATTAAACTGCCTTTTTTCATTAAATCATGAATGTGGACAAATAAGTATGAATCTTACGAGCAGAATATTAAGATGAAGAGATTAAAAAACAATCTACCAATTAGATTAATACCAATAAAAAACCTTCCCAACAGAATCACCTGCAAAGTCCCAGTGGAATATGCAGTCCAATTAAGATTCCTCAGGAAAATGTTTTCATCAGGCAAGTTCCTGAATTCTGTTGTGGGAACACAGGGATTTTATTCCCCATTACATAAATCTATATAAAGCCAATACCATATTTATAAGTTTTTTTATTTTATTTTTAAGCTTCCTACTAGTAAGATTCATTTGCTTTAAATTCATTAGATATCAAAGATCTCCAAGTTTCTTACTATATCACCATTTTCTGTAAGTTTACCATTATGCTCACTTTGCTGTAAAGCAGAAGATTTCCTATAGTAAACAACAGGAGAATATTTCAGGAAAAAATGTTTCTAAAGATTGTGCTGTTGACAAACTGAAATAAAAATTGATGGCAAGACAGATTTTAAAACTTTACCACTCAGCAGTTTGCTGTGTTGCAGGAGTAACATGGTAAATTGCACTGCAGATTTTTTCCTTTTTAGGCTGAAACAATTACTGTAATTAGCAAATAATTAAAAAGTATACAGTGTTCCAAAGTAGTTTTTTTTAAATGCTATGAAAGAGGTACAGATACATTTCTTTACACATATACAGATGTCCCCCATGTTACTGTAACTGTCGCTGTGTCCAGTCAATATTCTAGCAAAGTTTTGCTGAATATATGTTTGAGCAGTAATGGCAATTTATTTCAAATGAATGCCACCTTATACCTATTTTCTTCAAGCACTTTTTCAAGTTCTGTGCATATACTTAACAATTTCTTCCCCAAATACATAAGCACTCTAAAATGTGAAAAGCTTTATCGTCGTAGTTTAAAAAAAGTCAAACTATCTAGAAGAAAAATCCAGTTTGTCATTTATTTTAAACAGAGACACATTTCCTTTTAATACCTAAGTAACAAAACAATTCAAATAATCTCTTCCCACATTATGTTAAAAAAAAATTAAAAAAAAAATCAAAAACCTGCCAGCCCATAAGCAGCGCAGTCATTTAAGACCACTGGAAGGTGATCCTCAACTTTGGTACTAACTGAATGCGACATTATTTCCTATTATTTAAGCCACATTCTTTTGGCTAGAAATAAATGCTACAGATGCTTTTAATTTTAGACTATACATATTACCATGTTATGTATTTACCTATTTCATGGTTAACTTCTGAATTTAAACATTTAAGTATTTGAGAGGCAGGGAGCACACTTACCTCACTGACTAACTAGGCTGAAAGTAAATCAGAATTTGGGATGTTGGTGTCTCCTTGCCATTAAATAGCTTATTTAGCCTGTCCCAATACCTTCTGATTAAGGTAGACCTTGTTGAGAGACATCTGAAAGAATTTTACCTAACAGCTGCTCCAGATAATAAAATTTCACCTTTCTGCCATCAGCTTTATACATCAAAATGAATGAAATACCCAAGAAGTAATCTCCTTAGAATACATTTGTAGGTCTTTGTTGTTTGTTCTGAACTTCTATTTTTTAAAAATTCCAAAAGACAATAGGAGCAGTGCCTACCCAGAGGCACAACAGCAGTGATTTCAGTTACAGATGAGTGCTCCATAAATTGTTATTCCTCGAATCAGCCACCTAATGAGGAAGCCTCGACCTGAGAAATAAGTCAGGTCTAATTAACACTACCAGTTCCTTTGACTTACAGTTTCAATCAAGCCTTCACCCAACTAAGATTTGCTCTTCAAATTTATTTCAAAACTTTAAATAAATTAGTAGTACATATTATACCCACTATCAACAAAGGGTATCTACCACATGTAAGAAATGTAAAAGGCACGACTAGGAGCAATGTGAATTAAGTACATGATTATTTTTTTTTTAAACATAGTCATGCAAGTTATAAACCTCATAACCCAGAGCAAAGATGAAAGCAAGACAAAAAAAGGTATGCGCCACATTCAGGTTTCAAAACCCAGTCATTTGTCATAAATATTTCCCAAACGTCTGAAAGAACATACATTCTTTCTTGGACTAACAAAAAAAAGGTGGGGGGGGCGGGGAATGACACAGGGAGAAGAATGGTTTTAAAATGTACCATCCCCCCAATGGTCTGATCACAGGACAAAACTGGGGGGTGAGGGGGAATCTACAAAATATCCTTCATCTGTCTCCGTGTTCTGGAAATGTGTCTGGACATTGCCCTTCATGCTCTAACATACAGTACATATTATATTGAAAATGTTGATTGCACCTCGTTTATATCAGAAGGAATCCACCGTTCATTTAAGTCACACATGAAATTGCATGAAAAGTAAAAAACCCAACCAAACAAAAAACCTCAAGAAAACAGTGAGGCTGTTAATTTTGAAAATCTGAAAGGCACAACTGAGCAAGATATGTAGAAGACTTTAAACCCTATAGAATTTTTTCACCCATTCAAGCACATTTTCAAGTGATAGCTCTGCTTCCCGGTACATATGAGTAAGTACCTCTAGAAGAGCACAGAGGAATGGCACACCAAGGCTCAAGAGTTCATACAAGTAGGTATAGTTATATGCATTGTCCCTGAAATGAAGATTGGTAGCGTGCAGAAAACCATGCATCCAGTTAGACAGGCGTCTGGGAATGTCAAGCAGATCCCTTGTCACCCGAAGGGGCCAGCTTAGCGTGCCCCTAAAGAAGGAAGTCAGGATACCTGGGGACCTGTCCTCTGGACTGCTAGCAGTAGACAAAGTGCTTTCTGTGGTGGTCTCTGCAGGTTTGGGTTCCTCTTTCTTCCATGCTTCTGTTGCCTCCTTGTATAAAGCATTAAAAAAATGTTAAATATACTTCTAAAAATGGAAAGTCCAGTTTCTGTTACTGTTTTCAAGTTTTTATAATATATTTGCATTTCCAATTGCTTTTAAGTTCAACTTTACTTTGTATAGGAGAAGTTAATTTCCATTGAGAACCAGACTACAAGTACGCCAAGTTCACAGAACCAGGAGGTTATATTTTAGTATTGATCTTACTACTTCTGGACATCAGGTAGAAAACACCTCACACAGACACACACATACATGAACAAGTACTGCACCCTGTTCCTGATAAAGCTGCTTCAACATTTCCTGCATTAGTAATATAACCAATACATACCTTTCCCTGGAGCTGTAATGTCGCTCTTCTCTTTCTGTGTTTAGTACTGATTTTGCAGTGCGTAAAATGAGGTTTACAGTAAAATTTGCCTGCAAGAGAAAAAAAAATTATATGATATTTTACCTATGTGACTATGGACTGAAACCCCACTGTTGCATCTACAAAAAGATGAAATCAGGATAATTAATGGTTGGGCAGCCAAAGGAATGGGAAACTTGCCCACAGACTGAATAGCTCACAGCTCTGAATGGGTTTCTTTTACAGTACACAGATTTGCATATTTGTTAAATAAGGCAAGGTCATTTATCTTAAACACAGGTTTAAGACTGATAAACAGCAGAAAAACAAGACTCTATAAATATCAAGTCACAAACCAACACAAGTCATCAGCAGCAAAAAGTCAAACAATCAGTTCAAAAAAGTCTTTGCAGAAGATTCTCTGGACTGCAAAAGAACCACCTTTGGCCTTGAGTAATCCTTTCATAGGAGGAGATCAGGTTAATATTCCAACCTACTCAAATCATTTGGAAGTGGCAAGGGAATTTCAATTCAGTTTAATGATTTCCCTCTAGACTAAAAAAAAAAAGGTCAAAAATAATTCCCCATCTCCAAAACCAGGCTGTAGGTGGGATTGAGCGCCCAAGATCTGAACCTCCCATTCTACAGCAGACTGGAATAAATTACACTGCTGCTTGGCCAGTACTACTGCTTTCAACTCCTGAGCCATAGCATCCTGAAAGAAATAGCCTATATTCCACCTGTCTGTGTAAATCTGCCACTATCATGGCTTATCCTTATAGATCATGTTGTTTAATGGCCAGTTACAAATGAGAGATGAGAATGATTATGTACTGTTGGAGAAAAATCACCTTTCCCTCCCCACTCTGACCTGTGATTGGACAAACTACATTTTGATCACTCAACTTATTTTTCACTGAGGACTTCTTCATTTAAGCTCAGGTCTGTCATAACTGGATTCTTTTGAAAGACTAGAACTGCAAGTACAAAGATTCAAAGATAAGCATGGACACAAACAACACGCTTGGCAGACCTCCTCCTGACCGAGCTACTCAGCCAGGTCTTGTTCCCTAGTTCCATTAAAAGCATCAATACTCAGACATTTTAAAATATTCTTAAATAGCTCCTATATTACCTTCTTCAACATCAAAGGCATAAATTCCTAAACGGAGTGTTGTAGAACATATTTCACACTTGAAGCACTCCCTATGAAAGAAGTGGCCTTCTGCACTCAGGCGCTCCATAACATATACCCGTTTTTTGCAGAAATAACAAATGTCACTCCCCCCGATGGACTGGGGAAATTCTTTTCGCAGAGATCCCTGTTAAAAAATAAAAACAAAAATGCAGATAAAGCTGTTGCAAAACACCCAGATGTAAATTCTTATTAAGCGGGCAGCTGCTTTAGCTGCTTCAAGTTTTACACAGCATCCTCCACACACAATTAAAATAAGCAGTCAGATTTTTTTGCTTGAATTCTGTAGGTTTATGCAGCAATTCATAAATCAGACATCACAAGGACTTTAAGGGGTGACTTTTCAGCTGGACTTGCATCCAGCTTCCCTCTGGGAGCTCACCGACATTTTGTGTTTACTCAGGTACAAGAGCAGCATCAGCCGCAAATGCTCATTAATCACCCTGCACCGCGCTGGCTCAGGCACTTGTGTCTCATGGCTGCGGGCATCCGTTTCTCAGAAGAGGGCAAAGGCAGACCGTGTCAGCTTCGAACAACAGACATGCATTTGGAGCTAAGAAAAGAGACACCCTGAAGACTCAGTTCATACACGCACCAGAGGAAAATGTAGGCTCGTGCTTTAAGGTCCAGGAAGAAAAACTGACAATCTTCAATGCTGGTGTCTGAACTACCATTTACATCACCGCAGACGTGCTTCCCCTCTCACTCACATTCCTCCTGACACTACAGTCCAAGCTGGGGCTTGGTTTGTTTTAAAAAACAATTCAATTCCTACCACAGACATTCATAATATTTTAAACTCATTGGACTTGAAAATATGATCCATATTAACAACTTGAAACTATTTTGGAAGTTTTTGTTGAACTTGGGCTGGCAATTAACATTCTTTAATTGCCACAAAACTCATCCTCTCTGGATATACATGCAAACGGTACAGAAAAATAAATTATAAATGGACTAGATGCCACTGGGCTTCCCTTTTCTTTTTAGAGGCAGGTATAAGGATGTTACTTTGCATTATTGTTTTATGCTTAGTTATAGGTCAGTACAGATGAGCATCCTGTCTCTACCACAGTCATCACCATCTCCCTCCCCCTTCCACCATCCCCACTGCCACAGGAGAGGTACCGTGCATGGGACAGAGGAGACGCAGGCTTAGCAGAGTCACATTCAGACAGCAGCACGCAGTCCACACAACTCGTCTTTACTTTGCTAGCAAAAGGTGGCCTTGGAACAATTTTTTACTGTTAAGTGCAAGTCACAATTGTCATTGTCGCATTGTCTTGTGCTTAAAAGTTGAGAATCCTATTCCAAATCTGCCATTAGCAATCCATTTTGCTGTGATGGATCATTTCAGAGTGTGAAACTTTCCAAATGAACAACCATGCAAATGGAAAAATATAGAAATGCATTGTTAAAAATACAAAGTTAATCGAACAGATGGTTACAATGAAGTGGAAGCAATTGAGTTTAGTGCTGGCTAGTAAGTAAGTCTCTTCACCACAACATAACACCTTACTTTGCTTCCCAATACCTGACAGCTCTGAGCAGTGGAGGCAGGAGATGGAGAATGAGGAATGGGGCAAGAACCTGTAGCTCTGTCCAGAGACCGCTTCTGAATTCAACACAGAACAGTGTCAGAGTTTAAAAACAGCTCTCCAAAATGAGGCACGGTGATTCAGCATTTGAGCGTTAAAAATAACTGCATAAATATGTACTGTACAAAACTTTCTTTAGAAGCCACCCTGATTACCAAATGTCTTCTGTTACTAATTGTACCAGTAATTACATTTAATAAAAGCCTCCTGAAGTTTTAATTCATACAGACAAGTAATAAAAACATAAATAGAAAACATGGTGAACAACATTTGCAGCATTTCCACACATCAGCTTATTTTGCCAATATGCAGGTGATTCCTTAGTAAGTGTTAAGACTAAGACCTTTCATAACGCTTAAAGTGCTGCACAACCAGGGTCTTAAGTCATGATGACATTCTGGAAACACCACTTCTAAGTTATTGTTTCTTTGTTGGTTTAGTCTTACCAGTTCAAGGGGGGGAAGCTGTGGCTTGGGTCTGTGATCATTCACATAGAGATTGACAAGAACTTCAGCCACAGCTCCAATTGCACGTGAGACTTTCCCTACAGTCATCTAACCAGAAAAGGGGAGAAAATGAAGAACAGAAGGAAGAGCTTTAGTTATTTCTTAAAAATTAATTTAATGAGAAAAGGACAAGAATTATTTGAAAACATGCAAACAATGATAAAGAGAGGCTAGGAGAAAGAGCAGAGGCAAAGTCTCACAGAGCACAAGCATGTTCATGCGTGATCAGCATGGTCCAGCTGGTGGCCACAGAAGGCTTCCATGCAGCCCACACACTCTTCCCTGCGGACAACGGAGAAATAGCTGCTGGGAGCAAACACTGCTCCCACAGCACAAGGCCTCCCGCCGTGTCTGTGAAGAGGATGAGCTGGGAGCTACTGCCTGGCTATCAGGGTTGGACCGTTCTAATAGGTTAAAACAACCCCTGTTACTCACTTTGACTTCTTAGGACTTTGCTGTTACATTTCAGAACAGGGGTGGGGATTAAACTTCATATTAATGGACCACAGACCGTGGCACTTCAGGACACGTTCTATGAAAACGTACTACAAGTCCCACATGGAAATGTTTTGTTGATGCTCACAGAGCCACCCTTCTCCCTCTCCCCAGTGACTCATCTTAACGTCAGGGAAAACTGGAGAAACTGTGCTCATGAAAGGAAGACATCTCCTTTAATCTGCTTTATCACAATATTGCAGCCATGAATATTAGGCTGTTTCTAACCAAATTTATCAAATAGGCAGGCCGGCAAAGATGCTGCAGTTCCTTAGGCTGTGGCTCCAAAAGCACCACAGCTAGACCACTGACTGCACAGTCCAGGCTTCCTTCCCAAAACACACATGCCTGGAGACTGGAAAAGAAGAAAGGTGTGTATGCGTGTGCATATGTGTGTGAGTGGCAGGGAGGTAGATAGGTACTCTAGTTCTCTGTTCCTGGAAAAAAGTCTGTGAAGACTTTCTACCCTAAACCTAATTTCCTGTAGCGTTTTTGATCTTATAGTCAATATAAGGTCCCACAACCTCTATGGTGGCCAAAGCAGCAAGCGCCATCCTGGTATGGCCAGGGATCTGATACTCTGTTTCTGAAGCCAGGACATCTTTTTTTTTTTTCCTAGAGGATCCATGATCTCATATCTTACACTCCATTTGCCTCCCACAGAGCCCAAATTTTAAGTCTTTACTTCTCAGTGAAATTATTTTTCTACTGCCACCACACCAAGTCTTGCTAGTGGAAAGGTTTTAAAATATCAGAAAGTCACCATGAAGAAAGGAGAAAAAAAAAAAAAAAGAAAAGCAATGGTACTCATGAAACTTTAAAATAATTTTAAAGCATCTTCTATCAAGCTTAAAAGCAACTATAATGCATTGTGGGTGTGTTTTCAAAAAATCATGATGGATAAAAATATTCTTGCTAATAAAAAAAAATCATGTTCAGGAACTTGGGAACATGTCCAGCTCCCCTTAACTTTTGAGACCTATCCCATAATTAACTTAATATCCAGGCAGATACAAAATACGTATGTTAAGATGACAAAGGACATTCAAGGGTCAAATTTCTGTACTGCTTGGTTTTGTTTAATATAAAAAGAGTTTTAAATATTACTCAGTATCTGCACAACTTGTGGGGTAACAACAGCAAAGTAAACTGTTAATTACATACCGCAATGCTGTCCTAAGTGGTACACTGAATTATAAACAAATACTAGAAGTGAGATTACTTGCTGCTACAGGAAAACTACATTCCTCTATATTGTTTAAGATCACAGAAGACAAAACTTTCCTCCCCAAATTCTGCACCTCTGAATATGCTGGGCAACTTTTAGGCCACATAGAACTTATTACAAACAAGCTCCTAGATAAAAGAAAGCATTCAAAATCAGCTGAAGCAGAAAGTTTACCTTGAACTAGTTAAACGCTGGAGCAATCAGTTAAACAATACGGCTACGCTTAAAGTACTTGAATTTCAGGAAAAGTATCCTTGAGCCTGAACTACACCTTGCAATTCATCAGGTTGGTTGATTTCTGTTCTCCACCCATTGGAGCAATCTGTGTCAACATTAAAGCAGTCAAAACAAGAAAACTGCATGTTTATACATATTTTCAAAAATATTATTAAAAGGAAATGTTCTTGTAATGAATGTGAATTCACATTCATGTAAAAGCAAATGGGATTTCAGTTTAATCTAGCAACCAAAAGATTGCTGACTGCTCTTGTCTCCTCATCAACAACCACCAACACTATCATTGTTGTGGGAACGGCAGGAAGCAAGTGGACTTGAGTGATTAGATCTCATTTTAGGAAAACTGTTTAATAAGGACATATTACTGGGGAAAGATCTCTACTGGTTCTCCTTATTGAATCGGATATGTGGGTAATGAAGAGGAGATCAATTTGCTACAGCCTTGGTATCGCACCTTTCAGATGCCTTGCAGAGGGATCTAGATAGATTGGAGCATTGGGCTATGATTAATGGGATGAAATTTAACAAGTCCAAATGCTGGATCCTGCACCTAGGATGGAGTAATGCTGGGCACAAATATAAACTGGGAGAGGAGTGGCTGGAGAGCAGCCCTGCAGAAAGAGGTCTGGGGGTGCTGGTTGACAGCCGGCTCAGTAGGAGTCAGCAGTGTGCCCTGGCAGCCAAGAGGGCAAACCCCATCCTGGGGTGCATCAAACACAGGGTAACCAGCCGGACAAAAGAGGAGATTATCCTGCTGTATTCAGCGCTGGTGCAGCCTCACCTTGAGTACTGTGTGCAGTTCTGGGCCCCACCATCTAAGAAGGATGTGAAGGTCCCTGAATGCATCCAGAGGAGGGCCACAAAGCTGGTGAAAGGGCTGGAAGGCACGTCCTGTGAGGCGTGGGTAAGGACTTTGGGTTTGCCTAGTTTGGAGAAAAGGAGGCTGAGGGGCGACCACATCGCTCTCTACAGCTTCCTGAGGAGGGCAAGTGGAGAGGCAGGT
This sequence comes from Gavia stellata, assembly GCF_030936135.1. Classification (NCBI taxonomy): domain Eukaryota; kingdom Metazoa; phylum Chordata; class Aves; order Gaviiformes; family Gaviidae; genus Gavia; species Gavia stellata. Next base: position 11,529,465 of record NC_082610.1, read on the forward strand.
GCTGAGCTCTTCTCCCTGTGTCCAGTGATAGGACGCGTGGGAATGGTTCAAAGCTGTGCCAGGGGAGGTTCAGACTGGACATTAGGAAGCATTTCTTTACCAAGAGGGTGGTCAAACACTGGAACAGGCTTCCTAGAGAGATGGTCGATGCCCCCAAGCCTGTCAGTGTTTGAAAGGCATTTGGACAATGCCCTTAATACCATGCTTGAACTTTTGGTCAGCCCTGAAGTGGTCAGGCAGTTGGGCTAGATGATCATTGTAGGTCCCTTCCAACTGAAATATTCTATTCTATTCAAATACCATTCAATCACAGAACAGAAGTATCAGGGCAGGACAAGAATCCACTGGGGCAGCGCCATGAGCACCTGCCACCATCAGAAACCCGCAGAGAATGGGAGGGACGGGGCGTGCAAGAGCAGTGCTGCCCTGCAAGGCTCGTGACTTCTGCCCTCATATGACAACAGCACAACCACCAAGCAACCTCCCGTGTCTTCTCTAAACCTCACCCTGCTTATGGACAAGGACTTCAATAACGTCCTTACTCATTTAATTGTGTAAGTGTAATAAACTCCAGTTGCAGGAGAGAGGGTCTGACCCCAAATCTACGCACATTCCTTTAGAGAACCTGTCAGCTCTAACACAGCTTAGCTTAGGTCAACAGCACACAGATCTCTGCCTGCCTGATGCTACTCACGTACCCTAGAAACTCAGTATACACATAATAGGTTTTATATTTTTGCTCATGCACTTACTACCCCTTGAGGCTACTGGTGTACGTGAAGTCACACACACACACATGCAATTTTGTAGTGCTGGGGCCACTATCAATATGTAACAGGCTACTGCTCACAATGCAGGCAGGTTTATACCAGTAGCTTTAAATCCTTTGTTGGAAGGGAATATTAAAGAGTTACCTTACATGGTGAATTTCAGGAAACAACCAAGAAAGCACTTAAAAAGCCCTCAGGAGTTTGTGATTTACTAAGACTATTCACCTATCAATGACATGTTGCCAAAGCTTTTCAAGCAGGTTTATCAGGGTGGTTATTAATGTGGGAAGAGAAAGCTGCCTTCTGTATTTCCCTGTACTATTATTTATAACACCACAGCCAACCAACAAGTAAGCCTCAGCAGTATTTTCATAAAACAAAAAAGAAATACCCTCTCTGCTTCCAAAAGCATACAATGCTTTCCCTTTGTTGTTTCGTATCCTTAATGATCTTCCTGGTCTTATTTTGCTTTGAGGGCGATTTATTTACTTTTGGTACCACCTGCTACATATATTTTGCCTCTGAGATAAACAACATTTGAGTAATAAGTTACTGTGTGTAGGAAACACCCAAGTCCTGCTTACTGATGGTAATTAGAGTCACATCACTGAAGGGAAGTAGTTGGTCCAAACTCTGCAGGCAAAGTCTACTGATTGCAACATGTTCATAGTTCTTATGATGTGTTGTGTGGATTCACTCATGAAAAAGCTCAGATGAACAGTTTTCTGAAGGTCAGTCCAACTTTAAACAGAAAACAGGAATAACGAAAGCCCAGCCTGTAATACAATATTTGTTAATAATTCTACCAATGTGAATTTTGACAGCAGATAAAAGCCAGAAGGTAGTTTTGATTATTACTGGCAACTTGCATATAGTGTCATATAGAAGATAATTCTTAATAAGTTGTAATGACTGTATGTCTTTAAAAGAAACAATATGCTTCCACAGCCTTCCTTTCAAGTGCTCCTTTCAGGACTGAGGCTTAATAACAGGTTTCTGTAATAAGACAGTATGATTTCTTAGCCACCATTTTCAGTAAACATGCCACCACAACTGATATTGTTCCAATGAAAATTCAACAGATGTAAAGGATCGTCATGTCTGATAACAATCTCAGTACTCACTTGAAATTAAAACGACAGTACTATTTAAAGGATGGGAGGGTGCTGATATTTATAGGTCATATCTCATGAAGTCTTACAAAATTTAAGAGACTTCTATTATCTTCTGTTCTTCTGTTGGGAAAAAGCAGAAACACTGAGAGCGACATGAGAGAGCTCTTTCTGTTGGCTTACCAATCCTGAAGCCCTTTTTCATACTGAAGTCTAGACTTACCTAGTGATATCTCTCAGAACAGAGACCAGAAATAGACATTCTGAGTCTCATAACCCCACTCTCAAGATAACACAAATACAGGCAATTACTGGTACATATTCACAGCAGAGAGGTCCAAACATATTGTTAAATTATCATGCACAGTACTTGAAAACGCACACTGCACACCTGAAATTTTGTAATATTTTGTTTATATACTGCTGCACATTTAGCCGGTGTTTTATAGAGTATGATAACATTTTCATGTCCTGAAAAGTATGCAATCTTAAAAGATAAAACACGGGGACAACAATTTAACCATGGAAGGGCACAGACAGATTGCTTGTTATGAAATCAAGGCTGCAGCAGGTGTTCCCTGAAGATTTAATACTCTTAGAGTAAAAACAGCAGTAAGAAATCTGCTTCTAGAAAAATTTTACTTGAGAAATAGCAAAAGCTAAGCCAAAACATGGCCTGTGTAACTTGAAGACAAACAGAACTTAAGTTGCCAAAGAGAGGTTAAGCTAAAGTAACAGGGGTGTCACAAGACTGAATCGACCTCACAGCACATGAATAGTATGGAGAACAAAAGTCTTGCACGTTCATTAACACCTCACCAGCACATCCCCAACACAGATAACCATCCTGGCCATAGGTCTGAAAGGCCACTGAGTCCATCCCCTGTCCCCAGGGCAGGATCCACTTTACTTAGAATCATAGAATCATTTAGGTTAGAAAAGACCTTTAAGATCCTCAAGTCCAACCGTTGACCTAACACTGCCAAGTCCACCACTAAACCATGCAGCTGAGCGCCTCATCCACATGGTCTTTTAAATACCTCCAGGGATGGTGACTCAACCACCATCCTGGGCAGCCTGTTCCAATGTTTGACAACCCTTTCAGTGAAGAAGTTCTTCCCAATATCTAGTCTAAACCTCCTCTGGTGCAACTTGAGGCCATTTCCTCTTGTCCTATCACTTGTCACTTGGGAGAAGAGACCAACACCCACCTCTTGTGTCAAGTAAGTGCACATTGGCATAACCTGCTCCAAAAGGTGTCTGTGCTGCAGACTACAGGCCTCCCCTAGCAACCTGCTCCTTAATATTCAGGGGTCCCCTATCCCCACCAAGCCTGACCTGAATCTCCGTTTCCACGGTGACTGTCCATTACCCCTTACTGTGCCAATAGTGGGCATGGAGGACAGGTACCCTCCCCTTCTCCACAACAGCCTTGCGCAGACACCATGGCTGCCTGACCCTGTCGAACTCCTCCACTCCCTCTTCGTCACCCCTGTAGCAAGGACAGCACGAACAATGTCACTTGCACTCACTGGCAATCTGGAAAGGAAACCCCAAGGGTTTTTTTGCCCCCCCCCCCCTTTTTTTTAAATCTGCTTACTACCTTTCCCATTGAAATATCTACAGTAATCCATCATCACTTGGGGTTCATTTGGATTAGCTTTCTATTACCGCATCTGCCTCAAAGGGGAGAAAAGCAAAAGTTTGCCTGTTCATTATCAGACTTGCTATTTAAAAATTCTCAAATATGTCATGCCAAATGCACCATATTTAGACATACGTAATGCATACAGTGTACAAGAGGACCTGAGCCTGTACAACCCTATGGAGCAGTATACTAGCCATCAAGATGTTAATGCACGTAGATCTGCCAAAGAATACATGTAGTCCTATCTAACCAGCCAAATATTTACCAAATAAGATGAATGTATATTTACAAATTTTAAAATCCCAGTAAAATTTTAAAATCCCAGTAGAATTATCACTCACAGTTTCCATATGATTAAGAGCCTAGTTCTCATATTCTAATGGTTGTTCACATAGTTTGGTGTTCTTTTTATTCTCTTTGCAGTGTCACAATAGCTCTCTAAATCAAATGAGCAACAGGCCCCGATATTTTGGAAACCATTACTTAGCTTAAAACCCATCACATGCTATACATCCTAGGTCATAAAAAGTAAGAGGTAAATCCAGGCAAAGGAATTATTCTGAAGCTGAAGGGAATTAGGGGATTACCACAGTAAGGCACCTGCTGGGCTTGCGGTGTCCTTGAAGGGCTGTGTAGCCTGTATTTTCCTAGGGAATGAGAGGACAGGAGTCTTTTCAACACAGCTCTATCTCAACCGAGGAACATGCCTTTACAAACTGCAAGTCAGCTCAGTATTTATCTGCTCAGTTACTGCTGAGGCTGTGAGCCCGATTTCCAACCAGCATTAACAATATGGTGCAAAATAACCTAAAAAGATCTAGACCAATTCCACTAAATGATCCTGCTGAACGCCCACCAGATGGGAAGCTACCTTCAGCCATGTCTTACCTGAAGTTGGGCAATATTCATGAGTATTTCATAAAACTAACGTTATTTAAATACAACAAAAGCAGGCAGAATGCTTTGCTCCTCCTCACAGTAAATGGAGACAGTATCCAGTTTTGCCAAATAGCACTTCTTTCATGTGTCAGGCAGCAGAGCTGCCGGCTCCAGCAGCACCTGCATTGGGTCACAGCAGTCACCTGCAATACTTCCACAAACCTTATGTTTACACCTTTATTTCCACACCAACCCTACTCAATACTGCAGTGTTCCCAGACTGCTACTACACAATCTGTGGGTGAAAGACAGGGAACCTGGGCCTTTACCTGCCCTGAAAAACTGAAAAGTATCAAACCTTCTTCAATTAAAATCCTTCTAAAACAAGGGGATTTAGAAGCCAATGTCATCTTAACTTCCACAGACAAAAGCACAGCCCATTGTAACATCAGCATAAGCAGTAAGAGCTGAATATCTCCAATTCAAGTGTTATCTAATCACTTTCATTCAAAGTATGCATGTTTCCTCTCTGTAAAGTTTGCTGTTACAAAGAACTATATTCTAGCAACTAATGTGCAGAAGCAAGTTTAAAGTACAAATAAGTAAACAAAGCAACAATAAAATCTGTCTGTTTCAACAAGTGCTCATACAATTCTAAGACATGTCCTCTAGTTAAAATAACCATTATTGCGCAGATTCTTCCCTGCAGTCCAGATGGATATTCTTATGAAAAGAAACACAAACGCCACCCAAGAACAACTAACTGATCCCATAACATCCCGTTAGCTATACAAGCTCTTTCTCTGCTACTAGGCATGTCTGCGGTATTATCCAACAACGGAACATTTAAAATAAGCAGCAATGCAAAATTTTCAGAACTGAAGCAAAAATTTTGTTAACTATTTGCTTTGTTCTTCAATTTTATATCTGAACTATTTTTAACGACGACTTTCCTCTTACAAACATGCAAAATTAACAACAGTGAACAAAGTAAAGTTTGATTCAAATGTGAAATACAACCTATACAACAGATCTGCTGGCAGCGCCTTCCATCCAAGCCATTTCTCAAGCAGCTTTAGCACAAGTTTGGATTTTACAGGAAAAATCTGTTAATAGAGTACCTGTCTAGAAGGAACAGCAGGGGAAGCTGAACCGACAGATGATGGAGAAGAGGCAGCAGCTGAATCATGAGGTGGAGGGCAAGAGAGAGTTGGGGGCTGAGAATGGGATAAGCCTTTAGTAGGTAGCTTATTCTGTGTAAAGCAGAAACAGGAGAGTTATCCAAGAGACAGTGACATTAGCACAGGTTAAGAGAATAATTTCACAGTCATGCACCAAAAAAATAGGAAGATACTAACTACAGTTCTGCTCTTTTCTCTATTTTTGCACAGTGAAGAGCCATGGAAATCATCACAGCAAAACCTTCATGGCTAACGGTATTATTGTACTCAGTTTTCTTATAAAAAATATTTACAGTGGGCACTAAGGTAAGATAGTGCTGGGAGAAAGCATAACAAAACATAAGAAATGCCAGATTGCACTAAGAGCTACTGCTCACCAATTCATTAGAAACTGTGAGCTACCAGTGTATACTTAAGCACAAGGTGTGGTTTATTCTAACAATTTTCTCTCATGCTGAAGTACTCTGACTAGCTTTATGATTTAGATTGTGTTTTATCCCAATTAAATTATGCAATAATATTTAAACAAAGCTTTTTACCAGTTTCAGTGGAATCTGCATTACTTTTCAGATCCACCCAGGATGAAAGGGAAGTTAAAACCAAAACCACTGCAATCTTTTCCCCCTATGAATTCTTAGACATCTTTTAACTCAGCACTTCTTCAGGTGCAAAACCTAATATTCACCTTTGGAAACTCCATGTATCCAAACATTGAGGCAAGATGTGCTGCTTTCTCTTTAATGTTCTTTTTATGGAATTCCCTATTTGCTATGGTCTGAGCTCTTTTCTGCAATAAGAGCCAGGGAAGGAAAGCCAAGAAAAGAGAGAGAGATTTTAGTTAATGTCACATATATCATCAGAATACAGCAAGTTTGTAGAAAGGCTTTTTATTGTCTTAATATAATCCATACTCAACAGAGGAAAAAGCCAGCATAGCCAGGGCAAATACAATATACAGATTAACACATGCAGTAAGAGACAGAAAGGAAAAGAAATTGCTTGTCACCTGTTTCATTTTTTCCTCCAGGTGCTGAAGACGCTCTAGCACTCCAGAAAGTACAAATGCAGCAGAACAGGCAGATGCGAGATTTTCAGAGGTTTCTGACAGACTGGGCTGGGAATCTGTTTTTTGTACAGTCTTTGCTCTCCTGGCCATATGATCAGAACCATTTAAAGACTGTTTGGGTTCCCTGACCTCGTGTTCACTCCTAGCTACCACCTGAAACTGGGAAACACTTGAAGTGAAAAAAATCTGCTTTCTGCACTACCATGCAGTATATGTAGCTTTTAAGGATGCTTCCAAAAGCGCAGCAGTCATGCACATAACTAGAAATAAAATGTTCTCACATCACTCTTTGCACACTATCTACTGCACCTCTGATGTTTGTGTCCATGCACTGAAGTAAATCAGTCCTGCATAACTTATGCACGTCTTGACATCCTTCTCTAGGTTTGTGTCAGTTTTTATGAATAACCTCAGATAGCATCAGTGCAGAAGAACATGACACTACATCTCCTTCTAGGGTTTTTAGCAAAGGTTTGTGTTTGTTTTTTTTTAGCATCACATCTGCCTGAAACTAAGCTTACAATCAAATTGTAAGAATATCAACAGTAGTTCTTGGCATAATGCTAGACCTAGTCTGACCCAAGTCAAGCTATAACGTTTTTCAGATTTAAAACATTTTCTGAGGCGTTCAGAATAGGTCTCTGAATTTGAATCTTCATATAAAATAGCTTTTGAAGTAAATGAAACATTTGAACCAGGTCAGCTTTATCAAATTCAGTCTTAAAAATGACTTTCCAGTTGGCCTTTTCATGACAGTTTTCTACATCATCCTATCTGTCCAATTGAAGTAAATACACAAACTTTCCAAATTTCTCAGAATTAAAATTAAAACACCTAATGCCAATCAACTTGCAGTGTGCTCCTGATGTTTCAGGATACCACAACTGCCTTTAAAACAACAATTCTCAACTGGTTTATGAATCCGCATTTTTCATCAAGCTGATCTGCAGATTTCCACATGCAATGCAGATCTCATTTCACTGCAGACTACTCTTGAAATGCCACTACAGGATATTTACTTCCATTTAAAACTCTAATGTAAAGTGAATGTCAATATTATTTGATAGGAGACTGCTTTCATTGGAAGTACTAAGAGAAAAATTTAGACAATGTATTAAAAAATTTTGCCCTATGTACATGATGCTGCAAAAGAGCTTTCAGCAGAAATTTTTAATCACAAGTTCTACTTAAAGAAATAAAAAAAACCCTAGACATCAATATGAGCTTTTCAATGCCCAAGCTTTTATCTTTTATCTTTTGCCAGGTTTCTTGGGGTGGTAAACTCCCTTTGCCTTATCATTACAACAGCGCAAAGCATCAAGTACATGCACAGACTTATTTTCAGGTACTGCTGTAGTTTTCTCGCATGTTACATGTAGCTATGCAATTATATTTATACAATTTGGAGTCTAGATGTGATAACACAGAAATCAACACCTATGTTTTTACGGTTTTTTCCAGTTACCAATTCTTTCAAATAGTTTTCTCATCAGGTCAAGCAGGTGTAAAATAGCCTTAAATTTAATGTCATTTTCACAATTCTCAGCTAAATATATCTGCAGATTATATCCAAATATTGTTTTATCTATTCTGTAGTTACACAGTAACATTGAGTTCCCAGTGGCAAGAGAAATGGTGTGCTTGTCAGGTGTTACCAATATGAGTTCCTACCTGCCTTTTTGGTTGAGGTGGAAGAAGACTTGGATCCTTAGGTTTAGCAAAGCGAGGATTAACAGGAGAGTCAGAAGAGAGCAGGGCTGGTCTATCTATTAGCTCCTTGTAAAGCATTTTTTAAATTATAAAGACAGAGTGGGAAAAAAAAGGAAGACAATAAATAGGATTCAAAGATCTTTTGAGGCAGAAAGAAATAAAAGCTGCTTTTAAAGACACATTACTATGGAGCTTAACAACACGTTTTGCAGATTTTTGTCATGTACCCATTTTATTAACTCTTTCTACCATCAAAGATATACTTAAAATTCAGCACATTCAGTATTCTTTAAGAGAGGTTATGATCAAAAGGTAATGCATCGAGGCTTCCTTCAACATGGCCAAGCAGACCTCTGCACACGTATTGCATGCAGAAAGCTCAGGGCATTGACAAGTAGCCAGGTAGAGTGCAAACAACAGCTGTTCACGGACTGACAAAGTCACTTGACATCTATAAAGCCTACACTTCTGGAGGACTTAAATATGTAAATAAACAAATGGATACAAGAATTAAGAAAGCCACCACCCTTGACATAACCTTGACACCTTGCTCATCCTTCCTTCAGATCTTTTAGGTGACAGATCTGAACTCAGCTGACAAACCATCTCACTACCTGAAGTGTGATTTTGAGCTTATCATCCCTACCTTGACAGCACGGAATTATTTTTAAAATAACACTAGTCACACTAACCACAATCCATGAAAATGCTGTGGAATGTACAAGTATATTTCATTATGCCTACTTCAGGAATGGAAATGGCAGCCGGATACATCTTGCAAAAGATTAGGTTCCCTTCCTATGCTTTCTGAATTCTCCACAAAGAAAGATTCCACTGGATATGTAGTGTCCTTTATTCATAGAATATAGAAAAACGTCTTTCTGCAATACCATATGCAGCCAGCTTAGACTTCCACACAAAGCAAAAATTCTACAGACTGGCTTACAAGAGATTTCTAGACATTGCAATTCCACTACACTTTATTAATGTAAGAGATATTAATACATTATATTAATATGCATTAGTCAATCTATATTAGTCATATTTGTTTGCTAAGTATTGAGAGGAATACCTTTAATTTGCATAAAGTATATAAAAAAAGACAACCTACTTCCAACACATAACAGATCTATTTTTTCCCTTGGAGATCTGCATCGTGTTCACAAGGAGGGACTACAGTTTCATTTCAGAGATTACTTTTATGTTCATCTATTACCCACCTGCCTCCGAAAAATTGTATTTGGAGCATTCTCTTCAAACTTTGCCAACAGTTGAGTTGCCATTGATTTAACTTTATTCTGGTTCATTCCTTCTCTGCCATCACTCTGTTCTTTCCCAGCATTTGTCCCTTGGTTTGAAAAGCCTGAAGCCTGCAAGGAAACAACAAACTATGTTTTTCTCGAGTTTACTTATGACACTCAGGAAGGGAGAGAAAGAGAGATAACATCCTTATCAGCAAAGGGTGAGAATAAATACAGTCTACAGTATATTAAAAGTGACACTGTTTAGCATGCAAAAGTCACCAAAAAAATATTTTCTTTGGTCCCAGAGTACAGTAAAAAGGGAACATTAATTGGTGCTGGTGATGATAAAGCAGACCCACAAAGGTAACTAATTAGAGAGGGGCTAGGAACCAAGCTGCAATGCAAACTCTTCAAACAAAAATTTGTTTAAGTAACTGAGTTGGGAAAAGAAAAAAAACCAAAAAACCAATACCTTAAATATTCTTGGGTCAGAAAGAAAACTAGTGCAATTTAGTAATGCTCTCCTCCCTACCAAATTATTTAAATAAATATAGCTCCTCTTTAGTGCACACCACAGTAAATTCAAGGTTTTAAGGGGAGAGGCTTTTTGTTCCCGCCAAGCACAAGAGGCCAAGCACTGCCTCCCCCGACTCCCGCTGCTTCCTCAGCTCTGGTACTCATCAAGGAGCTGGATATGTGTCGACACCACCGAACACCAACCTCCTCAAAGACACCAAAAAGACCTTTTCGACGTCTTTTGTTAGTCTCATTTTCTTCCGTTTTCCCTTCAACCTGAAATGGCAAAGCCAAAACAAGTTCTATGGATTACTGCAGCAATTACCAGATTTACCCAAGCAGTTCCTCCCAGGATATTAACTTTCATAACCAGGCAAGTGTGGTCTGGCCTGTGTTAAACAAAGCAAACACAGGTGAGCAGTGCCAGTGTGCAGGGGTCCTCATTGCACTGCTGCGCCTCGTTAGGCCCCCCCAGCTCAGGAGGATAGCTCCTCGTGCGAGGAGCCTGGTGGCCCTCATGGCAGTTACCATGTGCGTAAAAGCTGCCCTGTAACCCCTGACTGGGAGCTCTCACTGGACTCCGATGGGTGAAAATACATGCTCATACACTTTGTTGAACACAGGCCCTACAATGTTGGTGTTTACCTTTTCCTCCTTCACTACTGAAGAGTTTATAATTCATAAAGCACTAGCACATCCTTGAAGAAAAAGGTATTACAGCATCAGTTATTCTGTAAATTTTTATCTAGACTACACTGGTTTCCAGATAAGTAACAAAATCCAGAAACCCCTCACTCTTCCACTATAGCTTCCACATCTCTCTTAACCTATCTATCTGCATGCAGATCATGTGTTCATAGTGCAAACATACCTCCTTTTTTGGAGCAATTATTTCTGCCTTAAACATCTGTTTCCCTTGTAAGGTTCACCTCCCTGACTATGGCTTTACATTACAGTACTTAAGCAACCAAGTTGCCTGTTTTGTGCTCAAGCTATGCACATATTTAATTATTTTACTGAACTAGAGATTACACAAATAATACTTCATACTCAGTCCACACAAACTTGCAAAATAGTCAATGCTTAAAAATTTGTATCAGTTCTTATTAAATTCAGTCCTGAAGATTTGGTACAACAGGAAGATTTTTTTTGTCTGATAAATGTCATGTTAGGTTATACTTTATGAACAATAAACTACATTCCACTTATTTGTATTTGCCCACGCTGCAACTTAGTGATTGCTCAGCCAACTTAAAAAAAAGAATAAAGAGAGAAAGATCAAAGAATATAGACTTCCTTTTTACATATACACTGTTTGTAATAAATCATTATGCAGTGAATAGAAGTAATCCCAAACAATTTCTGGGCAAACACCAGAATAATCAGATGACAATATTTTGATTACTTTGTATGCTTTGGTACATTGTCTTTCAAGCACCAGCTCTCAGTAACCTAGCTTTACACTACCTATAGTCATTAGTCTACCAAGGAGGAGTGAACAACAGAACAGCACAATCTATTTATGCAGAATAATCTGTACCACATAAAAGCAGAATGTGCCTAAGTGAACGGAGCAAACAAGATGCTACCTTTTAAAAATCTTACAAAAAGGACTTGCATTAACATATTTACAAAGAAGTGAAAGACAAAGCAATGTAATTGCCTAGCAAAACTCCAAGAAAAAGGACTGTGCCCTTTATTGTGTAAACACCTCCATTCATTTATTAGTCTGGAGCACAGGAAATCTCAGTTCCTCTCCAGCCCAGCTGACACTCAGAGAACGGAAAACATTATCCAGCCCAGCACACGCTGCCAGAACAGCCACCGCCACACCAGCTCCAGGCCCCCGCTTCCTGGTCTCTCACAACCTGTGCCCAGATACAGATCCCTCTTCCAGCCAAGTAAAACGACAAACTAGATGGTATGCAAAGTTTAGTAAGCGACACTCTGTCACCCCGGCTGGTTTTTGACTCTGTGATATGCGAGTGCTCTCCTACAGTCATAGCTGGATAATGCTCAGCACCACTTTTTGCAGGGGAAAGAACCATAAAACTGAAGCCACAGCCAAACTCTTAACTCAAGCAGTTGCTTTCCCAGCAGCTTCATTTCCCAGCTAGTTTCAGATGGTTATGGCACTTGCAAGTCTCTGTCCTAACCCAAATACTGTGTTTCTTGCTTAGTTTCACACCCCATCCGTGACAGGGCTGCACAGCCTCACACAAAGTAAGGTCTTGACAGTCCCGCTCCCCAAGCTGATTTGGAAAATACCGCTTCCACTTCTCATTTCAAACAAACCCCTGTAGTTTGAAACCAAAGGGGCCCGTCAAGGAAAGCACCTCATGCTTTCATGTAGTGCCAAGAACTATACCTCCTGTTATAACAGAAGGCTTATTTCATGACGGGAGGTTAGTCAGAGGGCTGTACGGCTTAGTAATGGAAAGCTCTCCCCACTACTAAAAGTCTATTTATTTCTGCAAATAACTCATGGAAAAACAACAGCATTGTGGTCATGAAAAAGGTTTTCCTTCTAAAGAAGTCACCCCCACAAAAAAGCAATGTTTATTTTGCCTATTTTGTTTCTCACTGCTTGGTTAGCTGGGAAACATCTCACTTGGTTTTGTGTGTATGTGGATGGCAGGGGAAAGTTATTTCCTAACAAGGATATACGAGGTTACTGGGCAATTGACTGTCCACAGGTTTTGAAAATGTGTTTGTGGATGGAAAATATTCAAGACATAAGTCAGTCTAGGAAATACCTGGAAATTCTGGAGTAATTCTTCAGGTGGAAAAAAAAAATAAAATCACATTTCTACCAAAACTGAGAAGATAAGATAGCAACGAATTTAAAAAGCAATATATTAAAATAATGAGAAATGCAGTACATATATGTACATCTGAACTTTTAAGAACACTGAATTCCAGAAGTAGTAGGAAATCTGTACTTTTGCAGATAAAACTTAAGAGTCTCTGCATAGGTGCAAATGAAGCAATATAGTTAAGCATTAAGGACGTCTTTAAAAAAAAAAAAAAAGAAAAGGAAAAAAAAAGAACTTGAGAATCATCGTAGTCTATACACAGTTTCTGGCTAGCCCAGGAAACTGAAAACCTGGAAGAGTTTTGCATTAAGCTGTGTTTCAGAAAATGCAGAAGTTAAATTCATTTTGGTGGAGGAGTACATGCTGCTGTCTAACTCGTGCTGGTTAATCTGCAACAGTTGGACTTGAGACACTGCTGCCTCTGAGCCAGGTTGTGCAGACACTCCCCATTTAAATTGAAGTTAAAATGAAGGTAGGCTTGGCTGTGAAAGCAAAGCCCCTCCTCAAGGTCTCCTTTCAGAAGAGGACGAAGTTAATGAATAGGCAGAAGGTGAAACAGTTTATTACTGAGTAATTTCATTAGAATAACTTTTAAATTAAATCATATAAAACTTTTTAAGTTATAATCCATTCAGAAACACGTAGATAATACTCTCACTGCACACAGTCCTATGCCAGACAGTATTAACTCAGGTCTCTATAACGCTTCAAGGCCCTGGAGTCTTTAATCGCAACATGTATGGGCATGGATGTGTTTTATACAGGGACATAAAAAGGGCATGTCAATAAGTTTTCATTAATAAGTGACCAAGAGAGAAAAGTATATGGGTATGACTAAGATATCATTATCTCAGAGTCATGCTAGTCAACCTGCCCACTGTTTGTCACCATTGCAGGTTTTATACATCTATAAGAGTTTGAAAGCTTCCCTCCAGAACCTTGACAGCATCCACAAACTGTTCAAACCGCTGCTTTCGTTAAAAAACAGCACTCCCTCCTAATCAACGAGCATTCTAGCATACCAGTGATTATTTGAACTGATATATAATATTGTGGCTGTATATTTAACTCTAGGAATACAGAACTTCAGTACTATTTTTCTTAAAGGTAGAAATAGCCCAGAAAAATTCCAGACTCAAAAAAACCAAACCCAAAGCCCCCCAAAATAAAAACAACTTAGCATCTAGCATTGCACAAAACCTCCTAAAAACACCTTTTGAAAAATTTCCAAAAATAAAACATAAAAGACAATACACATAATGGAGCCAAGATCTCAAATATTACAAGTTGAAAACGGCAACTTATAAACACACCAAATAAAACAACCTTCTCCTCTCACTTTTACCTACACTGAAGAAGAGTGACATGGACAATGGATACAAATTCTCCTCAAGTACACCCAAATTCTCACTGTGATTCAAAATGTTGCATTTACAGAGAAAGCTTAACTGGGACTATTATTAATGCTTCAGCAATTTGACACTGACAATGCTTCAGTTTTACCCTTACAAACATCATAATGATTGAGTGTGCATGTGTGTGTTAGCATTTTTTACTGTGAAATATTATTTTACTTTTTTAATATGCTCAAAAATCTCCTTCGAGAGGTCTTTTAATAGTAGGATATATATAAACCCCTTATTTCTGAGCCTGACAGTTTATTTCCATCTTTTTAAAAGAGAACGATTTATAGGGCAAGTCTTCCTTCACAACTTACCTTTGGTACTCGTTTTCTTGGTAAAGTTAAATTGATATAATTATTAAAGATGAAGTTTGATGATTTTGCTGAACAAAGATCATTATTTTCTCCATTTTGCTTGTCGCCAGCATCTGTTCAAAAAACAACTGGTTAGGATATTTATTCAGATTTCTTTTTAAAATACTTTGACTAAGTCAGAACTTTCCAGTTGAGTGCTGGAAGCAATTATATCTAAGAAATTCAGGCAAATAAAAGTAAATACATACAATGTAGGGTGACTTTCTGAAAAAGGAAGAGAAACACCCAGGAATGGACATGCTATATGCAGTCTTCCTTACCAGAGAATCACTCTAACAACCTGATACATGAACTTCATGATGTCAAGCAGCAGTTACCCAGCTGCTCCTGTTCTCTGAAACCACCAAGGACCCACAAAACCTTGGTCTTCAATCAAGTTCTTCCCCCTTTCCTTTTTTAAGCCCAAGGTAACTACCGCAGACAGAAGCAGGCATGCTTGCATGCCAGAATGGCTCAGCGGGAAGAGGACTTGGCTCAAAAGCAGTGCTCGTAAGCAGCCTGGATGAAGTGCTTCCACTCCCCAAACCTGCATGCAAGAATCAGGAGCAGCCTAGGTTCAGCTTACCTACTGCCTGCAGAGGTGTGCCCCTGAACAGTTCGTAAAACTTGGAGAGGTACATGACCATGCTGAGCTTGTCGGGCTCCCCGGCCGACCCCACCTCCTTTCCCGTGGTCACAGGGGGGATCCCAAACTCCTGCTCAGCAACGTCAAACGCCAGCTGGTTGTTTTTGACAACGTCCTCTTCGTTCAGAGCCTCAAAGTCACTGTGGGGAAAACAGAGGCGTCAGTGGCGGTTTGCTCTCTGCTCCCCTCAGAAACACACGGTGCTCCCTTGCCCATTGGAGGGGTGCAGAACAGCACCATGAATGAGGGCACAGGCATTTCACTGGGTCAAAGCTACAGAGTCTACACAATGCCAAAGGTAAAAGTCTCATACAAATCCCTTTATCACAAATCCTGGCTTTGCCAGAAATACAATTTAAAAGCTATTTCACTGAAATGGATTTTGATGTAGTCCCATGAAACAGGATTCTCTTATTTATGAAGAAATGCAATTCCTCCTCAGAAGTGCTAAGAAACCTTTTTCCTCTCCAAATACAGCTGTACTACTACAGATTTCACCTGTTAGCAATTGACTTTTTAGTTTCAATTAGTTCTATAAATCATCAAAGCCAGGAGGAGTAAATTTAGGCTAGCATTTTATGAAACAAACATGTTCTATGTGTGTGCACACACATGCACAAGCACTACCTTTCTTTTTAAGGTGTTACACACACAGTTTGAACAAGGACCTCCTGTCCATGTCATAACTGAATTTAGCAGTACACTAAGTACATCACACATCTGGAACTGCGTTATCCATTCTCTAATCCATTTTCTATGGGACCTATTCTGAGACTCTGATCTCTTGAACAGCTTCCAAAGTTCATGATTAAAATAAACATGTGAATAAATTACAAAGCTCCAGGCAGGGTAGTTTCTTTCTCCTCATAAGGAACGTGAGTTTTTGAACTCCCAAAGAATTTCTTTCTCTCCCCCCCACCCACACACTCTGCCTATTTCTGGAGCCAGGGGGCTGCAGGCAGACCTCCCCCCAAGACCTGCCTGCAGCTCTCATGCAGCCGCCTCTCTTGCCTGCCCAGCTTTCACCTGGCCAAGTCCTTCAGCAGTCCCATTTAATACAAAAAGCCAACAAGATCTGAACACAATGTTAATTAAACAGCAGGAGGCCTGTTAGCTCAGGAAGAGAAATTTATCAACTTTCTAGAGAGAGCAGTGTTTAAGAGACATGCTTTCCACAGACAGCAAAGAATACTTTGCTTTCTATGCTTTCTCTCCCCTCCTTATATCCACAAAACCATCTGTAAGTCCCATTTTTTTTTTTTAAACTAACCCAAGGCAAAAAAAAAAAATCTTATTCTTACAATGTTAGCTCTTCCTCTGGCAAAGCTGTACAAACAAGCACCCTGGGTATCACTCCTATTTTTTTCCAACTGATCACACCTCATAAAAGAGCTCAATCATTTCTTTCATTTATCCGCATTAAAGGGATGCTGACAATAATTCATTTGTGACTCCTAAGTCTGTGTAGGAAGCCAAGAGAATGCATCCGCTGCATTTTGGAGATTAGAGAGAGGACAGAAGAGTCACCCCACCACAGACTGCATCAAGCAGGCCAGGTAACCCAGTGCCAGCTGTTGCCATTTCCTGACACCTGTTACACACTGACCCTCTTGTATCTAACCAAGGAACCTTACAAAATATTCATACATAATTCATCAGGTCTTGTAGGGTTAGGACCCCAGAAACACTGTCAAAAGGGGAATGCTGGCTTACATAACTAAAGCAGTTATTTTTCAAGGGCCAGCACTTGTTGCATAGCCCTTGCTAGTGCCCTAGCAAGGGCACTGCGCTCTTCTGGACAAAGAATTGTGCAAAACCACCATCTCCTGTGTACCTCCATGGCCCAACGTTTGCCTGCATGACTGTCATAGCAACCGCTACAACACACTGAGGGTGGCTCATTTTAAGGCTCATCCAGGTATTCCTGTAACTCGTGACACTGCCGTTATGGCTGTGGTTTTAAACATGCACTAAAAATCTGTCTCCAGGGACCTGAGAATACAACTCTAACATTCTCCAAGCACTGCAATTTTTGTTTTAAATAGCCATGTGACTCCCACAAACATGATCATAAGTCATAAGGTTCAAAGCCTTCCTAGCTCTTTGAAAGCATATATATTTCATTTTAAATGGCATGCAAGGACATACAGAAAAAACAAAGCAAAAACAACCCCACCCTCTCCATCTCTCAAACCTGGCAATGGTGTGCACCTCCTTGCAAAAACCAGCAATAGAAGGGGACTGTGGAGTATCAGTGTTGTTCTGGTTGGTCTTACACTATAATTTGGTAAATGGTTAATATATCCTACACTCAACAAGATCTACAAATGTCACTTACATGAGGTCAGGTCTGAAGCGATGGATAATTGCACACAACGCAAGGCCACTTTTCCAGGAGGTAGTCAGGTCTACGACGTTAACGTTACGGTACCCTTCTGTCTGTTTCTGACACCACGTCAAAAGCTTGTTAGGTCGAATATCTGACTCTGCAGTTACAGTGGAGAGCAAACATTTCGATCGGTTTTTGTATGCTCAGAGGGCTCCAAATATTAAGCCACAGCAAACATGAGATGTCACATACCATGTCTTGAGAGATTCACTGATCTTCTAATGGAGCTTACTCTTTCAAGAGGACATTGTTGTAACTCACTGGTAGTGTATAACTGTCTCACCTACAAGTAAAAGCAATTAGCAGCATAATGTTAGAATTGCTTGGAGAGAAAAACAAGAGTTTTCTTTCTAGGTTAACTTTATCAACAGCTGGTTCTAAGTTAAGGAGTTTCCTGAAGACTTTGTTTACGCACTGCTTGCGGCCCTATTTCTCCTGGACAAAAAATGAACTGCAATTTCACAAGCAAGCCTTTTAAGTACTGACCTGGTGAGGTCGAACACAGCTTGAGTTCAAGTTCGGGTATCTTGTTCCTGGGTCAATGGTATACTGGTCAAAGTTCTTGTTAATATTTTCAGGGGTAGTCTGAGGCAAGAGTCGATAAATGCTCTCTCTTATAGAGAAAAAAGATGCAAGAGATATTGATTAAAATAAATACTTGTTATATAAAGTGTATTTTATTTTTTGCAGCTACCTGCACCTTATTTTGATTCTGCCAGGACAAGTGTTATGCACTAAATGCATAATGCATCCATCCCATTTCTTATCCCTGCTCAGCAGAAGGATGCCAGACAGAAAAAGGACAATAAAAAGACAGACTCTTAGAACTTATGCCCATATTTTCCTGAGGCAGGAAGCGAGCAAGAAGAAAAAAAAAAAAAAAAAAGGAGGTTACATCATTCAGTCATCTGGTTTTGCTTTAACGTCCACCCAAGGAGTAACTTCTTTACCACATAACAGCACTAAAACCCGTCATTCTGCAATTCCTGTAACCACCACAGCCTTTTTTATTATGCTGTTCAATTTTCCATTTGGGACTATGCCGTGTTTGAGTCATCCCACAAGCTTCTATCTAAAACTTCTCAAAGCACTGTACTTAGTAATGCTTCTACTTGTATTACCACAACCATGACTATTTCTATTATGTATCTGCCCCGAAACAGCCTGGGCAGCTATAGTGGACCAGGGCAGTTGCCTTCAGGACCAAAGTCAGCAACTTCAACAATCAGACCACTGTGACAACAGGATTGCTGGTGTACTTAACAACAGATTTTTTTGCTCTGGTCAAAAAGACATTACATAAAGCAGCTTACGATGCAGCATCATAGCAATCCTCCTTTGCAGCACATTTATCAGTCTAAATAAAGGGGGCATCAGGGCTACTAAGCTAAAATGCAGAGTTATAATCACAGGTACCAACTATGAAAGCTGTTAGTATTAAAGTATTTATTTAGACTTGTTTCAGGTTTTTTTTTTTTTTTTTCATTTAAAAACCCCAGGTGCTGACAAGGTTGGAGGGTTAGTCTTTTGACACAAGGTATCTTTGGTTTATTTCCTTCAGGATCACACTTAATTCTAGTTATTAGTGACTTAAATTATCGATTTAAACCCATGTCATGCACATTGCTGGATCTCTGTATTAGTGTGCAGAAGCTTACAGAGCAACAGCCTACTGTTATTGTAAATTGTTTAGTAACCTGCAGGAATGGATAATTTCAACCCAATGCCACTGCAGCGAAGAATATTTCTCCTGTTGGCATTCTGAATTCCACTGCCTTGTACCAATACTTTTAAACACTGGAAACAATGGAGAAGACAAAAGCAACTCACCGTTCAGCAAGGATTTCTAACGGGGGTTTTCCTTGAGCCCAGCTCCGCACCATCCATGCAGTATCAAAAGCAGCTAAGAAGCCTCTTGCACAGCCAGTACCCATTGGCCAGAAGGGCTGTAAGAAACATTTAATTTTAGATCCTTGTATTTCCTAAGGTCTTATTACAAAAGTAACTTGCAATGTGAATTTGGAGTCTAGGGTTTCATACGTAGAAAAGTAGCCCAGAAAGAGTTAAAATACAACATAGCCAAGTCCTGCAGTTTTTAGATGTTTCTCTCCTCCAAGTCTTAAGTAATGAAAAAGACTGCTTTCACTTTTTCTTTTCTTAACTTCTATATTTAAAAACAGATTTCTTAACTTCAAAAGGTAAAGGCTGAGAAAAAAAGTAACACTGAATACTCAAGAATCAGTCAAGGAAAAAAAGATGCCTTCTCTTCTCCTAATTTGGCTTTGAACTGATCTTTTCAAACACTTCAGGCTGTCAGCATGAGTTTAAAAAAATATTAGTTGCAACATACACTTTTCACTTCAGAAAAAGAGAACATACTAAGGCAGAGAGACTGCAATAAAAATTTGGACCAAGTTTTCCTCTGTGATGGAAGTCAGGAAAATTATACCATGCATCCAAGCTGAGGACACACAGCTCACAGTTTTCAGACAGAAATATAACTTCATAAAGCAAAACAGGATCTCAGCTAGAGACTGCCAGCCAAGCATTAGTTACGACAAACTATGGCATGAAAAAAGAAAAAGGAAAAAAACCAAACCAAACCCTATTCCAAAGAAGGTACCATTGTTTCAGGACATGTAAGAGAGGATGGTTTGTTTTGGAGGATAGATTGAATGGCTGGATTAAGGAAAAAAAAAGACTACCTGGAAGACAGTCTAAGACATACCTCAAGCAAACTATCTCCAACAAGTGCCACCAGGAGCTGATGTCTGTGCCTCTCTCTCACTAGTGCAGCATTTTCAGATGCATACATGGAAGTAAAATCAAACATAGCTACATCTGGTTGCCCATAGTGATTAATTGCAAAATCCAAGGAAGGCAGCTGGTAACTGGTTGCAAAGTCAGCAGCTTCTCTGGCGTAGGACAGCAAATTGCTCTGGTTCACATTTTCCCCGCAGAGGAGCAACTCAGTATCAATATAGTCCTGCAAGGAGACAAGCATGTAGGATTAAATACTCCAACTATCCTCTCTGGATTGGAATGTTGCAGTCTCATAGCAAGAGTGGCAACCACACATCTATTTGTTATCTCCTCCAAAAAGTTAATACACAAACATAGGTTACTGTACTACCCCGAACAGGAACTCTGTATGCCAACACTGAATAAGCAGCTTTATTTGCAATAGAATATGATAGTACCTCCCAGTTCCTCGATTATGTGTTATTTTCATAACATGACTTCCCTCCCATTAAAAGATGTTATCTTCATCACTACAATGCTTGTTTGCATGTGTGCACCCACCCCGTATCTGAAAACACACTAGAGCAGAAATACCAAATAGCAGTAACACACGGGTCTCAGCCTGAAGGTTTGACTTAACATCTCAGTAACAACACATTCAAACTTGGATTGTAGAAGCTTTTCTGTTGTTCTGGTTTGGGCTGGGGTTTTTTTTTTTTTGGCCAGTGTGGTGAAGGACCCTGCCTTTACAGGTCATCCTACTTAAAGCCAGTGATTATTAATAAGGCAGTTTCTATTTAGAGCTTAATCATGGATGAGACCCCTAATCGCAGGGATGATACCACAGAACCACTATTAGCCCAGTTGTTTTAGACAGACTGTTTTGGTTTTTTTTTCCACTCAGACCTGAGTAGGTCCACAGCTCTTGTGGTCCTGACAGGCCACAGCTGCTGCTCCTCTTCTCCAAACTCCCCACAGATCTCCTGGGACTGCCCCTACCTACAAACACCAGCCCCTCAACTCCAGGGCCCACCTCCTGTTCCCCCCACATACTGCTGGGGGCTGCCCCCCTTCCCCTCTCCTGCCCCTCCTAGGCAAGGCCAGCTGCTCTGCCCTGGGAGCCCCTGTCCTCCAAAAGGGCAGGGAATCGTGCCACTGAGCTAAGTGGTCCCACCAGAAAGTGAAGAAGCCTTCTGATAGCTCCCCACAAGTACTTCCTTTGGGAAATTATACTTGACTGTTTTGGCACTGTCTTACTTTGCAAGAAAAATTGACCTCTCTTGGGTTTCCAGGAAGAGAAATCTAAATGGTGCCAAAACGCTTTCTAGAAACAAAAGAAAATAAAACCTCTACATCTTACAGAAGGAGGAAAAAGAAAAGGAAAAAAAAAGGCCTCAAAGTCCCCAGTACCTTTGAAAGTTCAGGCCATCGTGTTTATAGCTCCTTCTATCATGTTTCACCCACTTTAGAGAATTTGCAGTTTAGCCTGGGGTGGGTTTTAAAGCTTCCTTATTTGCCTGATAAAACTGGGCATAGCTGTGCTAAATTCACCTTTAAATAAATAAGGTTTTTATTTTCTGGTGTGATGACCACACCACATATTTCCAAGGTGAGTCAAGATCCCATTTCAGCCAGTTTCAGAAATGACAAATTTAGGAAGTATTGTTTTCAGTTCTCTATAGAAACTTTGTGCTGACTGGAGGGAAAACCAAAAAAGTCAGAGTAAGCTCTAAGTGATCTGAGCTGTAATGAAGTGATCTAGTATGTCTATAAACACGCTCTATAGCATGCAACAACGTTTATGCAGATGTTCACACTTATTCTGTGCCATAAAATAGGGTTTTAGCCAGCATATTTACATACATTAATAATCACTCCTTTGTCCAGAAGACTCTGCTTTTTTGCTGTCATCACAAAATAATGAGTGCTATCTTTATAGTAAACAATATTCTCCAGGTCAATTCCTGAAAAGAGATAATACAGTTGTTATCGAGTACAGTGCGTTGTCTGCGTCATTTACTAACATGTGATTGATCCCCAAAGGTGCGTATCCTTCTTGGGATACATTCACTTTCCCAGCTGGGATGAAGCATTAGTGGATGAGATGCTATAAAACAAAACGAGAGGAGATCAGTCTTACCCCACAAGAGTTTGTCTCAGCATAATTTGAAGTTATTTAGCATCCTTTTACGGAACAGCCAGTTAACTACAGCCTTAGCAATGTTCTGAGGTAGAAAAGGGGAGCCAAGGGAACAAAGTGCTTTTTAGGTTGCTAGGGCTCTAGCATTGCGTCTAACCAGGAGTTTTGGTTTCTATTATAATAATTAAAAAAAAAAAATCAGCTGTAAATCAAGAATGGAATTGCTTGTACTGACAGTGGATGCAACTATTCTAAAACCCCTTTTCATAAAGATGTATTTCACAGTTTATAGTTTAAGTATTTATGGCAGATTCCTGTCTAGTTCTTTTCAGTTTATCATATCTACAAATCAAAAAGCAAGAATAAACTCCTCCCAGAAGGGCAGAGCCTTTTTCACAGGGTTTAAGCTGTTCAGTATGTGAACAGATACAAACAAAACAAACCATGTCTTAAGGGAAATCTCTGGGCACAGAAAATGCTCTTCTAAATTTGTTCAACATAGCAGACATTTTTACAGCTGAGAAAAATTTAAACATTAAAACAAGCTATGATGTGGCAACGCCCAAGCTAAAAAAAATATCCCAGTGTACCATAAATGGACACCTCCATCTGCAAGATTCTGACATCAACAGCATTTTATCACTAGTGTGTTTTTTTTTTATATATAACACATTTAAATGGATGTTAATCGGAATAGGAGGGTGGCTTGGCACATATAGTTCCTCTACTGCTTCTTGTATTTGGTTGTGGAAAAAATGAGGATGCACCCACCCGTTTCCTCTTTAAGGTCCTGGAAGAACTTCTGATTGAAGATGAAAGCAACACCACTAATTTCTTCTACCTTGGCTTCTGCAGTTGTATTTCTGTTTATAAAATTGGCAGTGATAGCTATAGCCAGCTTTCCACGAAACTCCTTCCTCCTGAAACCTGGTAAGCAGAGAAAAGAATTAAAAAACACTGGAAACTTCACATTGGACTTTCAGGGAGGGTCAGCTCAAGGCAGCTCAGTCTCTTTCCTATGTCTAGTCCTACACATCATCAAACAACACACCATCAGCAGATTCCATCATTCCCAAAAATTCCCTTGAATGCAAAGAGTCTTTTCTCCCCGCTTCCAGCTGCAAAACTGGAGCTGTACTACATTCAAGATAAAGTCTCATTAAAAGAAAAAAAAAAAATAACTCTGGAGAGGAACTATGGGAAGAAGTTGAACATGTGAAGAAGTTAGGGACAAACAATGACTAAAGAAGAA
Organism: Gavia stellata; assembly: GCF_030936135.1. Lineage (NCBI taxonomy): Eukaryota > Metazoa > Chordata > Aves > Gaviiformes > Gaviidae > Gavia > Gavia stellata. The sequence goes on from NC_082610.1 coordinate 11,553,332, forward strand.
CAGATTGGAAATAAAGCAGATCAAATTTAACACAGGGAAACATTTTTAACACGCTAAATAGCAAGTAAGATTTTCATTATATAGGTGGTAAACAGCTTATAAAAAAAAACATGAAAGAGATCAGCAGTCAAAAGCAGCAGAGAAAGATCTGAAAAACAGAAACCTCTATAACCGTGCTTAGGTGCACACACTACCAGCTATGAGGTTTTTCAAAGATACAGGAGTTGGAAAATATTCAGTGGCTTAACTGTTATATTTCCACAGTGAGACTGACTGCGAAGTTATTTGCTCTCTCACTTCATCCTAGCTTCCTCTTTTCACGAAAAAAGCCCACTAAGCCACAATCTTGCAATCACACATTCAAATTTTTCCGTCCATGTATTCCCCTTATGCATAAGTAAATTCTGAAGTAGGACAGAGGGTCCTTAGTATTTTTAGCCAACTGCAGATGACTTTTCAGTGAATACATGTATTTTCTAAGAATAAATAAATCAGCTATGAATTTGTGTCTCTGTGCTTCTTGATATGCTCTCATTATTTCATCAGAATAGATGTAATATGACAATACCAGCTTCTGTATGTAAACAATCTTCAGTGCACCAAATATTCCCTTAGATCCTGATACCACAATAACCATTAACTTCTCAACAGAGTCTGCAGCTGAGGTAAGAATAATTTCATTTTGCTGATACCTGACTATTTAAACAGTCTTGTATGCTTCTGAAGTTAAATCACCTCTATAAAAGAGCAACACCTCTGATGCCTTCATTAAATACCTGGCAGTCACAATTTAGTCATTAGTTCAAACATATAGTGCAAATTCACAGCACAACAGCAAAGACTATGCAATTGTCAGCCTCCTTAAACTTAAATCACAATACAATTACTTAACCTTGAAGCAAGCCCAATGGCGTCATGATGCAGTTTGTAGGCAATGCAGATAAAGTGCTGAGATTCAGTAATGACATTAAATGTCTTTGTTTTGATCTACAACTTAACAACAAAAGCAGAAGATATCACATAAAAATAGTTTCCACACAGACTTCAGTGGATTGAAAGGTAGCCTGTTGCTTTGTGTTCTCTTCTGACTTTCAGTCCTTCCAAAATACCCTAAAAGGCCATTAACAAGGCTAAAAGCACACATTTACCCACCTTGTAATGTGTTCCTGCGGCCATCTGCACCAATAATAACATCAAATTCATACTCTGACAAAGGGTGATCCACGGGGAGAAATTCAGCCCTCCACCCTATCTCTAAAACCACAAAGAATAAAATTTAGTCATTCTTCAGTAATAGAATGGAGAAGTGATTTCAGAGTCTGAAGAAAGGTCACTAAGACAAATCGTCCATTACTCATTCAAACGGAGCTGAACTCTGCCGTAGTCTGATGGAGGGAAGTTCTGCTGCAGGAAAAGCTACGTTCAGGCTGTATTAGCAAGGTGTCAAGCTCGTAAACTGACAATAAAAAAAAATGGAAGCCTTCATCTGGATCACCTAATACACTACACTTGCTCTCAGACCCATATCACAAGAATACGCTTATGCACTTCATTGTCACAGAAACAGCCCCACAGTGACCTTATCAGAACAGTACACATGCACAGTTACAGCAAGGAAGGGCTGGGTATAAAAAGAAGAATCATAGCATTCCACTGTCAAGTCTTCTAAATAGAAATTAAATGGAAGCATACTCACAAAGCTAAATTTAATCTTTGCATTAACACAAAGCTGATTATGTGAAAATGTTTGTATTATTCATATTTAAAATTTATATATGCTTTAACTACTTAAAACAATATATTTATTCTGTCACTATACAACCATTTAAAGAGAGATAGCATAGTATTTTAAGTAAAATTTTAAAATATCCCATTGCTACTACACCCTAAATACTAATCTTAAAAAAATAGAAAAAAAAGAATGGAGAAATCTTTTTCTATTTTGTTTAAAAATCTTGCATAAGATGGCTGATAAGACTCTGCATGCCAGTGGGCGTTGTATCAAATGTGAAAGCAAAATGAGGCCCAGGGAGCTTAATCCATCCTCAATATTTATATTATCAATCAAAAATTGTTTTTGCAAGAAGATACCAAAAAGCCACACCAAAGTCCCTACAAAGCCTCAAACGCATGCCAGAAGGCATAGTGCAGAACCTCAACTTCTCAGACCAGGTCGTATTTTAAGAATTATCAGTGCTCTGTCACAATGATACTTATCATGCCTATGACTGCGTATACCAAACCTAGATGAATAAGAAGGGCAAAACACTCCCATTTTTTTTAAACAGAGTTCAACTATCTTGAATGATTTCACATAATGCCTGACATAAAAAGAAGTTACTGTGAACAGAACTACATTATGATAAACAATACTTTGGTTTTCTTGATCTTCAGGAGGTTCCAGGACTTTCACGAATTCTATATTCACATGGATTTCAACTCCTAGTATAAGCGCAACTTTGAAGAGGATAAGTTGAAGTTGTCGAATACCTGTAGACAGCAAGTAACAAACATATATTAAATACGTAAGTAATCACAGCTGCTATCAGCATGCCACCCAACTGATATTCATTGTTAACACAAGCACGCAGCATTATTTCCCATACTGTGACGAATGCAAATGTAGCAACCACCACAGGATGTTGTTCTCTTCCGTCTCATTTTCCTCCTGCAGCACAATCTCATAAGTAATAAAACTCATTTCAGTGAGTTTCTTAGAATACTTTTTTAGAGCTTTCCTTCTTAACGATATTTAAAGGATCTGCTAACCAATATGTTGCCCATTTTAGGGTAGAAAATTTTACAGCATATTTCCCTGTAAAATATCCCACTTTTGCATATTTTCTCATTAGAGTAAGGGTTGTGTCTACCTTCGTCATATTAGAATGAATATCAATATTCTTCATACTTCATAATAAAAACCTATTGTTTAACAAATCCAGACTAACAAAAAAGCTGCTCCATAAGACTGTCATTTGTTCAACTGCCATTTTGCTTAACTGAGACCTTTTTTTTTCTCTGTGTGTGTGTGCGCACACACTCGCACATGTTTAAGGCAGATGAGCTTTCTGTCAAATCAAGAAAGTCTCCATTAATCTTTTGACCTTGGTATACACCTCTTATCTGAATAGTGTCCATGCCCTCAGATACTTACTGATGTGATCAATAGATCCTGCACAGAATTTTCCATAAAATTTTTTTGCTCCCAGTCCCCGGAGATCGTGGATTGTAAATGGCCAGAGATGCAACACATTGTTTCTTGAAAAAGTGTCCCGCTTCTCCACAATAACAACTTTGGCTCCCAGGAAAGCAAGTTCTATGGCAGTCCGCAAGCCACAGGGGCCACCTCCAATAATTAAACACTAGCAGAGAAAAGAAGGAGTCTTACACAGGGTTTTGCATTGACTTCCACACAGTTTCTAAGTTATTCTATTGGTACAACTTGATATTCAACCAGACTTATGCTACTGAGAGTGTATTCAAGTCATCTATTTAAATAAAAAAACATTCAAATTTTGTTCGCATGTAGTGTTCAGTCAATTTATACAAGAGGATAAATTGTGCTTCATGCAGACATAAAAACATCTGATAAAAAGATGTAACAGAAGAAACAGCAAAAAGCCAAATACTTTTGAGCATCTGCTTGTACATTTCTAACTCACATTTAGTGTTTCAAAAGTGCTTGCAGTAAACAGGATTACAGCTACATAAAAGGAAGGGGAAAGCAAATAAGTGGTCTTGGTGTAGGCTTTTTTTGTTTTAAAGAGGAAATTGGTGTACATTTGCTAGACTTGTTAGACAAATCTATGATAAGCCAGTAGTTTTACAGTATTACTTACTCTCTCTTTCAAGCGAGGGCATATCCTGAATATAACAGCCTAGTTCACCTACTGCTGTAAAGCAGGGCATGTCGAGAGAAGTCACACAACTTGTCCTGCTTCACCAGAGCCGGGGAACTCAGCCTGTCCTACGCCATTTCACCCAGCGGTCACCATCCTTACCTTCAGGACAATCACATTTTAGGAGCTTAAAGCTAAGTTTCGGCATCCTCAGAAGAACTGCTTCAGAAATGATTACAGAGAATTCTCGCCCAAATTTTAGTTGACAGCTGCAAGTTTTCACAGACTAACAAGCAAAGGATTTCCAGAAAGCAAACTAATTAAAACCCAAGCATATCTAATACTTACATTTTCCTGAATGATTACTAAAAACTGATTAGAAACAGTCTTATAGCTGGACAACATTGCTGTTCCACACCTCCCCCCAAACCACCGCCCCCCCCAACTCCCCCAAAACACACACAGACTTCACAAAACCTATGCCATCAGTTCAAGCACCAGGCTCGGGCAGGGAGAGAGGAGGTGGGACTGAGCAGAGGGGAGAGCTCTGGCTGCGAGGCCAAGCTGTGCTGTGTTGCAAATCCAAAACCATTATCTCACACACCAGACATGCTCCTGTGCGTCCCGCACACATAGCCAGACAGTGATTACGGTTTCAAAGGAAGCACGGACTGTATCTGGAGGCTTATTGGATACCAGTCTGGTTCCCATTACATTTCAGTTTCATAAAATAGAGTCATTTATTTATTTTGGTTTGTTCATAATTTGTTTTCAGATTTAACAACTTAAGCAAAAATTATCTGGTGCTGACTTTTGTCCATGACTTTTGCCCAACCCAATCGTAAAAGTGCAAAAAATTTTTTTAAATTGAATAAATAATTTGAATAAATTCCCACTGAAAGAAGAGCTCCTGTGAGGTGCTTTTGCTTTGCTTTAGCCACGTGTTTTCTTAACTAGAGATATTAAATAAGTTACAGTTAGGTTGTTGCATTAGCCACTTGGTTTTTTTCCTCTTAAAAGAACATATTTAATTCATAATTTCAGAAGAACACTCCTCACTGCATGCTAAATATTAAGAAAACTTCAACAGATGTAATTGTATAAAGGAAGAAAATAGAGTGCAGATGTTATCCTGACAGAAGAGGATCACTGACGGAGTCTGGGTCAGCTCTTTTCTGCACATGCTTCTTGTGATTAACATGGGAACTCTGAGCTCTGACAAGTGACTGCCTTCACAGCTACACAGTTTTCCAGTAATGTTTAGCAAGCAGTTAGAAACATTTTACAAACAAAGACTACACATGGTTTTATAAGGTGGGGTTGTATTTTTGGCTAACAAACTGTATTATAAATAAATAAATGCAACTTTTTTAAAAAAAGCAGTCTTTTGAGATTTAGTCATAGTGGATCCTGCCAAGTAATAAAACCCACACAGAAAACGCTGTTAGTTCCTCCTGGTGCTCTGCAATATAGTATGTTAAAATTTTAAGGAGGATTCTGCTCTCTCCCCTCCTCCTATCACGACTGACAAAATATCTTCCTAATTGCCTAGAGACACTGTGAAAAATGGTTGTATATTTGCCATCATCCATGGTTACCTTCCATAAACATATTTATTTATGTCTCAGAACTATTTGTTCTTTGATTTATTAAGGATGCTTCCTGCTGGTATAGAGCTTACTCTTGGCACTTTATCATTTTTTTTTTGAAACTTCTGGGGTCAAAACCAGCACAAAACCCTTGCAAAGATAATGCTTACTGTGTTTATGTTCTTACCTTTATTAAGTATGGAAAGGGACCGTACCACTGTCCTGTCCCTGCCCTCCCTTCCTAGCTCTCTGCTTGCAAACGAAGTCACAGGAGAAACCTTCTTGTAGTCAGCCTAGAACAAACCTTGAATGGCTTCCTATTTTCACCTCCTGTTACCCCAGTCTCCTGGCTCATCAGGGACTGCTTTTGAAATGAATTTCCTGCAATTTAACTCAGATCGTGACAACTGACATCGCATAAGGAAACCTCGAACTATCAAACCTGAAATGTAACAAACGGGGTTGGAGAAATGCCAACCATTTCTTGACATCCACATCATCATTCACGGCTCAACTGCCTTTTAATGGTGCCAGATCATGTCCTAAAAAGGTAAAGGGTAACTTGACTTTTCAAAGCATCTTCCGCAAGTTATTCAAAGTAACGGTTGCTGAAGAGGACTGACAAGGAGCTTTTGTGTATTTCTTGTTCAGGCTGGAAATGAAGGGAGAAAGACTTATATGGAGTACAGGGCAGCCTATCCAAAAATAAGATCACAACTAGACTTCTGTGACCTGCCTGAAGAATCAGTATCACATTGGATGTCACATCCTATTTTACTACCGAGAGTACACCATGTTAGTGCAGGACAGCAATACTGACAGAAGGCATTTTTCTGAGTAAAATCCTCATAGTATAAAGGGCTGATCTTCTGCCTGCAAATGTATGTAAATACTTCCTGTCAAATGAGAAGCTTCATTAAATTTAATACACTCCCCAAGAACAGCAACTACATTACAAGACAGGAGCAGGCAAAAGTACAGAAAGAATAAATGAGGATGAAGAAAACAACACAGTTATGTATTCATATGGCAGATTAAAGCACGTGATTTTTAAAACACCACGTTTCCTCCTTTATGAAAATAATTTATCTTTGCACATATTTCATCCAAAGATCTTATAAATGCTTAAAATATTGAGCAGACATCCTCTAGAAGAGGAAATGCACACACTGAGAAAAGGAGCCGTGACAAGGACTCCGACCAGGCCATTCCCTGGCCCTGACCCTCACGACAGACCAGCACTGCACCCACGAGTTCCCCAGCCAAGGGGAGAAAAGCCGGGTGCCGCGAACGCCCTGCACGCACCCAGACAGTGGCTTGCCCCACACGGGCACACCTACACTCCATCACCTCATCAGCAACAGGACCATGTAAGGTTACGTACATCAAATTTCCAGCACCAAACTCCAGCTACACAGTAGTACTGAGGCGGCTGCCCATAAACACTAACTCCTACAAGCAGCAGTCACTATAAGTATTTTTCATGAGAACTTTATGTGAGCTAAATTAATCTACTCTTCTTGCAATCATTCCTGGATATGAATGATACTAATTACGATAAATGCAACAATGAAAATTTTACACTTACGATATAAATTATCATAAGTAAATGGACATGCTGGTTTGAGTTAAACTTCTGCAAGAGCATTTTTAGAATACCAGTTACAAAATTCCCATTGAAGAGGACTAATGCAAGTTTACAGGCCAGTAATACTTGCCTAGTGACAAACTTAGGACTATTTCAGTTTAAAATTATAAATATGAAGTAAAGCATGGAAATTTTTGTACTTCAAAATAAAACACTAATAATCCCATGAACACTTTACAAAAGTTGTCTACTTAAGCTGCTGTGTAAATGCTATGTTTCTACAGTAGTGTTAAAAAGTACTGTACTTTTCCCTAAAAGATAATTATTTGTTTCTGTAAAAATCTTGTCCCACACTATAACCAAGCACACCACTCATTGCATTATTTATCTTCAGACTGAAATAGAGCAGAAACTTCATGGGTTTTTTTTCCCGGTACAATTAAAAGATATCAGAAAGTTTCACTTGTAATTATATAAACATACACAGCATTTGGTAAGTCTCATAAGCTCAATTCTACTCAAAGGTCAATCTGACTGTAAGAGATGCTACTTTCCCTCTATTAGTATGTTTAAGAATGGCAGTGCCTTGAAAATCTCCAGAAAACATTTCTACACTAATAAGAGCACTTAGCGCTGAGCTAAATGGCATGACTTTTGTGCCAGGCGCAGGTTTTCGATATGATCTCCTGTATATAATGTACAAATAGAGGGATGTGAAGTAGAGGCCTCTTGCAACCCCTCCTGTCCCCCACTATTAAATCGGCAGCCTGTAAATCCAGACACCTATATCCCATTCTGGAAAAACCATATGCAGTTTAACAGCTGAGAATTTGCAGAACGCCTCCATTGGTTTTCACACAGTAAAGTAAGCTTACAGAAACAACTGAGGTTTTGAGAGAAAGGAGGGAGAGAGCAAGAATACTAGCACCATGTTTCACAAAAACCAAAGTAATACTCCACAATGACCTAGTCACAAAAATCTCATCCACTTTAATAATTGAAAGGCAGAATCTACTCACTGACTTGGAAAAATGTAAAAAAAAAATTAGCTCTCGGCATTTACATGCTCATAGTCAAGGAATCTACCAGTTGGTAGCAGCATGTGGGTGGGCGATGCAACCAAACAGCACCTCTTTGCACAGTTAAGAATAGACAAATCCCATTGTAGCTCAATGCATTACACTGTTATTGTCCAACTTTAAATCCTTCACTCCTCTTCTGCCCAAGGTACCCAACCATTAAATTAGTCCTGGAAAATAAAAGTGTGTTCAATTATGATCCACTCTCCATATGCTCTTGGGATGAAGACAAAAGCTACAATCACTCCAGGAATTCAAGATTTTCTCATTTCTGCCTTTCAGTTGTTTTGGAGGTGAAAAAGAGGAGATTAATTTTAGACTCTATATCAACAGCAAATGGATAGACACAGACACCCTTCATCGTCCTAAGGCACACTAAGTCAGAAGCACCACTTCTACTCTTTGGTGGAAATGCCCCCCCACACACTTATGAAAAAAAATAGTGAAAACCATCTGCCTAAGTTATTTAACTTCCTTTAGCTTATACGTAATATTTACCCAAATCACCAACTGGAAATCAAAACCTGTAAGAATGGATCATGCTGCTAGAAACGAGCACCAAGGGGTGGCTTTCCCCCCACGCCTCGAAGCCGCTGTCTGGTGCTGCAGGTGCCCCCAGCGGCTGCGGGCCTCCCCACACAGTGATAGGAGGCTCTGCCTGTGCCCAGACAGCCTGCAGGACACAGAGGGACAGAATGCTCTGCCTTTCCATGGCAAACTCTCTTCCATCATTTGCTCTGGGCCTCAGGTGCATCCATTTCCACAGTCACCAGATCTGGATTTCACACCAGCCCTGGCCTTCATGCAACGTCCAAAGCAATGGGGATGCACCAAGGATTAATTTGACTGACTCCACAGGATTACGTCCTACATGGATTTGGGCAAGTGTTTATTCGTGATAGAGCTGAATATGAGACAACATGAGATAGGCACGAAATGTAATGAAACAACACATTTTCTGGATCAGCAATGACTGTTTCCCTGGAAAGGCTCCAAAGAGAAACAGCTGCATAAGCAGCTAAGGCAGACGGCTACCAGAAGCTGCAGCGGGAAGCTCTCTCCACCACAGCGCTTTTCACTTCATCCCCTTTACTAGACATGAAAATGCTTCTGGCAAAAATAGGACTGCTCAGTAGGACATTCCTGACTTACTGACTTACAGTTCATCTCACATTTGTAGTCTCAGATTTTATCACATAAATTCATTGACAGCCACTGGATACAACAGTGCAGTCAAATGTACCCTGAATCCACTAAATAGTCAATATAGTTTTTGAAGTTTGAAACATTATCATTTAAGTCACTGAAAAATAAAATTCTATATGCCACTTCAGACAACATTAAAAATATCAAGAGCTAAAGCTTTATTAAAAAAAAATACAAAAAAGAAAAAAAGGTTAAGCTCCCAATAGGCATGATGCATTTTGTCAATTTAAGATGGGAGTCTAATCTTGCTACAGCCCTGGTCTACCAAAGCACTTTGATATATGGTTGCTCCCCTAAACTCAACAACCCTATTCAGGTACTCGCTGTTTCTCTAGACAAAGACCCCTGTACAAAGCACTTGTCATCTCCTTTTCTACAAACCAGCCCAGCCACTGGCGCCAACGAAGAATCACAGAATCACTAAGGTTGGAAAAGATCTGTAAGATCATCAAGTCCAACACCACCATGCCCACTAAACCATTTCCCGCAATGCCACATCCACACATTCCCTGAACACCTAATGGGTTGCTACAAAATAGCTCGGTTACCACATACATTAGAGCTACATAGCGCTCTCTTGCCAGTAACACGCCTTGCATAGAATGAGATGCTTGTAGTCATTGCCTGTTGCCTGACTTGTTGAATGCTGCCGTACCTATACAACTGGTTTTACCAAAAGGTAACAGAACATGACCCTGTCAAGAATGGTGATGATAACTGTAGCTAAAATATGGCAGTGATTTGGAAGGTGTCCATTCGACTACATACATATATAGAAAAGGGACAATGCCAACCTAAAACAAGAATTCTTTTCTTTATTTTTAGAAAGAGGCCAGATACCGAAACATACACGCAAAATTTCTGTGGTTAACAGATCTATACTACACACAAATACTGAAAGAAAAAAAAAAATAATTCTTCCATCAAAGGAAGAGGGAAGAAAAGGTATAGGAGTTAATTAAACTCACCCTACAAAAATTAAGTAATCTTTAAAAGCATGTTTTCCTCTATTATACTATCTTTTATGAGCTCCTTATAAAATTAGTAAGGTTAAAAATGTTTCATTTAACAAAAATAATATTCAGTTAAATGTATTTTAATGACAGGTCCTAACTCTCCAAAGGGTTATGTGAACACTACTTAAATGCACTACAGATAGTTCCAAAGTCTACCTTAAAATATTATTAAGACTAGCTGGATCTTGCTGAACAGACATTTTAGAGAGTGAACACCACATAAAAACTACTGTTGGGGAAGTTCAAAGGCAGCTGGGAACAGTGAGGCTCACACACCCCTAATTGCCACCGACCGCAGCAACAAAACCCTGTCCCGGTGCAGGAAGTGCAACATGACGAGTCCATTTCTGCTTTTGATCCCACTCAGTATTTTACCCTTTGTACCCCCAGCTGAGCACCTCAGAAATATGCAGTTTTGTCATGTCCTGCCAAAAGCAACCATATCAGCAATTGGCAAAAATGGAGACATGGTTATTTTTCTTCCTGAAAGACTAACGCGGATTTGAGGCTACTGTCCTGGTTTCAGCTGGGATGGAGTTAATTTTCTTCCTAGTAGCTGGTATAGTACCATGCTTTGGATTTAGGATGAGAATAATGTTGATAATACACTGATGTTTCAGTTGTTGGTGAGCAGTGCTTACACTAAGTCAAGGACTTTTCACCTTCTCACGCTGCCCTACCAGGTGCACAAGAAGCTGGGAGGGGACACGACCAGGACAGCTGACCCAAACTGGCCAAAGGGATATTCCATACCATATGACATCATGCTGAACAAAAGTGGGGGGCACGGCCGCTGCTTGGGAATAGGCTGGGCATCTGTTAGCAAGTGGTGAGCAATTGCACTGTGCGTCACTTGTTCTGTACGGTCTTTCATCATTATTATTTTCTTCCTTTTCTGTCCCATTAAACTGTTTTTATCTCAACCCACGAGTTTTACTTTTTCTCCAATTCTCTCCCTCAACCCACTGGGGTGAGTGGCTGCGTGATGCTTAATTGCCAGCTAGGGTTAAACCACACCTACTACCTAATCTAGGCTGATTTTGGACAGAGCTCCTTCCCCGGCATTTGTGCCCTGCAGTTGCTGCACACGCAGCTGGATGCGGCACAATCCAGGGATCAGAGGATCTATCTTTATTGCCCTCCTGTTTTATTTGGTCAAAATGCCAGAAGTGAAACATTAGTACATTTATTGCATTCGTTTGGCTCATCTTTACTAGGATTATTTTTCTCTTTTTTGGAAGATAAGCTTCTGCATGGAAAAAACCACGTGCCTTCATTTTTCCTGGATGAATTTGGACACACTTGTCCATCCATCCTCTCTGTCTCTCAGATATATGTACTAATATTAGATTTGCATATAAAAACCTTTTCATGGTTTGAAATTAAAACAATGGTATGAAAGACATCTGAAACAGTCTGCTATGCAACACATTAAAGAAAGGCTGTATGCACTCTGTGTGCTAGAAGTTCAAGGGTTCCTTTGTGGGTACACCAAAGCTGTCAGGACTTTGTTATTTGGAGCTTTTCTGAAGAGCTCTCTTAGGCAGCATTGGTCATATTTAAATGTGTTGACTTGATCTCAGAGCTTTTATAACAATTTACAAAAATAAATCTTAAAAAATTGCAATTGGTAGACATAATACAGAAAAGTATCTCTAGAAACTTTCAGTTGCCCTGCACCACAGCTAGTTATCTGAAGAAAACCTGCACATCATCTGACAAGAAATATTACACTATTTTTAATAGATTATCCACCAGAAATCAGGCAAGTGGTTTAATCCAAAAATCTCCTCAAATAAAGCACAAAATAAACCTGTTGCCATCCTTTGGAATTAAGAGCATATTTGCTGTTTTCTTACCTGTCTTTCATTGTAATCAAAACCGGGGGGGGGGGGGGGGGGGGGCAAAAAACACAACACACCCAAAAACCAGAAGAGATTGTCTTTCTTTTGGCCAGCTGCTTAAACAATCAAAGTGAAAACAAGATAAACCTTGCAGAAAGAATGTTGCCCGACTATCCCAGTCATTAATATGGTTGGCAGCATTTAAGTACCTTGCCTTTTTTTTTGTAGGCTTATGCCTGTCATACTGAGATAATGCTTTAAGGCTATCCTTAAAAACTTGGCAAAAAAAAACCCAAAACAAAACAATATATCCACAAGTAGAGAACTGGTAAACAGAGATGAAGAAACAAAGGCACCAAGAGCCTCACCTCTGAGCACAGCAGGGACTAAGCAGAGACCAAGCCTCAAGTCTTGGAAGCCTTGTGAGTAGTGACACTCATAAGATTGCAATTGCAAGAAAATAATTAATTGTCCATACGGTTTCAGGGGCAAGGGCTGACCAGCCAGTAGAAGACTTGTCTACAGACCCAGAGGAAGGGATTTGTCATGCTTTATGGCATCCAAAGCATGCAGGCAAGTTGGTCAACAACCATGGCTTTGCTACAGGAAGAATTTGGTAATATGCTTTAAAAACAAAATAAAAATAGCACTATTGCTACAGCTTGGTCTGCCTATGGAGATGAAATACTACACTGAACCTAAAATTTTTAACTAAACAACAATAATTACAACAATATAATAAATCAGCTAAGCCTCCCCTTAGAAACTGGCTTTTTAAAGTAAGTGGTAAGTCAAGTTATTTCAAGGTCATTTCACAGAATATTATTTTAAAATATGTTCTAAAATACATTTTTATATTAGGTGAATTATTAACCAACACCCAATTAAGACACGGCTTTTAGAAGCCAGTACTGGGTAAATGAGCTCATACAGAACTAGCCATCAAGTCTGAGTCAGAATCCCAATTTTTAAATTATTATTTATTTATTTTTAAAGAGCGGAATCATTTAATCCCATCAATGCTAACTTTCCTAAGCAGAATGACTGTACAGTAGAGTACAGCAGCTATAGCTGAGCTGAAAACGCAATGCTGTACAAGGCAGCAGCAATTCTGGGCTTTTGGGGTCTATTTTCTTCCAGCTCCTCACGCTGTCTTCAAAGCCACTGCATTTTCCAGTGCTAGCATTCACAACCACTTAACTAGTAAAGCCAAATACAGCTCCAAAGAGCTATAACCTCATTTTTTTCCAGTTTATTTAACTGGTCACTTGCACATACAAGTTTACCATAGGTAGGCAATGCTTTTACTTTTCACATTTTTATTCACAATTCAAAAACACTAGGAACTGACCAACCAGCACCTCTTAGCAATATGGCATCCAACAGTGTCAGCAAGCAAGATGTACTTGAACAATTCAAACAACTACAAAACGTATCTTTAGTGTAACATTTTTAGGAAGATTTCTGATAGCAGGGAAAGTTAACAGCACCCATACAGAACTCACAAGCCAGGCTGCTGGCAGCATATCACACAACGGAAATTAGATTTCAGCACCTCTAGTTCTTATTTCCAAAACCTTTTTGGCTGAAAACAAAGAAGGTACATAACAGACCTTATTACTGAAGGGAAGAGTCTTGAAAAATAAAAGTAAATATAAAAATGGTGAAAAAATGTGAAAAGGAACATGCTTCAAAGAGAGGGGCAGAGAGTTGAAGACAAAATTGGGCAGCAAATTGCACATCAGGAGGTATAATAGTCTCTTTTACACCAACATCCAACACAAGAGAAGGGAAATAAACATACATAGAAGATCAGTGTTTATTTACACTGCCACGTATTAATGACTCTGTTTTCACATTCCAGCCAGGGTGAAATTCAGACAGAGGCACCTGCCTCAACAACACCGGCTGCGCTCGTTCTGCCACTATCAGGGCTGCATCTGGGCTGACAAGCAGTGAACTTCCTACCCCAGATGCCTACAGCCAAGCAGGCCAGCCCAGCCCTTGCAGCCCCGCCACCGGCCAGGCAGGCAGCGAGCAGCCCCAGTGGCAACCCCACCGGTCATAACAGCTCTCACCTGCCAGGAAAGGCTTCCTACCATATGCAATTATTTCCTACCTCGCTAAAAAAACAAACAAACATGCGAAAAAGGAAAATAAAAAAATCTGAAATAAATGCCTTTGCTTTCCACCAAGCACTTGCTGATCAGCCTAACTTGTTATTAATGATCTGGGTGTGTAGTCCTTGGCAGGAAGCTCACTACCATCTCTTGCAATGTTGTCTAATCTGAGTTGCAATTTACCCTGAGGCAGTTGTTTTATCTGAATTGTAAATCCAGCAAGGATGGCAGAGAGTACAGGCAGGATGGGGAGGCGGACACCAATCAGAAAGGAGTATTTGCTGTTGCACAGGTCCTTTTAAAGCTGCTCTTGTAACTCATTCAAAGGGGCAGTGGAAGTAAGCAACACAAGACTAATTCAAAGTGTGGCATAACCACATGGTTCTTTCTAAGTTAGCATCTTAGTCAAATGAACAAATCCAGAGAGTGATGCAAGACAAGCGAGGCAGTATCTCTAGGTTGGTTTCTTAAGCAGAAACAGGCAGGACCTTGGGAAACACAAGCTGTTTTTCAGGGCTGAATTAGAAGCAGCAAATGTCCAAGGCAAAATGCAGACTTTTGAAAAACTAATCAGAATTTGATCTAGCAGTGTTAAACAGACTATTAGGGAGAAGGTGAAATGAGTAACAGTTCTGATTGTGCTCCAGATAATTATGTAGCGTTCCTCTTTGGGTCTTCCCTAACATAGGTTAGGTGAAGGTATTTAAGCCTATCCTACAGGTCACATTCTCTAAAGCTCTGACCATTCTTGCTGCTCTGCTCTGGACTTGCTCTAGTTTAACTGCCACTTGCCTGTAACACGTGCTCCTAACTAGGCAAAATATTTTAGCCGGGGTTTCACCTGCACCAACTAGATGGGAAGGAAACCACCCCAGTCCCTGACACACCACAGGCCTCCTCGGACAGGCTCCCAGAATCAGCTCCGCTTGGGTTAGCATTACACCCTATGGATGCAGGCTCGGTGTGTGGTCCATTGCAAGGACCAGATCATTTTCTGCAGCATATTCCCAGTTTTCTCTGGGTGTTGCACTCCTTCATTAAAAGGGTCAAATTTTCCAGTAGCTTTTAGAAATTTTATCCTCTTGATCTCAGACTAATTTTTTAAACCTTTCAAGATTTAAAAAATTCTAATCCTGCATTTCAAAGCACTTGCAGCTCATTTCAGTTTGGTTACATCTGCACCTCCTCAATCCAGCACCCAAATTTTTAATAAGTATGACAAGTACCAGCCTCCAACAGGAATCACTGAAGTCCCACCTAATGCATTTCCCCAATCTGGCAGCAAACTATTGCTAGCACCACTGTAAGTACAGTTCTTTAGCTGCCCGTCTGACATAATTTAATGTAAAACATATTCACAAGTTTGCTTGTTAAAGCAAGGGCTCTATGAGGGTCAAGTCAGAATTGCAACTTCTGCTTCCGTCAGACATGCTGGGCCAACTTCATTATAAAGGAGGAAGATACCTATATCCGGCTGGAGCGTTCGCAATCAATGCAAGATGTCATCATTACCCTCTTCGTCCCTCAAGCCTCATCTCCCAGTATACTGTATAACAGACCCATAGCTCATATGTATTTCTAATTTAAAACTTCTGTGGATATGAAGTAAAGCTCTTATGTTAGCTGAAATGATATAATGCTTGTTCTTCTCTTTGCCATCACCCAGGACCCAGAACGAAACCAAGGCCCATTTGGGTACCTGCCAAGACTCTCACAGGTCAGGAAGATTTGAAGCAAAACATGGCCAGCTGCCAGGACAACAGCTCTCAGTTGCAAAGGCTTTTTCACCATGAAAACACATGGTTCTCCCCCCGCCAGGTTTGTTTCAAAATACAGCTTAAAGTCACCCAAACATTCCCGGCATGAGGAAAAGGTTAAAAGACTGAAGAATTAGAAAATGATAATAATGTCATATGATGGTATAAACTCGGGTTATTTTTCAAGAAGCAGTTTTCATCAGATACAGAGGTTAAGACAGACACAAATATCCTAGAGACCTGAAACTGCAAACAGGTGTCTATGTTAGTTTGCAGAAACCTGGCTGCTTGCATACACAAACAGATTTTGTGCATAAATGTAGACATATTAGGGAATGTGGGAATTTTGAGAACTGACTGACACAAAATAATCCACCTTGAAACACTGTAGCAGAGAAAGTAAGGCAAATTAACCCAATTTCAAGGGCATTAAAGGGGAATTTCTACTTTGTCATGACAACAGATCCCAGTTAAACTTTTTTTGACCACAACTCCATCACTGTTAAGGCTTTTTAGAGAGAAAATATAAATAGAAATTCTGTTATTTGCTTAAGACAATCAGCTTCTACTAAAATGTTTTCCATTTTCACTTCTTATACATCATCTCTTAGAACTGTGGTATTTTACATTCCACCAAAAGTGTAATAAAAGCAATCTGCACAAATGCCTAAAACAGCAAATAATGTAGAATTAGATTTGTCAGCAGAAGAGAAAAGAGAGCAACCACATCTCCAAAACTCGAGTTCTCAGGACAGACATAAGAACCTCAGGAAGGACCTGAACTGTAAGAGACAGGAAATTGCCTTATTGTCTGAAATCTGGGTTTTAGCAGCCAAGTGTTTAATCACTTCTTGGTAGCAAAACTTATGTATTTCCTCACTTATCAGTACACAAATATCACCAAAGCGAAGCTGGAAACGTAGCTAACAACAAACCCGTAACAACCACATCTGGCACTGTGGGGGCCTCTCCGAAGCCAGGAGACAGGCCTGACCCGCGCACAGCGGCAGCAGGGGCTGCGCGCCGGGGGCCACGCAGGAGCCCCCTCGCCCCACGCACACACCCCACCCGACCCAGCGGACGGACACACAGCCCTGCTGCTTCACAGTCAAACCCAAAAGCACTACAAAGCCACAGTTACGGGAACACGCCCTGTCGTAACCTTTTGTTTCACTCAAACTTAATTAAGCCACTTGTGGTGACAATAGTAGTGCTTTGTGTGAAAGTAACTGGGTGTCACTCCCTGTGGGAATCTTTATGAAATATCTAGGAAACCAGGTCAGGGTGGGACAGTTCCCTTCTGTCGATTACTTGCAAAGCCATTAAGCAAGGGACAGAGAAACAGCACAGTGCTGTTGAAGTACTAATGTAAAGCTACCGTTATCTTGCAAGCCAAAAATTTTACAATTCCCAAATGCCTGAAGAAGTCTTATTTAGGCTGTCTGATTATGTTACCTTGGCTGGGCTTTATTGCTTTTCATGACTGATAAAGCTGAAAAATGGTGTGTTTGTGGAAACGTCTGTAGGATAATAAAAATAAAGTGATTTCATTACCAAATCACATGCCAAACATTTGCTTTTGCTGATGTAATTTGGCCCAATATCAGTTTAAAACACAGCTCAAAGAGTCAAATGCTTTGTTTTGTTTTCAAAGAACCCTGTCTGCTGTGTGTCCTGTCATCACCTGAGCTTCTCCCCGTACCCTCTCTAAAAATCCTTAGAGAAATGAATGCAGAGACAATGTTCAACAACTGTGGTTTCACTGCATGTTCATAGGTGATTTGCTGCTTCTCCCCTCGTCTCAAACAAATCTTCCTTATCACTCATTCCTATTACTCCCATATCGTCTACTACTTTGAAGTAACTCTGTAAAAGTTACTTATTAAAATTCTTAAAAATAAGTTTACAATGGAAATCCAGTGCAAGGCTTTAGGTGCCCTGTCCTAAAAGGCAAAAGCAAAGAAGCATAGATATCAAAATAAACAGCTTGTCTTTCAAGGGTACCAAACACACCTAGATGCCACCAAAAAGTTCAGTAGAATATGTGGCCCTTAATACCCCCAACACCTCAATAGGTTCTGGATTCTGCTATCCAAGCACTGTGTGTCTAGATTTAAAAAAAAAAAAAGCGCAGCTGAATGTCTTCTTGTGAAAAGTCAGAACCTTTCATTCACTAAACTTCCTCTAAATATGGTACTCAACTTCTAGTTTCAAGCTTTATGACCTTCACAGGAATGCATTTTTATTATAATAAAAGAATTAGCAATACTATCTAATACATCTAAGGTAAGTTTGGTGTGTTTGTTATAAACCTAGATTATCAGGTTTGGAAATCTCCCCATTTCAATTATTATTTTGAAGAGATTAGTATGTCCAGCAAAAAGGATGTGCCATCTGGATAGTCGCTCTTTGTAGAATAAACAGGTTAAAGTTTTCATTATAGTAAGGATATTTTTGAGTTGGAGCACAACTGGCATTCCCTTCTTTCATCTTACAATTCAATTACCCTCTTAAAAAACCAAATATTTGTCTCGAGGGACACAATCAATCCACAATGCTTGAACACACAAGCTCACTGGCTTCTGTACCAGTATATACAGCACAGGAGAAACCTGGCTGAAAACTTGAGTTGCCTTTGAAAGATCAACAAATGCCAGCGCTTCAGGAGGAAATTTAGCCGCAATACCAGCAGGTTTATACATGCTGGATGATTTGCTTAATTAAGAGACAACTATTTGTTTAGCACTACAGAGGAAGGTGGAGAGAGGGGAGAGGAAGACATCTAGAAGCCAACCTGCCTCATTCACTATGAGGGGCAAGACTGCAGATTCAGATGTTTGTAAACAACTGAGGACTGGTAGGAAGCCAATTTCTACCTAATAACAAGGAGAGAGACCTGGTATCCACTCCTCATCCTGCTGATTACCCTACGGCTACGTAACGTGGCAGCACCTCTCCCTTTCTCAACTCTGTGGGAAGGAGAGCACCAGACGAAGTAAGTTTTATTAACTCCCAAAGCATTCATTTGACAGTCTTTGGAAATAGAGACAATATGAAAAGCAGCGGAAAGGTTTGGCAGATAAAGACCATCCCGTTTTATCATTTACGGGTACACCAGTGTGGTTAGCACAGGGAGACGAGGCTCAGAGCCAGTGCTGAGTCAGTCGCAAAACCTCCATCCCCATTTCTGACCAGGGCTCCTCTTCAGCTGACTCACACCCTGGCCCCCAACGTCCCTTGGCTCCCGTCCCCCCTCAAGCCACATGCTCTCTGTAATATTGCCTCAGCTAAAGCAGCACCCCACCAGAGGAGCCCATGGAGCCCTCCCTACAGCAGAGACACCAATGCCACCGAGTCCAGGTAGGACTGACAGCATGTGACGCTACTGAAAAGAGCCACTACGTTTTTATGCAAGCCCTGGAAATGTCGTCATAAATAATTTTAGAGTCATTCTCTTGCAATAAGTCTCCCAACAGGAGTTTTTGGAAGGGAACCTAATCTACTATAAAACAAGCTTTGAAAGGCCAAGTCCAGGAACAAGGAAAACAAGAGAAGCCAACAGTGACTGAGTTCAAGATCATTTCATTTGTTTCTCAGGAATCTATATGAGATACATATACACATATACCTACAAATGCACATATGTATGTATTTATATACATAGCACTCAAGACTTTTTAACTCAATTTTATATACTTGCTTTATGCTAATGTTGTCCAGTTAGGCCTTGAAACCACTGCTCAGACTGTGCAAGTCCTCTGCCCAGGAACTGTGCCCAAGGTAGGGTCTACAACAGAGACAATGCTCAGAAGACCAAAGCCATGCATAGGAATTTGCCAGTGCCCTCCTCACAATGTACACCACCATCCTCCAAAACTGGGTATATCCAGAGAGAAATGCTGGAGTCTACCAAGGCATTAGCACTTTAAACAAAGTTTCCTTAGTTCTCCTCAAGTGTAAGCATGTGTTTTGAAAAAACAGCATACATGTTTGAGGGGGAAGACAACACCACATTTGCATGCTTTAGAGAATCAACACCTCTCTTCAGACTAAGTCTGGAATGTTTTCATGGGCAGTGATCTCTGCTCTCCGGAAGCATGAATCTACAGTCATGGGACAGCCAGAATTTCAGGTGCACAGCATGAGCCAGGGCCTGCCCTCTGATACATATGCATACATATCTCAAACACCAGTGGGAGCCTCATTTACATGTGCATGCACATATCTGTATCATTTACACAGTAAATTGCCAGTAAATCAAATAAAGAATCTACTCCATACAGAGAGGTTCAAATAAATGTTTAAACACTCACATGTGTCTTAAAAAGACTATTGAATACACTCTGCAACTAGCTGGATAAATTCTTGTCCATCATCATACTATTTTTTGCATGTTCAAAAATTTAGAGAGATAGTCAAGCTGCTAGCATGGTGAACAACATATGTTAAACGTTTAATCTTCTTTAATCATCTAGCTATGTTTCATTCCATGAAGAAACAAATAATTATTACAGATTCCAAGCAGGCTACTCTGCATTGATAAGTAAAAGATGAAAATGAGAGAGAAACTTTGCCAGGATAATAAAGTTGTGCTCTTTTTGTAGACATACTTGCAAAAATCACAGTATGATTTCTAGAGTTTTGGCTACTTAGGACAGACTTCTGTTTCTCTCTAATACTGGTAAACTGTGCAAATGCCAGCTCCAGAAATAGTATTCTGAACAGTACTCATTCCCATTTTACAACTTTGTGATGGAAGGAAGTGTATGTCTGATACAGATTTAACATACACACAGATGGACACCTACAGTTTCAAAAAAAACTTTGTTTCTGCCCCAATTTTGTACATGTCTTTCTGCAGCACTTTTTGGGTTTTTAATCTTCTACAAAGAATTAAAGGGAAAATAAAGTCCACAGTAATGCAATTCTGAAATAGCAGTGGGTTTGAACTTTTTGAAAATTGTTCAACTGGTTTTATTCATCCAGCTTAAAATCGTACCATTGTAGAAACTTTAAAAACCATATTTGGCAATGTTCTTCAAGAGCAGTTAAGACACAGGATTATTGTTATTTAGTTGGAATGGAACATTCTGTGTGTATAAAAGTTGTGTATATTGTAATGAGCAACTTAAGTGTGGCTGAAGAGTTTGTAAGCACAAAAAAAAAATCAACAAGTACGCTTTCAGCTGTTAAATACTGTGCAAAAAATGAACAGTTTTAGGGTGAGGCAGCAGGTTCTTGATTTGTTAAAAAAAAAATTGTTAAAAAAAAAAAAGAGAGAGACCACGAGTAGTTTAGATCCCAATTGTGTTTTATCACCTTCAAAGACTGGGAAGATTGCAAGAAGCCAGACAGATTGCAAAGCCGTATCTGAGAAGAACTGAGAGCTGCAGACTCAGCTACAGAGCTCATGGCCACAACCTCATATAAAGCCTTCAAGTCATATATTTTTTTTTTTTAAATGATGCCTACTAGCAACCTTGGCTCTGTTTACAGAAGTGCAATTGCAAAAATCCACTTAGCTCATTTTGTGATCCTGCTTTAACAAGTAAGATTTTTACTCCGGGCTGATATACTTCAAATAGTCCCCAGGCAACTCCGCAGAGGTGAGCGCTGGGCACTGCTGTCAGGATTTAGCCTGTTAACTCCTGTTTGCCTGCTTCACTACTAAAAATGGTAGCTGGCATAACATGCAAGAAAGACAGAAACTTAAAATTACTAGTTGCACTGAAGGAAAATCGTGGTATGTATACTGTAGCCTAATCTCTCTGCTCTGGCATTTTTGTTGGACTGCCAGCGTTTCTGAGAATTCCTTATCTGTAAGCGGGGCTGTCAGAGTATACCACCACAATGATCAGGGAGTCCGCAGTCCTCTCGCAACGTGTCTCCTCTCATGCATGTTGCACAGATAGGCTTTCACAGCAGGCTGTGATTCACGTGTGAGGAATGTTTGGTAGATATCCCCACAGAGCCCACAGACTGTGGTCACTGCTTTCATTTGCAGCAATCTGAAGAGTCATGTTTCTCTGGTTAAATCAGTGATGACACAGTGAAGTGCAGGTCTGGGCACGGTCCAGGTTCATAATGAACATCTACAAGTATTTCACAGAATATCTATGCACACACTGCTCATATACAGACATTCTATATTCATTTGCAATTTGATCATACGTGCATCATAGATATGTCCATTAATTTCTGTAAATACTTACACCATGCCACTAAAAATAAATCTTTACTCTCAAAGAGCAGTAATACCATACTTTCAACACTGCATAAGGTGCTGATGAGCCTCCTGCTTGGCAACCTTGTAGAGCATTACACAGGCTGTATTTTATGTACTAACCAATTTCTGTGAGTCTTCTCATAATATATAAAAATTAATCACTTTGCTTAAGAACTTTGCAGAACCAGGCCTTAGCTTTGTAATGTCACACTTGAGAGAGAAGGACTTCATTTTTACATTTCACATGGGTCTTAAAAACTGGTTTTTTGTGTTGCAAATACTTCCTCAAACTAACCATGGAAATTTGGACCTGGAGCTGTATGTGTAGGTGAGGTGTATGTGGAATATCTCCTATAATTTGTTAATCATCAGACACTTTCTCATTCCTTCCCTTTCCTGTCTGTTTTCATCACAAAGATGCTCAGTGACATATGTTCAAGGCCTTTTCAAAAGAACAAAAGGGAGGAAGGAAGCACAGGTCACAAAGGGAAACGAAGGGAAAAAGGAAAGGAGAAAAACAGAGGCTATCAGGAAAACAGTGCAGATTACCAATGGCACTCTTTACTTTCTAAAGAAAAGTGTAGTAAGGACATTTATTACCTTAGAAAAAGTTAATAATCATTGGGAGCTTATTAAAAATGAATAAATAAAAACAAAGGCCTCTATATGTACTGAAGGTAACATGGTGTCCTTCTCCTTGGTCCTTTTGAGACGTTTCAGTGCAATGATGCAAACAAGACTATTTCAACACTGCCTGTCTACTGAGTCCATAAAATAACACACTTCAGTGATAGTTTTAATTAAAAACTCCTCCACAGTTTGGTGTCTAGTTACCCCCCAGTGTGTCCTTCCTCTCTGCTCTACCTCTATACAGTCAAGTAGCTTCTTAAAACTTACCCTTCTTGAGGCAACTTTCAGCCATCACTTGGCAGTAAATAAGCAAATTGGTCTAAGACAAAGCTATTAAAAATATTCTGTGATAGCTAGATGAAACAAGTGGCATGAACTAGAGTATTTTGTACAGTTTTGACAAGATTTATACCAACGTTCAGTGGTTCTCTCCATCCAAATATGGTATTGCATGCTCTGCTGAAGACAAGATCATTTCCTGTCCTTTCCACAACCAAGCAGACCGTCTCCTTCAGGAACTACCACATAGCAATTATCCACATTCTGCTTGTGAAAAAGCAGTTACAGGGAAGTATTGAAATCCATAAATAGTGCAGGATTTTCTTTTGCTGTTGTTTAGCAACTAGAGCCAATGCTAGGTGACAAAGACAGACGCCCAGACCTCCAAGAAGCACTTTGCAGAGAACAGTTCAGGAACTGCTATTGAAACACGTTTGGCCAGCCCTGGTCTCTTACAGCATGCACCAAGCAGCAAACTGAGGAGTCTGCTGACTATGCTGTGATTTGCACCTTGCAAAACCCTGTTTAATAAAGCAAGTACTTCTTGTGAGCCTGGAATTAATGAAGCCTACTGCCTCATGAGTTTACATCTTATGCCTGATTGATGCTGATATCTAAAGAGGGCAGAAAACTTTTCTGCCATGACTGAGGCAGACTGTAAAGCAGGGTGCTTTTAGGTTCACTCTCACATGCTGTATGTTTCCACAAAACTTGCAGAACAAAAATACCTGAAAATTTGTCAAAATCAGGTGATATAAGCCATAGTTTCAAGAAGTATATTAAAAGGAGGGTTACATGAATGGATTCATTGCACATGATAGTAGAAACCTTGCTTCTGCAGAAAAACAAGTTTAAAAGAGTCTGAGCTATGAAATCAAAAAGTGGACTCCACTTACCTTAGTGTTCATGCAAGATTTTCCACGTTTATACTCTTTGTGACTTGCTCTTTTATCAAGCTTGTTCCACAAAGCTTTGGCCTTCCACGTGGTCACTCTTGACTTCAGTTTGGTGTAAAAGTTTCTATTGTCCAAAGGATCTAATTCAAGTTGGCGAGTGAGAATATTAAAGGCCTGAATGGTACCTTTGCACGTCGTCGCTTGTACAAAGTTTTCAAATATCTGGCCAGCTTGACTGTATTTTTCATCATCGGTTTCCCCCATGGTCCGAGAGAAGTGTTTGAAAAGGATTAAGCTGGAGCTTTCATGCAGGGGTACAAGTAATCAACACTACCAAGTACTTCCAAGCATGTTATTCCTACAAAAGACAAACACAGGTTATGTTAAAACAGGTTCTGCCTAACAAAATTAAACCCACAAACTACATATCCAATATGAACATAAAAACACAGAGTATGGTGACTGGACAGCCAGATACAAAAAGCTAGTAGTGGCATCCAAGATAAGTGTTACAAACAAACGTAACATACCTGTGCTGTCATGACATGTACTTCACAAAGACTGTTAAAAAAATCCTACAAATTCAAGTCTACTGCTTCAAAACCAACCAGCTTCACTGAGAGCCTGAGGATTTCTTTAATTTTTGTTCAGCGGTAAGTGCTAGATAACAGATGAAGAAAAACCAAATGTCCAGATGCTTTTCCCAAGCAGAATTTATGCCACAGCAAGTACATCCCTGGTAACGTTTTGGTCTTAAGAATTCTTAGAAACCTGCAGCCAAAAGTCAACACTATTTGAGGGAATTTTCTCCCGTTGCACAAGCTAGGGCCAAGAGCGCAGCTCAGCCAGAGCAATTTAGAATTGGCACAATCACTTGCCACGAGCAAATGTACAAAGCAGGCTAAGCAGAAACATTATCACAAGTTACACCAGAACTGAAGAAACAGAAAACAAGTAACCACAGAGAGCTCCCCTTTTTCTAACTCTCTTGCCAAAATGACGAAGGGTTCAGCGCTCTAGTGCTTAGAAAGGAATTTTATCTCCACGTCTCCACATGTTAAATGCTGAAGTTATGTGTTTGGAGTCTTACCTTGTCACGTGCTGATGATATAAAGTAATGATGTTTGGCACACTAAGCCCCATTGGCTTTTCCTAGTAACATGATCACTGTCAAACTGTGCCTGATATTCCAGATAAATACCCTCACATTCTGCAAGAGCAATGCTATTCTAAATTAACATAAGTTTGCAAGAACTAAAATACTTTCATTGCAGCACTCCCTTATCCTTCTTTAACCTTGCTCTCAATCTCTTATGAGGAGTGTCTTAGAGTCAGCCAAAGTCCATAGAAAATATCCAAGTGGCTTTCACATTTCCCAAGAAAATTGTTACAGGTTATGTATATACTTGTCCTCGGAAGAGGGTATACCTGGACTTAAGTACAGAGATTTAAGTCATGTCTTCTTTTTCTTGCTATTAAAGAATTATCTACCAGTCCAAGAAATCAAAAACTAAATCAATGCTTGCCTAACCTCCTACATAATTAGTTATTTTGCTTGGAACATCATCTGTTGGCTGATAATTTTAGAATAAATTGTTAGAAAGGCCTTTGAAGTTATGCTTTTTAATTTAACACTGTTCACAAACTATTCATTCTCCGCTTGCATTTCCTTCAAAGTAGAAAAGAGAAAACATGACCAGTGTATTTAAGTAAAGAGACCTACCATGTCTATCTTACCATCCTCTAATACAGAAAAATATTACGCAACTTATTAAAGAGATCCCATGGGGAGATATAAGGAAGCATTTGGAATACTCACATTCCCTGGCTGCACTCAAAATAAATAACCTTTGTGTGCACATCATCAGTCTGTTGTTGGTTTGTGGGTAAAATAAATTGGCAATGTTGAGAGTATGTACATTTTCTTAGACCAAATGTCATGATTAAATATTTGGTGCCAAGAATAAGTCAGGAAATTTTTGTTTTCCCCTCTGAATACTTCATTTATAGTATGCTCCATGCCCTTTTCTGAAGAGCTTTGTGGCTTTGTGAGGTAAAAGCACAAACATTTTATATGCCCTGACTTCCAGAAGGTCTAATTTTTCAAGAATCTGAGTGCCGTGAACTCCCATTGACTCAAAAGGGGTTGAGGACATCCAGCACCTTTCCAGTTTCAAGTCCTCAATGATTAATGAGCAAACCTCTCCAACAATTGCATGCCGGCAGGAGGGAGCCCAGCCACCTTGGCTGCCCCGGTACGGGTGCGAGGGGGGCCCAGCATGACCCTCACCAGCCCCAGCTTTGGGAATGCAGAGCTACACAGCAGTTTTTGCATCGGTCCAAAACCAGCCAATAGATCCAGAAGTTCCGAGGGGAAGGGGAAAGGTAGGGGACTGCCATGCAGAAAGGCTGATGTATGTCTGGGCTTAAGCTTTACACACGAGTGCTATCACAAGGGGAAAGCAACGCAGGGCAACTAAAAGATAGCAACAGCACAGTGTAAGATGCTGCAACTCGGCTTAAACAGCTTGATATACAGGCACCCCAGGATTCAAGACCCATTGAAAAAAAGAATTAAAATCAAGGATAAGCAGTCACTTTACCCGACTTCCATACCTGCCTGAGATACTTTTTATAATAGAAAAGCCAAAGTATTTTTCTTTTCTCTCAAAATAATTATGACTAGCTTCTGAGGAGTGGGGAAGTGTCAGTGAAACATTCCACTTTGGACATTTCAGCTAAGGGAGTGGCAGCCAGATTAGGTTTTCTTAATTGCTATAAACTCACATCACTACTGTCTCAGGGCTACCAAAGACTTTGACTGACTTAACAGCTATAAAACAATACTTTCTTTCCATTGTTTTCATTAGCTCACCACAAGACTGTTATCATATTTGTGTAACACAAATATCTTTAAAAGTTAACTCTGGCATAATTGATAAGTGAGTCTGATCACAAGCTCCTTAATTTAGTATCTTTTCTGCTCACAGAGAGGGGATTTTTATAGCCTCAGCTGTTTCCATCCAGCAAGGAAGGGGGGGGAAGAAAAGCTGAAAGAGTAGAGCCATATCTGAACCAACCAAAGAAGAGAAGCAGCATGTGCCAGGGCTGATAACGGTAAGGAAAAGACAGAAGAGATGGTCAGCAGGAGCCACTGCAGGCAAAGGGAAGGGGAGGAAAACATTTTTAGCATGATGCAAAACAGTGCAAGTAGGTGTTGCACACACATGCACACACACAGCAGGCTTGGGCTTCCTCTGCCTTTCCCCTGGGGAAGAGGGCAGCTGCGAAGGACAGCCGCCAGGACACCTTCCCCAGCCTTAAAACTTCCCTCCTCCATTACCGCAAAGACAGGACTGAGGCTATTCTTCTGAGGCACAAAATTTTCTCCTCATGAACTTCCAAATCACTCCTGTCCACAATGAAAAGCTGTGGAGTAGCATCTCAGCAGAGACATTTGCTCACCAGCGAAGCATTTCTTCTTGCTGTGTCAGAGGTCATGTTCTCCAAAAAAGCCACATTTTGTGGTCAGAAAGACAGGACGAGACAGGAGACTCTGGTTACTGGGGTTTCTGGCTTGCTGGAAACATCACTTTTTTATCTTTTTTTTTTTTTTTTTTTGGCATGAACACTGTGTTGACAGATGACAGAGAAGATGATGGGGCTCTAAGCATATGCAGTTCATGGAAAAGTATACGTTTTTTTCTGAAGAGTCACCAGTATTTCACTGCAGTATTGTACATAAGTCACTAGAAACAATGCAATAAGGACAAG
Source organism: Gavia stellata (assembly GCF_030936135.1). Classification (NCBI taxonomy): domain Eukaryota; kingdom Metazoa; phylum Chordata; class Aves; order Gaviiformes; family Gaviidae; genus Gavia; species Gavia stellata. The sequence continues at coordinate 11,581,175 of NC_082610.1, forward strand.
AAGTTGAATGGAGTAATTCTTAACTATAATTAAAGTTTCCTGTTCTATGACTGTCTCAAAGACTTACAAGGCAATGCATATACTACTTACCTGTAGTGGAAAAAACCCAGTGTTTGGGGAAATACTTGAGTTGAGCATAATCCAAAAATAGCGTTAAGTTTATTTGAAACTTTACTGAAGTGCTACAGAGCCCAATAAAAATTTGGGCCACAGAGAGCAAGAGAATTACAGAGCAGGAAATAGTCTGGGCAAACAGTTCTTTTCAGTCAGAACTGAAGCATCTATGGGTTAGATTCACAGATAACAGGAACTGTCATTTTAGGTCCCACACATGATGTATTAAGCACATACAAGAATTTGGATTTCCATGTGGCTTCCCGTGGTGTTACAGGAGTCTCTGGAGGGCTCCCAGACACAAAGTGCAAACACTGGGAAGAAGAAGAGTTGATCCCTTCTACTATAATAAGTTAGCCCAACCTCCTTTCTGCTTCCAGTCGGGGGCAAACAGGAACATCAGATGAGAAAATCTGAAAAGTACTGTTCATGCCTGGTGGCTACCCAAGGAGAAAGTGAAGATCTTATTACAACTTAAAGCAGTACAAACAGGGCAGAGAGAAAGTAGAAATCAAAGCAATTGTGATTGTGCATGTACAGATGTATACATATGAAAGCAAATGCCTGCAGTCCTGGCTGATATTTCCTGTCAGTGAAACAAGCTCTGTCACTACAGGTGATTTTGAGAATAGTGAAAAAATGCCTCCACTGTCAGGGTAATTCCACTAATTATCACTAGTTAAATGGATATATGGAGCTGGTTCATGTCTGCACATGAAGCCTTTCAGCATAATACAGCAACCAATAAAGTTGACATATAGGAGTCCTTAAATTAAAATAACTTTTTTTTTTTTGACAGCAGTGCCATGTTTATTGCTTGTCAGCAGTGTTTTGAGGTAGTATACTCAAAAATTAAAAACTTTTTTTGGCTTAGTTGCCCTACTGGAGAGAAAAACCCCTAATTTTAATTCAAACTTGCAGCACTTAAGTCCTTTCTTAGTCCTTTAATGCTCTGTTTCTAATATTTGAGAACATGTTCCTCAGGGAGATTGGAAAAGAATTAAATTCCTCACATTTCAATACCACTAATCCCGATTCCATTTTCAATGCAGCCCTAATTCTGCCATGTTTACCAAGAATAAATTATTTTATTAAGACTTGAGTTTGGCATGCAGGATACAATACATTTATTGTTTGCTTAAAGTCAGAAACATCAACAGAAATGAAGGACTGGTTTCTGCAGCATCTGTAGTAATAATTTACTTTGGCCCTTCCTCATCATCAGTAAAAACTGAAGTACTGCTGCTGTCTCTTCCCTGACATAACTGCCTCAATACCATTACAATAAGGGAAATATGCAAGCAAGACTGACTGTTTTGCAGGACCTTCTAGGCTTTTCAACTTAGTTTCTTCTCACATTAGGCACTTTGTTTTCATGGTGACCATTTTAAATATAAATATTTCTATCTGGAGGAAACACAGCTTCTTGGTGGTTTGGTTTCTTTGCATGTCTTCCTAGAACTGACATAAAAAGAAAAAAAAACTGTTTAATGTGATTCTGGTAACAACTGAAGCTCTCCCTTGCTTTGCTTATAAAACTAGTTAAAAAACACAAAAGTCCAATTGCCTAAAATACTTGTTTTCTATTGGTGACAAATAAAAAACACATTTCTTAAGATGCACAATCCTAACAGAAACATCAATGAACAGAAATTGCTTCTGAACAAAGCCTTGCAAACAGTCTCTTTTTATAAACAACCAGATTACTTTTCTGTATTTTTATAAAAAGCTGACTTCCACAGAACTCCTGCAAAATAACTTTTCAGGCCAAGTATGGAATTCAAAACAGCTCCTACTGAGACACTCTGTGCCTATGAACTTACAAGGTTACCGTACATGCTATCAGCTTGTTTCGCCAACGTTATATGAGACATTTCAAACATAAGCCTTCCAACAAGTGCTGCTGTGCCGATTTAACCTGCTACATCTGGAATCATCCCACAATAAAATATAGCTGGCAGCATCTGCACAAGTACACTAACACTTTGCAGAGAGTATTTTAGATATGTTCACAGGAAGCATAAAATAAAATGACCTATCTGTAGGATTTTATCTGCCACACAGACTAAGTCACATTCCACACATTTTAAAGTTGAAAGCTTTAAAAATAGTCCAGTTTGTTTCTTGATGTTACTGGTGTAAGCTTTCCAGTTTTACTGTGGGAATACACTAAGACACTGACAAGTAAAATGAGATCAACCACACAAGCCAGCAGCTTGCATATGTCTCCGTTCATGCAAACATACCGTGTTGGCATGGCCTGCTGCCCAAGGGTCCACATGCATAATCCCAGAGAAGAAGGCTAAACAGCTGCCCCTGCCACAGTTGCTGGTGGGGCCCAAGCCACACTGCACTAGCTTTGCCATACAGCCACTCCTGCAACTCAGATTTCGGATAAGACAGAATAGAAAGCTAGCAATCACAGGGTTCACTCCATTCTGCCGCCTGCACAAGTAGTACTGTGCTGTGAGCATCACTAAACCCCCCAGATGCTCATTTTGCAAAGCACAGGCACAAGTATTTCAAATGAATGACAATACATAGTTTTCCAGGCATCTGTATGCAGCATATACTTCAACTACTCATCAGAAATACTGATGCATTTATGAACAGTGAGTTCTAAAATAAAAATTTTTTCTTTTTTTAATGTAATGGTGTGGTACCTATATCACTGGAAATTTTAACTCTAAACTTTTAAGTCCAATGGTTTTGAGGAAAAATGTCTCTAGCCCAATTACTATTCCGTGCAGGTTACAGTGAGTATTTAAAAACTTTTATTTCTAAGAGGGGTGCTAAAAGCTTTATTACAAGGTCCCAAGTATCCATATAGTCTACATCTTCAAAACTAAGTATAGATGATTAAGCCACAGTCATTAGGGATTAATGTTCTGCATAAACAAGATTTTAAAACCTGACTCTTGTTTAGACTGGTTACAAGAAAGAACATTTTTCAGCTCTGTTGTAGTAGATTAGAAACACAATATAAACAACAGTAGAAAGTTTATGCTGATGTTTTCCTAGGCTAGGATCACAAGAGCAAAGGAAAAAAAGTATACCATAAGGATAACATCAGCCAGCAAGTAAGCATACCTCTTAAGAAAAGGTAGCTGTTAATTAAATTAGAAAGATGTTGTTAATTAAATTAGAAAAACGTTGTGAAAATACTGTCAGTGAAAACAATTAAAAGGACAAACTTTAAGCTCTTTGAAAATCCTGTCTTTCTTTTCCTATAGTTACACTTCTAATTTCAAGCTTACAAACTGGAACAGCTGAGATATAAATGTTATTCACAGAACAGGCAGTGGGTTGGTTGCTTTTTCATCAGCACAAGATTTCTATTTTCAATAGGATGTTACGACATTGGGCCAGACTAATTCAGAGAGCAAGCAATATCCTATTTACCATTACCAAAATCACATCCAGCAGGGAGGCAGCAGGGCCAGGCGCATCGAGGAGGGGTGGATGACGTGAGGTGATGATGGAGAAGGAGCTTCAGCACCACCTCTGCCCAGCTGCTCATGGGAGCTTTGAGATCCCACTCCCTCTCACAGCCCTGTGTCCTCCTCTCTGCTCCTCAGGCCCAGGTCACAGGGAAAACTTAGATAGCACAACTGTGTCTGTGAGGAGCACGAAAAAATGCATACCCACTAGCTGACAAAGCTATATCAGCAAAACCCCTGGTACACATGCAGCTATACCAACAAAACTGAGCCACATTTGGCAGCAGCAGTTCCCCTAGTAGAGCTTTCCTTTTGTATGCATGGCGACATAATTACGGAGGTAAATACACCATGAAAAAAGAACAAATGCATGAACCAGGAAAAAGCAGACTCTCTTAGTCAGCAATCATGGAAATCATGTTGGTTCGTGACACTTTGAGAATAGGGATAATCCAGAAGGATGGGGCAGTGAGATAGGCTATGAACTGACACAGCAACCTGAGACTGCCACAGCCTCTGGCAGTGCCCGAGGAGGTGCCACCACATTTCTTAGGCAGCTGGCAGTCCCCAGCAGGGAGCACAGGGCAAAGGAGGCCATCAGTCTGGGTGCCCTCCTGCTCTCTCCAGCTGGGAGCCACCCTATGCCCAGATACAGCCTGTCCCCTTACTGTGGCCACTCTTGACCCAGAGGGGCTACAGAGCAGAGAAAGGTGACCAGCACTGCTGCTATTCAAACTGAGAACTGCCCAAAGACAGCTGGAGACACCACAAAGTGCCTTGCAGTGAGGGACCAGAGAACAGTGGATACTAAAATAAGACTGTCTTTTGTTTCCCCTCAGGATTTCTGTGAGAAAGCAAATGAATGTTTATGTGGGCTTTTTTAAGCAAAAATATGAAATGGTGGCTAGGCTGAAGCAAATTGCCCAGGATATGTCTTGGGTGAAGAAAAAGATCAGCACCAATGTTAGCTTTCACAGAATACATGCCAAAATCTCTCTGGAGTGTATTTCAGATTGTCCTTCCAAATGCGGATCTCTGGTTATGTCTTCTCTCCAGTACGTTTCCCTCTCATTACTGGGGCTGCAGCAATCACCCAAGAGCTGAACAGCAAGAAGAAACAGTCAGCACGAGGGCTGCAAGTCCCCGAGGGCTCCAGGCCATGATAATTCATTTGGCAGAGTTGCCCTCATCTGTAGACATCAGACTTCCAGATCAGTAACTAGGATCAATCCACTGAAAACACAGACAGTATTGCACTGCCAATCATCAAAGAAGTAAAACATTCTGGGCAATATTTTCACATGTATACACACATGCTTTTAGGAATCAACACATTCCATTGTTATAGTTTTTTTAATGCAAGCTAGCACACAATACTTCCTGCGCCTTATTGGTGTATTAATGTTATCAGTCACACTAAAATCCACGAGAACCACAAATAAGTTAAAGAAAGAGAAAAAGAATCAAAAAACCCCAAAAGCAGTTTTGAGTTGTGCATGATAGGTTCCTTGGTTAGAGTAATGTCAAGTCACCACTGAATATCAGCCACTGAACGACTGCGGAGAACTGTGAAGCCGCACCCAGACAAGTCAGCCAGATGGTGGTGGAAAACCAGAGAATTTAGGTTAAACTCTGCTCCACGGAACATTTACATGAGAAGACAAGAAAGAAAGCAAGCTACCGGGATTGCTTTATATCTGTTTTCTTTTTTTGTCCTTGTAAACTGGACCCATAGTTACCAGAAGAGACATTGCTTCTGAAAGTAGAAACAGTATTTTTGGAAGAAAATGTGCAAGACAATTTCTACCCTCTCTCTCAGCCTTGACTTCCAAAAAAAATGAAGAAAAACAAAGTATAAAATACCCAAATAAAGATTCCAAGAGAGTTACAAAAACATCATCCATTTCTGCTGCAGAAAAATCCTCTCAGTCAAACAACAAAATACATCTTGAAACATTATTTTTGGGAAACCCATCAGAAAGAAAATAACAGTGGGAATAAAATGTTAGGAAGCAGCCCCTTTAAAAAAAACAACCTCTGAGTGCAGAACATCATTAACCAGAAATAGGAGACATGACAAATGCATCACTGTTTTCACAAGGCAAGCTGAGATATAGTCAGAATTAAATTATGATTCATCTTCTCCAACACAGAAAAGTTTACTAGAAAATGTGAAACACCAAAAAAGCACTTCTTAATAGTAATTGTTCCTCACAGAGCCTGGTTCCAAAAGCCTGAAGTTTCAATCCTCTGTGTCAGTCCTGTCAATACTGAAGGTCAGAGGTAGATGCACCTTCTCATATTAAAGTCTTTATGCAACACTGGCCATTTGCTTCTGATCACCTACCAAGCAGAATGACCTACACTTAAATACATAAAAGATGTTATCATCAGGCTCTTCATTAGTCATTCTTTCATTTGGAAAATTTATTTTTCCATATACCTGTACTTTACTGCATGTAAGTGGGCAGACACTGTAGGAACACAGGCACTTCTAAGGTGCCAAGCCAAAGAACAATGTCAATTTTTTCTAAAAAGTTACTTTGCTCACTGTCATCTAGTCCTAACATTCACTTTACTGTATAGAAGATCCAAAATTTCTTAATAAAAGAACACATCTGTAAGAAGCTATGGCCAACATCAACACATACATATCTGAAAGTCAACATTAATAGTGTTTTTAAAAGAACTGAGCATGTGCAAGTACAAAACCATTGCAGGTGTGTTAGACATAGCCAGGAAGTTTTAAGACAGCGTTACTGTTCCATTCCCATATATTAACATGAGGTTACATGTAACAGCTACAGGTGGTTGGGGATCCTGAAATGATGCCATGTGGTGATTACGTGTTGCTTATTTGAGAATGTTTGCAGTACCAGAGTAGATTAAAGGCATCACATTTCTTTCCCTTCCTACAGCTACAGGAACAGAGCTAAAGCTGCTTTGGTGCCCCAACTCTCCGTTTGTAATTTTTAGAGAGAGAAGGGATTAACTGGTTCTGGGTTTGCAGAGCGCCTGGTATGCAAGGTCCTGATTAGAGCTGACTTTGTTAGAGAAAACAACAGTTTAGGAAGGAAAGCGGTTTACAGAAACATCTCGGGTCAATTTGGTTTTGCTTTACAGCAGCCCAGCCTCTGCCAGCCAGCTGGATGCCTGCTGGCCTGTGCCTCAGTGCTGTCGGCCCACCAGGGCCACACTAGGGAGGGCGTGGGGCGGCTGTTCCCTTGCCCCAGTTGCCGTGGGCTGCCCACGCCCCTGCGTGGTCCCCGAGGCTTGAGTCCGCACAGCCTGAGCCCCCCGAGCGCCGTGCTCCTCCCTCACTGTGCCTGCTCTGGGAAGAGCGGGAGCTGGGGAACGGGAACTGTCAGAATACTGAAAGTTTTTACTCAACTTCCAATCAGAAGAAAACCCAAATTCCATTCATCAAATGTGCTTACCTAAAGCAAACCAACTGAACACATGAAGATGTATTTCGTTATTACAGTTCCTTCATACACAGTTCAAACAATTTTAATATCCCCCAGCTTACAGAAACCACGAAGGAAAACAGAGAATTGACCATCAGAAAAAGGATGGAGAGAAAAATTTCTGGATGTAAGCTATTCACAAAGGAAATATTGTTAAGTTCTACACTTTACAAATATGATTTAAAAAAAAGTTTCATTACTGAGCCCAAGACCTTACATTGGCTCAGACTTCTCTACAGTTTTACATAAGCACAGACTTCTCCCTCTCTTCTGCATACAGGTAAAAAGCAATACTTTTATTTCACTGAAATGTGCAACCAGATCTTTATCTACACTCCCGTTATCAAGCTTTAGTTTACCAGGAATAGAGAGTTAGCTAATGCCCAAATACAGTGGATGTATTACTATTGTGATTAAGTACTAACACAACCAGTGCCCCAAGAGCTGTAAACACAAAACAGCATAGGCTTTGTTGCAGCATCTTTCAAAAGTAAGACATCCTTGGAGCTCACTACACAGGGCTCCGAGTGTTCATAAACCCACGAAAACAGCACAGAACTAGCCTTTACTTGCATTGCACTTTCCTAGCCATTTAATTACAGACTGTAGCAACCTGCATTTGGCATCTCGCTCTGCCATTGCCATACTGAGCCTGACTTTTGGCCTAGGCATCAGCACAGAGGTGGCTGGTGTTGGACAGGCAGAGGAGGGCAGATCTGTGTTTGGACCAGACCAAATTCTGACACTGCCTCTATTGCAGCACAGTGATAGATGCTGGTTAGGGACGACCAGCTGAAGGACCCCCACGCAGCATCACTCACCACTCTGCTGCAAAGAAAACCCAAATTGGCAGAAACACCCCTAAAGATCATGTAGTACCTTTCAGCTTTGTAAAGCATTGGGAGCGGGGGAGAGAGAAAAGAAAAAAAGAACTTTGGAGGTACTGTTGAATGCTTTTTGCTCCTCAGCGTTTCTTCCCAGCTGGGACTTGTACTACTTTTTTTAAAGATACGTGAATATTTTTATTTTTTCTCCCCCCCCACACAGTTGCTTGGAACTGCTACTTGGATTGCCAAAGAGAATGAGTAAGTGATAAACTGCATAAAGCAAAGAAAAGCAATGATATTTCCTGAAGTAAAAGCTGAACTATGATGCAGTATTTCCCCTTTGTTTTTTAACTTCAGTTCAAAACTGAAAGTTCTTCAGTCCATGCTGCACCCACAGGCATGTGGTCACAATTGAGTTTCAGGTATTGTGCAGTTATTGCATGGAGAGAAGAAAAGAAGAAAAAAAAAGGCATTCACCAGAAGTTTTGGACAGTTGGCACACCAGGTCCAAATGGATACAATTTGCATAGTTATGAGCTCACCCCCCTCAAAAAAAGAAAAAAGTGAGTCAACATACAAACGAAACCTCAAATGAAATAATCTGGAGAGGAAGAAGTATGGAGCAAGTTTAAAGGGAGTTTATATCAGCTCTGGAAGGAAAATTTTCAAGGAACAGTACTTCCTTTTGCATGCAAGTCACAGTACAGCCAGATACTACTTAAAAGAAAACTCTCAAACCAATAGCTAAAGGAAAAAAAGAAAAAAAGATTAAAAAGCACAGCAGCACAAAAAAAGCTTGTATGCCAGTCAAGAGATTTCCATAATGCATTTCTAGATCAGAAATCCTTGTGAAAGGGAGCCGGGAAGTGACTGCAACAGTCTCAGAATCAGTCCATTTCTTCAAGGTACAACATGGGAGTTTTTACCCCTGCCTTCATTCCTGCCAAGCGCAGATCGCTATGAAATACATGAAGTTCAAATACTCCAGAACCTCCCCTGTATGTAGCACAGATTATTATAGCAAAGGCTTTGAACATCAATGTCTCTTTGGTGGTGTTTCTGGTGCAGCTAGGCAGGATGAGAGGCTGTCAAACCTCATGTTTCTATCAAAGCTAGACTGAGCTTGACTTCATTGAGATTACCAGAAAAAAGTGCAGAAGACAGCACTTCATTGGATTCCTAATATCCAGTGCAGCAACTAATTATGAATCCACTTTTACAGAGCATACTTCTCCAAGGCATCTTGGCAGGCAGTGTACAGCAACACGTGAACAGTTCACCTTAGTATTTTCAGGTCAGACTAGATCCTAAATGGGTCAGTGCAACATCAGGCAGGAAGCACCCTTCCTTTTTAAAAACAGCAGCGGACAGCTTTGCACAGGCCCCTCACAGCTCATCTTCTTGCAGCTGGGGCAGCTGCACTTACTGGATTACTCTTTTTACCTCATGGCAGACCTTTACTGGCAGGGCCACTCCAGAGCAACCATGTCTCATAGTGCACTGGCAGAGGTCTACTAATCATCAGTGGGTTAAAAGGTAGGATTAGCAAATCTGCGTAAGGCATATGCCCAACAGGCAGGGGCAAGGATCTCAACCAAGGACGTTCAGCACAGCCACTGCTAACCTGACTCCACTTCTCTGGACCTACAAAATGCCCGAGCAGGCAGGGGAAGCGCACTGTGCTGGCAGGCGCTACCTTCACAGAGTGAAGCGTCCATCCAGGCTCTGACAGACTGCTGTAAACTTATAGGCACAGATCCTTCATGTGTTAAGAAGCACAATAAATCCAACATGCTTATATTTCCCACACAGAAAACCCAGATTATTAGCAACAGTTACCAACACAATTACCACAGGAGTTCCCAAATGGATTTCTCTACATTCTTGCCTACATCCTATTTTTCTGATTCCTACGAGGTTGCACACCAGTGCATCTCACAGCTTAAAGCTGAAAATTTTACTGCTGGAATTTTAATCAAAAGTGATAGGAACATAATATAGGCTTAGAGGAGAGAAAAACCAGGTAAAGGCAAAAAACTGAATGAGCAACTAAAATACGATTTTGGTGGAAGGAAAAAGAACCTTTGGCCCAAGTCTCACTGCCACTTTGACACTTTCTTAACGAAATTCATTACTTTTTAAGTGACACTGACTAAAACTTTCAAGTCATGAAATCTTGAGTGAAATTTTTAAACATGCTATACAAGCAAAAGGTTCAGCTGTTTCCACCTCCGTGTAGCATTGGCGAGATTATCATTGCACTGTGTCACTGCTGTAAAACAAATCCAGTCATCTACAATTGCACCACAGAGAAGATGGCTCTGCTGAAAACGGGAGGGACTGCATCTGCCAGGGTGTGCCAAGCAAAACTCATCAGCATCATAGCACATGACTAAGCATGTATTTGGATACGTCAATACTCAACCACCAATATGAAAATAAAGGTAATTTCTTCTTATCTCCCCGCTCCCACCAATTTGTAAATATGGGAAAGATAGAACATTGCAAATGAAGTTTAAGAAGCCTTAACAAGAAAAAAACAACACACCACAAGATATGAAACAATTATTCGCACACGACAATGACTGTTAATATTCTATTTAAGATTAAAATGTATCAGGTAAAAAATATTAGAAATTAGAATCCTATTTCTAAAAATAGTACGGTGACTGCAGATACACTTGACAGAGACTACTCATTTTAATATAGGCCTGTAAGGTAAATAAATAATGTAAACATTGCCTTTTCTGCTTAATTCTAATTGTGAGGGGTAATACTTATGTTGTCAATACTAGTTTCTAATGATTGGGTCCACAACAATCAATTAGTTTTTATTTTAAATTCCCCAGACCTGGTAGAAAAGAAAAAAGCTCTCTCTCTTCTGGATATCTTCCCCCAAGAAAGCAGAATAATCATTGAAATCATAATGGAATCATCAGCCAAAAGAAAACACTGTTTGGCTTCACTTCCTCCTCCAAAATTAAAAACCACATTAATTTCAGCCCTGCATCTGGCATAATATCCCAGCAAAATATTAGACAGCAGATGAAATCCATAAGGAAAGTAGAAAATTTGGATTCAAAACATGAGCTGCTTCTCAGTATGACAGGGGTGTATTTTTCTCATTAGAGAAACAGTCATTAAAAATAAATGTAACAAAGGCTTCCAGGAACTCACCAGAAGCACTGTTCACAACCTTACAAAGTCTGTCTGACTTTCCCACCAGGTATCAACAAACTAATGAAATAAGTTTGCTTTCTACTTTGTAGAAGTACCAATAATTCTCTCTCACACAGACATTTCCAATAAACTTTGCACACGGATTAGCATATTGGCTACACTACAGCCGATTAGGCAGGCAGACAAGGAAAGCTTTGCTATTCTTTTCTTGTCTGTATGTTACGTCAGTAGAGCAAATAAAACTGAAAAGTAGTGGTTCAGAGTCTCTTTGCACACGACAACTATTAGAGTGAAAAACCTGTGATATATCCACATCAATACTACTTTCAAATTAAATCCTGTATGCAAATGCACACCTGCTACACTATATATGCCATTCCTTTATTTATCTTTGAAATCAGTAAACTAAAAGTGACACTTAAATAATTACACAGCTATTTTCCAGAAGCCAGTGTTTGTAGTTACATTAGTTTGAGATTTCAAACAAGCCAGATCACCTTAGGAACATGTATCCTATTAAGTTCTGGGTCAGTTATGTCCTGTTGAATGTTCTACTCGTCAAAGAACCCACAAAGCTTTACCTCAAAGGGCAAAAGGTTTCATATTGACATTGCTTTGCAGAACTACCTGCTTTCCCTGACCACACAAGGGATACATACAAATACTCTGTTAGAAAAAGCTGAGGCAAGAAACTCTGTCAAACACAGTGTTAGGTCATTTGTGTATTTTATGGAATGTCAGGTTGAACCTTGGAATTACCTTTGTAAGAGGAATGTGTTGTGAACAACACACAAAAATGTCTCACCTTGCTCTGAAATAGCTACGTAATTCCTTTTGTTCTGTATTAATGCATGGTAAGCATAAAATAAATGGGAGACAAACGTTTTGACTCCGTAACTGAGCTTGAAGGTGCTTCTACATGCAAGTTACTAATAACACCAATCCATTTATTAAGTCAGGTAGTAGCTACATACAGGTTCAGTGGTATATATTTAGATGCATGCTTAAAGAAGGCCTTAAGATACTATCAAGCTTCTGCATTTGTCATGAAAAAGCGTTAGAAACATTGCTGGAGCCCTCTACGTGCATGCATCTGGGAAACAATCACAACTCCTTCCTCAGTAAAAAAGAAAGTGGAGAGAAAGAAAGTAACCCTGCCCTTTGCATTTTTGCATAGGCAAGTGTAAGATAAAGGCCTTGTGCATCTCCTTTCCCACACAAATACACAGAGGAAAACTCCCCCATTGTGGAGTTTCATTCCCAGCTCAGAAGGAAACTCAGACAGAAACCTTCTCCCTGAGCAAGGGGCCAGCATCCCCCCAGGGCTCTTGCCAAGGTCCCGGTGCACAGCACAGCTCCTCCTTCCCATGCCAGCACCTGCTGCTTCACATCTCCCAAAGCCATCTCCCTCGCAGGGCTGCCATCAGCCCCAGGACACCTTAACTCTGCGTCGAGGAATAAAGTGTGCTGAACTGCCTGAGGTCGGCATCCTGCTGAGTCCACCTCCAGGGGAGAAGTGGTGCTCCCGAAGGAATCAAGCCATTCCCCGCTGTATGCTATTCTATATTTATCTATCTTGAAAATTGATATGTGAAGTATTCATCAAAATTACTCCACTGAGGATAATAAAGGCAATTTTTTCCCCACAACATGCACAAAGCAGGTTGGCCTAGAGCACACTAACGCATTTTCCTGTCCGCTTATCTAAGCATCAAAGTTACAAATAAGATGCGGCTGACCTGTAGCGCTGGTTATGTCTTACTGTACCATAGAGAGTAGCTCTGGAGTATATCCTGGGGAGTATTACATTACCCATCACCCCTCTGCTGCAGTTTCAGCTCGGATACCTACTCCCAAATATATACCAGGTACCCAGGACAAGACCCAGCGCTTCATTAAGTATTTGGCACATTGTCTCAAATTACCTTTGACACACAGCGTTATTTATACATCATGGCACGCTGCATGCCTCTGCAACAAGATAGCATCACACAATACTGTATGTCAGGAATGCAGGCAACCGATTTAAACCAATCCCCACTTCAAGACACTTTTACTAGGAAGCAGGTCACAAACTGAGTAATATCCGTTTTACGAACTGAAAAATGTATGCTATTCATTTCCAGGAAATAAAGTCAACCACCCTAATCCTTCTCCCCTCTTGCATACACCCCGAATCAGAACAAGAGAAAGACCGTTTCTTCTATCTTAACAGGTTCCCTGATGGATGTATTTAGTTCTTTGTGCAAGCCTTACTCTTCCTAATGCATTTGCTAGGACACCTAATGTTGACTTGGTGCAAGGGCAGCGTTTCAGCGTGTAATTACAGCAAGAGGAATTTGGTTACATCCATTGAATTCAGTTTTGAATATGTACCAAGAGTTCATATTTATGGAGCTTGTTTCCAAGCCTTAAACATGTGCACATTTCTGATATTCAACCACACTAATGTTCTGAACACAAATACTGTACAGAGGAGTGTCAGCTGTTACTTTTAAAAATCCATAGACAGAAATGGAAGGAATCTACAATCTGCATTCATCTTATGAAGCAAAACTCTGAAATCTGAAAAATGGCTCTCAATATTCTTCTGTCCCTAGAGCTCTGCAATGACTGAAACAATTTTCTGAACTGATAGAAACAGTTGGTTGCACAGGTGGCAACCACAAGAATCCTTAGCACTCAGTGAAAGGGGAAAACCAAACACTGGGCAGAAGGCTAGGAGTTTGGATCTGAAAGAGAACTCATTCACATAAATTATCCAAACCCAAATATCACATTTCATCAGCAGCTCCTTCAGTCCAGCTAGGATGGAAATGAGACCTGGAGAAGTAAGTTCTCTTGTCAGGATGCTCACTCCTTTACGATCTCTAACAGAAGAAAAGCAATGGAGATTCAAGTGTACAGGTACATACTGTGCCAGATCCACAGCTGGGGTGAATGACGGGGACAAGAATATATTAAATAAATAAATAAATAAAATCACCGCTGACTATACACTTACTACCATGTAGTCAAGCCCAAGTACTTCCTGCAATACAAGCCCAGAATTTTCTCCTATTCAGTTCAGATTACTACTTAAAATTATTCCCCAGCTCAGCACGAGGTGACATAGCATAAAGAAAACCCATAATAAACAGCCTGACAGCAAGCATATACAACAGATGATCCTGTACGAAAAGCAGCTGATCTCATGAGCAAGCAAAAACCAAAAACTACCCACTGCCTTCTAAAGTTCATCAATGGTAATGTTTAACAAGAGGGTTTTTTCAGATGGAAAGGGTGTCAGCAGAGAACATTGTATAGCATTACGAATTTCTCCCTTGCTTTTAGCAATTGCCTTCAGAGACTGCAGTTGTTTCTCTAAATCCTTCTGTGCGGATGCTCCCTGCGTGCACAAGTTTAGAGGCCAAGGGTACTGCACCTCCCTAACACCACTAACAGATGGGACTCACCTCAGCCAATAACACAGATTATAGTTATTGCGATATACTCTCATCTGATTACATGCAAAAAAGAATTCCACTATCTGCAAAACCCAAGTCTTCTGGAGGAGAAGGGAAAATGCATCTTCTGCTCCACTTTCTGCTTTGCCTTTTTTTAAAAACTGTTTATAATTTTTTGCTGGACTCGATCATACATGATTTGCACATGACAGACTAGGAAAAAATGTCTTGGAAGATTTAAAAGCCTTCAAATTGGCTTTTGGAGTTGCCTATTCAGGTAAGAAAATGGCAAAACATGTTATCTGAATCAAGCAGTGTTTTGATGTACTCAGCCTTTCAAAAGTAACACTATATAAAAAAAAACCCCAAAACATAAAATATGCAGAAGAGTTAAGATAAGCACTTGAATTACCAAAGACTATTTGAAGTTGATTATAAAACATCCCCACGTATTCCCAACAAAAATTTCACATGGCTTTGGAAATTCTACTTTGATGCATTGCTATGGCAGTTACACAGAAGGATAAACTGTAACACCCCCTTCGGCATTATTGCAGTCTACACAGGCAATAAGCTGCAAGCTTAAAAGGTCTAAGAAGGATTTGTCATGAACTAACGGATCCAAAGAACCTACTCTTTAAGAAGCCAAAACTCCACAACACACACTTACAATGCCAGGCACAGTCACTTTGAAAACTGAATTGGTAAGACCCACTTGGCTGAATGCAGCAAGTGGAGAAACTGCTGGCATTATTTGTCCAGACCAATGCAGAAGAGATGCCAGTGACAAGAACAAAAGTTTAAATCTAATCCACGTATTCCCATCACACAATTCAATAAACCATCTGCCTGAAGGAGTCAGGCCCCAAATACAAAGCTTTTGGAGACCGGTTAACAAAATGTAGCAAAGTATCCAGAAACAGGCAGGTGATCTCTGAACCCATGGGTTGTCTTCAGAATTTTTCCCTCCTCACTAGGTCTTACCATAACAGCTCTAGAAGGAAAAAAGCAAGAAGAAATGAACCCAAGTTCAGACTTTCCTCCTAGTTACATCAGTGTTACTGGGACACTGAAATAAAAATAAGCCGAACTCCAACTTAATATAAGCTAGAGCAGTAGTGTCTACTATAATTTCTGTTGAGGTAGGGTCTACCTTTCCCAACAAGGAACTGGGCTTCTCTTCCCCCCTTCCCTGTGCAGTACATTGCCCAGAAAAATTTACAGGAGATAATAAAACAAAACAAAAAACTCAAAACTAAAACCCCTCACTGAACAACAGTCCAGAGCAGGAAGAGGGGCTGATAGCACACACAGCTCAGATTTAAGCACAAGTCTGGATTTTTTTCCTTTCATGGAACTAAGAGTCTAAATATGACTAAAGATCATTTTGTGTAAGTTTTTACTTGCTTGTAAATGTAACTATGCATAGATGAAAGAGTTATTCTTAGTCATCTTCTCCATGTCAAAAATAAACCCAGCAATTTCCAGAATGTGTCACAATACAATATTAACTATGTATCTGCACGGTCACTGAATCAGCGGACACTTAATAGCCCGAATTTAGAATATCTATATTTTCTGGGAACAGTCTAACGTACCGTGCTGGAATACCCTGAACTACTAATACCACTTCTGAAGGAGTCAATCTGCAGCGTAAACACCTCTAAAACTGGTCCTAATGATGAGCAAAGCAAACAGCATGCCATCCCTTTGCAGTCAGGGTGCCAGACAGAGCAGAGGCTGCGTTTTTCAAATTAATAGACTCCTCACACTGAAAGAGCTTGAAAAGAAAAGGTGCATCAAAGAAACAAATTCACTCACACACAAAATGCACATGCTAAATGTATATTATACCCGTACACATGTATTATACAGATACATGCATGCCGGGCTGCCTGTACAGGCATAGAAAGCAACCCCTCAGCCTTCCTGTAGCTCGTTGACTCTGAACACAACACGCAAGCAAGCTGAGAAAACAGAAGGACCTTACAGGGAGGCAGAACTCAATTTCAGTCATCTGAAATTCTCTTCATTTTAAGAGAATCAAAACAGACCATGCCCCTAAGAAGCAAAGCCTCTTCCACTAGAAAACGGAGTTTTTCTCCTGACACCAAGAGAATCAAACTGAGTGAGACAAAGGACTTCTGAGGAACAGATACATGTTACCAAGGACTCACAACAAATGTTACAGCCACGTGGAAGAGTCCCAATGGGAAATATATAGCATTTGAAAGTTTTCCCTTGAGTTTTCAAGATACTAATTATAAAATACCAGAGCAGTGAGACAGCTGGAGCAGATACAAGGTACGTGCTAAAAGAGGTGAAAGGCTTAAAGCATACTCACGGAGAAACCAGATAGCAATCATCTCTCTTGTTTTATGGTTTTTTACACTTAAAGAACATCTCTAGACAAAAAAACAGGCTCTCTCATCTCCACAAGGAATGGGACATGGACACCAAAGAAGAAAACTCTGCTTCAGAGTATCTTCGGAAAAACAAAACCTCTTCAGATCATACTTACTTCTAGATTCTAGACAAAACTGAAGGAAACCTGAATTCCTCACAAACAGCAGTGCAACCACCACCCTGGTATCGGGGATATTTTACTGCTGTGCATCTTTAGGGCGGCATTAAGGCAAGTAAGAAAAAAAAAAAAAGAAAAAAGAAATTCAGAGTTTCAAACAGAGGCGACATCTCACCTCTGTATACTCTGCTGGTTTGCTAAGAATTCACCTAGTTTTACGGATAGAGCAGGAAAAGTCACGTCACTTGCTGCAGGCCACATGGCAAGAGGAATTTGGATGCAGCAACCTGCAGTTTCCCATTGGAACTTCATTTCTCCACCACACAGTATAAGCTGCATCTCCAATCTCTTTTTCTAGCACTATGAAGAGAACAGCACTAAACCATATCAAGCAGCATTTTATAACCTTTATTTGTCAGGTATCAACTTGACAGGTCTGTTTAACATGAGGGATAATATATGTTTTGCAGCAACAATCTTGAAAAGGAGAACTGAATAAAATGCATGAGTTGAATGCACTGGTACCTGGCTAGTCACCCTCATCATAAAGCAGCCTCCCAGCACACAGCCTGGCGGTATGGAGAATCCAAGACGTTGGAAAAGGACTGAGAATTTCTCAACCCAAGGCTTTAGCTGAAAAAGACCATTATGCCTGTGCTGAAAGTAGGTGTGTCCATTCATACTAGCTGATTTTCGGAATACTGATGTCTTCTGGCATACCTTGCTGGTGACCCCCATCATCCCAGTCTTGTGCTATTGCCACTGTGAGCTCTGCTATCTGCCCAAGGCAGAAGGCAGCAGTGATAAGGAGGAGGCTGGGTGAGATTTAAGTCAGGGGAGTAAAGTGGCTAATTACTGCTTTGGACAGCAAGTAAAATGGTTACACAGATAAATACAGCACTTGTATTTTGAAGAAAACTTGCATTTTTCAAGCAGAGAATTGTAAAATTGTTGTACATTTTTCAAGTTTGTAAAGAAGTGAAACATGACAAAAACTAAAACTGAACTTAAGATTCAGTCTGAGTAAGACTAAGATCAAGGATGTGTTGAATGTTAAGTGAGCAACACAATTTTCATTCTTAAAACTTTACTGACCTCATAATACACAGAGAAAAACTGTATAGTATCTCTAGAGTTAGGAGCAAAAGTTTGCTGATCTTCACTACAGTATTTTAGAAGTGCATTTTTCATATGCATCCTACAGAAAGGACAAAACCGACTGTATTTACATAAATACCCAGATAACTTCAAACTAAATGTACATGGACATACACTTATTTAGAGTGCTTGTTTAAACAATAACAGACATGAATTCCAGTTTGTTTGTTGGATTATCTGTTTTCCACCCATGTAATATAATTAGCAACCAATATAGAGTGGCGAAATGAGGGAAGCAAGATACCCTCTTTTCTCCCAGATCAAGGCACTTCATGAACATCAATTAGATGTTAATATCCCTGGGAGGCAAGTGTGACAAGTCTTATTAAGCCATTTTAAAGATTAGGACACTGAGTCACAGAGAGATTAAGAACTTCCTCAAAACTAACAGCAGAGTCAGAGAGGGGGCAACTACACCCCAGCCGGGCCTGGCGGCACAAGACTGCACCACCTTATTAGAAGGTTTAGAGTATCTGAGGCCAAAAAAAAAAAAAAAAAAAAAAAAAAAAAAGAAGAAAAGAAGTCCACACTCCAATGAAGTTTCCTGGCCATGCCAACACGCCTCTGTTTTGACCTGCAGGGACCATCTTTAGATACAAGAATGCAGTTTGGTTTCCACGCTCAGATCACATTTTGGCTGAAAATACCAGCAAGGTTGCCAGTTGTAAACAGTTTTTAAAGTCGACAGAGACCTCCAGATCTTTTCCGATAAGTTTGAGAGAGAACTTAAAACTTTTTGATACTGGTTCAACCCTATAAGCCTAGGGGCAAATAAATCTACAGTCATCAATCCTCAAGCCAACCCACAGCCAACTATCTGAATTCAAGTCACATGCTGAATTTACACATTAAAAACGCAGTGAGCATGACAAGACAATTACTATCATAGGTTAGGACATACTTCAAAGCACAAAGAAAAACCCAACAGATGCCACATTCAATTAGCCCAAAAGGTGAGCAGAGAATGATGTTACGCTGATTAACACACTCATTAAGACGCGTCCAAACTAATAGCCCACTTCAGTGTCGTAACACATTTGGAAAGCATTTTGCCGCCTTAATCCCAGGGTACTTACGAAGCTAAAGATTGTTTTTGCTTTTCCTGCGTCGCCCTCCGACACAGCGCGAGAGCGCGCCCACGAAGTTACCCCGCGCTGCCGCAAGCGCGCAGGGGCAGCTCAGCCCGCAGCTGTGAAAGCGCCGCGGCGGGCGAAAACCCAAAGCCGCAGAGCGGAGCCCAGCCCGCCGGGCGCAGCCAGCCGCCGCACGCCCCGCCGGGCACCGGCCGCGCGGCCCTCCGCGCTCAGCCGGGCGCCAGCCGCCCGCGCCCTGCCAAGGGGCGGCGCGGCCCCGAGCGCCGCCACCCGCGGAGGGAGAGCCCGGCTCTGGGTGCCCTCACCCGCGGAGGGACGCTCCGGCCCCGGGCGCCGCCGCCCGCGGGGAGTCCCGCTCCCACCGCACCTGCTCCGCCCGCGGCAACGCGCCCCCCCAACCCACGGACCTACCGGTGGCGGCGGCGCCGCTCCGCATGCTGCCCGCGGCTCGGCTCGGCGCGGCTCGGGGCGGGGCCGGCGGACCGGGGCGGGCCGAGGCGGGCCGGCCGCCCCAGTCCCACGCGAGCCGCGGCCGGGCGCCCTTGTGCCTGGAGCAAGGTGCATTTCCCCCGCCGCCCCTAATCGTCGTTGGCTTTTTCCCCACGCCCCCTCGTGGCTTTTCGTGGCCGGCCGTGCCCGGCGCCGCGTGGGGCCCGCACCCCGCTCCGCCCGCAGCCCCGGCGGGAGGCAGGGGCTCACCTGCTGGCGCGGGTCCGGCCCTGAGCGGCGTCCCCCGCTGCTGCTGCTGCCGCTGCCCACGGAGGCACCGACGGGGCGGTGGAGAAGATGGCACCTGTAAATTGGGGAAGCGGGGTGTGTGTCAGCACATCCGGCAGAGCGTGAAAGAGGGAACTCGGAAATGATTTCTCGTGTCTGTTTAGGCTCTGTATTTGAGGAAACTTAAAGGTTGTCATATATTCAGGAGATGTTGAAAGATTTAGGTCAGCAAGCAAATGGAAAACTACTGGAAAGAAAGTTCAAGATTGACAGCTAATGTAACTAACAGCACTTACACTACAACTCCTTGACTCTCATCAACACCACCGCCACCTTGCCAACGGCAGAAGTGAAGTTTTATGAAAAAAGAAAGAACAAAGAAAAACAATTAGGATTCACTTGAACTGCTCCAACAGGGAAGGTAAAGCGTTCCGCAACTAAAGCTCGTATCTACTAACCTAAAGGTTTGATAAAATCCTCAGCAGGCCTACATTTAGGTAACTTAAAACACTCCTACATATTTTGACATGTGCCACACGGACACTATACCTTAGGTGACCTTGAAGAAGGCTGTGGCAGGACCCTAGTCTGCCACGACATGAGCTACCTGACCTTTTCCACACTTGCCTCCTCTGAGCCAAATTTAAAGTTGCTTTGGAAAACATGGAGACAAAACACATGTGAATGTGGCCCTATTTATCCACGCACAGCTGAACGTAACACAATCTCTAATGAGCCAAGCATTTAAGCAACTCTCTAAAATAATTTGTTGACCCCAAGATAAGCATTTTGTTGTGGAAAATACCTCTCATTTGGGTTGAAATTTGTCTTCTAGATTCTTGCATCATGCTTGGCTGAACCCAAGTTTTACTCAATCTTTAACTTTTGAATTGCAGTACATTTATCTGCTTATTTAACTTTGGGAGATTAAATGTACTTTCTCCTCAAAGTGATAAAAGCTAGAATATTGAAATAATGGTGCATACCGTTTCCCTGTTATCTAAACGACTATCTTCTTTAGCCTTGCCTTGAGGAAGGCAAGAACAAGGAATGAGAAAGCACTCTTGGCAATCTTCCAGCAAAAGTGATCTGTACTTAGCAAAGGGAGATGTGTGTATGAAAGAAATTATATATATATTATAAAAATATATATATTAATAATATAAAATATTATAATATATTATATATTATAATATATAATAATGTAAAAATATATATAATATATATAAAAATATATATAAATACATATTAAAAAATATATATATATGACTTGTTCAAAGTCTTACTAGTTTCAGTCCAACACTGAGAGCCATGTGAAAGCAAGATTCCTCCACATAGAACCCAGAAAATAGAAAGTCAAAAAGAATTTAACCCCTCCTGGGAAATATTCCAAAGCTTCCTTCTTTAGGAAAGATGCTTACAGCACTGGCCTCCCATAGATCTCTTCACCTTTACCAGCTGTCCTTTTCCCTCCACTCCTCCTAGAAAAAGTTAGTAAGTCCATAAAAAGATAACCCTCTCCTGCCAAGTCCTTCCAAAATTTTTGTGTGCTCCTTCAGGAAACATGTCAGGGGCTGCATGAAGACCACCAGGGACCTTGCTATTCTAATAACTATAATTAGTATATTTACTGACTGTCCTTAAATATCTGAGCTTTGAAAAGATGGCCAAAAGATGAATGGACAGTTCACACTCACTAATCTGAACTATTATCATAACCACCTTTTAAAATTATGTTTCATTAGATGTTACTTAACCAGAATTAAGAAATTCTTTATTCACAGTCACACCTACTTCTCTCCAAAGAAAAACATATCTAAGATAGTCTAATCACTCTGGGCGAAGATGAACACACTTCAGTCAAGATTAGATTAATAAACACTAATCAAGAACCATGAATTTGGCATTACATGTGGTTCTGTTGGCTACCCTAGCCCACCCTCCCTTACGTGAAGCGTGGGACACACAACCATAAAGGGAAATAGCAACTTCCCTGGGTGCTGCACAGCCTCCCCTTCCAGTGAGACCAAGTTTTTAACCCATTATTTTTAACAGTGCAGCTGCTTTGTAATTTTTTTCTGTTCAGTCCTAGCCTGTTCTCCCCCATTGAAAGGATAGGAAAAAGGAATAGCCCTTATGAAAAGCAATCCAGCCTTATCAACTAGTATAAAGCCATGCCTGCTAACTCCCTGTAGGATGTTCATCCCCTCACTGTGACTGATTATGTAAAGCATTCCTGTTCCTGACGTGTGCAAGCCTATATATTAAAATCCTTGTAAATGTAACACTATCTACATATCCAACACAATAAAAGCCCTTCTTGTGGTATTTAAACAACCTGTCTGATCTTTTCTGATTGATGGTGGATTTCTTCAAAGTTAACTGAACTTTTTTTATACAAAAGAGACAGTCTGATTGTTATGTCGCAGCCTGGGTCTCAGGAGACCATGCTGAACTCCCTCCTCCACCACCCATCTCCTTTATGACTTTGAGAATTCATGCATACGTGGTGCGTATCAGTTCGTGATCTATAGGGTGAAGGTAATAAGACTTCCTTACCTTTTGGGGACTTATGAGGGTGAAACTCTCACATGAAAAACAATCCGGCGCTGAGGGTGAAACCCTTATATGAAGGTAAAACGTTGACATTCTACTACATCACATGAAAGGCCATTATGGGTAGCATAGGTATTTTCCTGCACTTGGTTTGAAGTTTGTAATCATATTAATCTCTGGAGAGAATCAGTAGTTAAATACACATTTTCATATTCTTTTCCTTCAGTAATGCTTTTTGTTTTAAATGAACATATAAAGCCACTAGAGTGGTTCTTTTAGAGGAATTCTGCTTTATAGATAGAGGAAAAGAAAATAGATCTAAGGAAAGGAAGCTGATTTCTTTATGTGGGAGTGTACAATTTTCTGGAGCCTGGAATAGCTGTATTTTCTTACCACATGGGCAGGAAATAGCCCTTCCTACCCAGTCCTGAATATATCAGATAATACCCTTAGCATATAATGGAACTACTCTAGTCTGAGACACCTTCTAAGCAACATTTCTGTTCAAGTTTCTAAACACATTAACAGATTTATACGTGACTATTGAGGAACAGTTTAAAACACTTTGGTTCAATGGTAAATAATGAATATTTAAACTATTTTACAGGATCCTTGTTTCTTAATTAAAAAATGAGACAGAAGTACCAACAAAACACACCTAGCTAATTTTGTAGCCCTCTTCCCACAGATGACTACAAGTTCATTTGTTAGGGAAGTTTGGGGATGGGTCCTTCATCACCTTACCTTCCTCATATTAGCAACTTCTCATACACTTGCTGCTGCTGCTGCAGTAACAGTTGTAGGACACTCCCACATTGGCACAGAACTGCCAGGATTTGTATTTGCCCTGTGTTGCCTCTATCCTTTACGAGGGAAAGCTCTAACAAACTATCCTACAGCACACCTGGCCACTAACACATCCCCAGGTTGGTAACATTAGTCCTCCACTCTTCAATGCAAATACTCTGTTGTTCAGGGGTTGGGGGAGGGTGGGGGTGGGGGTTAATTGGTTTTTTTCCTCCGTATGTGAATATTTTCTCTGATATTTTGAGAGAAAGGAGATAGAGCTTGTCTGATGCAGGTTACTGACACAAATCTAGGAAATTTTACTCTTTGGATCACATGTCTTTGCTGGTTAAATCTCCCTGAAGCTAAAAAGGATTTTACTGATGTAAGATTCCTAATAATATACCAAATCTGAGCACAGGATGATCTCTTGCTCCCACTATCATTCAATATTAACTGATTCATTTCCTAAGACACTTTGATAACTGCAGTCTCATATAGAGAGTAACCAGCTAGCCAGCACCAGCCTCTTCAAAATCTTCAGTTCATGAATCAAAAAATTCCTTCTTTGAAGGCAGAAGAAATAAGCTTCACACTCTCTAGGATAACTCTCATTTTAGTAAGGCATAAAATTATAATCCTGTACTTATTCCTACAACAGAGCCATATCTCAGTGTAATTTCATTACATGTAAGGGATAATGTCAGCTTTGGTGATGTTGTAATTACAAATCATGGAAACATTTTTTGAGTTCTGAAAAGCAACAACCAGAACCTTAAGAAGTCTGAAACTTCTCTTGGGGCACATATCATGTTGTAAAGGATATTTGAATTTTGAGACAATTTGACAAATAATCAAATAAGGTGGACATTATGAAAGGTAAAATAAATCATTATTATAAGAAGTTGCATTTTCTTCTTTTTCCATCCTTGTTGTAGCCCGTCTTTTAGTCAGCTGTTAAAAGATTTAGTGTTCCATAGGGATATATTTGGATTTTTTCCCTAAGGAGTATCACTAAAAGTCTTCATTTTATTAATGCTGAGTCCTCAGTGCCCTAAGGGTTTTATTCCACAGATATTTTGTATTTTCATTTCTGACATTTGGGTTTGTGTGCTCAGATACAGTTTTGATTCTGCTTTGATATGCAGAAGTCACTACTCTGAGAAATACATGAGAGAATATCAAAGGCATAGAGCTTCTTCTCCTGTTGAAATAAATGTCAACATCTCACTGACTTCAGAGAGAAAAGATCAGGTAATTAAACTTTGTTTTGCATGGATTCCAACAGGCTTTGGATCAGGCCTCATTTTCCTAGCTAGTACTTGCAGCTTTGCTGCTTTGGATTCCGCTGACAAACGACTCTGTAAAATTAACCGACCAAGCTCAACAAAGCTGATAAGATTTCCTTCCTGCACTGCTGTGCTAACACCTTCCCTGAAAATGTACTCTGAGTTTGGTCATACTTGATTTCAGATTAAGACTTTGCAGAGCAAAGTGAAACTTAAATGTCAGCTAAAGCAATAAAGAAATTTAACACACAGTCTTTCAAGCCAAATGATTCCAGGCTGCATACAGCTGTTAAATAGGATCTGCCTTGTTAGGGTGCTAAGACATCTCCATGAGCCGGTAACTGCCAGTTGCTTAAAGGATGTCACATTGCAAAATAGCCGACTAGGTTGCTTCAGATTGTATCAGGAGAAAAATAAAGTGATCTGTGATAGAGATGTTGGGGAAGTTTTGTAAATAAAAATCAAAAAAAACCAAACCCACAAAAAAACCCCAACAACACCACAGAAGAAGTGTATTTAGGACACACCTGCAAGAAAATATTTCCTAGAATGCAACTCTCAGTGAATAAAGGGAATCTTCTGTAAATACATGCTTAATACAAGTTAACCATTCTGTATGTGTTGTCAGCAAAAACCTGAGATTATTTCTTGTCTGTGGGAAACCTTCTGTCAGAGACAAAGATCACTTACCAGATGCTTTGATGTTAGCATATTAAATCTTAGCAGAGACTTTATTTAATTAAATGTTATTTGTGTTTTGTGGGTGTTACTGAACAAAGTCTTCCCTGAGTGTCATTAATGGAAGAATGACAGAGTTTGAACCAGTGAGGACCATCATGATAAGTCTGAGTGCAGAGATAGTCTCTGGTGATATTTTAGGGAAAGTACTGTTTCTCAGATTGCTGAACACTCAGACATACTTGCCTAGCTCAAGGATGAAACCACAACACTTCTAATTGCCATGCTTCCAGTTTCACAGATTCTTATTCTTCATTTTTAAGCTAAACACTTCTAGTTAGTCGGTGCTATTGTAATTGTTTAATAAATATGACTCCATATGCATGAGCAAATCCATGTTAGAATTTTAATGCTAAATCTCTTGTTTTTCATTCTCGGGGAAGAAGGTACTTTGGCAATTCCAGAGTTTACTTCGGGAGATTCTAGTGACCGATCATTTACTGTGCTGTGTTATGCTGTATTAGAGAAGAGATGACCTTGCTTCCCATGCTTAGCCAGAAAGGAATGGCTAGGAAGAAGATGTAGTCTTTTTTAAAAATTATCTAACACAAATGTTTCTAACTCGCTCTATGGAGATAATAGAAAACAATCAGCAACTGCTGGGTAGCAGCTTTGTCTGTTATACATTATTGTCTGTCTTGACAGCATAAAATAAATAAGTTATATGTATTCAACCCCCCTTTGTTTAAAAAATAAGGTTGCTAAGAAACAAGAGTTATGCATGTTTAATGCCATTTACAATCAGCATTTATATAAAAACATGAAACGTAGCCATGATGCACTTGGAGACTATTACAGTGCAACTAAAATACAAACTCATGGTCTGGGCAAAGAAGATGAAATGTGAATTTTACTGTCATGTCATAATTAGGACTCTGGCCAATGTATAATTACAACTTCTAAAGTTCCTTTCCTTGTTCTGGATTCTGTAGGAAATGTCAGTTAATATCACTGACATTTTTAGTCTCATATTTAGTCTTTCTTCAAGATAATGTTGATATGGATTTCCAAAGGATATTGTCAATAAGAGTGGAATAACTAAGGACCTATAGGTTCCACAGAAATTGTGCTTATTATGGTTATATATAGTTCCGCAAGAAAAGTGTTGATGCATATAAAAATTTGGTTTACCTGTAGGTTTGCATTTCAATCTGATTTATATGTATTACAAACATTTGCATATGTAAACTTTGTTCAGAAACACCCAGTTGTCATGGTTCAGGAGGTAAGTGGTTATGCTGAATGAAATTGCATATTGACATTTTTCACTACTATGCTTATTGGTAAGAAAGAAAATTTCATCCAGCCTCCTACCTTTCACTGGAGTCAATCCTATGCTCATTTAAACCAATAACCAACTTTTCTTCTGACCTCACTCAACTGCAAAAACAAAACAAAGACTGAGACATCTGTTAAAAGCAAGGATTCTGCAGTCCTCACTGGAGGCCAAATAGCAGCACAGCAACACAACTGCTAAAGCTAAAGATATTCATGGCATTGATAGGCTACCCACAGTACAGACACAAAAGAGACTTTTTCCTAAACCTGGTGCTATGAAGTTGTGAGTTATAGGTCTCTAATCACTACCTTAACCTTAGGAAAATTATCCTCAAAAGATTGGACTTCTTTCTGGGTGAAAATTACAACAGTATTCTCAAACTGCTACTCAAGGAATATGGTCTTTAAAGTTTAATTGCTTTTTAACTACCCACTGCAACTTCAGGTTTTTTATTTTATATCCAGCTACAGCAGCACTGAAGATTTCTCTTTCTTATCTGATCACAGAAAAAAAAGCAGCTTATTCCTGTTTCCACCCTTTCATCCCTGGTTTCTTAAATGGGGCCTAAAGCCATTTACCTCTTTAACGTTATGTGATAATTACGTGATAATTACGTGTTCAAGTTTAGTCAACTTCAGTTTTCCCAGTTGAACTGGCCCCCTTCCAGCATTGTCAGTTTCCCATAAACCTATAGGGAAGAGCTCAGCCTTACATAATGCCTCCGCTCCCAGAGGAGCTCAGCGTAGCCGTACGGATGCAGGCCATGCACAGACATCAGTGCTACCGAAACCCATCTGCCAAATTCAAAGAGGCTCAGAAGGACACAACCCTCTTCAACACTACTTATGAGCAGGAAGACAAGTGCTATAGCCCACCTGGCAGAGCAAAAGAAGTTTTACAGCAAGCATTTGACATGCTGAGACCACATGTGGAATAAGGCCGTGGCCATTCTCCTCCCTGCCATAAGCTTTGGAGATTTCAAAGATGTTGCAGGTAATTCAGCCCCTACTGCTGCCTCCCCCCAAGATGGCAAGCTCTGCAGCACCACAATTCCTACCACCACTTGGCAAATGGCTTAGCTCTTGACAGAGAGGTGCCACCTCATATATTGCCACCAGCTCCCAGGGTGGTGCACCATCTGTCAATAGCTTTCCAGTCTCACTGCCAGCATTAAAAAAAGGTATCCTTTAATTAAAAAAAAAAAAAAATAAAGGTCCTGTGCATCTGCAAATTTGTCAACAGGGCAGTTGGCATCCTTCCACCCTTTCTGCTCATGCATACCCGGAGTTTGAAATACCAGATTTCAGCTGGTGAAGGAGGAGCCTGAACACACAGAGCAAAACCACTTTGAACTCTCCGGAATGGTAACAGCAGCACTTGGGGAGAAAACAAAGCCTGGGCACAAGTGCGTTTTCACAACAGCTGAAATAAAGACATCTAACAACTGCCACATTCCCAGAGGAAATCCTGAGCAGAAACTTAGTCCATCAGCTTGTTGTATGGTTGCCCCATGTTCACAGAACTGGCATTTCTTTCAAGTGCCCATCATAGGTTATTTAAAATTCATACATGAGATTGACCTGTGAAACTCAGTACAACTGAAAAGTCCTCTTTTGCCATTCAACCCTCCTGATTTGAAAGCACTTCTTTCTGCATGTGAAGTGCTTCTCTTGGCTGTATTGCATCTTTGCAATTTCTTAATGAGCAGGAATTACGCTGCTCTTTCAAGATATTCATCTGGCATCACCCATTCACCAACATACTGTTTAACAATATATAAGCTAAAGACTGAAAATTATTTTCTCTATTAAAAAAAGTCAATTTGAAATAACTTCACAGGATTCAAATGTTTTCTCTGTCATCAGACATCACTGTCTGGCCTTTCACTGTCACCCACACAGCCAAATATTTGTCATCAGACAGTAAACAAAAGTTTAGATATACATGGATAGCTCCTATTAAATTTCAATAAAATACAGTCACTATCTAACAGACTGTTTTGGAGAATGGTTTACTGTCAAACTTTACAGGTGAAACTTCCTTATTAAAAAAAGTTCTACATTTCAAGAGGACTTTTGTCTTTAATTAATTGCATTAAATGGCTGGTTTCCTTCATGAGCCCTGCCACTTCTCTTATCATTTACTCCAGGCAGTAATAGAGTAGGATTTATTTTTTTTTTTTGTACAGCAGTAGGATTTTTAGCTGACATGTACATTTCACTGTTCACTCATGGAGCGAAAGCTTATATGTACTTTTTTATTTCACAGTATACCCAGATGTTGGAAACTTGCCCACTCTTGCCTTCTGTTTTGCTTAAAACATTAGTCTACAAAGCATCAATATGCATCTTAAACTAAAGTAATGTCTGCATGTCATTATTTATAAATGTGTAGGTGCTTGCCTGGAGGCAAAAAACCCCGTAATACTACTACCATTTACTGTTATTTATAATCAGCTTTTTCTTTTTTAGTGAGGGTTTTCCTGCAGCATTTTTTTTTGTTTCAGGTTTTAGTTCGGCCTGCCTTTGGTACTGTACATAGTACCATTTTCACCCTAGCAGCTCTGTACGCTGGCCAAAAGTCAGCTGAGAACAAGGGGTTGGAGCATCTCCCAGGGCCTGGCTGGGCTGTATTACTAGCACTTCTGTGGACAAATATGCAAATTTTAATGAAGTCAGTGGAAAGACTCCCACTGGCTTTGGTTAGCTTTGGATCTGGCTATAAATTAGGAAAGTTTGATTCTAGTTCCATTACTTCTCCGCAATATTTTTTTTTTCTATGTTAACAATATAGCTCCTCTTTAAACAATGACAGAAATGCTCTTTTCAGTCAAATGATCAGTTTGTCAGTAAGTTACACTGTAATATGACCAGATAGGGATCCTAAGATTACTGCTAACTGGAAAGGGGAAAAAAAGACACCCTTTCTGGTTTTGTGGACAAAGTCATTGACTTCAAGGGAATCGTACAGTATCCTATTATGCTTTGTATTCAGCATGTGGTAAAATACTATTCTGAAATGGGGGAGTAGCTGTTATCCTACCTTTCCAGAAGAACAAAGTGAAGACAAATCACAGTCCTAGGAAAAACTAGGAAATTATAGGAAAACATAGTGTAAGGTGACTCACTAATTTAACTATGGCAGAAGCAGTATTAACGCAGGAATTCCTAGCTTCTGCGTCCCATTCCTTGCGCCCTCTGTATGTACGACATACGATATATACATACTGTATCACAGAAGAAAGAACATAGGAAGTGCACAGTACATCAGGATTTTGTCAGTTTAACAAGGGTAAGTTTAAAGAAATATGTGTTCTTGGAATCAAAAGCATAGGCCTTGAAAACAAAAGGACAGCTATCAAGGCAGCTTATTTTGAAGTTTAGAAGTGATTACTGTCCCTACACATTCATCTGAGTAAGATAAAGATGTAAAGAAATAGTATTAAGTAAAGGTTTTTTAAAGAAGAAATAAAGTTTTCCATTAAAAATACCGGTCTTGTACAACAGACAACATCTACGCAGTCATGCATCAATAGAATTTGCTTTCTGAGTAACAATTTACCCTCGGAACATTTTCTATTTATAAACCCCCTTAAGCCTTTTGCAGTATGTTGCCTGTTCAGACATACCATTTAATCATCAGAAAATGACTCAGACGATCAGTCCAGGCATTTCCCAAACACAGGATTCAAAACCAGTGACAAAATTATGAGCATGCTCAAAACTTGACTTACCAGGCAAAATACTGTTTAAACTGATTCTTTTTTCTAGATCAGGAATATGTTAGAAATTGTTCACCTTGTCATTGGAAGCAGTTAGGCACTTGTTCAGCAAGAATAAGAATACTTTGCTCATTCATTCACTCTCAAATGCTTTCTATTTCTGTAATTACTCTACCACAATATTACATTTCAAAAGCAAACAAACAGGCTTATGACTGAGATCTGTAAGATGTATAACTCTCCTGCTGCTCTTCTTTGGTCTGTGGTGGGCATTGTTATGAAGAAATGCTTGATCTTTTTAGCTTGCATAAAAAAAAAAAATATCTTGGAAACACAAAGACATATCTGGCTAAAATTGTCATTTTCAACTTACTTGTTTACTAACTCACTGCTAATTTTTCAGCTCTACAATATCAGATATCTTGTTACATTTTCTATGCACAAAAATTAATGCTGTTTAAATATTAATCCATAAACATCATCCAACATATTCATCTGAAAAAAAAAAAAAAGAGACAGAACTGGAATACAGAGCACAAGCAATCTCAATTCTCCTTTCAAGAGCAGAAGCATTATCAAAAACTAAGGATGGAGTTTCATCCTAAAACATTAACTGATGCGTAACTACTATCTGCGTGATTCATCATGGAAACAACCATTCTTCCACACTCCACAGTAAAAGAAGAGCAGAAGTATTTCCTTTTGTCCAGATGTAAAAGCACCAGATTTCTGGCATTTCAACCATTTAGCTTAAAGACAGCCCCACCTGCATGCGTTGTCCTAATCTGCACGCACCAACAAAACCCCTAAGTATTCCTGACCCTTTGGAATCTCCTGAGGGACACAATTTACAAATAAATCTCAGATCTGTAACACCTTAGAAGTAGTACCGTAGAAATAAAAGAATTGGCATTACAAAGGACAGTTTTTTATTTTGAGGACTCGAGTCTCACCCTGTTTTGCAGCTGTGGATCTTGTGGCTTAAGGAAATAACTTGCCCACAGGGCAAGCCAACCTCCAGGCTGAGAACAGAATTGACATACAGTCCCAGCTTTCACCCTCATAGTCTATCCACCAAACACTTACCTCCATTATTTTCAATGGCAAGTAG
Organism: Gavia stellata; assembly: GCF_030936135.1. Lineage (NCBI taxonomy): Eukaryota > Metazoa > Chordata > Aves > Gaviiformes > Gaviidae > Gavia > Gavia stellata. Next base: position 11,612,622 of record NC_082610.1, read on the forward strand.
GGAGAAGGAAGCTATGGCGATTACACCCAAGTAACATAATTTACTCAAAATATATCTTTTCGATAACAGCTTCTTATTGTTTCAGGTACTTTGCAAATCTGAGGCAGGAAGGTCTCATAAACAGTATGTGATTATTCCTTGGTGTATTAAGCAGAAGAATACCCATGATCCACAGCAAGAAAATTATCCTCATTTGATATTTATTTCAATTTTTTTTTCAGAGGGAATAACCAGTCTTTCTCTAATCCCAGTGGTTTCTTTCAAGCAGACTTTTAAAACAGGTTGGAAGTGACAGAGGAGCATGTTCAATATCTACACATGAGAGAGGCCTTTTGAAATTAAACTTATTTGATAGTAACTAAGCTAACTTCATATTGAGAGTCTTAGTATGCCATTTATGGGTATATACATGGCATGCCAATATATGCCCCCATCCTGAACTGACCTGATTCCATGCCAAAAGTGGTCGGAAAAATAAGAATGCCGTATCATCTGACAGCCAATGTCATTCTGATAAACGTCCGAGGTCACATTCCAATGCTATCATTGCTGGCCTTTCATCTGCAGAAGCTGTTCTCTCACTTTCATAACCAGCAGTACAGCAAAGTGACTCAAAGGCAGCTGAAAAACATACAAGGATAACTACCATAGAAACATCAGGGAAAAAAACCAAAATACTAGAATCTTTTCAGCAACAAATGCAGCTTCAAATGTGTTAACATCTATTTCTACTCCAAGTTTTGTTCAAAGCATCTACCTTTCTACGTCACTACAGGCTTACTGTGGGTTCAGTATGGAAAACTGACAGAAGGAGTGAACAATGAACTAGCGCTTACAAAAGCTTTGTATATCTCAGTATCTGCAAAATACCATGATTTCTTCTATCTCCAAATAGCATTTCAGCTTCCACATTTCTCTGCCTCTTATATCAAGTGATATTATCATGGTAATAACGAAACTGCTTGTCAACACTGCAAAATCTAGACATGCTTTGCTAAGTCTTTGCTGTTAATCAGGAAAAAAAATTAAGTTTCTTAGGTAAGATATGCCTACCTTCCCTATTTTTCTTGTGCCAAAGTTCTTTCAGCTCGTCCTATATGGGACAAGGTAACCTCGACTCCTCCTGCAAAATAAACATTTTCTGGCTCTACATTATGCCTATATTCACTGGGAGAGGAAAGAGAGATGGGTCTGCAATGTCATTGCAAGTTGTCCTGCTGACCCAGGGAAAGTACATGTGACCCTTGCCCTATAGCTGCAAGAAGTTTTGATTTAAAATTTTGTTTTAAAATAGATTTGGACAACTGCCTAAGTCTGAATGCCTGGGGCTGTGTTCTGCAACAGAGGGGAAAGAGGGAAAGAAGAGGGAAAGAGGGAGGAAACTGGATTAAAAAGAAAACTCCTCAAGTAAACATAGGTGAAATAATTAAACAGAGACCTTGGCAAACTCCATCTCCTTTAAAGTTATTAGGAATAAGGATTTGAAAATACATGCAAGTCAGCCAAAGTATAATTAAACAGTTCAACAGTGTACCTTTTATTTAACAAAAAGTCATTATGCAAATACATTTTTTAGGTTAGATGGAGCAAAATGAGATGTATACAGTACAGAACAAAAAGTAAACTAATACCAGGCACCAGTATTACTTCCAAGGCCCCTGTTTGTATTGTGTTCTGAAACAACTCCTTCACCCTGTTCTGTGGAGGGTAACTTGCTTAGTTTCTCCTTTCCATCTTCCCCTCTACTCTGATATGGTAAGTTCAAAAGTGGATGCAAAGAGCAAACCAGCTAGAGTTCAGCTTGGTCACATCCCATCCATAGGTAATTCAGTGTACCTTTCCAGGGAGGTCACAAAAGCAGACCAGAAGTAGTTCCAAAAGAAGCACCAACACCACAGACTCAGAGGCTCTTACTTAGGTAGTAAATTGGGAAACTTGTCACCATAGGCTGCTGATTTACTCAGGAGGGATAGAAGACATCCCAAAATGATGAGTCAGATTAAAGCTCCTTGCCTAACCTGGCCCTGAAAGTCTCGCTAATCCCAGAGGGAACTCTGTCTCCAAACCTGAAGGGATGCAGCATGAGCACATTTTTGCACATACAAAAAGTTCACAAGACTAATTTAGCTTCATCCCACTTCCACTGACTCCAGTGGTGCAGGATCAGATCTGCATCTGGGTGATGAGAAAAGAACTTAATTTCTTACAACAAATTATATTCTTCAATGCTTTTTCAGGAAGTGCTCACATATGACAAAAAGGTAAGGCTGTAGATAGCATAGGTTAAGTGATTTCTAAACTCAGTTACTTCCTGTTGGCTAGAAGTTACTACTCCCCCAGATGTAGCACCTCATCTGACAATAATGCCATTGTCATGCAAAGTAAATGGATAATCTTAAGTCATGCTTTTTACTGAAACTGAACATTAAAGCACTCAGAGTATTGTGTTATTTTAAAACCAATCACTACTTCTGCTGGTTCTGATAAACTTCTTTGTAAATTGTTGTATGTGGAAATAGAAAATAACAGGAATGGAGCCATGTCTTCTACTGTTTCAACGCATGTTCAATATACCCTTGATAGCAGAGGTTGTTAATAATCAGAAGGAAAATAGCATTCAAAGACAGATATATACATAGATTAAGACCTGAGGAACTTAATCATCATTTAACTTGATTTCCTATCTAACATGGGCTGTTGATTTTCAACCATATACTTTATGCTTGCATTAGAGTACCCATTTTAGAAATATTTTAGTCTTTATTAAAAAGGCTTAAGTATTAATGAAGCTTCTGCATACCAAAGAAGATTGCACCAAGAATGAGCTTGCCTCAGAATAAAAAACGTGCTGCTGCAGGTTATTTGTGGGTTGAATTTATCTAGTTTCTGCTTCCAAATTTAGGATGTTTCTTCTGCTTGATTATAGAACTGACAGTCACCTTTCCTTTACTTGTGGGCTGTGATAAATGCTAAATCTTGGATTAAACAAATAAATTAGACTCTTGCTCCATAAGCACTGGTTGTTAATATTATATTTATAATGTTGTTAATATTATATTAACACATATTACTCAAGTGATCATGCCTTAGCAAATTATTCAGGTCAGGTTTTACAAGTGACTTGGAGTCATCAGTATTTTCCATGTTGACTCTAATAAAAACATGTCATTTCACCAGAGCAAGAACAAATTCTTGGGAGTAACAGAAATAATTCAAACTAACCAATCTTCTATTATAACCACTTTTTCAGCCTATCAGTTAACTAGCTATTTAATATTACATTTCTCTCTTTTTTTTTTTTAAATCAGAATGTCCAATGTACTTAGGATGATTGAATCATACATTAGATAAACATAGGTACGTTTATTAGCAACACTTACAAATGCACATTACATGTCCATTGTCAAGCTCTATCACCCATAAAACTATGTTAACTGGTATTAATTATGTTACCATCAGTTATTTGTTTTCTTATTGCAACCCATCTCAGATTTTGTCTGATTTTGCCTCTAGCAGTCTTAGACTAACTGCTCTAAAGTTCATGATCCATACCTTTTCCCAGTTTAAATACTGGTACATGACCTATTTTTAGTCAATCATATCTTACAATTTAGTAAAAATGCTACTTGATAAAAAAACTCTTTAACCATCCCAGTTATATCCTGTGAATTATTGGACTACAATCAAAGCTGTAAACATATCTTCGTATATACAACAAATTAAAAGTAGGAATCAAGAGGGACACATGTCATCACACAATGCAAAACATCAATATAAAATAACGTGACTTGAAAGTTTAAAAAGGTCTGCTCTTGATATATTGACTCTAACAAAACCTTTTAATAGCAGTGTCTGGGCAGGAAGTTTGGCAGGAGTCACAGTAATCCAGTCCGCAGTAAATAAAGGTGTGGGCAAGTTTCAAAACATTTCGGGTGGTGACAGGGTCAAAGCCTAGCGCTCTTCGACAAATGGTGAAAAGAAAATGTTCAAATGCTTGAAATACTGTTCGTGAATAGAAAGACTCAGAAATAACACAACAGCCTGAATCCAAAAGGATACAGTAGCTGAAAAGTAATTCCATATAAAGAAAAAAATAAAATCAGTAAATTCAGTAAGTGGTTATATTTAGGCCTTAGTGCCACTTTTTTTCTGGTAATGAATTGTTGCCAACCCTCCTCCTCCTAAAGATAAATAATATCAAACAGGCAGCTTTTTGGTCATGAGAAACAAGCACAAAGATGGCCAAGACTTAGCAGAAAAAGACAGTGAAATGCTGCACTGGATCATACATAGTAGCTATGCAAGGGATCAAAACCTGGTATTGTGGATTTCTATGGCAGAACTAGATCAATCGGAAGAAACAACTTAATTCACAGAGTTTACACCCTTGACCCTCAGACAGTAAGTCCAGGTCTATGCTGGCCCTAAGCCCATTCACCCTAGAACAAACAAATATGACCCTAAAACAAAATCAGGACAAAACTGGAACACAAAGTATGACAAATAACATTTGACTTCGAAAAGTCACAGCAATATTTTGTCTTTCATGAAGAATTTAAATCTTCCAGTAACTTGCAGTTAATATTCTGAAAGCTTTTTCAAGTTACAGTGTGTTCTTGTCCCACTGATAGATTTTGTTTCTATACTTTCTCTATAAAGAGTGATTGAGTGGATTAGAAGTCACTACAGTTATTCACACGGGAGAATAGTATTCATCTGGGTAAGTACTCTTCCTGTCCCAAACACTGATGACCAAGATGCCAGAATTGGTAACACGTATTGAACAAAATCCAGCTTGTGAAGAAAGCCATTTGTAAAATGAACAAAAAAACCAGCTGTGATTACATGCATGACGTGACAGAATTCTTTCTCTACGAAGCAACAGACCAGACCTGTGTCAGCTGGAGAGCCTAAATTTAAACCGAGCAGCATCAGGTTTCACATATGCACCAAAACCACCTATATCTCAATATTTATTGGGACTTTTGGATCTGTAGATGCATTTGAAAGGAAGAAAGATGCTTATGGAGAGCAGATGTACTGAGTTTTAATCTCAGTTCCTGTCTGCGTAAACTTGGCTGCTTCTCTCTCATCTTCAACAGGATGTGAAAGTATTTAGAAATGTTTCTTCTGTGTGAGGAAGACTTTACTCATGTGATTACTGCATTAAGAGGTACAGATTAATGATTGTAAAGTGCTTTGAAATCCTGAGATGAAAGGTATTATGTAAGAATGATGATTTTATACCATTTAATATCAGTTTGTTCACGGTGATGTCACATAATGAGAAAGGAAGTATTCTTAAGCTAGACACTCAGATCTGGTAAGGAAACTTGTATCCTGGCTGCAACAAATTTTCCATGTTCATGTGGCATAGCTACACCACAGACCTCGACCTTCTTCACCACAAAACAGAAGTGATAATACCTTTTTCTTTTTTTTGCACTAGCGTTCTTAAGCAAAATTAATGCGTGTTTGTGATGGATGCAAAGCTGCTTGGATGGAATAGCCATATAAGAGGACTATCTTCATACCAAACAAGACAACATAATTTCTGTAGTCCTGAGATAAACTGCAAACCACATGGGGGAAAAAAAGTAATGCCTTTTTTTTTTTTTTTAACATAAAGTCTTCCAGTCTAGCATGTTGACTGCTTTTTCTGGGCCTCCAGCCTTTGTGATTCATTAGCAGATTTCTCACATACAGAAAAAGGACTCACCACAGAAATTACTTCTTTTGCCTAGTCTTCAATCACCTAGTTCACATTTCAGCAGTACTCCACAGACATTCAGGGCACCCGCCTCCCGTTGTAGGTCATCCTATATCTCCTGCCAGCTGGTGAAAGAAAAAAGTGCCAAATCTCTCCCTGTATCATTTCCCCAGTCTTGCTTGCCACACCTGTGAAATAAAGGGAAGTGTCTCCTGAAACAGGGAAGGCAGAGAAGCAAAATGAAAGGATACAAATGGATAGAGGAAAAGAAAAGACTCCAGAATATTTCTGTACCAGCAGTGGTAAGAGAGTTCTAATGTTTTCTTCCTTTATTTTTCACAAAAGCCTAATATATACAAGCTGCTGAAGTGCTATAAAGTGTAATTGTACTTCTGCAATGCTGCCCTCTCTACAGAAAGGCTTAGGCTCCTGCAGAGCTCTACACATGGCAGAGTCACTGGGACAGGGCCATGGCAGCCTGCCTAACACCTCCATGTCACTGCAGCAGGTGACCCACTTATCTCAAATACTAGCAAAAACTTTATGTTTCTCTATGACATAGCCTTGTGCATTATATAAGTAAATACATCTCTCTGTGTATAGTCACATAGAGGAAATATTTACACTGCTAAGCATTTGGATTATGAAAACATAAATAAAGTGAAGGCTTCTGGAGCCACTGTAAACCATCGGAGTTATGCTAGCCTAAGTTATATAGTGTATCTCACTATATAACATGCACTATTATATCACATGCTCTAGACGTGTCAATACTAGAATACTGAACTGTGCTTTTGGGAAGACTGTATCTTCAGTAAGCACTGGCAGCATCTTAATCCCTTTAGTATGGCTGTGATACACTGATCACCAAAATCTAGGGCAGGCCTCTGAAGTAGTTGGATCAGGCTCTAATACTCCTTTAGATCATAATCCTGCAAAGATTTAACATTTACAAATAATGTTATCATGTGAGTAGTTAAATGGGATCAGGGTCAGAACTGGAACATTCAACAAATTCCAGCTTTGGTTATATCTATCAGGGATACAAGAGAAACAAGAAAAAAATTAGGGTGGCTTCTGATAGAACTTCATTCTTAGGAATATGCAGCATTTGAGGACTTAAATTCAGCTTAAATTCACTCACAACTATTCAGTCCTATCAGCTTCAAAGGATTTTAATCAGCATTCAAAGCTAAGTACACCTGCAAAAGATAGGGACATGGGCTGTAGCAGTCTCTTTTCTACCACAAATATTCTGCACTCCACTGTAACCCAATGCCTATTTTAATGTTGCCCCCCTCCCATTTCTAAGCCTCCTTTTTTTTTTTTTAACCTTCATCCTCCAAACCATCAACAAGGGTACCTACCTGGATACCTCAGTGTGCAAATGCTGTGAGGCTTTTACCTGTAATAACAACCACCAAGATAAGGTCAGAAATAGGAGAGTTGAAAGAGAGAAGCTACTCTTTTAATTTAAAAGCTAAGCAATGAGTGTTTATAGCCCTCAGCTGAGCTAAGCTACCCTGCCCTTGCCACCTCAAAAATTTTGGCTGTGTATTTGGCTTCTTACTTTCTGTGTAAAGTACTGGAAGTTTAATTTGAGGGAAAATAGTTGCATTTCTTGAACAAGTTTTGTATGGTTTTGCAGGAGGGAGAAGAAACTGAGAAGAAAAAGAGGTGTCCAAACAAAATATATTCTAAACCACCAGGCAGACTATAGATGTGTCAGGTGAGAAGTATTTTCTTGGCCACTGCTAGGTTTGATATCAGATAATTAAAAAAGATTATCTAATTCTCCATGAGTGTTTCTACCTGGGGATTTTCTACAGCCCTGCTGTTTTTAGTTTGATGTTCATGATTAGAAAGCTTCTGCCCTGTTGCTTACAGATCTTCTCTCACAGAGATAAAATCATATAGTGTTTTAGGAATAAACACCTCAGAAAAATGAAAAGTGGTCTGGAAATAAAAGAGAAGGAGAACAACTACTTGGACCTAGCATTTAGTTTACTCAATTTATATGTGAAGAATGAATGCCAGTTATTGCATATATTTTTTACTTTTTCATTATAAAGCAAATAAGACCAGGAGAAAACAACAGTGATTACTGCTGGTTTTATAGATCAATGTACAGTTAAGATTCAGACACTATTGGAAGAAAAACTGGGCAAGACCAGAGTATGAAAGGTAAATTCAGAAATTCCTGTCTATCTGAAAACTATGTATAAGTATTCAAATAGTGAACAGCGCAAGTATTACATGTATAAAGGAACAATCTTTAGCATGTTACCAAGAACCTAATTTTGTGCAAAATCGGTCCTTTGTTTATAAAATAAATCCATCTATTTTATAAATCACACGTAAAAAATACTTTCATTGGTAATAGAAACATTTGGTATGAATGTTTCTTTGGAAGTTGTAACTTCCTATTATCCTTTATAGATAGTTCATTTCTAACAGTTGCATAATAGGTCAACTCTTTTTTTATAGGCTGCAGTGATATGATGCCTGTAAAACTGAGGTTATGAAATGCAAACTATTTTACAACAGCATGTCCCTGCTATCAGAGAGTAGCTTCCACAGCAAATTCACAGCTAAATATGTTTTCTGTGCTTGTATATTGATTTCACTCCTGATAAACAAATTAAAGTCCCCCTTTATCATTACAGGATGCCTGCTGCAAAATTCAAGGTTTTGAACAAAACTTTGCTTGAAAGTAGTTTATTAAAAGCTTTAATCTTAAGGTCTTGAAAAGCTACGTAAGCCAGAAATACAGTAGCAGTGGCTAAATGTAGAAAATAAGTCATAATATAATAAAAGAATTGTCATTCTAAATGACATTGTTAGAGTTCATCAAGATCCCATCTGCAATCCTTGCAGATTGAAGGCCTATAGTAGTCTTTTTCCAATATTTTAAACAAGTTTCTAAAATTTACTTCAGACAAAAAAAAATCAACATACTAATTAAACTATCTTTCTATACTGTCTGAAGAGTCAGAGGAGATGCTACCATTATTTACTACAGAAAACAGTGTGTTAATTAGATTAGGACAGGAAATTTGAATGCTAATTTATTTGTTTAAAATAAAAGTGACAGGGTACAATAATAGATTGCTGCTTCCAAGCCACACAACAGCCTGGTAAGAAAAAACCCCCATCCAAACAAAACCCTGAAAGTTGGGGTTTTTTAACAATTCTGTAGCTAATAACAAATTTTACCGTAAAAAAGTTTTACAAATCCTATTTTTTCTAGTAATTCCTTAAAAGACAATGTTCAGTGTAGGGGTTTCCCAGGAACTAAAGGCCACATCCATTAAGTAGCTCAGATATTCCTGGTTTAGAAAAACTCATAAGCAGGAGATCATCTGACCAGCCCATGAAAACAGATTTCAATTTTATAGTAATTGGCTAAATTATTAGTCACATTTCTAGACGTATTGAAAACTACCATGTGCCTAAGACAGCAAAGTCAGTAAGTGTGACTAAATAGTCATTAAATTCCTAATCTGAAATTCTGGTGCTTATGTGTATGAAATATCACCAATCCCAAGCATTCTAAAATCATGGCTCAGGCCTCCCAATCAGAAGTTTTTTCACAATAAATACGCATTTAATTTGCTTTTCACATGCAACCAAGCAGGTTATTAAGTGCTTTTCTGCAACCACAAGAGCTTGATATGTAAGCTATTTTCATGTTTATTTTAAGCAGAAAAACCCAGAAGCTGTAGCTCAACAAAAACCACCAAAAATCATGACACCCATGATACTGTGAAATCTAGTGACAAGACATATGGAAAAATGAAGTGATATATGACATTTAAAAAGCTCCTTATTTAGTTTCGTCATGGCATGTCAAATAGACCTGTCTAACAATTTTAGCTTGCATGATAAAAGGGGTCTTTTATCAAAAGGTATTAAGGTAAGACAGGCAGGCTAAAAAACAGAGGCCTGAGAGATCAAAAGGAAAAAGAAAACAATTTGCTTGCCTGCAGGAAGGGGAAAACTTCATTTAACTAAACACCCAGGAGAAAAAGGCAGCATTTATATAGCTGGAGAAATTCCATCAATGGTACAATTTATCCTCTTGATTTCATCAAATGGTAAATGACTGTACATACACATAAGGACAATCAGCTACATTCCGTTCTTAGTTGTAGTCACGCAACCCAGGCATGAGCAACTAGAGCTTAACCAGTGATTGCTTTTTTACCTTTCTGTGTTCAAACATGTTCATTGTTTATGTGGATGTAAAAGACAGCAGTATTTGTCCCATATTTCTTCCATCACTGCATTTCAAGCCATTCTTGTAAGACAGATGCAAGGTACTGTGGAGACAAGAACAGCTGATACTGTGGGGATTTTAAATGTGTCCCCTGCTTCCCTGAAGAAATGCTGTAAACGTAAGCCGTAACTGCTCAGCCAGTACGAAGAGGCTGTAGTCCAGCCCCATCTTCACACGTAGCCTCCATTCACTACAGCAGGATTTCACAAGAGCAACTGGGGGCAGAGCGCAGCCATTGTGTTTCAAAACATTTGCAGAATGTTTGGATATAATTCTTTGAAGAGGATTTAATTTTCTTAATGAGTCTGAGTAAATCATTAGCCTCCGCAGTTGCATGGGGAATACTTCAGGAGATTTCATGAGGTATACTTTAGCAGAGCAAAACAACACAGACATGCTTGTTGGACACAAGATCTCAGAACAGAGTGAGCTGTCCCTCTAATACTTCTACTGCACAGTGTATTTTTAAAATACTGAACAAACCAATCACACTGATTGATTTTACTGTACCAGAGACTATACATAACATTTTTCTTGACAATATAATTAATATTCCTTCTCGTATCATGATTTTACCATAAATATGCACATTGAAGTGCCTTCATCCCTGAAACCAAATTAAGGAATTATTTTGGTAAGTGGAAATGTGGAAAAGTGGAAATCTTAAGCAGGTGCCTTTGGAGCCAGGTCCTTCTCAGTGTTCACTCAGCATAAAACATTTACTTGCTTTCTTTTAGTGACCAAAGATATGAATATTTTGCTCTGGAAAACAACTGTCACACTGCCTAGATGAATTGCATTAGTCACGAGTCCACCAGTTCTGGAGTCCAAGCGAAGGAAGCATGATTTAGTCGTGCCATTCTCCACGTGCTTCTCTCTGCCTGACTCACCTTTCTGATACTTTCCCTGCCCCGACTGGTCATACTAGCACTCTGCCATCTGCTCAGCCTATCTCAGCAAAACCCATGTCTTGTGCAAGCAGCAGTCTGTGGGAAGCAGAAGGCCCATGGGGACAGAGGGCACCCTTCTGAACAGGGCAAAACACTTCCTAAAATAACCATATCTATGACCCCATTGTAAAAACTGGCTTTCCTGGGGTTTATTCCTCATTGCTGCCTGCCTGCCAGCAAAGAACCTTACCCTTTCAAATCAGCACCGACTTGTGTGGCAGGGAGCCATAGGAAAGCTAGCCCTTCAGGTTAGCACTCCCTTTCCCTTGCTTTAACCTTTATAATCAAATATCAAAAAGAATTAAAACAAACTGTGGCTGCAGTCATTGGTGCATTACATTTTCTGTTCTCACCAGCACATTTTATAGGTCACTGTTAGGCCAATGAAACATAACACGGTGTTCCTTTACCACCTCCCCCATGCCCCCCCCTTTTTAAATTTGAAAACAGGTATCTTCTTCCAAGCTAAATACTTTTAACTACTGAACTTCACAGAAAAAGAAGGTCACAAGCTGACTCATCAACAGCCATAATAAACGTGTTAAAGATCCTGGACAGGACATCAGATCGTGTAAGTTATATAAATGCCAGGTACAGAGATACTCACCACGCAAGAAAACAGGTGTATGTGTTCTTAAGGTTTACTATGATTTATGAAGTAATAAACATATTACTCCAGGCCAAAATGTCCTGGGCCTGATCCTCCACTGCTTATCATCCATGTACATCTATATACATCTTCTACAACCCATGCACAGAGTGAGTTTTCAAATAAATCAGAGCGGAAGGGGGTTATATCCCTTTGTGTGAGGCATAAACACACAACAGTTGACTTTTAGAAGCTGACCTGCCAAGTTCACTGAAAAGAGAGAAGGACAATTGTTAAAAAAGAGTCTAAGAAACAACTGTAAAGATGCCTTTATCCAAACAATTTATATTCCAAGCATTCAAAATACAGAAAAAATGTCCTTTGCACTTACTATTTGGCACCACCAGCTGGATGGTCTAAGGAACTAAGATACAGATTTTTACTGCTTAAAATGGAAATACTGGAAAAGTGATCTTGTGGCTTATGGTCCTGTACACTATTTTGTCTTGCTGGTAAAGTGTCAGTTGTAAATATCAATACCCAGTACCTTCTGGGTTGTGTTGAGCAGCAGTCAAGTGAAATCTTGGTAATACCGAAGGATGCCCATCTGTATGTTTTGTGCCCCTGGTGAGATCTCATGCCAGTGGATACAATACATACCAGGGTCCCACATCAAAAGAGATTGTCCGTCTCACCTGTCTCCTCTTCCCTGTGGATGCAAGCATTAGTGCAGAAGGAGTTTGGTCTCATTACTTCCAGCCATACCAGCAGTATGTTCTGGGCAAGCGGTCGAGCAGCGTATGTCAGGGCAGATGCTCCAGTGCTGAGAACATTTCACTTGGGCAGACTGCTGTAGCACGTTGTCATTTCCTGCAGGGCTGTTTCTTGCATCTGAGCTAGTAGAGGGTGCTAACAGTGACAAAGGGGAAGAAAGGGAAAAAGTTTTAAAACTCTAGGTATCACCTCACAGGATTATTTTTGCAAAGCCCATCCCAGTGCAGTTGGAGTCTATGACAAACTTGCACTTTGTTACCGTCATAAGTACTTGGCATGCATCACTCCTTAGGAGGAGTACACAATGTGAGTTAAGTAGGAACAAAACATATCATTCCATTTTATCTGCTGGCAGAAAAATCCTGAAAGGATTAAGTTGTGGGTAACAGAATATACTAGAAGTGTGTAACCTAAGTGATGCAAAAACATTACTTCTTAATACAGAGCAGCACAAACGTATTAATGGCTCGGCAGGGTTCTGCTGTCCTTATCCCTTTGCCAGGGGTGATGAATGGCATGAAAGCAAATAAAAATGACCTCCTGTAGATTCAGAATAGGTGTGGTGGTGGCAGGAGATTGTATCTCTACTCCCAGTCCTGGAGGCAGAACTCCTGCGTACAAACGTCCATTTTATCTGAAACTGGATACTCCTCTCTACTTAAAAGACAAAGTAGTTGTGTTGCAAGCACAGGAAGGGAAAGGTGAGTAACTGCCTGAGATATGAAGTTTTATGTCCAGTGAGCTCAAAGGCATCATACCTCTCCACAACAACTTTTAGTCTAAGCAGAGTTGGCCCCTAAAGCTTTGCAAGAATAGTTTCCCCTTCCCAGACTGGATTCCTGTGCAATGCATGGTAGAGGTACATAGTCTAGCCCTGAGGAAGCAGGTCAAGTGGCACAGTGACAAGGACTGAGGATGGAAGAGGATTAGAGAGGCTGAGTCAGTCATAGTAAGCAATGATTAACTTCAGGGTTCTTTGCTTTTGACATTCAGATAATGTAAAATCATGGGATTACTTCAGTGCCAATCAGCTCCATGTCTGGGCCCTTCCCTTCTTAACAGACACCATGGACAAGACAGATCATACCAGCAGAGTAAAAAGCAAAAGTTGAAAATGAGTAAAAGGTATTCATAATAACTTCTGCTTCAATGGAAACATTGCTATACCTATAAACAAATAAACTAAAATTTGGCACAAGAGGGGCCCAGGACTGGAATAGCAGGAATGTTGCAGATCAAGATTAATGTGCACTGGCAGAGCTACACGGAGAAACATGCACGGCACCTGTCTCCACAGTGCCTGTCTTGAGCTAATGACGTTAATCTCCTGGTTTCATAACTCTGGTATTCAAACCTACATTTTAAAACAATAACTTGTAGATTGTAATGTAAACTATTTTGAGGGAAATTTTGCTGAGAAGAAAAAACATGCATACATATAAAAAGCCAGCTGAATAAGAAAGTAATACATATCTATAAATGTGTTCATAGAGAAAGGATCTTATCTATTCTTAGGAATATATATACGTGCATGTGTGTGTGTGTAAAACTATGTATGTTCTGTATGTGTTGATAATAGGATAAGCATTAAAAAGTGTGACAAGAGAAATGAGGGCTTTTACCAATCCCAGTCACCTGAGGTGCTGCATAGTTCCTCTCAGAAACCCTTCTCACCTTCTACCTAAAACCCCAGAATGTGCTGCAGCCTGGATTTAAGACAGAAATTCCTAGCCTGGATGGGATGCTGGAGAATCTGAAGCCTTGATTACAAATATCAGCAATAGGCATCTGATTAGTTAGATGCCATTACGTTATTCAACCATCCTTAAATAACTATTACACTATTTCAGCCACTAATCCTTTCTAGAAAGACAAGTAAGAAAGCATTAATTGGGTGACCATTACATGAGTACTATATTTTCTTTAGGACTGAATGTACTGCAGGTTTTGCTATGCTGTATTCCTTCCTGAAATACTCCTCACTAAGCCCTAACTGTATTAATGTCAAAACTCCTACTAATTTTAGTGGGTCTAGGAAACAAACTTTCTTTTTTCATCAGCTAAGAACAACTCCCTCAAAAAGATAGGGGAGAGAGTAGATACAGGATTTTGTAGCCATGTCTTACATCACGATAATACTGTATTTTCGTGTTGCTTTTGCATATTTTGTCTTGAAGACAGTAATGAATATTTACAAACATACCAGCTCTCAAAACCCAATGAATTCCTTCTTCTTACGTAAAGTATATTGAGATAAGCAGTACCTTTAACTGTGGGAAGTGTATGTCAAGCCTGAAAACTTTTCTGTGTTTTTCATTTCTTTTAAAACTCATTCAGAAAATTCCTGGACAAACCATCAGAGATAATTTAGCTTATTTAGGCATAATGGACTCAGTATACACTGCAGTGAGAAAAGCAGAACAGTATCATTGAAAGACCGTATCAAATACTGTACATATATTTAGAATACCCATGTAAAATCTGAAATAATTTTACAGATAACAGGAGGTTCCTACTTTTGCTGTTTTCTCTCAGGAAAACAACAGATACGCAACTGCTTTAAAAACAGTGGACAGGCAGTGTCCTGGTACATCAGTGTCCTCAGCCCACTGACACCCACTAGATGGGGATATTTCCATAGGACGCTCCTGGATGGTGCTGGCTTCCCCAGCAGTGTTCATCCAGTGTGCCTCAACTGTACCAACACCAGCTCATATTCACATTTCAGAGTCTCGTGTTTTGGATAGGATCGGAGTTAACTTGTTATAAATATTAATTCAGAGCAGTAACATGCAGTTTGGGACAGCCTGGAGATATTTTATGTTTAAAGGGCAGCAGATCCATATAATTTTTTTACATTATAAAGAACAGATGAACATGTGCCTATGTGCACACACACATACTTACACACATAGATGTGTTCAAGAACCTAAATGGAGCACAGGTCCTACTGCTTCTTAGTCGGAGTAAGTGCTTCTACAGTCTTTAACAGTTAGGCAACTCAGACATGCAGGACTTTGGGCATAGACTAATTTTTCAATGGCCCTTATGCATTTGGTATTAGTTAAACTCAGTTACAATTTTAAAAAATATTTCAGGTTTGCTTGCAAATCAGACACTCTCATTTTGTATGTGTGTGCGCTTATGAGTAGGTGGTGCGAAAAAGACTGCACGATGAGTGAGAGACATCTAGTGTATTAAGCAGTCATCAATTACAGCGGAAAAAGCACCAGAATGCATTAATGCTATTTGCTTTTTGTAATTTCAATGGTCTGATTTCCCAGGACTCCTTAATACAAGCTACAGGATCAACTAACCGTGGTGATTAACCAGCCACAGGAAGCATGGCTTTTCCTATCTGGTATTCCTAGTTCTTTGAAAAGCAATATTCACCCCCAGTTTAAATCTACCACTTTCTCCTGTATGTGTTCAGCCAAGGCTGATTTGACTATGTGTAAGATACTTTTTTTCTGCAGCCCAGTATTTTTTTCAGCCTGTAAGAATCTGGACAGTACTTCCTATGCAATGGGGTCCACAAAGAACAAGGAGTTACAGAAATGCTGAGCTTTATAAGGCCCTATTTTATGTATAGCTGTTAATGTCAGAACTGGAAATATCCCTTATTTTCACCGTATGTTGCACAGGTTTGGGGAGCTTTGGTGATCTGCTAGATCCACTCACTTCCTGTTTGCAAGACCACCACATAATCATGATTTTGAAAGATTTCTGTGTTCCTTTACCAGTATTTCATCTGTGCTCTCTCCATGTCTCAATCTCTCTGTGTTCCTAATATGTCACACAGAAAATAACTGAAGAACTAGTTGCTTGGTATTTTTTGAAATCACTTATAATTGAAATGGTCTTTCTGTGAACCTCAGGGAAACCAGGTCCTATATGAACTCCACAGGTCCTGTATGAACTTCATACACTCCACAGCACAAAACAGATGCCAGAGACCTAGGAAATCATCACACATACCGCTGAGCTGAATCACTGTATAAATGTTATCTTTGTTAACTATTTATTCTCTTACTCCTACAAGCTGGATAATAGCACAGGAACTCACACCTCACTATCAACAGGGCCACACTGCTCCTTTTTTTGTCTCACCCCTTTTCCATTGGACTGATAACTGTGGATTTTTGCCAGCTACAAGTAGTTCTTGGCTGGCATTTGAGAAATAACTCGGCTGGTGGCTGGGAAAAGTATGTAGGGATGATCCACCAGAACAAATTAACTCCTTGGTCTCTGCTATATTTCTTTGACACTGCTAGCTTTCCTTTAAGTATTAGGTGCTACTCAAATCCTCTGCTGTGCCTTCCTTTGTCCCCCTCCTAATTTGTTTGTTCAGAAGTATTTCAAATGGCAAATTAGAGGCATGCATTAAACTGGAGTGTTTAACATACGGAAAAAACAACTTACAGCCCCATCTCATTACTTATATACACCACGAGTAAGAAAACTGACAATTTATCCACAGCCTGCAGTTTTCCTGAAATAAACCATCAGTCAGTAGTCGTTGCAAGCTTAATTCTGGACAACTTTCCAGCATCAGTGGTATAACCCATTGGAACTGCCAGAAAGAGTGTCCAAGACAAGCTAAATCAAATATTTATTATAATGCAAGATTCTCTTTGCAAAATCATGTTTTCAGAGAATTGTTTGCCCAGTCTTTTTGTTTATCAGCAAGTAGATACTTCTTCAAACTGTAACATCCCATTAACTTAAAAAAACCACTAGTGTATCCAAAGTGTTGTGGGGAACATCTTATATCTCATTTAAGTATACACACCATTGCAAGAAAACAATCAGAAACTCTATTTAAAAAAGTTGTTCTTGATACTTACATGGTGTTACATGTCCTTTAAAAAAGGCGTAAATTAACTTCATGCCTGTGCAATGTTGAGATCCTTTCTCAAATATGTAGAGTGAAAGCCTTCCAAAGACAGAAATACCATTGGTGAAAGCTTGCTCTGAAGTAGGTAGACTATATTAAATATGAACTACAAATATTTTTTGCACTCTAAACCAGAACATTATAATCACAGTCCAGCAGCTGTGACCAAAGGAAAACCATGTTCATGGTTAGCACCATGGGAGAGGCAGGATGGTTATACCAGGGACACAGTTCAGCAATCTTTACATTAAAGCAATGATGAGTCTGTGCGTGATGCAGACTCCTAGGTGCCATGCAGCCCTCTGAGATGTGCTCAGGCATCAGAGAGCTCAGCCTTGCAGTTCAACAGAGGGTACAGAATCCCTTAGATTAAAAACCACTTTTGTTTTCCAGTCCTGTAGAGCTGAAAAGAGAGTGATGCACAGGCCGTTGAGAATCTAGCCCAAACCAACACATGAACTTATACAGAGACAACAGTGAAGACAGTAATTTCTAATGATTCATTTTTTAACTCTGTCATTTACAACAAAATATCAGTCACTAAAAATGCTTTTGTTACAGCTTTGTTGTGTTCCACACTGCAAGTGTGACACTCTTATCTTTTTATAAAAGTGCTAGCAATATCATGGTTTGTGTTGTTCAACAGCAATTCTCATTTTCACAGTTCCTTATCACACAAACACATCTTTATGCTTCCACATCATTCCCACCACAGGGGGGAAAACACTTTTAATCAAACAAGCACAGAGCCTACAACAACTGTTTTGACTGTCATTTAAAAGCCAACCTCACCAGCTGAATAGCTGTAGAGATACCAATCATATCATATCAATCAGACCCAGTTCTGACCCAGGCTTAGGTCCAGGAATGAGCTCAGTGTGCTCCACTGGTCAGTCTTCAGCCCACCCCTCCTACCCTAATTTCAGAGACGTCTGTCCATGCCAGCCCAAGCCCTGAAAGCAAATCTGGAAAGAAACAAGAGGGAGGCTGTAACTGAAATCAGCACCAAGAGTTTGCCTGTTTCTTAGTTTTCATGTCAACTTCAGAATATCTCCAATAAAGAACTGGATGCCATACCCATGAAAGTGAATTAATTAGGGGAGTAGTGCAGGTGCGCTACACTAGCGTTACAGCTTCTAGTTTAATGTCATGCTTTTTGTGTCGAACCACAGGCTCCAAATGGAGCAGCCAAGAGAAAGAAAGGAGAGCTTATTCAGCACAAGCACATACAGGAATGACAGAACTGTCCATGGAAATATCTCTATGCAGGAGCTGGCAAAAAAGTATAGAGTGGCAATTGCTAAAAAAGTTCCGAATGGATTAAATAACATAGCTGCAAAAGTAGATAGCTTACAGTGAAATCCTTTTCCTTCAAAGGCTGACACAGATGCACGTGCATGCAGCAAATACATACAAATCCACCCACTTGCATGAATTATGCTGAAAAGAAACATGCATGTTAAAAAGTCATAGGAAAACCTGTGCTTTGCATAGTGTATAATTTTACTAAAGTATATTAAAACCTTGAGATAGATGGCTTATTAAGCAATCTTTTGCCCTAAACAATGGCAATACTGTAGCCTTCTGGGAAATAAGACACAAGATGTGTCTGCCCCTTGCCACATCTCCGTCACATATATATCGTAGCAGCGATGAATGATCCAGCACAATCAGAAATTATGCTTTGCTTTTGCAGAACTTGACAGATCAATAACATTGTGAAAGTAATTCTCTGACTGGAGGCTTGGGAGCATTCAATCAGAGATATAAGAAAGAATGCAGTCTTGTGAAAGAGAGAAGCTGAAGTATAAATGCTTTATTCCAGCTAAGTAACAGTGACATTTTCCTAGTCAGCTCCAGGCCACAGGGCTGCCTGCCTTAGGCTGCGTGAGTCTAGAAAAAAAGTGAAAACTCAACTCACAAATCACAAGGCAGTTGCCTTGAAATATGTAAGGATATAAAAATCATTATTGTAAACCAGAGCAAGATTCTTTGCATGTTCAGTGGACTCTCTGTTCTGATAAGGAGAAAACTGAAACTTCTTCTTGGGGCATTTGCTTTATTAATTGTTTTACTTCAATAAATACCTACAGCAAGATGTGTTTTCATGACACAGATAAAACAGAATTATCAGGTAATATGGTCCAGTTTAAAGGTTACCAAAACCCAAATAAATCAAACCTCTTTTTATTCCTTCCACAATTTTGTTGCAGAGTAGCTATGTTAGCAAAAAAAGTTCTCAACACAGAATAGAATTAACCCAAGTTCCTACAGGGCTGCACCTGCACTGTTTATTACCGCACTGCAGGAATTGTCTTCTGCCATTGCTACGTTACAGGTCAGTCAGCTTATAGGGATCTGTGGAGCTGTCAGCCCCCTTTGCAAACACCAAACTGCTTGTTGTTCCAGGACAGGCTCTGCACAGTCATTAGTCTACACAGCAATTGGAAGGGCAATTAAAACCTGAAGCATTCACTATAGCTAGCAAAAAACAACTGTAGTAAATGCAAAAGTTCAAGATAAGTGTAGGAAACTGTTCTATTGTCAGATGAAACTGCATTAAAACCAAAATCACCTTTTAATATGCTGGAGTATAATAGTGAAGAGGTTCTGTAATATATGCCCTTTCAACATCCCTCAGTGCCATTGACAGGTGCCAGTAGGAGCCACTGTTCACAACAGGAACATCCAACATAGTGCACATATCAAACGGCACACCAAAAGAAGTAGAGATGTAAAGAGAACCAAGCAGTTACTTTAATTCATTATTTATCATAAAACACATAAAGAATGCTTAGGAAATTTACTACTGTTACGTTCATTTACTGAAGGACTAATCATTCATGCTCTAAATAGACAAGGATATAACCTGTAAGCTATTTGCAGAAAGACATTCAAAGGTGCTGAAATAAAAAGTATGCTCTTGGAAGACAAACACACTTCCAAAAGCCAGAAAAGTCACATTATTCAAAAATTGAAGGGCTTCATAGGTGAAAAGAATGTGATTTGAGTCACTGGCCCACTAAATGGTTCCCTCATCCTGGGCAAACCCACAATGCAGATGAGTCCTTCATTGCACTGTCTCTGTGTAGTTGTCTCACATCCGCTATGCACCTGTTATCTCACCTCATTAGAGCATGAGCCAGAAAGTTTTGCTGCAGGCTGACAACTATGTTGATTCATTAGTTTATTTTAAAATATGGCTGATAGTTGTATGTCTGTGTTTGAATCAGTCATTGATTGCCTAGCTCTGTCAGACACATCATTAATACTCCCTCAGTTCCCCCAGATTCTGTCTTTGTTACTTTGCACAAATGGTAATTTCTTTTATCCATTCATTCATTTTGGTCAAATTATAGGTGCTTCTTCCTCTCTCACATAAGACCATATTAAAGGGGCCATTGTTAATGCTTTTGACAAGTTCTTGATGAATTTTAGTTGAAATCAGTATATTCTCTTCTTTCAATAATTGCTCTCTTTCCACAACTTGTACTTTTAATTCCAGTTGTCCCCTACAGCTAATGAACATGTTGCTTTTCTGCAGGCATCATGATTTTATTGGTTTTTCTTTTTTTAAAGCTTAGTCACATCATCTGTCTTTTTTAATTCTTTCTGACAGCCTGTTTCTAAATGATAAATTTGGTGATACGATGTAAACTTCTTCCAACTATTCTTCCTTTTCCTATCTTTGCACAGTGTAAGATCAGCAACGGGACTATATCTTCAGGGCTTGCAGCTTCCTGGCAAATCATATTTTTGTAGCTTTCAGACTAAGTGCAAAAGCTAAATGCTTGTCAATAATACTTTTTAACAGTCAGTGATCCTCTTCAACTGTTGCTGTGCAGCCACACATCTGCTAATAACATTTATGGCACCTGGCAACAATGGCAAATCACTCCTCCATTAGAACTGTTTTGGCGTCCCCACTCTGCCACTCCTTCCAGCTGCAGTGTTGCAGCATCTGCTGTTTGTAAAGCATCTCCTTTTAGTGCTTATTTGTAGTTTCCAATGATCAGTTTTAACAGCATTTTATCAACAATGACAGCCTTCGTGTTCTGGGAGGTCTTGTCCCAATTGCTTTCATGGTACCACTTGCTGTTTATTTTCACAGTTCTTGTAGCAATGCAGCAATTCTTGTTGCCATTGCTATCCATACGCCACTCTTCTAGCACATTTTACCTCTTCTTTGGGTCATTTGTGATGTTAATGTCCCCTCCATTTTATTTGTACAGGGCTGACGGTTCCTGTTCCTAAAATCTGACCACAAAAATTTATTTTCACTCCACTCTGGCCCACTTGCATGTTAGGTACTTGAAAATAACTTGCAAAACAAAGTGCTTGCTGTAATTTTCATAGTTTGGTCATTGCCTCTGCTCCCAGATCCTTTCTGATTCTTAAATAACATTCAGGCCTCCATCAAAAGTAGAATCCTCCCTCGTATTGAAGTACACAGAAGTATTTGATTCTTTTTAAATCAAGATGCTTATTAAAACCTTTCTGTGTAGATGACCCAATCCCAATTCTGTTATTTTAGTAGGCTTATGTTTTAATATGTAAACAATAAAAATTTAGTTTCAAAATCTGCAAGAGGTATCACAGTCCATTACTTTAAATTTTAAAATATCCTGAATTTAAAAGAAAACTGTTTAAAAATATTTTTGTGTGCACAATAATTTTTTATTAAAGCTAATTAATCATAACAGCCCCAATAGATTGCAGATAATGTGAATTTACAGACAGATATGCAGTAATATTTTTTGCAAACGATATTCCGTATGGATTATCAACATTTCCCTTCATATTTCAATAGGAATTTAAGTAAGCATCTAGCCAGAAGAATATTGGGAAAAAAGCTAGAAAATAGCAGCTGCATACACATTCAAGACAGCATACTGTTTTGAGTACTTTTATCTTATCTCAGGAAGTACATCTCAGAATATTTATGAGAGTGTTGCCAGCTCTTGCAATTATTTGTTGCTGGTTTTGCAAGGGGCTTGGAGCCAGTAATGCCAGCACTGATACCTTCTCCCAAATGCCACTTTTTAGTGGAATCTCACTCTGATGCCTCCCATGCTTGGGGATGAGCAGCAACTGAAATGCTCCAGTAGAGGCTGATCTCTCCAGGGCAGCAGCCAAGTGGGGGGTGCAGTATGATATGCAGGGAGCGATACAGAGAGGGTGTCTCCCAAATCTTAATGGCCTGTGAGGGGGCTACCAGGGTCCACCACGTTTTCCTTTCCCTATACCCTTCCTGTGTCCTCAAATGTAAGTGAGAACTTGAGTCACCAATGATCATTTCTCATCAGAAAAGGAAAATTGCAAGAGAAATTGAGTGAACTGGTTTCCACAGAGGAATCCTTGTTCTGTTAGCTTCGACAAGAACCTTGAAAAGCAGATGATGTGGGGAAATAGCGTGGTAAAGTAAAAAAACATACCCATGAAAAAAATTGATCATATAATGATTCACAAACTCAAGTAAGGCAAGATGGAGGGAGCACCTATATTTTCTTAATGAAATATATTTCTTTTTGTTCTGAATCATTCAATGGCTTTTTCTTGTGTGTTTTAACAAGGACCATGTGCAGTGTATAAATGACTTTGTACTTGCACTAGCAAGTTTGAAGATACACAGCCAACTGAGAATACTCGCTAGTCCTAGTTTGAGCAAATGGATTAGAGCATCTTTAATTTATGAATTTTAAAAGTCAGGTCTTTCCAAATGAAGGATTCATATGTTTTTGTAGCCTCAGGGAAGCAGCCAGCTGTGAATGGCTAACCTTTATTGTGGGATTTCTGTTCTCTTCTATTTAATACACAAACTTATTCACCATAACAACCACTAAAAACTGTGGCATGAAACAGTAAAAAAAAAAAAAAGACAGCAATACCCATCCTTGAAGAAATACTAATTCAAGCAAACTTCAAATCCATAATGGAAGGATGTACAAAATACCATAATTCAGAATGGCCAGCAATTTTAAAACCGGAAATATTGGAGCTGTTCCTCTTACATGGATATAAATAATGATAAATCTGCTAAAATCTGTGAAAGTGAAGTACAATACCCAATTTTAGCTTAAATTCTCTTCTGTCTTTTGTGAAATAAGTAAACCATAATGCCCTGTGATGTTAGATACACAGGCACAGGGGAAATACATTCATAAGGTATATTTAGAATAGGAAATGGAAAATCAGAATATAGGAATGACTGAATTTCTTATAAGGTTTTATCACATTGTTTGCATTTTTCTTTATTTTGAAATGACAATGACATCAAACTAAGTTTTGACTACGTACTAAGTCAGAAAAATTGAATAATGATGCTCACTTACAATGTACTATTTAGAGAGAGGGGAAATCTGGTAGAGAAAGGCTATATACGTTACAGAAGACAAATTACCTTGTTAGATCTTAATCAGTTATACCTGATGGTTTTCATGATGTTGTAATATACTATTTTGTATTTCTCCTGACTTCATAGATTTTTAAGATATGTGGCTAAACACCATCTAGCATAACATTGACGTAGCTTCACTAAATCTACAAGAGGGAAGATTGGATTGCTTGTATGATTAAGCAAATCCTTAGACAACCTGCTGGCTAATGAGTCATCTATGAAATTGTTGCTGCCAAGATGCGAACTTCATGCGTATTTTGTCATTGCTTACTTGCCTATTGTTTTGAGAAAAGCTTGAGGAATAAATGGTTGTGTAACCTTTGGGGGATTTCTTGAACGCCTAGAATCTGCAAAGATTGAAGTGGATGGCTGATACATGATCTATAATGTTTTCCTAACACAACTATTATCTTCGGGGTTTTTTGGTAGCAGCAAGTGCAATTTATAGCATAAAAGAGGAGAAAACTGGTTGATGTATGACACACGTTCTTGGCCAAGGGATGAAAAAATTTTTATCCTCATACACAACCAAAGCACGATTACACATTAGATTCCCTACATTTTGTTAAAAAAAAGAGGCAAGCAAACAATTTTTTCCTCAAATTACATGTCTCTTTTTGTGTATTCCATGTATGATAAAAGTTCTCCATTTCTCACTGGGCGTTTGATTCTTTCTTCTCCCATGTCCTTTATTTTCTATTTTCATTCTCCTTTAAATGAGCTTCAGGTTTCCCTTCCCCCAGTCATTTGCTTTTCTGAACTAACTTTTTTGTTTCCCTGCTAAAGCTTCAATGTTTTGTCCATGTGACTTACTTTCATACAATCACTCCAAAGTACTTTTTTCTCTGCAGCTCTTCCTTCACAATGCTTCTCTCTTCCCACATCCCAAGCCAGTCTTCTCACTATCACTTCAAAAAACCTCCCTACTGCTCTAGGGTTATCTTTTCAATTCTCCTTGTATGAGTTCCTGTCTATCTTACTTCAGCCCATTTCACCTCTTACTATATTTGGTTCCTTCTCTTGCAGGCACCTTCTTTATGAGTTACTGTTGGCCTGATTTTACAGCAGCTTTTTGCCCATTTCTTGATTCTTTTGTCCCAACTCTCATAAATACATGTTGTGTTTGCCTATAGTACAATTTCAAGAAGCAGAATAGGAGAACTGGAGCTAGGAGATGAGATCTGTACCAAGACTTAGGTCATACCTAACTTCATGTTACGAAGTGCTGAAGGTAACAGGACTGGTCACCAAGTAATGACATGAAATAGAGTAAAAAATTTGACTCTAGGATGGCTTCTCCCTACACATATCAGCTCTAAGCAAAAGGGGACCTGCTTCCCTATGCTATCCCAGCAATATGACTGAACAGTGGCCTGGAAGGATCCCCTCTGATTATGACAGAATGGCTTAATATTTGTTGATACCCAACCCTCTTGCTTTTTGGAACTGGTATCAACAAAACTGTCAACTATCTATCTACTACAAACTGAGCGGAGACATTAATTCATTTCATACGGATCACTAAAAACTTTCAATCATTACTTACTGAGCTGAAATAAATAGACTCTAAAAAAGATCAGGAGATAGAGGTTCTGTATTTCACTCCCAGTTTTCTTAACCACAAAGTCTTAAAAACACGAAATACTACAACAGTCCTCATGAGAGTGTTTGTAGCTATGGACTGTCAGTTGACACTCTCCCCTCTCCCCAACAAAAATATATGTGCACACTTCTGTAAAAAGAATTTACATTTTCATTTATCAGACAATATTGCACTTCCTAGATAGTTAGACTAATTTGGCATGCAGAAGTTTTAAAGTGTAATTTGATTGTATGAATGCACATGGACAATACATTTGAGCAGCAAAAAGATTTCCATCCACTGCCATAGACTTATGCATTACAAATAGAAATAAATACTTTCTTACGACTTTCAGAACATTGTTGCCACAGGTCATTATTTTTAAACAGAGACAATGGCTTGGAGCGGCATTTGAACTGTCTAGGACATGCGCTAGAATACAGCTGTTTGCCTATGCACATAATTTGCACTTGTGATTGTAGAAAAGAGTCCTTACCAAGCTTTGCAGTTTGTGTAAGGCAGAGCAAATTCAATATGCTGTATTTCCGTGGTCTGGAAAGCAGATACAGTTTAGAGGTTTCATCTGGTTTCTTGTTGTCACAGCTCTAATAATGTCTGGTAGGTGACTCACTGCTCCATCCGTTCCGGTCATGAGTAACTGAGACAATAAAAGGCACACTAAAAAAAATAGACATTGTTGATTAGTTAGGTCTTCACCAGTTAAAACCTGGAGTACCTCAAAAGGAAAATACAGTCCACAAAGCAAGGAAAATGAGATCAAAGCATGTTCATATTTCAAATGCATAGCTGCTATCTTGCTCAATAATATGCCATGAAGACCGAACAATGTTTGTATTTGCATAATTCTATTTTTCCAGAGTAAAGTACAACTGCCACATCATGATTGTGTTTGAAAAGACTGTCAAGGATTTACTGTGTGCTGATAGGTTACTATGTCGTAAGTCCTTGGCATATGATAATCTAACTTCTCGAAAATTTTACTATCATACATGAGAAGGCCAAAAGGAGATAAGAGAGCTCCACTCTAAATTCTGCTGCTGTGAAGACAAAACTAAAAGAAGTCCCCTTCTTCTTTAAGAAAATAAAATTAAGCAAATGACAAATCTCTTCAATCTGTTAAATAAAGGCCCACAAGATGTTCACCTACACCTGAAAGTTGCTCTGGTTCTGACAAGGTGCGAAGTTAAATACAATAACTGTTCATAATGAAATCTATGTGTGATACTCTTGCATTTTTTAAACAAGGTATTACTACTTTGTGATTTAATCAACTTACAGAGCAAGTTAAATTAAACTAGAATGAGGCACAGTTATTCCCAAAAAGTATTAAATTAGGAATTTTTCAGGACCTGTAATTCCAGGAAAACTCTGTTGATATTCCTCTCATTGCAGTCAGGTTTCTCCCAAACATATGTTAGCATTTCAATGTCCTTAACACCTATTTACTTGAGCAAGACCTGAGAAAATTATGATTGTTAAATGATTCTGCTGTAATTGCTTTGAAATCCCTAATTCTTTTTTAAACCTTTGCTAAAGCTCCTAGATCTCAGATTGATCTTAAAAATTTTATATATGTTCAACACATAAAAATGGTCTGAAAGTTAAACACTGAGCTGACTCAGCAAAATAACTCTGTGGTTTTTTTTATACTTCCAGTTATTAATTCCTGACGTTTACAAGTTTCCATACCGTAAAACCTCATGTGAGTAGAAAAACATTTTTACTACAACTCACAGCTTTGTAAGTCCAAGCAATCTGATAAAACAAATAACCAGTAAAAAGAGTAGACAATCCATACTGTTATCACATCTTGATCCCTCTGGATAGTGTCTCTCCCATGGAAAACCCCTAACTGGTACTGTACTAATAAAGCAATCAGTTTCACCGGGGAATTGAACTTACTGCTGACGTGCTAAACAATATTTTTGAAGACTGTAGTATGGATATATAAATTTGTTGTAGGTCATAAGCATTCAGTTTGTCATTTGTTGTTACTCCACTTTGCCAGTTAGCTGCGCTGAGTGTGATTTGCCCTTGGCTGCTGTTACACCTGGCCTTTCAAGCCGCTGTTAGCATGGACTCATTGGCCCAACACAGTCTCCCACAGGACACCAACTACGATCCTCCACTGACCACCCATCACTGAACTGGCCAGCTTTCTCACGAGCCTCATATCAAAATCATCACAGGCCAAAGGCCACAAATGGGTACTTTGGTGTAGTGTCCTGCATACTTGGGGAGTAAGGGAAAGGAGCGCTGGAGGGAGTAATAGGAGTAAGGGAAATTCGCTCTGCAGGTGACAGGGTCAGCCCAGCAGCAGAGTGATCCCTTGGCAGCATCAGCCTCAGCAGCCCTCTCAGCCTGACTCCAGCCATATGGTACAGCCTCTGTGAAGAAATTCACATGAACAGCCAAGACACATACAGCTTAAAATGGTAGAAACTGCAAACTTCACTGGTGTTAATTCCCTCTCTTAACTCTGCTCTCCTTCTCTCATGCTATCCTTTCCCCTTCAGCAGGGAATTTAGGCTTTCAGTTTCTGGAATTTTGCCTGCTAGTGATAGATTTTGTCTTTGTTCTACAGATGTTTGATGTTGTTTATACTTACATACTTTGGAAGGCTGCCTTTTCTTTTCATATTATAGGCTGTACATTAGCCAGACATCTTGCTATTCTTTTTTTTCCACAGCTAACTAATTGATTGATTGTTCACAGTACAATTGTTGGAAAGGGAAAAGAACTCTATTAATTAATTGGTAAATGAACATGCAAAATAACAGATGTTTGAAACACAGAAAACAGAATATAATAAACTGCCTTTAAATGAATAAACAATGTGTGGGAAAAAATAAATCAAACATGCACAACTCCCTACCCTGCTGCTTTCAGGAACATGGTCTTTTGTCTCAAAACTCATCCAACCAGAAGGTGGTTTCTATTCTCCAGAATCACTGATTCAGATGATGTCTGCCTTTGACAAGAGTGCATTCACCATGATGGGGAGCCATTTCTGCCTCAAATCCACCTTAAGGGTCTTGCATTGAGGCTGACCTAAGTCTTACAAATTCCTTTTATGTAGTATCTCTGGGATATGCTTTTCCTAACTATGTTTCCAGCTAAAATTATCCCAGCTTATTATGTCCTTTCTGAATTGATAAATTAATGTCTAAGAATAAATTCTATCTTGAAAAAAGATCATCTGTCTTTTTGTGTAATGTAGGTTTTTTGTTTAATATATGTGTTCAGGAAGAGATGCTTTTTAGCTGTGTTAGTCTGGGCTGCACCTTAGCTATGAAAATTTATTATAGTCCAAAACATATCCTCTGACATCTTTTACCTAACATAATATTAAACAAGACTTTGCACCAGTCCAACAGAAGAACATACTATTCATAGTGTCCTCAGAAGCACACTTTTAATCAGAAGCAGTATTTTCCATAGAGGTGGCTTTCTTCCTGCTGTAAAAATGCAGTAGAGATAACCTGATTACAGGTTTCTGTTACATTAAATACAGATGAATTTGTATCTTTTTTTGATTTTTTGTTGTTGTCAATGTTGCTTTAATCATACAAGTTAAAAATGGTAGAATAAATGACCAGAAGAGGTGATCAATACTACAAGTTCCTTCTGATCCTCAGCAGTTCTGTTTAAAGACAGACTCTAAGTCCCACTGAAACTTATGGAAATTTTTCCACTAACCTCAGTGGGAAACAATCTAGGCTTAACATTTTCAGTGTAAGTAATTAAAATACCTGAGGCCTTGATCTAAGGTTGTATGTCAATATAATTATACAAGCGTAGCTATTTTCTGTACTATCGTACACATAGCTATAAAGGTATAATTTTCTACATGGGCATTCAAATTCTGCTCGAAGGAAAATAAACTAGTAACAGCTCTCATGTTAGCTGCATGCTTTGCTATGTTTTAATTGTAAATCAAAAAAGTACCCGGTACTAAATAGGAGTACAGACTTGGGGGTTTATAGCAATGCAACCATATTAGAATAAATGTGCACCCCTAAAATTTCCCATGTAGATAAATCCTTTTGCATAGGCACTCTGGACTGAGCCAAGAAGGAAGATAAAGATTAATCATTAAAAATCCTAAGTTTTAGGGGCACTACCATCTATGACAATTTTTCCCACTTAGTTTGCAACGTCCCTATACCCAGCAGATGAAGTGATACTGAGGGGAGAAGCACCCAGCTCCAAATGCAGGGAAGAACCTAATCATGCTAGTAATCATGTCAGGCTGCTAGCATGGCACCATGCCCTAATGTATATACCTGCCTTTCAGTAAGGCTAATGAGCTCAGGCACAACATGGGGTCACTGTGAACTAGACCTGGTTCGTGTCTTGACGGCTCAACACATGAGCAAGGCACACCACCCCCGTGCCCATGGCTTTCCTTGCAGACACAGTGATATGGGTGCAGGGGACCTCAGCAGCTCCAGGGTGAAGTGCAAATCTAAGCAGTTGCTCTAGGGTGCTGCAGGTTGAGCTTAGAAGACATAATTTGGCTCAACCAGCTATAATCATACTGAGTGTAAAGCCTTGCGAGCACAAGGTCATTATTATGAAGTAAACCAAGGTGACAGCGGAAAACCAGAAGAGCTATTCTGCACTGACTTCAGGTGCAGATCTTCCATTCTGGGATACAAAAGTACACCCTCACCACTAAGCTCAATCCCTGTCCAAAGAAAGCTCAATCGAAGGAGCTAGGAAAAGTGACTTCAAGTCCATGAAAGCAGTCAGAGTAACTGGGATTGCATAGTAAGCCTACACCACAGTACTTCTCCATATTAAAAGATTAATGTAGTCTTAATTCACTGCAACAGTACTGAATAAAGCATTTGCTGCAGCATCTTGTTAATTGGTCAAACAATGCATGACTTTATATCCTATAGGCCCTGTCAATGCCAAGGTTGGGTTTTTTTAAAGCACATTCATCAAAGGCAGCATGGAAGGGTCTTGCCTGTAAGCCAGGGCTTGGGACTGTGGCCCTCATCTCACTGCAAGAGAGGGAGACTTTAGCTCTTTAGACACACCTCTTCTAAAGTATTTAACACTTACAAATGTTTAGATTGTTTGGAAAATTGGTTTGAGGCCCAAATTTACAAAGGTATTACAAAAAAGTTTCTGGCTTCTATTCCATTTCCTTGGGAGTCTGATGACTAAATACCTTTGGGAATTTGGGCCTCAGGTCTTTTTAAAAAATGTTATCATTGTGTCTGATCTAACCTTCAGTTCCTCCTCAAAGCTAAGAAAATTAAAATTCGAAATGTTACTTAAGTGTCACCTGTATACATTGTCAATGGCAATACTATAAAGCTGATTTGAGGCAGTGGATGAACTGGAAACCTGACCATAAAGACAGAGACGGAGAAGAGAAGTATGGTGTCTAAACATTTCTCAGCCAGTACAGGATTGTTTTGTATGCCATATTTCCTGCAATGTGGTGGAACATAGTTAAACTATTAATTCATCCCAGATAATTCCTAACACTTTTATTTAAATTCTGTAGTCCAAGAGGTTTACATTTAAAAACCCTAAGATTTATATTGTGTCCAGAATGAAACCTTCTGTGGCACTGAACAGAAGTATGATGTGCTGTGGCTAGGGAAGGGTTTCCCTCTGGGAACGCAGGGGCCTTCCCATCTCCACTGCTCTCTACTATATTCTGCTAGCATTCAGAGCTGACTGAAGCTGCCTTAGGCTGCCAATAACACTGCATCTTATCTTGGTAATTACTGTAATAATGCACTTGCAGGAAATTTTCAGGACTTAAATAGTTTCTGCAGAAATACTTTACTCACTATTACCTCTCACCCAGGCTCCAAAATAAAATGAGATGCGTAGGTTGGTTCCCTCTTGGCACAACAATGTTGCCCCGGAGCAGCAAAAACTGCCCATGAAATTCTTGGGTGCAGCAGGAAGAGGAAAAATAATGTGGAAATTGGGGTAGATGCACACAGATACAAAATGATGATGTTGTCTGAAATTTTTGAGAAAAAGGTTTGAAAGGAAACAATCAGGGAGAGTGGGGCGCTGGCCAGCCAGATGCAGGAGGTGTCACCTCTCAGAGACCGAGCTGATCCTCGGAGCTGAAAACATCTTTTGAAAAGCTTCGCTGAAGACTGGAAAGCAAAATACATCATGGAGATGTCAGGCAGCTCCCACCATCCTCCTCGCATTAAACCTGTTAAAAAAATCAACAGAAGGAAGGTCTCGGGTCTGAACGGGAAGCTCACGCTGCTCTGTCCCTCAGCATCTCTCACCCCACCTCCCTCAGCCTCTCCCCGCTCTGTCCTTCCCGCTCCCCCCGGGGCGAGGCTTTCCGTCCGGGGGCCCGCGCCCTGCCGTGCCTCTCTCAAGCCCAGGGCCGCGCGCTGCAGCGGGGGGCTGCGGGGGCCGAGACGGCGCTGTGGGGCCGGCGGGGGGCTGCGGGGGCCGGGCCAGGCCGATGTGGGCCGGCGCTGCGGGGCCGGGCCGGCGCTGCGGAGCCGCCCGCTCCCGCTGCCGCTCCACCCCGCCCCACCTCCGCGCCGCCAGCCCGCACCGTTGAGGGGCAGCGGCGGGAGCGGCGCCACCGGGATGCGGCGCGGAGCGGGACCGGGGCCGCGGCGGCGATGGCTGCTGCTGGCGGCCCTGCTGGGGGCTCTGTGCTGCGCCGCGGCGGCGGGCGGCGGGCGGCGGCGGGCGGCCAGCCTGGGCGAGATGCTGCGGGAGGTGGAGGCGCTCATGGAGGACACGCAGCACAAGCTGCGCAACGCGGTGCAGGAGGTGAGGGGGCAGCGGGGGGGTGGTCCGAGGGGCCCCCGCGGGGTGGGAGGCCCCTTCCCCCCTCACACCCCCCGGGCCGGGCCGGGCCGCACCGCACCGCACCTGCGGGCAGCGCCGCGCGCGCGAGCCTCTCACCCGCCTTCGTCGATTCCTGCCAGCGGCCGCCTCTCCGCGCCCTCTGAGCGGGGCCGCGCCGCTGCGTGCGACAGAGCCGCGGGCCGGCCCTGCCCGCGCCCCGCCGTGAGGAACCGCTGCCCGCAGGCGGCGACCTGCGCGCTTCCCGGCCGGGGGAGCGCGAAAATCCTCTCAGCTCGGCGTCCGCCGCCGTAAGCGCGCCCGGTGCTGCCGCCCTCCTCAGGCGGGGAGGCGGGAGGTGCGGAGGGTACCGGCGCGGCCCCCTGCCGCCACGGAAGGTCTCTGCCCTGCGTCTGGCGCTGTTCCTTCCCACTGGCAGGCTTTCCCGCCCCGCTTCTCGCATCGCCCACGCCGCCTCAGCTCCCCGCGGCTGCCCTGCGTCCCTGCGCCTCGGGGTTCGCCGCGCGGCTGGCTGGGTTGCGGCGCTGGGGTTGCATGGGAAAGCCACCCTCTTGCAGCAGTGCAGGCGGATAGTGAGGGAAAAACGCAGGCAAATCGTCCGTCTGGATCCCAAAGTGGGAAAAGAACAGTACGTGGCAAGGGGAGGAGTGAGGAGTTACTTTATTGCCTTAGTGCAGCAGGAGCTAAGGCGCAAGAGGTTATCCCACACCAGGATTCAAAGGTGTGAGACAGCCCTGAAAACACGTGTGGAGAAGCGGCTTACTTTTGATGTAATTCAGTGTCTTGATCTCAAATTGTTAGTCCAGAATCGCACAGGACCTGTTTCAAAGCCAGGAACTGAGTCTCGACCCTGAGCCATTGTCTCCTATCGCTATCAAAAGACCTTGTTCCTACATTCTCCTTACTTCTGCGCTCTTTTTTCCTAAATGTTAAGAATCTTCCTTCCAAGTTCTCTCTTCTTATTCAAAAATACATAGTCCGAAAAAACCTTTTACTGACAACCCACTGGGGAAACAGACCTTTGTTTGCTATAATTGGATAATTTCTGAACTTTTACTGTCACCTGGACAGTTGCTGAAATCTGCCTCTGTCATCCACTTCATTTAGACTGCGAACACATTGAGACAAACCATTTTTTTAAAGTATGCTTTACAATGCTGAAAATATGCTTAGTTATAAATAAGGATGTAGTCAAAATTTCTTCCGGTTTTACTCTTCCTGTAGTCAGTCCTGGATTGAGGAATGGTCTGTATGCAGCACAAAATCTGGATTGTCTGAGCTGTGTCTTAGCAGATAAATGCTTTACACTTAAAAAGGTTTGCAGCTGTCATTTAAAATAAACAGACACACCGGAAAGAGAAATTTTGTCTTGGGAAAAATTCTGTTGTTCAGCCTGGCTGAACTTGTGGCCTCCTAGCTCTCTTACAGCAGTTGCAAATAACAACGGGACGCAACTGCTTCAGAGTTTGTGTTGTTTTCAAGACTCATGCCCTTTTGCTGAGCTGACTCTGTTTTCCAATTCAGAGAGCACCCCTTTTCTGTGTTGAGTCTTTATCTGGCAAACAAAGACAGTGGGAACTGAAATAGAGAATGAAATTCTGGATGTATGCACCCTGATCTATAGGACTGCTTCTGTTGACTTCGGAGGGCTTTGGCTATGTCTGTCTGACCCGCCAGAATATTTTCTTTTCTTTGTCAGATGGGAAGGTCTGTCTTAAGTGTTTAGTGGTTTTCTGGGAAAAATAGAAAGCTGGGCTCTTGACCTGCTTCAGCTTGTGTAGATACCAAATTGTCACTAGCCTTCACGCACTTTTTCCTCACAGGGACTGACTTTGACTTAAACAGTCCAGAGCTCAACGGTTTAGCTCGCCACTGTTTTTGTAGGCCATTAGAAGAGCTGCTGTGGTCACTGTCTGAAACAGCTGAGTAAGCGTTCCCATACAGGGGCATCGGTACTAACAGCATCGCATAATTACACAAGGCGTTACTGAGGACTGCACAAGAACTGTTGCTTGTTCTCTTTTGTGTAATTGTTGCTAATTTTCAGTTCATTTATTTAAATTTGGCAGATGGAAGCTGAAGAGGAAGGGGCAAAAAAACTGTCAGAAGTAAATTTTGAAAACTTACCTCCCAACTACCATAATGAGTCCAACACGGAAACCAAAATTGGTAATAAAACGGTTCAGACTCATCAGGAAATTGATAAGGTATGAGAAAACATATATAGCAAGCTGCTGGTTCTTACACACCTTTTCTTCAAAAATAAAAACAATTTTGCACATTTGGGGGAGAAATAAGATAATTTGGAGCATAAACTTTCCTGATGATAATTACTTTGGGGTTTTATTGTATCTTATTTGCTTGCCTAATCACTGTGTACAGGCACATGTCATAAAAGGTTGATGTGAAAAAATAATTTATTTTGAAAAAAGTGCCTGCTAAAAATAGAGCACAGGTACAGCTATTACATGGGTCATAAAAAAATGACCGTCCCCTGCTCAGTTAGCTTCATTACAGTGACATTTTAAATAGATCAGCAGGTAGCCTTGTCATCTACTTTTTCCCTCTCAGATTAGGATTTTATATGAGTGACAGCAAAATGGGAAAAAAAGGAGGTGGTAGGGGTGGGTTAATTATTGAAGAATATAGGACTGAGAGTAACAAAGGACTAATAAAAAATGTAGTTTGATATTTTGTTCTTCTTTTGCCATATCAGGTTACAGATAACAAAACTGGATCGACAGTTTTTTCTGAGACAGTTATTACATCTATAAAAGATGGAGAAAACAAAAGAAACCATGTAAGTGAACACATTTTTTTCTTTTGAAAATTAAATACTTTGGGTTCAAAATTCAGAAGAAGGTGATACAGTTCACCTAGCGAAATTTCTGAAAGCTTTAAAAGACACAAAACCATTAGGGGTAAGCAATCAAAAATGGTTTTGGTTTTGTTTTTTAATTAATTTAACTTAGGAATATTATATTATGAATTGGAAGCAGAGTTTCAATGTTGTGGTTAACTAAGGTGCTTGAACAGAATATGCAATTTGTCTGTCAAATGTAAATGTTGTACTCAAATAGCAAAGATAGTTACACAGCTCTTTCCAGTGAGTGTGAATAAAGCCTTAGTATAACAGTGCTTCATGTATGTCCTCTCTGTGCTCTTGGGATTCATAAAAAAATTGTTTTATAGACTTTTAACACTAGAAAATAAACCCCAAATTGTCTATCATGAGGAGTCTGTGAAACAATATATGGCTCTATTTGCCTTTCAGCGTAACCTAGTGATGGACAACTGGTTGTGAAATGTCACTTTGGGGAGGGGTAGAGTGGCGGGACAATAAATCTCTCTCCCCTCTGGAAGTACAGTTATTAAAAGATTCTCAAAGGAGTTCAAAAGATCAAGAATATTCTTTACCTGAGTCTTGCAAACACAGGCACATTGGCTAAACATCAGTAGTCCCAAGAGAAATTCGGCATGTACCACTACTTAGAACAACCGTTAGGTTTTCTTCGGTTATAGTCATATCAAAATGGACTTTTTTTAATGCTCTCACTAAGACAGGACTTGCCAATGTTTCCAACGATAGCTGACTTCATCTGACTAATAGTTTGTGGTTTAATTTAGTTTAACATGCCCTGTCTTTTTTTAGAGTAACTTTCTTCCATTTCTTTCACAGGAGCAGCTCTTTAACTATTTTATAAAACATGAAAAAAAGAAAAAATTCTGGCTGTAGTTCCTATGTTTAATGGGCATAAAACCTGAAATTAGTGCATCTTTTCTGCTATCATCCTCTAACTACATTTTCCCTCTTTCATCTCATATTTTTATACTGCTATTAAAGTTTGAGAATGGCAAGTAGCAAAATAAAGTTGCTTGTGTATGCTATACTTCTTTTTTTTTACTGTTTTGCAAAGCTTATAGATTAAGTGGTAAGTCAAGGTACAAAATAAATTGCAACTATTCTAAGCTACAGCTTGGTTTTATACAAAGTGTTAACGTATTCCAAAATGCTTTTTAATAATGAGATATGTGTAATGAAGGCAATCCAAATGTTTTTTCCAAGCCAATATGGTTGTCATCTTCAAACCCAGTGTACAAAGGCAAATTTTCCAACCTTCTTAGCACTGGGACACAACACTGGTGTTGTTTTACAATGTATTTGGTTTGCTTGTGGTGTCTAATCATTCTTCACAGCGGTGAAAAAAATTTCAAAATTAGCTTTCTCCAATGATCATACAAAGTTCCCTATAAGCTTCATATATCAAGTGACATTATCTGCATTTTCCTTATGGGAAGGTTGCCTCACTTACCAAGCCAGTGCTGCATCCAGAACCAGTACTGTTACTAGTCTTCCAGCTAAAGAATTTGAGGGCTGAATACAAATTTTTGTCAAACTTCATGGTGGCAGTCTTTATTCAGTTACGAAGTAAGCATGATCAGAACTGATCACGTTAACTCCTAATAATTTAAATCCTGGAGCACTTTATTTATCAACATCCTTACTGCAGCAGCTGCTGAAACAAAACTACATCTGTTAATGTTTATTTCCCCCCTCATACTCATTTTGAACTTTCAGCATGCCCATGGTACAAACACCTTATTTAGAGACTGACAAGTTAGAGAAAAAGGTAAAAGGGAAAAGCAACCAACAGACGTATTTGGTTGTTATTTAAAGAAAGCGGGCAAACATGCATATGTTAATTTGACTGAGAGATGCCTAACAGAAGTAAATCTGAAAACACTTGAAAACTTTAAACATTAAGGAGGAATATGAATTACTTAGGGTACTACAAGGGTGAAGAACTATTATAGGAGTAATGGCATGAGATAGAGAATTGGAAA
Organism: Gavia stellata; assembly: GCF_030936135.1. Lineage (NCBI taxonomy): Eukaryota > Metazoa > Chordata > Aves > Gaviiformes > Gaviidae > Gavia > Gavia stellata. The sequence goes on from NC_082610.1 coordinate 11,649,485, forward strand.
ATTTGGGTTACAGCAAGAAAAATGTGCTGCCAAGGAGAGATCTACCAAGTGGAAGAAAAATTTTGTCCAAATTAAAAAGCACTATTGCTTAGATCTGTAAACTTAAGACAAAAGTATTGGGAAAATGAGATGCTGAAAACTTTGCTCTGGCCCCTTAGGTCATTTTTATATATATAAATTTTCATACTTGAAGTGTCGTGTGATACTGTGGGACGTACCAGTCACTTACCAGGCGGCAGGCTTCACATACCACTGAATGGTGGAAGAGTAATTCTGCTTCTTTGCTGCTTATTTTAAATGTTAGAAACAAAATAATACATGTGTAGGTTTTGTATTCTCCAAGCAGTTAAAAAAGGAAACCTTTTGAAATCTGATTCAAGATTATCTCAGTGGATCTCTAAATACAGCTAGTATATGCTGTTCTGTAATTCACATCCTTAATACCCATCAGTGATTCATCCTGCTGTGTAGTATAACACAACAAGAGGTTTGTATAATTGTAGCTGTAAGTACTGACAGTCATTTGAAAAAGGTGATACTGACATTTTGTTCTGGGGATGGAGAATTTGATAGCAGAGTCTGTAGGGAGCCAGCCATTGGGAACAGGACCTCCGTTCTGATGCTACTCCCATAGCCTTCAGATTGGTGCCTCTTTAGAACAGCACTTTTGTTTTTATTTTCAATCTGCCAAGTAAAAGAAATAGACATATGCTATCACACAAGCTCAACTTCTACACTCGTAGGGAAACTGAATGCTGAAAACTAAACCTGTTTCATAGGTTCAGTTTATAGACTTAGCTTATAAAAGTTAAGGATTCCCACAGCTCATGCGCCGTAGGTACAAAATTGGGTGGCAAATATAAGAATTCATCAAACACTTCAGCAAACCACCTGCTCGGAAATGTAAACTCTGTATAATGTATTACTGCAGTAATTAGTAATAACTGGAACCCTACAAGCCTAGTAATAACTGGAACCCTCGATTCACATTTATTCTTTGAGCCAGGTTAAAAGCCATTGAAATCACTGAAAGTTTTTCCAGTGACATTTTTGGGCTTTGAGACATGACGCAAAAGCCTCTCAGGTTAGGCAAAGATGTGCCTTGCGACGGGTCTGTGTTGCAATAGTAAATCCACTTACTGGCTGGGATGAAATTTGGTACTGGAGAAGTAGCTTCATGGAAAATAGGTTGTGTCTGCTTTTTAAATCAGAGTGCCTGTGCCACCCCTATGTCCTCTTGCAAACATGTACAAATACACATATATATAGTGCATATAAATAAATATAAGTATATACACATACATATAGTGCAGATACACTATTGCAGAAACATAAGGCATAATCTTCCCCACACACTTTTTCCTCTCAGACAGTATTTCTTGGCTTTGCATCACAAAAGTATTCTCTTTAGACTACGTTCTTTGTTACTGAATGGCTCCCTTGACAGTATTTTGATGGCCAGAAGACTATCAGTATTTTAAGTCTCCAGAAGAGGAATTGGGCTGCTTGCCATTTCTGGCAGTGCAATCCAGTTCTTCTGAGGTGCTGCATTATTTGGAGGCGCCATTTACATTCCCAGACTAACGTTCACTTTCTCAGATGTCACTGAGGACTGACAGTCACCGGCATAGATGTCAGGCTTTGATCCAACAGTCTTGTATCTTTAAAGGGGCCGAATACAGGCAAGAGGTAGCTGGATGTGCATGTTTTTATGTCTGTGCAGGATTTTACATCTACTTGCTCCTGGGTTTAATGCTCAAATACTCTGTAATTTACTTCTCCGGGGAACATTGGTTAGCTTGCAAATTATAATAGAGTACTTCCAGTTGTAAGCTCAAGTATAGAACACAGATAAAGTAACAGCACTCTTTATTACTGTATGAAAATCAAAATCTTTTCTAGCTTGTTGACTAGTCCTACTTCGATTGTGATACATTAGCCTAACCAGTGAAAAGCAAGCATGAAAAATAAAAGGAAACAAAATCAGTACTGGTAAGACCTGCACAAAGATTAGTTGCATTTCTTCTCAGTTGTGCTCAGAGTACTATTTTATATAAGCCCTCTCTTCTAATTCAAAGCCAGTGTACCTAAGATTTTTTTTCTTATCTGTATTAATTTGATAAAATAGCAACAGCTTCTTTTTAGCAAGTTTGGTTTTTTCCAAACTTTAATAGAATATGTCTGGTTGCTTTCAATTCTCTTTCTTGAAAAAGATTTTTAAAGATGCTAATATCTAGGGAGAGTGTACCAGGGAACTGGAAGAGTATCATGCATTACTCATTTGGCTTTGGCACTATAAAAAACATTCCTTTCTTTTGCCTGTCCTTGATGGTGGAGGCTCTTGAGGGCATGACTGTGCCATCTCATTAGTTACACAGTACAGGTCAAAGTTTCTTTGTGGGAGGGTAAGGAGAGCTGCCTTCAGTGTGAGTCTGTGCAAGGCGCTTGCTCTTTCTCTGCAAGGTGGGTGTGTGCCTGTACACACACATGTATTTGGCACCCACCTTGGGCAAATACAGCAGCTGGTTAGTAAGTAATTATTTCAAACACTCTCAGCTCCTTAGGAGAGAGGCCTCATGATACCAGGCCTTTATTTCCATGGTTGGAGGCTGCTGTTGGGATCCCTGCACTTCTGGGCAGGAAGGACTGTATCACCGTGGAACTGCTTTTACAAGCTGACTTGGCAGGTTCTGGAAGTGACCGTCAGTCAGGTCACTGGTTTATCTGTAGAGATAGAATGGATAGCATCCCCACTATAATAGCCTTATTTAAAGCATTTTTCAACCTTTATTCTTTAGTCTCACAGTAAAATCGTAAAAAGAAAGAGAATAGTAGAAGAATTAAACATTAATCTCTGGGGTTCTATTTCCCCCTTTTCTAGAGAAAAATCTGTTTTAAATGGCTAAGCTGTAACACTTCATAACCAAGCTTCCACTTCTCTGCAGATATCCAGAACTGCAGAAGTAACTGCTTGATTCATATTTGAGCAACTTTTATATGGTTTCACTAAGCATGTTCTCAGCCACATATACTGGAGTTGCTCTCTTTGAGATTCATACTGCTCCAGGGAGAGGACTTCCTACCAGTGCTAAAGAGAAAAGGAGCTTTGAAAATTGAGAAGGAAGCATTAATGGAATGGAAATTGCAATTTTTCCATCAGCAGCACTGCAGGGGAGCAGCTGACAGCAGAAATTTGAGCATGCAGCATCCTGGTGTTGACTTCTGCTCCCTTTGGCATGCTAGTGTCTCAGGGAAGACACTTGTTTTGGGCATCCCAGTCCTACATTTGGGTCCAATTTTTTTGTTTCGTTTTTCACAGAACTTTTAGTCCTTGGTAACTTGCACTCAACAACCTTAAACTATCAATAGACACACTAAGTGCATTCCTGGGTTGAAATCCTAGTCTCTGTCTAGCCAAAAATCCCTTAATATCTAAATCTGGTAGGTTTTGTATACTTAATAATTTAATTCATTAGCACTCTTAGTTTGCTTTTCTGTTAACTGTCCAGCCTGCTCTGTTGACGTAACTTGTTACATGAATCATGTATTGACTCGTACAGTTCTTTTCAAAACACCCCACCCTTTAGGTAGTTCTTAGTGTAGCAGTAGCTAAGGTAAACTGTACTTCCTAGCTAATGCTCCAGCAGAGAACTAAGATACCTGAACAAACTGCATCACTGTTTTTCAAGTTTATATACTACACAGTAACTTGAATAGATTATTACAGTTATAATATAGGCTAAAGCATTCAGAAAAAAAATGCATGAATAGCTTAAAATGGCAATCGGTTAAAAAAGTGAACCGTAGTTTCACTAGCCTTTTGTAAGCAGAATACCTGCATGCTATTGCGCTCTCTTTTGTCACATTCAGTTGATACTTTTTAAGTAGCACGTCTCAAGTGTTTGCAACTCAGAGCTTACATTTTAAAACAAAACACCTCATGTAGGCTATGTTGCCATCCAGTCCCAATCCATCTAAATCCCTTCAGGAAAGCTAATAGGCATTTTTTTAATCTTACTATGCATGAAAAACTATCACTTCTCACTAGCAAATCTACCCTCAGTTCTTTCAGTCTCTTGCACAACCTCTCCAAGGAAGCGTGATGTGTGTTTTGCCCTTCTGATGTTTTAAGTTTGCTAACCTGTCTGATGCTAGCAATCTGCTCATAGTCTACACTTACACTGGAAAAGATACGAAGTAGCCATGAAAACTGAAGCTAGGTGTTGAGCTTTTTGAGCCCAGTTAGTGAAAGAACATTCTAATAGTGATCCTGAGAGGTCTGAATACCTGTGTCTTGTTTTGAAACAAGCAAATCCATCCCCCAGCTTGTTTTAGAGAGCCAAGGCTCTTCAGCCAGGCAGAGTTCAGACATTCTGAATATTTTACTGAAACCCCTTTTTTTCTCTTTTCATTTTCAGTCTTGGCAATGTAGAATATGAAACTGCTCGGAAGGTGCAAATAGCTCATGAGGACAAGTTGCTTGTGTTTGTTAGAGTAGAGAACAATGTGGAGAATGGTGCAAAGGGAAAGAGGATGTAGCCAAAGATGAGAAAAATTGTGCAATTAGTATTTTGAATGGCTCTTATCAATCTGGAATACTTTTAGGTTATGAATCTTTCTGTAGAGCAAGGGACATATCCTTCTTGTATGAAAGGTGTGATGGAGTGTGCGCATACCTCTGAGTATTCATAGGTAGCTCCATAAGCAGCAAATGCTTCTTAGTGATGCAAAAGCTATTAAGAGATTTAATTTAGCTCATGGATAATAGGATGGCCTTATTGTCAGTCACAGTGTATCTCTAAACCCAACATTTTTACTGGTCATCTGATGTTTGCTGGACTATAGCCAAAAAAGTCTGAATGTTAGCCTCAATGAATGGAAAGACCTGTCATAAGGAGTTTGAAAAACATGCGTTGCCTCTGATCCTGCATGAAGAAACTTCTTCGAGGAAGAAGGTGGGAAATCTCTGTAATTGCCAGCTGACGTGTGTGTCATACAGCTCAGTGACCACATCTTTATTTACTGAACTTAGTCCATTCTGAGTTGGCTTGTTTTTTCAGAGAGAATGCTGTGTAGAAAGTTAATCCACACAGAGAATCGGGAATAGATAGTGTGTACAAACATAAGATGGTTTTGTAATGCTTTTGTGCGGCAATGGTCATGATGTGGAGAAAAGTGAGACTGCAGTTTCCGTGGACTCAGATATCATGCTTGGTGACCCTGAACAAACAAGCAGGTGTAAACAGCTGCTAGACCTTATCAGAGTGAAGAGAAGCAAGGTGCCTTTTGCTGAGAGGTGAGGCAAACCAGGCAGGTGTTTCGGCTGAAAACACAACAACCAAGGTCAGAGAACACAGATCATTTCACATTTTTTTGTCTTACATAGTGGCTTGGATTTACGGGCAAAGAACTGATGCAGCAGCAAAGGGATTACTCCTAATTAAAGGTATCAAACCCTGCTCTTGTTTGTTTCAGTGGAAGTCTGAAGTAATTCAGATAACTTTAGTAAATTTACTTTGCTAGTAACAAAAAAAAATTCAAAAGTGTGACTAGGATTTCTTTCATATTTCCTGTTGGTCTAGCTTAGTGTAAGGTTTTTTTTTGTCAGTTTAGGCAAACTGAGGATTAATTGATACTCTGAAAGTAACATTCTTCACTAGTAATTCATGTCTATGCCTGTGTTTAGGATTATTTTAAAATTTGCCAGATCCTCATGTGCTATAATGTGGTATTTCTATTCCAGTTAAACTCCAAAGAAAAATAATATTTTGAGGCAAAATCAAGTTGACTGAAGAACTGCCTCACCATTTTTATTTATCTATCTGGACTGTTACTCTTTGAGTAGCTAAATATTGAAGGGAGAAAGATTTTCTTGGAATAAATTTCTCCTCACCAAAAATAAGCTGTTACTGTAACACAGTCACAGTGCCTAGAATTCATTAAATGTTCTAGGTGATGGTGTGAGTAAAAACACAGCAGTAAACCAGTAAGTTTATCTCCAGAAGGCTACAAAAAAGACTTTCTCTCAGAGAGTCAGTGCTCACCCACTGTTTCACCAATGTTCATCTGAGAGCCATGCACCACTTCTAAAGCTTACAGCATTCTTATTAGTTGTGGAAATAAATTCTGAAGCTTTTCCTCTGTGGGGAGGTATGCATCATGTTCAGTTATCTGCTTCTTCCTTGTTTGCAGATTGGTTAGTACAACTCTTCTGCAAACAAGCCGTGGTAAAGGAGTAATGTAAATCAAAGGGCAGTTGTTTACCTTTTGCCTGGTTTTAGTTCAGTCTTCTCACACATAATATGCTGAATTTAGGGAACCAAGGCTGTCCAAATGTCTTTTACAGATCATGTCTAAGTTGTAGGGAGATATAAAAACAAATCACCATGAATGCTTTTACTTTCTGCCTCTACTAGATCTGCCTTTTTATCCTAAGAGAAATTAAATGGTTTTTTATCTTCTCTGTAAGGTAACAGATAAAGTCAGGAGAGTAAATCTTGTATGTGGGCTGGTAACAATTCTGTGATCTACTGACATCTGTTAAGAGATCATAGTATGGACTGTCTTTAGACAGCAATGAAAGTTGATCAGCAATGTTTCTTTCCTCTGGTCAGATCCATGTAACAAAATTAATTACATGCTAGGAAAAGCTTTAAGGCAAAAGAGAAAGTTTTTCCAGTGGTTTTGATTACATGGTTTAATCCATTGGCTCCAGCAGATGCTTATTTGAGATTTTAGCTGAAACCATGTTATCTAATCAAGCAGGGCTTTAGCTGGTAGGGTAACAACATGTAGCAAAGGCTTTAGGAAATACAGGCTACGGTACTGGATGTAAAGCATAAATGTTTTGTCTTTTTATTTTTTATTTACATCTGTTACAATCTTAGAATGATTGAGGTACAAAGGATACAGATGAATGGACTAAATCTGTAGCTGGTTTACATTTGTATATATCATATGTAAGGTGGCAGGATGGTACCAATTCGCCATGGCTGGGAGGTTCGCCCAGTAACACATAGTTCCATATATGATGAGCCTAAGTCTTCTTTAACCTTTTCCTGGACCGTAGGAGGGGTACATTCATAAAAATCAGTAGAATTACACTGATTTTACACTAGTGAGTAGGATGAGATCTGTGATAGCTTGGCCTTCTGTGCAGTTGTTTATGGTCAGGAAGACGTGTGAGATGCTACTAATCCAGCTTGATGGTGATTTGTATTACTATTTACTAAGGTAAACCATGGAAATTGAAGGAAAGTGGTGAATTGAACTCTGTTTCTGTTTAGTTCTGTTTCATCAAAGATTTGGGAAATGTGAGAAAAAAAGCACTGTAGAATGGTGGCTTCAAATGTGTTCCCTTGAGGAATGCATTTCTATGTCAGCTAAGTAAGTCTCACTTTGTCCTTCCTCCCATCTGATTCAAAAACAGCATTTTGGCATCTTCTGCGGCGTGAGTATCTGCCTGGCCTTTTGAGGGACTGAGTCACTTTGATAGTTAGCACTGAGGAATACCACACCAGTGATTGCACTAGCTGTCAAATGGTGGTTGTTCACCACTTCAGCTTATAGAGAGAACCTCCCTCCAACTTTTCCACCTGTCCCAATTCTTACCTTAATTACAAGTTCCCCTCTCCCTTCCAGTTAGTAATGTATCGTAATATAGCATAATTGGAAAAAAGATATACAGGGTGGGGTGGGAGTTTCGGATTTGTTTACTTGTTACTCTGTCTGGAAATGACTCAGACCCTGTTCTGTGAATTTACATCACATGAGGAATCCCTCAAACTTGTTCCCTTAGAAAGTTCACTCATCCCAGGGGGAGGAAGAAGCATCTTACGGCATGTAGAGAGGCTGCCATCATGATGTCAGGCAAAGGGGAACCTTAGTGGTCTTTCTGTGTCCCAAGATACTTCATCGCCATCAGCAAGGGAAAGTTTTGGTACCCTAGTAGGTGTTTGTTTTGAATTTCATACATGGTAAAAATCTGTAATACATTCACATTCTTATGTCCTTTTTGGAAGAACATAAAGAGTATGCTGAAGACCCTTTTTCATTTCTTCTTCATTGGAGTTTGTTTAGGAAATTGAATGAATATTCATGAATAGTCATCATCTTGTGTTGTTGATACCCTCTAGACACATGATTTCAGACAGAGAATTAAATTAGGGGGAAAAAAAGGCTCTGTGGTAATCCCAACAAATGCCCCAAAGAGGAGGTCTAGAAGAAGCCTCAAGAAGTCAACATCTACCACCCAGATGCCTACTCCATCCTTAGGCAGACATTCATCTTACGTGTTCTCAAAATCCTCAAGTGCTGAAGAAGATTTATTCCAATGCTTTTCTATGCTCACTCTAAAGTCTCTATTGCTGTAATTTAAACTCCTTCTTCTTCGATCTACAGCTCATGGAAAATACATTATTCCATTTCTTCTACAGTAACAACAGTGTCCCACACTGTTAACTCTGCTACAGGCAAAATCCATTGTAGATGAATTCTTACCCATGTATTTCTGTTCTAGTATTATTATCTTTGGCTGGCACCTTAAATACTGTAAATAAGTCTGTGTAATAGTAAGCTACCAAAAAAGTGTATCATATAAGAACAAAGCACATAAGATTCAGGGTTTGAAATAAGTTCTGTGAGGAATTGGGCACAGGTTGGCGTCTTACTTTCAGTGTGCTAGTCTTAATTTAGTGATCAAGATTAGCAAGCAGCTATTAAGTACAGAAATCTTGTTTTGAACTGTTTTTCTTTTTGCACAGCTGTTTCACATCCTTGCTGTGTACAGCTACTCTGGGTTGTTTTGCTTTTATAAATTTTCAAAATTTACGTAGTTTGGTAGTGAATCATGGAAACTTTGTAGCTGCCAATTGTAGAGAGAAGAGATGCTCGTGTTAAAATTCAGCCCCCGGGCACACCATTACATGAAAGATGTATCTTTATATAATTACTGACTACTTGGAAATAATGGCACTTTAGAGCTTTGTAGGACAGTTTGACAGTGTTTCCATAACTGTTACTGTATTTCAAGACATTTAGAATAAAACACAAGATCTTTTAGACCACAACGTTTTAGACACATCTTCTGGTTATCAAAGGTTGAAGAATTGTTGTTCTCCAGTTAATAGATCCACAGGTAGATGCATTTCTCTATTAAGACAATTAATTGCAAAATCATTAGGAAAACTTCGTTTATAAACATGCATCAGTATTTTGACCTCATTTGATAATCTTATACTATGTGAAAAAGCTTTTCTTAACATGGAGCAATTAAACATGGAGCACATGGCTATTGGTTTTGGGTCTCAGGTTGTCTGACTTCAGAATATTCCTTCCCTGTCTCATTATGGATATAGAAGATTATAGAGTCTCTGTGTATTTAAAAAAATGGACTAAGTGTATAGCATGGCACCAAGTTCCCAGAAGGCCTAAGGGAAGATTTTGTTGTCAGAATTTCTACCATCCTGCTCTGCCTACAGTACACCTGACAAACAGGAGAAAAGAAGAGAAATTTCATGTTATAACCTGTCCTGCTTGCTCTAGGGCAAATGTGTGGGATGAGATGAGACCTATGCTACTGCAGACAGTCACTGCAGTATGTAGCCCTATATATATCTATCTAACTGTATGGCTGTACACATACATATGTATGTATGTATACGTATACACAGACCTTTGCTCCTTTCTTAGTTGGATAGCTTAGTTTCCAGACTAAGTTAATTACCTGTCAGATTGTAATCTGTGGGGTTTTCCTACCAAATTTGAACAGTTCTTCTAGAGTGCCTCCTCTGATACCATTGCAAAACAGATTGAAACAAGTACTTTGCACTGTTTCCTACTCAGGAGCATTTGCAGAGGTTGTAGTCTTGCCAGGATCAGATAATTACATTGCTTACTGAGAAAAAGAGGGCGTGAGGGAAGAAAATAAAGTGACTGCTTCTGCAGGGTGACCTGCCCTGAAATTATTACATGACATACAGAGTTTTTGACCATGTGTGAACAGAACATGATGTGATACAGTATCTAAGCATCATTTTTCTCATTGTTCTGAGGCATTTGTCAGGAATCTTTTTTTTTTTTGCTTTTGTGTGTAGTGTCTTCTTTCATTGAAGTCTCAGTTCCTTAAAGCCATGGATAATATGACCTTTTTTTTTTTTTTTGACCTGGAACATTAACTGCGCAAGAGCGTGATCAGTGACAGGATTGCTGTATTTGTGGTGAAAATAAGCAGATGGTATAGAAAGGGGACGAATTCTTACACTTGCTTTGGTGGCAGGCAACTTATTGGGTGATTACAACCTGCCTCAATTAATTCCCTAGGCTTTTTGACAGCATGTTAAGGCTAACATAGCTATGTTGCTTTTGGCACCTAAAGCCAAGCTTAGGTGCCTTTGGGCTGTCTTCAGTGATATCATGTATAGAATAGAGTAGAATAGACCAGACCAGACCAGACTATTTCAGTTGGAAGAATTTTGCATTCATTCATATTGCATCATGTGGAGAGCCAGAAATAAAGTTTTTTCAATTAAAATGTTTCTGTTTTCTTGACAGGGGAAAAGGAAATGGGTGGGATTAGTTCTATGGAGAAGTTCAAGACAAAACTGAGGGAGTCACTTGTATTTTCTTATTTATTAGTTTTGAGCTCAGAAATCACATACCTGTTGAACAGCCACACAAATAGCTGACTTTCTCACATAGCACTGGGATGTGACTAATACCATAGTTTGCAACTCATAAGTCTGCTCTCTTTAATATGTCTTTTTTTAACAGTAGTCCTTATTTTTATGAGTGCTATGTACTTGGCAGGACAGCAGTAAGAGGTTTGGTCTGCTGGAAAGTATTACAGAGGTTTTGAGGTATTTCAAGGCAAATTAATTCATATCTCATTAAAGACAAATGCATTATGTGCTCTGTCTGGACAACTAAGAGATTAGGAACTGGAACGCCACTGCAATTCAAATTACGGTAGTAGTTTCCATAAAACAATATTCCATTCTATGCAATTCTGCGATTTTTCTAATACAAGTAGTACATGTAAGATACAAAACAGTTTTTACGCTTTTTTTCCTTACTACTCAGCAGTTTTTGCAACATGCTGCAGTAACGGAAACCGGCCCTGTATGAAATGACTTGTAAAAATTAAAACAAAACCTAGAAGGAGATATGTAAACACAGAAGTAAACATTAACTCTTAGAATTGCTAATTGCTAAGAAATGTCAGTTTCAATGTGAACAAGTGCTTTTGCTAGAGCACTTCAGCTATGGCTGAAATTATCATCGTCTCACAGATACAGTTGGGTGAGCTCTGGAACTATTTGGGAAGGCTCTGTAGCTACCATTTATGGAGGTTAACATGGAGTTTTACTTGAGTTACAGGTTTTTGAGATGGAAATTTCTTTATATCAGGAGCTTTTAAGAAACATGTAAAGGGGCTTTTTGTTCAGAGAAGCTTTTGAAGCATAGCTGTCCCAGAAGACTGCGAGAGGTGCCCCCATGAATTTCCAAGGTTGTTACTAAAAATGATTTTCCAATTGTTGCACCAACTGCTTTTGTAGCATTGCTTCCTATGTTGTGTACCTGCTGGCAAAACTTCCTTACCGCTCTGAAATCAGTGAATTTTGCATCTGTACTTTATGGCTTGTGAACTTGAAATCCATAGAGGGTTTGGAATGAACACTTTGGAATGGCTGTTTTGGCTTACAGCTGTACAGACAGTGCCAAGGCAAAAAAAAAGCCTGCCTCTCCATCAGCTATCAGGCAGTTTCAAAAGGTTTATAGTCACAAACTGCAACTGGATCAGAATAAGCCAGCAAACTGGGCCACATAGCTTACAAAAGGAGGGGAAAAGCAATTCTCCCATTTGAATCTCACTTACTGTTCTCATGTCAGAGCAGTCAGTGACCTTGGCAGACAACTGCTACGGAGTTTCTCCACTACAGCTGCCCCTTACCCACGGGGGCATTTGCTATTCCATATACCCTCCCCCCCCTTAGTGTTCAGTGTCTGGCTTTGATGAATGTATTAATCCCCTTTGAAAAGCTGTATATAAAGTCATCAGCAGCTCCTTCCTCTGCTTTCTTTGGTTCTAAGCTAAAGTGTGAAGAGCCCAGAAGGAAAGGAAAGCTCATTCCAGACAGTCATTTGCCTGTCCCTGACAAATATTGGCTGAAGATATGAGTAGTGGAGAGAGAGTTTTGTTTAAAACTGTCTTTGAAGGACTTTTTAAGAATGTGGGAGGTAGGCTGAGTGTGAGTGGGGAGAGGGAATAGATAAATCAAATGTCAATTTTGAATTTAAAATCAATGATTCCATTTTGAAAGTCAGACAGTATCAGAATAGACTTGAGCATATTTTCTAGTCTACACTTAGGGTGTTAATTAGGAATTAAGGGGAAAAAGAGTAAAGTAAATGAGCATGATTTCAGTACATGATATATCACCAGCGCAACAGGGTATTTAAAATATTACCATAGTGAGGTACAGAAACCAGATGAACACTGCAAATGAAAGTGGGTTTCTATGTGAAAGTAGGTTAACTCTGGCCTTGTAGTTCTGCTTTCATAACTTGAACCAATAAATTCTTTACTTCTCCCCTTTATCCTTAGTGTATTATATGGGCAGAGGATAATGTGGTCCACACCACAGTTGGCTACACTCCACCAGTCAAGTACAGTCTGTCAAAATAGCCCATAGCGCCTTCTAGGTCAAAGAAGTTGACCATAGCTCCATGCTGTTGGGTGGAATGTGAAGATAATTGTATCACATTGAAAGAAAACTTTTTTCCTCTGTGGTTTTCCATGTATACGTAAACATTCAACCCAAAGGAAAGTACTCTTGTCAAAACCTGTTACACCAGTTCTGACCTGTACACTCCTGCGCCATCTCGCACTCAGGCATCTGTTTCAGTTTTCTCGTAGTGGCGGTACTACCATACTTCACTAACATCAGTCAGTCACTTTTTTACTTTTTTTATTCTCAATTGCGGAGACTAACCATTCTTTAGGAAAGCAAACGATAGCTTGGCATAATCTGCCAAAGACAAGAAAATGGAAGTTTCTTTCAGCAGCAGTTGGTTTAGGGTCTTAAAATAGAGGGAAACTTTTCCATGAGTTTCAGTATTTTGTTGTTTTTTTTTTTTTCCTGTTGGTTTTGGAACAGATCCTAACCCCCAAATTGCTTTCAGGAGTTGCAGGATATTCACTGCAGAGTACAATATTATAATAAGAGCCCACAGGATGCTGAGTATGTACTTACAGGTACACAGCATGCTCTTCTCCATCCTGGCTTCTGCTGTTTATGGGTCCTAGTATACCTATTAATAAATAGACAATCCTACTTTCATGCTGCATTATTCTGCAGCACTTCTCCAACAGCATATTCTTTTGCTGCTACGTTAAATTAACTGGTATAACATTGTAATGGATTTCAGAGAGGTGTACAACCATTGTAAGTGTAGCTAATTCTGTCTTTAAGCTATGTGCTCAACTTGTATGCTCTGCTGGATTTTAGAAGCCAGCACCCCCTCTCCTCGGTTTACACACTGTTGCTCTTTCAAAGACAAAATATTCTGAGAAATAACTTAGTTTGCAGAATTCCAGAAGAAAATGGATTGTTCAGAATGCATTGCAGCTGATGAAGATGTTTAGGTTTGCTCCTTGTGCAGCAGCTGTTGTGTCTCAAGGTAGCCTGATTAGAAAAGGTCTGTAGCCTGATTAAGGGAGAAAAAAAAAGATAAATGGTTACACATCTGCATGTATAAGCATTACTGAGTTCTGCATTGATTATGGATTATAATACCTAGGTGAAGGAAGTTGGAGTGTGGCACAGAATTTCACAGAGAGCATATGAAAGCAAGCTTTTTCCATGCCAGGAAAGAAAACCATGAAGGGATTTTTTCCCCAACTGAAAACCCTCATAAAACTGGAAGTCTGAACTGGTGGGAAAGAGAGGAAAGAAGGTTTTTTGGCAGGGGACTCCTTAGTGCAAGAGAAAGCAGGGACTGGAGAATTGCAACATTGGTGTTAGGTGGGTTTAGAGCTAGAGAGAGAGTTATTCCATGAGCTTAAAAACGATTATGGCAATATTTCTCCTCTGTGGAAAGGGACAATTGGAAAAACTGACTACACTGGGACCTGGCTGTTTGCCTGAAAGTGGATGGAACAGGAATGAAACAGTATAGTTTATTCTGAGTATGGTTTATACAGAGGGATTCATGAAAGAAGCTGACAAAGCTACAGACAGAAAATTGGCCAGAAAGAGCATGGCTTCTGAAGAGGAGAGGTGGCTAACTGCTGACTTGGAACGACAAAACCTCAAACATACTATATAACATTTGGATTTTGACCCACCTGATTATGTAGCAACACAAAAGCAAACACGCAGAACACACACTGTTCGGGAATAATGAAGCTGCAAAAACATTATGATAATTTATAGCAGCCTAGACCAGGTGATACTACTGTCTTAAAATAGTTGAAATGATTGCTTCTTAATTATAAACGTATAACCCAAATATCATGTCATTGACTTGAAAAGACTCAGGCCCTAGACTGTGTTTGCCTTCTGTTCTATGTTCTGTGTAATAAAACTGTTTGAAGACATCTCAGATGGCCAAAACGGGTAACGTCGATGAGGCATTGCTCTTCATGCAGAGCAGCCTTGTCTCACACAGAGGCAGAAGCTGCCATAAGGTTTAATCTGGAGAAGACCTGAAGACAGTATAGCTGTTTAAAGTAATTTAAGAGCTTCACTTAAACTTCTTGCTGAGCTAATTTTCATCCCAGCTGAAACACAAAACCCAGCTGGGATGGAGTGGAAGAAGTCAGCAGTTTGGGGAGAAATGATCTAAAAAAGTAGAAATAGAAAATTAAAAGCTTAGTGGAAACTTTCAGTAAAGGTTGTGCAGATGACAGTAGATCTGCTCCAGCAAGTGAGATTAATATCTGCCAGAGAACGGTCAACTGGTTTCTTCAGAGAATTCAGGGATTTTTGTATAATTTCTTTTCTTTCCTTTTTTTAATTGACTAATAGCAAAAAGATAGCATCAACCTTATGAAGGTACAAACCAATTATGGAGTACAAGTGACAAAGAACGGTGCTATGAGTTATTCTTCTGTTGGCTAGATAGTTTCCAGCCTGGAGAAAACACATTTTAGAGAACAGGGTTAATCACTCAATTTTTAAGAGCTAACC
The DNA here is from genome assembly GCF_030936135.1 of Gavia stellata. NCBI lineage: Eukaryota > Metazoa > Chordata > Aves > Gaviiformes > Gaviidae > Gavia > Gavia stellata. Next base: position 11,664,676 of record NC_082610.1, read on the forward strand.
ATTAGATGGGAAAACACCCCCTCCCTGTGAAACAGACACTTCAGGGGTACACAAGCGTATACACTTACTCTCTGTATTAGAGTTTCTTCCTTGCTGCGGTACCTGCAGATTTGCATTCCGGGAAGAATTTCTGACCAGTTTGTACGTTCACCCTGTGCAGCATGGATGAAAGGTGAGCCAACTCTACCACAGTGCTTGTGGGACCTCTGGGTGAAGAAACTTTAGTCTGAGTCTGTGATTCAGATGGGAACTCAGGTGTCCCTCTCACACGAACAGTTTTGTTAAGGCCATGAAACGATTCCAGGTTTGAAAAGCTAAACACGTGCTCAAGCACCTTGCTAGCTTGAGGCCTACTCTAGTGTCTTAGCTGAGTAGCAAAGGCTGACGCATTAGGGAACTGTGGGGCTTTTTTTCCCCTAAGATGTATGTGGCTCTTCAGTACTTGTCAGTCTTAAATTAGTGTTCAAACCTGTCTGCTGAGTACTCGTGCAGCAAACAAGGGAGGAGGAAACACTGAGTTTGTTATGTGCATTTCAAAAGCCTGCGATGTGGAAATCGCATTCTTCGACAGGCTAGAATGTTACTAAATGTAAATTAACTCCATCAACAGCAGGGAGATGCCAGAGGCATGATGTCAGCTGAGAATCTGCTCCTGCATATTTTACAATATTCAAATTAAATTAAAGTAAGGATTTAAAATTTGCATGTGTAGGTATTTAGACACGTGCAGCTGTGAGCTTGCAGGTGATGGGCTGTGGTGATAGGTACATGAGAGACGTGCCATCAACCAAGAAAAGGAAATCAAATGGTGTATGACATCTGCTGCTTCCCAGAAGTACTGGCTGTAAGGTAGTGCTGCTGTTACCATAAAGTCCCAGGAACATTTAACATTACCAGTCCTGTGGAAAGTAGCACTGCGTTTTTCAGCATAGAAGCTGTTGCCGACAAAAATGGTCAGGCACTGCAAAGATGCTTGCATTTGCCTGAGAAGAATTTGTCTGCCCTTTGCAAAGAGGAGTAGAGGAGCAGTTAAAAGGAAAAGGAAACATTTCCCTTCTCCCTTAGGGCTGTCCTTGCTGGCTTAGGGAAGCTAACCATGCTGTGGAGTTTCTGAGGTCAGCACTAATGTTGCTGGGGAAGAGGACGGAGGACAGCGTAAAGCTACCTGGCCTGGGATCGAGAAAGCTGTTGCAGAATGGTTTCCCACAGAGCATCAAGATACTCTTGGCTGCTGTAGCAGCTGTAGTGTAGCCTCTTTCCTTTGATCTTGCTCCCCATCTGAAAAAAAAGCCAACAAGTCATGAATCACAATTGGACTCTAATACAAATAGAATAGATTTAATACAAATGTCTTCAGGCCTTCCCCCCCGCCCTCAAAAAAAAAACCTCAAAAGCCTGTGGAAGAAGATAATTTATTTGCTTGAGGTTGTTGGTAATAATATTTATACAAGAAGTGAAGCCACCTAACATTTTGCAGCCACAATATTTAGGTATGCCAGGGGGATAGCATTTTTCTGTTACAGAACTGTGGTTGTATGAAGAACTGAAGCAAGCTTTTTTTCTTGGTTCCCAAATAAGAGATACAATCAATTAAAACCTTCGGTATTTCAAGAAGAGGTATGGATTTCTGTCACACGGTGGCAAATTACACTTCTATCCTTTTCTTCAGGAGTGTATCATTGACGAAGACTGTGAAACAGGGAAATACTGCCAATTCTCCACCTTTGAATACAAGTGCCAGCTCTGTAAAACCCAGCATACAGTAAGTCCTGAATGAGATGTGATTTTATGTGGTCTTTAGAAACTCAATATGTAAGTTATTGTTGCTAATGTCAGCAAGTCAAAATTGATAGAAAAAAAGATGCAGAGCTTTCTGCATGAGGTTCAAAAATGGATGTGTAGAGTGTCTTGGGTTGGGTTTTTTTGAACACAAATAAGTTTTAATGTTTCTGTTCTCATATGCTTTAAAACCTGCACTCTGCTCCTCCTGGCTCAAGCTTGACTTGTTAGGTGGCCTAAGGACAACATAAACTAACACATTGTAAGTTGTCGGTGGAATGGGCAAAGAGGAAATACTGTGCCAGCTCTGTAGGCTCAGCTGACAGGTGGTCATTTCCAGCTCTGGATTCACAAAGAGAATTGCAGCGGCCTGTGCGCTTGCCTTCATTGACAACTTGTACAATGCTGTAGTGCAATTGTTACTGTAAATGATCCTCTTCGTGGATCATTTACACTATTTGAATCTGTGAACCTCAGGAAGCAGTAAATTCCTGTCTTTTGAGCTAAAAGATAAATGTTCTTGGTAGTAGCTATGGTTAGATTATCTTCTGCAGGTGACAGGTTCCTGAGAAGTTCAGGCTTCTGTGGTAAAAATCCAGTTTAAGAGCAATCTGTCAAAAAAGGCCTTTTGTCTGAGTGTCCCTTTTCATCTAAGTTCTGCTGATGGCCTCTTGTGAAACAAATTCATTCCTCAAAGCATTTGCAGCCAGTTAAGTCTACAAGGAAGCAAACCTTGCTGTAAAGTAATGTAATCAATAGGATTATTATAATCGAAAAGCAACAGGCTGTTCCTGAAATGATTTAAATTCTTACACATCTTGATAACTTCAGGGAGCTCTATTGACTTCAGTGGATTGAATGCTTGTTTAGACACAAGTCCTGAATATATGCCCAAGTATCATTAAGAAAGCTTATTCTTCATATTTTAGAAAATGTTAAATTGATAGTTTTTCATGTTAACATGGAATAATTAAAAATCAAGATTATAATGACCTAACGCCCCCTCGCCCCTTTTCTTTGCAGTCCTCAGTAGAACATTTGTAGGCTAAAGAAAGTAAAAATTGGGTCCCAGCTACACTCCTGTTGTAAAGTGAGCTCAGACTGAAGAAGGTGGGATCAATTCCCTGATCTGGAACCCCCACAATTACAAAACATTTTTCTTTTTAATTAGCAGGTCTTAATAATGCTAGCATAGTCCTACTTCCTGTCCTGTGTTAAGCACTTCCTGTAGGATCCACTGGAAAAGAAATTCTGATTTTGTATGGCTGCCCAGATAGTGCATTACATAGACAGAAAAAAGCTGTTAGAACGCTGACATACTAGAAATCTTTAAGTTAATCAAACTACCTAAAAAAGAAACAAAGTGACACACCCCTTTTATTAGGTTGATTTATTAGGTGTGTATAGTTGCACTGGGACAATTGTCACACAAAGCTATCCTTAGCTAGAGATTTGCATTTCTGATTTGCAAAGAGAATTTTTTTCAGACATTTTTTCCAAAGATTCTGGGTTACAAATGAGGGCTGTTCCTTATTGCAACTAAAAATTGGATTTTAGTAAGATTTTTTTTTGCTTTGCTCTTTAAAAGCAATCCTTCTGAACAAATTGTAAATTCCTGAATGCATTTAACAATGGAAAAAAATCAGTAACATTTTCCATTGATAATGTTTTGGGTTTTTTTTTATTTGTTTTTTTTTTTTTATTGCAAAAGGCTGCCCTGAAATCCATATTACACTGTAGGCTCTCTGGCTGCTGATCAATTTTGATGTAAATGCTAAAATAAGAATTTGTATTTCGTAAGATGGAAAGTATAACAGTATAGAAAGAGTGCTGTTATTCTGCTGCAGAGGTTCCCGTCTGGCGAATAGTTCTGCATATGCTTGAAGTAGAGAACCTAAGCAGTTGTGTTTAAACAGTGGGAATATGACATGCATATATTTAAAGCACATACATGCAGTTGTCTTCAGGACCAGGGTCTAATTCTATGTTTAGCCATATGTTGATATGTGCAAACAGAATTTTTTATCAAGGACTTTTTTTCAAACATTCTGCTAGTCACAGTTTTGTCCTGTGTTTTTTCCATTTGCAAGCATTGCTCACGGGATGTTGAATGCTGCGGAGACCAGCTTTGTGTTTGGGGTGAGTGCAGGAAATCCACTTCAAAAGGAGAAAACGGCACCATTTGTGAGAACCAACACGACTGCAACCCTGGAATGTGCTGTGCTTTTCAGAAAGGTACAGAGGTTTTGCTTTTTAGTCTCTTCATTTTATAATACAGGAGTGTTAATATTTAGCTCTTTTGCCCAGGTGAAATGGTTAAATATCTATAGAATCGACAAGTCATTCTCCCTTGGCCTGTGGAGCGCACTGTGTTAACTTCTTTGTAAAACTTCCAAGAATTAGGAGTGAGAACCAGTCTGATAGGGGTGCACAATGGTGAAAGAAAAGCCTGTTGCACGCTAGAGATGAGACCAGCACGAGAAAACTAAAAATCTACTGTTTCTGAATGACAGTCTCAGACATTTAAAAGTAGAAGAGCTCTGTGTCAAATTTTCAGCCAATAGAGCAAAAATAAGAGAATTAAAAATGCACAAATAAATCGATGAGATTACTGGAAGTGGCTTTTCCTTCACATCAGCAAGCAAACCATCAGAATCAGACTGCAGATACATTTCATACTCTTGAGTTTTAGTTGAGCCTTCCAGGGCACCATGCTATGCAATACTGACTGGACAGCCAAGGTACATAGAGGAATGATGTTCCAGATTATGTTGTCAGTCCATGTGGGAATGTGAAACTGGATTTACAGAAGGAAGGAGAGGAGGAGAAGAAGGTATCAGGCCTGAAATCAGTCCTAAATCCTGCCTGGTCAGGGCCCTGCTTCTTCTACTCTTTTATACCCACTAGTTCCTCGCTACTTTTATCATAGTTCACCTTAATTTTGTAGTGACAGGATACAATTCCAACCATCTTTCTACACAGGTAGATAGTCCTCTAGATGGGTTTTTTCCTGGCTCTTGCTATGAGCAAGAGGTGACCTTGTACCTTCACTGGTAGTTGGGCTGCCTGTCCTGCCGTCAGCCAGCTGGTGGATCAGGCTACTAGGGCATCTCAGGAAAACAAAGGAGAAAGCTCAAACACCTTTTCAAGGCAAGTGGGTCTGCTCAGCTTTTCCTTGTCAATTTTGAGCATTACATAGTAGAACTTCAATGTTAAGTATTATTTTTCTCTTCATCAGGTTTCTCCCTAAAGCATTTACAGGTTTTGCCAAACTCTATCAGAGATTTGTTTGTACTGATTCCAAAATGAGACAGAAAGAGCACTTTTAATAAATGTCTATTACTTTTACCATGCAGGACTTTGAATCTCTGCTTATGCTGCAGACATGAGTAAATCAGTAGTATGCATCCATTGGTGTTAGTAGCACTAGGCTAGTCTACTGTGAGGGCAATACTGCTTCTGCAGCCCTGATTTCCTATGGGATCCAAACAAGCTGTGTCTTCACAATGATTATTTCAGCTGCATAAGACATTCACACTAACTTTGAGTTAGTGCTTGGCTTGAAATGAAACTTAGTACAAACCTGTAACTCAGGAAGGAACAATACAATAGATAAGAATATTGACTAAAATTGATAGAACACTATTATTAAGTCTTTAAATAGAGCTGTTGATTAATAGCAATGGATTTTTATTCTCTACAGTTGTCTACTTTAGCAGTACTTTAGGGTTTTTCAGGTTAGGCCTAACCTCAAGGCCTTTCTCCATCACTAGAGTATTGCAAAAGGTTGTCCAAATAAAGATTGGACTGTCTTTACATGTTTTTTTTTTTATATAAAATTGTAGTAAACTATGGAGCATGTGCTGCTTACGATATAATCTTTTGGAATTAGGAACTGATAAGTCATACACATTAAAGCATATGTGTATGTCTGTATATACACACACACACATTTTGACCAAGCCTGTTTTAAAAACTTAAATTCTGAACTCTTCACATATTTTATTCTGCCATACCACAAAAAATGAGGTGAATGAAGACAGGAGGAGGAAGGGAGGTTTGATAGGAACATCTGGAAAAGCCGAAATCAAGATTGACACTGTAAGTTACTAGCATCAGGAAACCCAAATGACGTATCCTTCTAAATAATTTCTTACACGGGTTGAAATTCGCCCCTGTGCAGAAACAAGGGTGCCAAGCCACAAATGTCATCAAACAGCTTTGCCTATTGTAGAATTACTATAAGAAATTAAATGGCTGAGTAGTTCTTGTAACCTTGTTCTTTAGTCTCTGAACAATTGCTCTGTATTTGTAACCTCTGCAAAGAAATAGAATAGGAAAAATAAGAGTTCTAAATTGTAGATATAGTTCTCTATTCAGATTTTAAACCATTAATGCTATGCATTGCAAAGGATTCAGTCATGTTAGTTTTCTTGGTTTTAGAATAGCCTTTCAAATCTCCATCAGATGGAGTTGTGCAGTACTACTGTATTGACAGTAGTCTCTTTCTGAAGAAGCAGGAGTTGATCTTGCTCATTAAGCATGAACTTCAAAGGTCTTACTCCCACCTAGTGGAAAGAACATTAAGTTATGGCTCCCTAACACGTAAGGGGACTTTAAAAGAGGTCAGGTCTGCCTTTTTATATCTTGCATGTAGACCTAAAGATGAGGTCATCTCAGTTTAGGAAACAGTTAATGACTTTTCATAAAATTGATTTACTCTGGCATGCAGAACTACTGTTTCCTGTGTGCACTCCACTGCCCGAAGAAGGTGAACCCTGCCACGATCCTTCAAACAGGCTTCTCAACCTGATCACCTGGGAACTGGAACCTGATGGAGTACTTGAGCGATGCCCATGCGCAAGTGGCTTGATCTGCCAGCCTCAGAGGTAAAAATCAAAACTGGGCAAGCAAACTGCTTGAAATTTGTGAGGGGTCTCTTCTTGTGGTAGATAGATACAGAGCTTGCAGATTCTTTCACGCTATAAAGTCTTTTGACAGCTTTTCTCATCAGCAGCATTGAAACTTTCTCAAGCTTACTGCTTTGTCCCACACAGATGTACCTAATTGAGTTTGGCAACACCTTAATCCAGTGTGACTTGTGTATCAGGCTGCTACTGCTTTTTAATTGAAGCTCTCCAAGTTTGTTCCTACGCTAACATTTTAATTATATTAACTTTCAACAAGACAGCATAGCTGTGATAGAGATGTAGATTAGTATTTCTCTCTTCTTCTGTGTCCAACTGTTTCTACATTTTTTTCATGCATGAAAAGTAATTGGATAACATTTTGTTTCATAAATGCGATCTAAGGAAGCAAGCGGAGTTGATCCCATCCTTTCAGCACTAAAATTTTAGTTAATGTGCAAGTACCATTAACCTCAGGGAAGCAGCAAATGTTGTGTCTATTAAGAAGGAAAACATTTCAGATGAGGATATAGAAACACAGAAATGAATTAGGGTGTGAATATAACTGAACCATCCAGCTACAGTCACAAGAACTATTCATCTGTTTAGGTTTATCACAAATACAGTAATACTGTGCAGACCACCTGCCCATGACTCGCATGGACAGTAAGATAAAGCTGCTACTGTGAATTTACATGGTGAATTTGAAGATCCAGATAACATGTTTTATTAAAAGAAACAGCCCACCTCTGCCTGAAATGGCCCTTGGCTAAATATTACTAGTGAGTGACAAACACTGAAACTATCAGATTATGTCCTAGAGAATATGGGGATAGTCTGCCCACAAATGGAAGTCTTAGAACTCTTAGAAAGCAAAACATACAAGAATTCAAAATGCACACAAAATAAGCTTCAGTAACATCTTTAGTTCATTTCCCTTTTGTTTCCAGTGAAAGAGACTGCAGCCGTAAGCAGTTGGTGAGGGCTGCCTGGCACAAGCAGTGGTCACCCTGCACACTGTCACAAGGACCGGTAGCCCTGTTCTGTCCCAGGCAGTGCAAGGAGATAGTGGATGCACTGTGATCAAGTTCTAATCCCCTGCCTCCTGTCAACAAATATAAATCATTCTTGTTCCCTTTTAAAGTTCCTACAACAAATGTGCGATGTTTGTCTGCAGGCAACTGAAGCTACTTTTCAAAACAGACAGCAGCAAATACAGCTGTTACATGATCCTATTTAGAACCAAATATACAATGCTCACAGTTTTCTCAACTCCACAGCTTGACAGTAAACATTTTTTCTGCATTCCTTTTAAGCTGGAGTATCATGTTGTTTAACTTGGTATTATGACATGAACAGAAAAGACTAGCCATCGCAATTGCTTGCAGGCAGAAGGGCCAGACTGCTGAGGTCCACTGCAATCTCGTGTCCCAGTATCAAACATTTTTTGCTATTAGGATCTTTGTTCTAGCTCTGTATGTGGAAATCTCATCTTTAACTCTCCAGCTGTCAAGCATGTAAAAATCAGATGTTTATGAAGTCAGCTATGGTAGATCTGATGGTATTATGCATTTAACATGCTTTCATGTGGGGAGGGAATGAAGAATTTTATTAAAGAACTAGCAAAAAACCATGAAAAGATGCACTGTATGACCAGATGTCTCTCTCTTTCCAACAGCCACAGCACTACATCCGTATGTGAACTGTCTGCCAATGAAACCAGGAATAACGAAAAAGAAGATCCCTTAATCATGGATGAGATGCCATTTCTCAGCTTGATACCCAGAGATATTCTTTCCGATTACGAAGAAAGCAGTGTCATTCAGGAAGTGCGTAAAGAATTAGAAAGTCTGGAGGACCAAGCAGGTTTGAAGCCTGAGCCTGACTCAGCTCACGACCTGTTTTTGGGAGATGAAATTTAAAGTCCAAACACCAGACAGTTTAGTTAGTAATTTTTAGAAATGTGTCTAGTGTCTTGCTTATAAAAACCCTAAACACATACTGCTGGATAGAAGTGCAATAAACAAGGTCTTCAATGAGCATCCTTTTCTGTGCACCAAACCTGCATGTTCAAATTACTGTTGGATTCATTCAATCCTTGGACCAAACCTTCTGTCAAAGGCAAATCAGAAATAAATCAGTGCTTTTTCTGGATTAGTACTTTCCCCTTGTACATTAGAAATAAACTTAACAGTACTTGTACTCATTAAAAAATACACAGAAGCATAAATAAGTTATTAGTGACTGTAGAAGTGATTTTTGAGTACATATGTTTAGAATCATTTATTTTTCTAGGGTAAGAACCATCTACTTTGAACTGATTTAGTCATTGATTTTTTTATTTTTTCTTTAGAAAAAATAATCAGTGAAGCTGCAACATACAGATTCTGGGTGTCATGTCCTCCCACCACACACACACTGTGGAAGGATGGAAAAGAAAAAAGATGCTTACCCTTTTAGATGAATACACCCAGAGCTGCTTTTCAGCTGGGTAAAATGGATGCCATCTGTCCTGCAGCAGCCTTCAGTGTAACTTAAGAACTGGTGTTCCGTATCTAGAGTATCCCTTGAGTTTTATACTTTCACGTACAATGGTTGTTGGCCTCCCCCACTACATAAGTGGCATACTATCAAAAAAAGCCTACAACATTTTCCATATAAACAACAAATAGTGTGTACATACTTATATCCATATAACACATTGGTTTCTATATAGGAACTTTCAACTTGACTGTTCAGGGCTTTATCTCTCCATCTAACACTATTTAAAGTTGCAGAACAAACGGCTAAATGGGCTGAATACAAAGAATATAGATTCTCTGTTGTACGCTGAATACGTAAAGTACCAATATATAGGAGAATAGTGCAGCTGCAGCTACAAGGCTATGCCTAAGCTAGAGCTAAATACAGTGCCACATATACAGCAGCATCCTGCACTACATGAGCATACCTTCTTGAGTAATGTCGATTAAAGGATCTGTTGACTATACTCCATCATCACCTACCCTTTTTGAGAGATAGAGGCAGTGAACATAAATTCGTTATTTCAGTTTAGCAGTAAGACAACAAGCTAAATGGCTTCCTGGATTTAGAGACTTGTGCTTCTCCTACTTGATTCTACTACATCCAGAGAAAATTCTTCAAGAAATGGTTTGTGCTTTTAATACACTTCATAGGCATAAATCTGTGCATGTTACAAAATGGGATTATCATTACCATCTTAACAGGTCATTGATTTAAGAAATCAATAGTGAGCTAAGAGTAAAATCCGATCCATCAAACTTCCTGGCTCCCAGCTGTCTCAACAAACAGTTTGCTGCCATGGCTCTTCCACTATTAATGTTTTTTTGGGGTATAGATTTCACCATCTGTTACAGAAGTTTCACTGGTGAGGAATTCAGTTCTGGAAAAGGAAACTTACAGGTGAATAATATTTGGTGTGAATATAACTAAAGAGGAGCAGCAGACAGGCTATAAAGCACTTCCCATAATACTGCATACCCACATGGGGCCATGTGCATATACACACACATTATACACACAGTCTTACAATTCTGATACAGACTTTCCCAAGGCAGTATTTCCATGAAATAATTCCGTAATTTTTCAAATAAAACCCACAGCATTTAATGATTAAAATAACACAACAGAATGAACAAATGTTTTATTGGCATGTTCATTGTTGTAAACAGCATCTGGCATGAAAACGTTTACCAAAATCTTTTGATTGTTATAAATTAGGTGGTTTTCCAAAAACTATGGAGAATTGTTCTCTATTGATCTTTGTGGACCAAAGCAAAAAATTGCTGTTCCTAGGCTTTGCAATGAAATCATGTTGACTGCATCAGTCTTTGCACCACAACCTGAACTACCAAGTTTGTATGTTGAGGTGTGAGAGGTTGCCCCAATATTTGGCTACATACAGCTACGGAATCCACTCTGGGAAAAACAAAATGACTTTCAGTGGGTGGAGAAGATGCAAACTTAATAGTCTCAAAAACAAAATGTACAAAAAGTAGCTGAACAAAACAAAAACTTCATTACAAGGGGAAATACAACCCTAAAGTACCCAGCATCGTCAAACATAAAATGAATACAAATTTAAATAGGCAACTAGACTTCCAAATGTACACAATGAATGTCGATATGTGAAAAGAAATACCATAGTAAATAGCTGAACTGCAGTTCTGTTAAATGGATAGGGCAGATTTTATTTACACATTGAACGCAATATAATAGAGCTGCTCATCGGCTTCCGTAACCTATTAAAAACCAGTTTACCTTACAACAGCACTTCTGCAAAATGAACTAACACCTGCTGGCAGCTTTCTGCAGACACCTCTCAGACTACCTGTTTTACGGAAGAATATTCTAAAACCTTAAACTTGCGGCACTTCCATTTCATCTTCGACCCTTTTCTGCTGCTTTTCTAGAACCAAATGTGTTAGCATTTACTTCAGACTCTCTGATGAGGTAATGCGTGTATCAGTGAAACAAAAAGAAAAAAGGATTCTTTCATGGCCTTTGCACAGCTTTTATTATTAAGCTATGAGTATCCTGTTTGAGGCTAGTTTCACTAGCTACTATGTGCACACTGTCCTCAAAAATTTCCACTCGCTTCCCTCCCCGCCCACTTTTTAGTTCTAATCTTTTATTTGCACATCCCTTTTAGCTTTACAGTACATTTGACTATAGTGCACAACATGATTCCAAGTCAAACAGTGACCCAACGGGGCACTGCGCTTCTGATTGGTAACACAGCCCAATCAGTGCTGGTGTCAGCGCTTTACACCTAATGAGTGTCCTGCCGTAATGGCACTACACAGTAGTAGTGAACCTTTTTATTTTAAACAAAAAAATTCCCCAGGGAAAATGCTATAGCGAGTATCAGTCTTGAGTCAAATCTTTATTTGGTGCTCCATCCAGATAAATTTTTAGTGCTTTTTCTTTACGAGGAGAGTAGGTTACCCGGTGTCCGGTTTTCTGGAGTCTGCTGCTTTCTTTTTTCATCAGTTCATTTCTCTGCTCATCTGTTAATTCCATTAATTCTTCAGTTTTATCCCTAAAATTTAAATATATGTTAAAATTCAGATTAATACAAAAACCATAATTAGATTTCTGTAATTTCTTCACTTGGAGAAACTTAGTAAAAAACACAACTAAGTATAATACTCCTTACAGATTATTTTCTTCTTCTCCAGAAACTGTCTAAATCTGTCTAAACCTGCTTTTCTAACAGACACATTCAGTATTCTAACTGACAGCAGTCCCAGAGGAAAGCAGCAAGAAGCAAGCCTATACTCCTCCATCTACCTGCTAACTCCTGTTCTTCATAAGACAGCTACAACTCACAGTCGGTCACAGTGCCAACAGCTGGAAGCAGCATGTCAGCCAGCCCCTCCTAGAAACTACCAGCTGCTCTCCCAAATCATTTTCTGCAAGGCCTGCACACTATCAACCAGCTGTTTCCCCCAGATGCATGTGTGACTATGAAAAATACTGCAGGAGCAATGTGTTCATGAGGTTGCCCCACCCACCAAGTCTCACAGAAATTACAATATTCAAGCTCTTAGTCCTCAAATAGTGCCTTTGGGCTACTGCCACCAGCTGATGAACTCTTTTCATGTTAACAAAATTTTTATCATAACATCCTTTTTTCCAAAGAAGCCATACAAATTTCTCAAAGGAATAAACTCAGAAAATAAAATCCTTGGTCTCTAAAACCTATGACAAGACTTTCACAGACTCTGCAAGGGATATGGTTCTATTTTAAGAGATTAAATCCAGATACACACTCAAGCATAGCAACTAGTTTTGCCTTCTGCATTATTTTCAATGTTTTGTGAGGGAGAACTGAGTAAAAGGGTGCAGCAGTATTTGTTTTCTTAAACAACAGACATAATTAATATTCAGGTTTTTAGGAAGCTGAGGGGCACAAACATTTCAGCTCAATGTTTTAAACCCTCTTTCCATTAAGACAATAGAAGAGTATTTTTATGCTTCTGTTGATTACATCACCCGTCAAATCTCATACACAGATTTTTTTGCATGGCTTATTATACTGTAATAAAATACATACCTATAAAATATTACTGCACCATCATCACAAATGTACAGAGGCCAGACATTCAATGTAGATACTTTAGGATTCCAGTCCAAGTCTTGGTGAATCTCTAATATGGAAATGTCGCATGGAAACGTTCCTCTACCCTACGAAGCAGCAATTACTCAGTGAATAAAATAAAATTCATCATCACAATCCATGCCATTAAAAGGTAAAAATAGACAAAATCTTACTTACCTTCGCAAATTCTATGTTTTCTAAGGGTATTCCACTTATTTCACTCAGCTATAAAGTGAAGAAAAATGGTGGATTTAATACTATTCCACAACAATGTTACGCAGTGTCTACATAAAGTCAGACCTGCCAAATCTAGATGTCAAATAAAATACTGCAAAGTCCTCTAATGATCCGAAGTATTAGTAGAAAATTACAACGACAAGGTACAAATTTTTTACATTTCTGAAGTTACTATTGTGTCATAAGTGACACTTGCTGTGATAGTATTTCATCACACTTCTCTTAACAGTGAAGGGGTGACAAAAATATTAATAGAAACAATTAATTAATAACATCCAAGATACAACGAGACCAACTGCCTCATGTTAAACATTCAGGTCCATCAGTTAGCCCTCAGCAGTTTCCCTGTATGAAATGAAAGCTCTTATCCAGTCAACACCATAAAATATGCACGACAAGCCCATCTCCATACACCTGCACTTCCTACCATAACAACCCCACAATTCCCCAACAAGCACCACCGGCTGCTCTTCCCCCTTGCAACTGCCCCTGCCATGAACCTCCCCAGCACACAGGGTGCATCATCCACCGCCTGTCCCCTGCTGCCACTGCCCAGTCCTACCTAGCACCCACCACAGGGTCACCCAGCTGCGCCTGGCACGGCCTCAGTGGAGCCCTCCCTCCGCTGAGCAGCGTCATGGTGCACACAGGCTCATCACTGCCTTGCCTTTAACTCAAGTGTGGGCTGCAGTCTCGTCTCCCCAGCAATGCGGATGCTAACTTTGATTTGTGTTTATCTCCGGCTGCTTGTTTTCCCAAGAATCTTAGAGATTTCCTCTCTAAGATTCTTGCCTCTTTCACATCTGCTGTTAAAACAGACATGTTCAAATTAAACTGATGGTGAGAAAAATCTAGCAGCCAGTGGAATTTTTTAACTCTCATTTCCTTAGGAAACTAGGATAAATAAACAATATTGACAAAAGCCAGACAAATTCTGAAATGTATTAGCCCTACACTCTGCTAATAAAAATTGTCTCAAAGAGAAGACCTACAGATGTGTCAAATTCAAATTTCTGTTATTACTGGTGAGAGTAAAAAGATTAAAGCATCTTGGAGAGAATGCTGCTAAAATTGCTCCCTGCACATCAATTCTTAAGACAAGAAAACAAGAAGAGCCAACTCTTTCTTCAGATACAAGTAAGGAGGAAATCTTGAAGACATAACTTCATTTCTACCTGAGGAATACAAGAACCAGTCTATAGCTTAATCTGTGTACATACACAAATCCAAGGCTGTTGCATTCTATGGTAGCTGAGCAATGTTCCTCTTACCAGGCTAGGAACTAACCCCTAACTTAGAAATGCTGAGTGTTCTAGTAAGGTAAGACTGTGGCAGACTTCACTGATACTAGGATTTTTGTGACCTCAACATCCAAGGTGGCCTTCTTACACCTGGGTATCACCACACATAAATAACCATTTCTCTAAGAGTGGAACCCTGTGATATATACTGGATTAATAAAATAGTCTCAATACAAAACACGCTAGATTTCTGCTAGGATGGCATATGTCTGCTTACCTGTTAGAGAGTTCTGGCCTTAAAGAACCTTAAAGGCCTTAAAGAAAAAAAAAACATACCAAAGCCATATTTCTTTCCAACCAGTACAGTTACACTGTCCCTCAGCAACAGCTCTCAAATTCACAGATGAAGAGGCTGAAAGGTTTGGTATTTTGGAATTTTTCCACACTTCCCATGTGTTTTTCAAGGATAAGGGACACAGGTAATATTATGCTTCTTAAATTTCAAGATACAACTTTTTATTTTGCATGCATTCACCTGAACACTTTGATACCAGACCTTATATGAAACAAAGAAGTAAAGCTGATAATTCATATGGCTTTGGTAATAGGAGGTTCTCAGTTCCCGGGAAAAAAAATAATCACCATGCAACAAGACTTTCGTAGCTATGACATCTCTGTGCTTCCCAACAGAGGACATCAATAAGGCTCTTAGAAAGCACAAGAAACGTGCATCATGTTACACATTTTACCTTCTCTTTTAATTCTTCAACACTGCTGCTTTCTAGTACTACTTCCTGGAAAGAATCTAGTTTCATCTCTGATGGCCTCCACTGTCTTGATAAAACAGCGAGTTGTGACATGGATTTCATCTTTTCTGCTCCTAGGAAAGAAAAAGAAATTCATTATATTAACATCACAAAATATCCTATTTAAAGTTAGGGGGTTTTCATAGCATAAGCATACTCAAATATGGAAGACTGCACTACATATACATACACAAACTAAGTAACCCAGTAACTGTGCTACAAGTAGTCCACAAAAAAAAACGGGCAGGGGGGAAGGGACTAGGATTTAGTGGAACTTTTCTTTGTTATCAACTCCTTTCAAGGAATTTTACATAGGCAGCATCTCTTAGAAGCCATGCCATTTATTCTTCTTTAGGATGCTTTTTTCCATTCCACCCAGGTTGGTTATACATACAATATCTATCCACCTAACCAGAGGCTGACCTCCAGATCTTGCATTTGCATGAGACCTTCCTCGGCAATCTGATATTTAATTAATGCACGTCACTGCCTTTACCAAAATAAGCCTTCCACGTTTGACTTCTAGATTTTGCACACTAACTACACACTTGTTATTAAAGCCTGCTTCACACCTACCACCTTGAAGAGTTTTACTACATACTGCCTCCAGCCTTTTTGTATCAGTTTCAGGTAACAGAGCTTTCTCTGGTTGACAGGGTAATACTGTTAATGTTACAATCAGATAAGCAGAAGTGATCTCAAAGGGCTGATTTTATTTTTATTTTAAATCAGTCTATAATTTTGTAATTTAGCATGCAGAACTTGTGACTTGAACATTTATGTCTATCGTCTCACGCTTGTTTTGCATGAAACCACCACTGTTTAAGCTTTTCCCTAAATACCTTCTACAGTCTCGCCTATGACTACATTTGTGCCACCTTTCAACACGAACCTATTGTCCGAAACAAAGATCCAGCCACCTAATGCTTCCTGGCGTTTATTTAAAGTCTGGAGCAATTACTTTAATTTTCTTCAAAGCCAGAGAATAACTATTTTAAATATGTCTGCAACAGTGAGATGTAAAGCTGCTATGCTAAGAAACTTAACTGTAAATTATTTGAAGTTGCATTATTTACCTGCCTAATCTCTTCAGCGTTAAGCTGAAGAACAAGACGAAAGCAGTGGTGATGGTGCAAGGCCTTACAAACCCCGACTTAAAGCCATTGCCTTTACACTCTTCCAACAACCTCTGTAGTAGCAGCAGGTACATGCAACTTAATTTTCACAGAATACAGAGGGATCTAGCTGCATCTGCTACAACTGGATTAAAGTAGCACCTTTGGGGCAGAGCTAGACAATTATACGAAATATTACAGAATACTTGGAAGCCCTGTAGTCTATAATATGGCATGTCTGTGAACTAGGTGGGCTGCAGTGCTCTAAAAAGTGGCACCTCCAAGACCTACTCACTACAGAAACAGTACAGCAATCAATCTAAAACTAATCCAATAATATTTAAAACTGTAAAGTTTTAACTGAAGTGTGAGCTGACACATACGTCTATAGGAATCTGCAGGCCTCCTGAACCTCCCCTGTTCATTTAAATTTTTGGTACTTGCATTGGCACAATTTTGTTAAACATTAAAAATACCAGGACTGAACACAGCTGCCAAAATACTGGAGTAACAGGGAGACTTCTTAAGCCAGGTATGCTTGCGAAGAAAGTTCCTGAGTAAATGGAATTCACATTCTTCATCTATCCATTAAGAGCAATACCTGTTAATCTAGAGGAAAACCAGCATGGCCTATTTTTTTGCCCCTTAAATTATGCTTTTGCATTCAGAATAAAAAAGGTTTTACATACAATGAAAACACACACATGCAAAGAAGTGCCTACAGTACTACAGTATGTCCAAAAGCTTCCAATAAAACTGCAAAACAGTACTGCTAGTAGTAGACCTTTAGCACATTGCAGCCACAGGAAATCTGCACTTGCACAATCCCCGCCCCCAGCTTCATGCAGAGCTTTTTTTTTTTAAATTGTTTTTGCTTCAATTTTTTTCCTAATAAAATGCTATTAAAATGTCAGCAATAGTCTTTGAAAAAGGAAAAAAAGGGAAAGTACATTTTTCCAATGTTCTTTAAAGAAAAAAAAAAAATCTCTAGCATTATCTTTACTTCCTCTTGACACTATATCATTACCATCAAGTATTTCTAAGAAGACCTCCCAATTGCTTGAAATATTGATATCTTCTTCATAGATATGATAATCCAAAAACACAGTGCCTGGGTTCTTCCATGTTTTCTTTCGCAGGCGAAACCTGCATCAATCCAGTCACAATATAGAAAAAGGCATGAGCTTTGATTTAGATACAGAAATAAATAAAAGTATAAACAACTAAAATGAGATTAAACATGAGCACAAAACTTTAATTGTAATGGTTTCTCCACACAGAAAAGCAGGCATAAATTTTGTGGTGTACCCCACAATTATAGGACACTAGAGAACATAACCCAAGCATGGCAGTCAAAAATCCTTTGGCCCAGTCACGATGAGGAAAGGAGAAAAACCTGGTCCAGATCTAGGTTTTGACTCCTTTTCTCAACAGGAAAGGGCCAACACTTGTCTTCCTATGCTTTGCTCCAGCCTGATTTTAGGCATATGTCAAGGCCCCAGCAGCTTGCTTACTCGTTTTTTCTTAATTCCAGTGAATACGGAGTGTCAGCTATTCCACAGTAAATACCACATCAGTTGTGAACGACAGTAGAGAGTATGTGGAATCAAGGCCCCAAAGTGAGTTCAGCCTTGATGAGATAACCAGTTATGGGTAAAGGGAAGATGGTACTGGATCAATGCTGCACACACACCCCCTATGATAATGCATGAGGCAGTTTGCTGCAGTGATCTACACTGGGCCTGCATCTAGAGAGAAGGTGGCTTTTCTGTGAACTGATTTACTTAATGCTCTCCTTTCTGAAGGAAATCATCCTTTGAGAGAGTAAAAATTCTCAGATCTAAACCTATAGACATGTTGCACACAGACAATTCTATGTAAATATTATTCCCTATATCATTCTACATGATAAGAAAGCCAAAAATTGCTACATTAACATCTGTATTCACAAAGACCACAGTAACTTATTTCTGCTCCTTTCATAACTTCCTTTCTCCACAACAGAAAAAAAACCCCATTTTAAAGTAATATTTAATCAGGTAACTTCAACGGATTGCAGTCTCTTTACCTGTCAATTGTCAAGTCTAGGCCACATTGTTCTCGAAGCTGAGGAAGCAGCTCCTCTTTGGACTGTCGGACAGTCATTCCTTTAGCAAAAACTGCATCTATAAGAAACTTGCATGGCTGTGAACATAAATAGAAAGTGATTAAAGACAAATTTTTTGAACAGAAAAAAGTAGACTTCCCTCCTGTTCATGTTTTGTGACTAGTCCCATCCACCTAGCAAAATGACCATTAGAATGCTTTTCATAAATAAGGTAGGCAATGAGTTGATTAAAATTAGGTTTAACTAATTTGTGTAGCAGCAGCCTGTTGGCAGGTCAAACTCTCTGAATACATGCCACTGCAGAAATAGTGTCTTGTGTCTGTATTACTAATTGCTACCATTATATTAACATTCTAAACAATCTAAAGGAGCTTTTAAATTAAATAATATTATAATTATCAATTAACTATTAATTAAATTAAATAAACATGACAATAAAAATGCCACTTTCTTGGCTTTCATTGGACAGACAGACCAGAACTCCATGACTGGAAGTTACTTTTAAATTTATCTTATTCCCTGCTTCATCAGTTCAGCTTCAGTTTCTTATGCTTATCCATTATTAGTATGTATTCTGCAGTTTGGTCCAAAAAATAAAATCAGAAATGAAGGTGCATATAAAGTCAACTTTTAAAGTCTGTGATCTATATAGTGAAATCGCTTTTATACTTTTCATGTCCCAAAAGATGTAACAAGCAAGTGAGCTGCGTTATTGCAAGAGAGGCACTTTTGTTTCAGGCTTGTCTTATGCAGAGAGGATTATTATCCAGCTAGCCATTCTGATAAGCACTGTCTGCAGCACATGAATGTGACAAATTATATCAGCACAATATTACTGAAAACTGCAACCATGAGTAAAACCAGTTTCTTATTTAGAAAGAATTGTACGTGACTTTCATACATTTAAAGAAAACAAAGAAACAATTATTTTCATTTGTCCTCCATTTACACTGCAGAAACAGAGACACTTAAGAGAGATACTGTAGATCACATTCCAATTGTATACTTGGCACATCATAAACAGAAATATTCTCAAGTTCCCTTTCTAAATCCAGGAAAACTTGCAGAAAATGCAGAGAAAAGAGGAACTTTCTTTTTTTCCCAAGATTTCAAAGAAAAACCTTGGCCAAGGCACATATTAGTATTTTCATGAATCAATCTTGAAATATTCAGCACCTTACCTCTGGCTCATTTACCAAAAGTTGATAGACTTTGACTCTGTATTCACCCTTCTTAAGGGCTCTTCCAAGTCTAATAGTTATCTAGAAGGCAAAAGCAGTATCTGTTAGAACTGATACCAAAATCAGATTTGTATTTTGTAACACACTACCAACACCAATGTAATGATTTCACATTGTTAAAAGAAGTTGTAAATTGTGTTCTTAAGTTCATCTATATTGCACCAATATATTTTTAATGTTCCAAAATAACTTCTGAATAACCTTATTGTCATCAGAAAATGACGAAAGTGTCTCATTCAGCCGAACACTCTCAAACTCTTGATTGCTGGCGTAGACTCTAAAGACTTTGAAGTGAGAAGATGGAACTCCAACAAAAGGCTCCAAATGTTGCTTGAAGGCAGACAATGTAATTCTTTTATCAACATGCACCATCAGCCCTAAGCAAAAAAGATAAAAATGTCATGAAACACCACACTACCAAGAAAAAGCACGCTAGTATATTATTTCCATATATTCACAGAGTTATCACTTGCAGCAAAACAGTACTGAAAAGTCAGAATTATAGTTAATAGCCACATTTACATTTTATCTGAGGGTGTTCCTGTAACCTTTAAGAGCTTTGCTGTATTTTAAGTGTTTATGAGCAGATACTCCTGGAAGACATAGCAGTTCCAAACTGCCCTATTTTGCAATCAGTGAAGTAGCGGAGCAAAGCAGTATCTTCTCCATTCAGGAAGACAACAAGTAGAGAGAATCAGATGGAGTGTTTGAAGATAATTCCCCTGCAGGTTTCCCCTGCCTCAAGGGAGAGACAGAAGTGCTTCTGAGTTGGGGCTGGCCAGGCACATGCCACCAACCCTTTTTCTCCTCCTTGCTTTCAGGATTAAAAAGTTTGGCTAACTCTGTGTTCTGGAAGGCCACCAGGATATCACAAGGCAAGCTCAAGTCTAGCTTAAGGGACATTTTCAGTGAATAATTTTGTAATTAAGGAAAAGCCACTGTAGTAATATGAAATTCTGGAAAATAAAGTGAATAGTTTATCTTTAGAAATTGTGTTTCTTAATATATGCAATTTGTATTGCACGACAAACTACCGTATGATTATATTGTGTCATGACTCATTAGAATAAAAAAATTGCTATATATTCAGAATATTTAACTGAACAAATAAATTATCTGAGTTATAAATCTGTGCATGCTGTCATACTAAAAATACGTAAAAGCTTTCCCCTGAGGATAATCATTTATACAGTGTACTATGAAAGCATCAAAATTACTGTAAACAAATAATTCCTGCATCCAACTAGTCCTACAAAAAAAAAAAAAAAAAAAAAAAAAGGAAAAATTGAGGTAGTTTGAGATTAGACCCAAAGAAACGTCCCTGCAGGCTAAAGGAATAATTTTCTTCAAACTTTAGTAGCTGCAATTAAATTTCTCCGTGGTTTTAAAAATGAAAATGTTTGTTCACAAAAAAAATAGCAAAAGAGATTTGACTCTTTATCTATTATTATTATATCAGGATTTCTGGATTGACAGGAAAACATTTGCTTTCAAAAATATTTATTTTATATCCTGCTATTCTTTAATTATTCTTCTGTTAGTTATAAAACATATGTAGGTACTGAGCATTGTTTTAAAATTATTTATCTCTATGACAATTAATATACTACTTAGACTCTTACACTGAACTTGTATGGACATTTTCATGTCAGCAAAACTTTTCATTGCACCTATTGTACTTCAGCCAATGAAAAGCAACAGTCTACTGAATTAAGCAATCAATATGAAGTATATTTGAATTTTCTTCACAGTCAAATGACTAGGAGTTTTCAGGTTTGTTAATCTAATTGTTAACGGAATTATTGCTCTGTGAACCACAGTAAATAGCTGCATTCTGAAACAGGTGAATCATTATCAGCAGATGCAACTATTTTCCTTTCACTGGAAGACAATTCAGCTTGCTCTCCAGAAAATACTTTCAATATAAGGAAATAGATAGACCAGAGGTAGCTTTTCATTTTCTTAAAACCAAAAAGCAAATAACTGTATCCCTTATTACAGGATCAAAATTAGGCTAGGTTTTTGCTGAACATGACACCACGCCCCATCTTTGCACTTTCATTAGCTTTAATTTGACATATAATCAAGTTTTTCAGTACTGTCATTAGACTTTAACACAGCGTATGAATTAAATCGTAAAAAAAGCTGGAATATTTTAAGGCACTTAAAAAAAATACATACATTTTTGCCCTTCTCCCGAACCTTCATCTGCAGCATAGGGTTCTGACTTAAAGTACATATATTGTGCTTCTCCTCTGCTCTTGCCACTTTCATCGTATTCACTATCTGTTCCAGAATCTTCTTCTGCTGTGTCCCAGGTTTCTTTCTTCCCCTGATTTGCTTTTGATCGCCTACTACTTGTGATACTATGAGAATCAAGTCCATTAGCCAAGGGAAGTGGGGCATTGTCCACGTTGCATAAAGTATCACTGCTATGACTGGAGCTGAGGATATCACTGTCCACTGAACTTGTACTCCTGTCATTATTTACATCTGAATCTGACCGTTCCTCAGACTGGAGATTTTCTGGATCGGAAATCTGAATTTGGTTTTCAAGTTCTCTGTTTTCTGCTGATGCTGAAGAGTCTATTTCATTTAAAGGTGATTCAATGTTTTCAAAATCACTGGCTTCTGTGCTTTTGCTGCTGTCTCCATTATCCCCCTCCTGCTGCTGCTGCAGGGACAAGCTTTTAAGCTTTTCGGTGCTTTCTTCCAGAATTGCCTCTACAGATTTCATATTACCTACAGGTCCTTTTACTCTTTCACAGGCTTCATCCAAGTTGCCTGAATCTCCACTAGACTTCTGATAAACTGCTTGTCTAAATTGAGATCCAGGCGATTGCTCTGGTAATGAAACATATAGTCTGATTGTATTTGCATGACGATCCAAAAGTTTCCATAAATGAGACTCTGTATATGCCACATGACGATCTAAAGACTCTGAGCTTTCAACAAATACCTGAATATAAAATAACAGTGTTTTATCATGTAGTGTTATTTTAAATAAAAGTAAAAGCAACAATAGCAGATAGGATCGAGCACACATTAGAAATTATGTCACTAAGAAACATCACCTCTTACAAAAAATTTTAAATGCCTGTTTAGAAAGAGACAGACTATGGAGTCTGTAGTTTAATGATTTCACTTTTCGTTATTTTCATAATCATGTTAAGATTGGAGTGAACTGTAACCAGACTGACCAGCTGCAGTAAATACTTCTATGTTCAGAATCAGATTTATGTATCACTTCAATGTGCACCCTTCATCTGTACACTAACCCTAGTTATGGTAGTAAT
This sequence comes from Gavia stellata, assembly GCF_030936135.1. Lineage (NCBI taxonomy): Eukaryota > Metazoa > Chordata > Aves > Gaviiformes > Gaviidae > Gavia > Gavia stellata. Next base: position 11,687,529 of record NC_082610.1, read on the forward strand.
GAGCACCACAACTACAGCTGGCAGTGTTTCTTTATTCTCTAGTATAGCATCACAAATAAGAAGTCTTTGAAACTATACATGGGTAAGCAATAGGGCAAATTAGAATACAGGGGAACAAATTTCTCTTTTCCCTTTGTCAAAGGCCACTGTGTTGTAGTGACAATATGAATGTAAAAGAGCTTGAAGTAACTGAATAACAAGTCAATGCCATTGTTTTGCTCAGCTATAAGCTGTCAAAGCCTTCGCTAATCTTTCTTCACTGAGGATCATGTGTTCTTGAGCCTAAATTTCAGAGACAGAGGATGTGCAAGATGTGTTAAAAAGATATGCTATTACTACTGTAATAAAAAGAGCAATGCTCCAGATGTTACTTAAGTTATTTAAGTAGTAAGTTACTCTTTTTCTGAATGCATTACACAACTACTACTGGAAACATTTACTAGAAGTCTTTTTGGAAAAACAATATAAATTTGCCTAGAGGGAATTTGCATAGTAAAAATTACTGAATTTAAGACAAAAACCCACCAAAAACTTGCTCTTAGTTTTGACATTTGTTTCTTAAGAACTTTAATACTGAGAGCAGGCACAGCTATTCAGAAGGTTTAGAAAACAAATTAGGCAGGTTTCATAGTAATATGTCATCCTTTGTTCCCTAAAGAAGGGCTGACTTTTAAAAATCTTCATCATAAGGCTGTTAACCTCACCATCATTTGAATCTAAGTATCAAACAGATGTCTGATTCTAATGTGCTCTACCTTGTTATGTACACTTGGTTTCATATATACCCTATAGTATTCATCAGCACCACAGTATCTGCTAGTTAAAGAACCCACACACAGTACTTCATACTTCAGTGAAATTAAGTGAGAGTTATCCATTATAAATTCTATACAGATACCCACACCTTTTACAACACAACAGTGAAGTCTACAAATACATGAAATAAACAATTTAAAAGCCAGAGCATGTACCTTGTTGCTTCTAAAAAAGCCTTCAGCTTTCAGTGTTTTACTGGAAACGTTCAGAAGACGCAAGTCATTGTAGCAACGTTCTAATACTACCCGCATTGTTTCAGCGGGCAGGTGCGTAGCCTAAAAAAAGACATTGACAGTAAGGTAACATGCATTATACATAATTTCAAATACTGGAACAAGCATTTCATTTTTTAAGACTATCCATAGGGAAAGGAGAAGGTTTGTTTATTGACTTATAAACTGCCAAAACTGCGGGGGAAAACCTCCCAAACCTGTTCAGTCCCAGTTCCTTTCTTCCATCCTTTGACATGTAGCAAATGTTAGTTTTTCCAGAAGTTCAGTAGACTAAAATGGCTTGGCTTTGCAGAGAACTGGCAAAATTAATGACCAGTAATAGAAGGAATCAGTCTTATTCCTTAGGGTATGAACCAACTGAAAATAAAAAAATATTCTCGAGCATCAGGTTTTGCACACACTGTTCACGTAATTCTTAATTAGATTGAAATCAAATTACTGAAATCATGTTTCATAAAATATTATGAAGTCACACTAACTACTAAACTATTTTACACAGAACTGACCAAGTAAAATGTCTGTCTTCAAATTCAATGGAAGCAGTAATATCCCATAGTTTAAGACAATATAAAAATCAATCTGCATCTTAATAACAAGCGGCTGCTGGGATGAAAAGGAGGTTTCATAGGGAGATTGTGGACAGCTTTGGATGTTAATTCCAATTACTGAAGCCAATGGGGGAACTTACATGTTGGTTCACTTATATGGTAACAGTTGACTAGTTCTGCCACTGATTGGATACTCAGTGAGGTGATTCAAGTTACTAACCCGAAAGAACATCAACCCGTCTCTTCAGCTTCCCCAAAATCTTATTATCTGGTAAGCTAGTAAGCTTTATGGCCAGATAGTGGCTATGTGCAAAAGCCAGGGTAGAATTCTGGATGGAAGCAAGAAGCAGATTGCTGCTTTTAGCAGCAGTGAGCAGACAGACAAGCTCAACTGTTAACAACTAACCTAACCCTACTTGATATAACATGCAGTATGAACTGCAAAAGGTGCAGGCTCTCATTTTAGATATCTAAATTATGACACATTTTCAGAGTCAGAATGAATGAAAACTCTGTAATACAAGTCCTTAATGACTGTAAATTACCTTTGAAATTAGCTGTTTAAATTCTGAAACTGTTTGATTCAAATAAGCTCGGACGCTTATTGGAGGAGCAACAGATTCAGTCTTCAGGTCAACTACGTGAACCTTTACCATGACCTCTGTAAGGAAGAGAAAAAAGAGAACAAACCCATATATATATAAAAGAGAGAATTCAACAGGCAAAGAAAACACACATACATTTGTCTGATGTACTTATTAAGGGGTTGCATTAAATACATATGAACAGTAATGAATTTGAAAAGCAGTCCAATTTCAGAATTTCATTTTCAGATCAATTTTAATGCCAAAGAGAAAAAATGTGTTCCACAGTTTGACAAACGTTAGTATGCTTTAGAACTACTTCAATTAGAAACAAGTTGGCAACACAGCACAGTACGTAGCTCTGAGTATTGACTTCAAAAAATTTAGTACAACAAAGTTTTTCTTTCACACATCGTAATGAAGTTCTATGTTTTACAAGTTTTATTTTCATGCCATCACGCAACATATGATTTTAGTCTATCTTTGTCTATGTTTAATTATATGTCTTACCACCGGGTTTATAGCACTGGAAAATTTGGTCAGGTCTTCTTGTTTCCAATAGTAAGTCAAACATGTATGTTGATTTGACACCTCCCAGTAATAAACCCATTGGTGTATCCTCTTCTCCTTCATAAGATCGTTCCAAGTAGTCATGGAACTCATCATATTTGACAAGACGACAGCAATCCAAAGGAACAGCCTCTTCTAAATCCATTAGCTAAATCATGCACACACAAAGAAAACCCCAAAACATTTAATAATGGTTTATTTGTGCATTTAGTTTACCCTTGTAAGCTAGAAATATCTCAGTACATGTACATCCAGGAATCCTTTGAATTCAGAGATTTCAATTAGGTTTTAGAAAAACATACACATACATCATATATATTATATACACACACAAGTGCAATATATATACACGTTTTTAAAATCAGAAGAGAAGCCTGCATTAAAATGCAGAGAAGAGGGAAGTTTGAAAAGTATGTATAGAAGCACATGCAGACAGGTCCCAGAAGTATATTCAGAGGAATACACTGCCTATCAGTTATACCAAATGGCATCTTAGAGGCTCGAGGAAGTCATATCCACTAATTATCTCCTGTGCCTCTCAAGGAGATGTTAACTCATTCCAAATCTGTAACTGCCTTGCTGATACTCTCCCAGCCAAAGACACATATGGCAAGAACCAAAGAGTACAAAGTAGGTAAGCAAGAAGAGATGTCTTCAACTTCTACCTGTTTGTGGAAGAAAAGATGCTTTGGTGCCTACTGATGTTATTGTATTAGCTATGCAGGAAGTTTCTTCAAAGAATTCTCTTATTACATATCTAATACAGTATTTTTACCACAATACAAATACAAGCATACAGAATTCTTTCAACTTACTGAGGCTATGGTGAGTCTAACAGAAGCTCCCGCTGCCTGATTTTAAAATAAGGTTATGTAAAAATCATACTGCCTTTTAAAAGGGCAGGCTATATCATTCCAGTCAGAAATCATCTAATGGCTAACAGAAAACTCAGTCAATAATCCCCAACTAGAACACCTCTTAAAAATCAAAAACACACATTAAAAACACCCAAACCAACCCCCAAAAAACAAGCCACAACAAAAAACCCCACAGCCAACCCCCCACATAAACACTCCCATAGCATTAGAAATTTAAAACCTGAAGATACAACAGTAGACAAAATGACATCTAACATTTAAACAATTCTGTTATGCATAGCATACCTTGTAAGCTATTTCCACAGCTTCCTTCAGTGTCCTGTCCTTATGAACCTCTAATTTATTCTCCATCATTATTTGTTTTGTAGGATGCATGCAGAACAGTTTAATCTATGAAATACAAAAGGGAAAAAAATGTTCATGAAGGTATTTGCAAATACCTTTCGTAATAGAGTACATTTAAATTCACAACCCTATATTCAAATGATATACTATAAAATACATCTTTAGCTCTACTTCAGCTACAGGACAGTTTCTTTTCAGCTGGTTACACAACTGCAGATAGAAAACACCAAAGGCCCGTTAGATAACACTGGTACGTATATACGTCTATCTATATCTTTTTGCAAGCTAGGGTACAATGTCTATAACCTAAACATCTTTAAACTGCAGGCAGCGTGCAAATCCTCCAAAACAAAATGCACACAGGAACAATGAATGTGAAATTCCTTTTTCACATACAGAGTTATGTATTTTGCAACCATAGAGAACTTTATAATAAAACAATCACTTGATTCATAGGTAGACCAGCTGACTGTCATGCTTGTAAGTCATAGATGTCATATTTTGTTTGTTACTATTGAATCTATGGTTGGAAAAAGATTCCACTCTTTCTGCCAAATAATTATTTTAAATTAGTTTAAGAAACATGATTACACAAAGAGTCACAATATGAAAAGATTTAATAGTATGAAACACCTAACATACAGCATTACATACTCGTTGGAACTCATTTCGCTGAAATCAAGTGATGTCATATTAACTAGTTTTGTTTTGGTTTTAATACCAATCCATATTCACACGGAAGACACAAACTCAACAAAAATCTCTGGTGAATAACTCTGACAGATGCCTCCGCTGTGTAAAGGCTTCCAATAGGTGTACAATTAATTTTAAAGAGTTATTAATACAAACACACTTATCACAAAAGAGTCCTTTTATTGCAGGAAAAAAATTACTATTTACTGTAGAAACATTTCTTACTAGAAATGTATTGCCACTTTACAGAGCAGAAATTCTAACCTTGCAAGTGTTGCGCTCAATTTCACGTTGCCTTTTTTCTTGTTCTTCCAATTCTCTCTCTTTCTGTACCAATTGTTTAATATGCTCTGGATACTCATGTGCCTCAAGAAACTCTGTCAGTAAAAACAAAACACTAGTTTTAAAAAAAAATTTTTTCCACTGGGGGCAACATCTTAGGAATTATGGGTATATTTAAGTTATCTTTCTTGCCTTCTTCCCTCTCTCTTCTCCACCCAAATTTCCCACTATACCATGTCCTGTTCTCTTTTTCATGATTTAAACGAAACTGAAGTCAGCCTTTTATTCCCCCTAATTATACATCAGCAACACCAGAAAATGCTATTAGTACAAGATTAATTTTCCAGTATCAGTAAGGGAAGTTTTGCTGTTGTAAAGAAATACACTGAGACTGATGACTACACTTGAGCCTGTTTTTACAATAAAGGTAAATTCTGTTCTAGAAAGTAAATTAGCTGATAATGAAAGTTGCAAGATACCATCTGTATCAAGATAAAGTAAATACTGCACTTAATACGGATTAGTGTACATCATGAGATTTTTGTTTCGAGAAACAAAAACAGAACAGGCAATACTTCAAGTTTTAAAAAGATTAACTTTTGCAAATACAGTTGCCTTGCAATCCTGGTGCCAGCCCTATTGCAAGGAATTGGGCAAATAATTTTTCAGATTTAAAAATTAGTTTGGCTTCAAGAAATCTGAAATAGCAGATTCTGTTTCTTTATTTGCTTGTTGAGGAATTAACAAATCACAGCACTTACAGGAAAATCTATTTCCAAGGACAGCTTTTGATCCAAAGACACTCTTTATGGCTGCTGTTTATTTTTAAACTTCATACAATTTACAATAACTTCTTGTTCAGAATGAATAATATTGTTTCAATGATTCAAATATTGAAACTCTTTTTTGTTGCTTTTAAGACTATTTGATCAATTTGTTGATAAAAGGCTTTGTTTTAACAGTATCCTACTTCAGATACTGTTACTTTAAAACCAAATAATGTATTTTTATAACTGCACTGTCCCCTGTATCATGAATTCTCAGAAACAAACCGAAGACAGCAAAATGGGTTTTGTGAGATACTTAGGTTTTCCCCTCCTTATTTTCTCAAAGAAAGTATTATTGCTCAACTTTATGGGGAAAATAGCAGAAAAGTAAAAGAAAAAAAGTAGAAAAAAGTAGAAAATAGTAACGTGTCTGAAAGTACTCTATATATGATGAAAGAGGTTGCTGCTAAAAATAAATGTGGTTTGTGTCTATTAGGATGTTGAAATGAGATGACAAATTTGCTCCAAGTATCATAAAACACTTCTTAGAATATACTGATATAGAAGTAGTTGCAAGTCTACTTTTACTAATTTTAGGGTTTTTTTAAAAAATAAAATCTAGTATAAACTTAGGGGTTTTTTAGTTTGTATTCCAAAGAAACATTAAAGCTTGTTTTACTCATCCTTGCACTGCCAATTTCTTTCCTTATTGTTGCTAATAGTAATCCTCAGTTTCTCATGGTGGAATTCAAAATTTTACCCCAAAAGAAGCAGTTAAAGGAAGCAGATAACCATTCACCTCCGTCCTAAAATATTTACAGCAGCAGAACAAGATAAACAAAATGTTATTTTCAAAAATCTTTTATTCCCTCCTCCACTGGACACATTACAAGCTGGTGTGTTACAAACTAAGTATACAAAGTGTTTTCTACACTTGCACGCTCTTCAGAAACAGTAAGTATGCCCCAAAAGGAGCTGTACGTGAGGTGCCAAAGGTTTCAGTTGTGAGATTCTCCCCTATTAAGTAATGTGTCATTTCAGTTTACCAGTTAAGAATAAAATAAATCCAGCTATCAAAACATTCTACCTACAAAGGATGATTTTAAGACTGAGAGCTTGAATCTATTCTTCAGGATACCCGACCTCTTGACCATTTAATGAAAAAGAGGAGGAGAAAAAAAAAAGAAAGGAGGAATACAAAGGTATTAGAGGTTTTTTACCTGCCTTTGAAAGTTTATGTGGCTTCTCATCCACTCAGGCTATTAGGAAAAATTATTCACTGAGAGCATTTTTTTTGTGCACTTCAGGGCATTAAAGTTATGACAACCAAACTATATACACACACCTCAAAAACTTAACAGTCTACACTATTTATCAGCCTAACTTCAACCAGGCTACAAACCAACAAATTTCCCTTTAAAAAAAAAGAAATACAGCTTTGATACTGCAAGCAGATTAAACTTTGGCTCAATTCAAGCAGTTAGAATATTAACAAAATACTTGATTCTTACAGGCACACTGCTGATGGGAGCAAGTGTGGCTAGCCACTGCTCTTCTGGTTTCCTTTTGACAGCTGTGCTTCTAACAAAGGATTAACAAGGGGAAAATAGCAAACTAACATGCTTCCTTCTATTTTGATGTTACTTAAAAGAAGTTCTATCAAACTTCATTTACTACTGCATCATTTAGGTGTGCTTAGATTTTTAAATGAGAAACATTATTGTTTTCAAGCAAATAATACAGTCTTATTAAAAAAAATCTACAACAAGATAAATCCTGGAAGTTTACAGTTATTAGTAATTTGAACAGTCTAAGACCCTATGAAATTAGCTGATAATTGAATGAAGCCTCCAACTAGACATCGCCGTTTTGAATCCATATAGAATCTTCATTTTCCACTGTGACATATTTCAAAGATTAATCAACCTGTCAGCTATTACATGGGGCCAGACATCCTCTAAGCCTTGGTGAACTAAATCAGAGATGACGGGAATAAAAGACTGACATCCAAGATTTGTTTCTGACTATATAACTTACACTATATTGCCTCACCTCCTAACTGAAATACAAACAATAAGGGCTGGTTATAAAGTGTAAATCTTTGTCATTATGAAGTTCTTACATACTCACTTTTAAGTGAAGAAAGTAATTTTTTTATTCCACTATCATAACACTAATATAGCATTACATTGTATTTTATTCAGTGTCACCCAGTATATCTGTTTATTTCCATGATATCCAAAACATGAAAAAATTAGAAAATTTATTTTGCGATGACCTCCTAATGATCCATAAAGGTTTACTATAAGAAGAGTAATGAAAAGCTATAAAAGAAAGCTTCCTATATGAACGTTATGTTAGATTACCCTAAAAATACCATTACCACCATCCTCACAAAAATTAGGCTCATCACATGTAAAACAACTCCTTATTTCACAACAGAATCTTACTAGTTAACAAAACATACTTACTTGCATTTCTCGTTGGATCCTTCAGTCTGTATATCAGCATGTATGCATTTGTGGAGCTAGTGAAGAAATGAATAGTTATTTGAATTTATCAGATAGGAAGACAATATTAACTTCAAAAGTTGTTTTGGGTTTTGTTTTTTTTTCAGTAAGGAGCTATGTCATACATATCTTAGCAATACACTAACCAAAAAGGATTTTCAAAAATAACTATCACATTATTTTAATGATCTGAAACAGCAGTCAGGATAGTGTTTACTACTATTTGAAGCATCTGCTATTAATTTTCAGCTAACATGTTAAGCACGTTAACCTTGGCCATTCATTTGATTACAATAAAACACCACCAGAAAGAAAAGTAACATTACAGTACTACTAACCTAACAAAAGCACTGGAATAATAGCCTCTGCTTCCGGAAGATCCACCATATGTTTTCTTAATATCTTCCTGAGTTATCTAACAGAGAATCAATTTAATGATTATTTGAGAATCTCGCACTAATCAAGATGCATTTATTCTCATTAGGAAAAATGGCATTACATAATTTACACACTATTAATCATTCTAATTTTTTAAAATACTTCTGCTTATTTGACAACTGGAAAAAAATCTGTTTCAAAGTGATCTGCCTCTTAATTTTACAATTAATGTAAACATAATCTTTTTTTTTTAAAGTAGGAACTTCTTAGAAAAAACTTTATCCAGGTTCTTGCTTGCAATAACATTTATGGACACATGTAACACCCAAAATGCATCTGCAGGACAGGTTTAACAGCACAATCTGGGTTGTAATAAATCTAAAAATACACTTCTCTAAGCAAGAAGTATTCTTCACGTGTACAGAATGCAAAATTCTAAATCCAGCCTGGTCTGTACATGAATAAAGGCTTCTTTATGAACCATCTCCCCTTCACCATTAAGAAGAAACACGCCTCTCCCCCAACACACAAAACCCCATACATAAATAAACAAAACCCCCTAGAAATCTATTAAGCTAATGAGTGAAACATCTGTATACGGCAGGACATTAGGTTGAGAAGATGAAACAAAGTAAATGCTTGAAATACTTGCACATAAATCCAGCTTCATTACATGTAAGTGAAAAATCACATGCAAAATACAAACTTACTTGTTCATCTACGAGTACACAAGATAACTAAAAATACTATTTTTACCTTGCTAACATGCTGATCATTAAAGCTGTACCACTGGTCATCGCTAAAAGATTTTATACAGGCATAATAATGGCCACCAGCAGCACTTCCAGAATGGACCATAACAGAAAAGAGCTCATACAGTAAAGAACTCTGGGGAGAGAAGAAAAAGGTGTGATATACATTAAGTAAAGAAAAGGTAAGAAAACTATCATATTAAAAAGTTTTAAAACAATTACACGAACCCAAATATATAAATAGTTGTATGTTACAAAATAGATCTGTATAACAGAAATGCATTACTGCAATAGACACTAAACAAAATCAGAGCTCTGATATGCTAACCATTATACAAGAGTATGTAATAATGGCAGTAAAGAGGAATTTCCCCTTTCACTGGCGGGAAGAGAGAGAGGAAAGACCAAATGACTTAAGAAAAAACCACGGAAACCTTTTTGACCTGGCTTAATGCATTACTGTTATTTCTTTTCTGTACAAGCTCTGAATTTGTGATTTCTTATGCTAGATAGGTATTAAACATATCTCCACACACGAAACAAAGTAATGACCAACTTGCCTGTAGCTGCAAAGTTTAGGCTTATTTGTTATCACCCTTCTCTGCACTCTTGAAGATTGCTTTTTGCCCCTTAATGTATATTGCAAACCAGCAACACACCATTCAGTGCTTACCAGCACTCTGAGTTTGCTGTCATAAACCTTTCTTTTCATAGATGAAAGGATGGAAATAAAGGCTACTTAGGACATACGTTTGGTGTTGTGTATACATTAAAAAATAAAACTGAACAATACTGAATCACTCAAGTGTTACAAGAATGAAATATTTTTAGATTATATAGAAAAAATGCTCTGTAAATTCTTAGCATATACTGCATCCATTATTAAGGTATCCAAACCAAAAAGCTAACAACATGGCTTGACAGCTAGTTTGCCTTGAGAACAGGTAGTATGAATTAGTTGGCCAAAGCTATTGTCAATACTCGGACGTTACATTTGCATTACAGATACATTACAATCCTCTGTCCCTGTTCCAGTCAAGTGACTATTAAGTTCTTTCTTTTTTCCAGCTAAGATTGACAGTATTCACAACAGTTATCAAAAAACCCTCTCAAATGGTTTAAGGTAAATGTAAACAGGGACAGATGTGCAGATTAAAATGCAAGTTGTCCTTTAAATATTTATGAAAAGTAACAGTTACAGCCAAAGAGCTTCCTAACAAGTCTAAAAAAAGCTATTGGCCAAGTTTCAGATGAGTTCATTGAATAACAACCCATGAAGTACACATCATAGATATTACTGTAAAACTCAAGATTTTTGATTAATTTTGTAGTGGCAAGAAAACTCAATCAGGTTTCTCAAAAGATCTCTGCTAATCTTTACATCCCACAGAAGGATGACTGCTATCCTTAGACTGACTTGCTGCTCAATTCCTTTACTCAAGATGACTGAATGGTTAACATTTAGACCCATGGCCTCATCCATACAACCATTTTTATAAAGACAAGAAATGGATGGTAGACACTGATCAAAAGACTCTCCAATCTTCTACTAAACTGCAAGACGCTTTTACACTCAAAGCTGGTAGACCTTTAAGAGCTGACCTCAAAGAAAAAACACTGCTCACAAGACAAACAGTCTTCAATTTGAGGGTCTGCTGCCAAAAAGTTACCTGGGAATCCTCAGCCTGACAAGCTGGGAAGACCTTTATTCTCAAGTGACCTCCAAATCAGTTGCATGCTTTCCTTTGCTGTAGTGTCAATTTTTGGAATTTCAATAAAAACACACGCTCCCACACCCAACATCAGAATTATTTTTATCATTTACATTTGTGGTGAGTTGACTCTGGCCAGCAACTAAGCACCCACCCAGTCAGTCACTCACTACTCCCTTTGAGTGGGATGATGGAGATAATCGGAAGAGCAAAAGTGAGAAAACTTGTGGTTGGAGACAATGACAGTTTAATAAGTGAAGGAAAGAGGAAAAAAAAGATGCCATGATGCAAAGGCATTACTCACCACCTCCCACCACCAGACCAACGCCCAGCCAGTCTCTGAGCAACAGCTAATTTGGAAAGCCCCCAGTTTTTACTGCTGAGCATGACATTACACAGCAAGGAATATGGCATGAAATATCCCTCTGGTCAATTCAGGTCAGTTGTCCCAGCTATGTCCCCGTTCCAGCCTCCTGCCCACCCCTAGCCCCACTCATTACAGGGGCAGAATGAGAAACAGAAAGGTTTGGTACTGTGCAACGCTGTTCAGCAAGAGTTAACACACTGGTGTGCTATCAACACTGTTTTAGTCACAAATCCAAAACAGAGCTCCATACAGGCTGCAATGAGGAGAATTAACTCCATCCCAATCAGACCCAGCACAACATTTTTTTAAACATACCTTTTCACTGCCAGCTTTAGAAATTCTTTCTGCTGCACTGTTGCTTTCAAGGCAGATTCCTTCATCAACTCCATCATCATTAGAAAAATCATTGCTCATCTGATCACTGTGACAACTGCCTTCATTTTCAGCTCCACTATCAGTGCAACTCTCAGTCTGAGGAGACTTCTTAAAAATAAGACATACATACTAATATTATACAACATCTAAAATTACATGGAACAAAAAATAACAATACGTTTGTGAAATGAAGAAACTCCAATCTGCAAAACAATGAAACTCCTCAAAAACCTAGAGACCTCTGCAATTCAACATCGAGAATGGACTTGTTTCTGTTAGTAACTGTCTTCAGTCCAGCTCTTAGATCAGTATTTTCTGGTCTGGGTGTGCAACTGAATGGGAATTACCGGGTTTCATACTTGACAAGATTATATCTGTTACTAAGCTACTCCACTTACTAGTTAATTCAATTAAATACCTGGAAGTCTAATAGCCAGATAACAAATGCTATTGTAACATGGCCCTGTTAATCAGAACTGATTTGACTGTAAATATTTTCATCCACAAATATTTTTTTCCATTTCAACTCATTGGACAGAGTCAAGGTATTACAGTAAGACTGATTAGCGTCATATTAGCTTAAAAGCATGATGTCAGCAACACTATGAATGCAGTTCATTTAGTACAAGTCAGTATATCCATCTCTTACCTGATCCTCTTTCCTCTGGATAATTCTTTTGATTTTCTGACAGTTGATAATTTTGTCTCAAGTTCTATTCTCCCAGATCAATCTTCATTCTCACTTAGCCCCCCAGTAACACTTTGAGAGGTATCAAATTGCTTAAATGACATTATACAAACCTTTGGTTTATGAAGTCAGTCAGAAAAGCCTCTCCATATGCATATCAATGCAGTATTTCTCTTATACCACTACAAGCTAGCAAAGCTACATACTGTTTTCAGGAATGGAATTAGAGGAATAGGTTTAGTCTTTAATGCAGAAGGCACATTAAATATTTTTTGGTGAATGTGATTGCACAACATGAATTTTGGCCAAAACTAGAAGAGTTAAAAGCCAGAAGGTGCAAGTGAGAAATAAAATTTCACAAATCTTATTTCCACAGCGCACACAACATTGTGAGTCAGAGAGAAGGAATTAATAATTAATATTTTCTGGACTAACCTCAGTGTTCAGAGTTTCAAAACTTTACATCACCTCTTGTGACCAAAACAGATTCAGACACAAGTTTAAGAAATATACTGCAAATCCAGAATGAAACATATGTAGAAGCCCTGAGACTTGTGCTTTTAAATCACCCATGTGAAGATACAAAAAATTAGAAACAGCTTCTTTATGTAAGCATGGAAACCCTATAGTGATTAGAGAACATGCTTCCTTTGCAATATAACAAAAATCCATACGGACAGATTTAAAAACTTCAAATTAAAACATTGCGATGGCTAAAGAACATTTTGTTTAGATGAATGATGTTGTTAAAATGAGTTTATTAGACCAACATTTTAATTTTCTTAATAAGAAACTTCAAGAAAGTTAAAGACTTTTCTCTGAAACCAAACACTTTACCTCATCTTCAACATCAATGAAGACACTCATGTCTAACTCCTCCGGAAAAGTCATACGATCATTGAGTTTAATTCTGTGCATAGTGGTATAATCGAAGTCAAATCTCTTCAGCTGTAATGTCAGCAGATATGGAAAATGCAAGAACCGCAGACCCTAAATGAAGCAAAGACAAGATTATACCACCATTGTCAGGCGTGGTGTTTACCAAAAGTCATTTTCGCAAATTATTTGGACAGTCTTTACCTTCCTTGCATCACATTTCTTCTTACATCGTTCACAAAAATACTGATTGGGGCCATCAAGAATCTCGGGCTGAATGAAAGCATGCAGTGCTTCTTCCTAATAATAAAAAGATGTTACCTGATTTTTAAAAAATATTTACTATGTAGGTATAAATCAGAATGATAAATTTACAATGAAATTGTAAACACATACAAATGATTTCAATTAAATCTACAACCAAAATTTGATTGACATAAACTTTGATAGAGACACAGAGTCAGGAAAATATTAAGAGAAACCAACCTTTCAACCCAGCCAAGATTAAACAGTCAAACCACAAATTATTACTAACTATACTTCACTCAGTATTTGATGAATCCAAATTGTCCTTTTTTTTTAATAAACATACCATATAAAATGACATTTACTCCTGTTATCTTGCACATCACATGCAGTTGCGCCTGTTCAATCAACTGCTGTGAAAATGAGCTTATTTTTTAACCCTGCTTCGTCCCCGTCCTCCCAGAATTTTCAGATGTTCTTCTGTATTTCAAGAAGAGTTTTTCCCAACAGATCCCATCCAAGAACTACTGGGGCGGGGGGAGGCAGTAGGAAAAAATTGTTCCTCAGTTCCTCAGTGCCCCCTGCCTGAAGACAGCCTTAGTTCCATTCTACAAAGGGACTTAGGAAACTACATTTGAATATATTACCTCTTTTAAGTGAAAGGTGGGGAAAGGAGGGAGAGAGAGTATTCGAGCTCCACTCAAAGGAGTGAGAATCAGATATGACCATCTCCTATAAAGACAGAGCTAGCTTCCGAGAACAAACCTTATGAAGCGACTGACTGGAATTTTCTCTTCTGGCAGCTGCCTAAAAGGTCTGCCACTAATCCTTAAATCCAGGAGTTTAATGATTTCTACTTTGCTCCTCACTACAGCAAAGAATATTCAAAATGCAACCAAACTGATCATTGATCCTCCCCCTAACATAATTTGCAACAGTGATATTGTACAGAAGTTGTATACACTTGAGAATAAACTTGTTCAAACAAAATTCACTAACATTGAGATGGATTCAGTGAAGAATTTTACCCAGAGATTTTAGAAGTTAAAACCTTTAACCCAGTCACCTTGCAAGCCGAGAGGCTACGGGTTTCTGAACTCCAAATGGAACCCAGAAGTTTTCTGTTCAACTATGGAGGTGAAAACAAATACCACTTGCATATCTAGACATTCAGTTTAAAGCAAAGATCAACAGAAAAAATGCTTTAAAAATCATTATCTCTCACAAAGGAGTGTAGCTTTTCCCTGAAGTTTGCCTAAGTAAGAGGGGGCTTAACTGGGCAAAGTAAACTCACCAATTGTAATGTGGCTGGCACAGAACTTAAGATTACTATCTGAAGCATGTTGTTTGATAAGTCACACTGGAAGGAAATAAAAGATATGCCAAGTTCTTCAAAAAGCCTCCAATTCTTACCTTCTTTTTTCAGATTTTCAGAGAATTCAGGGAAGCAGCATAATAAAACAAATGTTTTACAAAAGGTCTGTTGCTGTTCTAAGAGAAAGGACTTTTTTAAAAGGACTGTATTCCAGGTGACAACTACTCACAAACAAAAACTGTGCCAGACTGAATACTATGACTGTACCTTGAAGGCAGTCATCTCACTTTACCATTTTTGGATCCAGCCAAAAAAGCCTTTGAACAGCCTGAAATCACAGCTTATAGGCAGAGACTATCTAGCCACATGAAAACATTTTAGAGTCTGAATTGAACTACTGTCTACATATTTACTTCCTAAACAATACAGAGGCTGAGCTGCTTTTTACTCAAGGGCAACAAATAGTTAACATTTAGTAACATTATGAACTGAAGTGTGAGGAATCTTACTCTAAAACCTAAGAAAGATAACTAAGCAAGCTATAACCCTGCTTAAAAAGAAAGGGGAAGAAACGGACACTGCATTTTGACTATTCTGTAAACTATTTAAGGAATTAATATTCAGAACTATTTAAATGAAAGCAAAAACATTAATAACCAACATGGAAAACATGAAACAAAAGACATCCCATAATGACCACAGAACTATCTCTTATGAAGCAAATGCCAGTTAAGACAATAAAAATGTATTTTGAGTTGAAGAAAAAAGTTTAATTCATGCATCAGCATGAATATGAATGAATGGGAATATACGAATAATGGAACAAATAATTATGTAATGCTTACGTAGACTCATGTGATGTGCAGTTTAACAAGGAAACACACTATAAATTTTTACATATGGAAAGAAAGCAATGATCCTTCAGAACCCCAAAACCTGAATGAAGTATTATTACATTACTCTTGTGGTTTCGCTGCTTATTACACATAGCAAGCTGTGCTTTGAAAAACCTGATTAGAACTCTTGAGAACTCCACTATTTTTGACCTATATGAATATCCATGCATTTTTCAATCCTTGTATAAGGATTTTTCCTCAGGTTTACTTATGTCCCCTCCAGTTTTCTCATATATAATCTTTACACCATAGTTCTGCTGAGTAGGATGTTTCTTAATTCAATTCCTGTCTAATGCAGTTCACCATTTTCTACTCTGACAGTTTAGTCAGCAAAAACAGTGATAAAGCTTCTACGCTGCACAACCTATCACAAGACATCCCCCATTTTTGTGTAACCCTACTTTTAGAGTAAATGTTACCTTTGAAGTCATCTTTGAAGAGGTAACTGTTATGTAGTCTTAGAGCTACTAAGCATTTCCACCATTCCCAACACACACACACACTTCAAAATATACCATAAATGATCAAACAATAGATTAGTATGACAAAGGCTATTTAAACTTTTTTATAGTTCACAGAATCAAAAGAACAATATAGGCTGAAAGAGACTTCTGGAGATCGTCTGATCCTAACTCCTGGCTCAAAGCATGTCCAACTTAAAGCACATTGCTCAGGGCTTTGTTCAGCCAAGTTGTGAGTATATCCAGTTTTTAATATTCTGATTATGAGATTTGTAACACTTAGCATACTAAAATGCCATAACAAACAGTTCAAACTAATTATTGTCTGGCTAAAGATAGGCACTTTGGACACACTCTTCTCCCCTAAAATGCATTATGATATAGTCAGTAGTTTGACAGGTATCTTACCACAAGCATTTGTATAAAACCTGTGAACAGGAGCAGTAGAACCTCTACGAAAAGTTACACAATAAATAGCAATTAGGCAAAACTGTTCCTGGTAAAACTAGAAATTAATTGCCATCTCAGATTTTCAGAGCTCATCTAGTTTTACCATGTCCAAAGAATACGCTCAACTAAAAATATAAGACCTTGTTGTTACCAGCCTAGCTTAAAAAAGTAAATATTACATCATCCATATTCTAACTGACTTCAACATTTTTCGTTTGGCAATGACACCACCAAGTAAGTTCACAAAGAAGTCCAAATTGATTTCTGCCCGAAAAAAGGTCTACTTCTATGCATACTTACACCGTCAAAAGAAAAGGTAGCATACAAAAGATGGTGAAAACTAACAACACTTAACAAAACAGAACTGTACTTGCTACATCTCCAGGATACTTGTATTATTGCTAGTCTTCTGGTATTACAAAGCAATTTCCACTGTTTTCTAGTAACATAATTTCAGCATGCCAGCTAGTTCCCCATTGCATCCACTCTTCTCTCAGGTGTTCTTCATCTTACAAACTTTTTATGTTTTGCAGTAAAAAAAAAAAAAATCTTTTACGCTTACATCTAGTGCTGTTAAATTCAGGCATCTACACAAGATACCAGTACCTACAAAAATCAGTATGTGAATTGCTGCTCCTGTTTACCTCCCTGAAATAAGCTACACATTTTTATGTCTGTATTTCTACTGACCTCAAGAAAAGACTGATTCAGTTTTTTTTAAACCATGCCCTTGAACAATGCAGATAGTATAAGTACTTTTTCAGAAACCATCTTAAGATACACACTGACAGGATCTCAGTGCCCCAGAGATGCCCTAATGAGTTTGTAGCTATGTAGTCTTACTACATGAATTTGGGGCATGGAGTGGGGAATTGGAAAAAAAATTTCAAAAAGCAAACCTTAAAAACATACTGAAGAATTTCAAAATTACTTTGTATTAGGAAATAAAGAAAGCATAACATTATCCTTCCCAGTTCTTCAATGTTCCCATCTATTTAAGAAGTAATACATATATATTTATAGATAAATGCAACATTTTATATCTACATTTTTTTGGTAGTACACAATGTCGAACAGTGGGATAATACACTTTATGTGGCATTCTACAGATTAACCTTACTTAACGCTCATACATCCATTCTCTCTTATTAGAAAGTAATGGAAAATCACTTACCTCTAACTAGAGTTCTTTGAAGGTAGTATCCTCCTTAGATCCCCTATCTTGGGTTGTGTCGCCTGCTGCAAGTTCCCTCAGGAGCTGACTAGCAAGGTCTAAAAAGTTTTACATTCCCTTCTATAAGCCCTATTAGCGCATGTGTGAAGTTTTTGATCTCTCACTCATACCCTTTTACCTACACCTACTAAATCACCATCATCTATGGATCAATGGAGGATACTACCTTCAGAGAATTCCATTTAGAAACAGGCGATTTTTCCCTTCTCCAAAAGCAAGTATCCTCCATATCTCCCCACTGTTGAAGACTACAAAACTAAAAATTACATCTGCTATAGATAATACAAATGCAGGGAGGAGAATCAACTGAATATAATCAGAATACGAATTAAAAAAGCTCAAAAATTGAATCATCAGTACAAATTGCAACCATGTAACTCTGTAACAAAAATCTTAAAACTATTTTCCTCAATGTAGTAAACCCAGTAAATGCTGATTTACAGGAGAAATATCAAATACTACTAAAAGTAATCTGATATTTAAGCTCTTAATTCTTCAAGCTTTCTGTGTTTTTACAAGTATACAAAGTCTTTTTTTTAGCGTTCTGCTACAGACTTCTCTACTGAAGAAAAAAAATTTCAATTTGAGACACATGTACAATGCATTGTTAAATGCGGAATATAACTACATGAACTGAATCGTGTTCATTACTTTAATAGAGCAGAAAAATCTCATTACTGAATAAAAATTACAACAAAAAAATTTGGTTTAGGGAATATTTCTAGAAATTAGTTTTAAAAGGTGAAAAGGGAAGCCATCTACATAAAACATCAATCTGTATCAATGGAATGGCTGCTCAAAATACAGCTTCAATTAGCTGGATAGTTCTAAAAAAATTTAATGCAATCTTAAAAAGAGTTCAAAGGACTTTAACTTGAATACTTTTAGTGAGATCAATGTTTCTCATCTTTACTACTTCTCAAGACTGGTATTTAAAGTATGAAGTACTTTGAACCTACACTGCAGTTTAACCTAATTCTAAGAATTCTTAACAGAATTACTGTTAAGAATTACAGACTATTAGTGCTTAAAAATATTGCCAGCATACTAAATACAAAAGGAAAAATACTTTATATATAATAAATAATCCTGGTAAGCCAATTACACAACAAGCGTTTGTTTAAAACAACCTTTACTGAAAGACTTGTTTGATTTATTCTTAGTCTTTCTCACAACTTCATCCATGGTACAAGTATTTTAAGCCACAACAGTGGCATGTCACAGTTTGTAATCACTTCTTTTCAGGGGGGTGGAAAAAATAAAACAAAAAACTTCCACAGATTTACTAAGCAATATATATGCTTGCCAACATCAGTAATGCTGGAGCAAAAGTGACCAACAACACTGGTGTACGATACAATTTTTTATTATCATTAAATTGCTTGTTAAAAGCATATGGTATTTGAGAAGTGAACTTTAGAAAGCACAGCAACAACATGGCAATTAAATTAAAAATTCTAAGTCAACGTTCTGTTCTTTCACTAAAATTTTCAACAATGCTATGAAAATTTAGCAGATGTGTCAGTAAAGAGAACAACCCAAATAAAACTTAGTGATCTCATAAAAATATCTTGGGTAAATGCTGAAGATTTTATCAGGAAGAAAATAATTGATTACTGCAGCCCTAAGGCAATAAAGTTCCATTTCCCCTCCCCTTATACATGCACCAGTAGGACTCATTGAAGGGCAAAAGAAAAAACAAAACAAAAAATAAACCAAAAAGCCAAAAAAAAAAAATCTTCTAGAACTTGCTAGCTGGTTCACTGCACAAAGACGAACACCCCAAGATGGAGTATCTAGGATGATACTTACCATGTAACAAATTATACCACTGTCGCATTATGTATTCTATGTGTGTATGGATGCACTATTAGTCAGCATAATAGTACACACCACGCTAGCAAACGCCTGGTTGGAGCCATACGGCCGGATGACCAAAGGAATATCCAGGTAAGTGTCGATTCTCCAGCCTTCATAGCCACATTCTAGACATCTTACATAGTCCTTCAGTTTGCCTTGATACAGCTGATTTATAAGATCGGCCTGAAACAGATATCCAACAGAGCTTTAAACAAATGAAACAGAACATATTTCCTTTCTTTAGTTTTACAAGAAAATGCCTTTTTTAAATTAAATCTTAATTGCATAGCTACACATGTAGAATACCATTCCCCAGCAGGACATCCATCTCGATTTCTTGTTTTCCCCTGCCCCACCACTGCACAGAACACGTATCAAATGAGCACCTCAAATCACATTATATAAGCTTCACAGTATACTTTATGGTCACATCTTAAGAGTGACTACAAAACTACCAACATTGAAGCTTATGTTTTAAAAAACAAGCCTGATCTTGCAGACATTGTTAATAGACTGATACTGAAGTCCTTCCCTGTGTCTCTAGAGGTAGGTGCAGAAAGATAGAGGAAGTATTTGCCAATCTACAAATCTGAAAATTGGCCTACAACAAGTTGGCCACTTAACAGAATGCAGCACATGTTATGAATGTATTCCTGTCTTCCTCCTACATGAGAAGAGCGGGCTTGAGCTGCAAGAGCCCGCAACATCGCCTAACAAATACTGACAGCAAGGAAGCTATCACAGAAGAGGAGTCACACAATCACTTTCTGTGCTTCATATAAAGATTAAGTTTCCAGAGTTCAGAATATTCCACTTTTAATTAAGGGACGAAAAAATAGGCAACACACTCTCAAAAGTCATACATTATAGTAGCTTAAGTATCGCATCAAACAAGAAAACTGGCAACTATTCCAGACTTTCAATAACCTTGTATTTAAAATTCAGTTAACATTTTTCACTATCATCCTTAAAAAACCCAGCAAAACCCCACAACAATACAACACCTGACTGAACGGAAAAAAGTTTTTATATAATTACCTGTTCTGTTTGCTTCCATTTCTGCTCCAAAGCATCAAACATGACTCTACAAAGCTCCTGTACATCATGTTGCTGCCATGCTGTTAGAAATTTAAATTAATCTTAATTAAAACAAGAGATGCTATTAGCCCCAATACTAACTGTAGCCTGAGAATACTTCCTAAAAAGCCACCAATTTGTTTAAGTCTGTACCTGTTATTTACTACATTATTCACTATTGGGCCAGTGTTCAATTCCACAAGCAGCTGCCTCTCAAGTTAAGTTAGAAAAATAAGCAGCCAACTTGCTTGTAATGTTTATGCGTAGACAAGAATTGTGTACATAAGCAAGAATATGTAAAAAATACAGAAATGCTAATATGCACTGTTATAAAATAAACTAGTTCTGACTTATTTCACACTTTGTGCTGATTCTCTAAAACTCATTTTTTTCTCCTTGTAAGGAGTTGGATTTCAGTGTCCTTATCATCATGTGATTACTCCATGGAAAAATCAGCAGGTTATGGGGCAAAATTACACTATACAAGTGTCAAAAAGACAAATACAGTGTTTGATTTTATTGAATTATCCATACTATTTTCTACTTAAGTGGAACATGTGCATTTGACATTTGTTATTCAAAACAGATGCAAGTTTCTCATAAGGAGCTATTTCTTTAGAAACAATTAACAACTGTAATGATAGCTTAATTACAAAAATATAATGCTTTTTACTTTAACAGCCTAAAACTCACAGACATAATTTCTTTAAAAATCAAACAAAGTATCCATTTAGGCTATTTTGTTTCCATTGAAACAAAGTGGATTCTAATAATTGTTTTTCATTATTCCAGTATTTTTCCCCCATCGACAGCAGTTTAGGCCCCCAACAGGCAGCTGCTGAAGCAAATCACACAAGCTTAATAGCTGCATATTACCCTCACTACTATCCCATCCAAAACTCCGTGTAACATCTGTTGTTTCAATTGCTCTTTTTTTGCTGGTCTGCAGTAAAACAAACAGTCTTTGAAGCTGGTAGGGGATACTCGTCACAGGATCCTCTTCAGATTCTTCAAATTCCCATCTATTCACAACACAAGATATTTGACAATTAAAAATGCTTTGAAAACATTACTCAAAAGGCATTTAAAACAGCATTTATTACATTTCAAGAGGTCTGCCAGATTACAGAGGTTAACTGAAGCTCTGTTTCTTGGGAAAAGTCAAATGAAATTGCTTTCCATTTCTGCAGTAAATAACAATACTATTCTTTAAATGTACAAATCTAACACAAACGAATGAAATAATTTTGAAGCCATTCACCGCACAAATACAGACATGAACTGCACTTAGTATCAAACTTGAAATTAAGTTTGATGTTTTCAAGATGGGGCAAATTCTTTAAAAAGCTTGCCCATGCCACAACCAATAACATATCTTAGTATTTTACTAAAAATCTGAAGCTTTTAAGCAGATATAATTTATGATAGTCTATCCAGCAGATATAATTTATAATAGTCTATCCAGCTTGACTTCAGGTATGCTCTTCCTGGTATCCAAACAAGGAAATTTTGACAGGAGGAATTCAAAAGGTTCTCCTTCCAATATATACCTGCACAAATTTAAGAACAGATTTTGATTATATATACTCACCTGTATAATGCATTTCTAAATTCAGGAGTCATGAAAAGTGTTTGTAGAAGGCTATTCAAGTAGCAAGTCATTGCTTGATTTACTAGCCCCACATAACCTAAAAATAGAAGAATGAGATGGAAATAATGCAAAAAGATGGGAAATCACTTTAAGAGTTAAAACATTTGACAAGAAAACAATTCTGTGATAATGTCTATTTAAGACCTCCATCCATCTGTTGTCATTTATTGTTATTTACACTATAAAATTGAGGGAATATTACATTTGCTTATTTTTGAAAGCAATAGAAAGTAATAGTTTACCCAACAGAAATAATTTCCCTGAATGACACAAAGCTATTTTAGTGATAATTCATTGTTTCACAATAATAACCAGTATTTAATATTGAATACTGCACCAATGGGGACATAGGTAACTGTAAATATTTTAATAGTAGATTTAAATAACTTACAGAAGAAACTAGAATTTTTCAAGAAACAATTGTGTACTAGCTTACTTATTGCCTGATGTCAACTAAAAATATCCTAGTTATAATGTAAATATAATTTGCACTGGTTCGTACTATCATCTCAAAACTACAAATAAAAAAAAAAAAACTCTAAAGTGCCCACGCACATGTATCTTCTAAACCTTCTCCTACAATAACCAGTTAAAACAGCTACTAAAAATCAGTGTCATTTTTATTAGCTGAAAATGGAATTATTTACTTATATTCATCTTAGTGTAATTTTTTCTCCAAAATATACAATATTAGCAACAGTTGATAAGTAAGCAGCATATACTGAAGC
Organism: Gavia stellata; assembly: GCF_030936135.1. Classification (NCBI taxonomy): domain Eukaryota; kingdom Metazoa; phylum Chordata; class Aves; order Gaviiformes; family Gaviidae; genus Gavia; species Gavia stellata. The sequence goes on from NC_082610.1 coordinate 11,710,821, forward strand.
ATAGTGTAATAAAGAAATTAAATATGCCTATTTATACTCTGAAGCTCTTAGTAAGTATTGAAAAAAAAACCCATCTCAGTTCCATACTAGTAATTAAAAGGCAGCTAGTCCATGCAAAACACAGACATTTTCTGTGAAGAGACTGAGTTAGAACACGTGTATTTTATTTATTACTCTACTCTATACAGATCATCTTTTCACAATTATATTAAATGAAAAAAGGTATGTGGCAGACAAACTTTCTTATCCCTCAAGAAAATCTGAACACGCATGAATTGGTGTAATATGAATGTCGTCTTTGTGTCTGCTCAACAAATTTAGTATGAGGAGTTTCTTTCATTACTGAGCTGTAACTTGCTGTCTCCTCCTGCTCCCTGCGCAGCAAAGGCACCCAGCCAGCCTCCCAGGATCTGCCCTGGCACTTGTCTGTGAGGCAGAGCTGTGCTTCCCTTCCAGAAGGAGTCTCTGCTTGCTGGTGGGGAGCCAGGCAGCGGAGGATGAACCTCTTGGGGAATCATGGTGCAGGCAGAGAAACTGCAACCAGGGGCTACAGGAGGAAGACTTCAGTTAACACACAGTGCAGAGATTTGGCAGCAGTCCTATAACAGAGTATCAGGTATTCATTAAGCTGTGAGTGAACACGCAGCTAAAGGTGAATACTTTCTGGTAATACAATCCTGACTACTCAACTACGGACACAGCAGCCATCCAAAGGGACCTTGACAGGCTTGAGATGTGGGCCCATGTGAACCTCATTAATTTCAACACAGCCAAGTGCAAGGTCCTGCACATGGGTTGAGGCAATCCCAAGCAGCCCTGAGAAGGACTTGGGTTTGTTGGTTGACAAGAAGCTCAACATGAGCTGGCAATGTGTGCTTGCAGCCGAGAAAGCCAACCGTACCCTGGATTGCATCAAAAGAAGTGTGACCAGCAGGTCAAGGGAGGTTGATTCTCCTCCTCTACTCTGCTCTCATGAGACCCACCTGTAGTATTGCATTCAGCTCTGGGGCCCCCAACATAAGAAGGATATGGACCTGTTGGAGTGGGTCCAGAGGAGGGCCACGAAGATGATCAGAGGGCTGGAGCACCTCTCCTATGAGGACAGGCTGAGAGAGTTGGGGTTGTTGAGCCTGGAGAAGAGAAGGCTCTGGGGAGACCTTATAGCAGCCTTCCAGTACTTAATGGGGGCCTCTCTTCATCAGGGAGTGTAGTGATAGGACAAGGGGTAATGTCTTTAAACTGAAAGAGGGTAGATTTAGATTAGATACTAGGAAGAAATTCTTCACCATGAGGGTGATGAGGCACTGGAACAGGTTGCCCAGAGAAGCTGTGGATGCCCCAACCCTGGAAGTGTTCAAGGCCAGGCTGGACGGGGCTTTAAGCAACGTGATCTAGTTGGCATGGCAGGGGGGGTTGGAACTAGATGATCTTTAAGGTCCTTTCCAACCCAAACCATTCTATGATGATGCTATGATTAATACTGAAAAGGAGGGCCCCTGACAGAGAGTTTGAATTGCACTGTCACGAGTAAGAAAAGGATGATATACAGCTCTTCTGTTCCCAGAGTGATATGAAAATATTGTAGAAATCATGACTGAAAATGTAGTAGTGATGTGGGGGTTTTTTTAAATAGATTGCAATTTATTTCAAAAACCTTGATGTGCTGCTACTTGAAAATATGCTAAAACAATTATGAATTAGCATTGCCTTTACAAAAGAGAACACTATACCTGTCTCCGATTTGCTCAGGACTGATGAATAAGAGTAGTTTTGACTGACATATTCATTGGTACAGCCAACAGAGCCTTCTCTTGGAAGAGGGCCTATAAATCTGTCCTGTGCACTGTCATCTGTTGTACCTGACTCCTCCTAAAAACAAAAATACACTGATTATATGCAAAAATTAGACTTCTTTCTCTCGTGGCTAAGAAACAATTTTGTTAGCGTATCACACAAATTTTACAAAATTGCAGATATACAGTTGCTTGAGTAACTTTAATTCTGCCCTCCGAATTCTCAACTGCTTGAGAAATCATTCTTGGCATTAGTGGAAGCAAATGCCCTTTAGAATACTCTATAATCAAATACACTACCATAATGCACACAACATGCAAGCTTGCAATTTAGCATTTCCTATGTCTCAAGTTTTCTGCACTGAAATACAGAATGATACTTTTTCTTTTCCCCAGGTATAAAAATCACAATTCAATATTCTTTCAGAACCACCCTCAAATTCTGACCTTGTGCACAATTATTTAAACATGGGGGGGGGGGTGTTCCCCCTTTTCAGATGATTAAGTTCACAGCAAAGGCTAAGTAGGCCAGCATTATGCTGATATGAGAGATGAGTAGTAATCTTAATATACCACTAGTCTATCCAATCCTGATTTAAATAAACTGCAGCTGTGTTTATCTTTCACTGCATCACATATTTGAGAAATAGGAAATTTCAAGTATTTTCTAATGGCAGACAGTTGCTTCTAGCAACACTGACAACTCTTCTTTTTTATATATAGGTGTTTTTTTTTTCTTAAAGGTAAGTTTGGAAGTAGGTAACTGCTGTTGATACAGGACTGCCATTTCTGAGAATTCTGTCAGAGTGGCCTAATATTGCTTTCAAACACCCAGAGGAAAAGGATTAGCTATATTATTAAACCTGTATTGTTAAGACTTATCTCTAAATATGTCAAAGATTAATTAATTATATACCCTCAGGAAATTACTCACAGCAAAGCATTACAAAAATATTTGACAAGCATGAATAAAGATTACAGCAAATCATTACTAATGGAATAGCTCCTACTCAGGAGAAACCTAGCAGTGTAAAATAGTAGTCTAAAGGTCTGTTGAGAAGGTTCCTGAAGAAGCTTATTGTATGAAATATACAACCCAATTTTATTTCATTTTCTGATCTCACAAGAGCAATATACAGAACATTTATCTCTCTATCTCTTTACCCCCAACACTATAATTTATGTAGCTGAGCAAAATTTTACTTACCGGCATTATATGAGGCTGCTCACCATCTTTGTCTGTCAAATGGAGAAAGTTCTTCTTCCCTGGCTCAAAACCAGCATCAAGAATAGTTTTGTCACTGTTCTGATCTATTGGAGTCTGAAAAAAAAAAAACCAAACCAAAACAGAACTTTTTTTTTTTTAAGTTCTATACACAATTAACAGATTCCGTCCAACTACATTGCTTGAAGTAGCTTCTGACACACTAAGATGAAAATAAAATAAATAATTATCCAGTATAAACAAAGCATACTCATCATTAAAGTGAAAGAACTTGCGAACACTTTAAGAAACAGTGTAAATTAAGTATTACATTACAGTTTAATACTTAGAAGTTGGTTAATCTATTCAGGAGTCAAGACACTGGTCTACAAGTTTCTTGCAGAACACCAAACCATCTAGTGTCTTATATAGCTTGCATACACTTTTTTTTTAAAAAGAAAAAAAAAAAATGAAGTTCAGCAAGTATAAACATGACCAGAAATAAACTAACATCTATTTCTTAAGGAATCTTAGGCAGTTTTCTAGGTGCATCTATATAAAACATATTAACTAAAACCAACACCAATTTACAATAAAGCACAAAAGTGATATTAATAATATTTTTTTGTATTATAAATTCAAATAGGTATAAGAAACATGGAAAGTCACTATACAGCATGCTTCTGTTGAGAAGAAAATATTTCTCAAACGAGACCACAGGAAACAGAGAAGATTATTTATCATGGGTATTATTATTAAAAATACATACTGGTAATAAAAACTAGCATTACATCTGAATGATCAAATTAGTTTCTTCTACTTAATGATTAAATACATATATCAATTAAGAGCACATTTTGAGACTAAAATGTACATATAATACAAAATAAAATTCAGCCAAAGCAATAGTGGTGGCAGTCTGCTGTGGTGCACCTACTACCTATTTTTACAGGAATTAAATGAGAACACATTTTTACATGAACTAAATGAGCGCTACGCAACACAGTGCTTTTCTATAATGTGAAGATTTAAAAGTTTGCTATCAAGAAGAAATAAAAAGCACTTTTGCCATACCGTATCAGTTACATTATCTCCATTTCCCCACACTAAATCAAAAGTTCCATTTACGTAGCCCACTTTTGAAGCCACATCTTCAAACAGCCTTTTAAGTGGTGTAGAAGCTGGCAAGTTCAAGGTAACACGCTCATTCACTGTCTTGGAATTTGTGGTATCTTGTATTATACACAGCACCCTGGGTTCCTCAGCAGCACTTTCCACCTGAAATGACAGCAGGCAACAATTCATGAGTAAAGCTAAGAACATTTTGGAGTTTAATTGAAAAATCAAAACAAAACTTCACCAGTAAAACGTGGTATACTTTTACAACCTAAGGATCCTAAAACTGGCCATTATTTTTGAAAGCAGGCATAAGAAAATTAAGAACCTTCCAGTTTCGGAAAACCTATGTAAAAACAAGCTCCGTTTTTATAGAACAAGAAGGAATTTGGATGGGTGGATCACTGTGTAGAGAGATAAACTGCTCAAGTTCCACACAGAATTTCAGCCAGCAAGCAGATAGAAGACTGCTTCAAATCAGGAACAGACTTTCAAATCACCACTTCCAGCTCATATTTTGCTTTGACATGATCATAAATCCCGCTGAGGTAGAAGTATACCTTTTGGATTTTTATGAATGCAACCCAGATCTGCAAGCTTCCAAGTAGTCTTGGAAGCTGACCATTAAACAAAAAGTTTTGTAATCAAACCACCAACTTTCTTCTACTGCTGTGTGAGTCACAGGAGAATTTCTTCTGCGTGAACACAGTAAGAAAATTCACATTGCCAAACGACTACTAAACAAAGTAAAGAGATTTTAAACAGCAACTTCAATATATCTGAAACCAGAAAAGTAACAATCTTGAATGAAGGTGGCAATGGAATAGTGATGAAATTTTACAGACCCAGGTAAGCCAAGAAAATGGTACTTTTCCCAACACTTTCCAACACTGAAAACCCAGGAAGTCAAAGATCTAAGCACAATCAATTAATTCTCTCAATTATCCAAAGTTGTAGAGCAATCAGAAGTAACTAATATGTAAATACAGGTCACACAAGAAAGCATCAGATCAGTAAATGGAATAATGAGTCCCCCAGGACCTAGCCTTTGCAACTTGTAACACACAGAAAGCATTAGTAAAGCATGTCAGAGCACCCAAATCTCAGTCCATGGCTAAAGGGCACATCGTCTAAAAAGGCAAAAAGATACATTAATAAATAGCAAGAACTGTGTTCATGCTAAAACTGTCGGCCATGTCATAAGCATCTTCTAGAGAATAAAGAACTACAAAGAAGATCTAAACAACTTCAGCACCCTTTGTATTTCTACACAACCAGCCTCAAAACACAGATGACCACCACCAAAGTGGTATAGTCCCTTATGAGAGCACTTACATCACCAAACCTTTTAAAAAGGAACAGAAACATTTTAGCTGATGCTGCATCCCTTCATTTTACAAAATTTCAAAATCAGCTGACAGTCTTCATGCAACTATAAAATAAAATGTTAGCTGACTGCAGTGTCTATTCAAATCATCATCAGAAAAAAAGTTGTCAGAAAAGGGCAAATAAAACCACAGACCCCCCCATCTGCATTACGTTCCTTTGCTTTAGACTGTGATTTTTCTTAAGACTTTAAAGTCCAATTTCTCTAAGTTTATCAAATGTAATGTCCTGTGTGGAAATTTTCATTAACTGAATGCTCAAAAAGATGCAAGGCACCATTTCCAGCAAATCTGCAACACTTCACCTTCGTACATTTAATCTTTACTGGAGAATTTTAGGTTTATGAACTGCTTTCCACGAAGACATAGAAAACTGTTCCTGAAACATTAATCACACGTTAAGAAGCAAACACTATTTAGAAGCAATTTTGACATATTATATCCTCACTTTCATCCACAGCACCCACAGAGACACACAGGGCTGTACCTGAGTAGACTAAAATTAAATTTCACTAGTGATTACATCTCCTGGGTTCCTTCCTTTAAGTTTCCCAGGACAGCTTCATTCTTCAATTTTTTTGTGACTAAACAACAAGCACACAATTTATCTTTCATTGTGTGGTTACAAAAGAGAAGAGGAAGCTTGTGGCCCAGTTCAGTGGTCTAGTTTCTTGATTTTTCTAGAGAAGATGAGCAGCAGCTAAAACCCAATAAACTCATAATATCAACCTACACTTATGACCCAGATTCCCCAGCAATCATAGAGGCTTGCTCTGGGTGGAAGCCCACCCTCCTCTACAGAACAGCGCAGAGAGGTTAAGAGGCATTTGCTACTATTCATACAGCTTCATCTAGGAAAATGTAAGTTGACTCAGATTGAATGATTCCCACTGATCCTACAACTTGACCGACTACTGTGTGTGAGCATGTCAGGAATAGAAGTTCTCCACTGGAGAGTCAATTCCTTGTTGTCCTACTGCCTTTACATAACCAACACCTTAACTCCCCTCCTCTCTGCAGAAGATGCCTATAAATTCAACTCCTCCTACTCACACTTTCTCCGCTGCCTTTGATAGTGAATCCATTGTGACTTATATTGGAATTGCTACTGAAAACAATTAGACACACAGTATCTGATGGATGGAAATAACATTAGGTGAACAAATTATAGAAGATTACAGAAGATTTGCTGCTTGGGTTGCTGGGTGTTCCTTGTCAGACAAATCCTCTCTTCCTTGTTCACAGATGTAATTCTGACAGACTGAACTGGTTTAACTCAGGGTTAGTACAGCAAAGGGTATTAAGCCATCATTCACACACTGCCACTGCTTCAAGTTGTTCATAGTAAATAGATAAAGCAAAAATATCCTCAGTCCAACTCTATTAATGGCAAGCATTCCCATAGATCATCTGAACTATCAGACAATGCTAACATCTTCTTTGTGGTACTTTACTATAAAAATAGTGTAAAAGGCAATACTGGCCAGTGATAGGCCTCTAGGCTATTTTGACCGGCTGTTATCAAACTGAGTCCAAAGTAAACAGAAAACTTAATTTTAATCATTATATAATCTGATACATTATGACAGCTACACAATAAAAACTTTTTAATAAAAAGCTACTGAGGGCCAAAAACCCACACATCAGTGTAAAAACATATAAACATATACTCAGTTTGAAGCTTCTACTGTTAAGAATGCATTTAATTCATACATAATCTTTGTATTCAAGAACATGCACAAAAAATTCAATAGCTCATGCTCATGTTAAGAAATAAACAAAAGCTACAGCATCATGCTGTTACTATGTATCTTGGTTATCATTTTATAAAGTTGATTTCATCTGTCTACCTGTGAAAATCTCTTCTTCATTTCAGCAAAGATACTTTGTCTGCAACTCCAAAACATATCCTATAGTATATAAAAACAAAATTAGTAAGTCATAATCCTTTAAAATAGTAAATTGACTTTTTTTTGCATAAAGTCAGTTTTATAGTATAAGTAAAATATTATTACTGAGTTCCAAACCACCATTCACAGAGTAACTTTAAAAGGAATAGCCTCCAAATATTGTAACAAGTTCCCTATTAACATGAAGTTCAGTGCACACTATTGTAACTTTTAGATTACCATAGGAGCAGTGTTACATAAAATGTTAGTTAAGTTGTAATACATGACAGACTGCATTTCATAAAGTAAAAAAAAGAAGCTTGTGGATAAGAAAACGTAAACAACAATTCAAGATATAAATTCATACTAACAAATTCCTTCATTATATTAAAAAAGCCCTCCAGGCGCAGGTAAACATTTCACCTCAAACGGCTCAAGCGCAAGATTAGCATGTAACACTGTAATTCAGCTTATTAATGCATTTATAAATCATGAAGCTATCTAGTTTCATATGAAACTGTTCCTTCATGCCTGAATTATTTTCTGTAGGAAAGTTTTTATTATCACAAACCCATGTTGAAGTATGCACCTGAAGGTAATAAAGAGATGAAGTTACTGACTTTTCTTATTCCTACCACTCTTAAAGAAAGCCTGCCTTAGTATCTCTGTTGTACCATCAAAAATGCAACAATAAACACTACCTGTACAAAACTGTTCTCTGACTATGGACAAACATCAAATTAACTAGTTTCTGAATCTGAAGCATTGCACTTTGTGTTTTTCCAGAATGGAAAAACAGGAAGTGAGAGTGAAGATGCTAATTACATCATTGCTCTTTTCCAAATTTCTTCAACTGCGCCCTCAGTCAAGATTATCAAAACATAAAATACTGACATAATCTTTACTGACGTGCCCTATTTGCCCCACCAAATGACCTACAAAAATAGTCCAAATTAGACCACTGCATTTAACTTCTCAGCAGGGTGACACATAAGGCAAGATTTCTTTCCTTGCATACAGAGAACTGAAGTTTCAGTTTTGAAGTTTTAATAATCCAGGATTAACAACTGTATCCAGCAATCGTTTTCCTTACACACGAGTTTGTAATTTCAGATTTAACAGAAGTTTTAAAAATTAAAAAAACAACAAAAAAAAAACCCAGAAAACAAACACCACCACAATTTATATTTTTTGTTGCTTACTAGTTTTACCTGCTCTCAACTGAAAGTTACATACATTTTGCTAATGTGACTTAAAAGTTAATAGAGTGCCGAAAGCATAATTTTGAAACTGCTGATTTATAATATTATGATAGTCATCAAGTATATTGCCCTGTGCCGCAGACTTAAGCCTTCCAATTTTTCTCCTAATTGGTGTCTCCAAAGAGCCCGAATGCCTTCTTTCCAGAGACAGGAAAGTTAAGTCCAGTATACACAGGGGCAGGTGTAATTTTCTAGTGTGCTATTTTACTTGGTGCATGCAGTGAAGGGTAGAAGGGGAGGACAGGCTCCAGGTATCATCTCTGAACTGGACAGAAATACCTACAGGTTGCTTCTTTTCTAAGAATGCTCTTATGCTGGGTTCTCAGCTCTTGATTTCTCAGTAAAGAACTGCTGGAAGATTTTCAAGTTATTTCACTCTAAACAAATTCTGAATGGCAAAAGTTGATTTTCAGTATTCCACATAACATATCAAACAAACAAAATTTACAAATTATACTGTTTATATGATTTTTCAGGAATTTTAGAAGTAACTAAGAGCCTTCAGCTGTTCCAACAAGACAAATCACAAAATCACACAGATGTGTCAATCTTTCAAATGCAGCATTCCTACTTTCCAATTGAAGTGTTCACTCTACCACTCCCTGAATATACGTTATAATAACCACTAGTTCAATTCTACATTTTACAGAAAAGCTCCTTTCACCATGGAAATGTATGCTTTAAAGTACAATTAAGAGAACAAAGATCATACTATACACAAAGTTGCCTAAATTTCACCCTGATAAAAATGACTCTGGAATTCACCAAAGCAATTATTTATTACACCTCACAAAATAGATGAGCATATTAACTACATAGTTCAAGGGTTTCAAACTAACATACACATGGTATTCACAGGTACATACAAAAACATCCTACTGCCTTTTCCTCAGAAGAGATACGAGCAACTACTCAGGTAGCAAGCACATCTATTCGGTACTTGTCAGAAGTCCTCAAAGCTAGATGTTGCTACTTTGCCATACCGTGACATAGCATGCACACCACCAGTAGCTTAGTAAAATAAGTTGCAGACCCTCAACTCCATAAGCATCTAAAAAAAGGCAAACGCAGACTGCTACTTAAGGCTACAATTTAGGAAACAATCCTATGATTATTTTACCACAGAAGTCTTCTCAAGCTAATATTTTAGTCAATAAATATTTGTAATTGTACTTTCAAATGTAAATCTTTTAATAATATTGGAACACTGACACTTTCATCCCAAGTCACTCCATCTTTTACATTCCTCCATTTCTAGCAAGGAGATGACGCTCCCAAACCTGCATGTGGAAGATTTCTGAGTATGTATTAGACCAGACTTGCAAAAGACTCATTATAGTACAAACATGCAATCAACACACAGGTCTGACATGGGTGGACGTTCCAGAGCACCATTCTACATAAGCATTCACCCCATGTACCTTTCTAAAAAATATTTAATCTTTTTTTACATGAAAGATCTGCATCTGTAAGTTGCAGACCATAAAGCATATTGTAGCCCTGAAGTAATTCAAGCTGTAATTCTGTACATACTAACAAATGAAGGATTGTTATTAGTGCCATCTGCAAGACTGAGACATTAGCTTTGATCATATAGGTTCTGTATTTATTGAAAATAGAGGAACAAAAAAAATTAGTGTTACTAGATCTGTCAAAACAATATTCAAATGCAAAAGTGTAGTGGTTTTAACATTGCATTTAGATGTGGTTTGCTATTTTTCAGCTTTGAACCACTGAGTTCATTAAAATTCTATAGCAGCATTTTACTAACCTTATGAGGACAAACCAATACAAACATATTTTATTTTTCAAATGACAGAAGATTCTCCCAAGATTTTAACTCCTGCTTCAGTTCTTTTATAAAATTATTTTCAGAGCTTGAAACCTAAAGCTAAGCTCAAACTTCATGTAGATTCTACCCAATGTTTCCAAATTCCAGTATTTCCAACAGGCAAAAATACTGACAGCATGAATCAGTAAGTAAAATCACAAGTTTCAGGTCAAGAGTTTAAATAACAGATGTGTGAAGTTTGACTGCCAAGTGAAGTTAATGGCCTATTGAGACTTAAAATGATCACCAGTAGAGAAGTTCCTACATGTCCACACCCTATAAATAATTCTCACAAACAACTGCAATACAGAGAAAAGACAGAGAGATCAGTAGCAAGTGGCAATGGCAGACATGATGCTTAAATTCACAAAATGACTTGGCTGATTAAGCCTAAGACAGCAATTCTCAAACAGAATCCCAGAATCACTAAGGTTGGAAAAGACCTGTAAGATCATCAAGTCCAACCATCAACTAACACCACCGTGCCCATTAAACCATGTCCCACAATGCCTCGTCCACACGTTCCTTCACGTAGCTTCAGCAACTTAAGACTACCATATGAAATGCACACAAGTGACTACTGCCTATCACATTACTGCTGGTCAAACTTTGGGGTGTACATTCCATGTTTGTGTAACTGATTGAGTGCGCATTTCCAGCAATTACAAGTATAAAGTGAAATTTGGTAGCTTCAATCACAAAAAAGTTGTCTGCACTTGTAGCTTTTACTTCTAAAGTATCATTGCATAGAAACATTCAGACATTAATTACAGTTCAACTGAACAGAAGTTTGTATCAACTCTCTTTCTCAGCGATGACAAATCGCTATCAAAGCAGCTCCTTGAGCAACCACAACCATATTTCAGGCATTCCTTCACCTATTCCAAGAGGTCCAACCCATTAAACACCACACTGGATACATGCTGACAGCACTGCATTCTACACAAAATATGAAGGCCAAAGACCTTTTAAATATACAGCAAGTAAGGGGAGAATAATCAGAGAGTGCTAGGTTACCATCTCCATTCTCAAAACTCTCTTTACCCTGTGCATTTTGAACTACGGACTTCAGAGTCCTTACAGCCCACAACTCCCTTCTCCCCCCAACCCCACTAGTCACGTTCCATGATTTTTCCCAGCCCAACAAAGCTCTTTTTACAGAGGCCAGCTTCCCTGATGCAGCCAGGTAAGCAGGTCACTCCCCTGGGAAGTAAACAGGGTGTGATAAAGGTCCTCGGAACAAGCAAAGCATTGAGCAGGTGATCTCCATCGCTTTGGACACTGCTGTAGTTAGTCATATACTGAAGATAAGAGAAATCAGACTCACATTTGTCTTTATTTTAGAGGAAAGAAGCAACTTCTTACAGCTTACTAGACTAATTCTGTCAGAGCATTGTGAGTTGTTACTCAACACAGGTGCCTCACTGCAGCCTACTTTGAGTTAATGAGGGAACAGTGCACTTAGAATTCTGCTACAAATGCCTGAACCAAAACATACTTTGCAAAGAAGTATTTTACAGTACACTTGTGGCAAACTGAATACACTTTTTTTAAACAGATCCCAGGAGGCCTCAATAAACAGAATCATTTTGAGCTGTTAACTTGATATATCTTGTGTTGGAACGCTTCCTGAGACAAAATAATTCTGAACAAGCTTTAGACACAATCATTTAATTTTTGATCTGACTTTGTGGTATCAGGTTTGTGCGTACCTAAATAACATACTTTATCCTCAAGTTCTTCATTATACTTGGGAGAGACTTCAGGCAAAATCCAACAACTGTGCTTTGAAGCTAGTGGAATTAAACAGAGGTTTTCTGTCCCCTTACTAGTGAGGAAAAAATACTTCACACCAAGCCTACAATACCATCCACATTCAAGAATATTTACCCTGACTCTGACCACTTTCCTAATTATTGAACCTTTGCTCCCTCCCTTTTTTTTCCCCCAAGATGGGATATCAAGGATTCACAAGACTTAAGAAAGCCTTTTCAGTCTACCCTCTTGACTAGGAACAAGACTGGAAAATAGGAAGGAAAACTACCAAAAGGGTGTGTACTGGGCCACGCTGGGGTAGAGGTAACTTTCTTCATAGAAGCTGCTAAGGTGCTGTGTTCTAGATTTGTGACTGAAAAAATGCTGATAACACAATAATGTTTTAACTCTCTCTAAACAGTGTTTGCACAATGTCAAGGCCTTCTCCGATTCTTACCCTGCCCTCCCCAGTGAACAGACCGGGAGGTGTGCAAGAGGCTGGGAGAGGACATGACCAGGCAGGTGACCCTAACTAACCAGAGAGATATTTCATGCCATATAATGCCACGCTCAGCAACAAAAGGGAAAAGAGGAGGTTTAGTTAGGTTCCATCTTTGCTTGGGAATTGGCTGGGTATCGATCTACCTGTAGGACATGGTATGGTGAGTGACGACCTTTGCGTCCCTTGCTTTGCTTTTTTTCTCTATTCTTCCACTTCGCCTTCACTTACTAAACGATTTTATCTTGACCCCCAAGTCGTCTTGCTTTTACTCATCCTTTCCTCTTTGTCTGTCCCACTGGGGATGGGAAGTGAGCAAGCGGCTGCATGCTGCTTAGCTGCCTACCAGGGCTAACACACAAAAGGGTGATTTAAAAAAATCCTCTTGAAAGTGATATCAATATTGTTTTGATTTCGTATAACTGAAATGTGGCTTTACTTTTTGTTTGTGTTTTTATCCTCACTGCTTATCAACTTTTAATAGCCATTCACCTCTGTTGGATCACAAAGCTTTCAAACAACTTCCCCATCCCCACAATTACAGTTAGAGAGGCGTCAAAAACAGTGCAAGGAAAGGAGAGTCAATAAAAATTGACAAAATATTTCTGAAAATTGTCAAGAGTAAAAATCTGAGAGACAAAAAAACCCAAAACCATACAAACTAGCTCAATTGTGTCTCCCATTACACAGCCTGAATTCCAATTTCAACCTTGCAAACCCTAATCTATTTCAGTTCACACAAACTGCTTCACTGTTTCACTTAAACACATTTGCAGCATTATGTCCTTGGCTCTACTGTTTCCCTCTACTTCAATCTATGGCATTTAGGTATGCTTTCCTCTCATAGTATTTGATATACTATGTTTTGGATTATTTGTAATATTTGTTTCTCTTGTTTTGTATTATAATGTATTTGATATATATATTAAAAAATAATTGATACCCTTACACAATAATATGAACATACCCATCTATTTTGGAAACTCAACATGTAAGACTGATGAATTTACAGGGCACTAATAACACTTCATACATACACGGTATCCTAAAAAATTCGAACACAGCAATGCTTCAGTTATACAAGCAGTTAAAAGTGTGAATAGCTGCAACTGCTGCCAGAAGAACAGTCTTGCTCCCACCGGCTTATTTCCACCCTCATGCTGTCCCCTTTCTTGTGCTGGTACAAATGGTCATGCAGCTACATGTTGAGCAGGCTCAGATAGCTAATCCTTCTTAAAATTGACCATTTCTGCTTGGTTTTTCAGTGGGTTAGCTTTAACCTCAGTCAGCCCTCTAGCTTCTCAATGGCATCCTTAACTATCCTGGAAAAGGACCTAGTCATATAATGGTACCAGCAGAGTGGTAGTAGTATTTTAAATGCATGTATTATATGTAGTACTTAAATTACTAAATACCAACACCACCTGGACATACTGCAACTTTCTTTGGTGTCGTGAAAGATTAAAGTGACACTCTCCATCTTTAGCTATGAGTCTCTGTAAATGTCAGTGCTCACAGGACAACAGGAGTAACTCCCCCTTCTATCTTGAATGGCCTAGAAGAGCAAAAAGTGTCATTACTGCAGCAGTTCTATTGCTTTTGCCTTAACCCCATGCTCACCCTGTTTTCCAGCCTGCTGTAGATACAGGATAATTGCTGAAGATCACGGAAGAAGGCTGGGGCCATGCTGAGACTAATGGCCCTGGCTAAGTGAACCCTAAGAATGCTTTCCTATGGCGGATGACCTGATGCAGAAAGGAGGAGAAGAGGTACAAAATAAAATTCTGTAGCAGGGCCTCTGTGTTCTTTTTCCTTCTGGAAAAAGGGGTACATGTTTTACCCTCTTCTCCGCCTCATGTAGCTCATGGATTCACTTGTTGTTTTCAAAGACCGCCTCCTCAGAAATGCTTCTCTAATAACAAAATTTTAATTTAAAAAAATTAACATAAGTGTTTGCCACTTCACTGAAACAGAGTTGCATGCCAGCTGTTAACTGTCACTCTTGCAAAATGCATATGGACAAATTATTTTTGTAATACATACACATTTCAAAGTCTAACACTTCCAACTTTCTAAACATGTCCAAAAGTAACACTATGCCTCAGAAATAAAGATTGTTATGAGGCTAGCATTTACCTTTGAGAATTTGTTCTTATTACTGTGGATTACTGGGTCATTTTAAAAAAGCATTTATAAAAGAATAGAAGTGACAACCAGAAAAAGTTGGTATGGGGCCAGAGATAAAAGTACATGTATCCAGGGCGTTCAGAAGACTTTAGAAAAGGATATGGCAAAGGGGACATGTGTCTGGTGCCAGCTGAACTAGATATCAAAACATTTAGTTTCCAGTTTTACAGAGGCTATTTTCCATCTAAGTTCTGTATTTTAAAAAACTTTAAATATATCTGTCTTAAGAACGTCTTGAAGAACCAGTCTTCTTACGCTTATCTCCTAATGGTCTTTTAAATATGGTAAATTAAGGTAATTCAAGATTAATTACTTCCCTTAAAAAATCAAACGTAGCAACTGTCAATAATGAAAGAGTACAAATATTTCCTGGTCATGCCTACAGATCACACAAGAACTCTAACAAAGTTTCCTGTTATTAAATTAAGGAAATTAAGGGGTAACAAAGAATACATTCACAGTAGTAACAGACTGAGTTTTAAAATCTACATAGTTTTCTCTTAACCACTAGACATTGAGTATTTCACTCTCTTATTCTTAAAGGTTGTAATTTCAGCTGATCATATTTTCTTTCACCCTATAACCCTGAATTGTTTAATTTCCAAGGGTTTTTGTAACCAGACTAAAATAATTGTGAGAATTAAATGTAAATGAAGTTCTACGTATTTGCAGACTATCTGCCAGCCTCTATATGCTCATTACAGTACAAACTTTACATTCAGATCTGAAACAGCCTCATCTTTATATGGCTTCCTTCTGTTTGCATCTTCTCTCCACCTTCTTAATCACCATGCTTCTTGTTTTTCCTTCAAAAAAAATCTGAAAAAAGGAGATGCAAGAACATCACGAGATACTTATTAGACTTTTATGTATTAACCTATAATCACATAATTTATTTCCCGTGGAGAGTCACAGAAGCAGTGGATGTGCTTTCACACTTGCCCTCCAGTCTTTCAAGTACAGAACTACCATGAACTTCACTGAAACATTTTCCTATGCTGCTAATATTCTAAAGGACTTTCTGCTGGATTGTTACAAATGCAACATTAGCATAAAACCAAATTAGAGTCCAAGCAAAAATAACAATAAAATTCTCTTTTTGGACGATTTTGAAATGAAGGTTTACTTCACTACAAAATCACCAACAGACATGTATGCTAAAAACGTAAATTTTTGCACTGTTTAAGAGATTAAAAGATGTGAATACAGGGGTAATTTTTAACTCTTTAATAACTCCCTAATTTTAAACTGTCCACCTGCTGCTGGGGAAGGATAAAGAGAAGCTGAATAGCGAGGTGGGTCAGCAGGGATTCTTTGTGTCGTTCTCTAGCAATATTGCACAGAATGAAGGGTAACAGTTAAGAACGTAAGCACCCATGAAGCCTGGGCATAAACTCTATCTGCTACCACTACCGCAAAAGGCTCCAGGGAGAACATGGAACTCTGAAGCACAATGTCTCTATAGAAGGTACAGATATGACAATGTATATATGAGGAAGGACCTAGATGATTTTTCCGTATATTAACTGATTAAAATACTTTATTTACAAAAAACAGGTACTACTTTAGGTTGGTATATCTGCTATTTTTCTTTTCCTTCAGTCATTGTTACTGATCTCAACACAATACCTATAGAAATCAGTAAACATACCTGCCCTCCATTCCTTTAGCTCCTGCAGTACTCTGCCAGACTTCTCCAAAAAATGGTACTTAAATCTGTTTTCAGACATTATTTACAGTGAAAACTTTCATAGTGTACCAAGTGTATTTCTCACAGAACTTCAGAATTAGAGCATTCACCAATCCTATGGAACTCATGCATAATGAATGTTACTTAAAAGGCTTGCATCGCGTCTGATTATTGAGAAGATATACCTGAACTGCAGCACAATAACCAGTTTTAAGCTATTCACAGAACTACCAATCTAAAAATAATTTGTTGTCACTTTTCAGAAGCACCTAAAGTATCCTGTGGTCACAATCTCAAAGATTAAATTCAATCAAGCTATTTTCACCAATTTTACCTCTTAATTTTTTAGAACATGGTCAATATATCCTTTTTAGAAGGATATGTTATTTCATCTGCCAATGCTGTGCAAGACCATTTGTTCAGTGCAAGCTGATTACATGCCAAGCATTGCAAAAAACAAAGAAAATACTACACACTTCACAGCAGCTGAAACGTGAGCAAGTTGGTTATCAATTTATCAGAAGTTTACAAAAAAATTTGAAGACTTACTAGTATTTTCAATTATCAGTTGTTTAGTTACTAGTGGCATTGTTTCGAGAATATTTTGTTCAAGACAAAAAAACAACAAAATGCTAAACCGGCAGCTCACCTGAAGGTATACCATATTAATTCTCAAAGGGATAAAGTGTCAAATATCAGCTTTAAGTGTTCAGAAAAAGAATCAAAAACTTTTTCAAACTGAATAAAAAGGCTGGATATGTATATTAACTCAATTTTCTAGAGTCATAACTTTCACACTTAGTTTCTTACATAAACCCCAATATATTTTCAAATACAACAAAAAGAGTGGAGCTGTGACTGGATAAGTGAACATCTGCACATATTTTAGTGCACTACTGCATCAATTGCAATGTACCCTCCCCCCCACAACCATCAGCAAAAGGAAGTTGTATAATAATGATTTTCATCAGTATTTCTGTGGTAGGACAATTCATATTTTAAAACTATGATGCAAGGCCACATTGATCTAAATCCACAGGTACTTAGGTTTTAGAAACAACAGACAATAGAATTAGTGAACTTTCTCTATTTAAAAACAGCAACAAAGCAAGCACTAGAAACTTGTGTGTTGTATACTGAAATTCTGAGCTCAAGAAAGACAGTGTAGAATGTAACATTGACAGATCTTTCAAGTATTCTCTGCCTCTACATAACTACTTCACAGCTTAGGAGAAAGTTCATTACGAGTTTGAGAAACAGTGTGTACCTGCACGAAAAAATTAAGGATTATACTTATCCTACTGTACTCATTTGATTTAGAAACTTTAATTATCAGTGACCTACAAAACACTAGAGGAAACTCCATTTCATATTTGTGGTGACGTTCAAAATGTATTACCGCAGGAAAAAAAATAAAGTGATATGTTATTTAGTTGTCAGATTATTCTACTGAGTAATAACTTCAGCTAGCAACATTTAAAGACTGAGGTTCCAGTACCAAGTACTACCTAAGAGGTAGTTGGTACCTCTTAGGCAAAAACTTTTCATCAGATGATCTCAAGGTGCTATTAGATAATTACCCTGATCATCTCTCTTATACTACAGATCAAATACCCAGATGTATATAGCAAGGGAAATCATGGCTGAAAAGCCCAGTGGTTGAACTAAGCAGGGAAAAGTCTTGCATTCTACTCTCATGCCTTATTCAAACTAAATTACTATGTGAATATCATTCAGAAAGCGAATGTTTGCAAGGAACAAATGACTTAGGAATTCTGTGTGGATTTTCTGTTTGGTTCCTAAATTTGATTTCCAGAATATCTGCTCAGTCAATGAATTAGTCAGTTTCTCTATTTGTCACAATCATACCTTTCTGTTTTACAACGGAGTACACCAGAAGGAAAGCAGGAAAAAACAATGATTACGCAAGCTGTAACCACTTGTAGAATATCTTAATACACAGGAATGACGGAACAAGGATGTCATCAGCATTGAAAAGAACAGCATCCCTTTACTAAACAGAATTGCAAAATATCTTAATCAGATTCCTGTTCTTCTAATGAAGTTAGAGTGATACCCATCAAGAAACGTATTTTATTTGTTCAATGCAGAAGATAAAAAATGGATTCATTAGTGTAGGGATGAAAAGACTCACGTTAGTTAGCTGAGAGAGAACTCACACTACCTTCTTTGATTTAATGGCAGCAAGTACAAAGCATATATATACCTATTCTGACAGATGTACTTTGCATAGTTCATGCTGGAACATGTTGAGAAAGTATCTGCACAGCATTTATTTAATTAGTGGCACAGACACTTGAAAAACCTCATAGCAGAACATACTTTTTATATTCTGACCAATTCTGGGCAATAGTCACAAAGTTCTGATACATCTTGATTTTCAAGAAAAGTCTTAGTAACGTTCACTTACATTACCAGTAAACAAACATATGCACCTAACTTTCTCATCAGCTGTGTTGATTAGAATATTTTATTATTTTCTATTTGAGGTAGATTTGCCCAAAGTAAGTTTCAGGTCTACTTTTCCTCTCAGAAACACTGAAAGCCGTAGAAGTGGTTTCCCTTCTAATAGCACCATTTTCTACTTATTTCCATTATTATCTTACTTGTATTATTCCTCTTCCCTCCCCAAGGGTACTATTTTACTAGACTAATAGGGGAAAAATTGACACCTAATAACAAAGCAATTTTTAAAGAACATACTTAGCATTTACTAGCAGGGTGCAGCAATGTCCTGTATGTTACTCAATGCCTTCTGTTTCATTGGATATAAAAAAGAAGACTAAATTGAATGACTTATCTTTAAGATGGAGAAAAGGAATTGAGGATTGGAAGGAAAAGATACACAGACCAGTTCACACTGAACCGCAGATCTAGTGAAGAGGGATTCTCATTGCCTCCACCATGAGGAATTAGTGGTCACACAATTACAGAAACAGTTTGGAAAGCATTAGGCAGTGGTAAGGATGCAAGAATGAATTTACTACATGCTTGTATAACTTCGGCAAAAATCCTAATATGAAAAGAAATCCCAACACTGGCTTACCAGAAACTGCTTTAATCCATCTGTTCCAAATGAAAAAGAACTTTATGCCAAAGTTATGAGCAAGAGAAAATAACAAGGCCCTGATTACCTGTACTTTAGAGATGCAGTTGAACTTATGCAATGTCCAAAAGAAAAATTTTCATAAGAGACTAATAAAAGATATTGTAAGTGCAGCAGTGAAACTACTAGTATTTTGTATCCATGAAAACATGCTATTTCTCTTTGCAAAAACTAATGAAAAAATCCATGCAATATACTTTAAAAACAGCAATCTGAGCTCCTGTTAGCATGCATAGGTATATATACACATACAAACGCAAACTGAAGACTTATAAACAACCTAAAACCTATCTTTCCATTCTCAAAACAGAGGCTGTTAGTGTTATAGATACCTCCTACTACCATATCTACCATGGCATCATGTAAGCTTGTAGACAAGAACCAAAATCCTTTTCCCATCCACTCCTTTAGATGATTAGTCATTCCCCAGATCGGCCTAAAGCAAACAACATTATATTTCTTCTTGCTCTTTTACTCTGGAATGCAAAGGAAAAATACAGTTCTCTACTCATCTTTAGCAGACATTGGTTCACATCCCAGTTTAATCTTTGAAACAGCACAAGACAGTGAACTATACAAGTGATACCACTCAGCTCGTTAGGAAGGGACAAAAAACATGAACTGTAATCCTTTATCCACCCCTGAAGGGCAGAACTGAAACTCCAAACCATCTGCTTTGCCTCCAGCTGCTGATAATGGCATAACAGGAACATTTAGGAGAAGGCTGCTGAGAACTCGGAGACCTGGAGAATTCTGTTTACCTGTAACTCAGAGTGTTCTCTGCAATGAGACTGTTAATGAATCTCAGAAGGGCTTAATGTGAATAACGTAGCACAAGATTTGCTAAAATTCCTATCACTGAAAATAAAAATGAGGATATACTGAAAAACATTGGAAAAGCTGAAGATAAACTTCTATGACAACATATATATAACTAGATGGGCTTAACACGAATAGCTAATCTGTTTTCCTCCTCAATTTGATTTTTCTTATATTCTGTTCAGTTTTGTTTACTTACAAAATGCATGGGGGCACAATAAAGAAGTTGAGAAAACCTACTGAGAAAAAGCAACTTACACTAGGGTTATCAAAGTTTCTAGATTTCACATTGTATGTTTAAGATATCCATATCTATAATAACATGTACTCATCTTCCTTTACCCATACTTCTCCCCCCCTACAGATAAAAGTGCCTTCAAAATCCTAGTCCAATGAGCCAGTTAAAAATACACATCTGAATCATACATATATTCTGAATACAACTTTAAAGCCAACAGGGATACTATTAATACATATAACTAAAGAAACAGCCTCAGCTAGCTGCTTTTATTAATCACCTTGTCTGTTCCAGTTAACTACAACTAATGCCACAAGGTTTCTCCTGCCAGTCTCCTTTATCTCTATGTTTGTTTGTTTTTAAAATGAAATATTTAAGTATACTAGCTACCATCTTCTATCCCTGGTCTTATGTTTTTGAAGATTTTTTTTAAAGTGGGTATTTAAGCATACTAGCTACTACATTCTACCCCTTGTTTGAAGTTTCTGGAGATTTCTCTTTCCTGTAAAAAGACTTAACATAGTCCTTTAAACCTCAGGAGTTTAAGAAAGCAAACAAGAGGTAAAGTTTACCTTTATCCTACATACATCCTGTACTTACCTGTATAATTGTACGCACAAAAATCTGTTTCTAAAATTCAGTATTGGTATATGTTTCACAGTTCTGCTCAAGAATACCATTTAAGGGTCACCTCTTTTTCCTAAACTCTACAAAATTTAAGTCGTTGCCTCACAAAGCTTCCCATAAGAATACACGATGGAACAGGTAGATGTAACAAACCACTGACATTTGATTAAAAACAACAGGAAAGGTTTGAGTAATTTATCAGAATAGTACAACTGCCCAGAAAGTTGGCTGAATATGTAAGCCTACCTGCTCATGAAATAAAGTTTCTGCTAATATTACTCCACGAACAACTGTTTCCAACATTTCATGCCATCACTGGAAGACTCCTTCCCCTGAACCGTATCGCTCTTAGTTGACACGTGTCATTTGCCTATCGCTGCAGGACAGAGGCTTAGCCTTCCTCTTTCACGCAGGCTCTTATCTTTAGCCTATGGCCAAACCCAAGCCTTCTCCCTTCCTCCTGCAGCAGAGAGGAGACGAGGGGCCCACAATAAAGGAAACTCAATCCACTGCCGAGCCGGGCCACATTTTCTCCGGCAGCCAGCGCAGGCACTACCGCCCGCTTTCCGCAGCGATTCGCACCGGCGCCGGGGAGGCGCGGAGCCGCCCCACAAACCGGCCCCCCCGGCTGCCGTTTCGCACGCCGGCCCCTTTCCCCCCAGCCGAGGACGCCCTCGGGCCCCTAGAGACCCGCCTCGCTACCGGGGCCTGCCCTCACCTCTGCCCCCTCAGCTCAGGGCCCTCACCCGCGGCCTCCGCTCCCCCCCAGCACGGAGGCGGGCTGCCCTCCCGGAGGGCTCCGCACAAGACCTCTGACACGGGCAGCGGCCCGGCCCGCGGCCGAGCGCAGGCGCCGCCGGCCCGGCCCCGCCGCCACGCAGGCCGGCCTCCCCGCATGCCGCGGCACAGACAGGTGCAACTCTCCGGCCGCCTCCGGGGCCTTGCGCAGCCCAGGGTCGGCCCCGGCCTCCTCCTCCCCACACCAGCCCGGACGGAATAGCCTCCCCCCTGCCCCGCGCAGCACCATTAACCCCCAGCCCGGCCCCCCTCGGGCCAAAGGCTGCCCGGCCCCTTCACAAAGACGGGCCCTCCCTCCCGCCGGGCCTCGCACCGAGGCAGCGAAGCCAAGCCAGGCCGGGCCAGGCCTCCTCCACCCCCCTCCTCAGCCGGCCCCGACACCCCGGGCCTCCCGCGCGCCGCAGGAACCACCACCGACCGCCCCTGCGGCGCCCGGCCCGAGGCTCCCCCGCGCCGACGCCGCTCCGCCTCACCTCTTTAGGGACGAGCTGGTTCTCCTCGCTGGGCACCATGGCCGGTGGCGCGGCGCTGGGCCCGCAGCAGGCTAAGCTGAGCGTCGTCGTCAGCAGCGAGAGGCGGGCGGACGCCAGCGGCTCATCCTCCTCCGCCACCGCCCCAGCCGGCGAGGGCAGCACCGCAGCCTCCGCCCCCTCCGCCACTGCCAATCAACGGGGAAAATGGGCGCCGGCGCCGCTCTCGCGAGAGCCGACCCGGCACGCCGGGGCGCGTCTGTCGCCGTGCTCGCTGTCGCGCCGGCTGCTGCTGCCGGCCGAGGGCAGGCTCCGCAGCCCAGCGCCGGGCTCGCCCGGCTGAGGTGCGCAGTTGTCGACTAAGTACGAGGAGCGGTGTAGGAGCCGCAGCATGTAACCCCCGCAGGCGGCCAGGGCAGCGCCGCGCCTCCTGCCCGCCGCCGCACCCCGCGTTCGGCCGTGGTAAATGGCGCTTGGCTGTCGCCACCCCCACACGTTACCCTGCTCCTGAGAGTAGCGGCGGGAAACGCCGCCCGCGGGGAGGCCGGGACGGACCTCAGGGCCGGGGGGAGGCTCCTGCCGCCGCCATTCGCCTCCTCGCCCAGTCCGTGCTGGTGCGGCGCGTCCAATGCGCGCCGCGGGGTCCCCGGGTTTGCAGCGGGCGCGGGAGGGAGTAGGAAGTGATTAAAATTGAGTTGCACTAGGTAAGTGAGGAGGCAGCGTGGCCTGCAGGTGCGGGAGAGAGCTTGTAAGGGCTTCCCGTGGGCGTGGGAGCCTTGCCCCGCTCGTGAGAGCAGGGCCCGCGAGCCGGGCCGTTAGCGCGCTCGGGCACTGGGCCTCCGTCCTGAGGGGAGGGGAGGGGAGGGGAGGGGAGGCGCGGCAGCAGCCACCCGGGCAGCCTCCCGCACCACCGCGGTCTGCTTTCCTTCACGCAGCTTTTCTACCTACAAGGGGCCCTTGCCGGAGCAGGGGGGTGCGGGCTGCAGTTTTAGTTTGTTTTACTCGCTTTTTTTCCTCACAGCTAAACGTAACTTAGCTGCTGCCTGGCCGTAGGGTTGGGAGAGGAGTGGAGGAGTGAGCGTGGCCCGATCCCGCTAACGCACAGGCGCTCTTCTTGGTGTCTGTAGTTGTTCTTTGAAGTCGTACTGTGAAGTTAAGCATGTGCTTGCTTCTCTGTAAATTTACAGTTAGTAGTGCATTTTCAAATGAAATACAAGATTATTTCTGTGGCATCACTTAATTGTTGATTTTAGTCTCCAACAAGCTTAAATATATCTGGTTTTTGTGTCACCTGAGGCATGCTATAAGCCAAATACTAATCACTAGAATGACTAAAATGCACATTAGGAGAAAAGTAGTTGCATATTAATGTCTACTTGACTGCAAAATATTTTTTAAGTGAAAAATGTTCTCCTTAACTAACGAATGTGGTTCATTAGTACATGTACATGGTAGTTGTACAGTTTTGTACAACTATTTTTCTCATTATTTTAGTGTCCTCTTGTGGAAAAATGCAGAATTGAGGATACTTTTTGGTTTTGTGTCCAAGAAACTTTGTGTTTTGGGGTAATTTTTGAAACCCATTGTACTGAAGGTTACTGGAAATATGTTGTGAAGATTTAGTAAAATTAAATGACCTCTACTACCTTTTCATGTTTAAAGTGTGTAACTTCTAAGGTTCTTCTCTGTCACACTGCTTTCTCAAAGGTGAGATAAGTAGCACATTTTGGAGTCAGGATATGTTACTAGTATTTATATTAGTATAGTATTGTAACACTTCAAAAAAGGCTTCCAAGCAGTAATTTCTATGAATAACAACATGAGTAGTTTTATTTTCATCTTTCGAGTGTGCTATGGTAGGTGCTAAGTTTCTTTTTTCTTTTCAGTTCTGCTCCTTCAACTAAGCACAGAAATCCCCTCATTGAAAACTTACTCAAAGCAGTTTTTAAATGTGTTTCTGACCTGTTTTTCATTACATAACTTAATGAGTTATTTCTGTAGTAAAGGTCGGGAGGTTCTTGGAGACAGGAGTTCTTGCCCTCTAGTTGTAAAGTATGTTGCACCTGAAGGCCACTCACCTTAGACATTTGAGCTGTAATATGATGAAATCAAGCATCAAGGCAGGAACCTGGGAGTCCCTTGCTTTTAATGATGCTTTATGTTAAGCACAGGGTTGTATAGAGCTACCCCTGTACAACAGGGAAAAGTATGTAGAATAGTTGGGTGTTTTTAGTAGGAAAGACAGTATGGAATTAATGAAATCATGTCTTCTAGAAAAGAGGTTTTTTTATTAATGGTTATCAGCTGTGTTGTTGATTAAAAGGTTTGGGATTTAGTTGGGTTTTTTTGGATGGGGACTTTTGTAAGCATCTGTGTGAGAAAAGGTATACTTGCAGAAGATGTGAAAAATGGTATCAACATTCGTAGATATTTGAAGAAGCACAGCTGCCCGGTGATCTTCTGTTGTCCAGTGGTGTCCAAAGATCCATGAGATTAGCGAGCAAGTACTTGAGTTGAAGAGCCAGAACAGAGACATAAGCTTGCTATAGAAGGCGATACAATCATCAAAGCACTGGCTGGGAGCCTCCAACCGTGGAATGTGACTGATGGGCCTGGTGTTACTGGGTTTTTTCCCCCCCTTTTTTTGCGGGGGACACACACCAGAATCTCTGGAACTTGAGGGATTCTTCCTCTGTTTCATAAGGAATACAGAATTCAGGAACGAGAAGCTTTCAGAGATGTTACTTTTGAAATTTCTTTTGACTTTCTAAAGTGTTATGTTCTTAAGGGTTTTTTTGCTGCCATTTGTGCTTAACAAGGGGTAAAGCTATGGGACTTGATGACTTTAATTAAAATATATTGTTCTATTGGTATAAAGACATAGCTACCACAAATATGTGCCTACTAGATAAGAATCAGGAGATTGTTTTTTTAAAGAAACCCTCTGTTAGATCCTCCTGCCAACTTTTAAAACTGTGCAAACATCTAGTGTAGCGTGTGTGCATGAAACATCTTTAATGGAGTAATAATCTCTAGTTAATAATTAAATCTCCAGGAGCTTTTGTAATTTGTGGATGCTACAGTATTTAATCTCTTTATGTGAGACTTAAAGAAGAATATTCAGAATTTAAGTTTCATGAAGGGAATCCTAGCCTTATGTAAAGACTGATTTAACATACCACAGGTTTAACTTGTTATTAGTGTGAAGAAGAAAAATTGGTATCTCAGACTAAAAATTATACTGGATTTGCAGTTACAGGTAAATTTCTTAGGCTGTTGATTGTCAAACTATTGTTCAGAGATGCATTAATGAGCGTCACAAGTGCTGAAGTGTGTCAGTTTTCAGTCAATGACACTTGGCTAGTTTTAGTCAGTACAGTACTCATCACACTAATGTATGCATCGTATTAATAGAAATGTAGTTGTGCAACATCAGTATGCTACAGTAAATAGCAGGCCTTCATTATGATGAACTTTTAAATTAGTCTGTGGGAACGGGATACCTCCCCCCCTCCACAGCCTGTTCATAAAGTTTACGCTTTAATCATTTTCCTTCTCTGTAAGAATTCACACACTCCTGTCCTAACACCCGCATCCAAGATTTGATTAATAATGAAAAAAATTTTAAAAACTAAATGGAGAGAAGGCTGCCATGTGGCTCTTTTGTATGCACAGTTGTATGCTAGGAGCTCTAGAGGTGCAAAATCTTAAGAAAACAGGTAAATGTCAGAATACAAACTGATGTTGTCTTTCCCAAAGTAGTATTATCCTACCTGTTTGAAATAGAAAGCCTATGTAAAGAGGATTGTGTAGACTAATACCATAGATTTGATGATTAGGGGGCTGGAACATCTTTCTTATGAGGAAAGGCTGAGGGACTTGGGTCTCATTAGTCTGGAGAAGAGAAGACTGAGGGGGGATCTTATTAATGCTTATAAATACTTAAGGGGTGGGTGCCAGCAGGATGCAGCCAGCCTTTTTTCAGTGGTGCCCAGTGACAGGACAAGAGGTAATGGGCACAAACTTGGTCATAGGAAGTTCCATCTAAACATGAGGAGGAACTTCCTTACTTTGAGGGTGGCAGAGCACTGGAACAAGCTGCCCAGAGAGGTTGTGGAGTCTCCTTCTCTGGAGATACTCAAAACTTGCCTGGACGCATTCCTGTGCAATCTGCTCTAGATGAACCTGCTCTGGTGGGGGGGTTGGACTAGATGGTCTCCAGAGGTCCCTTCCAACCCCTATCATTCTGTGATTCTGTGATTTGGGATGTCTTTTCTGGAACACTTCAGCTTTGATTTTTCAATTATGCTGTTGGTGGGGGATCGATTTCCTGTTACAGAGGTTGGTGGTCTTATTTGCAGTGCTTGTTTTCTTCTGTATTGTTCTGTTAAAAAACCAAAACAAACAAACAAAACTGAAAACACAACAAAAACCCCAGAAAAACAAAACTCAAAAATTCCCTCCAAACCTGAAGTTTGCAACCCTTGGCAAGTTGCTAACGAATATCAAAATGACAGAGCCATTCTGTATTTGCCAACAGTAGAAATGTAGCCAGTGCTGATGCAGTGTTCTTTAGAGCTCTTCTGCACTGTCAGCACTTTAAGGAAAACCAGCTGAAGGCCTCTCCCCTTTTCAATCTTTGGCAAGTCCACGTCTACTGATAGAAGAAGAGATGTGTGAAAGTTCAGGATACCACAATCCAGCAGTTCATTGCACTGCTGGTTACTTTGCTGTTTAAGCCTCAAATAACTTTTCCAGAATTGCACAGGAAGTTTTGAAGCATTTCTCTGAAAATCTTATCTGAGAATCTGAAACCTACTGACTGCACCATCCAGTCCTGGCAATAAGGAAGAAAAAAAAAAAATCAGTAAAATTGGCCCTTATATGGAAGGTAGGGTGAGGGGAGAACAAGAAGAATTAGTACAAGGTAAAGAAGGGACAATTATAGAATTCAGCATCTTTAAAGGTGTTTTTTTGCTAGATTTCCATTTCTCTGATCTTAGCTCCCTAAATATGAAGCAGGCTAAAGAGCAAATTAATATCTTTAAAAAGGGAACACTGATTATTTTAATTTTTCTGTAACTGTTGTTAGAAAGGGGCTTTTATATCTCAGGATTTTGGACTCTTTATTGAATGTGTAAAACATTGGACTCAAAGTATTAATTTAAAAATAAGGAATCATTAAATAATTTTCTATGATCTGTATCTTAAAAAAAGAGATTGTGGTCTTCCATGTCTAAAGAAGTGTATGCAGAATTGTAGGAAATAAAAAAATCAGTTTCTAAGAGTCGAAAATGCTGTGGGAAAGTAAAGCTTTAAATGGGACACTTACTATGGAAAAAGTATTTTCACTTGAGAAGGACCATTGTAGTAAATAGTCTTGTAGGTCTAGTAGGTAGGTGAGCAGCCCTCTGAAGTTAAACTGCATGAGATAAAAAAAAAAAAACCCTCAGTTTTAAGTTTGGTGCTAAACATTGTGTTGTGCTGTTCTTAAATAGTGTTTTCTGCTATAATCTTTATGAGCATGCAAGTGCTTTTCTGTCCTCTGACACTGTAATTTATGCCAAGACCTTTTTAATCGACACCAGTGGGGGATTATTTTAATTAATTATAAATCAGCAGCCAAGATTCTTTGGCATTTTTGTTAAAGATTTTCTTCTTACTCTGGTTTCAAGACACGGAGTGTTCAGATATTAGCTTAAGAAGTTAGTTTTCTTTTCTGTGGTAGCATTAATCTTTTGTGTAAATTCCCAAACGGGTTTGAGGCTGAAATTACAGTTGTAAAGAGAAATAGAAAACCTGCATTTTGCAGGACCATGGATTTATTTAGTAGCACTGAATTCTTGTATCAGCTTGACTTAAGATTTTCAACATTGTGTGCGTAAAACTACAGAGCAGTCTCTAGCATTAGTAGTCTGAACAAAACAGTTTCAGGGTATTTGACCTGTTGACGCACTTGTCAAAACCTTCCTGGTGTCATTGGGAGTAAAACACATGCGCTAGCAGGCCAACATCCGCTTTGTTCAGTGAGAGTTTGGAAACAGAATTGGGCTGGTATCATGTAGAGTCTGTGAGATCCAAGCAAATCTCATATGGAATTTGCTGGCTTAGGCTCATGGCCAGACTGTAACTTTTCTATCTAACATGTAGCTTGGAAATCTGCAGTCTTTTTAAATGTGCAGACTAGTAGGGTGTATTGCATACATCCTTTCTGGAACATGGGCTTGTATGTTATCTAACCCTCTCCTCTAAGGGTGGGGGGTGGCGGGGGGGAAGGCATCTCTATGTACAGCAACATAGCAAAAGCTTATGTGTGGGAAAGCAAGAAGAAAGGAGGGTGGCCTTGAATGCATACCATGATGGTAATGTCAGTCACCGAAGTGGTTCAGTTATTTCAGAGGTTCAAAAAAAGCTCACAGTGACATAGCCACTAGATATATTTAAAAACATTGAATTAACACCTATCACACATGAGGATTGCTCTTGGAGAGTCACCTCAAGAGTGAAAAGGCAGCACTAAATAAGACTATGTAATGTGCAAAAATAACAGAGTAGCTTAGCTTCACGTGGGGCTGCTCCCAATATGGACACTCAATTTATGGCTGCCTGTGGGTCCAGGGGAGTTAAATAATTCAGCATTGCATTAGGAGTTCGCAGTGACCCTTCAGATAACATCTGGTGATGTTTAATAGTACAAGCAAGTGCTAATTATACTGTGCACAGCTCTTTGGGCAAGCAGGAAGTGGTTTCCCATCCTCAGCAAGCCCTAGCACATAGGGAACATTCCTTCATGCCAGACTTAAGATCCTAGGTGGCCTTCCCCTGGATGCAACATGTTTTCTTCACGTTTTCTTTGTAAAGTGTCAAGATTATCAGTGTAAAGCACTAGCTCGCGGCTGCCTGGGCCTTACCCTATCCCCTCACTGAGGGGAGGGAAGGAAGTGCAGCACTTGGCATCTTCTGAATGTGCTGTCTCATGGCTTTGCGTGCAAGGGCAGTACCTGCAGCAGGATCTGTGCCCTGGGCTGCCTTGTGGTGGTGTCTACCTTTGCCCTCTCTGCACTGCCCAGGAGCAGAGACCTGTCAGCCTTCTCTGGGGCGGCGGCAGAACGCAGGAGGGAGCTGTCACCTCTCTTCCCGTTTCTCCATGAATGATGCTTACTGACAGTGCTTGACACCACTCTTACGGCTCCCCCTCACTAATGATTTTCTTCCACTGGTGATGGGAAGAACTTTGTATTTTGAGGAGCATTGGGATGGGCTAGGTTATTTTATAACTGTTTTAGGCTCAGTAGAGGGAGGGGAGTTGCTCTTCGTCTGTGGTCATTCCTTGTGCCAGGGCTCCTTCCTGTCCATCACAGGAGGGCCGTGACTCTGCAGCCCTGTAGCTTCCTGCTTGTGCAGTCTGCATAGCAGACATTGTGTCCCCACAATGGCAGGGACTCAAAGTGTCCTGCAGTGAGACATCTCTAAAGTAGCTTTTAGGTAGTTTATGCATAGCTGTTGGGAGCCTTGGTCTAAAATGTGCTCCCGGGTCTGTAGTTCTGCACACTCAACCTTGTCCTCATTTTGCAACAGGCTGTCCCCTAAGCATCTGCAGCTTTCTTGGGCTTTAAGAGCTAGTCTGCTGTGGGGGTTGCTAAACTCTTTTTTGCATGAATTAATGTAGCTTTACCTTTGGCAGCAGCAAAGGGAGCTGCCAGAGGTCTTACATAGCATTTAAAATGTCAGCTGCCAGTCGAGAGCAGCTGCCAGCACTGGAGCTCTGGCAGAGGGAATGCTGTCACAGGATGAATGCAGGGAATGTCAGTGTGGACACAGCGTGAGTCAGGCTGGGCAGGGACTTGTGTACTGAGATCGTGACGTTGGTAAAATGCCCTTTGAAATCTCCCAGGAAGTTGTCTCCTGTGTTGCTTGGGTGATATATAAGGAAATACTACTGGCTTTTGACTGTTGTGTTTGGTATTCAGACCTGACTGTGAGAAGCCTGTCAGAGTGTGGGGTCTACACTGATAAAGTAATCCTGTGGAACTGGTAGTCTCTCTTCTGGGTGAAAGATTAAGGCAAAACACTACCTAGTGAGAGTCTTAAGAAAGAATGTAGTTTCTAAAAACAATCTCATTTTGTTCATGTGTATGTCAATTTTGATGTTTTTTAATTTCACTTTTTCTTTTAAATATGTGGAATACATCTGTTGGTTGGACTGAATTAATTTGGGAAAAATAATAAAAAAAATTTGTAACTACTGTCCTTGTTTGTCATCATTGCCTTTGTGAGAAGATACCTCTGGAGAGCAGGTATGTTTCCTCGACGTTTTTATTAGAAGGCTTGGCTGCAGAACTTCAAAATGTGTGCACATTTATGCTAATTTGAATCTCCTATTTGCTGTTAGTGTGGAAAGTAAATTTATTTTCATACTGTTACTTCTTTGCAATGAATTGTGCCAGCTGTTGTAAGTTAGATGCATACCCATTTGCCTATCACCTGTGATTTAAACCAGGCTTGTTTATTGGGCCTGTTAGATGTAAGCATGTCTAGCAGAGATGCCCAGATAGGTAGAGACAAATTCCAAGTCATTTGGATTGGATCCAAATCCATTCATGAGACTTAGCTCTTCAGCAGAAGGTTCTTTTATATGGCGATGTTAAGGGAATAGGGCTCATTGGGGTTTTTTGTTTGGCTGGCTAGTAATGTAGGGTGCATCCATGGAATGCGGAATGCAGGGTGCGTGAAGTATAGAAGGGTCTCAATGCCAGGCTCGTAGATATAATAATAGGCTGGGTACTGTAGTATTTACCACAGTGTTTTACATATGGAATTAATCTATGCTCTCCCTTGAGCAGGAAACGTGTGACTTTCATGCCCTATGCCTTTGCATATATGCTGGTTTTGTGTTCCTTGCAGTAACAAAAGATTTACATTAAGCAGCCCAAACCAGTTTTAAATACTAACAGGCATATGGAACTGTGCTTTTGATACCACCAGTAATGGAAATACTTACTGGAAATGAAATTCCAGACTTCCTGATGGCAATGCTGTCTACCAGCATAAGAGTGAGCGAAAAGCCTCCATGAACTTTTTGATGTTCTGGGTTTACTTCTATGTACAGGAAAACTTTAATATACAATAAAGCCCCCATCCTTTTCTGCATCCAAGATCTGGGTTGTAATGCAGATTTTTTTTTTTTAAGTCTAGGAGGATTTCTGAAATGGGGAAAGCGCAAGTCTCAGATCATCACAGGGTTATCATCAAAACTGCCCAAGAAGTTACAAAGATAAGGTCAGTCATATTTGTCTTTTAGGGTTTTTGCTTTTCTGACCACTGAATTATAGGAAAAATAAAAGCTTGACTATAACATACTTTTCTAACTCAAAATTTTTCCTAATACCCTGACCATCCTTCAGTTTGGTCTTCGCTATTTTATTGCTAGTCCTTCAGCCTCTTCCTGTTCTTGCTGGTCCCAGATTTTTTCAAAGACAGGCTGAAACTATAGTGGCCCTTTGTTTTCCCATGTTACTTATTTTCATGTCTTGGCATTTATTCAGGATGGCACTAATGTAGTATACATGTTTCAGGCTTGAAGAGGTTAATGAAGCTTTAATTACTTCATTAAAACATTCATGTTCTTGGCAGCCTTGGGATGGTAGTTATTGCCTGCAGTCACATACTACAAGGACTATTATCCTTCTTGATTGCTACATTTCTATACAACCAAACTAGATTTAACAAAATCTTTAGGGTCCTTTTGTACATTCCTCAGCAGTAACAGCAATTTTATGTTGCCTTTTTTGAAAATTGAAAGGAAAACTTTCAGTGAACGGTTAATCAAACCAAGAATTCCTATGTTAAAATGAATAAAATAAAGTTCATGAAAAGGTGTTTTGAAGATGTTTTTGTGATTTAATTTTTGGAAATGAGAAATTCATGGCATAAGAAACAATTCTCAAAGCCTCACTGCTAGTTGGATTCTGGTTCTTTGGCTGCTTAAACTATGGCTTTACCTTAGGATAAGTAACTAGCTAAATTTTTTTTTTAATTTGAGGAAGGGGAAAAAGTAAAAGCAGTAAGAATTAAAGTGGACAGGCTTTTTTTTTTTTAATCTCCAATGGAAGTGAATATTTTGGGAAATTTCAGAGTAATTACTAGTCATTTTTGCTGCGTTCGCTGTTTCAAATCCATCGTGTGACTGAGAATGATGCCACTCAAGGCGCTTGGATTGCTTAATGACTTTTTTCTAGGCAATGTTACATTGTAAAACACAGTTAGGTAAGATGTTGTTTGAACCACAGAGTTAGTTTGGTACTAATAGACAGTATGAAGAAATCCTGTTAAAACCGTAATACCTATGGGACATTCACAGGCAGAAATAAAAAGCTAGATACAAGGTAAAAAAACAAGCCAGTGTTTCTTCTGCAGTACTCACTTCATCTGTATAAAGTCTTGAGATGTGAGAAGTATCATTTCGAATGCATGGTTATGTTGTTTGGTCATGTTCCCATGAGTATTTGCTTGTGTACGTTTCAGGAGTCTGTAACTGTTATTGTTAAATAACATAAGATGTTTAATGTATCTGAGTGTTGCTGCAGCCTTAAATCTTGGAAATAGCTGAGATTTATGATTTTTGAACTGTCTACTTGCAAAATAGCTAATGAAATGTATTTTCTTACATTTTTAAGGGAGGAGTGCTTTTACTTATATGCTACTTTTTATTTATTAACATCACCTAGTACTAGTTAGCAAACAGAACATGACCTAGTGCTAGTTAGCAAACGTATTCTGTCATAGCTGAAATATCTAAACTTAGAGGTTTGTATTAAGTATGCCAATCCTGAGATAGAGTATGGTTGCGTGCTGCTATTTTGAACCCAGAGAAGGAAATCTTTGGTTTTTAAAACTGAGAGTAACTTGGGCTATCTTTTCTACTGTAAACTAGACATATCTATACATTAAAAGAAGCTAGATGTTAGAATCCTGTTGTGAAATGTTAACTTCAGCATGATGTCCTTTAGTTTCTTTGAATTTATAGCATGTCTTAGTCTTGTTTAAAAAAACCCAAACAACAACTTAATATTTTCTTGAGACCACAATTAGACCTTCCTCTATCACTATCCTAAGAGGCTCAATGTGAGTAGATTAACATCTCTCTGGGGATGCAGAAAGACTATTTTTATTTTAATAGTATGCTTTAACATTGTATCAACAGTGTTTCCTTGTGCTTGGTGAACATTATATCATCAGAAAGCATGTGAAAAGAATATGGAAATTTCAGGTATGGGAACAGCATGACATAGCTGCGTGTGAACATTAGACTTTACTATGCATGATGTAATTCATGACACTTAAAATTTTGCAAGTTACTGTATATAATAAGTTTTTTCACATTAATTTCAAGACTCTTCTCTCTTCCTAAGCTCTCTCAGTTAAACACAAAAGAAGGAACTAAACTTGTTTATTTTATGTAAATTTGAAGCTTAGTTTGCTGATAGAGAACCCTCCAGAAAAGGACATGGCAAAGTGAAAGGCAAATCCAAAAAGTTGGAAAAGAATGGGAGACGAAGGGGGAAGAAAACAAAATTAAATATAATCTCTACAAAATAAAAGAGAACCTGGATGCATGGGTAGCTACGGCACTGACCATAAAAAGAATAAATATCTTTAGAAGAACAATTGTGATACAGTCCAGCTGCTTCTTTTTTTTTTTCTTTTTTGTTTCTGTATCCAAAGAGATTCTGGGAAGAACCAAAACACTTCTCCATGGGTCTTTATAGGAAAGCAGGCAAAAGCAATAAAGCTACTTTCTGGTACTGCAGTAGACAGTGATAATTAAGAAAGCTTTTGATGAGAAAATCTGCTATATTTTAAAAATGCTAAAACTTTACTATTAAGTCATGCAAAACCATCTCTGCCTCTTTTATCACAACAGTCTTTTGCTGAGAAAACTGAACCTAATGTACTGAATCACAGAGGCAGCTCTAGGTGTCAGACACCTTGCAGACAGGAGGTTTGTGATTCTGCTATGAGCTGTTTTGGTGGTGGAATCAGAGCGAGGTTTGAGAAGAACAGGAAATTGCATAAGGACGTCTCTGTTGGTTGTTTACTAGTAGCCAATGCCACTGGAATAAACAGCTGTACGGGCAGTACAGTGTCTCTTTTGTCATCTAGTCTAGCAGCAATGGAGGTGAAAACTTACAGCTTGGGCCTTGAATTCAGTGAAGGAAGCCTGAGGGAGAAGGGAGCTTGTCATATGACTTTGAAAATGGAAGGAATATGCAGTAGTTTTGATCATAGACAAAAGTGTTTTAAATCCAGAAGTTGTTTTTGCCAGTATCACTCTGTAAACAAAACTTTAATAGAAAAACATACAAGCTGACACCCTTGCCCCATCCTACCTCCCCCCAAAAAACCCTCCCACCTCTCTTCCCCTGTGCTGTAGAGGTATTTTACAGTTTTCTCAGGGGTCTTTGGACAGAGAAACCTGTGATGAAGAGAGTCAGGTTTCTCATTGGAGTATGACATTGAGATGGGGAAGAGATGTTTCTCAAGAAGAGTGTGCAATGCAGACAGAGACCTTTCTCAGTTCTTCAGCCTTAGCTACCTCTTTATTAAGTAGGGAAAGATCTGCAGACTGACTCAAACAGTAACTAGACCTCAGTTTACCTTGCAGAATTAGAATAAGTGATAATACAGGAGTGCTTTCCTCATTAGAAGCTACTGTCTATGGTTTCACATGTTTTCTAAGCATATGTAAACACTTGGATCCACTAAACATCCTCCTGCAGGTGTAGTGTTTTCACAGGAAAGGGAAAATAATGATTTCACCAATTCACAGATATTTAATGAGGTAGACTATGTTCAGATACTGCTTAATTAATCTTGTTTCTTTACAGTGAAAGATGATTCAGATGCTGAGCTTTCTAGAACACCATGCATGAATACAGTGCCAGAAAACAGGGGGGGTGAAAAAAACCACCAGGAATTTAATAAGACTAAAACGTCCTTGTTGTTTCACTGCTGAGCAAACTAAAAGGAATGTATTTACATGGATTACCTGTAAGTTGTTAAGGCTGACTAATTATTTTAGTATAGTAGAATGTAGTGAGTGGGTTGGAAAGAAATATGATCTTATATTGAAATTATTACACCTCTAGCAGAGATAAAGAATGCTTGATTTACCTTACTGAGGTCTGTATTCTCCCCAAGCCTTCTGCACAATAATGTCCAGAGACGTCCGTGCTCCATTCTACATAATCAGCCAGTTAAGATGTGTTATAAGAATATATATTTTAATAATTTCTGACATGGGAATAGTTTAATTAGGTTCTTAGCTGAAGAACTGAAGTTCAGTGACCATGTTTCACTGTTAAGTTCTGTAATTGGAAAGAAAGGTCAAATAAATAGGGAAGGATTTTGTCAGCACTATAGAAAAACCTTTATGCTGTTCTTTTATGATACTGTAGGAATTGCCCTTGTTACCATGTCATATGTGCATCTTGGGTATCTTTGAAGTCCTAGAATAACTTACTGTAGGTAAGCATATTTTTATATATATTGTATTATATATATTATATGTATTTTTTAGATTATAAATATACAGTATATCTATGTCTATTTTGACCTTTTTTATTATTACTTTCAAGGAACACCTAGCAAGTCTGTGTTTCTGTGTAGTTAATAGTGCGCCATCCTTGGAAGCTTCAAGGCCAGGTTGGAGGGGGCTTTGAGCAACCTGGTGTAGTGGAAGGTGTCCCTGCCTATGACAGGGGGTGTTGGAATTAGATGATCTTTAAGGCCCCTTCCAACCCAAAACCATTCTATGATTTTATGACTTTGTTTTTGGGAAAGGAAAATAAGAGAGGCAGAAAGTTGAACAGAATGAAACTTTGTTAGATTTAGGTCTAGCAAATTTAAAGGAATTTATTTTAAAAAATAATTTAACACTAGTCCAAAAATAAAGGTATTATGAAAGCATTTTATTTGTCTTGTTAATCTTTTATTTTTGTGGCAAATTAGTTTCTTTTTCATTAAAAGAATTCATACTAGCTTTTGATTTAAACATTGAAGCTATTAAAATAAAGTTATTATTTACTGGTAGTTGTATGTTTTCTACAGAGCTCTATATTAATTTGAAATTCAGTATTTCATTTATATGCAGGGAACATGATCCTTCTCCTTCATGCGATCTGCACCACCCGTATATTTTTTTTTTTAATCTTCAGATGTAACCTCCTTAAATACTTCAGACATAGCTCCAACGGGACAGTGGTAAGCTGCTCTTCTGTTAACTTTGGACTCTCTCTTTTCTAGGTCTTAGTGAAATACTCAAGGTGCTTTACTTTTCATAGTCTGAAGACCTCATTCAGATAATAAGGCACTTGTGTTTTCTAGCCTGACTTACTACTGGTTTTGAAAGTGCAAATAAGTATTCTAGAAAGGGTAAGGTGTTAAATGCACTTTGTTCAATTTGTAAAATACAGTAACTTCAGATTCCTATTTATATAGGTCTGTCAGATTCAATGTTGCTGATGAAAGAGAAATCATGTGCTTTCTCAGATGTTAAGAATAGATGGGAAGGCAACAGAGGAATCCAGAGAAAGGAGCAATGCAGGAGTGCAGTTTCATAGCTCTGTTTTTGTGATCTCAGTCAGGTTTTGTGTCCTGTTCCATTCGTAGTATTGAGGCAAATAACCTGTTCCCTAAGCTATTGCTGATTTGTGTGCAATGTTTGTATGTAGAAGGAATATGGAATACCTGAGATAGCATAGTCACCATGGCCAAAATACAAGCTTCTGTAACGATCTCTTATTACAAACTTACTATTTCCAGTAAACCAGATTTTTCTTTTTTTGTCTGAACAGATACATGATAAGCCTTTTATTATTTAAAATGGAATAAGAGTACCTGAACTAGCAAGGCAATACTGAAAGGGGTTAACATCCTTCATGGACAACCGTGAAAGTGAGACTTGTTAAAAAGTTGAGCAAAACCAGATTTGGCTAAATACTAATGTCAGAAGCGTTCCTAATTAAACAGGTAAGGTGGAGATAACATGCAGGAAATAGAGAAGGCAGGAGAAGATATTGTTCAATTTGGGAAAGTTACTATCAAAGTGCAGAAAAAGTGCTGGCGTTTTTACATTTCTACACTTCTACAGTGCCAACTTATCTGCTTGCTATTTTTGATGTACTTTTAATAGAGTTCTTGTGTAGAGGCAGTATTTTACTTATATAGCAATATTTTCAGAGTAGAAATTCTTCCTTTGTTCAGTTAGCACTTGACATACTGGAATTTGGATGTTTAGATATTGCTGTAATAAGTTTAATAACTTTTAAGAATGTATTCCTCTAGTAGTTTTTTTAAGTAGTCATTAAGCTATTCCTCAAAAGCTTGATGTTCCAACCTGATGGAAAGGACTGCTTATTTATCCCTTGGTTTTTTATAGAGACTTTGCAGTTAATTTGGTAGCACTTTGAAGTGAACAGTCAGAAGGATGAGATCTCAGTTAAAAGCAGAAGACCATCCAGATGGTCTCTTCAACATGAAGTCACTTGTGTTCCCACCTAATTCTGGTGGGACTGAACTAGTTACAGGGATTGAAGAAGAGTATTATAAAGACAGTTTCTTTGATCATCTCTTCCTATGCCCCAATTTCTAAATTTCTCAAATACACAGGGTGCATGTACATCTGAATTCAGATCAGGAATGTGTTTTCGGAGTAAATCTCCTAATTATTTCTGTTTACTGTTGTTTGGCTCACTTTGTGGAGCAGTCTCTTCAAATGCATATAGTCTGTGGATGCAAAGTCCTGAGCACCACTGATTTGTTCTGCAGACCTTCTGTTAGATGGATTGCACGATCTGCAGATTCCCTACTGTTACAGAGAAGTTCTGCAATTGATAGCCTACATTCCCCAAAATTCAAAGTAATATGGGATTCCTTTTGCCTTTGCTTCTATGGTAAGACCTTTCAACAGGTTTTGGCTCCTCTGATTATTTGGCTGTGTGTATGCAAAGTATTTACTTGCTGTGCAGAAATATTTACCGCAGCTAGGAATGGTAACCAAAGAAGAAATGAATAAAGAGAAAGTAGTTCAATATGCAGTACAAGCCTAAAGAAGGAAGAATAGTTCAAGTGAAGGTCATTTGTTCTAGGAATTGATGTTGTTGAGCAGCCTAGTGGTCAAAAATACAAATTGCCTTTTGTTTTTTTAACTTTTCTTTATACTTTCTTTTCTTTAATGTATGTTGTTTTTCTTAAATCTTATTTTTGGACAAGTAATGTTCTTTTTAGCAGTGATACTGGTTGTGTGTAGCATTAACAATTGTGGACATGCTCAAGGGATCTGTAAGGAAAGATCTCTTTAAAAACCTCAGTTTAGGTAAGTAGTAATTCTTTACTTGATATTTGCAATATATTAAACTATACCTGCAAGGTGAAATACTTAGTATTTTCACTTAATTCATGGAGGGAAGACCAACTCTACCCTGAATGGATCAGAATCTTTAGCTTTTGGTTCAGGAAATAATTTCAGAAACTCTGATGGAGATTCTTCTTAGAATTCTGCATTCCTCACTATACCCTTATAAATGGCTAAAAATAGTTTCAACATGCATAATACATCAGATGTATGGAAAATTCTTACTACAGTATTCTCAAAATGTGCTCTGTGAATCAGTTGGAATAAGATGCATCATATTTATGCATGGGTTTGGATGAGCAAGGAGCTATATCTTAACTTACACAGATATTTTAAATTGCTGAATTATGTTACTGAAAATTGCTTGAAATTTTCTTTTGCTAAACAGTCTTGTGGTAAGAATTCTTTCAGTTTCAGAAAATGATTTTCCATTTTGCTGATAATAAAGAAGTCCTGTTAGAATAAAAACCAGCCAGTTAAAATCTGAATTTTCCTGATGGATTCAGAGACTGATGACAGGTGCTTCTGACTGCAGGTATGCTGCATATTTGGCTGAACTCAGCCTGTAGATGCTTTTGTAGATCTCCCCAACAAACACAGCCATAACTGACATTCCTTCAAAAGAAGAAAAAAAAAAAAAAAAAGAGGCTTTAAAGAAAAAAATAATAGAAGTAGAATTTTGTAACACTGGAAGTAGCTTAGTCTTTTCAGCCCCTTTTCACTTCAAATAGAGTTGTGAATTTTCAATGTTTGCCAAAAAAAAGGTGGTTCTGACATGGGAATTCATGTAAGAAGCTCAGAGGACTTCAGGGACTCAGACCTCTCAGTTCTTGTTCTGGTGCCCAAATTTCTGTCACTGTTTGAAGCAGAGTTTGGGTCGTCCAGGTTGTAAGAGCTGTTAATGGCACTTCTAGGAGGCTGTCTTCTTGGGACTGACAGTGAACCTAAGGCTGCAGAGGTGGGGTGGGGGACAGAATGACACCCAGACTCTACTAGCTGATTCCTCCATTGGGCATTTTCTGACTCTGGAGATATTCTTAGTTGGTCAGTTAGATAAGCTTTATGGCTTTTCATTGTTTGAAGGAAGCACAGTGTATCCATACCAGGAGCCACGTCTTGGACTGTTATAAAACTGTCTAACTACAAAGGTAGTGAAGCACTGATGTTCTTAGTTTGGACTGTACAGTAATAGGTATATTTATTTTTTTAATGTGTCCTTCTGTATCAACAGAAAATCTGCAAAAAGTCAGAAAAGACAAATCCTATGTATTGGATCATTAGCTTTGAATTTATTTCTTAAATTTCTCCCCTTTTAATAGCCTCTGTTACTAAATTCCTACTGCAATTATCCCTTCCTTTGAAGGGCTTCTGCAAATGCCGACCACTTCTAAAGATGGGATTCTCAGTAGAAGGCTAATTGGTCTGCTCAGCTACATGAATTTGTGTAGTGTAACAGAAATCTTACGCTTTTTAAAAAATCTCACCCATGCAAACGTGTCCTCTGTAACCCATGGTTCTAATGCTTCTGATTTTTTTTTTTTAATAAGTTCAAGAAATCAAAGTAAGCTCAGGTGTGTAGGAGAGGCAAAATATATGAGGGCAGACTAACATTCAGAAGTGGGATACACAGATAAAACACATCAAAACCAAACCCCCTTAACTGTAAAGGGACATAGTCAATGCTGACAGTGTAAGGTTGTTTTGCAAGTGAAATACGTATATCTCCTGAGTCTGCTTTTTTAAGAGTTCTCAGACTCCAGCAAAGAAAAAATCTAATTGTCAGCTGGGTAACTGGTACCAGGAAATATAATGAGTGGGTAAGCTCATGCTTGTCACATCATCCCTCCTCTCTCCCCATACCTGCTCTTTTCTTAGGCCAGAAGTATTCGTATTTACAGGAATTAAAATGGTGATGCAGAGCACCAAAGGATGCAGAGGCTATTACCAACGAATCCAAGACAACTTTGCAGAGGGAGGAGAAATATAGCATATTCTAATCTCTCCTTAAACATGATTTGTTTTAGGCATTGGTTTCAGATTGAATAAATGAGTACAGAGTTTAGAGACTCCAGACACCTCAAGTATATTGAATTTAAAAAATTAGGGGACATTGTTGTAGTGAATAGAAGGCAATGTATTTTACAGAGAAGCAGGTAGCATATGTCTCTTGATTCAGTATACTTCCAAGTAATTACTAAGAGCAGATCCTGCTGCTAATTCAAACAACAAAAACATTTTCTGATTACATAGGGCCAGGTTTTCTGGTTTACGGTTTTCCAGCAAAGACCTCTTCTTTGGGAAGCCTAGGGTAGAATTTTCCCTCCTCTGCCTGTCCTTCTGCAGGAGCAGGGAAGTAGAAAAAGGTGTTCTTGGCTCCCACGATGCATGCTGGGGTGGTGATGCAAGCTAATAAATATGTTACACCTAGTTTTCAACTAGTAAGTGCCAAAATATCTGATAATTGAGGCTGTAGTGCCTTTCCTTCAAAGATACCAAAGCATTTTACATTTGTGTAAATAGCTGTGTTACTCACATATGCATAGCAACGTGGTGTTTTATACTATTTTTCAAAGGAATATATGAAGACCTAGAGCTGTAATCGACTGTGACAGAGCAAGAATAAAATCTAACATCATGCAGCAATGATGGAAACCAGTAGTCCTCTGTCTACTAGCCAGTTGCTTCAACTGGAAAGTAACAGCTTCATTTTAGTAACACCTGCAAAAGGAATTCTTTTAACAACCCCTTGTAATATCTTTAACGAATTTACATATTGGGAGAGTGGAGAGGTTACTGTCTATAGCTACAACCGTAAACCCAAATAGCATGAAGCTGTTTCTGATGGGAGGGGTTTGCAGGAAGACATGGATTTTGCAACCAGAAAGAGCAGGTGATTTTTTCTAGCAACACAGGAAATCTTCAGGTATGTACAAAATTAATTTTAGATTTTCAGTATTCCCAGGTGAAAGTTGAATATGCATGCTGACTCTATGGCATATGGTAACATACTATAAATTTTCTTCGTACTTTCACTTTGATAAAATGAAACATTTTAAAATTTTTTCTGCATTACACATTTTAAACATAGAAATAGATAGAAATATTCCATTCACAAAGGTGAAGTCAGAATATTTTGAACTTATTAAAGCTACTTAATTTGTTTTCAAAACAGATTTCTGCTGAAGGTGTGTAATACTTCTTGAAGTGACATTTTCAGCTGTAAAAACATTGTTAGAAAATTTCACTCTAGACATAATAGCAGTTGGTGTTTCTTTAGCCCATGCTATTAAATTCAATCCAACTGTAGGTGGTCATAGTTCTTGTCTTGAAATCTCTGCGTGTGCATAGGAATTAGAGGTAGAATATAGAGGAAGGATGTTAGTACACACTCCTGACCTCCTGGTGAGAAAACACAAGTGAAAACATCTCTCCGTACACAATGGCTTGCTATTTGGTCAAGGACTTAAAGACTTTGTTCCCTTAAACTGCACTCTGTCCCTTCGTCCCTAATGTCAAGGATGGATGTACATAACTTTGAGAACTGAGTTAAATATCTGACCTTGCAAAATCAATTTTATTTTTAATTGCTTGGATTTTCCAATCCGGCAATACAAGATACCAGCTGCATAGTGAAAGCTAAAAGAAAGGAATTGGAATTCACCAACTTTTAGCATGGACTGTCTGTAGTTCCGTTGCTTTCATTTTCATCTGAAATGCAAGTTCCTTTAGTTTTGAATTCACCACTGCAATGCTGAATGTTCTGCTTGCTACTGAATTAAACTAAGATAGAGCTTACTTTTAAGAAATCTTCGTTCTTGGACAGTATTGCTTATCATCTCCACTATGTTTTCAAAGACCTATTTATGTGAGGGAGAGCAAACCTCTGCTGGACTCAGACTGTTTCCAGTTCACATCCCTGTTGATTTCTTACCTCTGTGTCTCATAAACCCCTCATCACTTAGGATAAATCTAGAAAATTAAAACTTTGGTTTAAGCATTTCCCTCACAAGATGGCAGCATTGCTTCAGGGAATAAAATTGCCTGCTCCATTCAGGATGTCTTGAAGTTTTTAATGTTTCCATTTTATCCAGTATGTGAGAGGAACTCTGACAGATATGTTCATTTGTGTTATCTGAATTTATATAGCAACATCAGTCACAGGACTGGATGAGTTTCACTCATTTGCTGCTGTGTTGGCAGGCTTTGCGATGAAAATAAGTTACCAGGACTGTAATGAATTTTGTGTATTGTATTGAAACTATATACTTATTTTAATTCTTTGTCATTATTATAGTGACTCTAGTTAATACTGTAGTTGCATTTCTGAGACTTCAGCTGCAAACCTGGAATTTGATTGTTTCAATTGCACTAAGCAGAAATATCTTACAGGAATTTAAATTGCAGATTCATATATATATATTTCCCTTCCTGTCCACTGAGTGCTTTTATTCTTTCAGGGCTTGATCCTATTCCCTCTGAAGTCAATGGCTGAGTCAGAATTTTAGGGTAAGTCATGCAAGGAGATAGGAAGAGCAAATAAGAAAGGTGAATAAAGTAATTTTTTTTTTTTATTTTGTTCTCTATATAAATAATCAGGAATGATGAAAGAACTGCTGTTTGAACCATTAGAAGTATTGACCTTCGGTTACCTCCGGGCAATCCCTTTATTTGATTTCAGGGCAGCACTGATTGACTTCTAAGGGAATTAGGTCAAGTTTATTTCTGATTCTAAAAACAGGTCTACCAATTTGGCCTTAACCATAAGGAATAAAAAGCTTGGAAATACAGGAATCTTCACTGTGCTGTCTTGGATACAGTTGAGCTTCCCAAGAATATAGATACATATTTTTTCTTTTAATTATAATTTTGCCTGTGATTCTGATTTTACAGCATGAGTGGTGAGCTGAAGGATAGTATTTTCTAACTCATACAGCCATTTTATAGCTCTGTTCAAATATTCCACTTGGCAAAAATGCTAACAAGACCATTTTCATTCTTAAATCAGGAAAGCATTTTCCATGATTGCCTGGAGAAATCTCTTTTTTTATACTTAAAGTACTGAAGGAAATATGCTTTGCTATCCTGAGTAGCAAGGGTTATTATTTCAAGGAAATATTGGGTGGTATGTTGTAACACTTTCACAAAAAAAGATTTAAAGTCTTGTATTTTCATTTTCTTGAAGATTTTATGCTGAGCACAAAAAAAATAAGCTTGCCTTTCTTTTAATTTCTCAAAATCCAACCTGCTAAGATAGAGAGGTGGTCACTTAGTTTGCACTTCTAGGACTAAGGTAGGTTTAGTCTGCAAGTATAACTTTCTACTAACAGCCCAAGTCATTTGACTTAATGTTTAGAGACATTAAAATTTATATCTTTATACTTTCCCAAATTGGAATGCATGAATTGAGTATTTAATTTCTTCTTTAATGTATCTAGAGATTTTTATTGGTGCAGTTCTTCTAATCTTCAGCAGTTCGCAGTACAGCCTCCCAAACACTAACTTACCATTAGCATCATTTACTTCTGCGGTGTTGAACACATTTTTTTAAAATTGCTGAAGGAAGAAGTCCATGGATATAAATGATATTAAGAGAATGAAGTCAGGCCATTGTGTGATAAAGAATGCTGAATTCTGCTCTTTCCTTCCTACCCCAGCATAGAGTCTAAGTAAATAGAA
The DNA here is from genome assembly GCF_030936135.1 of Gavia stellata. NCBI lineage: Eukaryota > Metazoa > Chordata > Aves > Gaviiformes > Gaviidae > Gavia > Gavia stellata. Next base: position 11,755,601 of record NC_082610.1, read on the forward strand.
GAAATGTACATAACGGTATCTTCATTTGCAGAGGCTGGTGTCTCCACTTTAACACATCTTCTGGGATGTTCTAAGAACTGAACTGGAACACGGGGATAGCAATGTGTGAGAGCTTCAGAAAAGTACGTTCAAACACTGGAAGTTGTTTTGGCTCCTGCAGGTCAGCACACCTTCATCATTCCAACTCTCTTTGGTTAAAAAAAGAGAGAGAGCATGAATCTAACCTCCTGGTCACACAAAGCCTGTGATATTCTTCATGAGCTCTGTGCTGCTTGCCTCCTCACTCACTCATCCTGGCAGTAGAACAAGTCTGGCCTTACCACTTTCAAAGGAAATTGAAAGACATTCTGCTTTTAAAAGGAAGATAATTCAAAGGCTAGCCTGTAGCAGAAAATTAAGAGAGATTATTTAAGGAAACTAAATAATTGAGGTTATTGGTGATGAAATGCAATATTGATCACATTCAAATCTAACCCACACCATTAAAAGTCAGAAGCTATTTTTTTAGTAGACTGTATGAAATTAATTTCTCCTCTTCCTAGTGGATGAGAATTCTTGTTATAAATGGGTCTCACTGGTTTAATCAACAGTGACCATATGTGTGGTCCTTTATTCTAGAAGTATTGATGTACAGGTTTAAGTAAATTTATTTTTTTAGAAAGCATTTAAAATGTGTTTGTCTTTTACTTTGTTTTTCAGGGCTATTTAGAAGCACGCTCGAAAGATTGGTGAATGAGGTACTCTTAACCTTTATAGGGGCACTTGTAAGACAAAACCTAAACTTTTATGTTGTAGCTTTTATCACAGGTATTAATTCCATAAGCATTTGTGTCTACCCACAAACAAATGGAAGATTTAATTTTTAAGGACTCGAAAGTCAGTACTTTTCACATATGCTTAATACAAAGCACAAAAAGAAAGGAGATAGTTAGTTCCTCTAAGTATTCAGAGAACATAATAGAAAAGCATGTAACAAATACGATACGCATCTCAAATGGTTTAATGAAATGCTGAATTTTTGGTTTATTCTCATTTTTAGTATGACCTATTTATTTGCAGTCCTAGAATAATATCAATCCAAGTTTATATTATGATCCGTATATGCAATTTTCATAGGATAGCTTTGTAGTTGTTTGCCACTCTTGAAAGCCATGTTGATTGACTAAAAATTATCAGAAGTAACATACAAAGAACTATGAGCATCTCAATTTTCAATACCTCACTTCAGTCATGAAAGAATTTGCAAAGATACTGTTGAATATGACCAGATTACCAAAATTTGCTTCTCACTCAGAGACACTGAAATGTTCTGCTTCAAATGCCCATCCTATTTTACTTCTCCATGCTTTAAGGATTTATGTTGGCATTACAAAGATAGGCAGAGATGAACACTTAAATTTCAGTTGGTTCATATCCGCATAAAGGTGCACCATTAGAAAACAGATTATTCAAAAGCATACATCATGTTGTAACATTCATAAAAATGCTTTTCTGTAGCTGATTACTGCTCAAAATCATTGAATGGGTCTGCATTTGGCTTTTATTTTACTGCAAATAAAATGTATTGAAACCCCAAACCTTTAATCAAAGTTTCTGACCATTACATGATGCAAATGTGTCAAAAGAAGACTTACTCTGAAATGGATAAGTAGACATATGGCCAAAATGTCATTAATACTTATGCTCAAAAACGTAATTAGAGGAGCATATGTTATATTGTGAATAACAATGTTTCTACTAATAAAGGAAAGCATTTATTCGAAGTAGTCTTTGGGCCAGATTCCTCTTTCTCTTTCTGCTGCAATAGTTGTGGAATAAACTGAAAGCAGAAAAATATCAGAAAAGCACAAGCTATTGCTTGCAAAGATTTTATATTGGCATGTTTGAGATTATTTTCTGTTCCATTCAGTGTGTATAAATTTTTAAGTGGTAATATATGTGGTAACTACAATACATATTACCTCATCCTAAGCACCATCTATTCTATTGGCTTACCTGGAAAGTAGCACAATAAATAATTTTTATGCTTTACACAGTATTGCTAAGAAGAAATTTGGTAATATTCCATCATTTGGAGGTTGGGGAGAATTGAATAAAACCTGAAAGCACTAGTATTAAGGTAAAGTGCATTTAAGGATAGGCTGTTAATGTAGAAGAATATCTAAATCACATAAAAAAGAATAATTCTAATTCAAGAAAGTTGAAATGAGAGCTGTCCTTAAGACTAATATTTTGTGATTTCCTCAAGCAAAGAGCTTGATATTTATCTATGACATAGGCTACTTCAAAACCCATTTTCAGATACAACACGAGATTGTTTTAACAGAGGAAAGTGGGGCAAAATGCTCTGAGTAACGGTTTGGCTTGTCTACTTCAGAATAACCTGTATAAAGTAAATTATTTTTATTAAGTCCTCAGATCTTTGGGCTGTTTGTTCAGGAGTAATTCATAACTAATTAAGCAAAACATGTACAAATAAACAATGCTATGCTCTATGTGATCCCCAAAAGAACTGTCATAGAGCATAGTCTGTGATGTCTCATGAAAATCCTACTGTCTGCTTAAAGGAAAGCCTGCTAGGATTTCACATCATGAAGACTTTTCCCTGCCTAAAGTAGAAGAGGACAGATAAATCCAGAGAGTGTCCATGGATTAAGAGAAGCACTTACAATAATGTACCATCAAACAGTTCTCTTGTCTTCTAACTATAGTTGAATAGGATGGTATTTGTTAGGCACTTGAAATGAACAGTGAAGGTGCTCTGAAGGAAATGCTGTGTGGATTATATAAAGAGTTTAGGTTCCTAACTGTGGAGACAGTAGCTTAGCAAAGATCGTGTGAATATTTCTATTTTGGTTCAGACCATCTGCATATGGGACACCATCAAATATATTGTTTAAACAGGCTATAAAAACAGAGCCTTGCTAAATCTGAGCATTGTGATGATTCCAGCGAGCTCACTGAAACAAGTTATTTTTGGCAGGCAAGAAAGAAGACAGGTCTTGGGATCTGCAGTGAGAACCTAATTTTCTGTTTATTTAGGGAGCGGGAAATGAGAAGCAACATTACAACTCAGGATAAAGCTAGCATAAAACAATGAGGATGAGAAACTAAGATAAAACTGACCTCTTTTCAGGGGAAGAAATCAGACTGATAGGTGTGTCTGGTTGGCTTGGTAGAGAAGAGATTATAGGGAAGTTTGGTTTTATTTTGGATTGGATTGTCATCTGGAAGAGGCAACCAGTGAGGTCCTTGGGGAGAGTTTTGTTTAGCTCTCTTACCCATATTTTCTATATAACGTCGTAAACTTTCTGAGGTCCCTTTTTAAAGCATTGTTCCAGATAACATTTATAGTCCTGTCACCTAGTGTTTGGAAGCCATGTGTGAAATTTTGATAGTAATGAAATGCCTCTTGTTAATTTAAAATACAATGATAATTAAGTTTCTAGATTTCCAATATTCTGTGCTATGTGAATGTTCTTAAACTAATCCATTAGTAAGGATGAAAGAACTGTGATTCTGTGATCTATGCAATGTTTTCACTGCTATTTCAGCACAGGTACTGAATTTGTAACCAGGAGAACTGAAGTTGTGAAATTAGCTTAGAGCAAAAGGCTAAGGAACAGAGAATTTGAAAACTGATCTTGATGAATTCAAGGAAGGAGTTATATGACTGGCTAGGATGTTCTTGAATACTTTAAATGGATTAGAAAGAGTTGTTAAACTGGGTGTCTTTTGGTTTTAATCAATTATCTGTTAGTTGAGGATTGTCACTAATTACCTGATGGATCGAAGAAGAATTCTTTCCCCTGTCTCTCCCTCATGCATTCTTATTTTTTCATAGTTACATTTGTTGTTTCTTTGGATTATCTTTGCTGAGAACTAAAGATGGGAGCCTGAACATGCTATACTGTCATTCCTACAGGAAATTTTCAGGATCCTGTTTTATGTTTTCCTCCCATGCTTGGCAATGCATCTGGCTTGCAGTTGCCAGATTTGAGAGGAGTAAGGAATCCTCTTCTCCCCCCCACCCTCTCATCCTTGTTTACACTGGCAGAAGCTGTTGATATTTTTATTTTTCTGTGCTCTTCTGTTTTATGGAGTAAAGTTCACTTCCTGGGCTTAGTTCAACTGCTTCACTGTAACTCCCTGACAGTGCAAGACCTATAGTGCTGCTAAAAATGCTTGCTTTTAATTTCTGTGTGATGCCTGAAGGGTTGGGTTTGTTTTTTTAAAAAAATCTTTAGTACTAAAGATATACATTACAGGCTGTGAGTGTTTTTCAACTGCTGTGTATGTATGTATGGGCAGAATGGGTGTTGCTGTTAAATCTTAATTTAACCTCTACCACATGAGTTTTCCCTGAAGTCCTAAACATAATTCAGTGATAAAGGGTAGTCCCTGCCATCATTTACACCCTTTTTCTGCTAGAAAATGTCTCTGCCACAGTCATACAAACAGCAAAATCAATATTGTGCTTTAATCCTGAATGTATTTAAAATTTTGCTTTGAAAAATCTGTCATTTTACAGTATTTCTTTGCTATGCAATACTGTAGTCTGTACACCCTCAATCTGGTTTATATGATTGCACTGTAATAGAATCAAACTGTTGAAAGTCAAATTTCTCAGTAAAGGGACTAGAGTTCCAGGGAGAAAATAGGATCGGTGATCTTAAAACCATTGCCCAGAAGGCTTTCAAAATCTAATAATGCTAACATTTTTACTTTTCAAGAAGATCAGAGCATTCCTAGCCTTTCAAATACCTTTCTGTGTGATTTAGAAAGCAAAGATTAATATGCAAATGTGAAGGCTTTGAGCTAATTGAATATGAGTTACTTTCTGAATATGCTACTATTGAGATGTTTGAACGTTAAGGACATTGAACATTACATAATTGATAAAAATGGCTCATTAGTTAAAACAAGGGATTGTGTGACTATTGATGAATGGCTTAAAGTCATATGAATTTCTTAACTGTCTCTGTGAGTGTTGAGTTAATTTTTGAGATGTAAGGTGATATTAGGGTATTGGATAGGAGGTTGCAGAACATTATGATAAGGTAATACCAGCTCTGCCGGTGTTGCTACATTCAAGCATAGTGCAATTAGGCAAGGGTGGGGGAAAGCAACTATTTTTTTGTGCTCTGCTTTCAGCAATTCTATATATATTTTTATACTTTTTTTATACTTTGCATTAATTCTCTTATAAAAGTTATAAACAGTATGATCTGTTAAACTTCTAATGTGCAGATGTGCTTGTTCAGGGAGTGTGCTGAGACAGTGAATAGGAGAGGCAACCTTTTGTTATGCAGCTCTGAACAGGACACAAAGGTGGATTTATTTTTGCATGACATGAAATTCTAACTTTGCTCTGTCTTCCCAGAGCTACCATAGGGGACCTGGAAGCTGAGGAGAACCTGTGGTGCAGCACTAAAAATGTCTCAGTTCCCAAACCTAAATGACAGAATGAGGCTCTGTTGTTCACCAGCAAATGTGAGCCTGGTGCTTAGTAAAATGGGGTCTTTTGTGAGTGTGATACTTGTTCACTAAAAACGATAAACATTGATATGTTTCCAGACTGAGGAAGCAGGACAAAATGAGCAGGAAGAACCTATGTTGCAGATCAGGTATAACTGATGTCACTGCAGTTAAGTCACGGAATAATTTCTGTTGAAAGGGACGTCTGGAATCTGAGAATTAGCAAGCTCCTCTCTAACGAACTGGCAGAGTTAAGGAGGGAGCTAAAAATTTGAATGTGATTGCAGTGTGATCTAGTGTGAAGATAACTGCCAATCACTGGCTAGCATGGAAGTGGCCCGGAGGGGCCATCTTAATGTAAAATATATTTACACAGCATGTTTCAGAGCAGTAATAGATTTGCAAAGAAAAAACTATTACATCACACATCTATTAAGTGAGTCAGGTACATTGGTGAGCACCAGCAGGGAAGAAAGGAACTAGGGATACTCAGGATCTGAGGAACTGATGAGCAGCCAAAAGGGATGAGCCCATTTATATGGGAAGCAGTGGCACAAACTAACACCTGCATTGACAGAAGTTTAGGACCAAATTCTTGGGTCTCACATGACCATGCAGGCATGCGGTGTGAAAGCAGAGACAGCAGAAGCAACAGTGTTCAATACTTGCTGAAACGGTGGAAGGGCAAAGCAGAACTGCAGTCCTACTGCTTGGGAGCATGGAGCCCACCTGAGAGTGAGTGCAGGGTGATAGAAGTTGCTTTCTTCAGTCTCATCGGAAGATATGGATTAGGGGCAGGAGAGAGTCAACTATTTCTCAGCCATTTCCCTGGCAAAACAGAGAAGTTTTTATTTGACGTATCTACGGAAGAAACATACCTGAGCATTAATAGATGCATTCCTTTAAACACGCTTGAACTAGAATCACTACAATACAATTTGAAAGTACAGCTTGCAGCAAGTATAGTATATTCTGTGTATAGATGCAGAAAAGGATGCAATTCTTGAACCTGTTTTATTGCTTTCATCTTTGATGTGACATTAGAAAGAAACGTAATATCATAAAATACTTTGTTGTAATAAATGACTACATCAAACGTATGTATAAGGTAAAGCTGAAAGATAAGTATGGACTCAGAGCAAGAAGACTCATCAGAGAAAATGTGTAGCAGATGTTTAATGTATACTGTGATGTGACACAGACATTTTTCTTGTTTCCTATTTCAAAATATATTAATAAAATAACATATGCTGAATCAGTAAGAATAAACTTCTAGTGCTATTCAGCTGTCCTTGCTGAAGGATAGCCTTTATCTCACGTAATTACATTTACAGTTGTATTACAGTAGAGCTGTATACTAATGGATGATTTGGTCATAAATCCAAAAGCCATATTGACGCTATTATAATGTTGATGGTGTCTTGTGTAAGTCTCCCTGGTGCGCTTTCTGGTCACCATCTGGAAGGAAGCCAACTAGATGCAAATCAGCTTTTGTGGGAATAGGGGTGTATAGGGGTCACACCCCAATGTAAAATATCTATGGATTTGTCAGTGGGAGTCATTACCAACACACCTTACTGCTTCTTTTTGCCTCATTGTGTATACTAGCTGAAGTGGAAAATCAAGTGAGAGATTTATGCTATGCATTTGCAAAACCCCTTTGAGAGGAGCAGACACTGTTGCCCATAAATTTAAACCTTTGAAGAGGTTAAAATGGGTGAAGGTGAAACAAATATTATTGTGCTTATCAACATATTACCCCACTCTACAGGGCTTGATTCTCTTCCCCCTTGACTTCAACTGCAAGGCTTCTATGAACATTAATGGGAGCAGGCTTGGCCTATTTCTGATCTATATAGGGGCCACACGGAGAGCTCTTCAGAGTTTCCATTAAGTAGAGAGAGAGAAATTTAAAAAACCCTACAAACAAGCTACATGTTATTTCCAAAGCATGGTACTGAAATCTGTTTTAGAATTAAAAGGGGGCTAGGGAGAGGGTTGTTGATATTCTGTTTATTCCTGCAAAATAAGTCATCTAGCAGGGAGGGGTGAGTTTTGATAGCTGACCTTGGTGCACTGTTACCGTGGTGAGTTGCAAACAATGCCTGTCAGGATTCTGGTGGTTTTGTGCACTTGCTAAAGTTAGCAGTGTTACTGAGTGAATTATTTAGTTCAGATTTCCTGGATTATAACTTGTTGGATGCACAATTCTGGCACTAAATTTCTGGCACTAATGGTTGGCTCGTGATAAAGCAGTTTGGAGGTGGTGTCCTGTCCTTAAATAAGCATCCTCGGGAAGGTGTGAAATGTACCAAATACGGGAAATGGAAAGGAGCCTCTAGCATTCCATGAAATTTTTGAGTGTTCCTGATTCAGTGTTTGCCAAGGCTTATTCAAAATAAATTGGATGGGTTACTTTTTAATAGTTCATGGGCAGTGACCCATATAAGAACTACTTCTTAAGAAATCATTGGTGTTTAGTTTAAAATTTAAGTACTTCACTTGCCTTACTTACCTGAAAGAATTTTTGGAAAAAGACCTGCTACAAACAGATTATTAAGCACATTGTAAATTTATATTTGCTGCCTTCTTGCTATCAGTTAACTGTTTCGGCTGGGACAGACCAACTTGGTAAGGTTTGAGCTTCTCTTGTTGGAGAGAGGAACCAGGATACGAGCTGAAGGGCATTAATCCACAAAGATGCAATTAAATGTAGAAAACAGGAGCTGTCCGTACAAGGATAAAAACTGGAAGCAATGAACTATAGTTTTTCTGTTCTAGGACTGAAAGCAGGCTGACAGAATAAAAATCTAATTTGGAAAACGTCTGGTCACATCTCAGATTCTGGGTTAATGTACAGACCTTAATCCCTAAGAGAAATCTGTAAGTCAGCCTTGCAGCCAGCTATCCAGGCTGGCTGGATACCCAGCCTGTAAATGCAGTGGAGTTGCAAATAGTAGTGAACTTCATAGAACTGTTTAGTTTTGTTTTATTGTTGGCGGATTTTTTTGCTGTCTTTAGATGAAAGAACAATAAATATGTCATCCTGTTTGTTATGCAGAATGTTATGTGTCACTTGGACTTGGAGATGTGCTGGATTTGAGACAGATCTGTGGAAGGATGTACTTTGTCTCACTGTGCTCCATTTGGTGTTACATGCCCCCATGGCACTGTGGAAAAAATGAGTTCTGACTCCGATGTTCATATGGCTCATGTTGGAAATGAATTAATGACAGGCTGCAGTAATTGGCTCTTTAGGAATTGACAGTGGGAAGAAAGCAAGCAACAGTTTGTCACTGTTTGTTCATGGCTAGATAGGCTCGTGAGGAAGCAGATATGTAAGTGAAATAATACATCCTCATTGTATATAATATTGTATGTCCTACGTTACTGTAGGCAAGGAAGTCCTGAATTCAGATTTTCATGTCTTTATATAATATAGAATGGTGTAGGTTTTTTCTTACTTTTTTCTAGGCAAAAGTGCACATGTTCTCCCAGAGTGAAATATTTAGGATATTATAAATAACTTCTCAGTAATGCATAGTTGTTTGCATTAAAATGGAACTATGCGAGTAATGAATGTTGACTTGGAATTGCAGCCAGTATGGTAATGAAATAAAGCCCCATTAGATACAAGTAATTTGCAAATTGAGAGTGTTTTCAATTAAATAATGGTCCCCCTGGCTGATCTGAGGAAAAGGGCATGTCAGTCAATCAAGTAGGAAGAAGGACTTTTAAACAAATGTAAACTAACATACATTTTAAATTATGGATTCATTCCATACATACATAGCACTAAATCCCCACTAGTAGACAGCTGTCAAGACTGCCTAGAAAACTTTGGTTATAAGGAAGTCAAGATTTTTTTTTTTTGTCTGTTTGCTGCAACATTTATTTTAAATGTGATCATTCTCCTACTCTTGTTCTACTTCTGGGGAAGCTATAAGTAATTCTTTTTGTGTAAATTCCAACAATATATCAGTTTATCACAATGCTTGTGTTAGTCAAATATACTTGTAATTAACTACAAGTTATTCAGATGCTAAGTAGGTGCATGTATTGGGCAGCTTCTAGATCAGTTTTGACTTTGTTAACTAGAGCCTTACAAAAGAGTAGGCATAAGTCATATTTGAAAGAAGATTCATCCAGTGTATCACTAGAGTCTTAGTAAATGAGTATTTTTACCTGAAGGAGATGTAGGAGGATCAAAATGCATCATAAACCTCTGTGAACCAAGAGAGTGTTTTGTCCCCTCTGTATAATCCTGGTTGTGTTCTGCTGTTGAGTTTTAAGCCATGGGGTTTCCTCTGACAGAAGATTTGACCAGGGATCTGTATCGCTATAGAGCATCTGGTCTGTTTCTTTACCTCCCTTAATTAAAATCGGATGTATTTGTTAGAAAACATTGTGGAAAACCTAGAGGCAGCAAATGGGACCCTCCAATACAGAAACTCACTGCAACCCTCTGGAAACTTCGAAGCTCAAAACAATGAAAATCTCTGCAGCTATGGCAAAGCAGAGTATCAAAGAATAGCAAAGTCATCCTGACAGATCAGTAATTTGCAAGTAGATCCAAATAGAACCTGAATTCTCTTATTGTGCCAACTGGGTCCAGTAAAGTGTTTTATTTTCCAAATAGAAATTTATCCCATGATGTGGTTGATCAAATATACCAATCAAATAGCTGCTCAAACAAGAATTACTTAGCTATTCTTTTTCAGTAACTGTGGCTTTTGCAAAATTTTTGTTCTCTCTACATTTTTCGCAAGTATAACATCATATTAAAGGTAAAAAATTTCATTGAATGAGAGCACTACAAAACTGTCTGAGTGTATAGCATGGGTTCCATAAGCCATTAGTGAACAGCACATGAATTTGGCTTCCTGCTAAAACATACCAGTCTCTCCGTAACTGTAGAAATGCCGGTATAAGTTTGCTAGCCTTGACTTCTCACTGCCTCACTATTTATGGAGTCACTTATGCCTCCAACCAGAGTGTTTAAAATGCTACTAAATCAGAACACCTGTTTGGCCACACCACTGGTAGCATGGAGGCAAATAACTTTATAGGTGTGACAATGGAGCATGGGGCTGTAATCCTTTTTCCAGTAAGGATATTACATTGTAGAATTGCCTGTGAATTACTGGAAGATGGCTTACAGTTACCTCTTCTTTTTACAATATCAAGTCAGACGTCTGGCACTGGCTGGGTGTCCCCTGCAAGGCTGTTCTTTGTTCCAGTGGTTCTCCTGTGCAACTGGCTGTAAATGGGATGTGGTGTTTCTTCAGTCACACACGTTTTCTCTTGGCACTGAACACTGTAGCTGAGAAATGCAGGTGGAAGAGGAGTTTGCTCATTGTCAGAGGAAGCTCCAAAATAGAAAAAGGCTGAGCTAGGTGATTCCCAGGGTTTTTTGTTTTGTTTTTTGTTTGTTTTCCCTAAATGGCTGCCGTCATCATGTGAGGGTCCAGGGTTAGAGTACTGAAGCAGCTGCTCAGGGTGGACCTAGCCTGGGATTACAGTGTTCTCCTCATAATAGTTTGAAGTTCCAGACTTATGATTTATGTCTTTCCTTTAGACTTCCGTTCTTTGAAAACTGATCATAAAGCAAGAACATTAACTCTGTGAAAATTAGTGGTTTTTCGAGTATTTGCTTAAATCAGTATCTGAATGGTAAAGCTGAGGGGCTGTTATGTTATGTGTTTCACTGGTCACTTCAGTTTGAAGCGAGTATGATATCACTGAGTATGATATAAACTGCAGTTATGGCTGAACTGTGGAGAGTTAGGGAAAAATTCAGTTAAACTCCAAACATTTTTTTTCTCTTTGCATATGAACATTCTTTAAATACTAACTAGATGTTCCATATTATAATAGTCAAGGATGACTGTTGCTAACCATTCATCTTTAGCTTCATTTCATGTAATACAAGACAAAATTGCTAAAACTACATTTAAAATTATTAGTCTGAGACTAGATGGCCAAACAGTTCTTTTTCTTCTCTCGTGCCTGAGCTTCATACCCTGACAGAAAGACAAGTGGCCTAGAACTACTGTGATGAAGGAAGCATAATCAGGGGCGAGGGGTCAGTTGCAGTGAAATTAGATAGACAAATAACCACAGGTTCAAGGATATGCTTAAATGAACAGCATAGTTTGCACTATCTGTCGACAGTTATTTTAAGATGCATAAAACACTGAGTTCACAATGTCCTAATTTTGTAGGGGTAGGCTGTATAGACCATAAATCCTATGCACGCTATTGAAAGGGGTCAAAATCCAATTTACAGGTCTGATTCAAAGCTTGCTGAGGTCAATGGAAATCTCTCTATTAAGTTTAGTAGGGTTTGGATCATATCTTTAAAAAAAAAAAGTGCTGAGGGAATGCTAAGATTAAATGAGAGAAGTAGAAGTTTTCCCAGGATACATCCACATTTTATATAGCTCTTATTGAAACAGGAGAAAACTGTTTATAAGAGTGATAGACTATCTCTTACGGTTCCATTTTTAACTCCTTTCAAAATACAGTGAGCCTAATGAGTGAAGATGTGAGATGATTCACTACCTGCTGTTATACAATAAATGGAGGTACAGGTTTGCCCCAGGGATCTGCATGAGTAGTAGATTTGGGAAGATGTCCCCTGCATCAATGTCCTTTCCAATCAGAATAAACCAAAAGTACTGTTGGAATTATTTAGCCCATTGAATATACAAACCTGTAGCTATGCTCTGGCTAAAAACAGGGGATTACGTTTTCTGCTGATGAAAATGCATGCTGCTCCACTGATACTAGTGAGCCATATCATCACATTCTGCAGAGAACTTGGTCTGGTTTTATTTGCTGCTGTTGTTTAGTTGTAAAGGTCCCACTTGGGACTTGGGCTTATTTGTCACACATGCTGAAGAAAACAAATGGTAAGATGAACGCAATGAAAGGCACTATACCAAGCAATCATTAATGCTGGTCTGCATCAGCTTGCCTTACAAAAGAAAAGTGGTCCTTAAATCAAGCACCAGAAATAAGATCCTTTTAAAAGAAGGAAAAATAGTCAGTTTTGAGTTTGCTCTTTTGCAGCAAAAAAGAAATTTTAATGCTTTTATAATCTCAGGCCAAGACAGACTTTGGTAAGTATAACGGGACATAAGTGCATTTAGTTCTGCTGTTAGTAAGAGTAAATTGTATAGCTGTCAAGTTGTGGCATGTCTATGAAGTGCTGAGTAAAACCATTGCTGGGAGTGATAAAATTAGTATGCCGAAGGAGAGGGAAGAACGCAGATCCATCAAGTGAGCCTGTTAAAATTTTGAAGCAAGTTAAAAACAGTACAGATGCCTTGACCATCTGCTGAGGAGTATGTGTGGACATAATTGCACAGAACAACTGTCATTTCATTTTTAAAAAACACACCTCATTTTACAGGAAGTATGCAGCCAAAGGAAGCAGCTTCTCCCTCCCTCCAAAGTCCATGTCCTTGAAATAGCTGTATGTTCTTTGTTTAACACTCAGTTCCAAACGATCTGATTTATTCGTGGCTCTTCTGTTGTATGTAAGGATTTACATCCAGCCTGTCCTTTAGAAGAAGTTGGAGCCTCTTGCAGTTTAGCTTGCATGAACTGTACATCAGAGTTGAGCACAAAAGTACTGAGATACTCCTAACTGTAATGGTGCTCCCAGGGCTTTGTTCTTTTGGTTTATTATTGCTAGAACCTTTGGCAGAATTATATCTTTGCATTACGTGGCTGCTTGTCCATTATTTTTATTACAGAAAAAGAGAGTGTGAGCTTAGATCATGAGAGTATTGCTATCCCTTTCAGTGCATGTCAGAGCAGTAGAAGCCACAGAGATGTATTTGTAAATAGATAAGATTTAATAGAACCTAATGAAGGCAGTGGACATTTTCTGATGCTCAAGTATACCTTGATGGACAATTTTAAGTATTTAAATTCACAAGTGGCCTCAGTAAATTTCAACCTCCATTTTAAAGGAGGGATTTTTCACTCCAGCTTCCTAAACATAGGCGCAGTTTTAGGTAGAAGCTGAGTTTTATGTGCTAGGAATAAAAAATAAATATCCCATGACTGGCCTCTGTCAAGCGATTAAATGTTTCTGAGCATGGAGCATTTGCTGTGAATTGTTCCCAGTTGCTGGGTTTGTCATAGTGCCTTTGCTTATTTGTGGTTTGTACAATGAAAAAACTAGAGATGTGGGCATGTAGGTAAAATTGTATTGTTTGTCTCACCACAGACATTTTTGCATCTACATTTTACGTTTCTGTTACTTGGATGATGACTTTTGGTCTCTGTATTTTTCTTTCTTTTGGAATAGAACATGTATTTGCAGATGCTGATGTTTTTCAGAAGCAGATCCATTGTAAGCATAGGAAATCAATTAAAAAAATGTTGAGAGAAAAAAATTATACAGCTGGAGAAAATGTCTGGGCTCACCCCGAGATAAATGTTTAGGGTTTTTTTTATTTAACTGTCTTAGCAGTTTTTGCTAGTGTTACTTTAGCTTTAAGCCATATGATTTTATCAATTTGACTTTAGCTTACTAAAATAGAAATATATGTAGATAGATACATAAATTCTAAAATCATCAAACCATTTCTCCCAAGATTCAAAAGTGAGTCAAGAAGCTAATGACCTGAGGCTCCTTTTTTTTCCCATAGTTTGCTTTTCCTTATGTTGTTTGTGTAGGCATTCTCTTTTTGTAGCTGGCTTTTAAAAAGTTGAATTCTTTTCATTCCTTCTGGAACAATGAAAACTGATTTAAATATTGTATCTATATTATTATTATTGCTTTTTTTAACTTACTGGATTAACATTTTCTGTAATGTGCTAAAGGAAGAGAAACAGTGAATGCAGAAAAAAATTATAGTCAGACTTGTTTTCTATGCAGATGTCTCATAATACCAGTGACATGGGCCCTTGTTACACGAGGCTAGTTCCAATATTTGAGCTGTCTGTTCAGAGTTTTTTTTTTTAATGACAGCACTCTTTGAGGAAGGAAGGGAGCAATGTTTGCTTCCTTTGCACCGTACTTGTGGCTGCATTGCCAATATAAACTAGCAACGGCTCTTGGTGAGTTCTGCTGGCCTTTGTCCTCAGATCTGTGGGATGCAACAGGTAAGCTTTTAAGGTAATAGGCAGGTTTTTTACAATGTGAATGAAGCTTTCTGTTTCTCCAAACCCCTTCCAACCATGAAAACCTTTGAATCGGTATCTGGAAAGCCAAAGTAAGCAATTGCAATTCCTGCAGAAGATAGCACAGAAATGAGAATAGTACAAAAGAAAAATCACCACTGGCTCCCTGGTAAAGCCAATATACATTGATTCAGCCACTTGAATATCTGGCTGTCACTTTATGCATCTTTGTGGAACACATAGATCTGCAGACTCTACACTGAGCACTGCTTAACTATGAGGGTATGTTTGCCTTGTGACTGTTCCCAAGGCACTTGAAGTGCGTCAGAATTGTTGGCACGCTCACTCATGAGCTCTGGTCATTCCTGCTGGGGATATTGAAAAGGTTATTTTTCCTAGCTCTTCACCGGGAGCTGCTGGGAGCCTGTGCAGCTCAGGTGGCCGAAGAGCCATGTGTGGGCTTCTGGGCTGCTGCCACTCCTAGCCTGAATAATTAAGTTAGACCACTATTGATGATATTATATCTTAAAATATTGGTCTGGGAGCTGCAACAGTTGGGAGATCAAATCTTCACAGCCCCTGTGAAACTGAAGTGATGCAGAGATCACAGTTCCCAATTGTCGCCTAAAACGAAAGGACTGCAAATTGGTGCCACAGATCCAAAACGTTTCTTCTGAGCGTCAGAGCAAGACTCACGAAAAACTGCTCTCTTAAGGAAGCTCAATCCATGAATTCTTAAGGAGACTGGATGCTGAGAGCTGGGGCTTTGCTACTTGCCGTGTTATGCTGTACAAACAGATGCTTAGACTGATACAAGTTTGGAGATAGCTTGCGACTGTCCCTCCTCTTGTATTTTAGCAGAGCAACAGTAATATGCCTTTCCTCCTCCTCTATGAGTTAAATGTAGTGTAAGTAACTGAATTGAATATTGTGAAGTTTTTGTTCTTCTGAATTCTCTGAGTTTAGAAGTTGGATGCAGTGACACTGTTACTGCTGAAGAAATTAATGAGTAAAATGGAGAATCCTTAGCGACGTGATTCTATGATGCACAGAGTACTGTGGAAAGAAAGGGTCCCTATGGGATGACCCACATAATGCTTCCTCTGTGAACTTTTCCAAGGAAATGGAATTAGTATGAAACAGTTTTGGAAAAAGTATTTTATAAATTAATTGTAATGTACGTCATCCTTGCAAATCAATAAAACATAGAAACACTTGGCCTGTAAGGTCTGTTGAATCATACTTACACATAGTAATGTGTTAAATTAAGCTAAAATAATCTATGATGATATCTGTGACAGATATTTGATCTTATTTAACATTAAGGAAAATTGTAGAAGGAATTACAAAAATCTCGTGTTATATTAAACATCTTGAGACAAATTTGCCTACATGTATAAACAGTCTCTGGGGTCTTGGGCAAGAAATAGTTTGAATCCTCCCTCTTTTCACTTTCTGCTTTGTACATCACCATTCTTCTATTCATTCGTAGTCATTCCTTAAAGATCGTTTGTATGTCATTTAAAACTGGTCATTTAGATGCAGGTGAATTGCTGTAGTACAGGGATGTTTGGAATTTGTGCTAAGCATTGAAAGAGGCTTGATAAGGATCTTGATTTATCAGTTATGTTGTCAATATCTTATGTGAAAATGAGAATTTTTCAAAAGGTTTTACTGAAAACAGTTTTCCCATTCTTGAACAGCTCTAAATACCACATTTGTAGTTCACAACATACCTAGGGTTATAGGGAAATGTATTTCGTGTTTGAAATACTCTGTGTCACCATGTGCAGAGCCAGAGGCAGCCCCACTCTAAATGGGAAAATCTGTACCCACATCTGTATCTTATGCTGTGAGCACAGGCTGCACTTCTTGGTGGGAAGGAAGAGCATGGGAAGTTTGCCGGTAAAACCCTCTGGTTAAGTTTCTGCCTGATCGTATCAGTCATGGGCCGTGTTAGAGGTACATCTTCATTTCTGACTTCCAGATTGCATCGTGTTTTTTAAATAGTCAGGCAGTTTGTTCATATTTTGTAGCTTTTTTTATTTACTTTCTTTCTGGAAACTCTTTCCAATGCCAAAACGAGCTCGCTTATGCTTTCAGTCCTCCTTTAGACTCCTAGAGTATCATCTTTACTAAAAAAACAGAAAATATACTCTGGAAAGGTCTGCTCTGATTCTTAGCAGTAAAGATCTCTTATGGAGACTGTATGTCAACTGCTTAATAAGGGCTTTTTATACCATCTCCAGAACATTATTTGCCGGTCACCCTTAGAGATACTGCAACAGGTGGACGTTAATTCAAATATCATACATAAATTGTGTTTCTGGCTCTAAGATACATCTTGTTAATTCTTCCATTCCCAGTATAGAAGGAGGGAGGAAGCCTTTGAGTCTGATCCAACATAATTAACAAAAAAAAAAAAAAATCTTTTCCTAGTCACTGTCTAGAATTATTTCAGTTTTCTTTGTACTGCTGATGGTGACAAAAATCTGTGTCAAGACTTGCCTTTTTTTTCCCTTCTGGTTAAAACTGTATTTAAAGACTATGTTTAATACGTCAGTGTGTTCTGTATTTACAGCAATTAACTGTGGCTTCATTCCAAGTTCTATTTTAGGACAACTTTTGTTCAGTTTCTGTGTGGTGCTCTGTTTGTGGGGTTTTTTTTGTTTTTTTTTTTTTCCCCACTGCATTGGGGGCTTCTGTTCCTTTGCCAGTATTGTCTTATTTTAAGCTTCCTGTAAAAGCTCAGAAGGTATCTTTATAATTATAGTGATTATCTGACATTGTTGAATAACTGCATCTTTCAATGTTCAGAAGCTAAAGCTGCTCATCAGGCTTTTTGGTCTAAACCTTCCTCTTCTAATGTTGATCTTTTAAGAAATGATACCTTCCTTCCCCAATTGTTTCTAGTATTTTGGTATTTCTCTGGGATGTTTATTTTTAATTTTTTTATATCAGATTTCCCAGGAGGTAAAGATGGCATATTTTAATCTAAAATATATACCAGAAATTTGCCGATGACATTGTGGTATGTATGTTTGTGCCTTCCCGCAGGGATTATTTTTGAGCTAGAGGTTTCCAGATCAAGTTACAGAATAGGCTCCAGATGGTCTGGTATCCTTCTTTACCAATCTATAGCTAATTAAACATTCAGCAAAAACGGCTCTGTTTTTAAAACTGAGCACAGTCTTTCAGAAAAGCAGCATATTGATTTTTAGCTGTACTTTCCGTAATTTATATCTTCTGTTTCATTAGTGTTTTTCATTGCTGGTCCTTGTATCTGTTTTAGTAGTCTTTTCTCCTGTGGTGCAGGCCTGCTAGGTGCCTTGTGTCTTACTTTTCAGTCAATAAAAGAAATGAATAATATCTTTGTGGGCTATAACTTTTTGTTTTTCTAAGTTACTATGAAGGCGAGAAGCATAATGTTGTGCTGTGGTCTACACCTGCAGCAATCTCTACTTGCCAATCGATATCATGGAAGCAAGAGAAAGGCAGGTGGGTCCGTGCATACAGGAGGTGAAGCAGATCATGAAAATGGCATTCATTTACTTTCATGGGCCTGAGTGTAGGGTAAAATATAATTGAGCTATATGCTGGCTTGGACTAAGCAGTGTCTTTTTTGTATCTGAATGCAAACAGCACAGTACAGTTAGTACAGATAGTCTTTCTGACTACCTGTAGTCAGAGAGACCTATGGAGGAATAAACACTTGCACTCATCTCTTTGGAGAGCAGATTCTGCTCCTTAACGAATAGGATCAACCCAGGGTTCCCAATGAGATATTTCTGTCATGCAGTCAAACCAGGATTAAGTATTACCCATTATTTATTAAACAGTGGAACTTATTAAACAATTAATATTATTTATTCCATTCTGGAAGCATTATTATAGAAGTGTTTTCTCACTATTCTAGAACTGAGGGACCACAACGTTGTGGGAATATTTTTATAGTGCAAAAATAGGCAAATATCCGTAAAAGTTAATAAACATTCTTTCTGCTTCTTACATGCCCAAAGATTGTTCATAGCACTATCACTACTGTAACTCCTTGAACAAAGTTTAACTCAGATTAACTCTAGATCTGATTCAATAAAATGTCATCAGGCTTCTGGGACAGAGTTAGGACCATGCTTATTATATATTTTGCTGATTAGAAGCCAGTGTATCCTTCAGTTCTTAAGATAAGCTTCAGAAACAGATATCGGATCCATATTATTCTGTAGTTTTTCCATAGGAGTGGTTAGGTGAGTTAAGAAAATAGCTACTGAATGTCTTTAGATTGAAATACTAATATTCAAAAGCCTGTGGAGTGACTGGTACATAGCACACTGTTTCTGAAAACTCACGTCTCTTCATGATATTTTGCTGAACGTTGAAACATGGTGTGTTCTGGGAGTAACACTGTAGTTTTGGAACAAGTTAGGTACGCGATCATCCCTCTAAACATTACCTTAAGGCATTTTAGTAACATTGAGAAATTTTCTTACTACCAAGATTTCTCTTGAATAAGTGTCTAATACCAGTATGAACTACTTCTGCTGAACCAGAATCAGGAGTTGTGATAGAGTTAGGAAATGGTACAGAAGGACACCGCCATGTCCAGAAAATCTTTGACCCTAAGACAGTTTTGCGTCACTGCCACTGATGTTAATGGTGACATCAGCAGAGAAAGAAAGCCTTAAACGAAAATAAAGGAGAGAAATTTTGAGGTTTGTCTCTTTTAGAACGCAATGTTCCCAGGACATCTGAATAACTTCTGGAAGTATCAGTAGGGTCCTGCTGGACCTACCTTTTTGGAAAAGTGCTTAAACGTGTATTTGATTCTAAACACAATGTTATTGCTGGCTTCCCTTATACTGCCTGCCTTTCTGAAGTTAAGCATGCGTATCTGTGTTTTAAAGAAGCGAGACTTAAACAAAAATCTTGTGCAAGTCATTGAGATAGGTAGGTGCTGTCTTGAAAATATTTTTCCTTCACAGTTGATAACTGGACATAAATTGACCATAGCAGTCCAAGGCATAAAGGTTTCACGATGTTACACATACATTTACGTAGTTATCAAGGTCAGATAAATCACATTTTAAAAAATATTTATGAATTGCTTTAAAAATGCCCTAATATATTAAAAATTATATCCCTTATAAATGTGAAAATAAAGTTGTGTTGTGTGGTCTTTTTTTATAGTACTTTATTTTTAGAGGCCTATGGGCCACTCTGGCAAAGAAAAGAAGTTAGCTATCAACACAGTCTCTTATAGGTTCTGATTTAAAGCGTATTAAAGTCACTGGGAGGCCTTCTGTTGACTTGGGAGTTCAGAGGCTACATGCTGTTCTGGGACTTCTTTCAGGTTTGGCTGTGAGAGTGGATTTATTTAACTGGAAGAAAAGAGAAGTTTGAGAGTAACTGGAGGCAAATTCAGACATATATAGCAATATGCAGTGTATTGTTTTCAGTGTAATTGAACCCAAGCTGGACTTCATCAAGTTTCTGGACTGTTCAAGTTATGACATTGCAGTTGAGTTGCTTTTTAATTAAAAATTTAATGTACATAACATCTTAAAACTAGTTGGGTGAGATCTGAAAATTTATGACTCTTCAGCCTACAGCAAGTTTTAATCGCTGATCTCTGGAACAAATTCTGTTGTAAATAAAACATTGCAGTGTTATATATTATGAAGGCAGAAAAATTTTTTGCTGTGGCACTGCACTACTGGAAGTTAAATAATCTTTTCTTTTTAATGAAATGGGTTTTCTCCCTACTCAAAGGAAGTGTGTGACGAACTTTCCAATGGATCACAGAGTACAGTCAGTGAATGGTTCTCTGGGATATAAAGTGCTGGAAAAGCATTCTGGGTACAGGCAAGCAAGGCAGGCTTCTCAGTTAATCTCTGGATGTTAGATGTTAGGAGCCAGTGTCCAGGATTTACTGCATCAAATAGATGGTAAATGTTGAGGAAGGACAGAACAGAGAAACAGCAGTACAATGTATTGGGTTGATTGTAATTGATTGACTGTTTGTCTTTAGGAACAAGAAAGGGGATTTAAAGGCAGGCAGAAAGGAGGAATCTCACTTTTGTAGTCTATCTACTTTCCAGCATAGCCATACATGTCAAGAAAAACCATATTCAGGGGATTTGTGGGAAAAGAACAGAAATTGAAGCATCTGTTGGTCCCTGCGTTCCAGAGAGGCCAGAGATAAAGCTAGGAGAGCTGGAACAACAGCTGTTAAAATAAAAAGGAGAGCGATAAAGTCCTGAAACTTTAACATTATTTTGAAGGTCTGGTTCAACATGCTGCATTGCTTAGCTGGTCCAGACCTAATTTATTGTTCACATAGATTGTAAAAGTAAATCAGCATCCTGTATGTCTATGCACGTGTAGTAACTGATTTCCAAATAAAAGCTTGCTCTTTTCTGTACACCTACAGCTGTACAAATACACTTTAGGCGTACAGTGTTAGCTGATGTCCCAATTTACAAATGGGATGTCTCCAGCATTTATTTTTAACCCTTATTATTAAAGGGGGCATTTAAGAGAGATGGGGACAGGCTTTTTAATAGGGCCTGTAGCGATAGGACAAGGGGTAATGGATTTAAACTAGAAGAGGGTAGATTCAGACTAGGTATAAGGAAGAAATGTTTCACGATGGGGGTGGTGAAGCACTGGAACAGGCTGCGCAGGGAGGTGGGAGATGCCTCATCCCTGGAAATGTTCAAGGTCAGGTTGGACGGGGCGCTGAGCAACCTGCTGTAGTTGAAGATGTCCCTGCTCATTGCAGGGGGTTTGGTCTAGATGACCTTTAAAGGTCCCTTCCAACCCAAACTATTCTATGATTCTCACAAGTAAACCCCACAGCAATGCTTCAAAGTGTGTAGTTGCTGGAAAAGTTGGTTGGCTGTTCCTGCAATGTAAATGTTTAGCTGTAAGTTAAGGATTTTAAGAATTGGGCCTTAACTGCTGTGACCCTGTAGGTCTTCCACATGGTAGAAGTTCTACTGTAGTGTGAGTTAGCCAAATATATGTCTTCAAAATACAATAAATTTGTACAGAAATACCTACAGCTGTAACTCAGGTGAGTTTCAGTAAGGTAAGTGCATTCAAAAGGGAACAACAGAAAAGCAAGTTCTTGGCTAAACGCTTAAATTAGTTTTGCCTGCCAGATGGCATTAATTGCACTAGACTTTATTATCAGGCAGTCAACATTTGCTTGATGTTTATATTTGTACTATGTTTATGTGCAACTGAAAAGGCCTTAGTATTAGATTTGCAATGTGTAATGCTAATGAGTCTTATGAGAAAAAATATTATAAATTTACATCCTGTTGGTTAACATTATTATGAAGGCAGAAAAAGGTCTCAGGAATTACTGGTAAAAATTGCAGACAGGGATGTTTGTTAGTAAAACTTCCCTTCCTGTGGGTGTTGAAATATTGCTGTATGGGCTGGAGTATTCCAGTAAATCTTAGTGAGTCTGAAAGTCAGAAGCTCACTCTTGTGCGATGCGCTTGCAATGAATCTTGCCATCTGTAAATCCAAGTTCTTTCTTTCAAAGGTCAAAACTGCCAGGAAGCATTGGTGCACCTGATATTAACTTTCATTATTTCCGTTGGCATTGAAAGAGGAGATACAAATCATCAAGTGTTTCCAAAATTAGTATTACAGTATTACAGTCTCTCCTAGGTCCTCGAGTCCCTCCTATGAGTCATTTCTTTTTGTGTGCGTTTCAGTTCACATTAGTACAAATAGAGCCTGTACTTGTATCCCATTCCTGATGAGATTTAGAAATTGAATTAAGCGGAAAGGGTGTATTTCAGTCTGGGCACCTTCATCATTTTAGCCCTGTTGTTAGGGGAGTGGTGGTTTTGCAGTACTCCCTCTGACAGATCATCAGACAAATGCTTCTCACCCATAGTGGGGCTGAGCTGTTTTAACTGTAACTTCATCCCAGTGATTAAAATATGTCCTCCTCACTGGCAGAAAAAGGCTTAATAACAGGGTGGTTTAAAACATTGTCCAGACGCAATGTACACAAAGAACAGAAATTATAAATAAAATGAATGAGGAGTATTTCCTACTCTTCCTTCCTTTTTAGTTAAGCTTCTTAAATCATGTTGGGGAAGTTTCTGCCCAGTATCATCCTGCACTACTGTTTGTAGAAACAGTCCCACATAAATCTGTGAAACTTGTATGGCCAGTGTTTTCACTGAGAACGTTGAAGTGAGCACTCTAACCAAAGGCATTTGAACCACAGTTATCACCTGGGTCATGCATTGTCTGTTGGAATTTTCTAAAAATGATGGGTTTACTGCTCTGAGTGGGACTGATAAGAGCTAGCTGCTACGAAAGTGATGGATTTTAAAGGTGGAAGCCAGGGAGGCTCCATAATATCTTTTCTCCTTTCCAGTTTTAATCATCAATAAATTTCACTCTTATGAATGAAGATAGATTGCCATTGAAAATCCTAACTTTTTTTTCTACTTCAGTAGACTTCCACTTTTAATACTGTTCTTATAATTCTTGAACACCCAAAGACAAAGTCGACTTCTTAGGGTAAATCCTGATGTAGTATCTCGTGTGGCACACAGATCAGGAGAAAGTTTTTCATAAAGAAGTAATTTTCTTTGCACACTATCCACAGGATTTTGTAGTATGTTTTGGGTTGATCGTGGGTTTTTTGGACTACATTAGGCAAAATTGGATGTACATAATGGTCTTCATAATGTTGCTGGTCTAAGAAGGCATAAGCGCTCTGTTATGGATCTGTGGAAACATATTGCTGTTCTGTATTTTTAGTTAACACTTAGATGATGGTGTGTGGTGGGCTGCCAGGTATTTTGGGGCTAGTAGTAAACATGAGGGGAATATTACTGTAGAGGATGCGAATATCAGCTTATAAGTGGGTTGTCCTGTAACACCTATGACCATATGATTCTGAAAGATTTATAAAATACTCTTGTGAGGCTCATGGGGCGGGAAGTTGATCAGCATTTGAACTATTTATATAACCATTAGAACTAGAATTGTTTTCTCTGGGTCGTCTTAAATGTAGAATCAACAGCTCTGATGTTTCTGGGAAGTGTAATGCTACCCTTTATGCCTAGAACAACTATGTAGTAAATGAACAGTAAGCCCAAAAGGTTTCACACTTAAATGAATATGGACATGATATTATAACCAGAGTGTGTGCTGTGGATGTCCGGGATCTCTGAGGCATATGTTCTCCACTGAGTATACTTACTGTGTAGTACTCTCCAATCAACAGTACAGCTTCAACTTGTCCAGAAACCTAGCAAAATACAGTAATTCCTCTCATTCTGGATAAGACTGGGGAAAAAGCATATGTCTACTTTTCCCAACAATATCCCTTCTGCGGTTGTTAGGAAAAAAAAAACCCAAACAACAAACCCCAGCCCTGTCTTTTTACAGTAGTTTCATATAACTTTAATATTAGTAATTCTTATTTTTCCCTATAGGCATTAACACCTATATAGCTTTTGTGAGCCAAATAGTTGAACGTAAAACTGAGCTCAGGTTGCTGAATTTTGCCTGCCCTAAATCTGACTTCACTGATTATCACTGAGCTGAATGTTTTCTGCTTCTGAGAATGTTAAATTAGTTCTGAGCTTGCCCAAGTGATGCTCACTGGGAGGGCTGCAGATGTTTCAGTCTGACTTTCTTGTCTTCTTCCTGATTATGTTTAAGGAAATGTTTCTAAAAGCGGTTGCCTATGAGATGGAAAAAATCATGTATGTTTGCAAAGGTGGGGCTTTATACACAGTACTAGATTGAATCTCAAGAGTTTAGTTTCTGATTTGAGTGAAGTACTGTATGGTTTCATTCTAAGCATAGGTCTGTATGCAAAGAACTTTTCTCAAAGTTGTTTCTGTTTATGCATCCCAGGTCCTCTTTCAGACATCTTGAAATATTATACTCTCTGTAGAGTATTAAACTTCTGTAAAAGCTTTGGGTCACATATGTGTGAAGAATGAAATCTTGACTTGCAAGAAAATCACAAGTGAGTTTTTTCGATAGTCAGTTAACCAAGCATTTTAACTGCAATCTAAGTATGCTTAGCCTGGTCTCTGAGCATACCTCCTGGTACTCTGGCATATCTTTTTGAACTAGATTCTTGGGCTTGGCCTATTAACCCTGGGTATGTATTTGTATATTAAGATCGAATAACCTCTAAAATTTGCTTTGGCTGAAATGAACAGACCGAACAACTTTAGCTGATTGTTTTCCAGGCCTTGAAGGACTCCAAATTGTCAGTATGTAGAGATGCATTGATGGAGCACTCTGTCGCAGATCTCCCAGTATGTAATGGTAATACATTAATTACATTACATCCTTTTGTACGGTCTGAAATGCACAGAAAGTTACAGCTCTTTTAAAAATGTGTTCTAATACATTATCTTAAAAATCTAAAACCTTGACCATGTAAAATTCATAGTTCCAGCATTTGTGGGTGTTTTTTTGATGGGTTTTTAAAAAATCTGGATTATCTTTCTTTTCCCTGCAGTTTAGAGTATAAATCAACCCCTGGTATTGGTAATAATCCTACATGGAAGGGGATTTTTTTAAGACACCTGTAATCTTAAATAGCTAAACAAAGTAGAAAAAAGTTTAGTGAAAAAAAATTACCCTTTAGCTGAGACCTTTTTATACTGAGCTTTAGCCTGTGGCACATTTTCACAGCTGAGTTATAAACCTGTAAAACAATGTTTCTTGTAATGCAGAGCCAATGATCTACAATAGCTGAAAGCAGACTTTATGGTCTAAAACATCCTAGAATTGATTTGAAATACTTAATGCATATTTTAAGCACATAAATTCTAGAGCTATGTGAAGTTTTGCTGGCTGTTTGATTTTCTGGGGGACATGTTTTGGGTGACTGATGACTATATGTTAAAGTCAGCAAAAATTAATTCAGCTCATAAGAAATGCATTTCTGGTGAGGGACTCTAGAACCATCTTTAAGAAGCATTATTTTTTAAAACAAAAGGGAGTCTCTTATTTAAATTACATGCTAGTCTCAAGTCACCATCTTAATATCACATCACAGAAATTTTGGACATGGAGAGGACCTTGTCTGTCATGCAGCTCATATTCTTCCTTGTTCAGCTGTTTTCTATATTTATTAGTGCTTTGCTAATATAACTGTATTTTTTTATTTAAAAGCTGCTGATATTTTAATCACTTTTAATTAAAAGGTAGCTTCAAATAAATAGGATGTGTAAAACAAGGGCTCACTCAACTTTAGCTTAGACAGCATTCTTCACTTGGGCAGAACGTCCACCAAAATCAGTTCAGCTTAGCAGCGCTTAGCTCAAAATCAGGTTAGTTTGAGCAGCAAGGGCAAAACCATGTCCTGCCCTAGGAAAGCTGCTTTACTGATCTATACTAATGACATTGACTGGCAAAGATTATGAAGCCAAAATCCCATTTATGTTTCAGTTGGAAAAAAGGAACAGGGAACCTTTCCTCCTACTTGCCTTCCCAAGACAGGAAGAAACACTGAGGACATCTCACTGAATTTCTTAGCCTTTGTTCAGATTTACCCAGGCCAACAAGGACTGGAGGAGATAGGCCAGCCCCATACCAAAATCCATCTGGGCAATTGCCAGGGAGCCCAGGCTGCGTGCTGCCAGCCAGTCCCGTGGCCGTCCTGGTCCCGCTGAGCGAGAGGAGCAGTCCCTGTCAGAGCATGAGCTAGAGCATGCCTGTGCTTATGCCCATGCTATAGCGCCTCACTGGGACTTACTCAAGCAAGGGATGAACAGGCCTTAAATTCTACATTTTGGCTTAATGTTGTTCTTCTTATGAATGGTTACTCAGAGACAGTCAGGTGAAGCAGGAGAAGGAAGGGTGTAGGCAGCATTGGTAGGTTTTTTCCTTAGAAAATGCTATTCCAAGTAAGATGATTTCAGTATATCTGTAACAGACAGGGATTCAGGCTAAGATGGTGACAAGGAAGGGAATGATATTGTCAGTTACTTTTAATAAAACTTTTCTTCACTGATAGATTAGAGATATGAAATCATAAATGAGACTGTCAACTGACAAGGCTTTGCCTGCAAATGCAATATTATGAAGGTAGAGCTTTCAGTGACATTCTCTACCTCAGGCTACCAGCAGATTAAGCAAGTCATTTCTATTGCTATTGACACTGATGCAGTATTGTTTCTTTCTCATATCTTTTACGTGCCTTGTCAGTAAAAAATATGATAATTCCCTTCACAGTCACCAGAGGTGGTTCTACAAGGCATCAGAGGATGGTGAGTCACTTTCCTTGCTCGCAGCAGAGTGGCCACTCGTGGCTAGATGAGCCTTATGTCCAGGATATCACTGATGTTCTACACTGATGACATGAAGGGCTGTTACAGGCTTCTGCTTGGGAGGCACATAGCTACAACAATAGAGGACAGCAGACAAAAAACAATCTTCCCATCTATATTCTTTACATTCAATGTATTAATTAAATGGCCACAGCTTGTGAGTTTTGTTTTAAAAATGCTCTTTTTTCCACTTTGTGATATATGAAGAGAAGCTTAAGTGGGGAGGATTTTTAAGCATTTTTAAAGAACTTTTAGCAAGCAGTAGGGGAAAAATGGGATCTTGATATAATCAATGCCAAGGAATATTCTCTAAAAATGAAACAGAAAGGACTTGTATGCAAAATCCTCAGCTTTGGCGATATAAAAGGGACCTTAGAGAGAGGAAACAGCTTAATAAATATCCTTGCCCATGGCTGTTTTCCAAAGACTGGAGAGGGTAACTCATGTAATGGCTCACAGCAGCCCTACTTCTAGCCCTGACATGAGGAACATATGCCAGTATAAGGAAAATAGTAGCCTGAAGGTGAGATGGGGATGTAGCTGAAGCACTGTGCTACAGCTGTTTCCCAGGGTCTGGAAAGGTGTTCTGAGGAACAAAGCATAAGCTAGGGCTAAGTAAGCCTGTACCAGGGTCTAGGAGGAAACACAGCCTCACCCACAGCCTGAGGAACACAAAGGGGGTTTCAGAATTGCTTTTCTCCTGCTCAGTTTCTGTCCTGAGCACCTCATTTGGAACAGAAACAATTTCTTATCCCACTCTAACTGCAAAACAAATTGCTTGAAGGCTATCAAGTGTGTGTGGAGGACCTGAAAGCTTTAACTGACAGATCAAAACTAACTTTGCACATTTCTATGGGAAATGCAATGGCAAAAAACTGTTTTTAAGATATGTATGGATAATACCTTATTTTTGTATGGGTTTGGTTTTTTTTTTAAGATTTCTAGTTTTCTCTATGTTCCAGTTGGCTGCAGTCACTGCACTCTTCAGACAAAACTCGGGAGAATGAATCTGTCATAACGTGACATGACAGGCCCATGACATCTGTGTTTGAACATTATACTCCAGAAATGAGAAAGAGTGCATTAAAGAGGCCTTGTTCATGTGGTATACCAATCACTCCCTGACAGCCTCCCTTTTAGTTCATAAAGAGACTATTAGGGATGGTGATGAACCATGCTAGTCCATTTACTAGCATAACAGGAATTATTAGCTCTAATAAATGTATTATTATGTAGCCATTAGGTATCAGTTATAAAACTGCTTAATGTCTGCATGATTACTTAGAAATGGATTTGGAAAGGAGCTAAACTGGTTATTTATTGACCATACTGAACAGCATTATTTATTGACTCAAGTCAGTAAGTTTGCTTTTTCAAGCCGAAATGAGATTCTAAGTTTGTAATGGTCTAGCCAATGTGTAAATTGATTCAGGAAAATGACATTTTTCTGAAAAACTGCTAGACTTATGGTAAATAGGGTTCTAGAATGAACTGAGTTTCTTTTTCCTTTCGAGTTCATTAACTAATTACTTTTAAATACGCTCCTGAGACAAAAATCTGAGAAACTAGAGAATTTAATACTAGCTACATTGAGATACTGCTTCCAAGTAGCATGTGGTCATATGAGTCAGCAGTAGACAAGGCTATCAGGCGTACGCAGACTGTAATACTGTAAAGCTAGGGCATGCATCACTTTTGTCTGGGCTGTCTGCTTGGTAGATCATTTGCTGTATCAATACTTAAAAATTTGCTGCTACAATACTTTAAAAGACTGAAGCAAGTAAACAAGTCTAATTTCATGGGATGTAGTCTTCTCACTGAAGTTGATCATATTTATTTCCACTATATAAAAACTAATTTTAGTCTGATTATTTTCTAGAAAAGAAAGGTTGAGGGTACAGCCTACTGATTTAATTCTAACAGAGAAAGGCAAGGCAAGAAGAATATTGAGGTGAAGTCACCAAGTGCCAGAGTTCAGTGTTTGCTTCTTCAGTAATATTTAATGCATGTTAAACATTTAGTGCATTTAACCCAATAGACAGACATTGCATATGCTTCTAGACTATCAGAAGAATAAAGAAGCATTTTAGCACTCTTGAAATATATTTAATTGCTTTTAAATACAGAAGACTGCTGACTTGCCTGAACATAACTGGGACTTTGGAAGCTCTTGTGTTTTGGAGATTTAGGGGTTTTGTTCAGTAGTAAAACCAAGTTGTTCTTGTGAAGCAGATCAGTATTATTTGACTTCCATTTCTGGTGAGTACAGAGCTCAGACTTCTAATTAAATATCATGTAAAAAATTTCTACAAATCGTGGTAGGAAGGGATAGAGAGTTGACATCATAGTGAAAAGACTGCATTTGATAAAGTTGAGCATATTAAAGACCTTCAAGAAGTCAGAGGGTATGCGAAAGCTAATGAAGGTCATCTTTAAAAGGCACTGCAGAATTTAAACAAGCTGTTGGATGTGATTTGCTGGCAGGATGAAGCCACTTTTCCCTCACTACTCTTGCCCGCTCTTTTCTGTTTCCTTGCTCTTGCTTTGCAGCAGGAGATAGGGCAAAGGCCATACTGTGGTGTGTTCTTGACTATTACAACAGATACAGTGAGGACAATCACTGCTTTAAAAACAAATTTTGAAATGCAACCACAAGAACAAAAGACCAATATTATGTGACCAATCCCATGTGATTGGTGTCTTTTCATTTCCTCCAGGCTGCAGACAAAGTTGCAGAAGATGTGCCTGTCTTGTTTCTAAAGCCACACCTCCTGGGAAAGGATTTGAAGGCCTACAGAGATATTGCTGAATCTCGATGAGTATTTGGCCTTTTCCTTGCTGCATACTCCACTATTTAGTGAAAGATGGACTACAGGTCTGGTGTTCCAGTTGTGTAAGACTTAGAAACGGTTGGAAAATTTTCAACTGAATGCTTTTTCTTTTCAATTAAAGACTAAACTTTTTACATGACAGAATTAGTTTCAACTACAAAAATTTTTATTTTTAACAATGTTTTTGTTGAAATCCACACACACACCCCTCCTTGAATGAAAACCTACTATTATTTGTAATGAAAAAACATTTGCTTCAATGTTGAAGCAAACCTGGAGCAAAAAAATACACCAAACGTAAGTTGAATATTTTCAGGTAATTGAAAGAGAATGCTCATCTAAAGTTAAACTCTCCCCACACCAACTTCTGTCTCCAAAATGCCTTGAGTTGTCCAATTTTAATAACTCTTAAAAACAGAATCTCAAGTACTCGTGTCATGGCTGAAGTTTTGAGGTTTTACTTAGAAACTGGTTTGTGCATTACAAAAATATAATTAATCATGAGTGAGAACTGAATTTATCTCTTGAAAACCTTTACTATCTTACAGATGTTTACAGGCTCAAGCCTTTGTGCAGCTGGCAATTGTCTGCAGCAGGCTGCTAGATAACATCTGTCCTTTTCCAATGCAGCTTGCTTTTTCTGTTTCACAGTATGGAAGAGTTAACTAACAAATGTCCTGTTAAATTTGCAAGGATGGGAAGAAGGAAGGAGAAACTCTAGACAGAAATGGCATGATATGCCAGAAACAGGCTTGCACAGAAAAAAAAAGGCAGGTGGTATGACAGTCATGTATTTAGATGGAGGGAGAAAAGTACTTAAGGAATCTTTTGGGAATTATACACATTACCAGTACTTTATATCTTATACAAACAATTATAGACATTGGTAGCTTTCTGAATTCTGCAAATATAGAAGCACCAAGTGATTGCAAAGAATTTTGGTTTTACTATATGGCTGGAGGAGCCTTTCTTGTTTTAGTACATTGTAGCACTGTTTTTAGCTCCCTTGTACTGGCTTCCCTCTGTTTTAAATCGAGCAAAGTGTAATAAAAACCACGTGGGTGCACCCTATGATGAAAGCAAGGGCACACAACATTAACGTTATAAGGCGCTGTCACCAGAATTCAAGGACTGTGTCATGTAGCCACAAATCATAGCGGTCAGATTTTCCGTGGGCTGCTGACAGGAAAATGTAACATATGCTGTATTTCACAAGTATTTATACTTTCAATTCTGCATCAGAGCTTGTTGCCTATTATTTGCTTGTAGTTCACTGTTAAGGCTTGAAGAACATTTTTCTTGATTTACAGCTCTATTAAACTGATAAATCAATCCCTTGCGTGAGGGGAGGCTGTTTGCTGGCATTTGCTTTGCCAACACACTGCCACCCACGAAAGTATTCACAGGTCCTCGAGGATATGGTAAGAGGGAGGAAGCTTTCCCTGTAACTTAATTTTTAAAACATAAAACCTGTTTCTGGTGCTCTGAGCAACTTTAATGAGAATATTTTTGAAGAGCTGTCATGTGCTAATCCAATATTTAACTTGCTTTGTTTTTACATTGCTGTTTAACAAAACAGCTGCACTATAGTTCAAAAGACATTTTTTAAAAAAAGTTCATGTTAGGCTTTTTAAATTCTAATTCCCAAAAGGGGAGAAATCAAACCAAATATTCTTGGGAGAATATTTTTGTCACTGTTTAAGTTGTCCTACCAACGTACTCTAGGATTTGCTTGTCTTTCCTTGAATGTATGCTTACTTCTGGAACAAAAGTGTCAAGGCGATTCTTTTTAGAAATGTCGAGACTTTTGTCTGTGGTGCCTAAGTTGCTCTACTGTATGACCACTGGTTTAAGTAGTGGTAGACTTCTTTTTTTCTTTAACGACACAGGGGTGAGGTTACCTGAATCAAGTAGGTAGAGTTCACCATACTGTGCAGGAGACTTCCAAGCTGTAGTTATGAGTTGCAGAACAGCAGTGCCAGGGTCTGAAGTAGAGCAGAGGGTGTCTGTGGGAAAGCAAAGTTCTTGTTGGAGCTTGTTTTCTAACAGTGGATAGTACAGATACAAGAAAGAAAAGGTCCCTTCTTGTTAACTTAAACTGAACAAACACAGACAGATTCCTTCTGTTAACACAAGTAATTTTGTATAGTCAAGTAGAAAGAATCATTATATACTGTGCTATCTGTTCTAAAACTAGTAGTCTTTTCCTTAGACAATATAGATGACTTTGGTTTTAAATTTTATTATTCTGATCTACTAATTTTGTCAACATCAGCTTACTATTACATATTGCCTCTTAGTTAGAATGATGAATTTATACAGGCTTTATTGAAGTTATTCTTCTTTTGCATGAGTGTAATTGATGGGAGACCTGGCTGAGGGTCTTGGCAAGAGAGAATGTGAAAACTTAAAATGAAGACGCATGTACTCTGTCATCAGGGTTTCTTATATAAATAAGTTTATGTTAATGTTATGTGTCATCATTTACCATAATGTCAGGATGAATCCTTTCATGCCTACACAGGATTTAAATAAAATCAGCAAGAACTTTTGTATAACTCCTGCAGCAACACTGAAGGGAACAAATGAATGTAATGCACATAATTATTTTCCTGTGATTGCAGTGAGAGACTTTTTTGGTCCTTTATTTGCATTTGACACATAATTCACTTTTCTAATATTTTTCTGTGCCATTCCCCCAGTGTTCTGCATTAGACAAATCTGCATCTTCAGGTAAGTGCTATTTTCAGCAGTGCAATTAGGACATTGCAGAGAGCAAGCAGGAATGTCTCTCTTGGTCTCCTGGTAGATTGGGTTGTTCCAGTACTGTAGGTTATAAAGCACCTGAGACTGCTTGGAGCAGTGAGCTTAGTGACTGCAGTTTCCTTATCCAGGCAGCCATTCAAAACATTGGGATGGTGTCTGTTTGATCTTTGTATTATAAAAGTAGATTCTGACAAAAATTCAGGTTGTTCAAAATGTGTTCTGTATATACACCAATGAATGAGGCAAGATGGAAGAAAAACACCTCAAAAAGATAAACTCAAGTCCAGGTGCAATAAAGTGGTGTTTTGTACTGCTATTCATGTTAACAAGCCTTGCTTGACTTTCATAACTAGATCAGTCTTGTAGTCTTTATTTAGAGAAAAACTTTCAGGGATAGCAGTAAGATTTTTGAAAATCAAGAGCATAAATAAGTTTGTCTAACTTTCAGTAGCCAGCTATGAACAATTTGTACTGTGTGATAATATTTTAAAGTATTTATTCTAAAGCTTGGGAAGAGCTATGGATGTTATCTATCTGGACTTCTGTAAGACCTTTAACGTGGTCCCCCCTAACATCCTTCTCTTTAAATTGGAGAGTTACAGATGGATGGACTGTTCAGTGGATGTGGAATTGGTTGGATGGTCACATCCAGAGGGTAGTGGTCAATGGCTCAATGTCTGGATGGAGATCAGCGACGAGTGGTGTCCCTCAGGGTTCCGTATTGGGACTAGTACTGTTTAATATCTTCATCAATGACATAGACAGTGGGATCGAGTGCACCCTCAGCAAATTTGCAGAGGGCTCCAACCTGAGTGGTGCAGCTGACATGCCTGGACAAGCTTGAGAAATGGACTCATGTGAATCTTGTCAGGCTCAACAAAGCCAAGTGCAAGGTCCTGCAACTGGGTTGGGGCAGCCCCCAGTATCAATACAGGCTGGGGGATGAAGGGATTGAGAGCAGCCCTGCTGAGAAGGACTTGGGGGTACTGGGGGATGAAAAGCTGGACATGAGCTGGCAATGTGTGCTCACAGCCCGGAAAGCCAACCCTATCCTAGGCTGCATCGAAAGAAGCGTGGCCAGCAGGTCAAGGGAGGTGATTCTGCCCCTCTACTCTGGTCCGGTGAGACCCCACCTGGAGTACTGCGTCCAGCTCTGGAGTCCTCAGCGCAGGAAGGACATGGACCTGTTGGAGCGGGTCCAGAGGAGGGCCGTGAAAATGATCAGAGGGATGGAACACCTCTCCTATGAGGAAAGGCTGAGAGAGTTGGGGTTGTTTAGCCTGGAGGAGAGAAGGCTCTGGGGAGACCTTATTGCAGCCTTTCACTACTTAAAAGGGGCTTATAAGAAAGATGAGGACAGACTTTTTAGTAGGGCCTGTAGCAGTAGGACAAGGGGTAATGGTTTTAAACTAGAAGAGAGTAGATTTAGACTAGATATAAGGAAGAAATGTTTCACGATGGGGGTGGTGAAGCACTGGAACAGGCTGCGCAGAGAGGTGGGAGATGCCTCATCCGTGGAAACGTTCAAGGTCAGGTTGGACGGGGCTCTGAGCAACCTGATGATGTTGTCCCTGCTCATTGCAGGGGGGTTGGACTAGATGACCATTATAGGTCCCTTCCAACCCAACCTATTCTATGATTATGAATTCTGAATGTGTCTCATTTCACTACATCAGAATGCATTTTTAGAGAGAGTTGTTTTTAAACCCTCTTCTCTTCTGCCTCTTCGCTCGGCTGCTCTGTTACTGTCTGTCCTAGACTGACTTTCTCTACACTGTGCAGTGAATTACATAATCGTTCCTTTTCACTGAAGATCAAACATAAGAAGCCCTATTCTACTAATTTTTAAAAATCTGCCAGGTTCTGGTGTGCCTTTGCAACCATGTCAGTAGTGAAATTGTCAAAAGACCATGGTGTGTGAAGACCTGTATGAGCTGCATCTTTTGCCATCTATTCTGCTATTAAAACAAAATCTTTTGCTTTCCTGACATTACTGGAGATACCATTTCCACAGGTGGGAACTCATAAACTGAGGTCTTGTTGTTGGATAATATGTTATTTGCTCTGATGAAATATTTAGGCAGTGGTGACCCACCTCTTTAACGTAACTTCTCTGGGCTGTTGCTGAAAGGAGAATTTTGCCTTTACCACTTCATTCTGTTGCTTTCTTTGTGCTGATATGAGCTTGCGTGCTATATATAGCAGCTGTGCAGAGTAATCAACAATCTGAAAAGTAAGTTGAGAAATTGGGATGTTTAATTGGCTTGAGCTCACCTCCCAGCCACATGTATACTGGAGCTTACACAGAGAAGGTAATATGGACCGAGTGGTGGTGCTCAAGGCAAAGGGAAGGTGACAGGATCTTGCTTCTGGAAGTTGTGTCATGGTGGCAGGACAAATATGGTATTCTGTTGGCCAAAGAAAGGCGTTGGGAAGAAATATGTGAAAATGCCTAGTGTATTGAATATCAATGTTTCTTTATGTCACTAACAGTTTCAGGACAGACAGCATGCAAACCATGCTTGGATTTTGAGGGATATGCAAGAACTCTAAATCTGGATAGAAAGACTTAATTTTGAGAGAGTGAGAGTTGCTTATTGAGGTTAAAATGGATATCACAGAAGAACTGAAAACTTCACTGAAACTTTCAGCTCATTAAACTCTAAGACATTGGTTTCATTCTTTGAATCAATATGTACATATCCAAGAAAATCCTTCCTTTATGTTGTATGGGTATGATGCTGAAGTCAAAACACACATGTTGTCTGCAGGCCGTACAGAGGTGAGAGATGACAGACTCACCAAGCTACTTTTTTTTATTAAATGTGTGGTGCTTGAAGGGAAGGGGCACAGATTATGATTATGTTAATTTTATGGATCAGTATGTACGTTCCCCTGTTGCACAACAAGCACTTCAAAAGTGCTTCCTGCACTGTAGGCTTCAGATTCACCATTGCATAAAGTACCGAGCACTGTTGGCAGCTACCATCCTGGAAAATGTCACTTTTCAAATACATTGTCAAATTGCAGGTCATACATGCACACCTAATCTCTTAAACAGTCGAGGTACTTTCTTGCAAAACTTCTTGAAATTATCCTTGGCCTGTGAATGCAAACCATGGCATTAAGACACAGACATGCTTTCAAAGTTATAAATATCTCAATTCATATTGTTGTCATGGAATCTGTGGCATAGTCCTAGAAGGAATAATGTGCTTGTCACACCAGACAGTACAATCCATGTTTTGTTTACCCTTTCCCCATTCTGATTCTTAGTTTATAGCAATGCCTTGTCCAGGTGTGATGGAGGGTTTATGACATTTCTCTGACATGAAGATGAGACCATTAACTCTCATCTGTCTTTCAGAACGCTTTCTGCAGCTCTGGCTTCCCTTACCTGTTTTCACTGATCTCATCTGACTGCTATGGAAATCCTTTTTATCTTGCAACAGATACTCCAAACCGCAAATTGTACAGATATGGAATATGATTTTATTAATTCCTAGTGTTCATCTAGCCCATGACACTTACCATATGACTGAGCAGCTCTGGGAAATGATTGGACATTTTCAAATAGTATACTTTATGTTGAATAAGATGATTTTTACCATATAACTTTCACATTGTAAATCAGATATGCCACTGTATATGGTTTGAATAACTCCACAAGTCAAAGTAAAGAGACAAACTGAAGAGGGGCAAAGTAACTTCCCTATTCTAGTCATAGGAGTGGTAATTCTTTCAAGAGGTGCAGAGATAGGATTTTGTCTTCAAGTTGAATTGCTGTTGGCTACAAGTCAGTGCTGTTTGTGGTATTCCTTTCTATAGATGCTATACCTTTAACAGTCCTATGCTGAAAGTGCCTGTGATTTCCAGAAGCTAGGGTCCAAATGAGAACACAGATGTGCAGCAGGTTAAAATGTATCTGCTCTGCTCTTCAGGAACCATTTCTGTGATGCTTTCCCCCCCCCCCCCCCCCCAAAAAATATTAACCAACTAAACTGAGCTTCCCCTTCTACACTCATGCTGGAGTGTGGTTGTCACCCTGTAGGGTGAAGCTGAAGGACCAGTGAATATGTTTTTTGCCTGTTATTTATCTGAACTTTGCAAACAGGTGCTTTTTTTTTAAACACTCTATTATTCCCCAGCTTCTGGATGCTGCCCCACACCCTTTTGTCCCTCTCTGAATCATTATCTGTAACAGCTTGGCATGAATGAGGCTTCATGGGACTCATTACAATCCCTTTTCCTTACTGGAATTTCTCCTGGGCATGATAGAGTTGTATAGGAAAAGCTTGCACTGCAGTGTTGATACTGTTAATGTCTGGATAAACAGGATACTTGAGCTGCCTGCTAATAATCTGGCAGCTACCTGTTATAACCTTTCATAAAATTCAAACATTTTAGAAATTCTGTACTCTAGTAGCAGTCCAATCTGTAATAGATGGGAAGTTTTTAAGATGATGATGATCAATTGTTCATGAACAGAAATTAACATAATATTCAGTTAGAAATTATTTATTTAGATATTAGGATAAGGGATACATCAGGAACTGGGGAACATTTCAGAAGAGCAGGAGCGGGAAGGAAGGGTTGAAACCTTACTTAGAAAGGAGCCAGGCTGCTTGCCCTAAAAACTTTAAGTGCTAAAAACTGGGAGGAGGCTGACAGATGTAGAGGAGCACAGATGTCAGATGGCTGTGATCCCCCAAAACGGCCGTGGCTAATGTTCAGTGTGTGTCTGAAAAGGCTGGGAAGAAAGCAGCATAACTGCAATACGTAGGGAAAGCAAATCAGACTCCTTCCGATGTCAGTTGACAATGTGTCCAGTATAGTTGGCAACACACCAAGGGCAAAACTTGCCAGTGCTAGAAGCCTGGAAAATGAGATGGAAGAACTGGGATGCTTGGTTTCATATGATAAGTCTGACAGAGAGGCAGCTCAGAGACCTTGCAGAAAGAGGGTAGTTCGTGGATGTGATGTTCCCAGGCTATCAATTTTACACAAACTGACAGAATAAGATGTGCATGTGGAGGAGTGGCATTGTTTTTGGAGTCTAAAATGAAGTCTAACAGAATGAAATTATTGTTGAAAAAGAAAATTATGAAATCCCTGTGGTTGGAGGTATCACACTGTAATAATAAAAATGTAGCATTAGGTTTGTATAATTACCCCCACAATTACAATTGCCAGCACAATTACAATATGATTAGGTTTAACACTGCAGCAGGAGAGGCTACACAAAATAAATCCAGAACACAAGTGTTCAATTTAAAAAAAGGCAACTGGACAAAAGGAAGAGAAAGCATTAAGGGAGGAGCAGTCTAAAAAGCAAACCTAGAGGTAGCCCAGATACTTTTCAAAAATACTGTATTAGAATTCAAGACAAACTCTGTGCTGAAATTTTAAAAGAAAACAGAGTGGTCCAGTAAAAACCCTACATGGCTCAACAGAAAATTAAGGTGATTATCATGTAGAAAGGACTGGCATTTATAACAGAAAGTTTGTCCTCCAAAAGAGAACAGGCAGATCAAATGTAACCAGGAAATTAAGAAGGCTGAGAAAGAATTTGAGGAGTACCTTGCATAGGATGCAAAAAATTCATAGTTAAAAGTTATTTCAATATAAGAAAAGCAGGAAGATTGCAGAAGTCCGTCCTGTCCACAAAAACAGCTCTAGAAAGGATGCCAGGAATGATGGACCAAGAGTCTGACTTCCATCCTTCAATAGACGGTAAACTTGATAATAAAGATTAAGATTACTGAGCATACAGATAAACTGTTGGGAAAAAAGATCTCCATCAAAACTGGATAAACAAATGAGAACTAAGAAAAATCTAAGTTTCCCAGCCACCCTTCCAGTTATCTGAATTGGCTCAAGGTGCCTGTGGTTTCTAGATTAGGTACTCGTACCTGCTATGCAGCCTCATCCATAATGACTTTTGTCTGTCTTATTTTCATTAGTCTAAAGCAAGACAAAAACCTGTATTTTCAGGAGTCACTAGGGAAATAAATTATGATGTTTCTCCAGGAAGAAGGTCAAATAAGAAGGGAGTGAATTATGGGCTATCTGTAATGATGTAGTGTGTGCGTGTTGTTGTTGAGGAAGGACTGGGTGGTACATAGACCAGATGGCAAAGGAATTTTGGAGATTGTGTCCTGTACATAGGAGGCAGCAAAGCAGCTGGAAGGATGGACGGAGACAGAATTGTGTGTTTATGTGTGGCATATGCAGGAGCAAGGTGTGCGTTTAATATATGAAGGAAAGCAATTCCTTAGATGGGTGTTTTCTTGTGTGGGGCTGTCGTGGCTGTCCTTCCTACATGCAGTTGACCACCTGGCCTCCTAAGCTATTATCTGTGGACCCCATGCCTGCTTCTTTCCCAATTGGTCTAACTAGATCTGTACCTGTTGTTATTGCATGCATACAGGAGACAAGGACAATGGGCAAAAGGGATGGTGAACATAAAGCAGAGATTGAAGGTGGCTTCAAATGTATGGACGATAAGGACTCTGTGTTCTTGGATCTTGGGTTTTGCCTGCTTTGGACTTAAAAATAACCTTTGACAACACTGAGCAGCTCCTTAAGA
This sequence comes from Gavia stellata, assembly GCF_030936135.1. Taxonomy (NCBI): domain Eukaryota; kingdom Metazoa; phylum Chordata; class Aves; order Gaviiformes; family Gaviidae; genus Gavia; species Gavia stellata. Next base: position 11,794,744 of record NC_082610.1, read on the forward strand.
GAGAACATTTTTCCATCTGTAATTGCAGAGGCTGCTGTGGTAACTAAATATACAATGAGGTCAAAAGGTCTAAAGGGAGCTCAGGATAAAGTCGATAAATTTAAAGGAAGCATACTTGTGAAGTGTTTGGACAAAAACCCCAAATACTATGCTGCAGCTATTACACAAACATCAAAGCTAGCATCTCTGGTATTCTAAAATGTGCTCTTCAAATAGCACATTTATTACTTGGGAGGGTTAAACAGCACAGACCCATCAAGGAAGCATGCATGTTTTTCAATTGTCTGAATTGTTATTCTTATCTAAACGGATCTATTGATCATTAATGATCTAGAAACCCTTAGGGCATGACAGGCGAGTGAGAAAAATCCAATAAGCTCTCCACCATTGCAGAATACCAAAAAGCAAAAATGCTACTATTGTGTCCTTATAGCATGCCTGTGAAACACCGCATGAATTAGTAAACAGGATCTTCTGGATGCTACAGGCTGACCTTCAGTTCTCTTAGCATATGCAGAGATCTACTGAGTACAGCCTTTCATTCAAACAGTGCCTATTTTCAAACAATGTATTATAAATTAAAATTGTATTTATAAAGATAATGGAGTGTGTAACATATAAACATACTAATTGTTATTTAGGGCCTTAGGAATTACTTTAACATGAACATGGCATTCCCGACACTACTTTTTTTATTATTATTTAAAGGCAACTCAAGCATTTTTAACAAATGAGTATGTTCACTTATGTGAAGTGAAGACACGACTGAATGTCATAGTTACCCTCCAGGCCTTATGGAGTTAAAAATCCTGGTGTGTGACCCCTACTATGTGACAGTGAACGGGATGAGAAAAACCTAATTTGATTCTTCCATCAGACATCACCAAAGATCATAATTTTCTATTGGCTTTCAGACATTTATTAAGAAGGAAGAAGTTCCTGTTTTAAGGAACTGCCTTAATAAGAGGACCTCTTAGATTTACCAGTAAAAAAGTCTGCTGGTATACCATAGGTTGTAGTATCAAGAGGGATTGCTGGTCAAGGGTATCTGGGGCTAGTCACTTGAGGCCTGATTCAGACAAAGTGTCTTATCTACTGTCCAGTGTCTATCCAGTAATTTTAATGTGTTTTAGACCAATAAGACAGTCTCTTTAGTTCTAGAGTGCCACTGAAAAATCTCACCCTTTCCACCAGAAATGCCATTTGGATTAAACCACTTTAAATAAAGCATGCTGATTTTGATCTCTTCCTTAAATAATGCGTTTTTCTAAAATATTTTGCTTTGTAGGTGTCAACAGTACCAAAGTTGATGCATGGTCATAGAGTTTAACGGATAAAATGTTCTGTAGATTTCATCCTCCCTATAATAACCAGGCTTGAGGCCAAGGGCCTGTCAGCCCTCTCCATATCAGTGCAGCGCAGAAGACATTTCTCAGCCACGTTTGGCACTGCAAGCAGGACAGCATGTCAGCTCTGATTAGCTGTACTGGGAGTCAAGTGTTTTAGTGCAAGCGTGGTGCTGCTCTTTGGTACCCAAGTTAGTTTATCCTCTAATGTGGACAGCATGAGCTGTGTTTGCTGTGGAGTTACTGGAATAGTTGAATTAACTCTGCATTATGCTCCATTCCGTGGTACAGACATGCCTTCTCTGCTATGAAATCATTTGTATGTAAGAGGAGAGGGAGGAAGATTCATACCCACTAAAGTCCAATACTCACTCCTTTAAAGCAGTAATGCAATAGTATGTGCTGAGTACAGTACTGGCTTCTGCCCAATGAACAAATAAGAACAAAATCAAATAGTGGGTAGCAGCTCAGTAAGAGAGCAATCAATCTGTTTAAACTCTGAATGAGGCATGGGTCGTGTAGAAGAAATAGTAGATGTGCATGTAGTAAAGATGTGTATCATAAGGAATATGCACAGTCTTCATCCTGGTATTTCCTAATTCATTAATTCTTGGCTGTACTTTTCATATCCTTGTAAATTATTTTTTTAAGTAACAAATGAACATATTTAAGAAATCTTAGCTTAATGATACTGTATTCTTCATAATGTGTTTTTTTTTTCATTTTTGAATGGTGATCTGCATGTTTTTTCTTGTACTCTGGTGCATTTGTGTGTTTATAATATATAGAATAGCAAATGAAATAAAGCTTCCGGTGTACTTTTTGCACACAGCTATGTTTGTCTTGGGTTACTTATTATTTTGTCTGACATAAACAGTGCTTTTCAGGATGATATGCCCCAAATAAACTTGCCAGATACCTTTTAGACAACAGACTAGAAAGAAGACCTAACCCTGTGAATACAAATTAACTATGCTTTATAAAGCTAACCTACTATTAAATATAGCCTAGAATAAAGCAGTTTAAAAATCTACCAGGAATGAACCAAAACAAATAGAAAAAAGGAACAGGTGATATGGCCCAAGAAGCAAGAAATCAGGCTTGATGCCAAGGTGGACATGACAGAGTTCTTGACTGGAGAGGAAATGGGTTCTGCACAGTAACTGGGAATCTCGAAGGAGTGAACAGTGGTGAGAGAGTGGAGGAGAAAGTGGAGGGAAGAAGATCCTGATGTAACAGCATCAGGAAACAGCACAAGAACTCTGTCTCCCTTGCTTACCTGCAGTAGCTGTTAAATACATTTGGTGTATCTTGTACTTTTGATAATTGTCATACAATAAGTAATGTGATACCTTACTCATTTTAGAGGCTGCAGATAAGCCAGGTCAGTGATTCATCCTGGTTATGAGAACTCCTTTGCACACCTCCAAGCACCAGTAGGTGACTGAACCAAAAAATGTTCCCTCCGCTGGGTGTTCTGGCTGGTGAGTATTCCCTTCTTCAGCTGGTCAGGTTAGTGGGTGGTTGTGCTAATTACTTGGCATGCAACATAAGTCTAAAGAGGCCTTTTGTTTAATTTTGGATAATAATAAAACATTGTTTTTGATTAATGCAGATGACTAATTCATTAATCCATATCCACTGTTGTAATAAAAGTGTGTGATACATATAGATTTCTGCTTCTTGAAAAAACAAGCATTTTCTTTATTTATTATTTCCTGATAAACTAATAATGAGTATTTTGCTACCTCTTTGATGTTGCTGGAATCAGATTCTATGTGTGGCTTTTACTCGGACCACTATATTTCAGGTCAGTTCATCTTGTTTTGTCTGATTCTGATATAACTCAAATGTTTTCCCTTTTAGTCCTCTGGTAAATTATTATTGTCTTAGGCCATCATTGTTTTCCTGCTTACATGCAAGTATTAGGATAGACATGCTGCATTTGGAGAAATCTACACCTTTCTGCAAGTATGGCTCACTATAGCATTACAATGCATTATTAATTCTGTACTTAAGAGATTAAGATAAATCACACACTGGGTATTATAATGAAGCTTTGGGATTTAAGGATGTAAGGTGAGGTTGGCACCTCCTTAAGAGGAGTTATGAGGCTAGAGGAAGTTTGCTACTAGAGATCTTCAAGGAATTTTCTTGAGGCCAAACGTGATGCTTTCATTAATGACCTCTGTGCAATAATGAAGAGTTTGCTAATGAAACCTGCTCTTGGCATGCAGCTGGGAAACATTGTTATTGTGCAAGAGAATTACAGTATGATGAAGAGGAACTGAATAACCTTGAGGACAGGCAAAAGATAAAAGAGATGAAATTCAGTAGCTGAGAGAACAGGTTCATGCACTTAGAGACTGCTCATAAGAGCTTTCTCTTCTGAGACAGTAGCTGCCACCTAACCCAGTCAAGGTCAGGATCCAGTAAGTTTCAGTCACTATTCATGTGAAAAACTGCTTACAGCTCAAACATCACAGCACTTTTACCAAATCAAAGCTATTGCAAGTTTTACAAGTTACATATTTTCCTGTCTTTCCTACTTGAACAGCCCTCCTGGAAACACAAGGGAGGTGGCGACACCCAATAGACACTCAATAGCACAAGCTTGTTTCACCTGCTTAGCAGAAGAAGAAAAGAGAGGCTTAATTCACTTGCCCATCAAATTTGGAGACAGAATCTGAGTCTCTCAGGAGAGTGTGTTAGCAAATAGGATCAAGAATATTCTGTTGCAAGTTTTCTGTATTCTCCAGTTGAAATACTTTCACTATATATTAAACAACAATACTAATTGCAACAGGAACTGCACTTGGTGTTACAAACAAATCATCCAGCTACCAAGCTGTGGGGTAATTTTCACTTTCTGGCCCGAAGACTCATCAAAGGTTTTGTTTAGTTGGGTTTGACAGGTAACTGCCTTTGTCAGTGTTAAACTGACTGGCAAATTCATTCCTCAGCAGATGGGTTTTTTAAAGAAGGGCTTGAGTGTTTGAAACTGCTAGGTTTTTTCCCAGCTGCATTTGGTTGTCTAATAAAAGGTGTCATATGCCTTAACAAATGTTGCTTCTGGTTTTCTAGGCACGAGAAAGTGCTGTTTCACAACTGGCTTCTGTGCTACTGCTAAAAGCTGCGGCCTAGTTCCCATTCACCTCCCGTACGCTACTTCTATTATTTATATTGCATTATGGTGAGACTTGACCAAAAAAAAAAATGTTACTGCCAGGTTAATTGACAGATGTTGATATTAGAACTAGAGAAGGGATGGAAATGTCTGGTAGGCAGCGTGGTACTGCCCCTTGGGCCAGCACTGGCCTCATGGATGTGATGAAACTGTGCCCAAAGGATCCTTGTTCATCATTAATGTGTTGGAAATGCATAGTACTGTGCTGCTTATGTTCCTGTTGAATTCGCACCACAGTCTTTGCCCACCAATTTTAATTTAGAAGACTGATGAAAATGCATTTGAGATGTCCATTGTAACAGCAACAGCAGTAACTCATAATCTCTGTTGAAAACAAGTACTGTATTGATCCACAAGGATGGGACCCTTGGAACAAAATGCTGCCCAACCACTGGGTACTTATCTTTTCTGATTCTTACTTAAATATCTTCCAGCAGTGGTCCTGCAGTAGCATTTATCTCTCATTATTTCTCACAAATGAAAGGCTTTCTCCCCTTCCCATGAGATCTTTTGTGCTGTACAATAGGTCTCAGGTTTACTGTTGCTTTAAATCCCTTGTGGACTTTATCCTTTTCAAAGAGTTTCAAAGTAATCCTTCTTTACTGATCTTTCACAATCATTAAAACATTGGAAGAGCATGCAGACTGTGACAGAAAACAATGAAGTTAAGGCAATTCCCAGCTGAGAGTGATACGGCACCATACATCCATCGCATATATTTAGGGGTTAGAGAGAAAATTAAGCAGGTTGTTAAAGTTGCGGCATTGTGCCTGGGTGTTGGAAGATGTACAACACTTCCCACCATTAAATGAGGATTTAATGTTCAGGGTGCTCAAATGCCTCTCATTTTTTCTAAAACAAACCTTCATTAGCGTGTTTGTTTAAACAGTACAAACTGCCCCATCCCCCCTGCACAATGGTGGCCGCCAGCATTTAGTTGCAGCTGCCAGTCCCTTGCGATAGGTGCTTGATGTCACCCGCACGATGTGTCTACTTTGTGCTGGGAAAATACGATTTTTAAAGGGTCAGACTACTGACTGGTCAAAAGTGGAAATAGGTTCCTAAAACTAGTGGTAGTAAATGCAAAACTGGGCCTCTGTTTTAGTTCTTTAATTGCTTTCCACAGAGTTTTATTTCTGCTTGCAGGGCATTTTTACTCAAGGGTAGTTAAGATTCTGGAAATCAGTGTTTGTAGTGGAAATTGTGACCTGACTTTAATGTTAGTCTTGCTGACTGGCTGCTGAAAAAGCTGTACCTTAAGAAATACTGACTATGACAAATCTGTCCCTGCAGCAAAACACAAAAAAAGAAAACACATGTACAAATAATTATTCGTAGAGTCCAGTATGGAATCAGAACAGTGAGAAACTTGAGGAAGGAAAGCCTTAAAACTCTTCTGTGCCAGACCTCAGAAGTAACAAGCAATATTACCACAATTAATGACACTTGGCCTACACAGACAAATTCTGTTGTCTCTGCAGGACCATTTTGTATTTTGCCGTGTGCCGATGGCCCTGAATTCAACAACTGCCCTAGAGAAAAAAAAACTTTTATTTTTGCTTTGCATTCACCTGCAGTTAGGTTGAATTGCGTGCTTTGTGTTTGCTTAGGGAAATCCAGCAAAACGTGTGCACCTGTGCGCAGGGGGCCCAGCTGAGCCTCTGTGGGAACGGCCTGCAGCTGGGCGAATGGCTGGGCCCACCTGGCCCGGCCCCGCCAGAACCTCCTGGGCTGTCCGTGGGCCTCTCACAAGGCAACACCTGAGGAAAGGCTCTGTTGGTTTTGCTCCAACAAGTGTGGTATTGGAAAAGAAGGTTGCTGGAGGTGTTGCTGCTTTTCCTGGAGCTCCAGAAGGATGTTTTTGAGCCAGAAAGATGGAGTCACATCTGATTTCAGAGGAGAGAAAGCAGCTGTGCCACCTGGACAAGTTGCCGGTAGGTGATGAGGCTAAATTATGGGGGGACAGTAACAACAGCCCTCACTGAATCCCTAGAGTGAAAGTGGAGTGTTTTGTTTTCAAGTTTCGAGACTGCTTTGTGGTCAGGAATCCTCTGTGTAACAGGCCAAGGCCAGCGGGGTGAGGCTTTCTCCTCTATGGTCGGGGCAGGCAGCTCCAGCCCCACCGCTGCACGGCCGGGGAGGGAGGCGGCGTGCGTGAGGGGGAGGCGGCGGAGCGTGGCGCCCAGAGTACGCGGAAGCTGCCCTTCCTCTTGCAGCTTCTCCGGGCGCCGTGGCTGCTTGGCCTGCCCTCAGAGGGGGCTGGCGGCCTCCGCACGCTTGGAGCTCCGCGGGAAGGCTGCCGCTAGCCACGGTCGGTCATACCGGACATACAGGTCATACAGGACAAGGGCCGCAAGATGGCGCCGGCGGGCGCTGGCGCGGCCGCCTCCCCTCGCGCCGTCGCCTCAGGGAGCCCGCAGCTTGGCTGGGAGCGGGAAAGCGGCCGCGGTAGCTCGGTGCGGCGCTCGGCGGGAGGGACCAGCGCTGCGCTTTGAACTCCGTAAGTCTCTGAGCGCTTGAAACAGTACTTTTGCACCGTGTATGAGCACAGCTCACGTTAAACTCGAAGTGCTGCGTATGGTTTCTCGTCCGGGATTCTGGGTTCAGCTTCCATTTTTAATGCCCCTTTGCCTTAAAGCCATAAGCAAGCTTCTTTTGAAGGGATTGACAACATAAGCACTTCAATTTCTAAGAGTAATGAAAAGCGCTTGCTCACAGCTTTAAAGCAAGGCCTTCCAGGGTTGTTTGTCCTTACACAAAGGCATCATAGTATCAACACGCCCAGGGTGGTTTTTGGAGTATCTTGAATTTGTGTGGCGGTAGTGCATAGGGAAAAGTGTTTCTTGGAGTGAAAAAAACTTCTATCCTGTTCACTTTTAACAGGCTCAAGAGGGGAGAAAGCTGGGTATGCAAGGTTAGGTTCTTTCCCTCACTCCCGAAAAGGGTTTGTTTCTTACAAGAAAGAGAAGAAACTCTTGGTGGACAGTTGGAATAGGTGGTTCAACCTAAGCAGGAAGCCTATGGGGAATTGGGTGAATTCAGTCTCTACCTTGGACACTAAACCCAAGGATCTCCATCCACAGTAGTTTTATTTCTGTCCTTATCCTCTGTTCATTAATGTAGATATGGCCTAGAAGGCAAACTAATATTATGCCTTAGTCTTTATGAGGGATCTTGCTTCCAAATGTAGGGACCCACAGCAGGGTGGGAATGAGGTTTTGAAATTATTACATCTGAAGTAAAACCAGCTTCAGAGCTGGATGGTAGAGCTGGGGAGGAGGATGTGAAGAGTTCTTTCAAGCCTGGCAGGAGAAACTGGTCTAAAGCGAGGATAGCTTAAAAAAAAAGTATCTTCATGTAAGACTGCCAGAGGAACACCTCAAGCAGCCTTCTGATGTGAGGAAAATGCCAAAAATACAGCTAGCTAATGGCGTCCAGTCAATTTTTGAAAATAATCTGAGTTGCTCTGTTTGAACCAAGTTTCCTGTCATCCCTAGAGAATCTATTCCAACTGTAAAACCTTATTTTAAGAATTAACTCCACATTTCACAACAAGCTGTTGGAATTTCAGTGGTGCTGCAATTGACCATCTGCTATTTTTCTAATTCTAGCTTGTATTTGACGAAATCTGGCTCATATTCACAAAAGTATGTTCTAGGACTTGCATGTTCTGTCACTGTATGATCCTCTTGGTTTTATTCATAGATTGCGTGGGTACCTGGAGATGGGGTCTCAGAAATGAAAAGGCTTCTGAGGTCTGTTCTTACCTTTCCCTTTTTCCAAATTTAAGAAATGGTTCTAAATAGCACATGTTTTATTATTCTGAAAGAGAAGTGAGAGGAGGATCAGTCATGGTAATCACTGCTTGATTCTGTGTAGCTTTTGGTGATTTGACTTCCAGAAAGAGTACTCTGCTATCATAAATGCTTATACTGCTCTAAATAAAAGGATATGGTCAGGGTTTTCTTTCTCTCTCTTTTTTAGCTATTGTTGCTGTTATGAAAGCATGAACTGCATAACTGATGGGCAGATTTCCAAAATGTGTGAATGCTTAGCAAGGTTAACATTCCAGAGGAATAACAATAGGGAGCACATCTCGATTCTGGTTAACCTATCAGTTGTCAAGGGTTGGGTCTTCTCTACATTCCAGGTTACTGTAATAATTTCCTGTATTTCTGGGAGATTTGCACATACCATCTTTTAAGTTGGTTTTTCTGTTACTGTATCCAATTAGATAAGGGGTTATGTTCTAATACTTGAACTGAAGTTTCACACAAAGAATAGGGATGCTTCTGTGTGAGTCTTTCCCTGGTCTGTTATGTCCAGTCCTTCGGCATCTAGGTCCAGATGACTTCTGTCCCTGTCTTTTGGATCATGTACTCTTAGTGTAACTTAGGTCTGTCATAATATTACTTGCACTTTAACAGAGAGATAGCTTCATGAAATGCTGCTTTCACTCTGTTACAGGCAGAACACCTAATCCTGTTTCCGGTTGCGCAGTTAATGTACTTTGGGCTGCCTGAGAACAGAATCATAGCCATAAGAGAGCCAGAGGAGGATCTGTGTTTTAACTGTTGTACTATTAAACACTAGGTACATTATGTGTGAATGCTATTAATACTTAAGAAGCAATTTAATACTAAGCTTTGTTGCACAATGAAGCAAAACAAACATGTTTTCTTCCTCTCCTCCACAAAACCAAAGCTGGCTGTCTGGAGACTTCTAAAATGAGCTGGTACTAGGGAGCTCCTTGAAGAAAAATTCAATGTGGGGTACCTCATACAGTTCATTTAAACTTGGGAAATTATATTTCCTGTTTCCAAGCACAGTAAACTGTAATACTTATTCCGTAAGACAGCACTGAAATCACTTGACTGTTACAGACTTGTGCGATAAATGTACATCATGAGCGCACTTCCTGTCTTGCTGTAAACCTGTAGCTGACACTGTACCTGCAAAACCAGCCCGTTTCACACACAAAAAGGTCAACTGTAGCTTTATTTGTAAACTGGTACCCGAGATCGCCATGTAACTTACACCTGACCCCTGATGGGGGGGGAGCTTGTTTTCCTCATGCCTAGTATATGAAGAAGTAGCCAGGTTACAGAGCACTCAGATTCTACACAGTTCCACAGAAGATGAGCTTTTTGCCACAGTGGCTTTTGTTGCTGCTTGTCACCATACAGTCTTGCCCTCTCTTTTTTGATGGCTCCAGTGCATGGCTGATTGCAGCAAGTCGACTCAGAGAGCTGAACTGTCTTCCAGAAGGCCCGCTCTTTGTTGGGTTAGACAGGTGCCAGTTCTAGAAAAAGAGCTGACATCCATAGTCTGGGGTAGGCAGCTCCTGCATTCAGACATGCATATGTGTCCTAAACATTGTCCTCTGAACAAGGGATAATCAGACTAAGATGGAGAAGAGGTGACTGAGCTGGTCGATAGAGAATGCTTGCTGACCATCCTCTAATGCAACTAGATGCATCAGATGACGGAAGGTTGACAGAAAGAAACAGAACTAAGGAGGAAAGCTACGCTGTGCATATGCATTGAATTCGGTTGTCGAGGGGTGGGTCTTCTCCATGTTCCACGTTACTTTAATAATTTCCTGTATTTCTGGGAGATTCAGTCAGCGCTGTAGGACACCAGAGCACCACCTTTGACTTAGGAACTCTGCCTGCCATAAATCTCTGGAGGCTGGAAGAATATTTTGGAGAAAAAAAAAACCACACTGTTTTGCGCTCACTATATGTTCTTTCTGGGCTATTTGCTGTTGGCTGCTGTAAAGAACAGGTACTAAGTCAAACAAAAACTTGTTCTGACCTGTGTTGTTCAGACACAGTGTGTTAAGTACTTAGTGGGCTTAGGAAAGAAATCGGACTCCCAGGAGTTCTACTGCCTTACTCATAGACGATCTCCTGGAGTAGGCTGGCTATATGCAGGTATAATGTAAAGGGCTCCTTTTGTACCCTGCTGCAGTTAACACCTGCTGGGTTTTAATCCTCTGAAGTGCTGAGTGCACTTCATCTAGGGATAAGTAATCTCTGTACTTCAGGTGTCTAAAATAAAGTAGGTGGCTGTAGGTGCTACAAAGGAAGAAAACCTCAGCTGCAAGAAGGAAATGGATTCAGTCTGTGTTTTCTTTCCCAATACTGCATTCTTCATTTTTTCTGAGGATTTCAGAATGCCTCAGGTCACGTGTAACACAGTGTCTGTGCTTTATATATGGATGTGCATACAGGCACTTATGTCTTCTGCGGGTGGTGAGGTGCAGAATAAAATAATACTGACATACATAATTTTTAAATGTACTTCTCAATAGTACTTGGTACCTAATTGGAATAGTGCAAAAACTGAAAACTTCAAGAGGTAAATGAAGAGCAAAACATTAAATGAGAAGAGCAGCCTACCAAATGCTGCTGGATTGTGCTCTTTGGCAAGATGATTTCTATAGGTGTTGACCTTTCAGAAGCTATTTTGAAAGAAGCCAGCATTTTGGTTAGCAAAAGCAGGGAGCACAAGTACTTGCAGTCAGCAGAAGGTTTGCAGTATCACGCTACCATCCAGGGGAGCAAAGAATTCAGTGCTAATTATATTCCTTTTCATTTGTGAATTTTCAAGTGCTTTACATCATTTAAGTCCAAGTATTGCCAGATGTTGAATATTTTCAACTGCCAGTGAAGTCACCAGGATGTGAGGCCAATTAGAACATAATGAGATGCTGAGATCACAAGGTCAGCCCTATCCTGACTCTTTGGGAGAAATTTTACTGAAACACAATCGTGTTACTTTAGTCCTCATCTTCTCCTATATTTGTTAAAAAAGTGTCTAGGCAAAGAAAATCTGTACAGATAAGTATTAGACAAAGGAGAATGGTTATTCAAGAGTGGTCATTGTTAGCATTGTCTTGGACACCAGTATAGTCTGGATTAGTATTGGCATGTTGTGATTAATAGCCTTATCAAAACTCAGAAAAATTACAGAACTTGCACAAAGGAATGCAATATCCGCTACCACCACAGAACTTAATAGCAAGGCAAAGCATGAAACAGTGTTTGATGTCATTAATAAAATCTATCATGGGATGCAGAAAAGTATTTGCAACTGCATCAGTCCTTGAGGAAAAAGCAGATATGACAGCTGTGGTGATAAAATAGATAATACATTAAAGAAGAATTAACATATCTTTGGGGATCTTTTTAGCAGAAGGTGAAGGGAAGCTGCTTTTCATGAGGGGAAACTGCAGTTGTCTGAAAGCGTGGAGAACATCATGGTTAGAAATCTTCACTCTTAAAGCAAGCATTCTTAAAATAGACTCCCTTACAGGAGCCTGTGTGTTTTACATAACCAGTGCTAATTGTTCAAATAGCAGTTTCAGCTGCAGTTGTGTTTTTACTGTTGCGTCAGCTAATGACTGCTTATAAAGAATGTACTCACTATTTTCCTCCCCTATTTCGGCTAATAATATCCTATAGTAAATTAAAATGTGGTGAGTATTCAGGTCCTTAGTTCTTCGTTTTACCTGAACCATACCATAAAACTTCTTAAATCTTCAGAAATTTGAGTCATTGTATTCTTGTCTTGCCTGAATAGTTGTCTGGCCTTGCCCTTCCTTGAGCACTGAAATCCGCAAGTTTTATGGCCTGTCCATTCTGTGTTGGCTTCATCCCCTTAGAAGATGGGCATGCTTTTATGATTACATGATCACACATACCTGTGAAATAGAAGACAATAGGCATACTGATCAAGTCACGCAAGTCATGAGGCACAAGAGTCAAACGTTACATCTAGAAATACCCTAAGATCATCTCTGGAAGGAGGCTAATTTTAGGATCCTGCTGCTACAATCACTTAGCAGATAAGTTGTGCCCAAACTTGTAGAGAAAGAAGTCTATTTGATGCCACCAGCATCAAATGAGTATATGTGGCATTCAGATGGAAGTACACCTTTCAGTCACTTGAAATCTGGCACAAAATAGAGAGGCAGAAATTGTAGAAAAGGCACAATGGCTGTCTTGCAAAGATAGACAGTGCAAAGTTGAGAGAAGCAGGAAGGTCTAGAGTATACAAGATGTCTACAGATTTTTAACCCCCCAGCACTGGTACCAAATACTGAGCATGAAAAAAACACCAGGATTCCCTGTGAGAAGTTCCTGTTGTTGCCCAAGTTCTTAGTAAACTGACCACCACCTGTGTTAGTTCTGCTGATAATGGTGGTCACCATGAATATAGTGTCCTTGTCTTGAAGGCAGGAATCCACTCAAATATAGTACAGGTGCGATCAAGTCCTCCACTGATTCAGGAAGTAAATATTTTTGATCCCAAACTTCTTGTAAGAATGCAGTCTGCTCAGTCTCATTGCTTTGGAAATTGATGAGATCATCTTGATTGTGTTCAGAGGAGTGGCAGAGATTGATTTCCAGTGTTTCTTCTGTCAGCAAATTGGTGATATTCTGTCCTTCCTAACACGGTAAACTGGCACTTAAACATCTAGTTCTTATCTTATTAATGAGGAGATATTTTCATTGCTGTAACTGAATGACTTAAAATAATTGAGAGCTCGCTGGGCATGTGGCCAAAGCTCTGAGCTAGAAAAATCAAATCATTTATGGATTTTTCTCCTTATTCAGCCTATTTGAACCACCTACTGATGCAAGGCCTGGAGGTCACAGGTTGTCGTAAAGCTGGATGTGAGATTATTCGATATGAATCTCATCAAGCTGACATAGATTCATATAAAACTGTGTTATATTCCCTTATCCCAGCTAAGCTCATCTTTCTTTTTTCTACTTTCTATTTTTGTCATTCTGAACCATCCAGTTACAGAGAACTTAAAGAAGTACTACACAATGAGTTCTGTTTTGAACAAGAACCCTCACAACTAATTGGTAACAGCCAAGCATGTTCTCTCAAGATGTGGGCTACATCTATTGCTTGCTTCTTGAAACATTCCTTCAGCTGGGATCTCTTCACTGACTTCTGAGGTGCTTGCCAGAAAAGAATGCCAAATGCTTCTAAGATCCTGAAAAATTCATATTAGCTGCCTGTAAAAGGATCCATTTCACTGCATGTCTGAAGCAGGAACGTCTGTTTAACAGTAACCATGTTCCTCCGAGGCAGTGAAGTCATGCACCTCCATTATTCTGGCTTGAAGAGATCTCTGCAGTCGGAAGTTGGGTTCTAGCCGAAGTGGTGAATGATACCAAGGTTACTTCAGCTCTTCGACTATTAGCATTAGCACAAGAAGGAGCAGAGTATGGGAGCTGTATGCTGAAAATGAAATGTATCGATGTTCTCACTTGATTTGCTTACTCTACCATCAGTGTGGTCTTAATGCTTTTCTTAGTATGGCACCGTTCTTGAGCGCTGTTAAACATAGCGCGTATGCGCATCAGCATAATTCTAGTTCATTCTCTTCCAGTTCTCCCGACTATTTTTCAGGGGGTTATTAAAAAAAAAAAATTCTGAAAGGAAAACACACCTGCTAAGTGAAGACAGATTATTCAAATGTCAGGAGAGAACCTCCTCCATGAGTACTGTAATAAAAGCAAAGAATCTTAAAATAGCCTTCTGTGACTTGCATAATAATTGAAATACAGTTTACTAGGCAGGCAGCATCAATGTAACTAAGGGACCTTCCTTGTCTGATGGCCCTGGATGAAGAAATGGTATATCAAAGTGCTTCAGTTACTGCTTGAAGAGTATCATCTGTGTCAGTCGGATCGAGAACACATTATGCGCCTTCTTTCTCACCATCTGCTCAACAATCAGTTGAACTTAATCTGCAAGTGATAGAAAAGCCTTCAGTAGCCTAAGAACATAATCTTTATCACATTTAATATAAACTGAAGAAAATGTTAATAAAAGGGTGCTGAGTCTAGCGCTAAAATAGCAATGGAAAAGTTCTTTGGGTTTCTGTCTTCATTTTTATATAAAACCATCAGTGAAATGCTGTCATCTTGCTTGTCAGTGTGTAATTGTCTTTTAATTATTGGCTGCTAAGTAATCATTTTTTCACGTTTACTGGTTTCAAAGGCAAAATCTTTTCATAAGACTTTCCCAGCCTGGAGGAAGTGAAACTGTTTCACTGTCTTAAGGTGTAGATGTATCTTAGGTGCATCTTGTGTTCACCACAGTGAATTCATTGTGTGTTGCCTGATGATGAATGACAGTACATGCGTAGACTTCAGTCATAGCTATATCATAATGTCAAAACCTACGTATTCCAGCTGATTAATTTGGAGTGGGAGGGAAGCATGAGGGAGGAGCCCATGTTGATTTTATAATTGTCAGCTGTGGCTATCTTGTGAAGAGTTCAACTTGCCTGAAACCTATGTAAAGCAGCAGCACAGCACTGCAGGGATGGTTCTTGGGGATAGAAGTCTTAGGGAAGCAGGGGCATGTTCTGTCTCTTGCCTTTCTAAAGACTGGTGTGGTAACATTCTCTTTATGACAAAAAACAGGTATATACATTGATCTCAACTCTGACCACTAGTAGGGAATAACTAAAGGCATTGGCATGAGAGATGTGTTGATGGGGCAACATCTGTAGATTTGATTCATCAGGCATTGGAAGTTGGATGAATGAGGCAGCTGTTCATCTCCCAAGATGCTGGCTCCCTCGCACAAAGCTCCCAGCATGCTGCCATGGTTCTCCTGCAATTGAACAAATGTATAACACAAGTCTGCACTCAGCATAGCATAGCATAATGTGGTAACAGAAAGAGGATGGGAACTGATGGTAAGAGCAGCCATCAGCCTAAGTGGTGGGCACAGACTTCTGCTTTACAAGTGTGCTGTGTTACCTGTAGTATGCTTATATGGTTAATGCCATCCTGAGCTTAACTGAGTTCTTGTTTTGGTTTGGTTTTTTGTTTTATATCAGAGGATAAATTCAAAGTATTTTCTGTAAGCTAGTTTTTCTTTGGCAGCTTTACAAATGAAAACTAGGTCTCGATGGCTAGGATCAGATTCCCTTAGATACATAAACACAAAATCAGATCCTAGAAGGAAGGGAAGTCATGCTGTTCTATTCCATTATTGTGTGCAAGGAGGGTATTTCAAAGACTTTCTATTAAAATTTAAAGAAGATAAGTAAATTTTTTTGTACGAAAGCTTAATAAGATGACAATGCTAAGAATTCAAATCTTTAGCTGTTAAGCCATTGTATCTGAAAATTCTTACTTTGTTGTAGGCTGAAAACATAAAGCAACCTGTCTCTGTTGGATCTGAGACAGAACCAACACATAGTAATGGGTCAATCTTTCCCGTATGCTCTGGCTACAGCGGCACTGAAGTAATCTAAATGTATGTGAATGCATATGCATGCAACAAGAGTCTGTGCTCTGGGTCTGTGGTGAGCACAGGTATGTTAACTGAAGCTACTGAAGTCTTCCCCTACACAACAGGAAATTTTCTCTTGCAGAGAGAAGTCCCTTTGCAATTTTTGCTTGTGTTATTACGGGTCATCTCTGTATCATAGTAATGTCTCAATAGGGAAAAAAGACAGTGTAAAATTCTTTTTTTGTGAACTTGAGATTCTTATTAACAGTCCTCTGGGTAGTTTTACCTATGATGCCTGTAAGAAATGAACTCTGGAGGGAAGGGGAGGGGGAGTCTTAAAATCAATATTGAGAGAAATCTGACTTGAATGAAATCTAATTGAGTGACATACTCATTTTCCTTTTTCTTTTAAATAAGAAGGGTAACATTTCCGTAGCAAGTAAAGAAAACTAAGTTGAGCTATGCTGATTTGTCAGGTAGGGTAAGTCCTTACTGTGTGCATAAAACTAGTTCAAGGAACAAAGAGCTGGATACTTCGTATCCTTCGGAGCTGTTCTACAGTGTACATGGGCACTCAAAACACAAATACTCTTTATGGCAAACAAAAGTGAAAATCAGTGCTCTGTTGCCTGAACGTGTAGAATATAAAAAATAACAAAAGCTAGGAGAAGCTACTTTCCATTTTGTAAGTAACTTTGTAGTTATATGTTCTTCCTGTTCTAATTCCTTGCAAGTTTTGTAACTCCTTATTTTTTGTTTGAGGGGGAGTAATAGCCACAGAAGGCATACTTCAGTGTCACAAAAGAAACATGGTATGTAAAAAGGTAAGAGAGTCATGGTTTCAATCTGTGACACTGTAGGCTTGATCTGAAAGGGCATTCCATTAAAATAGGTTCTTGGTGTTTCTGAGCAATCTCAGGTTTAACAATATTGCAGTTCTTTGTCAGACAATCCTATTAGTCTGAAATAAGAAAACTTTCTATTTCCAGCTGCAACTGGGAGAGAAACTCAGCAATGTTTACAGCCAGTGTACATGGATTTCATGTTTACAGGTGGTTAGTGGAAACTGCCCTCTGGGAAAGATAGTGCTATAAGATGAAGTCTTTTCTTGTAACCAGGGAAGGACAAACATGTAACTTTAGATTCCTGAATAGTACCTTTGCAGCTTAGTGATTGTAGAATCCCTTTCTTCATACTTGAGCTGTCAGGTAATTATATTTGGAAAAATTTTTTTCTTGAGTAAATTTACTGTCCATCAAGTTTTTTTATGAATGAACTCTGCTTCAGTATTAGAGAAAACTCTGTAAATATACACCCTCTAATCTTGGCGTAATGTGCACCTGCATGGTCCATAAGAGGATCTTTTCTCTCCTCTGATCTTGATGACATCTCTCTCTCTCTAATTGTGGTAGTTGGTGCTTCTTAAGTGCTCTCCTGTTTATTAATAAAAGTGGGATTTTTTTTTTTCTTCCTTTCTTTAATGAAAGTCTTGTGCTAGGAACTCCTGATCTCTTCCCATGAGCACTCTTTGTACATACTTTGGGGGTTTGTGCTTTTGTGTGTAGACCTCAGTAAAGTCTTTCTCTGTTGTAGGGATAAATTTTTCCTCAGGACTTCTTGAGACAGGCCCATTTAACAAGGGTTTTGTATATTTTCCTACTGCAGCATCAAACTTCAGTGCTCCCTAAATTCCTGTCTAAAATCTGGAGAAGCTTTGACCTGTTTTTTTCTTTCTTCTAGTTGTAAGCTCTGACTTAAGGAAGTCTTGTTCTTGTGCCGTGATGCCTATGTAATGCTCCTTCTCTAAGTCAATAGCAGAAACTAAACTGAGCTGTTTGAGCCTCTGCTGCCTGAGGGAGAGGAGGCTGCTTTGTTGATCAAAGGAGTAAGCAGTGTCATTAATCTCTCTGTGAGGCAGTGCCATCATTAGGGAAGGACAGACTGACACACAGACTAGGGAGGGTTTTACCTTACTTATCTGGTCCAGATGCATTGCTTGGGGATCAAGTAACAAGGAACAGATATGGGGGAAAACCTACTGCCTAAGGTGACCCCTGCTGTCAATTGTGAGTGGCTGTATTGCTGTAAAAGAAGTTGTAATTCAGCTCCTTGTCCAATAAACAAAACAAGGAAATAAACTTTATTTAACCTAATTAAACTCCAGCTGCAGAACAAGATGTATTTGTAATGTTCACCAACACAGAAACAGTGCAAGAACTTGATATCCTATCTGATATGAAAGATATTTTATTTCTAGTTCTTGAAGATGCATATGAATCATGTGGCGTCTTTTGTCTTGATTTAGTGTCTCCATTAAAGATGGCTTAAAGGTTGAAAGTAAATGTTTCAGTTATTTTCTAAAAGCTTAGGTTTTGAGATACAGGAAAGGAGTGGGTTTTTTTCTTTTTGTGGTAGTGGTGGTGGTGTTTTGGTTTTGTTTTTAAAAGTGTGATAGACTTACTACAGTTCAAAAAGTCTTGTTTATATCCTGCAGGGTTGTGAACCTACTCTTGGATTAGCTTCTTTCTAAACTAGTCCACACCTTCTTTCCTCTTTATTGCAAACAAGTATGTCCTTAAACTGATTTCTTTTTATTTCACTGTAAGAATGTCAAGCAGTTTAGAAGGAATACAGCATAAATATACAGCATTAAAAGTACTGCTTAACTGAAAAAAAGCTGTAAGTTAGCATGGTGGTAATCAAATAATATTTTGATTTTTTTTTTTGTTTTATTAAAATGCCTTTTCCCACAAAAAGGCACGCTTTCTGTGGAAAAGCTTGGGTGGAACCCCCCCCCCACCTTGTTTTTAGGCAAAGGCTTTAAAATCAGATTTGAGACTAACACTTTTCATCTTTGTTGAAATTGTCTCAGGGAAGAAATGAGTATTTCTCAATGAGCTATTGTATTTGTGCTACATGTTGCCTAAAGTTAATGGCTTTAAAGAAATAATGTGGTTATTTTAGTTAGGTGTCTCTTCTCATTTTTTTTTAAAACTGATTTGAATAAGTTAGTATCTTCTTAACAGTAGACATTAATTCAAAGTAGTTTCTGCTCCCAATTGTCCAAAGTAGAAGTAATCTCTAGTCTTTGATCAACAAAGTGGTATTTTGTCTCACTATGACAACGCTAATGTCTCTTGGGTTTGCGTGGCAAGATTTTGATAGCGGGGGGGGGGGGCTACAGGGGTGGCTTCTGTGAGAAGCTGCTAGAAGCTTCCCCTGTGTCCGATAGACCCAATGCCAGCTGGCTCCAAGATGGACCTGCTGCTGGCCAAGGCCGAGCCCATCGGCAATGGTGGTAGGGCCTCTGGCATAACATAGTTAAGAAGGGGAAAAACAACTGTGCAGCAGCAGCCAGAGAAGAGATGAGTGAGAATATGTGAAAGAAACAACTCTGCAGATACCAAGGCCAGTGAAGAAGGAGGGGAGGAGGTGCTCCAGGCACCGGAGCAGAGATTCCCCCGCAGCCCGTGGTGAAGACCACGGTGAGGCAGGCTGTCTCCCTGCAGCCCATGGAGGTCCGTGGTGGAGCAGATACCCACCTGCAGCCCATGGAGGACCCCACACCAGAGCAGGTGGATGCCCGAAGGAGGCTGTGGCCCTGTGGGAAGCCCAGGCTGGAGCAGGCTCCTGGCAGAACCTGTGGACCCATGGGGAGAGGAGCCCACGCTGGAGCAGGTTTTCTGGCAGGACTTGTGACCCCGCAGGGGACCCGCGCTGGAGCAGTCTGTTCCTGAAGGACTGCACCCTGTGGAAAGGACCCATGCTGGAGCAGTTAGTGAAGAACTGTAGCCCATGGGAAGGACCCACGTTGGAGAAGTTCGTGGAGAACTGTCTCCCATGGGAGGGACCCCACGCTGGAGCCCGGGAAGAGTGTGAGGAGTCCTCCCCCTGAGGAGGAAGGAGCGGCCGAGACAGCGTGCGACAAACTGACTGCAACCCCCATTCCCTGTCCCCCTGTGCTGCTGGCAGGGAGGAGGTAGAGAAAATTGGGAGTGAAGTTGAGCCTGGGAAGAAGGCAGGGTTACAGGGAAGATTTTTTAAGATCTGTTTTTTGTATTCTCATTATCCTACTCTTATATCGATTGGTAATAAATTAAACTAATTTCTCCAAGTTGAGTCTGTTTTGCCCGTGGTGGTGATTGGTGAGTGACCTCCCTGTCCTTATTTTGACCCACGAGCTTTTCATTATATTTTTCTCTCTCCTGTCCAACTGAAGAAGGGGACTGATAGACCAGCTTTGGAGGGTGCCTGGCATCCAGCCAGGGTCAACCCACCACATAATAAAATTTTTATCTGTTAGCCAAAATGTAAGCTATTTCATTGCATATATCCATGTGTCAGAGGAGAAAGAGGATTCTTTCTTTCTTGCTGCTGGATTGATGTATGTTGCCTCACTTAAACAAAACAAAAATAATGAGACAATGTTGACATTGTAGAGATATTCCTGGGCTCTTTTACCAGACATAGAGAACTGGAAACCATGCTTTAATGAAGGAAGCTTGCAGCACTTTACTCCTCCTTTTGCATTTGTCACAGCTATTAAGATGTTTTGCTTTAAGGAAAATAACAAAAAAATAATGAGGAAGGTTATTTCCTATAATTCCTAGTAACAAAAAATAACAAGGAAAGAAAAAAAAAATACTATAACAGTGAGTCCAGGAGGACTGGCTCACTTTTTCCAAAGTTTTCTGAGGGGCTTGGTGTTTATACTGCCCTTGAAGATTTAAGGATATTTAACTTCTGTGTTCAGGCCTCATAAAAAGGACCTTGCAATTGAACTTTCAGGGTGGTAGAGGTATTATAGGATGATGTCAGTTTGACTTTTCTGGAAAAGGCAACAAATCTAAGTTTCTAGCACCATAGAAGAAGGATTGCCTGTCTCACAAGTTCTTCTCTTTGCTACAAACTGGCTTTAAAACATGTTACCAACAGATGTCCTATTACAAAACACCAAAGTCATCTTACTGCTGTATGCTGAGTGTTTTAAATGCCATTTGATTTTCTGAATGCACTTACAAGCATGAAAACAAATCTAGTGAGAGAAATGGATAATAATGAACTTGTGTTCAGATTCTGAGCAGCAAACAGAAGGTCCTGCTTAACAAAAATACCAATTATAATAACTCCCAAATTATGGATACCTATTTTTCCTATCATCAAAAATGGCAAATAGAATTATTACTGCTCTTAACAGCTAGCAGTGTATTCTGCTGCCTGGCATCACTGAGTTCTGCAGGTATTTTACAGAAATATTATTTGACTGATGAGTCATCCTCAGAACACAGCATTTTAATGAAATAATGCTTGGCATGTGATAGATAAATCTAAGTTAAAACTGGTAGAAATTGCTTGAGCTGGGAGAAAATTACATTGAAACATGGCTGGGTTTTTTTTTCCCCCAAGTCTTTTACAGCAGGAAGTAAAATAAATTAATATCGCCAGAAAATAAACAGCAGATTAGATGCTTCTCCTTAGTCCTTCCAGTGGTCCTTCCCTTGAGAGAAAAAAAAACAGTGCATAGAGTTCTATCTTGTGTAACTGGTGAACACTTAATACTACATGTAAAATTTTTATTGCACCTTGTTTCCCTTTGCTTACAGGGTGAGTTGTTTTCCTGTCTTTTCTCATAGTCCTCCACCTTCTCTTTACCCTTTGCTCTTTACTTTCCGCTGCAAGAGCTTGTAATGTTCTTTTGTATGGATTGTTTACTGTGCAAATCAGTATGTGAATCTTGATTCTCTGTCATCTTGTTCTTAAGGGACTTCAGTTGAGAAGTCCAGATGCAGGAGAAGGGCTGTCATCAGTTAGGAAGTTACTAGTAGTGACACTTTACACTACTTTTCCATGGCATTAGTGACCCACCAAGAATTGACACTAATTCTCAGAGTTGAAAAACTTTATTTCTGAAGCATTTGCAGTGGAATGTTTCTAACACCCTGGTGAAAGAAACAGAATTTTGCTGAGGCAGGCCCTGGGGGGGAAAGCATGAGCCTGTTGTAAATAACACGTAAGCCTTGAGCAGAATTACTGTTGCTAAAATAACTATATTATTTATAAACTGCAGAGAAGCAGTGTATTTTGTGTATTCCACACTTTATGAATTGGGATCTATTGTCTGTATTGCACTTCTCTACCAACACCTAGGTAGAAACACTGTCCAAGTTGTTTACCCTTCGTGAAACATCCTCATCGTATTTTCTAGTCTGTTCAGTAGTTACCCCTAACTAAAAGGCTGATGACAGGATTGAACTTCATCTTGTTTTCTTCAGTAGTAGATGGAGCATTCTTGGCTCTAAACTGGGAATTGGTTTCTGTGATTACTATACAACTGACTTGGGAGTATCTTATGGCTACCTTGCCAGTTGAAAACACAGACAGCTTGGACACCTTGCATTCACTAGGGACTTGGTCTAAGTTGTAAAGCAAGAAATTGCATCCTATAACAATAACTACAAAAAATTAGGAGATCTTCTAATGAACAGGACATTAAATAAAGGAACTCGGACTGTTAGCTGATAGAGACTCATGTTCTTTTATGATTTCAACAGATCTATGTTGATTTATTTCAGCTGAAGTTCTTTGCCCTTCTCCCCATTCTGTTGAAAAAGGCTGTTGTGGTTAGCACTGTTTTACAGTTGTGGTTAACCTGAGTTGCTGCTGTGAAGATGGCATTAAACACAACAGTTCTGGCCAATGTTCATTGCTAGTATAATCGTATCTACATCTCAACTTGAAGTTATGTTTAAGATTAGCGAAATACGTGTTTTAGCACAGTGTTGTTTGTAGATGTCGCACCACAGTTGTCTGAAGATATATGGCACCTACACTATTCTAGTTGATGGTTGAAGATTTCAGCTGTTCTAGTCTGAAAGTTTTTGGCAAGAAGCCAATGGAATGTAATCCTGTAGAGGAAATTGTCTAACAAAACCAGTACCATAAAATTCGGTAGTTGAAAACGCACAACTAAGGGGTGCTAAGGAGGAAGAGACAGGGTATGATTTAAATGTATTGCACCTTACTCTTAAACCCGTATTATCTTGTAGCCTTTTTGAAACTGTATAGGTTGGCAAATACAAGCAACAGCAGCCTTTAAGGTGCCTGGATGCCATCTCGGTGGCTGAAAAATAATTACTTAGATGTTCTCCAAGACTTCATAGTAAGTAGTTGACCGGGTTGTTGTATTTCAGAAATTGTCATTTAATTTGTTAAAGCTGTGGCAACCTGAGAGACATTGGTTCAGTTCCTTACGTGGACTATTTTGAGGTAACTAAAAAAATAGAATTTTTAAAAATTTCTGAAACTCTTATACCCCTTCCTGTTGTGGACTGATGCTTTCTGATCCCACCTCCTGATTAGTACTACAGATCTACAGCATGAATTTATACTTCTGAATATCTTTTGCTCGTGAAATTTCCATAGTAAAGTCATTGTGCAGTTGATTTTATTCTTTAAACATGTGGTGTTTGGTATTTCAATAACAGGAAGGATTCCAATAGTTGCCTGAGCTCTCACTTTCTGTTCTAGACCCCAGGAGCCAGTAATGTTTTTATGGAAGTTCTCAGTAGGGCAGAAGGGAATTTGGATGGGACTGTTCCAGCACATATGAAGCAAATACTGTAATGAACAGGAAGGTAAACTGGGATTCTTACACAGGGAAATTGAGCTGCTTGCTTCTTTAGATCTTAGTATTTTTTATTATTTAGTATTGCTAATTGGTGGTAATGTTCTGTGACTGGACATACTGTGAGCTGGCGTTAGCAGAAGCAAATAGAAATTTATGCCTTCTCCTGTCTTGAGCTTCATAAAAGTAGGTAATTCTATAAAACAAATTATTTTTCTTAGTGTGCAGGCTATTTAAGACCAACAAAGGAAGAAATAGTTTGCGGTTTTTCTGACATCCGGTATGAATTTGGCAATGAACAAAACAGTAGCCATAATGACAATGTGAGTCCTGTTTAGTTCTGAACTTGATTAGAAAAGACAATACAAGGAAGGGTGAAACTGCTTGAGCACATCACCAAAAAAAAAAAAAAAAAATTGTTTTCGCTTGCAGTCTTCCAGTCAAAAAAGCCTGGGCATTTTTGTAAACCTGTCATGTGATAGTTAGAGTAAAAGCTGTGGATTAGTGAACTACTGGGTGCCTGTTACAAAATATGTTTTGTAGCTTTTATTTGGCCTAAAGAAGCTGTGGAGTGTGTGTGTGTGTGTTGTGCTGATAAAAATTCAAGCTGTAAATTAAGCAGTAAATAATGTTACAACTGGAGCCTAGAATTGACTGTGTCTGAAGCCAGCTTCCAGACTGGAAATCTTCCAAATTATGTAACAGCATTTTATTTCTACCTGTTTTGCCATCAACCCACAGAAGTACAATGAAGCAATGTTCTCCCTTGCTTCAAATAACTCACAATCACCTCAAGTTGTCATCCAGAGTTTTTGCACAGTTATGGCAATATTTCCAGCCACACGGTAACTTTTCCCTCTAAAATCCTCATGTTGGTTGTTTTCCCTCCAACTTTTCATTCTTACACCTTCAGTGGCCCAGTCCTTTTAACCTAAGCAAAATCTCAGTGAAGCTGTTGCTCCATTTCCTCATGTTACAAGTACCAAAGTATTGTCCTTGGCTTTTTTCTTTTTGACTAACTTAGAATTCTTTAGGCTCAAAGAGATGCAGTAATCTCTGTAAAGGTTAATACTACTTTATGCTTCAAGCTTGCTTTGATTTGTTAAATCGCTTTGCTAGTGCTCGATTGGCTTTGATTATCTCAGTAACTGAGAATTCATTGATTTATATGGATGATTCAGAGATTTGGTCAAGCCTAGGTCCCTCAGGCCTTTCTTAATTTATATAAATAGTTCTCACTTATGCTGTGTTTTTCATTTTTGAAACCAATGTCTGATGAGGCTGGGGTCATTGTTTTGATGTAGGATCTCCAAATTGCATTGCAGACTTCAGGAAACTTCTCAGTAGGTAGTTACTTTCTCTTCAGCCATTGTTCAAGGGCTATTGTTCCTTTGGCGTATTGGGGCGCTCTGCTGCTAATTGTGACAGGTATGATATAGAATGGAAGAGCTGATTTTTCAGGAAGATGAAGACACTTAATTTTTATAAGTAAAAGCTAAGATTTTGGTGATATAGGTCTGAGTCAAGTAACAATTCAGATCTGTTGAATCTGAATAGTTCACATTCATGAACGATTCATGCTTGATCTTCACGCTTGAAACATGAACTTATTTGTGCTTCATCTCAAGATGTTGAAGGATGTTCATAACCTGTATTGAACTTCTTAATGTCTGTCTTGTGTCAAACCCTGAGATCTTTTGATTTGTGGCTCCATGAAGGTGTGACAGAAGAAATATTTGCTGTCTGTTCCCAGAGGAATGCAAGTTTTAATTAATGGTATTTTTAAGTTCTGTTTAGAGCCACAGATTCTGAAAATGTAAACTAGGACTTTTATCTTTTACTGATGCAAGCATACCAAAGACAATGGTTATATGGAAGCCTATTGCATTTATAATCTAATCATAAATCCTTTTCTGACCTTCTTTTGGAAGACGCAACTGATAGAAGCCTACCCCAGGATGATGGGTTGAGATAAGGGACCATATTAAAAATGAGCTTTACTGCCATGTTGTAACTCAATACTCCTGCACTTTTGAACAGTTCTAAGATGGAAGGGGGTGAGCTTGATTTGTTATGCTGAAGACCATAGAGCATATGTATTTCACTGAACAAAATGTAAGGAATGTGATTGCGCATCAAAGGAATATGTGCATGTGACTCAAACATATACCATCTGGAATACTGTTATTTCTGGAATATTGTTATTTACTAGGGAAATAATCTGGTTGGAACTGCATGTGAGATTCTTAAAACTTCTTTTTTAATATGAGTACCAACCTTTATTTAAAAAAAAAAAGGGTTATAAGTCATCTGAAGTTTATTCTTTGAAATATTCTTTTCAGCAGTTCTAAAATCGGGAGTGGTACATGAAGGACTGAAGACTTATGTATAAATTTCTGAATCATATACTGGGTGAGCTGTACTGGCTGTTGAAATAACTCTTGGCTCTAATCCATTGCTTCCTCTGCGGGCTTTCTTTTGGATTACTTAGATAACTTTTCTAAGTGTCTCTTTTTTTAAACAAAAAGAAAAGTCTTTTGGAAGTATTAATATGTTGCTTACTTTTGTTAGACATTCTTGCGGCACAGACCAGCATGATATTCCAGGCCCAATCAAATAAAAACTTCCATCTCTTCTCAAACTGTGACAGTTGTTATAATACCAAGCTGGACTGAAAGCTTTCTTGTTATGAAGTCAGTTTTGTTTAGAAGTGACACAAGGGCTGCTTTTTTTGTTTCAGGGTTGTTGTTATTGTGGTTTTTTATGCAGTGAATGGATCAGAGAAGAGTTTACTCCTGGACATCATCAAATCCTTTAAAAAACAAAAACAAACAAACAAAACCATGCCCAAAACTGAAGACTTTTTCATCTTCCTAAAAAAGAGGATGAATTACTAACATACTCTAGGTGTTTTCATGTAAATTGTTGTTTTGCTTAAGCTGTGGCTGCAGTACCTGATGAAAGAAGGTGTTATCCAGAAAATTGTTTCAGCAATATCAAATTGTAGAATCCATGTTTCAGCTGAATTACATGCTTGGACGTGAATTTGGCAAAAGAACACCAACAGAAGGTTTTGCTCATTTACTCTAGCCACTGGCTGAAGGACAGCTGTCCAAAACTCATCTTTAAAAAGACTGGGATAATGTTGATTGGGAAATGGAAGAATTAAACCAACCAGCATTGTCCTTCAAGGGTGTCTGTCTTACCTAGCATTAAACCAGTAAAGCAGAATCATCCAGATTCTTTATAATTTCTGGTTGAACAATAAACCAAGCCTATGGAAGTCATCCATTTTTTTCTAACCATCAATTCAGATTAAAAAGGACAATTACTTTAATGTTGCGTTCTCTCTGATCTCCATTTTGAGTTTTCAGTCACTCCTGAGGTTCTACCCCTTAACTCAATAGTGGTTTTTATTACCTGTCTTTACTCTGACATAATGCTTTTGAATGCCTGTGTCCATTCCTCTGAAATAAAATGAAGCTCCAAGCCTCCAGAAAGAAAAAATTCCTTATAAGAAGCCAAAAAAATCTGCAATATTCCTTTTCTTCCTATTCCTGTAAGGCAGAAGATTATTATTTCTTCTAAATTCTATCTAGATAAATAGTTCTCTTATGAGCAGTTGAAGAAAGTCCCTTTCCACCTATTTACTGATTTTTTTTTTTTTTTGAAACATCAGAAAACATATGGATAATGGTGATACAGTTGATGCTGGATTTAGTTGGTATTTGGGCTGCAAAGCCTTCTTAGGAGTTTGCTCTCCGACAGCTCTTGACACCCATTATGCGTAAGGAGAAGCTCCATTCATGCATTAAAAACTGATTAAGACAGGAAGAACAAAGAATAGGAAAAAAATTTGTTAGTTTCCAAAAAGAAGACAACCATGAGTAGGGGAGGTTGGGGTCTGCGTTGTTCAGCATATGTAGACATGATCAGAAAAGCATGTGAATGGTGAGGATACCATATTCATTATAGTAATTTCTAAAGCTAACTGTAAAAGGTTGGAGAAGCTATGACCCTGAATGACAAGTTGATAAAATAGCAAAATGTGAGGTAGCCTGCACCTAGAAAGACCAACAAAACTACATCTAGTTTATTACTGGGCTTTATATTTATGTAACTGAGGAGGAGATCTTTGTGACTAGTTTGCTGAGGTTAACTTGAGGCTTGGTGACAGTCGAGAAAGCTAACAGTGTTAGGAATTATAAAGGAAGAAACTGAGAACAAGATAGATAGTGTATGAAACGATGCATCAATCTGGGCTGCCATGTCACCCCATCTCAAAAAAAAAAAACAAAACGGTGAAAGTAGAAAAGGACAAAAAGTAATTCAAGTATGGAGTTCCTTTCATGTGAGAAGAGACTGCATATGCGAGACTCAGATTGGCCAAGAGCGATCTAAGGAGATCTAGGCCTATACAATCACAGATGGAAAGATGACTGCAAAGTGAGTGTTCGCATTTCCTTGGAATATGAGAAAGTGCAGGTTCAAAAAGGGATTAATTTGTGAATTCGTAATTGCTTACATAGCTATTGTAAGCAATTGCTTGGTTGCAACCTCTGACACAAAGTCTTTAAGTCATTAAATATGTTGATGCTTTGCCAGGCAAAGCCTGGCAAAAGGACTATTCTTGTCCCTAAATGTTCAGAGCTACATTTTATTTGGAAATAGGATATTCAGCTACATCAGTTTTTGGTTGACACAGTATAATGATTTCTATTATTGTAGTTAAAGATAGAAAAAACAGCACTGAGAACTGGGTTGAGAAAGCCAGGATTTTTAGATATCACAAATTCTTTCATGTTTACTAATTTTTTGCTTCTGAACATAAAAAGATTAAGAGATGGAGTAGGCCAAAGTCTCTGAAGACCTGTTTCAAATGTATCTGAGGTTTAACACCCAAAAATGAAGATACTTGAAGTTGCTTAAGGGCAGGGTTGTCATTGAGGGATTGGGGGTAGGCACATGGCAGCTTTGAAAAGAACAGAACATAATGCTTCTCTGAGTAACTGTAGATGTGCCACTTGTGAAGGACTGTATGTTGAGTCTTTTACTCATAATGGTGAATTTCTCATCACGCATGATTCACTTGAGATGGATTAACTGAGAGTTTTGTGGCAAATAAATAGCGCAGTGTAATGCTGCCAGAAAAAATAAATCACACCAGTGCATAAAAGTAACGAATAAAACAGCATAGCAGAGATGAATTAAAGTATAAAGTGATTTTAGATAGTTTGGATGGAAAGACATTTTGGAAGCACAAATGGACAAGATAAGCCTGGCAAACACTGAGAATGGAAACTGCCATCTGGAAACAAAAAGTATGGAAAGCAAATGCTTTCTAAGGCGTGAATCTGGTGATGAAGGAGAAGACAACATGCACCCATGTGCCCCTATCTCTTTCAGGTTGCTTTTGTACCTAAGTTTCCACTAGATGTTTTAGTATTCTTGCTAGCTCTGTTCTGTTCCCTTTGCTTTTCTCATTGCTTTGTGTGCAGTGAGAGCTCAGTCCAGAAGACAAGATGCAGTTCAGTTTTCAACTTGAAATAGTACACACACACACTCTCTCTCTCTTGTTTCTGTATCTGCTGTATTGTTTCATTTCTTCTTTTTATTGCAAGGTAAATGGTTTTGAAACGATGCTTCATGGATGTTAGTTATCCAAATGCCATTGAATGTTTGTGAGTTGGGCACCACGTTACCTTTCCTCCTTATGAGACTGTGCTATGGCGACATGGGGCTGAATTTCACTGTAGTTGATGCTTTGCTGAGCAGTCTTTGCCAAGCAGTGAAAAATGAGGGGTCCTGCGTAATCTAAATGAACTGATGATTCATAAAAATGTCACAAAGGGTGATGTGTAACAGAACTAGCATAAACTTAAAAGTGGTTATTTTTAAATGAGGAATGGGAAAGATGACAGGGAATAGCAGAAAAGGAAGAGAGCAGATATGGACCCAAAGAAGGCAGGCGAGAGAGAGAGAAAGAGTAGCAGGGAAGAGAGAAAATGCCAGAGGAATAAAGATCATGATAATGTATCCCAGCATAACAAGGAAAAAGCAATTTTTATTTTTCTCTTTTCTTCCTACACCCCACTTTTGTCCCTTCAGCTTTTTTCCTATCATCCTTCCCCTTTTTTTTTCGCATTCAGTTTGTGTTCATTATCCACAACATCCATATAACAAATCCCTTGCTTCAAAACCCAGCTCCTGAATATGCAAAAGCATCTCTGCAATACCTGCATATGTATTTTTACGATTTAATTAAAGGTTTTAAGATTGGTTTAAATTTAGTGAGAGAGATGACTAGGGACAATGGATACCAAAGATCATCAGATCACTTCCCTGGGGACTGAACTCATGACCTTTACCTTCAAAATACAGAAAGCTACCTCTTTTGGGGAGGTAAAAAGCCAGCTTCGTATCTTGAACTATTTGGAAGAGCTCATCTGCAGAAAGGGTAATCTCTGCTCAAGAGGCAGTTTTTGATTCATATGTGTGCAGACCTAGACATCGGAGCTTCAAAAATAATTCAGACTTTTCTACATGTATTTGGTCATCTCTTTCCACAATGTAAAATGCTGTGTTGGTTCTTGAGTGCCATTGGAATTTTTGATCATCTTTCCAAACCAAAGATGTGATCATTGTGGGTGAGAGGGAAGGAATAATAGAAGAAAATCTACTCAGACTGGATAATAATGAAGATTATATCTCCACAAACTAATAGGATTTCAGCTAAGAATCTGAATAGCATGCAATCAATGTTAAAAAGTTAAGCTTTTCCATTGCTATCTATCAAGGTGTAAGAAATCTGTTCTTGTAAAATGGGGTGTAAATACGGTTGGTTCTGATGTTTCGTTACTGCTTTCTTCAAGGACCCTCTTACTACGAAAAATGTTTTAGCCCGTGTCAAAATGCACCGATAAAAATGTAGTTCTTAAACATACCTTTCTTTCCATCATTTCCTTTCCCTGAACTGTAATGAAAGGTAAGAAATACTAATTGAATTACTTTCTTTACAGAACACTTTAATGTAAGATAAGTGGCGGCGGTATTTACTAGATTATGAGGTTAATATTTCCCCAGCAATGTTTGAAATGGTGTCTTCTTACAGTAGTGTAGCTGGGGGCAATCCACATTGAAGCCTGTGATACATACAAATTTTAAAAAATTACTTTTCCCATTATCTAGAGTGAAACAAGTGAAATAATTTGCATAGCACGACATAGCAGATCAGTATCAGGACAAGGATAAAATCAGACACCTAGTTTAATGACCTGCTCAGTAGATTGTACTGTCTCAAGCTTAAACACCTGAAGTAGAACTTTCAAAAAAACACCACTGTGATTTAAAAGAACAAATTTCATAGACCTTGTGCTCCCCCATAATGTAAATGTGCAAAAAAAGAACCATTTACAGTTTTTGTCACCTAATTTTCTTCCTGACTATAATGTGAGGCTGGCAGCTTTTCTATTCTCTTGTTGTTCCTTTTCCTGTTTTTGTTCCAATTAAATTATAAAAGTGGACTGCTTATGTATTTGTATAATACATTGCACAAAGGGCTCTCATCTGGATTGTAATACTATACAATAAATCAAAATGACAAACCCAGCCGATTTCTGAACAGCATACACTTGGATACCTCCAACTGTATAAACTCGTAAAAGAAGACTTCTAAAGAGACCGGTCCAGAATATAATTACCAGAGACCTGAAAGCAAGTGTATTTTTCATGTATTAAAGCATCTGGAGGTTTTGCTATGAAGTCAAACAGAGTTTTAACGCTAGCTTCAGTGAAATCAGGGCTCAAATGAGGAGACAGGGAATTACTGTTCTGCTGTTGAGGAGTGCAGCTTTGGTAGTAGGAGAATGTAGTTCTAAATGAAACTGTTTTAAACATGATCAGAAAACTGTTGGGTGCAAAGGGCTAATGAACTATTAATAGTTACTGTAATAAAAGGTTAATCAATGTGCTGCTCTAAGCAACCCGTTAGGCCTGTGAGACTCATTAGCCATCTTTTTTCAAACCTTTGTGTCACTTATGGATGTGCTGACAGTCGTTACTAACAGGTACTGTTCTTATTTGTTTGTAAAAGTGGTTAGTTGTTTGTTAATATTTTATAAACTTCCATGGAAAATGTGACTTATTAATGGTTGTTACTTGTCGCTTACCTAGATTGATTTCAGATAAATTTTGCTTTAAATTGAGAAGTCCAAGGCTAAGTCCTGGATTCCGCCTAAATTGCCAGGGCTGAAGAATTTGTATTTTGTGACTGCAGGCAGAGTTTACAAAAATTAAAGCAAGTCTAGATACCACTATTATTAAAGACTTCAGTGATACACACTTACTGCTGTTGGTTGCTACCAGATACGAAGCTGTGACACTGAAGTACACAGGTAGGAAATAAATGATGCTGTAGACAGATGTTCACCACAGACCAAGTAGGATAACTGACTTATGTGATGCAGCTGTACTAGTATATTCTGTTAATATTTTGCCTTTTATAAAGCTTGAAATTGTTCATTGACTGGTTTGTCTAGCAAACTTTGTCCTGTATTACTAAAAGTATCTTTTTCTTAAAATGTAAATGTATACTTTTTTCACATTCACATACCTTGAGTTTTATTTTCTAATTTCCAGATGAGTTCTGTTGGGCTAGCCTCCTTTAGTATATCGCTGGGGAAGTGCTTATAAACTGGCCGAAATTGCAGTTGGTTTTCAGAGAGGCTTAGAAGATGGAGGAGGCAGTTTGGTTTCTGAGATTCATTGGCAGAGTTTACTGCAAGCTTCTATTGGCACCGTTTTTGTACGTGTTTGAGTATCCGTAGTTTTTACTGTTTCTATGGAGTACCAACTGATGGAAAGGAAGAAGTCATTCTACCTTTTGGCAGAAAAGTTGCCTGCCTTTTCTCTTGAATACTAAGTCTTGCTTATAATTCATTTAAAAATAACAGTCCCAAACCCTAAGACAAATCATCTACTTTTACTTAAGATGTTGAAATGTACGCTCAAGATATTGCAGAGTTTGAATGCTCTCACGTGTACACTTCAGACCAGTAAGTCCTGGTATCTGCTGTGCTTTCTGCATGCAAACGGGATAACTAGTGTAATGATCAGTTGTGGAGGGTGACTAATGAAGTAGAATAAATTTATATTTACTGTATATGTAAAACTACAGTATGATCCACAGCATTTGTTACTTCTTGCTTTCTTCACTGGATAAGAAGTATTTAAAATATTTTTTAGTGTGTTAATTAACAGATGCCTCATTGTTCCTAATACTGGTTATGCTAATGTTACATTTCTGTCTTGGGATTATCAAAAGAAATGATCTCATAAAAGTCAGCTGTTTGGTATGAAAGTCCTTATCTAATAGGAATGGAGGAGATTCATCTATTGTGTACCTCCTCCCAAATCTGTGTGATTTCATATTGAGAGGCATTTGTCGCCTTAGTGTATTTCCAAAAGCGTGTGTAAAATGCGCGGTGAAGAGGGGAAAGCAGCGTGGATATGTGAACTAAATTGTGAGTTCCTGATACTGTCCCTGATGGTGAAGTTAATCCTGGACAGGGTGTACTCTGATACAGTGTATTCCTGTGGACGTCGGGGAGGCGATGGGCGGATGCGGGGCCTCGCGGGTGTAGATGCCAGCGACAATTAGCTATCAATAATGTCACCTCCCCGGGGAGGGGGCACGCGAACAGGCTAGCAGACAAACGTATCGTAATAGTGGGTGGTCGCTGGGTCCCTGGAGCTGTGGAACGGAGAGCTCCGAAGAGCCAAAGGCATGTCTCCGGTTTCACCCCCTCCAGGCAAATGGATGACTTTCTGTGTGAGCACGTATCTTAATGATACCGGCTGCTCTCTCCAGCCAAGCAGCGGAGCGTTCACCTAGCAGCAAACGGGAACTGGCGGCTGCTTCCTATCCAGGCTGGAAATTCTTTGCAGCCAGCTACAGAAATAGCAGGGAGGCCGCCGTCCCCGCCCTCCCGCCCCGGCTTGCAGCACGGCGGAGGGGCCCCGACGCCCCTCGCTGTGTGTGTGTGTGCGCGGGGAGCAGGTGGGCCCCGCGGTAACCCCGCCCCGCGCGGGTCCCCGTCGGCCATACGGTGATGGCAGCAACCTCCGTGCCAGAGCAGGCTCTTTATTGGAGGAGGGGGCTGTCAATCCGCAGCCGAGCAAGCCCCACTCTCCGGCAAGCTGCTCCCAAGGTCTGATTCTGGAGCCGTGGCCGGTCGCAATGGGAAGCGGCGTCGGAGGGAACAAAGTTTGCAACACTTGGGCACTTGGCCGCTCGCGTCCTTGATGCCCGTGGCAGGAGCCGGTGCCTGAGAGCAGCGGGCAGCCAGGCGGCTGGCACGCCTTGCTGGTCTGCTGTCGGCACTGCTATCGCAAAGTTTCAGCTATTTTAATATACTAAAATCCAGGATTCTAATTATCAGCCCTCCCCACCCCCACCTCTCCTTCTAGGTAGGCGACAAATATTTTTATTCTGTGGATGAGAGAACTTTTTGCATGGAAATTTACTGACTTCTGAGTGGTCTCCGTGTCGGGGAAAGGGGGGAAAGGATTTATTTTCATCGCAGTTTATTTTTGTTTTCTGGATCACAGGATTTTTGGAGCTATATGGAGGGATCTCAGGATGGTGTGCACCAGGAAAACCAAAACTTTAGTGTCCACTTGCGTGATTTTGAGTGGAATGACTAACATCGTCTGCCTGCTGTACGTGGGCTGGGTCACCAACTACATTGCCAGTGTTTATGTGAAAGTGCAGGAGCCGATCTCGGAAAAAAAGTTAGAGGAAGACAAAGGGGACACTTTAAGGATTATAGAAAGGCTGGACCATTTGGAAAATGTCATCAAGCAGCACATCCAAGGTACCACCTTACCCCCCGCTTGCTTTTCTTCCCCTCCCCTCCCCACCCCGCCGCTTGCCGTGTGCAGTCTCCATCCCCTCCCGCCGCGTTTGCTGTGTGTGCGTGTGACATTTCTGTCGCGATCGGGGAGAGCCATTCCTCAGCCCGGAAGAGCCGGGGGGTGCGCGGAGGCTGCGGTGCGTGTGGGAGTCCCCGGCGGTCCCCTCCCGGTGCCTGGCGAGAGGGGCGGCGGAGGCGGGCTGCCGGCGGCGTGGGGGGGACCTGCGCCGCTCCGCTCCCTTCTCCCGCGGTGGCGAACCGGGGCCGCCGGTTGCGGGGAGTCGCCCCCACCGCGCGGGCCGTGGGCGCCGGGGCGGCAGTCCGCGGCGGAGCGGCGGGGGCTCGGTGCCGGGGCGAGCCGGGCGGCGGAGAGCTCTGGGGCGGCTCGGCCTGGGCGCTGGGCAGCGGCGGCAGCCCCGCCGGGCTGGGCTCGGCCTGGTGCTGTAATAAACCTGACCTCAGCCCCGTGCCTGTCTCTGTCTTGCTGAAGTAGGGGTCCGCGGGGAGGGCTCGGCGCGAAGGGCAGGGGAGCATCTTCCCATCTTACTGTTACCGTCATTGTTTCGTATTTGTTATTTTTCTTTTCCAAAATGGGTTGCTGTAAGGGGAATTTTTGTTCTCCCCCTGTAAACCTGATTCTGCTAAGCCGTTGCCGACAGTCTGTGTCCGGGCGTGCTCAAGGTTTTCCCTTAGTGCTGCCGTAGTGCTGGGAGCCACTCGGGATTATAACTGGGACAATCTCTCATTTGTGTAATGCCTTTTTAATTTGATCTCCTTTTAATGGGAGCTCTGGGAGAAGGGTTGAAGTGGGCAGGCAGTGGGGGGAAAATATGATTATTTCCTGGGACTTTGGGATTTTACATGACTTTGCTTTGCTGGGTGATCTTTAGTGTCTTTCTTTATATTTTCATCATCTGCATGGCATCATACAGTCATTCCCTCAGTCTGCTAAGCGGGTTGGATAGCATGGAGGTTGAGTGTGGGGGTAGGTGAGAACTCTTACAAAATCAAGAGGGACCATCTTTCTCTGCTTCTGCATTACCTCTAATGAATGTTCAAATCCCAATTCTAGTCTCTCCTATATCTGAGAAGGGAGAGCAAGCCATCTGGTAAAGGATACCTAGCACCAGTGCACAAAATCTTACTTGCTTCCAGGCAGCTTTGGCCAGGTGGTCTTCTGGGAATATAAAGAAAGATGGAGCAGGCAGGGTAGCTAATCCCCCATGAACTGGGCTTCCCCTGCTTGTCAATATTCATAAGCTTGCAGCACTATTAAAGTCCAACTACTTTGCTGTGACTTGTATTAAAATTTTTTAAAATATGACACATCACCATTCAGTTTGTATATGCCTTCATTTCTCAGATAGTCATGTCATTTTGGGTAAATTAGTAAAATACTACTTTTTTTCTGGAGGATAAGTTATAGTAGCTTCTGCAAGTTTTAACTTCTGTCATACAGTCCTTAAGGTTTTCTTGATTCCTGAAATGGATTTTAAAAAGGAAGTATATTCTTGTCGGTGTGCCAGTGGAGTGCACTGTGGAAGCATGTATTGAAGGCAGGGATTTTTCAGAAGGCACTGTTAAGAGTTAGATACATGAAACTAATTGACTTTCTTAGAGGTTGGAGCATAACTTCTTCAGTTTTGCTGGTGTGAAGCTCCAATGCTCTTGTTTCTCTTCAAGGAAAATAACAATGTCCATATTGGCATGTTCCTTTGGTTAGTCATTCTTCTCAGAGTAGCAGAGAAAAGTATACTTAAATCAGGGCGGAGTATAGCATGGATTAGAGCATAAACTTATTTTGTGACTCCTTGTGACTATGCATAAACCAAAGCAGAAGATAATTTCCTTAAGTAACATTTATATGAAAGTTGAAGAGAGTCTTCTGAAAATAATTCAGTGAACAGTTTGGTAGTAAGTACAAAAATATATTTTGGGGGAAAATGAAAAGTTTACAAAGTTCTCATACTTTATGAAACCACTTGCTCTTTAAAATAAATAAATAAAATAAAAATCACAGATCATTATCCCTAAGTGGATTTTCTGTACTTTTTTTTACCAAATCGTAATAACTGGGGTTCCCAAGGAATTTCTGTGGCAGAGATTGCAGAATAAGATGTTATTTTAATCAGGTTTACTTGGCACCGTGAGATGCCATGAATTCTGGGTCATGGTGCAAAACTCCCTGAAATCACAGAAGGCATATCCCAAGCTTGACTGGGTTTGGGATGAGCTTGAAGGTCAGCTTTAAGAAAGTTTGAGATTCATTGCCATAAATTGGATAAACCAGCTGCCATAATGGTTCTGGACTAGGTTATGAAGGTTATCTGTAACTTGCCTTTAATCTTTTCCTTAGGCCTCTTCTTTTTTATGTTGGAGAGAGGTGTCAGTAGCTCAGATTTCTGCAGTGCTGAACAGGCATGAAATTAGGATGGGTAATAGAATTGCATTTGATGGGATATCCTGCAAATACTAGAGAGCTCTAACTGCCACGTTTTACGCGTGGGGTTACGCTAATATTTCATTTAAATTTGTTTTTTGATTGAATTGTTTAATTAGATGCCATCTGGAAATTCCCTTTAGCATATAAATTGCAGTCTTGTAACACTTTATCAAGTGTCCTGGAAATGAGGAGGAGTAAGAGGTGCCTTCCTATAAAACACTTTTTAAAGTATATATTTTTAAAAAGACATTTCCATGACAAGAAGTGTATCAGACTGAAAAGAGATTTCCAGATACGAGAAGTTCAGTGAGAATGAAAGTATGCATGCCTTGTGTTTGGGAAGAACAGCATGGAAAGGGAAGTATTAGTACTGGTATTGGCCAAGAATGGAAAAGTTTGAATGCAGAAGTGTGTACCTGCCATATTGCACACCTTACACTGCTATGTATCCATACTTCAGCAAATGTTGAAAGGTAATAATTTCTCTGCGCACATTTTCTGGGTGCTGGGAATGGAATAATGAAATGTGTCTGCTCTGCCTGTATGCTGTTTCTCTGCTTCCTTCTTTCCTCATTATGTGTTAATTTATGTCATGTAGCCTATGGGTGTGCTGTGCAAGAGTGATGCATCTGTATACTGATTTCTGTGGTAGGCAGTCTGGGGCAGGATTGGCAGCACTGAAGTCTATTTGGGCAATATAGACCACAGAAAGAAGTATTTTGTGGAGTTGTAAGCATGATCCTGGAACTTGAGCTTAAGCCTGGGAATCATGAATTCTTGGCTTGTGGCCTGCCACAGTTTACAAGATCATTTTGGTCAAATCACTTTACCTTTTTACAATTATAATGACGACCTGCATGGTTTTCTATGGCAGTGTGTGGTGGTGATTGTGGTGTTAATCACATCTGAATGCTACCTGGCTAGTACTAAAAAGATTTTCCTCCCCACCCGGGCCCTGAATCTTTAGTAGGAGGCATATGTTTTATGCTAGCAGGCAACCCACTGAGAGAAACTTTCAGTTTCCACTTCCTTTTGAGTTTGCAAGCAAGGTGGTATATTTTTTGAGATTAATTTTTTGTGTGTGTGTTTTTGCACGTGTGAAAGAAACGAGGAAAAGACCAGATGGGTAGTTTTATGTAAAATGCAGTACTTGTGTCTAATAAAAGTGCGTGGCACATGTATAATCTAGTGCTATTGAATTTTATTACCAGAAGGTATACTTTAAAGGGCTAAGGTTAATGAATATTGTTCCAACCTAGGATTTGAAATCAGTGTTTCTCAATTTTATTTGACAACAGGATGTTCTGTTGAGTTCACAAGGAACATGGTGGTTCAAAAAACCCCAAACACTCTCATTGTATTAAAATCAATACAAGAGTGCTTCAGACAGATCACAACCCATCGCTCATCTCAATAATGCATCATGCATTGGCTCTATCAGTAAAAAACTGCCCTAAGTTGCATGTGCAGTTGAAAGGTCATGTGAGCAGGCAGGCGGCTCTTGATCAGGCAGTTTGTAACAACGACAAGAGGAAAAACACTAGCAAGAAGGGAGCAATTTATTGTTTTCTGCAGCCTAGCTTTAGGCCGTTAGAGGTGATGAGTTGAACCTTCCTCTTGAAAAGCTGTGCTATGGTTAAGCCGATATCACTTAAAACACCTCCTGCATGCTGTCCTGTTTGTCTCATTATGCAATGTCATTTTAAAATTTTTCAGCCTTCCTAGTTTTGATCAGATGATGTGTACATTCCAGCATTATTTTAAAAGATTATGGACTATGAAGTCTATGAAATGAAATGCTTCCTTGCCTGCCTGCTCTCCCCTTCCCACTGCGGCCCTCCCCCCCCCCCCCAGCTTTCGGACCTAAACAGAATTTATAAATTACATGCAGTTAATCATAGAGTAGATATAAGTTAAAGTTGTAAACACACAGTTCATTTCTGGACCAGTTGAATTGTTTGTTAAGATCAGTGGATGATTACTAAGATGTCTGTGTTGTACTAGGACTTTGGTCCCTCATCCTTTGCAAGCTGCTGCATCTGTTGTCATTAGTGGAATGCCAAGCACTGTGTGGACTGATTTGGGGAAGTTTGTAAGAGAGGAGATGTATGTGTTATCTCTCAACCTGCTGCTTAGAATGATTTGCTCTGTGGAGGTACTTCAGCTAATATTAGCTATCCCATAGCTGGATATCTAATCACCCTCTGTGGTCAGTTAGGGGAGGGAGAGCTCTCCAGTTGTTAGAATGGAATGATTTGCTTTCAGAAATTGCGTATTTTGAGTTTGGGAACTAAGTCAACCCAGATTCTTAATTTTAGCCATCTAAAGGTTTGGATAAGTAAATACCGTGTTTGATATCTACCCTTTATTTATTTCTTGATCTCAGACATGAGGAAGAATGTAGTATGTAAACCTCCGGTTTGTGATAGCTATCCTTTGCAGCCTGGCTGGCTGACTAAATTGCATAAAGGCAGCTCACTAGGATTCACATAGCCACTCCACCATGTCTCTTACTCTTGTGGTGCTTTCCTTTTGGGAATAATTAATTGTTAAATCCCCCCAGTTTATTTCCCTCAAGCTCAAAAGCAATTAAGCATGTTTATCACTCACTGCAGTGTATTTATTCTACTGAGAAACAAATCAGCAGTAGACAGTAGCCCTGGGAACACAGCTTTTGCTCCACTACAGAGGGCCCTATATTCACAGTCTCTGTACAAGCAAGGAGACCTGCTGTCCCAATGTAACTAATTGCAAGTAGAAGGAACTACTTGGGAATGTAAGACATGCAGGATTAATCCCATTATTTTTTCTCTTTAGGCTGTGACTTCTCAAGTCATTCTAGATTGCTGCATGTCAGTGCAGATTAATTTGAATTTAACTTTCATGCTCTTCTATGCTTAGGAATGGGTGCACTAAAGAAAATCTTAATATGGTGATTTCAGCGAGAAGACTCTGACTCATAAACTACTGTAAATTTTCAAGCGTTGCTGGAGGTTCAGGTATTTCAAGGACCGTCTACTGAAGACTTAATGATCTTGGTTATGATGACTACGACTTGATAAGTTATTATTACTGTTACTAAAGTTAACTTCGTGGTTTTAATATCTTTAGTTCTCTTCTAATTATATTCTTTCTTGATGGTTCTTCCACCAAGGATTTATTTTGCCATGGTTAGGACACAGTGGCCAAGACTGAGAAGTGGTAGTCTGGCCTTATTAAGGTAACTGTATTTTATTGCTGGAGATTGAATGATTCCTTTAATGATTAAAGTTGTTTTTTCAGAATGAATTATTTTCTTTTTTCTTTCCTGATTGTCAGCTACATTGCTCTATTATTTCTTCAGGAATTAATGGGAATAAATACAATGGGAATAGCATGCCAGTTGCTATTTTTTTTGAGACTGTGTCTTTTGAGCCAGTAACAAGAAAAGTTTTATTTGGCTACAAAGTGAGAGTGAATGGTAGCTTTGTAGTTGGGAAGGGAATTGACCTGGATTCCGTTTCCTTCAATCTAGACAATTTCTGTAGATCACATGAAAGTCTTCAACAACAGGTTAAAAAATTAATCGGGAGCAGAGGCTGGAAACTGTGACTTCTGTGCCTTCCACAAGTTCTGTTATTGCTAAGCTGGAGAATTTTGCCTTTTCTCTCTGAAAAAGTTCATTCTTCTTGACGTTTGTTATCTCTTCATAATGGCACAGCTTCAGTGGAAAGAGCGGATTGTGTACTACAATCTCTGAGCAGATGATTTATGGGCTGTGCAGAGATGGAGATAGCTATTCTGCTTAAGGTTCTGGACTCAGCTCAGTGCTTCATTTATGCTGGCTAGGTGTCACTTTGGAAAACGTTGCTCAGGTTGACACAAGCAGCCTGCAGCTGTACAGAGATTCAAACTTAGGTCTCTTGACTTTCTGCTGGACTGTTATGCCCATTTTAGTAGTAACGAGTGATTTTATCTACATGACCAAAATATAGATAAATACATATGAAAAGAAACATAAAACAAGACCTACACATAGCTGCTGGGAATTGTGTATTATGTGTGAGATGAGCTTGGTCCCAGCGTCATGCTCTCTCATGGCAATATCTGCCTAGCAAGCAAGAGTTACTGTATGTTGAGTTCAAGACTGTGTTTTGAGAGGTGGCTCCTACATGCTAATGATACTTACTCTCTGTGTTTAAGGAACAGGGCAGAACTCCAGAATCACATCCCAGTCTATTGTTTGCTTGTGGCTGATAGAGTTTATTTTTTTCTCTCATGTGAGCTGAGTGCTTATGAAAGAGTCTAGTCCTCTGCCTCTGGTAGTACAGGATCTGGACCTGCAAGTTCATGTGTGCAAAATATGAGGCTTTCCATTGTATTATAAAAACAGAGACTATAAACACTTGTTCATCACTGAGTTTGGCATGGGCTATGTGGTTTCTCCATCATCTCTAGGGCCAAAAGGTTCAAGTTGTTGCCTGCCTACATTTAACGTTGCTCCTTTGCCTGTGACAAGCCACAGAAGCAGTTTAGTTTAATTCTTTGTTCAACAGAAAGGTCTTGTCATCAACATTATGCTATGAAAGCATGCATAAGCTGCAGTATGATGGAATAAGCTAGTATTACCCATCTGAATGTTAGAGACAGGATACATAAAGAAAATCTGTGGTAATTTAAAAAAGTGAGTATCAGGCTCAGATCTTGGGACAGTGGTGGCAGTTGTGAAGATGGCTTAGTTGCCTTCCCGAGGATGATGGGGAATCCTTGGTTGCCCTTAGAACAGCCCAGGAACTTGATCATCAGCTGTAAATGTGTGGAGTGTGGCAAGGGGCATAACGGGACGTGAATCATCTTCAGCTGGTTAACAGCTGTCCTCATTTATTGCAGCTGTAAGATTATGCTGTTAGCTATGGTTCGCCCAGAGATTGGAGACTGGACTTAGTACAGTGTGCTGTGGTGTCTTGGGATTGCCCCTGAGTCCAGAGCAGATATTGTGTGACTGCTGATAAAAAGTGAAGTAATTTACTGGTCCACAACTAGCAAAACTACTTCTTTAATTTAATTAAAATTTCTGTTTAATGCAAAAGTGAAAACTAACTTCATATCTTGTCATGCCTCCTCTGAGATTAATTCTTTTTCATTTGTCTGCTATATTATTTTCCTTATAATTTCCCTTATTTGTTTGTATTTAAAAATGTCTTCTAGTTTTCCTTGTTTTGTTCACTAAGCCATATTATGATCAGGGTCAGAGTCCAATGGCACTTCCATCATTTGTGGAGGAATCTTTCTGTGCTGCCCTTGGCCTTCCAGTGCTACCTCTGTAGCCTCTTTAGAAACTCCTGGGCTTCTTTATTTTAGGGATTTGAGAAATAGCTCAGTAGCAGGCTGTTTGGTGGGACAGTGTGGACAGATATGCTGAGTAGACACTGAAATTGCCAGGTACCTGAAACGTGATGCTCTCTCTTCATGCTGCTGTTACCATTGAATCTATTCTGACTGCAGTTGTGGAGTGCAGATGTGTTCTCTGTTTCTGTTTTCTTCATAAAATTTCTCTGCTCTACTGCTGTTTTGTAACCAAGGTGCTATTTTTAATATGATATCCTTTTCTGAGGCAAAGGCAGAGATCTTTATGAGCCAAAACCATGACTGTAATTATTACAGCTCTCCAGCACCTCCTCTACTTGGGTTTGAAAATGCACAAATGAGAATATTCTAATTTCTTTTTTTTTTTTTTGACATGGAGGTGGAAGGTCCAAGTTGTAACCTTGAAATTCTCTGACCTTAAAATGCCAGAATGTGTCCTCTCAAGTCCATAATGGATTCTTACTGTGTTCTCTACTAAAATTATATGCATTTTTTTGTTTATTATTTCTGTGACAATAACACTGTGTCAGCTAGCTGAAATCCCATCTGTCTTGTGATCAGCGCTGTACAAATGCGTAGTGGAACCCTTGACTTGGAGATCTTTGTCTCCATGCTCAAGATCTGCAGAAGCTGGGCAGAGGAGGGGAATATCGAGAATTGATATGGCCCAACTTATACAGACTGTTGGTGGCAGGTTTGACTCACTGCCAGAGTTGCTTAGATGAATCAGACAGAAGGTCTTCACTTCTCCCATTAGTAACAGCCCAGAGGGAGTGTGCGAGTCCTGCAGTAGGCAAACGTCGCAGTATCGTGTAGTAGCCATGTGCATTCTCCCACTGTAGATCTTGGCTTCACTGATACAAATTTAAGCCTGACATGAGCTCTGAAGTGTGAAATTAGATATCTCTCCCAACATGCATGTTATAATTAGCACATCTTAAATACCACATAATTGCCGAATTCTCTGCTTGTATCTTGAAAATTCGTGATCTCAGTGACTTTGTGTCAGTAACGTCGGTGGGGGTGTGGAAATCCTATTGTAGTTTTGGTTTTGCCGTTTCCTACTTCCTAAATCAAAACCCTTATTTTAAATGTGAATGTTTGAATTTTCCTTTTATTAGAGCTGTCACAGGTGATCTCTGAGAAAAGAGGATTTCTATAAGCAGCTTTCTGAAGAATGTAAGAAAAGGAGATAGTATTTCTATATTTTTCTTCATAGATAAATGGTCATTCTAGTCTTCATTTTAGGGAGATAATACAGATTTTTAGTCTGTGGTACTTGCCCGAATCTAATCTGGATCTAGCTAGAGATCTGTTTCATGAATCATCCAACTAATGCAGTGAATTACCCATCCCTGCTTTCATGGTGGATTCAAACTCTGTTGAAGCTTTTCTTTCTGCATCAAGTCATAACTTGCCAAAGGCTTTGCAAGAAGGTTTGGCATGCCGTAGGTGAAAGAAAAACAGCCAGATAAACTTTTCCAGCAAAGCAGACTCAGTGAGTCTGTACCCATCCATTACAGGATTATCATTGCAATAAAGTTATGGTTAGAGAAAACACCTTTTGGGGTTTCTCTGTGCACAGAATACATACAGCTTGCAGAACAGAGCGCAGCATAGTTTTTAAAATAACTTTGTTCTATTTGTTTGTTTTTCCCTGAGGTATTTATGATTTTACCAGCTGTATATTGCATGATCACAAGACGCCAGCATTTCCCTCTTCTACTTGTGCTAACAGGAATATTTTAAGTTGCTCAGGTGAAGGGTGAGGGAGTAGTATGCTGTAATTTCTATGGTATTTTTGATTAGAAGATGTGTTCACTTCACGTGTAACAGTTTGGAGGATGAGGAGGGTCAGGGAGGAGAGAAGTATAAAAAAAGCTAAAGGCTGCATAAGAGTACCTGAATGTTTTATCTCTTTTTAGTTAATATGAAACTACAGTAATTGAGTCGAAACTATTGAGTTTCCACTAGTGTTATTGAAACTGGTGAAACTAGTGTTATTGAGTTTCCATGGAGCAGAAAGAGGCGACGCACCATTCTGATTCTATTCTGAAAGCCTTTTACTTTCTGTCACTCTCAAAACCAGTTTTACATCTAGTAGATTATTACAAATATTTGCTTCTGTTAATTAAACCAAATCTAGCATTAAAAAATGCAAGACT
Source organism: Gavia stellata (assembly GCF_030936135.1). Lineage (NCBI taxonomy): Eukaryota > Metazoa > Chordata > Aves > Gaviiformes > Gaviidae > Gavia > Gavia stellata. The sequence goes on from NC_082610.1 coordinate 11,839,045, forward strand.
TAAATCTATTTGATATAGTTTATATAGACCTTTTAAAACGTGTAGTATCTTTAATGAAGCAAGAAATATTTGGCTTGTATACAGTCAGAATATCATAAGCAAGATGCTGGTCTTGGCACCAAAATTGTATCGCTACTGGTCTCCAATATACAATCATGTGGTGTTGTTTTGATCCTGGTTTTTCAAGAGGCAGTAGAGTTAGTACTCTGTGACTTTACAACATGATGTCAGCCATAAAAGATTATGACATCATTAAACTTAAATGTAATTGAATGAGATATTTTAAGCTTGTGTTTAGCTAATATTTTCACAGGGTTGTAAAGCCATATAAGTTTAAAATTAATTTCAAACTGTTAGACATAAAACAAGCAAACCACAATTAAAAACCTCCACAAGTTCCAAAGGGATGTATAAAGCCATCCATAATGCCAGGAAGACTAGTGAATTTATGCATGAAAAGAAGCAAGGCCAGAAAAAGCAGTAGCAAAATGATAACAGAAGACTTATGTTTGGATAGATCATTCCCATTTGCAGCTTTCATTTCTCTAAACGCAGGCATTCTAACAGGAATGCTTTTGGTATAGAAACATTTTCATCTCATTGATTTATTGTTATACTTCATATAAACGTGATTCTATCAACATACGTGAGTTTTTCAGCACAGCTTACATCTTTCTTACATGAAAATCGTTTAAAAGCACCTTCACAGTGCTAATTCTCCTACTCTATTTTCATTTAAGTACTGAGAAAAATTTTGCATGCAAATGAATATGGAAATATATATACAAATATTGACTATATTAAAAATATCCTTTATATAATACCTTGCTATATAAATGTATGTATGTGTTTTTAATGGTTACACTAAGAAACCATATGTCTTGTCTTGAAGGCAGGAAGGCTCTTCACCATTGCCTGATACGGGCTGACATGGAAGAGTTTGTAAATGGTAATACAAGCACTGAAGCAAGAACTTGATTAGAGCAAATGGGAACATGTTTGCATAATATCTCAGTATGGTGGCAACACGAACAGACTCCTGCAGTCTGGAAATGCAAAGGACAGAAGTGTTGCCTGAAGTGCATTAGAATCAGGTTTTCAGATAGTTGTTAGTGTTCTCTGCAGTAATTGAGTAATAGCTGATGGCTAGAGTGAACCCTGCACATTTCATCACTTATTAGTGGAGACTGTTTTCAGGATGATTGACTGCTGTAGAAGCAGGTACAATACTGGGTCACAGAGTGAATGGGGAGCCACACTATTGATTTCTCATTTGAAGAAGTAAGCCAATGTAAAGCTTTTTATCTTGCAACTTTTAGCTCTTGAGAGTAGATTTTTAATCGTTCAGCCCTGGATTCTTTTTCATAATTAAGAAATAAGCTACTGTTAGAGAATTTTTAAATTTATGAAAGAATAAAATTCCTTGTCATGAGAAAGCCAGGAGACTTGAAACCATGTAAAAGGAAATTTAATGTTGTAATGTGTGAAACATTCCTTGGCTCCTTGCAGTAACAACATGTCAATATGTTTTTGTCTGCTTGACAATATGTAGGAAATGCCTTTGATTTTGTAAAATTTCCTGTAATTTCTCAACATTTCTTTTTATTCTATTGATTAATGCTTTTCTGCCTTGCCTAAAGACCTTAAATAGCAAACCATCTGCTAAAAACTGATCGGCAACATTCCTGAAAATTAATGTTAAAAAATGTTTAGCCTAAATATATTTCAAAGAATGTTCCTATTTGTGTTCTGAGATAAAGAAAAAACAAAAGCTTCTGTTACAGCATGGCAGAAGGTTGCAGTACCTGGTCAAATCCTGGTATTGTCTTTGTACCGTGGGCAAAGAGATGTTGACCATGGCAAAAAAGCACACAGGTACCAGATGATGTAGTGTGTACGTTTCATTACAAACTCTGTCCCATGCGGCTGTGCAGCTGCCAGCAGTGAAACATGCTGATCGCAGTTGCTAGCTCTATGGACATAAGCATATGTTATAGAGTAATCCTCATCCTCCCAAGTTTTCTTAATATAATGAGGTGGTAAATATAAAACTGGCATGATCATGGAGCATGATTTTTTTTAATTACACTTTGTTATACTGACCAGTGATTTTCTGATTACGCTTTGTTATTACCTTTGTGTGAGTGGCTTTTAGGCTGTGAGTGGCTATGCTGAAGTTGAGAACATGCTTATATGAATAAGAACTCTCAGTATGTTTGCAGTGTTGGGACAACAATAGGGAGTAAGTTTCTTGGCAGGTTAAGGTGAAGAGCTTGTGCGTTTGACCTAGCTTTTGTGGCTGGTTTTGCCAGGTAAGAATGCCATGTAACTTCCATAAAAAGTCAGATACCTGCCCTAGGGGAAGAAGATACAGGGAGGAAGGATTGCTCGTTAATGTGTGTGTCGGCACAGACTTAATGGAAGATAATTGTGGATATTTGCTTCTCCAGCAATGGGATTATCATTTTAACTGTCCAGTTAAGACAAACTTTAAATAGTAAAGCCATCTATACAGGTATTGTGCATTTGTACCCTTTCTGCTACTAAAAAGATATGAGGTCTTTATGTGAAAGTGAGAACATGAAAGTCCTGGTAGGGGCTGTTCTGTCTTGAGATTTTCCCTTACGTTAAAAACCTTAAGATACTGATGGATATTAGATTTTTTTTTATTTATTATTACATTCTTTCCACATAACAGAGGGTCCCTGGACTGAGTTGTCAGTCAGTGTGAATGTACCTGAAATTCTTGCTCTAATTCTTTCCTCTGCTGGACTCATAAATTGCTGTCACTGCCATGCTGCAGTAATTCATACATCTGAGGTATTGTGGCGCTTGGAAGTGAGTGGGATGATCTGTACAGAATAGTATAAAGCAGTAACTCATTTCCTCTGTCCCCTCTCTCTGCTGCCTCTGAATTCTGCCCTAGGGTACCCAGGGGCCAGGTTGGGATCAAGAAGGGTGGCTCTTACTTGCCTCACATCTGTGGAGTTACTTATATTACCATGTAAGCAACTGGGTCTGAAGAATAAAGAAGGGGATGGGAAAGAAGAATCAAAGTATCCACAAGTATAAAAAACAATGTAATTATTAAAGGGGCTATGTAAAATACTGTGTCAAATTACAGACAGTGGCAAATACTTAGCAGTGTGCTCTCTGCCGTCTGTCTATTTTTAAAACTTGTGCTTAGGCACCTAGCTGGCCAGGCTGTTCTTGCATGTTGGTGTGTAGCCATATAATTGTCTGGCTGTTTTTACAATGAATGTGGTGCAGAGAATCTAAGAGTTTTAGCCACAATGACAAATTATGACAGTGCAAGGTATGACAGAAAAAAATGATAAAATAGCAATGCAGGATGTAGCAGCTTAGCTTTGCTACATTAAGCTAGTTTAAAAAGCATATTTTTACTTTTTACTTTTAAAAAATAATTTTTAATGTAACTCTTTTACTCTCTATTTAATGTTCATGCTCCAAATTTATTAAGAGTGTCATTGAATTTGCCTTTCTGCTATTTGATGAGAACAGATGTTATTTTCTCCCAACTCCTCAACACCTGGAACTGGCAAAATTCCCCAAGCTCATTCAATTATCATCCAACAAGCAGGGCTTATTCAAGCAATTTACCTACAAGGGCTGATTCAACACAAGGTGGAAAAAATACACCCTTTTCACTGAATTTTAAACTCAAGAGAAATCCTGCTCATTTCATCAGAATGAGTAGCTGTGTTTTTTAAATATAAAAGAAAAAAAAGGCAAGTTTATGAAATTATGCCCTCCTTCAGTGCATGAAGTGTATAGAGCTCAATAATTTTCTCAAGACTCAAATTTAAACATGATAAACCGTAAGTTTTTGTTCCTTCGTAGGAAGGAAGATAAACAAAAGCACCCTCTTTGTAGGGTGTTTCTTCTCACTGAACTGCACACCTGTATAAATACAGTAATTCCTGGTTTACACCAGAGAACAGTGAAGGCATCAAAATGGGAATTAGCCCTCTTGAGGTAAATTGATGAGGTATTCAACAATTCTGGCATACCTTTAATGCCGTTGGCACAACCCCTCCTTTCCTGCCGCATCTGGAACCTGCAGTCACCTCAGACAGTGCGAGTAACACTGGGATTAGAAGGCCCTGGCTGAAGAAACTTACACGTTTAAATTTCACATCTTTCAATTCAAACTTCATAAGGGGAAGTTGTATATTCTCCTTAAGTGGGCAAATTAAAGTATCAACCGCAATATTTACCTTCAGGAAAATTGAGACCTGAGCGTGGTGTTTTGGCCACATAACTTTTTCCAGCTCTGTGTGGGATATCTGTTTTCAAGGTATCTCATGTCTAGCGGTGTTTTTCTTAAAACTTCCCTTAGCAGCTCCAAAACCAAATATAAACTAAAATGGGTTAACTAGAGATAGAAACAAGTTGCAGTCAAGCAATTAGAATTTGGATGAAAATTTAAGTAGTTCAGAACACCGCAAGCAGTGCCATGTGGCAGGATGTGTTTATGGCCTACTGAAAGAGCACGATGACTTCCTTTTTTTTTTTTTCTTTTGCATTTTGCCAGACTCTGTTAATGTCTTTGTTTTCTAGGAGTGTTATTTTTACCTCTATATTAACCCTACTCTTTAAACGTTGTGGATCTGTACCATAATAAGTTAGGAGTTTTCAGATAGTGGGCTTTGGGAACCTATGGATAAAAGTGGTTAGGAAAAGGTAAGTTCGGTCATGGGATGTCTCTTACAAATGTGTAGGAGTTCCCATGCTGCCTATTTCTTTGAATAAAGATTAAACAAAGAGATGTTTGAAAAAGACTAAGTGGCTGCTAAAAAGGTATGTTAAACTATGTAATCAGCTGAATTTCAATGAGCACTTATAATATCAAATAGTGTAAGTGGGAATGAAAATTAATTTTTCCCCATCAACTTGATCCACTTCACTAAAAAAAAGAACCCAGAAGTAACGGTTAACCCTTGCAAGTGGTGGCAAACTTCCTCCATGCTGCTGCAGGCTCCTGTTGAAGAATCTCATCAACTTGCTATAGTGTTGACTTCTAATACAATGTCTTTCTGTGAAACTTGTGTTCACATTAATTCTACTTCTTCAGCATATTTATTTCTTTAGGATGACCTTCAAATTTGTAGGTTTTCCTTCTTCCGAGATAGCTAAGTCCCTGTTCAGTTCATGGTTTCTATGTATAGAACAAGCAAGATAGGGTCTTTGTTGGTAGGTTCTCTCACAGACAAAATGTCTAAATACTCTAAAGCTTTTGTAACATAAATGTCTGCCCCTTCTTATTTAGTCTGCTGTTCTTTGCCAGGCAGAGTAACTGTGTGCTGCTTAACTAGGAAACTCACTTGTATTCTAAAAAGGGAGAAGAGGACAGGGTGGACATGGGCTCGTCTGGAGCCTTACTCTGTGTGCCAGTTAGTGCAGTTGCCTTTGTCCTGTACGTACGTTTACAGAGGATGGACTCATGCATGAATCAACAAAATAGTTGACTTCATAGCGATACTGTTAAATTATTCTGGCTTGTGTGTGTACCGTTCTTTCCAGTTGTGCAAATTAAGCTCAGAATTTGCATTATTCATGGTTTTAATTAAAAATTTAAACTCCTGTTTCTTGTGTGTTTGAAGGTAAGGTTAGTCTCCTTATGTTCTTGTTATAACTCATTTTCCAGGGAAGTAGTGTGTTTGTCCAACACTCTTCCTTTCTGCTTCCTGAAGAATGCCATTCTTTGCTTCAGTCTTGAAGCCCCATAAAGACGACTTCTTGCAACAAATACTCCAAGGTCAGAATGCAAGTTATTTTCCCAGTTGTTTGGTGTATGCAGCTTTTTGAATGAGGTTGTTTATGTATATGTTTTAAACTGGCTCTTGATTGTCTTGACATGTTTTAGCACTGCCCCTTACCTGACACAAAAAGTGCAGTCAAATCAGTAGACAATGTGAGTAAAAACCTTTAAATTAGAAATTATGATAAAACTCATTTGTCTGTGAAGTTGGTGGCTATCAGTAGTCTAGTTAGCACACAGTTAGCTGGACTGTGTACTACTTCTGCATCAGCAGCTGCCTGAACTGTGACTCAGTAGTGATTAAGTCTACATGGTTGTGTTTCTCTAGAGCACAAGGGCTGACATTTGTACTAAATAATGTTGCTTTCTAGGATGAATTCAGAGCTTGTGTCAGCAGTATGTTATAATTCCATTGTGTCAGTGGAGGTGTGTCTGCGCACGGCCAGTTCACACTCACTGCTTGCTTACTTGCTGATTTCAGATACAATCTTTTTCTCTCGGATTTGAAAGTTGTAAATGTACTATTTTGCCATGCTATGTAGCTATTCCTATTAAGAGAACTAGAGGTAAAAGGCCAACTAATACAAATTCTGAGGAATTCACACGATAAAATTTGTGTGTTGTGTAATTGCTTAAAATCACTACTAGTAATATTGGCATTAAAGGAGGACTCAAATACCTACTGGGTTATCTCATAACCTTTCTATTTTTTACATCTGAATTAAAAAGAAAACAATGTTTTGTTCATCAGTCTACCTTTCTAGTAACTTTGGAATCTAGTAGTCAAATGGATGAAAATCAGAGGTTAAAAATCTTGGAAATAATGATATCTGTATGAGTCTCCCACGAGTAATAGAGGGAGATTCTGTAGGTACTCTCCTTGTGCTAGTTGCAAAGCTACATTTATTAATACTCACTCTCGGAGAATGAGCATGGAAAAGAACACCTGCCTGCGCCCAGTAATTTCCTAAACATTGGAAAATTTTCAAAAGAGCTCACAGAACTCCAGAAGTAAGTCCAAACGAAAACTGGCATTTTCAGTTCTTGAACTCGGTGATCTGATTTATTTAATTGTGTCCTAGGTCCTTTCTAAGCTGCTTTGAAAGAATTCCTGTGGAGAAAAGGGACTATTCATTCTCCTAATGTGACTGCAACTTCCTGGTTTGTACTGCAGCACATATGCTTTTTATCAGCTAAACTAAATTCTGATTGCAGATGGCCGAAAAACTGGGACACAGCAAAATTAGCAGCAGCATTAATAAATGAGACAGAAAGTGTACTTTGCTATCTTCATATATTGTGCAGACCTGTAAGATCATCAAGTCCAACTGTCAACCCAACACCACCATGCCCATTAAACCATGTCCCACAATGCCACATCCACACGTTCCTTGAACACCTCCAGTGAGGGTAACTCCACCACCTGCTTGGGTGGCCTGTTCCAGTGTTTCACCCTCTTGACCTAAAGAAATTTTTCCTAATATCCAGCCTAAACCTGGCTTCCTTAGCTTCAGGATTTCTTTTGATGATGAAGGGATCATACGGTCTTCTAAATGTTGTGATGAGGAAGTACAGTGGTTGGGATCCAGCATCTCTGGGAAGTGGGACAGTGAAACATTAAGCTGGTTCTTCACCACTCTAGTCTTAGTTTCAGGAGCCCACTGCCCCATGTGCAAGGGTGAGAATGTAAAAAGAAGTGAAATCTAGATGGGAAATTGCCAGGCTGCATGTCATGTGCATATTTGCAGAGTATCAGTCAGTGGAAAGGGGTGTGCTTTTGACAGGTATTGGGCTTAATTATTATAAGCTTAGGAATGTCAAAACATATATTGTCCCTGTGGACTGATTACCTTCAAATTAGTTTATTCTCTGCGTGGCCATGTGGGCTTTAGGCTGAGACAGACCTATTGCTGCAGAATCTCACTGGTATTTGATAATCATGCTAGAGATCTTTAGTGTACGTGTTGGTATGTACATATACAATCTGGAGGGAGGCAGGTTTTCTGAGTAGTAGGTAAGATGTAGAAAATGAAAAGAATAATTCTATGCAGAAACTGTTATGAAGCCCTTACGAATATTAACATGTGTGAGTGTATGTATATAGTAATAGCTATGTGAAAACACACGTTTAACAGATGTGAAACTTCAGAAGACCTAGTTTGGAAAAAATCTTCAGATATGTTGTTCAGTGGTGTGCAGAATACTTCATAAAGGATTTGTTTTGCTGTAGGAATGTGTAGATGTATCACTTTAGAAGGTAGAACAGCTACTATCACAATTAATTACTTCTCTTTGTGGCTTGCAAAGCGTCACGTTGTGGTCCTAGATGGGTATGACAGATAAATTAATTCATGTAGAGTAATTTTTTCACCATCTGAAGATTTTTCCTGTTTGCTTGGGATGTATGATACCCTCCTATAATAAATTAGCATTTTACAGCCGAGGATGGCATTTTGGCATACTTCAGAGCACTACTTCACCACTTAAGTTAGTTGATTTTTCTATAATGGTTTGCCATTCTACAGGAACCTGAACTTGAGAGCAGATCTTTGGTAATGTTCTTAACTGCCACTGAGCAGAGGAAGGTAAGAATGTCAGTAAGATTTGCTGATAGCCAAACTGCAGTTAAAGTTTGGTGTACTATTCCCTGATGCCTATGTTTTCTAATTATTCTTAAATTAAGGTCAGCTTTATAGTACATACACATACTTTCAGTGTATTCAACACTGTCTTTGCTCTGTATGTTAAGGTGCAAATGCAGGCCCCTGGACCAGTCTGGAGGGGAATTATAACATCTATCTGGATTTGCAGTTATTAGTTTGCAGAAAGCTATTCCAGATTTCAGTTTGGATCTCCAGAGCCATTAGAGCAGGATTATTATTGCTAATAGAGTGATCAGTTACAGGAAGGATGAGTGTCTGGTGAAAGCCTGCCACTTTGAATAGTTGCGATCTGGATTAATTCTTTCAATTAATGGTCCTGCCTCCTTTTGATATTACTGGTAGTTGTTCTGTCAGCAGGTGGGGATGATTTTTCTTTCATTCTGGCACAGGTGACACATTTGGCTTGCTGAGCTGATTAATATCCCTAAACAAAAGCTTCAGTGTTTACTGTTCTAGAAGGAGGCTTGTCAAATCCAATCAGTCATTGTATTTATGTGGCAAATTGTGTTTGGGATGCATTGTAATCAGCCTGTGTATGAATATTTTTATGAAACAAAGCACAGAAACTTGACACTGTTTGGGGCCCTCTGCAATGAACAGAATTGCTAAAAGAATGCAGCAGGAAGGTAAGTGTTGTTACATCTTTAATAAGTGCGTTTTTTGCTTTGATAATGGAAATTCTTTCCCTATTTTTGTTAGAAATCTTCTTTGTCAGAGGATGTATTTATCTCCTCTTGCTTAGGGTCAAATTATATGCCAGCTGCTTCGGTAAAATGCCAGTTGACCTCGTGACAGTTTTGTATATAGGCACTGAGACTGGCCATTGGGACTGGGGCCCTTCTGTTGTTCTTTTCTGTCACTAGGTTGGATGAAGTTCCTTTTCTTGCTTTGAATTGCACACTTTAAAATAGTAAATATGAAATAAGGATTTGCAAGAAAGGTGATGTGTTTTGTTCTGTGTGGGTTGTTTTTTTTTTTTTAGAGCAGCTTTTTATGGTACAGAGGTAGTTTTATTCTACCTTTTTGAATTTGTGTGCTATTTCAAGGTGGTTAAGCAGGCACATTTGCAGGGTAGTGTTACTATGTCCTGTTCAGAAAAAAAAAAAAAATTGTGAAGTCTGGCATAGCAAGGGAGACTGATAGCCCATCAGTTTCTGGTGCTGTCAGCTCTGCTACTTTGTATTAGGTTGGCAAAATTTAAGCTAGCAAGCTTTTGTATACTTATGAATTGTCTTGACAATGACTGAAGCTTCTAAAAAAACTTACTTCACTTGCTGACTACACTGTAGTTGCTTTGTAAAGCATATACTTTCTATGATTTCCTGTAATTTAATTTAGTGCTATAGCAAAGGTTTAATATCTTGTTAGGAGAACTTCCTCAAATGAAGTCTGAAAAATCACTGTAAAGGCAACAAAGCTATTAAGAATTGTAATAGTACCATACGTGAACAAGAATTCCTGTTCTTTAGGGTAAGCTGATACTTATAACAGTAAAATCCAATTTAATTCATGCCTTAGTAAGAATTGCCTAGCAACTTATTGACAGAAGGCAGTTTTTTTGCTTTTAAAATTTCACTTCCATTAAATTCTTTACATGTAGATTACCAAAAAAACCCAACAAATCAAACCCTTAAATCTTTGACTAGAGGAACAATAAATACAATTCTGGTAGGTAACTAGGAATATTTTGTAAATGGCTACAGGCTTTAACACTGTAAGGAACTACAGTTTAAAAAGGCTCCAGGTTAGCATTATTTTGGTATAGTAATGACAGATATGAGGGGTGTAAATAGAAATTTTTTTGTGTGAATACCTAACCTCTGAAACCCACATTTGCCAATTTTTCAAGGAATGTTTCACCTTAATGTATATTATTGATTGGGTTTTCAACCTAGAAGCTCTGTTTAATTTTTAATACGTCTCTCTCCAGGAATCACCAATTTCTAATGTGTGCTTAAATGCAAAAACTCCTTCCTCCCACTGCCTCTGAAATCCATGAAACACTGACCCTTATGCCTTCATCTGACTAGAATGGTGTTTACCCAGAACTGCAGTATAACTTAGAGAAGAGCTGGGTTGCCGTTTACTCTGTTAATATCTTAATTCCATTAAGCTTGTGCTAATGGCCTCAATTCCTTGAACACTTTCCTTCTAATGGAAGCTATTGATTCTTCAGCTGGCTTTATTGTATGCCTTAAGGTACAAACAAAGTCAGGGGTGCCAGCTTTTTGTTCTGCAGATTTACTCCAGAAGTGCTTCTGTACAGTTCAGAATAAGTATTCCAAGTCAAAGGAACCCCCAAATGGGCTTTACTGAGAAGGGAATTTGATTAATGGAAATGCTCATTCTGTACATCCATTTCTCTTTCCACACATAGTTTCCCTTAACGACTGTCCTGAATATAAGCATCCAAGATTTGCATGTTTGATTTTTCTGATCTGGAAAATTTATGCTGCATTAGATTAGTCATGCACAATTCCCTACTAAAAGTTACTTTCCAGACAAAATAACTTTATTTTCTGAATTACATAGTACTTTACTCTTTCTTTAATCGCAGTGGCTCCTGGAATTCTACTGACCTGGCCAGTAAAGTAGTAGTCAGCATGAGTGAGACTAGTATAATCTGCTCCACTATGCATTTTAATAGAAATTAATTCCACTTTGACCCTGTTGTTTTTCCAGACAAATCTGTAGCCTGTTCCTTGAGTAATTTTTGGAAAGCTATAGCTGAAGCAGTCACTGTTGAGTTTTTATGACAACAGAAAAGCCTGGGTGGTTTATTCTGTATATTCCAGATTATTATGAACATGTAGTATTTTCCTTTTTCAGTCATGTAAGAATAAGAAAATTAATGTGTGTGCAGAACATCGTTAAAATTTATTGTGACAGTGGAATTGATGAGTTCAGTTTATCCCTGTCTTCCAGTCAAGATGGAGAGGGCAAATGTTAGTCATTCACCTTGGGAAAAATGCATTTATTTCCTTGCAAAAAAGTCCAAGGTAAACTTTGAAAAACATTTTTATGGAATAACCATCTTGAGAGAGAATGCCAGTGAAGCATTTCTACATCTTTACTTGTGCAGCTGAGAGGAAGAAGGAAAGAAAAATATCCACACCCAAATGTATTTGTACAACAAAATGGAGGAAAACACATACTAGGAGCTTGCTTTCTTCCTAGTACATTTACTGAATCAAGTCAATAGTTTTACTGTGATATCTTTTAGAATTTTGCCTGAGGTTTTTAAGTGGATCACAACTAAAGGAAAAGAAAAAAACAGTATATACAGTAGTTTTCTGGGCGTGGCATACATGTAACATTTCTCGCTTTTATTGCTTCTACATATGAAGTTCATCATGATTTGCTGTTCTAGGCAAGCATTGAATTAAGATTATCAGTAGGAAAACAAAGAGTATTTCTCTCCATTTCTATAGTGTATAGTGTTGTCCAGTAAGAGGAAAGGGTAAGACAAGGAAGTCCCAGTTCTGCAGAGAGCCTCCTGTTTCTCTGTAGTTTCTCGCTTTTCTTCCTGAAAGTTTCTGTGAGACTGAAACATACCTTAGTGCAAAGTTTTGTAGTAGGACTTCAGTGACAATTAAATGTACTTGGGTCTTTTGCTAATTCCTTGCAAAAGTCTGCTGAGTGTTATCCTAAATGGTTGAATTTTGCTTGAAAGCGTGGAAGATAGGAAAGATCATGGAAATGGCAAAACCTCATTTCTTGTTTTTTTAAAAAAAAAAAAATAAAAAAGAAAACCAAAGAGCTTAATTTTTAAAGGAAGTGTATACTTAACTGCTTCAAATTCATTGTAATATGAATGGTTAGCAGTTTGGGTGACTTTGGGTCTCACTAACATTTGACTATTTTGTTTAACTTGAGTAATTATCTTGCATGATAACTTTAAAATTACTGGTTTAAAATCAGTGCTTTACAGGAACTCTTCCAAAGTGGCAACAGTCTTTGTTCTGCAGAGTGAAAAGGAGCAGAACCATGCCCAAAGTGGATACTTTTAAAAAGGGCCTCCACAGGTCTAGTGTGAGCTCTGCTTATCTCTCTTCCTACTCAGAGATGTATTTGATCACGATAGAAAAGAAAGGGAGAAGGCTATGCATTGTATTATTTTGCCTTAAACCCTAAACAGCACTCTGTTTTTTCACTTCCATTCCCCTTATATGAGCATTATGGAGAGTGGGAGAAGGATTTAGCTGACTGAAAGTTTGCATCAAGACTCCCTGTAAAGGAAGAGGCTCAACTCAACCCAACATATAGCACCTAGATTTTGCCATGAAAACACCTGCTTCTTTCCACAAACTGTAAAGGGGACTGAAGTTTAATAACCCACATGAAGATGCCTGCTGTAAAAGGAGCTTAAGCTGACTAACCCATATGTAGATATCTACTTTGTAATTGTTTACAGTTAGATGAGTTGAACCCCACTTTAAAGTCTAAATCTCTTGAAATCAATAGGGCTAACTACGTGAGTGAGGTTGGCCAGTTTTAAGCTATGTCTTCTAGCAGATAAATGAAGCTGTTTTTTTCTTCTCTGTATGAGCTAACCAATATTTTGTTGTGTGTTATGTTAGACGTTAGCTCTTCTTATGAGGTGGTGTAGCCTTTTTAGGTTGGCTCAACCAGCCATATGTAAGCTGTATGGTTGAAATAAATACAGTCCCAAGATGTTTATCTCAGTATTTTAGCATGAATATTGTTGTCTGTTGTAGATGTGAAAGTGTGTATAAATGCATTGACATAATGGCTCTGTGTTCTAGTTGCATCTGTAACAATCCCCTATTTCATTGGTAGTTAACAGTCTTCATTGTATTGAGCCTTTTACTTGGGATACTAAGGCTCATTAAATAAACCCCTCTTAAACATTAGATTTAGGATGTGTTACGCACAGCTGTAGTAATGCTGCAGAATCTGGACCAGAAAATAATACATAAGACAGGAGGCTAGTAAGTAAACAAAATATTTTTGTGTAGATTGGAGATATTAATTTATATTATATAAGAACTACAGGAAATTATTTCTGTTGCCACTCGGGAATTTTGAGCGACAAGCTGTTATGAGTGCTAAAAAACAATTTATAGTAATGCTTCAGTTCTAGCTTTTCCTTCAGGCTGCTAGTTCCACTGGGTACTGGGAGTATTAAATTGGGTTCATTTATTTTGTGAGGAATTCAGTGCAGCATTACAGAGATGATATGTTGTGCATGTGGCACAAATTCTCGCTTTTTTTTCATCTTTTTTTTTTCTTTAATTTTGAATCCTAAAGCTGTTTTGGTGCTGTTTGGCCTGCGATTTATATATAAATAGGTGCATAGAGCTTCACAGTGGGTATTATCCTTTGAAACCTAAAGAGCTTTCAGGTGAAGTAGCAACAATTTCACAGAATCATTAAGGTTGGAAAAGACCTTTAAGATCAAGTCCAACCACCAACCCAACACCACCATGCTCACTAAACCATGTCCTGAAGTGCCACATCTACATGTTTTTTGAACACCTCCAGTGATGGTGACTCCACCGCCTCCCTGGGCAGCCTATTCCAATGTTTGACCACTCTCTCAGTAAAGAAATTTTTCCTAATATCCAGCCTAAACCTCCCCTGGCACAACTTGAGGCCATTTCCTCTCATTCCATTGTTAGTTACATGGGAGAAGAGACCAACACCCACCTCTTTTCAACCCCCTTTCAGGTAATTGTAGAGGGTGATAAGGTCTCCCCTCAGCCTCCTCTTCTGCAGACTGAACAACTCCAGTTCTCTCAGCCGCTCCTCATAAGACTTGTTCTCCAGATCCCTCACCAGCTTCGTTGCCCTTCTCTGGACACGCGCCAGCAACTCAATGTCCTTCTTGTAGTGATTATGGATTTTTTTTGTTTTAAAGACTTTATCTTAAGTCCACAGATAACCTGAACCTCTCTTAAAGTTGTTTTAGTATTTTATTTAGTATCTCTCTTACCTGTTGGAGATCCAAAAGGGCAGCTGTTTCTCAAGCCGATACCATATGCTAGCATTTGAATGTGCATATTGTTTTCAAGGAGGATGAAACCCCACAAAACAAAGATGAACTAGAAGCAGCTCATATGCTGTAATTAATTAACATATTTTAAAACTCTTTAAATAGTCTCCAGCTCTCTTGAGTGAGATCAAGTGAAAAATAAATTTTAGTCTACATAGTTAAGAATACATTATGCTGGGTGTAAATCAGTCTGCTTTTTTTATCAGGATATTGTATTACAGTCATCTCAGTGGTGGCAGATTGAAGCCTTAGCTGGGTCAAGCCTCATTGTTCTCAGCATTCAGAAATCCTACCATAAGTACCTGCTCCCAGAGAATTTAGGCTTTTCCTGCAGCATGCAGTGCAGTGGTGATAGGATACCTGGGCTGGTTATGCAGCTCTGATACCAAAGGAGAGTGGCTGTGTTGTGCTGCTGTATTGCTGGACTAACCAGACCTACTCCTTGGCAGGCTGCTTTCCTAATGGGGGCCATCCCTGCCTCTGGAGATCTAGCCTTGCCATACCAGCAGACCAGCCTGTTCACAGCTAGTTTGGGCTTCTCTGGGTTGGGTTTTAAATACTCCTTTAAAATCAATGCAATCCAAGAAGGGTGGTTCCAGTAGTTACAATGCTAGCTTGCAATTTACAAAGCCTGGATTTAATGAAATTCCATAGGTGTATGTTTTTTTTAGATCTGCAAATAGAACAATCTAATGAGCTGGACTGGGTAATGAAAAGATGAATATAAATAGTCCTGTGCTTTAGAATAGCATAACATTATGCATAGATGCCAACTGGTTGTCACAACTTGTTACCTGCCTTGGCAATGTCAGATTACAGTTTTTGATGTGTTAATGATAGGAGAGAGTCTGAAGGTCATGCAAGTTTCACCTCAGTGCTTTTTTATTAAATATTTATCTTTCATAATTTTTTATTTCCCTGAAGATCTCTTTTAAAGTTTTTCTGTGGTAGATTAATTTTATTCAGTATATTTATTTAATTCTAGAATGACTCTACATAAAATGGGAAGATTCAAGGGGGAAAAAAAAAGCAAATGCACAGAGAGAAACAAGATTCTTGCACATTGTACACCTTCAAGTTAGATGGACGCATAATTTGAGGCATTGGGCAAATTAAAGCTGGTTAGTTCCTTCCACTTAACTGTGCTTGTATACTAACAGATAAACAGTTGCTGCTTGTTATGTGTAAGATACTAATTAGGGTTGGTTAAACTGTGGGGGAAACAAAATATGGTTTGTTAACTCCATAAAGGAGTTTTTTCCGGTCATAGGATTCATTTAATATTTAGAAGAATATTTAATTTATGGACATCACAGAAGTAATTAATTCAAACTAGTTGTAAGACTCTCTGTGAGCTTTTTTATATGTGGCTACAGCATAGGTGATAGTCCAGAAGTTGCCGCCAAAATTTTAATCTAAAAGTTTTGTGAGCATGCAGCCTTCGACATCTTTTCTTTCTTCAGGACTTCTTCAGTATGGAATTAGTTCAGTTCAAACTCTTAACAGCATTAGATGCATCAGTGGAAAAAAAGTATGTGATGATGTTTGCTGGTGTGAAATTAAGGCCATCCAAGAAATTGGTAACGGGTTCCATAGAAAACAAATAGCCTGTTTTTCAGGGGCAGATGTGACATCATGGCTTCATTTAATTTCAAAAGTTTTGTTGATTAGGTCAGATTATTAAATTCTGTCCCTTTTATTTGTTTCCTAATTGAGGCTTCCTGCCCTACTATTTTGAAGTGGGAGGGGGAGAAAAGTATGTCTGTGCACTAACTAGCCATCTGTACTATAGGCCACCAGACTTTTTTACCACACTTTTATTGGCTGCCTGTTCCTAGAAGATGCAGCAAGATACTGTTTTAGGAATCAAGATGGTTAGGAATGAGCTATGTTTTTTAAATTCTACTTCTGTTAAGGGACGTTTGTTGAATTTCTTGGTTTGATGGAGCTAAATAAACACAGGCTCTGTCTGAGCTCTGTAGGGAAGCAAGTGGTAGTAAAAGGTTTTTAGTCCAGAAACAGTTTACGCTCTTTGCATATGACACTAAGGAAGAATAGCTACTCTTCACCTATGTAGCCATATGTGACAGAATAAAATTGTCTCCGAATGTGATGGGGAATCCTGAGAGTATCATGATGCAAATAAACAATTTGTATTAAGAAATTCATTCTGCACAGTTGGGGCTTTCCTATGAAAATCTTGAGGAATTGCCAAATTTTGGTATACGTTTCAAGGCAACAAACTATCTCCGGTTATTCTGAGGCTGGCAACTGCAGTTGTCTGGGATTTGCCAAGAGCTGCTTATCACAAAGTGTTTTACCTTGTGCCAGCCATAAAAGTTGTTATTGAAATGAAAGATGTTACAAAAATTTATCAGGAGATTTGCTATCCTCTGACTTTATTGAATTTCTCACCTCAGACAGACAGTGACCGATGTACTGACCTTGTCTCATGGGATTTTCTGTAGATTAATGTCTTCTGCACTTTTTCTCCTTCTTTCGTCCTTTATTCTTCCTTTAAGTGGTGCTAGCTAACTGTCAGTGCATAGAGATATTCATGGGTGATAAGCCCTTGAGATTTTTATCCCAGCAACACCCGAAAATTCTAAGTTTCAAACTGATGTAAAATATAATGAATGCCCCTATAGACAAAGTAAAAAAAAAAAAAAAAAATTGCTGTGGTTGATGTAGGGTTTCATTTGCTTTCCTCCTGACTGCTGTATGTTGATACTCACCTCACTGCTGCGGTCTTAGGTTAGGTAATTGGGCAGTCCTAGCTTGTAGCACCTGCGATTTCCAAACCCCTGACTTAATTAAACAAACAACCTGCATTCACCTGCAAGAAGATGTGAATTCTCTAAGATAATTAGTTTTATTTTGATGCTACAATTATGGAAAACTGAAAAATCAAATCCTTCCTATTTGCAGAATGGACTTGGGAAGGAGGTGGCTTCTCTAAGGAAATCATTCAAAGCCTGGGAGATGTTAGTATTTTTATGGTATTGATTATTAATAAAGTCAAGGGAAAAAAAAGTGTGACTACATATTTGTTTTTTAAAGGAAGTTCAGGTTGTTTGCAAAACGTCGCCATTATTCTTATTAACAGATTTGGCACTATGCTTCTGGCAGCTAAGACTGTCTGCACAAAAATAAAACCTGGGTTCTAATCATGCTTATAATAAAACAAATGTCCCCAGTTAGTGTCTGCCAATTTTTGGTATTTATAGAGTGCAAATCAGTTAAATCTCTACATGCTGCAATATCTAGGTTACTACCTAAAACCCCAGGCTTTTAGTTTAACAACAGCGAGGACTTGGCAAAGACAGTTTTATTTTTTTTCTTTTCCCTTCTCCTTGTTACATGGTCATCTTAGAGTCTGGTCTTGCAAGTCTTAGAATGAAAGTATCACTGTCATCTACAATGGAAGTCGTATACACAGAGAATGAGAGACTGATCTTTTAGTTTGAGGTTTTAAAGCAGTCTGAATCCCTTTTTATACAGTAAAAGAAAATTGCATATAACTATGAAGAGCTTTTTGTATAGCTGGGATGTTGTACATCAAGAAAACTAACAATTGCTTCCTGTTGTATAGAACATATTAATATCTTACTTATGAGCATTCAAAACAGATAGAATGACCTTGATTTCATTAAGCAGTCAACAATTAAAAAAAAAAAAATTGAATTCTAGATTAAATGTGGGTGAAGTGATGTGAATTGTAAAATAGAAGAAGAGGGAAATACAAGGTGGTATAAAGTTTCAAGGTGTTGGTATCTTCTTACTGTAATGTCAAAAATCTTTTAGCAAGCTTCTCGAGATTATCATGGAAACTGTTCTTCACACTAGCTACTAATGACAGAATGGTTCTTATGAAAGACAGTGCCAATAAGAATTAACTGGAAAATTAATTATAAAACCAATTAAACTGAGGGAGACTATTTTTTGTAGTATCTGGCCCATCAGTCAGAATTTCCCTTTAGAAATCTTAATGTTATTGTGATATTAGAGTTCCTAAACTCTTTGTATGGTCCTACCACAGCATTATGGATAGAAACAAAATTGACAATCACGTCTTTTGCTGAATGTGTAATGAAACTAGTTTGTCAGAAAAAATGGCTTCTAGTAATATCCTTTATTGTACAAATATTTAATATATACATTATGGATGTATAGAAGAAATGTGTAATTATTTCCCTATAGTTATTATGTTCTATTAATATTCCTGAGTGACAAAATCAGTTTACTACTATGACGTTAGTCTGGTGCAAAATGGTCTCATGGTTACAATACAGGGCTTCAGTAGTCATCTGCTTAAGATGGACCTTTTGCAACTTAATTTATGGATGTTTGTAAAGGACCTGGTTTCTCTAGAAATGCGATGCTAAACAATAAATAGAAAACTTGAAAGTGGACTGGAGTTTGATTAAAATGTGCAATTTTTTTTTAGCTCAGAGGGGAAAGCTTTTTACTTGAACACTTTCAGAATTCAGTTTTGTAAAGAAGTGCAAATTGACTAGTATCGAGAGCACCACACAAAATAGATGAGTTTGTGCGGATTTAACGTTGTAAAAAAGTGTTCTACTGATAAATGTACAAAAGGTGGTGAATATCAGAGCATGGGTAATCTGAAATAAATGACTTCTAACGCAGGTAGAGGTTGTTTGAATATTAAAAAGACGTTGGCTGAACTTCGCGTGCCGTATTTAAATGTGTTAGAGGTACAGTCTTGAAGCCGCAGGTAAGAGTCTGCAGTTGTTGCATGTTCCATGGGACCAAATTATCCTGCGTGGGTCTTTGGGCTTCAGCACAGTCACCCAAGGTCAGTGTCTGATCGCCTGGAGTTGAGTTCTGGAACGTTTCTTCCTGCAGAAGAGCTGCTTTTCCTTCATGACCTCTGACTCATTCTGTTCGTGTTTCGTAGCCAGTATTCAACTTTTTTGGTCTTCCATTCCCTAAGGTGGCTATGCTATTGGGCTGTCATCCGCACTGTTCCAGTATTTCTACTTTGAAATGCAGTGTCTTGGTCATTCTGTGCTTTTCCTTGTGTGCAAGCTAAGAGTAAAAATGTTTGCATGGTGCTTAACAGCTGTGAAAGGGTGGTGGTATTCTGGAATTGGTCAACATAATTATTTCAGTGTATTGTATTGGTAGATTGGGTTTTGAATGATGTCTGTGTTCATTTGTACCATTTTGAGTTGAGGATCCCGTTCTCTCACATGCCTACATTGAATTCAGGAGCATACGTTCATATTCACTCGCATGTAGATTAATGCTGACACTATACTGTCCTATCTGGCATCTCTGAATAATTAATGGGACGGGAAAAGAGAATTGCACTATGGAGCTTCTGTTTGGAGTTTCCTAAATTTAAATCTCTACTTCTGAATTTATCACTGTACATTCAGCTTCATGTCAGTCTCCTTACAAATCCTCTTACTTTGGCTCATCACCACATAAAAGTAGTATTTTCACGTAACCCTACTCTAAAGCCAATAGAGTGGAATTCTCTTAAGTTCAAATGCTTAGGAAATAATTTTGTTTCAGCTGGGAACTGCAGAGTAAATTGAAGGGGAAAATTAAACAACTAAGCTGTCTATGTTGTGTAACATTAGCCCATGGAATTGTTGTAATTTTTACTGTGTGGTGCTGAAACTTGTTATTCAACACCTACTAGGCATATAGGTGTACACATATTTTAATATTATTTTTTGAAAAATATTACGATGCCCAGAGTGACAGGTATATGAATGAGGGCTGCACTTTGGGCTGACTAGCATTGCTAGGTAGGAGGTTAGGATGGAGGAGTGGGGAGCGGCTCCTTCCACACAGCTCTGTGATGGCAGCAGGTGGGACCCTTCTGGAAGTGGCCCAGCCTGGTGGGAAAATGGGTCTGTGGTGTGACAATCTCTCTCTGATGCAGCTCTTGAGTAGAGAGCATGAAGGCTGTGTTCTTCCTGCCTAGGGCTTTGGACAGTCATGATTCAAACCTTCAAGACTAATCCAGCTCTCAGTGGGAGATTTTTCTCAGCTGCAGTCTACCTTCAAATCTTACTGTAACAAAGGTAAACTCTAAATTGCAGCAAAAGATGCTCTAAAATAGAGCAGGCATCCTCCTGGTCTTAGGGGACAGAACTGGAGTGGTGATTTGTACCAAATCTACAGTGAACGTCACTCTTACTGCATATGCACTCTGTATTTTTTATATGAAACAATACTTTGTTTTAAAAGTTCCCTTAATTTGTTCAGAATAATCTTTTTTTAAATAAGAGCAGTTAAAGAATTAAGACTAGACAAACTTCTGCATTGCAGTGCCAGTTTTTCCTTGGACTAAATACTGCTCTGCATCATGGGAGTAGCTGCTGACAGCTGCAGTGCCAAACATTTTAGTGGTTCTTCATAAAAATTTATTTGAATTTTCTATTCAGTGAAAAATACTATTTCAGCCGTACAATTCAATTGTCAATCTGAGGTGAAAACAAATCTCATAAATCAAGCATTTCCTGTGTGACAGAGATACTAGTATCTATAGTTTTACCAAATGCATTATATGGTGCCAAGGTCTTCAGTTAATTTTGTAAGTATAAACAGTGTTTACAGCATAAACAGTTAGGCAATGAACCATGTATTGGTAGCAACCCCATTGTATGAAAAGGAAGAAGTAGCTTAGTTGAGACAGCCACTGGATGTTTGGAAGAAATTTAACTTGCAAGATTCTGGAATTTGAGGCTTGGTTTCTTCTGATAGGTCGTACTAACAAACTGCAGATTTTGCCTGTGAGAGATGTGGAAAGGTTTTATGAAAAAATCTTCTGTAGGCAGTAATACAGAGGCTTAGAACAAAATTTTAACACAGTGATGGCTCGGATGAAAGATGATACGTTTATCTGGTATTCATTAGTTACAGGAGAGTGTGTATAAGAGTTTGTGAGTGCTAGGAAGTCTTACTTAGGTTGTATTCAACCAGCAATCAATTTCACAGATTCACATGGCTAAAGAAAGTGTTAATCCAGTGTTACTTGTCAAAAAATGTGTACTGTACCATTTTTTCAGGCGTGTCTTTGAATTGACTGAGATATTAGGCACACATCTTGAGGGCAAATGAAAAATAAGGTTGAGAAGACTGTGTGGTTCATTTTATGTAATTGGAATTCATTTAAGGCTCTTCATTTGTTCAGCCAGCTCTGTAGAGATGTACCTTCTTTGCAGGGCATTGCAACTTAGAATGGTGCCTGCTAAATCCTCAAGATTTCTACTCCTTACAAATGAACGTATTTGGACTTTAAAATAAGAACTGCAGTTCAGAACTGCTGAATAGTCTTTATGCACAGGTTTTTCTGCTGCATGATCTCTGTACTCTGCTCAAATTTCCTTTTACAGTTTTTTTTACTTACATAAGAACTCATTAAGAACTTTTTTTCCAAGACAGTCAAAGCTGCTTATTTCCTAGGGGTGGCTCTGAGGAACTGAAATAAAATCTGCAGTATTATAAATACAAATATATACACTTGAAACCAAGCATTAAATTTTACGTAAAACAAAATAATACTGGAAGTAGAAACGATGAATGCTAGAGTAAGAATGTTTTAAGAAACAGCACAGTTACGCCATTTGTGGAGAACTCAAATAGTTAATAACAAAGAAAAACTCCAGTTAAGATGGTAATAGCAATATTAATAGAACAGTATATTAAACCACTTTTGCTTTTAAATAGTTGATCACTAGTTTGCACAGAGGTGACTCATCAAAATGTATGTAAACACAGAGCTTGATGAATAGAAGAGGCTTGTTGGAGGATTATGATATGTACAGCACGCTCTTATGTTTTTCTGCTATCAGTGTGGATAGAGGTAAGATTATTAGCTACAGCCACTTGGGCTTTT
The DNA here is from genome assembly GCF_030936135.1 of Gavia stellata. Lineage (NCBI taxonomy): Eukaryota > Metazoa > Chordata > Aves > Gaviiformes > Gaviidae > Gavia > Gavia stellata. Next base: position 11,861,385 of record NC_082610.1, read on the forward strand.
CTTGCAATCTGTGTCTATCTCTAGTGGGAAAATCACTTAAGCTCTATTCATTGCTGTGTTGTGCCTGAAAAAGCAGAGAGAGGTTATTCTGCCTTTGTTTTAGTCAACATGGGATGGCTGGATGATTAGGTAGGTTTGATGATTTGGGACCCTTTTGAAAGTGCTGTTTTAGGACTCTGGAGTAAGACTGGTAATGTGATGATGGATCTTCAGTTTTTCTTCCATGGAAGGCCTGTCTTAAAAGAAACATGTTTCTTGTATTTTACTAGTAGTGAGTTCAGTTCTAGTGGTTGTCTTGTTATCTCACATCCATTGGTGTAATTCAAAGCGTACTGAAAGAATGATGCCACCTTTGTATTTCAGTGAGTGCTGAACCAGATCTTAGATGTGTCACTTCTGCCACTGACTTCTGTTTTTGCTAATTATTAGAAAGAAAAATGTTTAAGTACTTTGGTGGAAATGATCATTAAAAAAAAAGCTGTGGAATAATACAGTTTATGAATCAAATCTATAAAACTGTCTGCATTTATTCCTGTGGTGAAGCAGATCTTTCAGATTGACATGGTTTAGTTATGGAGTACTTTGAGGCAAACTGAGGCTCTGACTTTTGGAAATGCTTCCTTGTGGTACTGCTGTTCATACCAACGGGCAACACCACATTCAAATTTTTGCAAGCACTTGCCTGAATTAAATGCTCACAGGAAGGTAAGAGCTGCAGCAGAGTTGGGGCTTCCAAAGATGAGCCCTGTTAGTAGGGTGGTTGTGAGGCACTACTAGAGCATGTTAAACCCAAGCTGCTGTTCGATCTCCCTTCTGCCATCCTGCACCTTTTTTGCATTTTCATTTGCCAAAGGTGCTTATGTTTCAGTGGTTGATGGGGTGACTGCTCTATATAATTAGAATATCAGGTGTATATTTTTCTAGTTTTTTAATTTGAAGTGTGTTAAATATTAGCCAATCATCAATATATTGCCTCTGATATCTATTGAAATGCATATTTAAATCTTGTACTTGTCCTCAGTAATTTGAAAAATAAAGCAAATATTTGACTGTATTACTTCCTCTTCTTAAACTCTGTTGAAATTTGATGCAGTGGTTCTCTTAGTGTAGGTTTTCAATTTCTAATTAAAAAAGGGAGCTGAAAAAGGTGTTTAATGTATTAGGCTTCACAGTAGCTATATCAGCACATATGTGTGAGTCTGGCTTCTGAAAATGTCCCTAAGTTCCGTAAGTAAACAGTGCAGGGTTTTTCTGGTTTGTTTGGTTGGGTTTTTTTTTTTCCATTTTAATCTTGATAGTCCTCCACACCACCAGTGAAAGTAAATTTGGGGGGGAAGGAGTCATCAAAGTAAAGTATCCTTCACTAATAGGTAAGACAGGATTCTTGCAAAGGAATTTGACCTTGTTCCTATTGGGTCACTCCTAGAAGATTTTAATAGGTATTAAATATGCACTCCCATAAGCTTGCAGGTGGACTGAAGGGATAATACATAATAATTAGTACCACTGCTGGGTGACAAAGTTTTCTTGGCATCTGTCAGCAGTAAGGGCAGCTGTGCTTGCTGTATCATGTTCAGGTTAGCCCAAGGAAGACAGGACCTGTATTTTTGAAGAGCAGATTTGGATGCAATAGCTGAAGCAGTAATGGTCCCTGTCTGTTGTGGAAGTCACTATGGTTTTAACAGGGATGGTGCAAGAGAAGATGTACCCAGTCCTGAGAGACCACGAGCTCTTTGTGGCTAGCAAATGCTGGGAGAGGGACATGGACAACAACTGGTTCTGTAACCACTTCAGCTGCCTTGGAAATAGTTGTCTGTGAGTTTGGGTTATATTCTTCTGTAGTGAAACTACCCAAATGAATTTAAGTGATGTTGAAATCTTGGACAACGTGGAATTGTGCCCTATTTTTAGAGACACAGTGTCTCTCTGAAACATGGTTAGCTTTTTAGAGGTATAGGAAGGGAAAGGAGCCATGTACATACAAGTACAATACTAACTCTTCTGACTGTTTTAGGGATGTGTTCACTCCGGCTATTATGGTATCTGAATGCCTCACATCTTTGTAATGTATTTATCCTCACACCATTCCTCCTAAATGGAAGAAGACGCTGTTTATTGCCATTTTTGTGGTAGGGACTGGAGATGTATGGGTATAGATGTCGTATGCCTGAGGGTATCTGTAAAAGTGCTGCAAATTCAATCCGAGTCTGGACTCTGAGGTTGTGACTCTGTCACATCTTTCTACCTTTGAGCTATACTGTGTTGCTGTGAAACCGTAATCATGCTGAAGTGGGCTTGTTTTTCTATTGCTTTCTAAACCTTCTGCATGTACCTGAGCATTGCTGAAGTGCTTACAGTCAAAAAATTATTCATGCCAAGGTATTTTTTCTGATTTGTCCCCCTTCGATGTTTTTGAGAACCTAACCTTGAAATGTGCATTTTGCACTGAGCTGAGAAATTCTCTTCTGTGAACTTAGTAGATTTCTACCAAACTGCAGAACTTCTCTGATGAAACTCCATTTTTCTGGGTTGTAACTTATGTCTTTACCTGCTTTATCTTCCCAGTTGTCAATTTAGATTTTTTTTATTTATTTATACTAACTCATAACGGGGTTTTTTTTGGTTGTTGTTTAATGAGCTTGTTACCATCCTGTAAATGAAGAAAGCTTCTGAAAGTGAACCAAGTTAATGACTGAGCAACTGATCTTCTGCTTGGGTGTGTGAAGCTACTTCGATATTACAGAAAGAAAAATATTTCCATAGCAACCTATTGAAAGCACAGTATGTTTTTGGTATGTAGGGTGGTTGTTGTTGTTACATCCTTACAGTGGAGATTTTTGACTGCTGTAGCTGAGCCATAAAAAATACCTAGTGATAGCACAGCAACATTAGTTCGTTTAATTAGGAGTTTGTACTGCATATACACTTTTATAAATGAATGTAAACCATTATTAATTAAATTAACTCAGGTTTCTAAAACATGAAATTTTAAAATAGCTACATTTTTTTTTTTCACATTATCCAGCATTTCTTTTGAGCCTTGATATACCAGAATCATCAACCTTGCAGAGTGGAAGATGATAAAACAAAAGCATGTTAACCATCACGTAGATATGTCCAAACAGCTGGATGAGCTACTGTCTGGTCTGCCAAAGCAGGAATGTGCTTCAGCATTTATTTTCATTGAGGGGTGGGTGTGCAGCTACTGTACCTGTGGTAGAGTACCTCAGGATAATGGAATGAGCCTAAATATTCGTGTTCTGCTCTGTTTACTTAAGGTGGTAGTAGCAGCCCTGTTTAGTCTTATTTTTCATGGTGTTCCGGGTCATTTGCTACAGCAATCATTATGGGTGGGCAGTAATAGCGAGTAAGACTCTGGACTTTTCCAGTCATATGGCATGCTTTGACATGTTGCCAGATTAAATGAAAGTGAGCAACAAGATTGCGTTTAGCCACATAAGCAGAGTAACAAAAACAGTGCTGCTGGTGAGTAGCTGCTGCTTCGTGACCCTTTTGGCTAGGTTTCCTGTTGCAAGATGAGAAATTTCTGCAGCTTGCCTGGTGGGGCTTCAGTTTCATGCCACTCAGCCTCCCTTTTTATTAATTTTTGCTGCCAAATTATATTGTTATTAACATCTAGTTTTCTGTATTTAAATGTCTGTGTCATGGAGGAACCTAAGAAAACTACTTTGTTTTTTAAACATCTTTCCTGAGAAATTCTGTATCTGCTCTGTGTTGTCTCTTGCTTGTTACCATACTACCCAAGCCTTTGTTTCCTGTCTTATACCTCTTTATGGTATCCCAGCCACAGTATCACTGCTCTGACTGGATTTACATCTCTTTGTATCAATATTGGGGAATAATAAAGAAACAGAGAAGGCAGTATGTATTTTAAAGGCTCCATTTGTTTTTAAAAGATACACAAAATGGTATTTATTTGGCTTAAAGAAATTGTTTCTTTGTGCATTCAACTTCTTTTGGTATTAATAACTGAAATATGTGAATTTTGGCCCAAAGAGCGTTGCAGTTGACTTCTCTACTGCACTCTAACCCTTTTAGCATTGCAAAACTTAATAGCCTTGCATAAATTTTCAAGTAGATAGTGGTCTCTCAGAAATGAGCTGTTTGAAGAAGTGTGGCCTCATTTTACACGTGGTGAAGTAGCTGATTAACAAAGATCATGAGAAGGCAGAGAATGCTACACTAATCCTATCATTTCCCTGTTATGGTTATGTGGAGGACTTGCTGATTTAGTTCAAATTGATAAAACCTTTTTTATTTATTTGATGTCACTGTTTGTTTAGTTAAAAATGCTAAGGGAAAGTTCAAAAACAGTTAGGTTCACTGAGTGGGAGTGTGACTGTTTTGCAGCAAGTTACTCAGTGTAAGTAGAAGATACTATTAATTGCACTGTTGCACTTCTCTGTAGATTCATAGGCCGGTATATTTTGAGATCAATACAGTAAATGCATACTTGCCATTGCTCAACTCGGCTGTAATGTCACACCACTGGTATCAATCAAATGACATCACATTACATTTCTGTGTCTGTTTAGCTTAGGAAAGTCAGGGTGGCTGTTGAGGCTGCTTATGTAGCAATAATATTGTGTTACGTGTATGCTTGACTGGTGTTTGTATACTGATACAACTGACAAATCAAGATGCGTGCATTGATTAATTTTAGGACATTTGTAGATTCTTACTGAGTAATTAGTTTATATGAAAAATTATTTGCAACATGCAGGAATTTGATTGTATGTAATTTGCTTTTCTGAACCTTGTTGACAGGGAAACTTTAGGCTAAGAGAGGTAGCTGTCTGTATACATCGGGCTCTTTATGTGGCCCATTTGTGAACGTCCAGCTTAACTCAGCTGCTATTAGCTCTTTTGGGATTGGTGGCCAGAGACATCTTTGAAGAGCTGTCAGTTTAGCTGGCAGGTGTTTATGCTGCAGTGGCATTATCTCTGTGCAGTGCTGATCCCTATTTTAAAATAGCTGTGACACCAGTTAAGCCCTCAGGCTAAAAATTTTGAGAGTAAATTCAGATAGCTTGATCTTAAAGGCTGCAGTATATCAAGGGAAAACTTGGCTTCTGGAGATCAACTGTTAGCTTAGTAAATGGCTAACATGTCCCAGTTTGATGTCTGCTTGAATTGAGACTCCATCCATAGTTCAATGATCATCTCACACTTATTTGTAAGGCTTCTCCCACAGGAATCCTGGTACAGTACTACTTCCATTCACATTGTGGGGTTCTGAGAAACGTATTTGCTCATTTCTGAGAGAAGAGTTTAGTCTCTTATCTTTTTAAGCTGAAGATTTTTTTTTTTTCTTACAACTCTTTTCTTATGGTTATTTACTATTAACAGATCTCCTTTATTTTCCTTTTTAGTGTTGGGGTAGTTTGCTACTAATTAGCTGCATCTTATACCTGGAATATGTCTATGTGGCTAAAACTACAGGGTATTGGAAGTCATGCTATAGAGAGAAATAACTGGATTTCTGAAAACAAATACAGGCATATTTAAACTAAAAATGCAGTCAGAGCTTTGTTCTTCTCAGAAGATAATTTTACTCATAGCGTTTTGAGCACATTAGTTTTTCAAGCTTTCAAGGTGGTGTGAAAATGTGTTAAAATGAAGTAGACAATGTTTTTGGCAGTACATACGTAATGCCAAAAAATGGCATTGCTTTGTAGATTAAGCAGCTGAACTTCATCCCATGGTAAAATGCATGTTTAATGTGATCTGATGTGAACAGAAACAAAGTTTCATGGCTTTGCAGTTCAGTTAGCATAGCATTCCATTACAGTGACCAGGAGCCCTCAGCCTTTCCTTTGAGTTAAGTCCAGACTTTTCTAAGGCTCAAAGTAATGTGTACTTTTTCTTGTTTTATCTTTACTGGCAGGATCTGCTAATACTCCCACAGCTGCCTTACATGCCATTCTACTTTTTCTCAGAGGTATCCAGGCAATTCCACTTTTTTTTTTTCTTTTGTCTGAAGAACTTTAAAGATTCAAAACCAGAAGCCCAAAGGTTGGTTCAAGTGATGACAGAAAGTCTGTGTTCAGGTTTGCATTGGTTCTGCGTTCCGCCATAGACGTCAGGTCATTGATCTTTCTGCCTGAACTCCCCACATGTAAAATTTTTCCTTGTTTTCATGAGAGAATGCTAAATTCTTAAATGATATCCTAATGGGACTCAGTGGTGTGCCTTTACTGTGGTTAGCTGCTGGCTCTCCTCTTAGTTGCGTGTTTTCACTTTGTCATTCAGATCCCCCTCGTCTTCTGACTGATCAGAAGTCTGTTAAATATGGTTCCGGTTGGAAAAGAATAGTAATGATGTAGGAATGTAATGACTAAACAGGAGATAGATTTTGCTGCAAGCTACAGGTGAATCTCTTTTTGGTCATCGAGAGCTGTGCTATGACCAGTACTGGAGAACAAGAATGTTAATCAGTTTTTTGTAATTACAAAAGTATCGTATGTGAAAATTGAAAAGTGTCTTATATATTTTGAGAAAGAATACTCAAGAGACCCCTCATGAATGTGCTAATGCATTTTGTAAGAGTGTGTTCCTGCAGCACATTCTCGGCCCCAAGTGAGAGGCATGCCGGGCGGTTTTGCGTGCATGACAATTATTTGTATATAGCAGATGTGAAACTTACAGGCAAACTGCTGTGAAGCAATTTCTCTCTTCTGACTAGCTCTCTGTGTTAGTTAATAATATCTGTGTCTTCCATAGATGTATAAATATGTGTAGACCATGAGTAGCACTTGGACGTATCACTAGAAATAGAAATGCTGTGTCTTTCAAATTGCCAAAGGTTGGAGATAGATGAATTCTGATTCAGCCCTTGTAATTGGGATTGATATACGTGATTTTTCAGGTATAAATTTTTTTTCCACAGAACCTACTTGCAAAATTGTGCTCCAGAAGTCTCTTAGATCAAGCAGACCTTGCATTTATGAATCAATTGTATGTTTTTCCTCTCCTAGTCAAAATAGCTTCCAAACAATATGTGTGAGAGAGAACAGCATTATGGATTTGAATATTAACATATATTCAATATCAAAGTTACTTGTCTTGATATTATATCTTACCTAATTCTGAAAGTTTTAACTAAAGCTCTTGCCTGTTTTCTTGTCTGTGTAACTTGAGGCAGGCAGAGTCCACCTCCTTCTTGCTGTCGAATAGATAGTGCCTTGAACAAGTGAAAGATGGAGAATTTAGGAGACATTTCGGTTTGGCTTGTAAAGTCCAGTAACATGTGCTGAAGTTGGAATCTATCCTTTGTTTACTCAGTGGTGATCAGACAGGTTTTCGTGGAACAGTATGCTGTTTGCAAATCCTGTGGGACAGTATATATATATGTGTGTGTGTGTGTTAAAGGTGTGCTGGCTAGCAGATCATACTGTGAAAGGTTCTATAGCTTTTTCTTTGATGCCTTTTGCTTAGTTGCACACCTCCTGAGGCACTCAAATCAATGAAAGCTGAGAATGCCGTAGCTTTTTTTTTTTTTGTTCTTCGTGCTTTTTTAATCAATTGGTTAGTTTGCTTGAAACGCTTTTATGGTTTAAGGCAAATGGCCACTTATTCTAGGCTTTCGTAGCAGCTTTAACTAAAATCTTTTCAAAGTTATATTTCATAACCCCTACATTTCAGTCAACAGAGTAAATACTGACAGCTCTTGAGGAAAAAGCATGGTTTGTTTTTTTTCTTTTCCCATTGTAAATTTAGTAGGGTTCACTTTCTCATCATTCGTGGTGTGTCAGCATGAACCCAAACTCCTCTGCATCTCTGTGTCTTTTTTGGAAACAGCCTACACAGTGGGTGTCATTTGTCTCCGTCCTAATTCCCTTCTGACTCTAAATGCAACAGGAACATTTGCAAAGAATAAATCTTTTTAGTGTATTGACAAAGCTTCTTCTGTAATTGTGTTAGCTGAACCAGACAATGAAGCTGAAATCCTTTTTGAATTAGGGTTTATGTAACTAACCCAATTTCTGGCTAAGCCTTGCAGACTGATCCAGAACAGTGAGCGCTGGTGGCTTGTGTGTTTTGCTACGGTCTGAAATGTGAGGCCTAACAGACTAAGGCTGGGATTGTTCAGTTTGCTTTTACCAGCTTGGTTCTGCCCTGCTTTACAGTTGTTACCCTGTGGCAATGTTACCTGGCAAAGAAGGAGGAAAGGCTCAGTTGTACCCAGGTGTGTAGTCATTCCCAAGTATAACAGCTTAGGATGGAGAGAGGAGGCTAGAGGAGCATAGTTGTTGAGTGCTAGAGCAACTTAGTTGTTGCTCTGCTTTTAGCAGCTCTGTGTGGATAGAGCTAAGCTGACATGGAAAAGTACAGTCCACTCATATACGCATTCTCTCTGAAATCAGGCTGACTGCTAACAGAGCACCTGTGGCACGCACCGTGCGAGAAAGGCAAGAGTACTCCATCCTATCAGTGAGTAGACAGATCATTTACAGACTTAGGAGTAAGGGCCTTATGCTTATTCTCTTTAGCTTCCTACCGTTACGTTCCTTGACTGTTGTATTGTTTGGAAAATGGTGGTGAAAAATAATAGAGCAGTGGCTTAGGCAAAGAGATGAAAATTTACATGTTCTTTTGTAACTTTATCAAAGGTGCAGTGAGGAGTGAGTACACAACCAGGTTGAATGGAAACCATTATTATGCCCGTGTTTCAAAATAAAACCACAAACAAAGAAAGAAGTCCCCCCAGACCTGCATTCTGACTTCACTGAAGCTCTAGAGTTGTTTTTTGGTTCAGCCTTGCTTCTATTTCCAAAATACCGTTGTAATGGTGTGTTTCCTGGCTACACAGAATTGCCCAAGGTCAGTTGCACAGCAAGTGAAATACCTGACACTGATTATTAGAAAAGAGGAATTGGTTTGGTGATACAGATATCTCAATGGGAGTGAAAATCAGTAGCACTTGTTACACAAATGATTCGAGTTTCATACTTGGTAAAAATACTAAAAAAAAAAAACCAAAACAAATAGTTTTATGAGGAAAATCCCGATGGTCTGCATTGTATTCCATTTTATAGACCTTGGCATGTGTAATATTTTTAAAAAGAAAATATTTTTAAATGGTCAGGCCATATTTTAGTTTTCAACTTCTGCAAAGGAATAGTATTTAGAATGTTGTATTTATTTGTTCTTATTGTATTTATTTGGAAATATTACAAAGTGAAAGTTGAAGTTACAGCAAAAAAGGAACTTTGTGGAAAAAAGGGGATGTTTTCTTGCCAGACGTTACTATTAAACTTTTTTCAGTTCCTGAATGTGAAACTTTCAGTACAAAATAAAAAATGTAATTGACCTATTCAGCTTCTCTAAAAATTTTAGTACATATCCAGTGGCATTTAGTTTTGGACAAAATTTTTGGTAAGCAATTAATAGGAAGAAAATCAACCTACTTTTTCACTCATTTATTGTTTGACTCTATACTTGGTAATCATAAATCATCATAAAAATTTCTGAAAATTGGAGAACTCCTAAACCTTCCATACCCTGTCTTTTGAAGACTAGTAATAAACTCCCTATTAGTTATGACTGGTAGTTTTTCAACTTCTGAGGAAAGGAAGGATTAATTGGAAATGTCAAGTTGGGTTTGTTTGGTTTGGGGTGGGGGAGGGGGGCAGGAGGGGTGAAGGGGTTATTTTTCCTTCCACAGTTTCAGAGATTAGAATCTTTCCAGATATGATGCTGTAAATTTGTAGCTGTGATTAAACTGATCCTTGAGATTTACATATGTAAAAGATTTTCTCAGAAATCTTTCAGAGATCTGTGGAGCTGAATGAGATTCTTGTAAGAGTTAAACTGGCAGTGCCAGGCAGCACCTAGTGTCAAGATACTGCTCAGGAAGAAAATGGAATGGAAAACTCCATCTGGCATCTTGAATAAGTTAACTATATGGTAACTGATTCTGTAGTTTGAGGATGATGATGATGATAATGTTTTTGTGATCAATATTAGAGAAATATTTGGAAATTTGTATTGCAGGCTTACAGGAGGGATGTGTGATGTATTTTTTTTTTTATTGTACATGATATTTACTAAATATTCTGATGAATTATTCTGTCATCCTTTTGCCTTGCTGAAAAGCTGACTTTCTCAGATTTTGAGTTACTGAAAGAGGTGCTGTAAGCATATTTCCCAATGGTTCACAGTGGTAGTATGTAAAAAACAGACAGTCTTTGACAGTGCTGAGGAAAACAAGTCAATCCTTGTTTTCAGTGTCACTGGACAGTGACAGCAGCATGTCTGAATTAATATACAGAGCTGCAGCTGTATTCCATAAGCCTGACAGTCTCTCCTTATTGTTTTAACTGACAATATTGATTTCCACAATCAACCTTTTCTCTATTTGCAGTTGTTCACACTGCTAATTTAATGTGATGGTGTGAAAAAATATACTGGAGCTTTTCTGTAAGATTTCTTGGGGCTTAATGTTTTTTACCTGCTGGGCTTTTGCCTAGAAAAGGGCTGCTTTTGCACTGCAATTTTGCATCACTTCTCTTCATGTTACGAACATTAGACACACATTTTACACATATTTAATATATGTATATAACATATATAATGGTATATATATTTATAACGCACAATATATGTATATTATAATATGCATATAATAGAAATATAATAATAGTATAGACATTGGATGTATTTTTCTATATAAAGTAGGTTTTTGTTATGTATTTCCTCACATTTCTTTTCATCTATGGATATATACACATAATTTCTATGAATAATGACATCTTTTGTGTGTCTTCAGTCTTGACTTGTTCTGTAGAGAGTATTCCAGCAAAATTATCCTCTGTATGGAGTGTTTCCCTATAGTAATTTACTTTGTAGTGTGTAACCTGTTGGGACTTTATTATGCAAATGCTAAATTTGCTGGCTCAACCTCATGTTTTTCTGAAAGAAATTTTTTTTTTTTTTTTCACTGCTTTGGAAAAAAAAGTTCTGGCAGGGTCAATATTCACTTCTTTCATCACCCATTACCCCTCTCCTTCCATTATGAAAAATGAAAGCAAATTACCTTCTTTTGGTTGGATAAATATATCCTAATTACTGCATTGTTTCATCTCAGTAGGGGTACTGAATGACCACATGCAGGTAAAATAAAAAACTTGCTGTGGGGATGCAAAAAAACCTGCAGAGGTAGCTCTATGCTTGAAAATATTTTTAGGGTTCTCATTATAAGGTCTGATGTTTCATTCCTTAGCAGCAGTCAGCTGGAGACAGAAACATTGGTAGCTGAGACACAGTTAGATCCATGTCCAAAGACTGAATACTTTGGCCATATCCATGTTTTGCTTTGGAGAAGCTACAACACAAAACATCTGGACTACAGTAGGAGTTCTTGATGATGAAATGGAAGGCTAAGGAAAGTTACTGTCTTCTGATATTTTCGAATTACAATATATGTTGAATAATGTTACTTAAGAGTATGCTGTAGGCAACAGACAAGTCTTAAAATTACCTTATTTTAACATAAACATTTTCCTTCCTGAATTTTATAATAATTTCTTATTATCAGTTTTTAATTTTACGCTGAGGAGCTTGACAGCAGCTGTAACAAGTGAATGCAGTTAGTGCGATCTTTGAATGTTCTTGTGGCTTTGTTATGCTCTGGATTAATTCTTGACTTCTGTGTTATAAGGGCTATGTAAATGCACTGTTTTCTCAATGTATCCACCCATAGGGCAAATGGATTCTGTTTGTAAATTTGCAACTCCATAAAATGGGTACAATTCCTGTATATAAAAGTGCTTTGTGTTACTTAAGTGATATATAAATGCCAAGAGGGTTTTTTTATTTCTCCATATATATTTTTGTCAAGAGTATGACATCCAGTCAGATCACTGGATTCTTGTGACTGGTGACAGACCAGGTATATGGCATTTGACAAGCAGTGCTTATAGTTATTAGACTTTTCATTACACATCACTAGTGCAAAGCCTACTGCATGGCATGAGGACAGCAGAAATCACTCGTCTGAAATAGAAACTCTCAACTCAGACTCATAGTAAATACCTGAGCGAGGTGAACTGTAATACTATGCTAATCAGTATGGATTCAGCTCTCTGCTGCAATCGTTTTCTGGTGCTCTGACTGGATCCTTCATCTCAGATGCTGCACTTCTGAATGAAACAGGACAGATGGTGCCTATTGTTCCCACCCCCCCGGCAGACAAGACAAGCTGTATTGCCAGCTAAGCTTCCCCAGACTGCTCGGTGAAATAGAGGTGCAAATTCCGTAGCTATTCACCAGTCTGTCAGTGTGTGCTCACTTAGGGCATCCATCCCAAGTTTCTCCCACCATAAGGAAACAAATCCATGCGAGTGTTTTGGCTGAGGCTTCAGAAATCAATTTCAGTTACCACTTTGGCAAGCTTGGGGAGGGAGCCAGAGCTCTGCATTTGTAAAAAGGGAGGGTGAGAGAGGAAGGATAAAAGAGTTCGATTTATTTATTTACTATTTTTGGTCATGGGTGTCACTAAATCAAGTGAGACAATACATTTTATTTTAGAAATATTGATAGCCTTCGAGTTGTCAGTGTTAACTATAATCCACTCATCTTTTTTGTTTTTAAGTTTCTCCTTGCTGTCATTTCTCCCTCTGATAGCATGAGGTATTCTACAGCTTTAATAAGACTGTTTCGAAAGCTTCATCTTTGTCATTTTGTTCACATGGCAACCAAGTCCTCTCATTTTATTAGCCAGTTAGTTGTTCATAAACTAATGTTGCTTAGTTTAACCGTGTGCTGGCTGCTTCTTGCTGTCTAATTGCTTTCCAAAGGCAAACAATACCTCCTTTTATTTTTAAAATAAAAGTGTTTTTTTCTTTAAAGTGTTACAAAAAGACTGTATAGCAGAAGTAAAGACTTGATATCTGAAGAAGATAACATTTTTTACTTCTGTGGTTGCTTGCACTTACTTCAGAATGGGGTATGGATGATCTTCAGAATAAGGATAGAGTGAGTGAGTTAAAAACTGCTAATAACTAACAGGCCACGTAGTATTCCCCTTTCTGCTCACTTTATTATTTAAAAGTATGCTAAAAATGCCATGTGACAGAAGAAGATATACTATCTTTTATGCCACTGGAAAGAAAAAGCTTTGCATGAAACTAGAGTAGGAGTGAAGAAAAATCATAGCACGTTGTGTTTGGGAGACAAATCAGACAGGTTTTCTTTGGCCATGTTATTTTCAGACCTTGTATGCCAGTGGATTTGAGAACGGTTTTCTTGAGGGATCTTCTCCAAAAGATTACTTGTACACAGATCTCAGAGTTTAGATAGCAGGGGAAGATGATTTGGTTTTTGTTGAACTGAGATTGAGAGCTTAATTCCTCTCTGCTATGTAACTCTTGTTTGATTTTTACCTGGAGGATAAGGTCAGTAACACTAATTTCAAGAACATTTTGTGATGTTACATTGCTATAAAGCTGTTGGAATCTACTTCTATTTGATAACATGTAAGTGATATGGCACAGACAGGATTTGAAGAATAATAAGGCCCAGAAACTTCAGGAAGTTTTGAAAATATTCATAAGGAAAGCTGCTCAGAAATCTGAGAGCTATATGAGAGAGCAGTGTTCAACTGTAAGTCAAATTTAGAGCTAATGTGAATTGGTGTAACTTCACAAAGACAGATGAAATTACATGAGTCCTTAATTTCTGCACTGGTGTATGAGAATTTAAGCAGATTAACAACATCTCTGACTTTCTAAGAGTAGAGATGTTGCATGAACAGTGTTGTCAAAGTAGCTAAGTTTAGGAGTGTGTTATTTTGACTTCTTAGTATATTATGATGGAAACCAAGATGTGCAGCAAGAAGATTTTTTTTTTTTAAACACTGAAAACACAGTTTTCCTGTGATGTGCTTTAAAGAGAGACCATAGTGTTTCTTCTGTAAATTGTCTTTGAACATTCTGATCAGAGACAAAACAATGTTCCCTGGCTAATTTTTGTACTTCCTTCTTGAGATGTAAGAATGCTAAACCAAACTGAGATCTTGGGAAACATTAAACCTGGACTTTCCTATAAGCAGTAGAGAAAACTGTAGAATATTGACATTAGAAATGCTATGAACACAACACTACAAAAAAATAAAAATCTTCATTTGGAGTCAGTAGCAGCAAAGCTCCCCTTGTGTTACTGTGATGCCCTATTACTGTGCCAATTTTATTGCATTCTCTGCATTAACATGAGTTAAAGTGAATTAACAGTGGCTCAGGTCTTAAGCTTACCTTACAGTCAGAGATAGAAGAGGCTTTTTGATGGATTTAACGTATTCAATTAGGCTGAAGACAAAATGGAGCAACAAGAGACATGGAAGAGAGAAGCAATCAGGAGAGAAATTGGGATGTTGTTGGAGATGATGAACATTCAGTTAACATTAAAACCTAAACTTTATTATGCAGCTGATTTTTGTTAATATAGAATAAGTGAAGCTGTAGAGCATGAACAAATTACCTTTCAGAAAACGTGAGTTTTAAGTAAGGGCTAAAATGTGAGGCATGTAGCCATGTGTCAGAGGTAAAATGCCTTCTGCATTGCTAGTCTTTCTGCTGCTCACTTTAGGCCTAATGCTGCTTTCAGAGAATTAAGAATACCAACATGCCATTACCCTCAGCTGCCATCCTGTCTTATTTTCTGTCATTCCTGTCTTGGTAGAGGCCAGAGGCTTCCACTGAATGCTGCCTACTGTGTGAAGCCCTCTACAAACATCAGTGACAGTTCCTGCCCTGAACAATTTACACTGTAACAAACAGATCGTAGTATGCAAATGATACAAGCAAGTGGATGGGCAAGAGAAAAGAATGCAGACAAGATTAGAGGGTACTTTATTATTGACCTTGCTCTGTGCACTATTCCTTTCAACAATTGTGTTAGCCCACAGAAGTCCACCTTACCTGTCTCTTCAGATGGTGACAGGCTGAAGCCAGTTGAACTTTGTCAGACTGCCACTGACTTTCATTAGATTTTAAAGTGATTTTGAATCGAATGTTTGGTGACAGATACTGGGAAATTTTGGAGACTTCCATCTGGACTGTATCTTTTGTAGGCAGTGGTATGGTGCTCTGTGTACTATTTCTATCCAGTTTGTTTTCTGTTAAACCACTTCTCATTACTTAAGAACATAAGAAAGGCTTTACAGGATCAGACAAAAGATATCCTGTCCTGAGCAGCAGCTATAAGCAACAAGAAGGAAGAACAAGAACAGGGCAAGCATGCATGCGTGATAATGACTTTGATTTCCTTCTGAGACTTCAACCATTTTCAGCTCATGGATTTACTGAGATAAGTGAGGTTTCTGTGTTTAACAACTACCTGGGGTTTTCCATGCCCTGAACTTGTCCAGCCTCCCCTTTGACCTGTGTAAATTTCTGCTCCTTGCCGCACTGGAGAATCATCTCCAAAGCTAAGCTATAGCATAACATTTCTTCTGCCAGGTCTTTTTTACGGAATCAGTGATACTGTGTACAAATTTGATAGTTTGGCTAACAGACAATAAAAATACACTTCACTGATCTTGTTCACATTAACCTGTGAAAATACCTAAGGTAGTAGTAATTTTGTTTGGGTTTTTTTGGTCACTGTTCCATCCTTGTGTCATGTAAATCTGACCTATGCCCATTCATACTTCGCTCAAAGAAACTCTGATTTAAATGAGTTTTTTAATATTACCTCTTTCTTTATGTAGCTGATGACAGCTTTATATAGCATTGACAGCCTAAGGTTGGCATGCAGAAGAGGGTGACTCACTCTTCAATGTGGTTTTCTTGGTGATGCTTTATATTACATAAAAATGATATTACTGTCTCAGTGACTCTTAAATATACATCACTAGGTATCTGAATTTTTCTCAGTCAGAACTGTGTGCCTCGAATATCTTTAAAGCTTAGGAGTGAAGAGTAAATGAAGTTAAGCTGCAGTCTTTCCTAGATGTTGTTAGACTTTTATTTCAAATGGCTTTTTTATGGTTTTGATTTTTATTATTCTTTGTCTCTCAAAATTGCGTTTCTTCACATATTCTTTTCATATTACCTGCTCTCTGCCACAAAGGATGAAAATATATTTGCTAAAAAGATCAGCCAGAAAACTAACAAAACTGCTTTTTTTGTGACATTTCACTACAGATGAGAAGATAAGGCTGTATACACCTAAAAGGTTTCCTGTAGAGAAGATGAATGCTTGCACAGAAACACAGCCTGCTTGAGATTTTGCTGTGTAATGCCCTTGTACATATTTCATCTAAATGTACATTAGATTTTACAAAAGATAGCAAAAAAAAGCATAAGTTAGTAGTAGTGTGACTGAGAAGCCAATGATGTCTGCAGGAGAATGCTGGTGATGTCATTCTGTTTGCCTTAAGCTGTTATTAATAATGTGCTGCCCTTCATTCCTGGAAGAAATGTAGAAGCCTCAATGCCCTGAATGTATAATTCTGGGGCCGATAGGTTACGGTGCAGGCTGTGCATTCAGAGATAGTGTCTCACAGCTCTTGTTGCAGTGCCGTTTTTTCTCTCATCCTGTGTATTTGGGATCCATTTTTATTAAGTATGGGAACCTGTGAAGGATTCTAACTGCTGATCTGTAGATTTGTGAGCTTGTGAGGAAAGGCTGTCCCAGTTCTTTGAAAAACAAAATAATATTGTGGGATTCTGATGCCTGTCATTTGATATCCCAGATGAGATAAATGAAATGTTGGAAAACGTGTAACATTAGGAAACAAAAAAACATATTTTGAACACTTTCAAACATGCCTTGATCTAGTGAAATATTTAATGATTTCCATTTTGAGATAGCTGAGTGCTTTTGCTGACTTTAAGTCCCTATGTTAAAGAGGTATAGCATTATGAACAAATTTTCTGAACAATGCTAATTGCATCAGTGTGCACAATACCACATGTTACTTTAAAACTGGCTTGTTTTAGTAATGCAGAATTATTAGAACAATTATGCTTTGTTGAAATCTGTCTTGAATCTGTGAAGCCGAAAGAAATAATGTAAGATCTGGTATGATTTCAAGATATGCCTTTCCTCTTTTTCTGTCTGTGTTTAGTTATCCTTTCCTGCTATTCCTTATCAGTGATTTGGCAGCAGTGTTATGATAATAAGTGGAAAAATCAGCTAATGAAGAGTAATTGTCATTACGCAAAAGCAGCTTGTTACATGAAGCGCCTACTCAAAATACTCCTTTTTATTATTTTTTTTTTATATTTCAAATTTTTGTTACTTTTCTAGTTTAACATATTGCATGAAATATGAAAGAGAAACAGTGGACAGATCATTAGCAAGTCGTCTGAGGTATGTGAGGAGGACATACCGGGGAGGATGAGCCCCTGTAAACATGCTCAAAAGTTGTAGAAGGTGGAGTACTCAAGTGTTGTTATTCGCAGCAGAAACTGATGGACTCGATAGTTTCTGCATCATGCCCTTATTAAGGTCCTAGAAAATGTACTTGAGTGGGGGCCTAAGAGGGTCTTCAGGATTTATTTATGAAGCCTTTTACGATACAACTTATTTTTAGCTTATGAAAGAGCAGAGTGCATCTTTTCTCTGTTAGCGTTAACTGTTTATATCCAGGATCTAGAATAAAATAAGAATCAAGGACCAAGAAAAAATTAGGCAAATTGTTATGAGGAAGAGTGAACTTTTTTGAAGCTTGAATGTACACTTTTTCTCGTCGTTCTTTTTCTGAAACGTCAAATGTTGACAATTAACATTGTTAATGTCTCTGTTGGATCACAGTCTGGTTTTGGGCTTCTGTTCATTTTGTTAGGTGACAAATTGGGTTGTGACCTGTTGATTGCTGTTCTCTGGGAGTATTAGTAGGTACCTTTCTGTGGAAGTTTACATGAGACCCATTGGAAGAAACAAAGAAAGAGGTATTAACGTAAAAAGGACCCGAATCCTTACTGAAGTCTCTTAGTGTTGCTGTAAGATATGTTAAGGCCAACAAAGATAGGAACAACATGTTGGGCAGGCTGAGACCAGACCAGTACTAGATGTCAGCACCCTAAGAAGGATTTATGAAAAAATGGTGCTAGGGAGATGCAGGGAAGAAGGATGATTTCTGGACAAGTGTTAAGTACCTGCTCTGAGTATAGAGGGCATCGTGAGAAAAGGCAAAAGAAGAGATCTATGGAAGTACTAGGAGAATGGGTTTGAGGTGTTCAGGGAGCAAAAGCATCCAAGTTAAAAAGCATCTGTTAACCGAGTTTTTTGCTCACATTCAGCATCTCTTACAAATATAGAAAATTCTGTCATTACTAAGGATGGCACCTTGGTTACCTCAGGTGACCAGCTACTAATAATTTAAAAGCTTGTAAGTGGATAGCATTTGATTGAAAACGTTGATTGTAGCCATCTGTATTCTTCTCCAGTGTCACTGATCACAGTGAGGTGACTCCAATAAATTAAGGGGATGTGAGCAGTGGAGAATCTTGTTCTTTCACCCATAACAGCAGCACAGTATGATCTTAAACAGGAAAACTTGTAACATAAGTGCCCAGTAATTACACACCTTGTTGGTAGGAATTCACTTGCAGTTCCCTGGATATGTTGCATGTCCAGGAGGTGCTCTGCTGTGATTAACAGTTACTGATGTACCCCTGCATGAATGTACCTTTCTTAACAAAGTTGGCATGTAAGGCCCAAAACGCTGTAATGATTTTTCCTGGTGGACTGTGGTACAGAGACTGAAGATAAATAGGAGTCGAAATTCAGAGTCAAATGATGATCTAGCAGTGGCATGGCAAGTCAGACTACTAATGCAACTGTAGTAGTGTTGTGGGAATATTTAAATTAGTGCATTAATGATACAAAAAAGGCAATTTGGGTGTTCTATGTTTGTTGCTTTTACGATTTTTTTTTTCAGAGAAACTCTAGTAGGTAGAAACAATGACCTTGTGACTTTAATCAGGCAGCCGTGTCTGTCTTGCTTGGATTAAGACATTTGCAGAGGCAATTAGTCAACCTCTTAGAGTTTGAGGCTAAAACTAATATTGTAACCAATCCTCCAACTGATTGAGGTTTCTTCCTGCTTATTACTTTTATTCATAAATTGATTAAAAACCCCTACGTGTACGACACTTGAGAATAATTTTTAAAACCACAGTCATATCTGAATGCCTTCTGGTAAAGTGACCTCCTGAAGATTGCCTCGTCAACTGCACTGAACTTAGTACGGAAATGGTAGAGTAGGGGTCATTAAATCATTTGCAATGAAAGCTGTGTTTGAGTAAAGTGCCTGGTAGCTAAAGCAAAGGCTGAGTAATAGTGGGTTAAATCTTGCTTGTCCACTCTTCATCTTTGCTTAGCACTCTCTGAAAAGGGTTAGTCCCTTATTTAAATAAGGTCTGTTTGAGGACTGATCGTTCTTTGGCTTTAAAATGTTGCCATGGGCCAAAATGTAGGGACAGTTTGTTGCCCTAGAAATTGGTTGGCTAAAAACTCTTTCTCCTGCTACACTACGCTTTCGTTTCAAAGTTGCTAGGAAGTCACACGTTTAACAGAGACTGGTTGTTCCAGGGCCAGCTTTTACAGGTATGCGGTATAAGTCCTGCTCCATTCTGTGTGACTTGTAGGCTCTTGGAGGCAGAGAGATAGCAGGCATGTGTTAGGGATACTGCTGTTATGATAGTACTGTGCTTTCTGGTGTGGGCAATGACATGGTATCAGTGATACACAGAGCTGCTGGTGCAGTACCAATAAATCTATGATGCTGTGCCTCAGCCTAGGCCCCCAGCCCGGCTGTGTCTCTTACCACGCTCTCAGCCATTTTACACAGGACTTGGTGGAGCAGGTGTGGGGACACCAGCTTGGCTGCTGAGCAGAGCGTTAGTCAGGCTGCTGGAGAGCCATTAAGCCATTCGCCCAACACACACCAGTCTATGTCCTTGACACTCTTTAAATAGCTTTTGCCCTTCTTGGAAGAATTTAGTAATAGTGCAGCATTAGTCCTATCGCAATACTTCTGTTGTTAATTTGGAAAAATCAAGAGGTATTTCCTGTCACTCTGTACAAAATGGGTTGCTGCTCTGGAGTGCCAAAGCACTAGAAATACTAAAAAGCATACTATGAGACTATAAACTTACTGAGGTATTTCTTAAAGTCCATTATTGTTGCAGCTGAACATGTTGCCTGTCTTCAGTTACAGAAACTTGATGTCTTTTATGTTTTTAGCATTTGCTTTCATTCATTTTTTCTTTGGAGAAAGCTGATTTGTTCTGCATTTCTGACTACAGATCGTCTTTTCTTTAGAGTCTGTTTTCTGTTTGCTTGACAGTATATAGTCTGAGGGATGATAAAATATGTGGGCTACATGCTTTCAGGCTGGAAGGCTAAATGTTCAGGAGCTTGCAGTGTTTTTGCAGTGTCTGCTATGTTTGCATTTGACAGTCTTGAGTTTTCAACAGTTGTTTTTGCAATGTTCAATGTACGTGTTGCCAGTAGTGAGAAGCCTGGAAACGAGAGCCAGCAACACATGGACAACTTGTTACTTACAACACTTAAGATGTCTGAATATGAATCAGATTTCTCTGTAGAATGGCTCATTATTTTCTGCAGTTTTAACTGTAAATGACAAGCTTGTGGGCCGTTTTTTTTTCCCTTCAGGTTTGACTCGTTCTCACCTTCATCTCAACACCATTTTATCCCCTTCTTAATCAATTCTATACACTGGGGAAATGGCAGATGTTATTGGTGTAGCTGGTAGGGGATGTGGGAGAAAAGGCAAGTTACCTACTTAACCTTAAGCTCTTCTTCACTTCTTCAAATTCAATTACTAAGTACATTAATGTTTCCTGTTTCAAGAATGGCTGCTTAATATGTAAGTAGAGGACAGAGGTGTTTTCCCCCTCTTTGACTTGATTTATACTTTCTATAAAGTTTAAGAAATGCAGACAATCTTAGCTGTTTTCATGAAGTCAGTCTGTAAAGATGATATTGCTGTAATTGCAAAACACATAGCATGTTGGGAATGAGGATTTTTTTAAAAAAAAAAAAGGTGGAGAGTTTTCTATTTTTCACCATTACAGAAAAGTAGAATAAAGTGCAGTTTAATGTCCTGAAGCAGTAAGGTTGCCTATGGGTATAAGAACACGTTTTCATATACAGGAAATTTTGAACCTGGCTGGTTGATTTTGGGCTAAACTTTACAAAGCGGAGATTTCAAAGGTGCTAAGTTCTTAGTGCTTTTTGGCAAATAGTTGGCCAGGTAGAATGGCCTCCTGTTGTTGTCCTGTTGCAGAAAGTGTTGTGGTGTGAGTTTGAGAGCAAGAATTTGAACACACGTACACTCTTTCAGAGCCTTAGCTGACAAGCAGGCTTAGCTAGAGCTTGTATCTTACTAGAGAATTGAAATACCAGACAGAAGGTGGTGGGAAACCAGGTGCCATTAGTTCTGGTCGTTATGGACCCACTTATTTACGCTACCTTTTCATCCTTTTTGCCCCTTATTTGACTCATCTTCTGAATTGCTAAGGCCAAGTTGAATTTCTGTTTAAGTGCCCAATTCTCAGGAAAGTAGTGAAGAGGGAACCAGTACTTTAGATTTGGTATATGGATTAAGTGTGTTATTTAGTGTCTCGTGTTTGTGTTTTATTTTTGGCTCTTAGTGTGAAACAAGCATGTCTTTCTGTGAACTGCTCTTCAAAAGCATGTCTTCACTAGCAGCACCACAGCAGCCCAGAGAGAGATTAGATCTCCTGGAGACTAATATTCAGGTAGAATTTTATAGAGGGCAAAGGGCCTGAGGTAGTATTACTGAAGATTTTAATAAACTGTTCTTCAGCAAGTCTCCTCACTTTTTTTGGTGATTCTTTCAATTTAGCCTCTAATAAATTATAAACAGTCTTGGATTTAGGTTGTGCTGAGTACATACAAGAGTTACCATTGTACATGCAGGGCTGAAGAATTTAACATGCATAGCTAGGTTTACTCATTTAATATTGAACTCTCAATTGCCCTTCCATAAATACTCTTAAAAATAGACAGTGATCACATCTGGCAGGTCAAGCCATCTGCATTTTTTTTCCAGTTTCACACACTCCTACATACATATGCACACAGATTCTCATTTTCTGTGTATTACAGAATTAATTCATACAGGGGCTGCAATGGAGTCTCTACTGCTTTTGTACAGACTGTCAACTTTGGATTTAAGCTGATATCAAATGGCCTTTTTAAAGTCAATAGAGAGTGACATCACTGGTGGGTATATAATTCTCCTGTTCCTCTGGGTTATTTGTACCTTGTCTTTAGCAAATCTATTTGCTTCCTTTTATATTTTACAGAGGGGAAGAAACTGACTTTCTGATTTTACTACATTGTTTTGTGTTCTCAGTAAACTGTTGTCAGCTCTGTGGCTGAGACGTTCAATTTGGTATGTAGGGTTACAGGTATAGTCTCACCAGTCCTATATGAAGGATTCTAACAAGAAACCTACTTTGTTATAAGACAACTAGATATATGTAGGGGAAGCTGTATCATAATCATTATTTTTGTGATATGCAGTCTAACCATAATAGTTGTATTGACCCTTAAATTTACACTCATCTTTATTTCAAAACTTATGTCAAAATGCTAGAGCTTTTCTTTAGCTTATATTCCTCTTCTCATTTTGCTTTCCAAAAGATATGTTGCTAATGAGCGCTCCTTTCAGTGGCTTAGCCATGTGCTTGTCTTTGAGGTTTCTGATGTCAGTGGGGTTACTCACATGATGAGCATTATGCACATATTCTCAAGCGGTCTACAGTCTGGAAAGACGTCTGTCAAGGTTGGAATAGGAAAAAAAAGAATATCTAAGATCGTAACATTATTCCCATTAGAAGTATGTTATCAAAATAGTTCTTTAAAATTCGTTTCGCTTGATAGCTCTTCACACGAAAAAATTATCTTGAGATTCCTAGGCACTGAACCAAATTCTAGTGTAATTATTCCCATGTGATACCATTGAAAGGAATATGACTGCACAGATAGAAACAAAATTTGTTTCCATGTTTTTGGTCCAGAGCTGAGGAAAGTGAGGGCAATTTAGTTGACCTAAAGAAGGTTTACACACGGTCTGAATCTGGTTTGTGATGCTCATCTTCTTTCCTGTTGCAAAACATCTTTCCTGTTGTTGATATGTTTACAGCAGCAACTAATGAGCAGACTGGAATTCTTAAGGTTTGCTCATGAAAGCTCCTAGGGCTGTTCTTTGCCCCTCCACCCCCATGATCAATAAGTAAAATCCTAAGATGAAGGCAGTGAGATGGGCAGCCTTTCAAGATCCATCAGATTTTAAGTACCAGTAACTCTGACTCCTTTTAATGGAGTGACATCCTACCACGTGACTGATGGTACCACTGCCAAATGATCTTGGGTATGTGAAGGAGGGGCTATAGAAAATAGTGATTGAATTATTTTTCTGCTTTGAAGGCATTTCTGATAGTTAAAATAAATAAGGTTGTATGGGACTTCATGAAGTGTAACTATTAGTTCACAAACAACATCTTCCTCCTTCCAGGAGAAACACACACACACAGATGTAACACGGACCTGAGCTACAACCTGGGTCAATTCCAACTGTTTGACATGCATGAGACCACCATGGATTCGTGCATAGTTTACAGTTACTATTCTCATTTATACTAATGAATGCTGCCTGTATAGAAGGTAGACATTAAAAATTTAGATATTTTTATTTTTAAAGAATGTTTGACAACAAATATGAAACAAACATCTCTAAGCTGTTCCCACTGAGAACAATTAGTAAAGTTTCCACCTTGGTGTTTTTTGTTTGTTTGTGAGATCTAAATGGGAGCAGGGGCATTGCTGAATTGCTTTTGAATGCACACCTTCGGTAGGCCAGTAGAGTACAAGCCTGGGTTGCTGCCAACAGACAGAAGTCCTGGAAGTGAAGGTAACTCCCTTCAACGTTCTTCTTAATTGTTTGTATTTTGAATACGGGAAAGAAATGGCCCTTCACAATTAGTCTGTGTGCTATCTCACCTTGTATGTAACTCTACAAAGAATCTCACTCTATTTTTAAGACGCACAAATTGGTGAAAGTTTATCGTTCTTACTACTTATGACTGTTCTTTATAGAGGTTCCCCAGACACTTTCTATAGAAAGCAAATGCTGCAGAAAGTATTTATGAGGAGTTTCAGGGGCTCATTAGCTTCCAGAACATGGATGAACTTCAGGTAAGATAAACATTTAAAGGGCAGCCTTGCATTTTAAGGGACAGGTGGCAAGAGTAATTTGTATCTGCAGTTACATTTATAAACATGGCATTTAAGAAACATCAGAAGCTGTAGAAAAGTTTGTTGTCACTGTTTGGTTGCTTACTAAACAGGAAGAAAAATTGCTAGTAAGGAAATCATGTGAAAATAAGAGATACGCAAAGTCAAACCTAAGGAGCAGAAACAAGTAGTTTGTTTCCAAGGTCGCATTAAAAACAACAACAGCAAATCAACATTTTTACCCTCCTTTCCTTGATTTTGATTTTAATTTTCTCATACTTAGAATGGGAAATGCTACAAGCAAAGTGGAATATTTTTGAATTGTTAGGAAGAGATTTTGATGTGTCTCATTGCCGGTCTTAGCTTTACAGTGAAAGTGAAGCTGCTTTTTGTGATAATACACATATTTGTGCAAACTGAAAAGCAGACTAGTGATATTGGGTTGCTTTTTTATTTTTCCCTCTAGTTATTTTTGCATCATTACATCTGTGACTTGAAAACAAGTACTGCATTAATAACTTTGCACATGTTGCAAATTGTTTCTTCTTGTAGGAAGAGAAAGCACCAGTTCTTAATACTGATGTCTTTACTAAAATTAGCAAGTGGCTATTGGAAAAGTCCTTTGATAACAACTGCATAGCATCTGACTGCAGGAAATCTTTTGACCGGATGACTTAAGAGTGTGTGTGTGTGTGTGTGTGGTTATAAACTACTTGAGTAAAAATCTTGAGGTTTTCTTTTTTAGTATGCCATGAAATACCAAAGAAGGGGCCAGAGGGCTAGTCGTTCTTACTTTTTTTTTTAATATATATTTATTACTTCTGGTAATGATACATCCGATCCTTCTAAATGGGTATTTGCTTACCTTCAGTTATGAATTGCAGTTTTGAACTACAGAACCGTAGGAGGCCTCAGCCTCTACATACTCAAGTGTTTTATCTGCAATACAGGTCCTGCAAAGGTTACTTCTAATGCTGAGAAAACAGAGGTGTGAGGGTTTTTTAACATGGAAAAGAGCAAATGACTTGATAAGCAGTGCACTGACAGCAGACTAAGCTGTCCCTGCCAAACATTAGTTCTTTCCTTACAGAATCGGCAAGTCAGTCTGTCAGGTTGTCCATATTGTGTATACTCTGGCAGGACACCCAAAGCCCTGCAGAAGGGTGACTTCATGCTTCACTGACTTCTGCTGATTTTGAAGCAGAAAGTGCATACGCAAGAGTTCTTTGAAGCTGCAGACTGTTACAGAGACATACAGTCTGGTCTAGTAGCCCAAAGAAGTATTTGTGATAGAGTTGTGTCTTCTTGGCTCCATGTGTCTGGCACAGCCTCTTCTGCAGCCAGTGCTTGTGCAAGAGCCTTTGCTTATGTACCTGAGGGGAGAAGAAAGCCATCTGCTGTGGCTGTATCTGCATCAGGAAGTTTTGGGAATAAAAATCAAAGAAGGCATAACGTAAATCCATTTTTCTTTTTTTTTTTTTCTTTTTTTTTCTTTTCTTTTCTTTTTTTCTTTTTCTTTTCCCCCTCCATCTGTCCCAGGTACTTCCAGACCCAGATCTGTAGGGTTCAGAAGTGTGAGATCTGCTTTATTGTAAGTCAACATTTTACAAGGCCAACAATCTGATTTGCCAAGTGAGGTGGTTCTTTATTTCTGGCTTGTGTGTCCCCCAGTGTAAATGCTCAGCGATCAAAATCTAGTTAACAATTTTGTTGAAGAAATATTGGTCAGTAGAGAATTCAGTTTGTTTTTTCTTTCCAAAACTGGCATTGGCTTTGGATTGCTACCAAGGAAAAATAAATCAAAGTCAGACTTTCATATATTCTTGTTTTCTCTTAATACGTACTGTCAGGCCTGTGGGATAAGAATAGCCAGGTATTTGCTATTCACGGTATTTTTTACGAAGCTTTTTTCTTTAAGGTGAAGTTATGATACCAAGGTTGATTTTTGTCAAATGTTATTGTTTGCTGTGTTGATGTTACAGATTACCAAAGGCCTACACACCATGACTAGCAATGTCTCTTAAAGTCAGAGGCTTGGGGTTAAGTCTAAGTTAACCTTAGACTAAGTAAATTCACATTAGAGACTAATTTTTCATGATCAAAGTAAATGACAGGAGTATTTTTTAAATTTAACTTTAGTCCTTAATGCTTTTTTTCCTTAAGTAAAGACTGCCATAGTTGAAACATTGAGTTCAATGCAGAATTTACAGGGTAAAACCTGATCTGGATTAAGTTTTGTAAAGACTGTTTAAGGTATGCTGCAAGTTACCGGGGTCACTGCAAACCTGGGTGAGATTAGAGAGCTGCTATGCAGGAGGTAGAACTTAATGAGCAGTGGGGCTTTGTGGCCTTAGCCTATAAATATAAAGAACTCTTATAAAATTCCTTTGTGCGTGAAATTGAAGTATAATGTTTTGCAGGTATAGGGGTTCTTGAGTAAGTATAAGCATGTAGGTTACATTGTTCCAAATGAGTTAAATGTTAAAATAATGTCATAAATTAAAGGCACTGCTTTTGTTGTCCTTGCCATGAAGAACCTGAATGAATTGATACCTGTGGTGAATTTAAGGTCTACCTAGCCATCAGAACCACGCTAGTGCTGTTACTTGTGTAGATCATAATAGTCTTGCAAAGTAAATAGTTCATACAAACAAAAAACCTTTAAGCAAATTACAGAAGACATAATGGTTTTTTGAGATGCGTGCCTTTGCATCCAGCTGTGCTTTTTTCTTTTCAATCCAACAAAGTAAGCCAGTCTGTTAGTTATTCCTGCAATATTTTTTTTTTCTCCTGGAATCGAGCAAATTGAAAATGAGTGTTTGTCCAGTCAGAGCAGCAGCAGCTGTTGATAACGCATCTGAAGCACTATTTTCTAGTTCCAGACTGTTTTACCTAAGAGCAGATGAGTGAGTCTTTTTGGTGGTGTATATATAAAAGAGAAAAATTCTAAAACATGAAAGAAGACTGAGGAAGTAGAGGGAGAATTTTCTGGCTTTTGGAGTAAAGAAACGGGAACCGGCCGTGCTCTGTTTTACTGCATGACTCTCTACCAGCCACTGCCCGTTTCTGCCCCACTACCTTCCCCAGTTTCTCAGTCTGTAAGTGAAGTTAATGATAACTCTTTATTTGTGAAGTGCTGGAAACCTCAGTGTTTTATACAAGGGTGACAGAGGTTGGGGATAAGCATACATTAACCCAAAGTTTCTGATGAGGAGACACAGAAGTGCTGTGCAAAAAGACCTTCCTTATCATGGACAGTAGACGTTCAGACTTGTACAGTGGAAATTCCGTGATGCAATCCCCATACCTTCACACTCCCCCTCTGCCGAGCATTGCTGTAAATACATCAGTAGTGGTGTTTGTAGTGATACTGTTGCCAGAATGTTCCATTTTGAGGGAGGGGAGGAGGGTGTCCTCAAAGATTTTTTTTTTTCCTTCTCGTCTTCTTTTTTAAACATAATAACAATTTAAAAAAAAGGGGGGGGGGGGTAAACAAGAGCCATTCTCTGCTTGAAGTTGCATTTTAATTGTAATTAAAATTTAGAATAAAATGAAGAGCTGTGATTAAGTAAGATGACAGTGACCTGCTAAATTAGCTGAAGGGCCCCACTCTTGTCATTTTTGAAGGCATCAGAATTGTTACTGGCTTTATCCCCACCGCAGGCAGCGACATGGAGCAAAGGTAGCACATACTATTTTATAGAATTGGATGCAGTGAGCTGTAGTTGCAAAAGATGTTCCTCAGGCCAGTGCCTGAGGTCTTCTCCAAATTCTTTTTCTCCTGTCTGCCCTCATTTTCCTTTCTGCAATATGATTTATGTCTCATTTCTCTTAACCACCTTGTTGTGTTTTCCCTGTGTTGTTCCATGCCACTTTTCCTCTTCCCCACATGCTTGGGGTTCCCCCAGCTTTCTTCTTACCCATTGAATCTCACTTGCTGAAGTAGAATCATTTATTTCCTCTCTTTTTGGGAGAAGACAACTGACATGTTAAATGCCTTTGGAATATGGGGTGCCTAGAACATTCACCAGCTATGGTATTCAAAAGTTATCGTGTCACCTCAGCTGACAAAGTAAATCTTGTTTGATCATGTCCTAACTTCTTTTGGATGACAGCATACGTGAGCAGGATCTGGCTGGGTACTGCTTCTACACTTATCTGTCAATCTTAAACAACTGTGGTGATGTCCAGAGTCACAGCTATCCTTCATTTTTCACAGAGCTACTATTTAATCTAGGAGGTTGTGGTGGGTGGGGGTGGCAAATAAATTAGTTGTGCTTGACTATCTCTAAGCAAACAGACATGTTGCTCTTAGAGGACTTTTAGGATATGATTTTTAGCGTTTGATTATTCCCTGCTGCACTGTAAGACATTCCAGGGGAATTGGATGATGTAGATAGCAATATATCGTACACTGCACCCTCAAAAATGAATGATTATGGATCATAAGACCAAAAAGAGCTTGTACATTATGATTTGTTTCCAGTTTTTGCTTTCTTGTGGCCTGCATCTTGCCCTGTATTCCTTATAGCAGCAAATTCAGAGTTTGCTACAGGGAATTATGGATATATAATAATAAACAGGAATGGGTAATAGACTGGGGAGGTTAGTGTGGAGAATTTGCCCCACTCCACACACCATCCACCCATTTATGTGTTTACTGCTGTAATATTTATATGAATGTGCTATATGAATGTAAATGAGTATTCATATGAATATGCATATGCATCTCCCTAATCCATTCTTCAGTGTAAATGGGAAAGAGGCCTTCATATTTGGAGGTGAAATCCAAGGATAGAGTTAGTGTATTAATTAGTTTCATGCACACATATAAATTGGAGTGTAACCAGGTATCTGATCACTTTAAACTTCTAATTTTATTTGAGACATTTCCATTCTCTGTGAAGCTGGAAAATTAAATGGTCTCTCCCTGTATAAAATCCGGGTGCTTAGAGAATTGTAGAAAGATGTATGCAAATCCATTGCTGAAATAACATTTATACAGGGCAGCCATAGGAGTGCCTTATGAGACACCAGCTCCCTGTGAGATGCACAAGGAGATATAAATGATCACCAGGCTGCAATATGTGTAGTAAAGTTCTTCAGCCATTCTCTAATTCTAGACCTATTCTGTTTTTCAGGATAATATAGATTTTCAGTGGGTTTTCTTGCTCAGACCATTGGTGTTGGGAAACAAAATGAAAGCAATTCACTTTAGCATCTTGATGTAGTTCTTTGGGTTCATTACTGTGTTTATTATAGTATGTCATGATTCCCTCATATACCATGGGCAAACTTAAATTTTGCTATGCTGAATTTTCTGCAGGTTTACCCCACATTTGTGTCCTAGGGAGAAGTGTGGGCCTGAGTGCAAGAGGCTTATGTACCACCTTTCTTTCGAGTCTTCAGTTTGTACCTTCTTCTGAATAGAGTGGTGTGTCTAGCATTGCTGGGCCAAGGGCATTTGCTGATCCGCTGGCATTTGAGATGAATGCAAGACTCTGAAATTACTACAGCTAGTTCTTTGATCTGTTCTTGCTCTTGTTTGAACATTATTAAGGACTTAATGAGTTTAATGTTTTTTGACGTGAAGAAGGGGAAAGCCACATAAAAATGTAGTGTAAATTAAGAAGAAAAAAAAAAGACTGCAAGATTTCAAGGATATTTGCCGAATGTGTGGCAGTTAGCCTTGGGGGATTTCCTCTATCTCATCAAGAGACTGTGAAGCAGTCTCAGGTATCTGTAAAGAGAGAGCCATCAATGTTTGTTGTCTTACACAAGGATTGCTAAGAAGCCAGATGCTTTGTATCATCTGTGTTTTTCAGGGGTGTCCTTGACTTTGCCTGAGAATCTGTTTCTAAATTGTGACCTCCACCAGTCTAGACTGATGGATTACCTGTGCT
Source organism: Gavia stellata (assembly GCF_030936135.1). Taxonomy (NCBI): domain Eukaryota; kingdom Metazoa; phylum Chordata; class Aves; order Gaviiformes; family Gaviidae; genus Gavia; species Gavia stellata. Next base: position 11,891,549 of record NC_082610.1, read on the forward strand.
CTGTCAGAGAGCTGGGAAGAGCAAGGCCAAGAAGCACTGGTCTCCCTTTTTTAGCGCTAGTAAGTGCTGAATACTTGCTTACCACCTTCATCATATAGGGGATAGAATGATATGAGGGACGTAATATTACAATTAATAAGAATATATGCACTGTAGTTTAACTTTCTCCAAAGTAATCTATTCCCAGAGTTGAAAGGGTAATTCATCTTATTATGAGCCAATGTGTCAGGTTTAAATCTATGTAAATTCGTAATGGCCATGTTTTAGCATCCAGTATCCTTAACGTGTGCCAAGAATAGAATGCATTTTCAAGATTCTGGCCACGTTAATGTTTGAAAATATTGTGATTTGGGTGAAATTGTAATGTAAGAGCAGTGTTAAAATAATAAAGTATGTTCTGAAGTAGCTAATTAATAGGTGTAACTTGCAAATTCAGATGTAGATCAGATGCATTAATAGCAAAACCAAACAACCAGCACTCCTACAGGTCTGAGAGTTGGAGAAAGGCTTGTTTCCATAGGCTAAGATCTCTTTTTAGTGATTGTTTTTTCTTGCTCCTGCCAATACAGGGAGATTTTCAATATGATAGCCTTGAAAAAATAGAACATTTCTATTTTCTTAGATGTGCAAGTTGTATTTCTTATCTTGTTTCTCCTACTGGGCAAACTTACAGTATTTCCTCTAATAACTGTAATATTTACATGTAATGAGTTAGTTGAATTAAAAGAATTTTTAAAAAATCTTAGTCGGCAGTCCGTTTTGATCGGTCACAATATTATATACAGGGTCATTAACTATCACTGTAACCAGATTTCAGATGGTATTCAGAGTTGTATATGGACATCAAGTTTGAAGAAGTTCTACTTACTCCTGACAAAGGACAACTTCTATCCTCTTCCATGCAAAAATAGCTTTTTGTGTAAACAGATACAAATCTGTAATCATAAAGCCTGTGAGCCACTTAACATGGTGTTTTCTCTCCAGTCACCAGTCACATTTAAAACCACGCTACTTAAAACCTTAGGACAACCTTTTTTCCTGATACAGGTGTAGTCAAAGTAAATGCTTATTTATTTGGTGTGCAGACAATATGGAGAGTTCATGGACAAAGAGGAGCTGCATTACTTAAGTGATTTTAACTTTAACAAAATAGTGAAATAATTTATTTGTGCTGGGGACAGGGAATTCTATGTGATCTGTTTGGGTTTGTAAATTTGAAACTATTTTGGGATTGAAAAACCACAATAAGACATGTTTAGGCAATAGAAGTGAACAGTGAGACTTCCCCCTTTGCAATACATGGAATCCTTCTATAGCTTTTTTTTTTCTTTTTCAGTAGAGGGTGCAGCAAACAACCTATGGTCTGAGTTTTTGTTGGCTTAATGTACAGTGCTGAGAATCTGTGGCTGGACTTGTACCTACCCCCAGCCTCTCGCACTGACCAACTTCCTTTGAAAAAGCACGCAAGTCAATCAGAATCCTCTGGTAAAGTTGGTAATTTCACCATTCATTACTAATGCTTCAGTCGTTCATCCCCGCCCGCCCCCCCCCCCCCCCCCCCGCAACCTCTTCTGTGGACCGACTTCTGCAACTGTGCAAAAAGTGAGAGTTCAGTGGTTCTGCTTATTCCATAGTCCAGCTATCCTCTTGGTGGGCAGAACAAGGAGATTTGTCCACTGGCTTCCTGGCTGATGTTCTGCGAAAATAGTATACTGCATTCAGCCTTGATCTGGCACAAGGTGTCCTTTAAGCAAGGTTGGATTTTTTGCTTTTTTTTTTGTTTTGTTTATTTTCATTTTTTGCATAAGTAGTTTTCCTTCCAGTTTGTTCCAGGAGTTGTCTGTGGCTTCAAAATCATGACATGACCGCAAAGAAGCTTATCCTGTTCATGGTCTGTTAACTACTTAATAAACTGGTGATATTTTGCAATGCTAAATACTATTTTATTTACCATGAAAAAAGCAGACCTAATAATTTCTGAAAATGTACTGATACAGCTTTGCCTCTCTGATATACTAAAATATATTCTGTGGTATAAAATAAAAGCTTGCATTTCTTTCTGTTATACTAGTAACTTGCTTTTAGCCTTTTCATTTGTAAATGTATTGTACCAGTTTTAACCAGGTGTAGCTCATATGCCTAACAGCATTGTTATTTTACAGGCAAAAGTGTGCAGAAATTTCCCTATGTGTTTCCATTTAGTCATTGGAATAGGCGACTTGGGGGAATTTTCTCCTTTGTGTCAAATAGGCTGCCTGTTTTGGTCCTATGAAATACTGTACATGGGTAGTATGGCATTGCTGTTTTATCTTGCGGACTGTGTTGGCTTTGTACATGTCTTCCATGGAAGGCACAAACTGGATTTCAATGCTGGTCTGCAGAAGGTTGTCTGTCATGTACGGGAAACATCAGGGCCTCTTTAAACCTGCCAGCAGAGAGATTCATATGTGTCAACGTTGGCTGTTCTGTCTGGAAGGTAAGTCAGGAGGCAGGACAGGTTGTTAGGAAAGTAGCTGGCAGAGCACACTGGACTGCACGGAGTTTGTATCTGAGAGCAGACCAGCAGCAGGACACAGTTTTGAGCAGTGGTTAAGAAAATTCTTGATAGGTATTGCACTGATAAAATTGGAGAACAAGGTTCCCATCTGATACTAGCAGTGACATAGTGTTTTTCTGTTGCTAGTGTAATCTCTGTTGCTAGAAAAATACAGCAGCACTGGACAGCTTAGGACTTCCAGTCCACGGGCTCAAAAAGTGACTGAACACCCTGCCTCCTCCAGCTGGTAGTGTGACAGTCTTCTCAGTTTGGGGACACTTACCATTTGGCAGATTTACCAGGGATGTGCAAGAGAGAGGATAAGGTAATCCAGTCCCCTGGACTGCTGCCCAGTTGCCTTTCCACTTCTCTTGGATTCCGTTGTTTTCATTTCTGAGAGAGAGTGACTCCCATTAGCAGAGGCAGTAATTCATTTAGTGTAGGAGTTACTTACAGTACAGCTGTGCTGCTTTGATGATGCCATCTGCCATCCATGGGTAAAAGCCAGCTTCCCGCAGCTAGCACATTGCAAGAGAAACTTTTCTTAAGACACCCAAACATTTGTGCATAGAGTGTGCATGCCTCATAAAACATAAGAGCAAAGTAAACTGGTGAGCTGTTGGGGATCAATTAGTTGAGATCTCTGTCTTCAAACTGTAGTGCTAGGATCTGGAATAATTGTGTCTAGTTGAGGTGGAATCATCAGAAGCAACCCTGCTGGCTGATGTTAATTTCCCCTCTTTTAGATTAACTACCTAATTCAGCTTTGTAAGGTACAGCCAGCCGTGTCTGTCTGGGCATAGCTAGAAGAGCGAAATTACGAGTTACTGTCTAAATATATCATCCTCTTAATTGCAGCAGGCCTTAATTCATATTTGATGGGTGTAGTTTTGCATTATTGCTTAATCAAAAAGCTACTGGAACAAAATATTTTTGTGAATATATCCGTGTCCCAGATCCCTCCTGGTGTTTGCTGTATTGCCTGTGTCAGATAAGGGCTGTCAGTGCTGTTAAATGGATGCATTGCTGCCAGGGCCCAGTATCTGAGGAACTAGATATGTGCAGCACAGGCAAAGCTGTAGTGTTATCTACCATTTCCTGGGCCAGGTGAAGCTGATGAAGTGAAAGCACCTGCTGATTAGTTCAGCCACTCAGCTTATGCTACCCTGTGCGCTGGGTAGTGAAAATCTTACTAGGAGCACAGGGCAGTGCCAGTCAGAATCATACATTACATCGGTCACAGATTAAAGCTGTTGATTGTTACATGCTTACTTTACGGTAGTATAGTAGAATGTGTTCCAGAGGGCAGACCTCAAAAACGTCTTGAGCTATACAAGTCGAGGGAGGAGGTCAGACATAATGTAATGTACATAACAAGTACTTAAAACTTGGTTGGTCTAATAAATGGGAAAATAAGTTTTGCCCAAGTTTGTGTTTCAGAGAAAGCTAGTGAATGCTTTTAATCAGACTGTTTGTAAAGTCTTGCTTCAATTGATTCCTTATTTAAAAAGAAAGTAAATGATTTTTATAAAGTCCTATCTCCTTTTCCACAGTTAGTGAGGTTACTAATACTTTTCTTCATAGTTTGGCAATGCTTACTTGGCCTTTCGTGTCAGCCAGTACTTGCTGAGATGAACTGAAATAGATATGAAAGTTTTGTCTGAAAAGACCCGATTGATGAGCTTTGCTCTAAATATTGTTTATATGAATTAATTTTTATCTTCTTAGGCAATAAAATTTACATTGGCCACTTTCCTCTTATTTTGGAGTTAATCTGCCACGTCCACGGCGTGCAGAAGGACCACAGTCCCTGAACTGAGGAAAGACTGTATGTTCCTTCACTATAGTCCTTTTCCAATATACTGCAATTTCAGAGTTTTCCCAGTGGAATGAGGGTCTGTTTGTGGATAGCAGTCAGCACGAAGAGTAGTGAATGGCGATTCAACTGGAGGCTGATTAAGTACATTGCAGACAAAAGTTGGTTTTCTTCCAAAGCATAAGTTTCTTTGCTGTTGCTGGAGGCAGCATGCTGGAGCTGATTGAGCAAAAATCTTGTCTGATATGATAACTCCTTTGGATTTTCTTTATAATATTGAATAATAGTCTTGATTCTTGTACGAGAGCAGCGTCAGTTTACAGCGATGATTTAAGTCATTAACAAATGGCAGCGATTTCTCATCTGCCATTTATATCAACGCAGAACCCATATGCAACTTAAAGTTGGCTGAGTGACTAACTTTCTCTTAATATTTTTGCAATACAAGCAACTGTTTGTCCCATTTCAGGTTCAGGCTTTTTTCTCCAGATGCGGTTCTTGTCACTTTTGTAAGAAAAAAGAAAAAAAAACACAAAAAAGGTAGACACTGAGTATGTGAGCTGTGTTAATGATGTCTGTGGGACTGTTCATCTTCTAAAGCAAATGCCTGTGTTTCTCCAAGCAGGTGAAGAAGGGGCTAAATGAGGCTCTTGTTTCCAGCAGCCAGGAGTTGCAGAGCGTTGCCTGTCCCATTTGCCAGTAGGATTCAAATTCTTACAAAATTTGTGTGGGATGGGGCACTACTGAGGTCGCATGCAACCAAGTGATTCCAGGATGGCAATTCAGTTGTTACAGAACAGCTGTTGCAAATCTGAAAACAGTTTAAGGGTGTCAGACCATTAATTTCCACAGGCTGTTTTTAAGTTCCTTAGTTAAGTGAGCCAGCTTATACTCAGAGAATACCTATTTCTGATAAAGTCTGTCTTGGGCATTGCAGGCTAACCTACTCTTCCTGGAGTTCTGTACCATTTCCAGAACTAATTAGGCACTCCATCTCAGTAATCTGATTAGAGTGGCTCAGGATTAAGGGAAGCAGCATAGCTGAATCCCTATCAGAAGGTCAGCCATGACACACAACACCCTGGGGCAACTGGGAGATGAGCACAGGTGACTTGAAGTTGTGGCTCGGACGCCTTGCTGCCAGTGACCGTTTCAAAGAAAACTGGTTTCTGATGGTCACCCAGTAACAGTCTTCAAATATGAACAGCAGTTTGGCTTACTCAAAGTATAGCTTGATGTCATTGTGGATATACTGGGTACTTAAAGACTGTGTTGATTTCAGCAAACATAAATGGATGTAGGAAGCACTTATAGAGATAATTAGGAGTTATATTTAACCAGAGTGGTGATTATTAAGGTTTGGCTGTATTTATGCATCTAAAGTTTTAAAAAAATATATTATTCAGTCTACAAGGCATTCAGCCTGTACTGTTAGCTATTCTTCAGCTGCCCAGAGCCTGGTATTGCTTAGTCTGGTGGTCTCTATTTGAGTAGCATCAACTAAAATAGAATTGCTGTGCTGGGTAACTTTTATAATAGAATTGTGTGAGAAATAGGAAGGAACAAAAGCTCTGCTTAACAAAAAAACTTGCTTAATTGCATAAACACAAGGGGCAAAGTACTGTTTTTCATGCAAAAAATATTGTGGTATGTCAGCATGTTGGCACTGGTAGTGAATAAGTTATTTAAAATATACATCCCAGAAATAGAAAATAAGCTAAGATATGGTGTTTCAGACTGGGAACCTATCTTAGATGGTTAAAAAGGGCACAAAATGATACTGTGTAGTTAGAATTTTGGACTCTAATGAGAAGTGACTAAAAAATGATTGTGGGCTCTTTCTGTAGGCAGCTGTTAAGCAAGTAAGTTTTTAAACACGTCTAAAAAATTTTGACGAGCAAAACAGCACACTGTAGTAGTAAGAGTTGCAATGTCAACCTTATGCATGAATAAATGTATAGATACGCTCTAACAGTATTTCTGAGGGTGGTGTTGCACTACCTGCTTTCGTTAATGATCTTTCAAAGCTAACTGAAGGCATTATTACAGAGGTTAAATCATTCTCTAAACAGCACAAAGGTAAGAAGAAGGAGTTTTCGGTTTGGGGAGTTTTATATTGCTGGTGGATTTGGAAGGCTGCTTTGTAAAGACAACACCGAACTCTGCAAGTTTTTGGATATGGTTATGGAATCTCTGTAGACTTACAAGCCCATTTCTACTGTGTCTGACTGCTTTCCAAGCAGGCATAAATATCTTTTCGTAATCAACCTTGCTGGAAGCAGGAGGCTTAAAGTTACTGGTGGAATTAATTCTGCTGCGATGTTGCTAATAGCATCAAGCTATTAAACAGGGAGAGGACATTTTTTTCCTTGGATCTTAGCTATTGTATTTAATTGTGATTTAGATAGATCAGGATAGTGTCTGACATCCCATAAACACACATGAATTTAGTCAGGGAACATGCTTCTTTGGAAATTGAATTAATTGCTCTATAGATAACATCTCCGATTTTGCAAAGTAATTTAGCACTCCTTTTTGATTTATCAATGGGACTTAACCCACAAATTACATATTCCTGCTTTTTTAACAAGCATACTCTTCAGGCTGTGTTTGAGAAATATTGAGAAAAAGGTAAGTTTGAAAGTATGATAATCACAGAATCACTAAGGTTGGAAAAATCCTGTAAGATCATCAAGTCCAGCCATCAACTAACACCACCATGCCCATTAAACCATGTCCCACAATGGTAGGTCACTATTTAATTAAACTATTTTAAAGTTTATATTGAAATGGATAAAAGCAAAGTCATCATCGTTTTTAAGAACATACTCCAGTGTGATGAGAATAGGTACTCTGTTATTCTTGTTTTCTGTTGCATAGAAATGAATGGCTGTTTAATAGGAAATGCAAAACTGTTGGAATATTTATGCTATGACTCAAATCCCCTGTGTTTTCAATGAATGAAACCTGGGCAAATTTCCTGAAGAACTTCAAGAGGGACATTAAGCCTTGTTGGAAGAAATTATGTTTGTAAATGTTGAAATTGTGACATGCCCTAGGAGTGGATGTCTGTAATTTGTGTTGTTTTCTTTCAAGTAAAAAATTGCCATTGAAGTACAATAATGGCACATTTTTAATTATGGAGTTAGTCCTGTATTTTAGCTAATACTGCAAATACTTTCTAATAGGCTTAGTGCATATAATTCAATCTCCTTAGGCAACACATGGTACTAAGGTCTTACAGCAAGGTGTAAAAATCTCTGGGATGAGGCTTTGTTGTTTATGCATCCAAGGCACTTAAAGCTGATCATGTGTTACACACTTGATATTGTATCTAGATACTGTTAATGACATTGTAACACTGAGGGTGTAATCTGTCAGTGTAGTGACTTTCATACCATGAGAGCTTTGTCTTGATGTGATTTTTCAGAATGTATTAATTAATTTGAGGCTTGTAACTCCATTAATCTTGAGTCTTTAAACTGAGGTCTAGGAAAAGCTTGAAGGGATTATACGCTACTGGCAAGAGAGAGGTTTTTCAGTGTCGTAGAGTATCTTACTGCGTTACGTCCTATTCCACTAGCGTAATGCTAGTGCCTTCAGTGTTTTGGAGAGGTTTAGTTACCTGGTGTGGGCATCTTCAAGAGATCATAAACTACTACTGCAATAAGAATGTATGTGTTCTTATACATGTCTATTGTCAGAGTAGTCATAGTTTTAATGTGGTCTGTGACAATGTGGATTCCTTTTGGTTCTGCTGTGTTGGTTCCAGAACAAGGAAATGCAGTGTGAGATGCTGCATTATGATTGATTTGTCAGGCCTGCTGTTTGTAGGGTTTTCTTGGTTTAACCGTTTTGTTTTCCTTTTCTGAAACAAAGTTATCTCAAGCTGTGTGTTTTGTGCTGATTCTCATTCATAGTGTTTCTCATGATCAGCCATCAAACCAGTCTGTGATTAGGAAAGCATTCTACATGTCTGATTCATTTGAGAATAAATAAAATTGCATTTTGCCTTTCCACTCCCTACCCCAACAGTTGGGTTTTCATTCTGAAGGTAATTGATAAATTCAAGAGTAGCTGAAATGAAAATTATTTTGGAAGGAAAGACAGAACAGAAGTTTTCAAAACAGCACATTCTGAGATGTAGTGTTTTTACAAGTACTACTGTAAAATGAGTGTGAAAAAATACTATGAAGATTTTTCCTATATCATAGTGACACACATTCTCAGTAAATAGCAGGAAGAAGTGCATTGCCAGATGAAACTTCTATGCTGAAGTTCACAGCAGGCATTTACTTAGGTTCTGCTTTAATTATGGAGAGAGTTTCAGTTGTAAAGTTGCTTTTCAATTCTTACTATATGTATTTATGTAGATGGTATAATCCTGTCGTCTTGAAATAGAATTATTAAAAAATGACTGTGTTAATAGTGCAAAATGATCATGGTTTTTAATTTAAGAATCCTGAAGTGCAAATGTCTCCAATGAAAAGAAGAACAAACACCATGCAGAACACTTAGTTTGCAAAGAATTCAGCATCAGAATTTAGTGTTGCTTTTGACTGCAGTTATCTGGGAGTGAAATGCATGAAAACAATAAAATACAAATACAACACGTTTTAGTGGGAGAAATCAGACAATTTAAGAAAACTGGAAATCTTTAATTTTTTTTTTTTTTTTGCAAAACTGTTCATTAAAATTTGTAAGTGCTTAACTAAACAAAACCTTAATTGAAAGTGTCAGAACTGACCCGTTGCTGCGTTACAATTTTCTTGTTCATTTATGCATCATTTTCTTTACTATTTAGTTGGACAAAAAACAGTACTCATCCAACCTGTTTGGTTTGGACACAAAATGCTCACCCTGGTTTCTTTGTGTTCTTTAAGGAGAAGAATTAATATAGGCTTGGACTGAGAAAGATACGAGTTTATTGGCTATTTTTTTCCTAAACCAAAATCAGTGTTCTGAACAGGTGGCCACAGGACAGTTTCATGGATGCAAAAGACTTTATTCCGTGGGTACTCTTTTTATGCATGAGTCTGATTTATTAATAAAACATTTTCTGCAAAAGGTGAGAGAAAGGTTTTTTAACTCCTATAACACCGTCTTTGTTAAATCCAGGTGACTGTAGTAAAATGGATGATAGAAAAATCCTTAACTTGCATAGATAAAGATAGCAATTTAATCAACCAGTATTGTTTCTAATTAATTTATCCAGTGTATCTTGCTATTCTCACATAGATTTTTGTGTACAGCATAAACATTTCTCAAGAAAAATGTTAATGGATACGTATTTTTGATGAGTGTGCTACTCACTTTGTGAATTTATGAAGCAAGAGTCAGTTATAAAGCTGACTTTGAATAAATACAGTGTAGTACAGTATAAAGGTTTTATATGTAAGTTATTTACTACTTATTTAGATAGAGTAGGTTCTTATCAGGCTCTCTGTGTAGTTTTACAGAATTAGGTGGAATGATTCTGCTTTATACCAGCTAAGAATCTAGGCACGTAGCAGTGTAGCAGTCGCACAGTTAAAGAGAAGGGTTTTTTCCTGAGGAATCCCGGCTTCTGAGAGCACTGGTGGAAACTGACCTTGTCTCCCGCTATTCTTCTGGAGAAACAGTACATTGAAGTATAAGAAGCTGTTAAATAATCTGGTTTGTTGAATACATTCTTGGGACTTTCCAGACCTTGATGCCTTTCTCTGAATTGTAGGTGTATCTTATAAATGTGTTGCAGCCTATGTGGCAACACCAGGACAAAATTGTTTTTAGCAGTTTCTAAGGGAATAAAAGTTTTTGTGTGCTTTGGAAGCTGTCAGGCAAGTTTGCCCTGTGCTCACCTGAGCTGCTTTGCTCTGTGATGGTTAAAATTACGACTGAAAAGTTCTTCCTTTGAGATGTCAGCAGGCAAGACAACCCCTCATAACCCAGGAGAGGAAATTTATCTGTTGCATCCTTAGCCTGCTCTGCTTATCAAAATGTTTTCAAAGACTCATTCAGACATAAGAATATTCTAAAGGGAAATCGCCCGAGTCTTGGCCCCAAATATCCTTCCTCAGGGCAATATAGGATTCATCTGTCTTTTGAAGTTGACAGTTCTATCAATTTACGTCTTCTATTTTGCAGTTGCTTTATATTTTGAAGAAGAAAATTCATGATCGTTTTTCACAGAAAAAACTTTCTGGTTGTCTGTGCGGCAAATGCAATGAATGAGTTTTGAAAATTGTAATCATGGGAAACTAGGCTAGCAGGAAAGTTTCCACTATGCTATTTTGCTGGGAAGTGTGGAAATTGAAGGTTTGAACCTGAATGGAATAGGCATGAATTCCAACCCTTTTAACCCTTGTGATTCTTCAGGTGTCTGTTCTCAGAAATTAATATAATTACGGTATTCTCAATATGCTATTTCATGAAAGTACTGTTAAGGCTTAATATAGAGAAGAAAGCCAGTTTTTGTTGATGGCTGATAAATGCCATGCTGAAGCAATCCTACGTTGTCCACAGAAATGGTCCAGTACCAAGCATATTCCTTAACTGTAAGCTTTACTAAGAAATGAATGCTAACTATAGTAAACACTAGGTCCAGGTCTCTTTGCATATTGTGACTCTTGGAACAGATTTCAAAATCTTCAAAACTGAATATGGAAAAGAATTGTATAGTTGGATCTGTTTCTGATGGAGGTTGGTGAGTGCAGAAAAAATGAAAGCTCGGATCAGGAATTTCACATTATGGCATGAAGATGCATGTAATAAAGTCCCTGGGTTATAAAGAGCTTGGCGTGCGGAGTTCCATGAAGAAACTGATAATCATCTCTGTTTGCCTAAGAGTGAAAAACCTTTTATGTATAAACCAAGCTTAAACTGGGAATTGAAGCATATTGCGGGAATATAAACTGGTTTTTATGACTGTTTTTAATGGCACTTAATGGAAAGCTATTTATACAAATCAAATAGCACACTTGTGTGTGTGCTTGCCCCCCTTGCAGCTTTTTGGCTGTGTGTATTTCTTTGTTCATGGAGACAAGGAAAGGTTTACTGACATACCACCTCTGAAAGGTGGTTGCTGTTCATTCAGCAATGGCCTTGGGATTTCCACAACGAAATTTATTCATGAAAGTCCTTCAGTGGGCCTCTATTCAAGAAGGAGGTGAGAGTTCCCTTTGAAAACAAGAGGTGTTTTACATTTGCATCCTTAGGAGATTGTTACTAAGCTTGTCTTTAGAACCATGGGAAGTCGTACGCACAAAGGCATAAAAGCAAGTCACTGTTGGCTTGCGTTTGAATGCAAGCATACCCAAGTGACATATAAATTCAGTAAGATGTACTTTGCTTGGAAATCTATCTTATTTATGCTGTCAGTTCCACTTCTTATGAGGTGATGAGTTGTGCTCAGTGTCTCTCCCCCCGCCTCCTGTGAAAGCATTAATCTGCAGGAACTTGAAGATGTCTTCTTGTGACTCCGAGTGCCGACTGTTTTCTGTGTCACATGGTAGGAGTCACTGCAGGCAGGTCACACAGATTAATGTAATCTGTGTTGATCTGAAACAGCACAGCACATAACGGCAGATTAGTTCCTCACTCGCTGATTACAGCTGACCTCTTTTTCTGACATGCCCTTACATTTCTACCTTATGAAGAATGTAAGGCATAACCAAGCGTCGTATTAATTACCCTCTTTAATACCTGTCATGCTTTGACCTTTTGGCACAGCCTCATTAAGAAAGTACAGTCCAGAGATTGAAAAGGATGTCTTGTTGAAAACTGGAAAGAGATCATGTGGTATTCTGCTTATTTTGCTTCGCTACTAACGCTCTCTCATCTATTGTGAACAGTTAATACCTTCCCTCTCACTAAAGTGCAGGGTAACAGAAATACAACAAAATTATACCTCACTGCTGTAACAAAACACACTAATAGCTCTCCCATTTAAGATAAAGTGAAAGCATATGCGTTTTTATTTAGCCTCTTTCAGGCCAGTACACAAGACTAGAATGTTATTTTTCTGAATTAAGTTTCTGTAAATACCTACAACTGATATATTATATGCATTTAGTTTGTGCATGACCAGCATTGCATGAGAAACAAAGGGGCTTGCGTTTCTCTGGCCAGATCTTCTGATGAAAATACAGTTTTGGGACTTCAGCTACAGCTTTTGCATATCTGACTCTTGGTGTCAAAAAAATGTTGATTACCAAGCAGAAGCAGATCAGGCTTCTATTCCCAATTTTCTTTTTACTTTGTTACTTTTGAAAAATGCCTAATCACATGTATTTCACAGGATGCATAGTTAACCTGACTCTGAAATTGTCAGTGTGTTATATAATGTATGTGTTGTGTAATGAGTACTGCATTATACAGTGCATAATGCATTGTATAATGTATGCATTGTATAATGAATATAAAGCTAATCATACAAAGGTTTTTCTAGTGTGTTGCCCTGTCTCTGGCAGCAGGCAATGCATATGGAGGAAAGCAAAACTGTGTTCAGTGGTAGTTTCCCTGCAATATTTTTCTGGCTTTCAGCAATTAGTAGTTCAGGGAATTGGCGTGGTGGGTACCACACACAGAGAAAATAACCACTCAATGAACCAGGTAGTATCTGTTCTGCTTGTGGATTCATGTATACTATTAATCTAAAACGGCCTGTGATAATGAGCTGTATGACATAGGCTACGCTCTTCTAGTACTAACACAGTTAAGTGGGCACTAAAGTAGCAATAAATAAGTAAAGCAGACATCTGTTTCCTTACAGAATGACCCCACAGGGCAATGTTATCATATCATACTTTCATTGTATACTTTTTATCACATGGAATATTTTAATCAGCATCATGAAGAATCTTAAGCTCATGCATGTTAATTTCTTCAAAATTACAGAGAAAAAAGGAGAGAAAGTTTGGAAGATTTCTCATCTTTGCCAAATTTTGAGTTTTAATTTTGAAATACCAATAAATAAGGTCTATTGTAGACTGTCATACTGCACCAAGTACTAATAAGTGTATTTGCATGTGACATGCATGCTAGCCATTACAGATCTTATGATCTTTCTCAAAGGGAGTTAGATGGTGGGCAAAGATATAGTTCTGTGGAAAGGAATCAGAATATCACCTAGAAGAGCAAAACGTATTGATTTGACCATTAAGTTTGATGAATAAGTATAGTGAGATATGTTTTTCTTCTGTTTCTAAGAATCTTAGAAACATAGAATACCTGAAGTTGGGAGGGACCCATAAGGATCTCGAGTCCAACTCCCTGCTCCTTGCAGGACTACCTAAAACTAAATCATGTGACTAAGAGTGTCGTTCAGATGCTCCTTAAACTCTGACAGGCTTGGTGCTGTGACCGCTTCCCTGGGGAGCCTGTTCCAGTGCCCGACCACCTCTCAGTGAAGAACCTTTTCCTGATGTCCAGTCTGAACTTCCTCTGATGCAGCTTCATTCCGTTTTCTCGTGTCCTGTCACTGGTCACCAGAGAGAGGAGATCAGCACCTCCCCCTCCGGTGCTCCCCTTGAGGAAGTTGTAGACTACGATGAGGTCGCCCCTTGGCCTTCTCCAGGCTGAACAAACCAAGTGACCTCAGCCGCTCCTTGTAAGTCTTGCCCTCGAGATCTTTCACCATCTTGGTCGCTCTCCTCTGGACACGCTCTAATAGTTTGATGTCCTCATGTTGAGGTGCCCAAAACTGCATGCAGTACTTGAGGTGGGGCCGCACCAGTGCAGTGTAGAGCGGGACAATCGCCTCCCTTGACAGGCTAGCTATGCTGTGCTTGGTGCACCCCAGGACACGGTTGTCCCTTTTGGCTGTCAGGGCACGCTGTTGACTCATATTCAACTTGCCATCAAGCCAAACCCCCAGGTGTCTTTCTGCAAGGCTGCTCTCCAGCCTCTCGTCCCTCAGTTTGTATGTGTAAGCAGGATTACCCCATCCCAGGTGCAGGATCCGGCACTTGCTCTTGTTAAATTTCATATGGTTGGTGATTGCCCAGTTTTCTAGTCTATCAGGATCTCTCTGTAAGGCCTCTCTACCCTCAAGGGAGTCCGCAGCTCCTCCTTAGTTTAGTATTGTCGGCAAACTTAATGTACATTGGATTCCTGCGTCCAGATAATTTATAAAAACATTAAAGAGCACTGGCCCTAAAGTTGAGCCCTAAATTCCGTCCTTTCTATTGTCTTGTCTTGGTATTCATGATATTAAACAGCAGTTTCTGATCTGTAATCCCAACACTACTGATGTCTCACTCTCTTGTCATTCCAGATGAATAGACAGAGTCACAAAAAGAGAGCTTTACAGAGACCTCAGGCTACTTAAGCAGATATTCCCAATTCCTTGCAGAAAATGAAAACAAGGCAAAGCTTCCTATGTGTTGTTTAAAATTAGGCAGACTCCTTCCATTGGATTACTGCAGCAATAAACAAAGGAAAATGTACAATGTCAAGCTTTTCAATTGGTAATATCAATTATCTGCTGAGGTTATGGGAAAAGAAAATGAAGTAACCATGTCTAGTGTTTTCCTTCTGTTTCAGCTCACGGATGCTTTTCTCTTGCTTTTTAACATTTTATCTGGAAAACTGTCAAAATCTAAAAGTTCAATTTATATTGTTATATTATTCCCATATTGTCTCTTTTCCAAATGTGAGAGGATGCTCTCTCTTTTTGTTTGAAAGCTCTGGCCTAGACATTTTGGGAGGAGAAGGGGAGAGAAAAAAGATGCAATGTGAGAAAAGAAAAAACACTAATGAAAGAAGTGTTTGGTTTTGCAGAGAAACAGAAACTATATAAAAGAAAGCAATTTATGAGAATAGCTGTCTCTCTAGAAAAAGCTACTTTATCACAGAAGCAGTGTTTTGAAAATCTGTTTCCCTCTTCTTGTTCTATAGATACTTTCAGCTTAATCCATATGAATGTATCTGTAGTGTTCATACTGACTGAAAGAAAATGAGATTTTTTTTTTTGTCTGAAAGATTTTAAAAACTACTTTCTATACCAATTTCCTGAGGTTACAGGTCCCTTTGAACAAAACAGTCAAATATCAGAAGAACCGAATGCAGATATTCAGTTCACTTGAACCTTCACTACAAGTTTCTTCCTTTTCTCCCATCTTGCTAGCTAGGACTTAAGGTCCACCTAGTTCCTGTGATACTTTTTTAGTTCTGTCTAGAGATACTCTATCAGACTGCCAACTATGGGTTTGATATATAACCCTGTGCAATTGAATTTTGCTTTGGTAAAACAGTGTATCAGGTGAGAGAATCTCTTGCGATCATGGTTATGGCTGCACAATTGAAATATTGCCCTACCCTTAAGAATACTCTACTCATCGTGGCTCCACATAATGGCAACATGGTCTAGATTAATTTCTTTGATCATACAACTGTGAAGTTGCCAGAAGAAAAAGAGTATGTACATTCATAAAGTGGAAGAAGAGCTGTTGTATTAAGCCAGTCAATACAGGCAGCAATGGGGCTGCCTGAATTGTAATGCATTTCTCAAGACTGAAATGAAGCTAACATTGAATGGAATCTTATATTTCAGGGTGCTGGTTCTCAGTTGGACTGTAAGCTGCAACTCAAAATTTGCCTGAGGAGCCTAGCTTTGTAGGGCATGACTGTGACAGTAAGTTCAGCTTGTTCTGCCTTGAAGTGTCAGCAAGATGTTAGCTGCTAATTCAGAGCATCCAAAGATGCTACGTAACTTCAGTGGTTGCCCCACCTGGTGGGTTTTTATTTTCAGAGAGCTTAAGCATTCACATCTTTCATTGCTCTCAGTACTCAACACCTCCTAAGAATTTTTCTGTTACTGTCAGTGGGATTTGCATCCAGTCATTCTCTTTGATTCAATGCAATGATGTTCAAATCAGGGACTTCCTGACATCTGCAACCTTTTAGTAAGACAAAGGACTAAAACAGAACGTATGCAATACAAATTTTGAACAAAGTAATCCATGGAAATACATCATCTTTAGAGTTGTATTACAGAGGAAGAATAAACCTGCATGCCTAGATGAATGTTTGTATACCTTTCAATAAGGAGTATGTATTTCGAATTGTATAATTAATAGATTCTGTATTGCATATGCAGAGTCTGATGCTAACACCAATTGGCAGGTGCTGGCCTGCCACCCACTAGTAAGCTAAAAATTTGCAAATTGCTTTTCCATTACTGCTGTTATGTGTGAGAGTTCATGATTTAATTTGAGCCAGAGGATGTGGCATTAATGTTCTCTCAGTAACTGAGAAATATAACATCCAAGTCTCAAGAATCATATCCATTTTGCATATCTTGTTCTATTTATTTCTTTAGCATTTGATTGCATTTATGAAAAGCCGACATGTGTTAATAAAAAGGGTTATTTTCTTTGAGCTTCATTACCTTGAAAACTTTGTAAAATAGGTAAGTTGGGTCTTTAAAATAACCTACATAAAAGTATAGAGCATTGCTGCTTCTCCTGGGTAACAGGGAAAACGCTGCTGTTTAACAGACTTCCCAAACTAATTCATGCTACTCATGAGTACCCTGTAGCAGTGTTTTCGATGCTTTGGAAAGTACGTAATAATTTCAAAATTAAGACACTCTATCAAACCTTATCTGGTGGATCAGATTTTTTGTCTTGTCTCAAAATTTACACAAATTCTACTTTGGGTCCTCAGAAATTTTGAGATTAGGAGAGAAGCAGGCTCTGAACAAGAGCTTTGTGAAACTACTGCGATTTGCCTTTTGTAACTATCTCATAAAGTTAGATAGTTCCCTCTCCTCAAGCAATTATAACTTAATTTCTTTATATTAATTTTGATTCTTATTCAGAGAGTTTTATCTCTTCATTACATACTCGAGCTGTAATTTAGCTTTTAAAGCATTGCTGATTAAGAAGAGATTTATTTCACTGAGTTCAACATTATTTTAAAATGAATATAGAGGCATCTGCTCGCACACCTCCCTCTTGATATTTTTCACTGTGTGAGTAGAGCTATGCAGAAGTCAATTTTGTCATTACCAGAAGCTTTCAGGGATTGCAGAAATTTTCGTTTAATGACTTTCAAGATTTTTTGCCATTTATCATTAAAAAGGAGTTTGAGGAAAGGTTGATTCTTCAGGTAGTAACCAACCAGTAGTCGTGGTGGTCATGTGGGATGCGATTCTGAATCTCTGATTTTTCTTTTTTTCTTCTTTCAGTTTAGGGTTTAAACATTTTTTGTCATTGACAAGAATTTAGCTTCTAGAGCTCAGAAATCATTCTTGATGGAGTATCATGACTGAATATATTTCAGCAAACGTTTTAGTTCTTTCTGGTGACTCATTATTGTCTTACAACAAATATTTTGTTGAAAATTTTCTGATAGGCTATACTTACAGGTAAAATATCAGCTTATATATTTGTTAGACTGCTTTAAATATTTCATGAAAAAAGAAATTCCATAGATATGGCTTTCACTTTAGCAATATTAGTGGGTTACTTTTAAATTATTTTTTTTGTGGTGGATGAAACAGTCTTTGTGTTTCCTGTTCACATTTTGGATGAGCTCCAGTTTGTGTGTGATAATTAAAACCAAATTCATCAAAGACTTGGCATTTAGAAAAGGCAAACAGTAGCAACGTAGATGTAGCCTTAAGGTTTGTTTCATTTATGTAGTCCTTGGGGAAGATAGGAAAATCGGAAAAATCAATCCAAACTGTATAATACAATTTATCAAATTAAAAAATAGATTAATTCTCTATTTCCGTACGGAGTCTGCCTTGGAAACTGGGTGTGCAATATGAAATTCAGCACTTGACTATCATCCTGTAGAGGCCATCAAAACTGAGTTAAAATGAAATCTGAACTGCCTAGGTATGTAGCTGAAACTCCAGTGATAGATTTTTGTAGGGAAGCTTTTTGATTACTTGAATATACCCAGTATCTTACTCTTTTAATGATAAAATGTCGGATTTTAGCATTAAGAAGTCTACTTGAATGATAGCAAGATGAGTCAGTAAAATAAGTAGTGTTAGTATCCATGAGAAGTATGCGTCAATAAGTGTCCATTTGTATGCTTCATCTCCATTACTAGCATGCTTCAAAGTAAAAATCTAGCACAATGCCTTCTTTATGTGTACTGTAAAAAAAATTAGTCCATGTAAGGGTTTTTTAATGAATTTTTTTTTTGTCATGCCTAAAGATATATCTGCAGATTATTTCTTTTATAAAGTGAAATTAAAGGGAATTAAAATTAATACTTCACTTTATTGATAGTATGCCATCATACTAGTTTAGTATCTTCTCTTGTGTTTTAGGGTCAGTTCTGTCTTTGAAAATTAACAAAGTGTTGACATTTTTTTGTGTCCTGTGCTACGTGTTTGAAGTTATGTAATGGTAGATGATTCTGAATGAATCATGCAGTGACCACTTGTTTTTCGGATGTATCTATTCCAGAATAAAAGCATATTGTGTTGAAACCTAGGGAAAAACCTTAAGGCATTGAGTACACATATGAATATGAATAACAAAAAGTGCAAGGTGAAATGTTGTCTTGTCTACAGACTCGGTGTCCCTAGTGGAATACTTTCCGTACTGCTATCAAAAATACATTATTAAAGGCTTAGGTAGTATTTAATGTTGCGTTCTACAGCTTGGGCCAGGTGCTTACTTGCTCACATTGTTCGGATTGGAATACTATGAAGTGGCCTGCTATTTTGTTGCTTTATATCCAAAGCAGCCATTTGAATTTGTGAAGTGGGTGTAAAAGGCCAGCAGTGGCAGTCGTGGCCACTGGGGACAGTCTATCACATCGCATTACACATGTGCAAATAACTGTTTAAATCAGAAAGCTGTGGAGAATTGGGCACAAAGCTAAAATCAGGTATGGTATCTTTGTTTTACTTGACAAGATATAGTATGAGCCACTAACAGAACGTGTTCTCTCCATAAAGGTAGTCTATCCTTCTGTTTTAATCAAGAACAGTTACGTTAATTACAAAATAGTTATTGGCACAGATATTTTGTTGACTGAAAATTTTGCTGTCTATACCACTGGAAAGTAGGGGTACAGAGCCAGGTAGGTGTCTGGTTTATACTGTGTCGCCTGAGGCAGATGATTGTTATGAATAGTGCAAGACAACGTAATTATTAGTACAGGACAGAATTACTACAAATAGAGCAGGCCCCGCAACTTTCAGATCATTTTTATTGTAAGGTGTTCTTTCTGGCTGAAAATTTGAGAAGCTTTTATTTAATGAATTTCCTGGTGACTGTGGCATGACAGCTTGTTTGCTCACAATAGCATTTTTTCTTTTACACAGTTGTGTAAATCATATCATAATCATATCCCTTACATATTAGACAGATGATCTCTGTATTTGAAGTGTTGCTAAATGCAGTGATAATGCAATTGTGTTTGTAAGGAGGTTTTGAAATTGAATAGAATGAAAAGAAGGAACACATTTGAAGCAGCACCATAAAGATGGTGAAACAGGCAGTGAATCTGCCTCTGGGCCTGTTGTGCAAATATAATTTTAAATGTAAAGAGTACTGAGTGCTTGCCATGGAAGAGCTGACACAGGTAGAAGGCTTGTCTACCTAGCAAGTAATCAGGTCTTTTGAACACCTTCCCACAATGATTGCTACATGGGCTAGGGTTAGATTATAAGCCCTCTCCCGGGGGACATTTTGAAATGGCTTTAGCTATGTTTGAAGAACTGCTTGTCCTACTGCACCATAAATAACAAAGAACCAGGCAGAAAATCAGTGTGTTCTTGCCAAATGTTTTGTGAACTGCACGGATAGGTATTGACAAAAACAAGATGGGGACTGGCAGAGAGAACAAAAAGGCTGCAGTATTCCTCATCTTGGCACAGGATGCCCTCAGCATTCGTCCTGAGGGGTAAGAGGTATGGTTAAAGAGAGACTGGGTGAGAGCAGAGTCAGCAAGGTACTAGCACAGTGGGAGCAGGGAAGATTGATGCAATTATGGAGACATGCTAAAGTTGGGAGCCTTTATTTGAAGGGAATCTGGCATGGGCAAATGAATAAATAGTCAAGATGACAACTTACCAGTATGCAAAACTTCACTGTTACGTTCATGCTGTTGTTTCAAAAATGAATTACAGTCTCTCCAAGGAAGAAAGTGACTGCTTCACTTCTCAGTAATGGTATATTAATGCTGTGTACTGTACTAAAAGCTAAAAATGGCTTCTGGAGGGAGTATAGTTAAATTTAATTTCTTTACAACCTGGAGTCAAATTCGGTGTTAAAGTATAAGCGCGTTGTATGCCAAAATTAAATACTGTGATTAATAAGTATAGCATTATCAAATCTAAGCATTTTTAAGTCAGATACCTGAATCACAAGATCGACCAAAAAAGGTATGATTTAAAAATAATTGAGTTTCCATGACGCATTTTAATTTGTGAGCTCTTTCTGTTACATGTTTTAGGACTTGCAGATTTACTCTGCAGTCAGAGTGCTAGAAATTTTCTTTACTTTTCGTAAGGAAAGCTGCAGTTGTCATGCATTTAGGTGTTTGTGGCTAAAAGAAACATTACTACGGAATAGAAAGCTCACAATAAAACAACAAGAGTTGGTTTTGCTGCGTATCATACATTGCATGCATATGAAGCACTGCATATGCTTCATTTCTGACTTGGAATGGAAGCTATCCCCAAGGAATACATCGACTGTCACATTTCACTCTTCATTCACTGTCATCCTCTACGTGAAAGGATCATGTCATCTGTAGCCTTAGCGGGAATTAAGCTGTTTCTGGTGCTGGAGCAGTGCCAGTTTCCAACAGCTGAGAATCTAGAAGTGTGGTGTTCCAGTTTGTAACTGGCAGAGAAGATGAAAGGTTGAAGCGTCTTGAAAACAAGCTATCGGTTCAGAATCAGCAGCAGAACGTCTATTAAAATCTTTATCAAAAAAAAGACTCCATATTGTTTAATCAAGGTAAGTGAAGAGTTAGGATCCCTTCTCCTGTATCATTCAATAATGTGATACGGTGTGATCCTGATCCAGCCCGTTTGACTCTGCAGTGTTATCAACACACTTCTGTTATCCCGATCACTCACTATCACACATGTCTTTGAGGAAGCTGGCTCCTTGTCCTCCTCTGGTTATGCAATTGGCCTTTTTTTTTTTTTTTAAAGTACAATTCTCTTTGTTGTTGGAGCTTTCTTTTGGTCATTGTTCTAGGCCTGGAGATCCCAGGTTTGACACTGTTAACCTCTGCTTTCTGTGGTTCGCTACCCCTATTCCAAATCTTAAACCTGTGTAGGAAGTAATCCCTGAGCCGTTCCCCTTGCTCAGCCTTCAGTGGGCTCGTGTTCTGTTCCAGCATGGTCCTCTGTAAACTAATGAGAATCCTCCTGCTTTGTGCTCTGTGAGGTACAGTAGACAGCTTCCACCACCACTGTGTCTGCTGACCTTTTGTATACCTGTCTTAACAAAGGGTATCCGTTGAGATGGGATGGTTTGACAACCCTCTGAAAGGGCCAGACCCTCTGTTTCAGGCACCTATGCTCTTTGGCTTCTGTGAAAATCCACTGTAGATCAAATTAACTGGATGTAACTAAGTTTTGACATCTAGAAGAAAATGAAAAAAACATTGATGGGAATTGCCTCTGTGGCTTAATTCTGTCGACAGTTATCAATAACTTGATTAGGTTTTGAATAAAAGGTCTTCTGGAATCATTTGTGTGCTACCAGTTTAAGTGAGACAACTAAATTCTCCTTTTTGTCATATCTCAGTGAATTCAAAGTGCTTAGCACTGAGTCCTGCTATAAACCCCTGTGTACTGCTCTGCTTCAGGGAGTTCTGCTGCCAGTTGAGTCATCTGAACATTTCCCCTGGGGTAAAAGAATTCTGAGTTGGAGTGTTAAAGTCCTCTCTCAGAACCCTCCTAGTCATTATGCATTGATAGCTAGGTCACCCTCCTGCAGGAAGCAAAAGCAGTGACCACATCAGCATCAGGTCTTGATACAAGCATTTAACAAGTAACATTGTTTTCAGAGGAGAACAGTAACTGACACGTGTGCAACTTGTGTAAGTCAAATTTGCTGGGTTGGATTCAGTTTTGATCCTTTCAACCCATAATCCATCCATAATAATAAATACAAGTTTAGCGCTATACCAAAACATTTTCACTTTCACACAAAAAGCTGAATTCACTCATTAACTATAGCATTATTAAACCCTCACTGTTCAGTGAATTGATTAGGAATGCATTTTGGCAAATACTCTAAGGAACAACAGATTCCAATGCTCTCTTACAGTCTCAAGTATCAGGACAGACATTCTTAGTTTCTCTTCATCAAACATACATGCTAGCTACCTCTACACAGCTCAGCTGTACTTGTGCTCTTAATGACACCCACTGGGAGCTGGAAATGCACAGCATCATCCAGTATTCCCTACAGCAAAAGAGACAAAGACATTGATTTTTCCAGTTCA
Source organism: Gavia stellata (assembly GCF_030936135.1). Lineage (NCBI taxonomy): Eukaryota > Metazoa > Chordata > Aves > Gaviiformes > Gaviidae > Gavia > Gavia stellata. The sequence continues at coordinate 11,914,321 of NC_082610.1, forward strand.
AGCAATAGCGGCAGGTTGCCTCAGTTTCCTGCCCAGTTTCATCTTCAGCAAAACGTTTGCATCTTTGCAGCTATTAACCTCATCACTCCATGACATTGAATATTGCTTTATTTCTCCTTTTTATTCAAAGCTCTGTATTTCTCTAATACTTAGCTTGTTGTTCTTTAGTGGTAAAGTATCATCTATCAGGTGCTCAGGTAAAGAAAAGAGCTCTTCTGTTCAAGATCTGTTTTCTAAAACTACAGGTATGTTTGGCATGTGATTCACATATTCTAAGTGATCAAGACACAGAAATGTCTTTAGCCTGAAGCGGTAGATAAAGCCTTCCAAAAATCAAGCCTGCAGTTGTTGCTGAACTAATAATTAGCACGTGCTATTGGCACTGATAAGGCAGTAAATTTAAACGCTTAAAACAAGTAATGTCTTTAATATGGTCTAGAAGAGGGATTTTTCAAATTTAGCTTCTCTTGCTCCTGATATTTATGTTGAAAAACTAACCTGGGACCAGAAATAGAGAAGAAATGCTGAGAGAGTAAATGAGATACAGCAACTGAAATGAAAGAGCCTCAAGCATAATGCAGCTGTACCTACCTAACAGCTCTCTTCTCAATCTGTTGGACTCTGCAAGGCTGTCAAAACAAAATTTAGCATTTTCTAAGAAAAATCCAAGAGTTGCCTCCATACCTTGGAAATCAAATTTTTAGCTGAGCCAATATGTGTATTTATAAATTTTCTGTAAATGCTAGGTTTGTTTAAAGCATTGTCATCTGCAGTTTTCAGAAGATCAAATGGAATAACAAAAAACTCAAGAAAGATTACCATCAATCCAGAGAGTTTACAAAACGGAAAGCAAGTTGTGAGTAGAGGAGGTTATAAATTATACAGTGGTTTTTTGATTTCACACACTGAATAACCTCAATCAGATTCCTTGCCTGCCAGAAACAGAAACTCTGGCTCTGCTTCTTGACAGCCACAGCTAGTAATGGACAGCCTCATCTCAGCAAGCCTTTCTCCTCTAATATTGACCATCACCCAGTCATGGCATCTGCCAGCTCCATCCTGTCCCAGATTCCCCTACCTCGACCAGCAAATGCTGAGCTAGGTCCTAGACCACTGAAAATCTATACTAGGTCAGCCTCTCGGAGACAGCACAGTGGTGTTTGATAGACCGAAGTGGGATTCCAATCCTACTCACAGCACAATTGTGTACTCCCAATCCTCACTTCTTAAAATACCTTCCTAGTTATTATACACACTTTTTTTTAAACTTTCCAGTATCTAAAGCATAACCTTTGAGAACAAAATAACTTCCCATCCCCAGGCGTACACACAGAATTTTCTGCTGTGCTCTTTTAAGACTGTATCGTGGTAGTAGCGCTTTGAGCACACTTCAAACAAGGCAGTTTTGCTTAATAAAGAGCACACAATATAGATAGCCTTGTATTCTACTCCAGCTGTGCTTTATCCATACCTCCCTCATCAAGAAAACACCTGTGAAACATGAGAGATTTAAGATACACCCCTTCCTAAACCAGTAGATCATCAAAACAGATCAACACTCCAGAAATGCCTCTGAAAGCTGAGCAGCTCAGAGTGGGCTTCCATTCTCTTCCCCACCTGTCTTGTGGGGTTTGGGGTTTTTTTTGTTGTTTTTTAATAACAATTCAGAACTTCAGACAGGTTGACAACTTACTGAAAATGGTGGTTCTTCAGAAAAGTGCTCATCACTTACTGTGTACCATCTTTATTACATTGGTACTGACATTTAACACTCAGTAAGTCTGCAACCCTTCTGTGGAGCTCTACCTTACAGTTAAACTCAGACTTCTGTTCTTTTGATACTTGTTGAGGTTTTCCAGGGACCAGGAGTTGGTTCCATACCTGGCACTTAATTATCATGCAAGCCACTTGCATACACTCCTTCCTGCTGGCAAGATGAATCAAGAAGAAAGAGTGGAAAAAATTGTCCTAAGCATCTTTCACAAAATCTCACAGCTGTTTTTCTCTCAAAATCTCAAAATCACGGTGGGTATTTGGTTGACCTTCAAGATGCTTTGGAAGGGCCAACAGGTTACATCTCTGTATCAGCTGCTTCTTCCACCCACCTGCTAAATTGATGTGTATTTGTGGCACAGCTTCACAAGCTGGTTGTATCTTGTGGGAAGGTAACTTCATTCTGCTGTCACTATTTCTCAGATTGTCAGTCTTTTTTAGTTGGCCAGTACATTCTTGAAAGCTCTTTGTTACAGGTTTTGTTTGCTAGCAAGAGTGATGGCTATGCAAAAATTTAAGCAGATAATAAAATATGAATCATTAACCGTCTTCTTAATCAGTAGAAGTAATATATTAAATAACTTCTTGCAATTAAGCACAATGGATAGCTGGTCCTATAAAAGACATCCCAATGCTCTTGACACTACTTTTTATTCAGTACTGGGTCTTGATCAGCATGTCTTGTGGGATTTGGCAGAGTATGTCAACAAGCTGCACTGAGTTTTCGAAATGGTACCCTGAAAGTTCTGTCCATGTGTGAAGACAAGATGTTCTGGCAAGTAGGACAGAACAGGTATCCTGGTATCACGTTGCACCTATCCTTGTCCACATGGTACAGTGGAAATTAAGGCACACTTGTTCATGGAAGGAGGAACTGCAGATGGCAGGAATCAGCACAAGAGCTGAAAAAAAACCCCAGAGCTGTTTTCTCTGGTGGTTCCTTTAGGGAAGACAGAGCCTGATGGGAAAGAGAAGCCAATGTGTCTCTCTGCCTTAATTTACACACTGAGTGTGGGCTTCTCTCTGATCTAAAATGATTTCTTTAAGCTGGAGTAGTTTCAGGTTCCCATAATAACAGAGACAGAAGATTTATCATCTTCCTGTGTTGTTTTTGTGCCACTGGAAATCTCCTCTGACCCTTTCCGGGTATATTATAGCTGCTATGTTTTTGAATGGTGTACAAAGCAAGTACAGGTACCAAAATAAGGTCCTGATCCCTTCGGGGGAGAACAGGTATCATTCCAAAGGAGACTGGAAGCCTGACAAGAGAGTCAAAGAAAATAACCATGAGAAAGCCAGCCTAACCGGTGGTATGTGCGCCAGAGGAGACTACTGCAAAGAGCAGTATTTGTGAAGAGATAAGCTTCAGGTGGAGGACAGAAGTTCAGGTGAGAGGATAAGGAAGTTTATAAACAAATATTGTGACTGTGAAGTATATCTGCAAACTGAAGAGTAGGTGGGAGAATGGTGGGATGATGGTTCTGTAGTGCATGTAGAAGAGTAGGCATCCTAGTAACGTATTCAGAGCTGGGGAGAAAAAGGGAGAACTTTTGACTGAAATGTCTGAAAGACAATAAAAGCAGCTTTTCTGCTTTTGGGACGGAAACTTGTTTCAAATTCTACAGGAAAGTGCCAACATACCTTGTTGTTTAGTGGAGCTTTGCTTATTTGTTACCATGTCAAACCTTTGAAACTGTATGAAACTTTTCCCCAATAGGTATCAACTTTCCAAATGTAATGCCTATCAAGTAAAATTTTCAAGTCGGAGTTGGGCTTGAGTAATATAAATTAACAGTAATTCTCTTCGGAAAGACTGTTGTCACAAGTTGTCTTTGGGATAGTTAATAAATATTATAAATACGATAAGGTTTTAACTGCATATGGAGTACATCACAGAGCTATAGAGATATTTCCATTGCACAAAGACATTTAAAAAAAAGCAAAGAATAATTGCCATATGTGCTAATTAGTAAGCTGATGTGTCAGCATCATCACCAGGTTGCTCAGTATGGGAGACCATAGTTTCACAAGTTGCTTTACGGGCTTTTAAAAAGAGGCATAAATAGCATAAAACTCATGGAAAATGCTTTTAATACTTTCTTTATAGATCACTTGAATTTTTGCAAGGTACAGAATAGGTAATTGCACTCAATAAGTAGTAAAATCAAGTAATCTTTTCCTTTGTATTCTGGGGAGTAGTCTGTACATCTGCTATTCCGACCTTGCAGATAAAATCTCTGGCTTTTGCATCTCTTATAGCCATTGACATAAAAATCATCATCAGTAGTGTGTTACCAGAGAGCATTCTTGACTTGAAAGCTATTGCTTCTGAGTTGCCAGCTGGTTTTACTGGCTAGATTGCCCTCGTTAAGTGATGAGTTTTGATAGTGCTGGTGGCTGTTAGGAATGCAAACGGCTTTCCTAACTTCGGGACAGAATTCTCAAACCTAATCTAAATTCTCATTCAATAGTTTCTCCTTGGCTTTTTGTGAAGGCTCCCATTTATGAAGAGAACAATCTGATATTTAATCTCACAGAAAGAGTAATGATCTTTCTAAAAGTCTTTGAATTTTTATCCAAATAATTAATCCCATCTATGCATAAGCTAAACACTTGCATGAATATATTTGCTTCAGTGAATTTTAACTGATTAGAAAAATGTTTTCATTGTAGAAATTGTAGGAATGTTGCATCCTTTTATATTCCAAATTACATTTTTAAAATGTAGGTAACAAAACTTTTGTAAATATTAGAATATTATAATGGTTTATGATATACCTGATCAGTCAAGCATAAATTAATATGTTTTTAATTTGGTATATAATAAATCTCCAATATATGTAGCTTTAAAAATGGAGAATTTTTTTTTAGTATTTAACCCCAATATTTTCTTGTGGCTCCCATCCAATGTTTTTCTCCCAATGTCTTTGGTTACAGTAGTTTCTTTGCTTAGAACAAGCTCTCTGATACCTTTCTACCTGATGTCCCCTTTTTTCACACATTCAGAAGTAGCTGCATTTCAATGTTGATGGAAACCTACATCACCAAGAAACTGACGTTCAGCAAGGTTTTAGGTCATGGCAGTGTGTAGGGTGTAGTAAAGACAACCTCATAGTCACATTTTTCTATGTATTAACAGATTGAAACATATGTAGAATTACAAATCGCATTTTTGCAAAGTCGCTTTCTAGAAGGTAAATATAGGTCTGGTCAGTCACTGGAACAGGCTCCCCAGGGAACTGGTCGCAGCACCAAGCCTTTCAGAGTTCAAGGAGCATCTGGACGACACTCTCAGTCATATGAATTAGTTTTAGGTAGTCCTCTGAGGAGTGGGGAGTTGGACTCAATGATCCTTATGGGTCCCTTCCAACTCGAGATATCTATGAAATAATTTTTAACAAAAAAATTTATGCTAAGACTGCAATAGGAAAACATATCCAAGTCAATTTTGCATTAAGTACTAAGTATAAAATAAGCTGTGAAAAGGTTAGGTTTGGGTATCAAAGAATATTTGTCGGAATGGAAACTGGAGGCTTGGCAGCCCCTGACACACAATTTTGTTTTTGCTGTTACGATGAAGACTGGGGGTCAGGTTGGCCTTTGTGATAACAGAGAAATTGCAGACAGTTGTGGTTTTTTTTACCAGCTACAGAGTCATTAGCTTTCTTGATCTGCGGGAATTCATAGATACGACTTTGTGTAAATAGGCATTCATCTTTAATAATAATGCAGACTGGCCTCCCTGACCTTGGAAGGAATCCTGAGTTCGCCTGGATTTATCATGGAGAATCAACAGCAATTACAATGAAATTGCGAACGTCCTTGTGGGGCCTTCAGTCCTCTGGAGCTAGTTTTCCACAACGTAGTGTAGGAGAAATACTTCAGCTTATTACAGTGACTTGTGTGGAAGCTACTCTGAGGAAGAAGAGGGGGGAAAAATGAGATGGGGGCAGAAAATCCAGCTTGATTGCCTGGCTGAGGAATCCATATGTGTTTTCATGCTCAATTAACTGTGCATATACTCTTGACTTTGGATAGATACTGTTTTTATTTAATAGGTAGAGTATGATTTGGGCAGCATCTGAGATAAAAGAAATAATAATGATTTTAAATCCAAATATGGAGCTAATTCCCTTACAAGGAAAGGCATTCTTTTAAATATTTGAAAAGATGAAAAGAAAAAAGCCCCAACTACTTAACCTATGTGGTTGTTTTTAAATAATGCACATGGAGTCTAATATAAAGTATTACTAAAAGTTGCACAGAAACCTATTTAGGATGGTTGGAAACATCCACCGGAACATTTGGGATGTTGGATGGTATGATGCAAGTTTTTTACCCTGCTATTTTAATACTGTTAATACTTTTCCCTCCCACTGACTGGCTGGAAGTGGCTCAGATGGAAGGTGGGAAGAACAGGACTGTAGCAAGTGGATGCTAACAGGTTCTGAAATATGATTGTTACCAGCTATTTGAGATTCAGTGACTGTAATATGATAATGAACTATTAAATTATGCAGAAAGAAATCACTGAAAGAGGAATGACATCAAATAGAATTATATGACAAATACAACAAAACCTCATTCCTCATTCTCCTTTTCTAATGGGTAATACTTAATAAGAAGTTTGAATTCTGTGTTTATAAATGGAAATTCTGTGAAGAAGCTAGCATAAATCCAAACTACTTAATTTTATTTGTCAACCACAACTAGAAGACAAACAGCTGATCTTGTTAAAAGGTAGACCTTGGAAATCCAGTTAAGCATTGGGAAGACATGCTCATCCATCAGTCAGTCACAAGTGAAACAAAGTTTTGGGGTATACCATAGTTTCCAGCACTATTTTCTTGTCAGTATGTCTTACTACTACTTGGGAAGATGTATTGTATCTTACTGTAAGCCTTGTACTCTGAATATACTTTATGTAAAGCTGATATTCATGCAAAAATAACTCCTTTTCCTTAAATGTTAAAACAATGTAGGAATTACTGTTCCAATATCCCTTTCTGTTTTATCTTCTCCATTAAGGGACTGTTTGCCTCAAAGGTGTGATTTAGAAATTAGTATTTATTTAAATTAAAAATTAGCAAGGGCTGAGTTGGTCCCCAGTAGGAGGATCTGAGTAGTCATTGCTGAAAACTCGAGAAGGAACAACACTGTCGCATGTAGAGTGTCCCTTTACTCCATGACAAAACATTTATATTGACTTATTTCCCTGCATAATTTACTACTTTCCATGCTGTAGCTCTGTTTTGCTGGTTAGGATCGTTGGAGGGAATGTAATGAAAGCGCTTTGTCTTCTTGCTCTTAGCTGTCCTCTGCTTCTACCTACACTTGCAGCAATATATTGTAAGAGATATATTAAAAGATACCCAAATACTTCAGGTTAAGCTGAGATTAATGTTATTAATAGGAAATGCAAGTTCAAAAGAAGTTACCATCACGTTTTATAGAACATGGCTTTTCTTAAGGGTTGGAAGCTGTGAGCATTAATGTGTGAGTGCTACCAGAAGAAAATACCTTTAATAAGAACCTCCTCTGAGTCTGCTGAGTGTATTTAAATTAGATTAATTCCCCCACCCCCCCCGGAAAAAAGGGCTCTTTTTATGAAATAGGTTTTAGCTTTGGTCAAAAGTATGTGTTTGCTCCAGTTGTAACACTTGTACTCTGTTGTAAATTTGCAAGTCTTCTTTACACCAGTAGTATTCAAAGTAAGATTATGTCAGTGTTTCTCTTATAGTAAAAATAGTCTTGTTTACTAAAGAGATGTTCTGGTTGGTGGTATGACTGTATAAGAAGCATCTCACTTTAGGCATATCATTTGTACATTTACTAATTTAATTTAAAAAGTAACATGAAGTATTTCATGTAAATCTCTAAACCAGATTCCCAAAATATAATCTAAGAGAAAACAGTGTAAAAATTTAAATGAAGACAAACACTTTCAGAGGCTGTAAAAAAATGCTTTGTTTTTTTGTGGGCCAAGGTTGTTTTCTTTTGACCCTGGAATCTTCCTCTTCAGAGACAGAGAATGTAAATCCCCTGGAGTTTCTTTAATTGTCCCAAACACTTAAATCTTATTAAAAAAGCAATGAAAATAAACATGTTTCTGTATTATGCAAGTGTCATGAGAATAAAATTTAAGTATCTTTTCAGTAAAAGTTCATAAAAATTTCTAATAATCTGGCATTATAAGAATAAATCATAACACTTTTATTAGCCTTTTTGAGATGAAGATTTTTCCCTTTGTCAAGAAAAAAATAGTAAAAAGAAAATACCAGATAGTAGCAAAGTGCAGCATAGATGGAAAATATATCTACTGGGCAGTATGTTGAGAATAAGTGCCAATATTTCTATTTAAAATAGATTTTATTAAAGTAAGTGGGAAAAATCTGTTCTTTGGAAGTTCTCTCAATATGGGTCTGATGTCTACCGGGCATTGTCTCTCAAAGAAATGAGAGATGTGAAACTCAGTTAACTATTTGAAATACTGGCATGTAAACTCAAATACTATGCTCTGGTATTATAAAATCAAAAAATGTGCAGGTATATTTGACCCAAGCAGAAGTGTGGAGCCTTAGGATATTTTCATGTATTGTCCATGTAGAGGGACAGGGAGCAAGCAAATGAAAGAAACCTTGTGATGTGCAAGCCTGCACTCCTGTGAGCAGCTGGTGCTATTTGGCCTTCCAGCTTCGGTAACGTCACTTTCAGGGAAACAGAGCTGCAGATAGTTATTAGACCATGTTAGCTGCACAGATGGTTTGCATACCTCTGAGCAAGAAAAAACAAAGAGGGGGAACGGGAAAAGAGAGGGGTAAAGCGGCCTGTATAATTAAGCAAAGTAGTGCACATTTTGTTAGGGTTAAAAGGTATAATTTAAAGAAAGGATTTTGCCTGAACAAAATTATTTGAGTGCAATATATTCTAACTGGAAAATTAGCATTTTTGCTTCTTTACATGCTGTACGATTAGGTCCGTTGGGAATGGACACCCTCTTGGTAACAATTTAACATTTGTTGTTCATAGAACCAAATTTTTGTCAGGCTGTAAGACAATGAATGTCTGAGTCCACGTGACTCTGCGGGGAAGATAGTCTATTGAAATATTAAATATTCCTCACAATCCAAACTCCAAAGAGGTTTGAAAATCTAGTTAATCTCCTTACGCACAAAACAAATCCACTGTTACTAGTTAAGGAAATGGAATTGTAGTAAACATCTGCTCCTTGTAATACAGGGAGTGTTAGAGGCAGGTGGCTTGGAAACAGCGAAACCGACATCTTCAGTATTAACTTCTTGTGGGACAGGGGCAACAAGTAATTGAAGATTGTTGGTGATGCAGACTGTCTGCTGATGCAGAGGAATTTGTGAAAAATGGCTGCTCTTAATGTCTTTGCTGATGAGAGGAAAGAGGATTTTTATTGTTTTTATAGGCGTTTCAGTGATGGCTGGTACTGAGTGGCTCAGAAGCGTAGCATTATTTTAATACCCCTGCAAGGCAGGGGAAGCAGTGCTATTCCTGTTTTACAATGGCAAGATGAGATCCACGGGGAGAACATTCTGGCTTTTCTGTAAGTGCTCAGTTGTACAAAGATAATTAAGGAATTGTTTTAGGCAGAAAATGAAATCCTCTTTTTCCTTTACCACTGTTGAAGGATACTATGAGCAGCAACAGGAGAAAATTACCCTTAGTGTAAGTTCCCAGTGCAACCATCATCCTCCACAGGAGGCCAAAGGATGTGCTTGCTGTTGTGGACAGTTTGGCCCTTAAGTATCAGCATTTTCTCCTTTTTCTTCTGGTCTGAGGCAACAGACTATCTTGAGACTAGCTCTTAGCACTGAAGGCTAGGCACTTTTTGTTAAGGTGGAGATGCTTTCGTATCTAAGCAACTTACCCAGTGTTACGCAGCTTTGCACGCTCCACGTGCCCATAGGTTGTTACCCTTCACAGCAGTTTGAAAGCAGGCCAAAGTCAGGAAGTAAACATGTCAGGAGCAACAGATGAAAAATACCGGGAATGCATCATGAACACAAATAGAAAGTTCTGCTTATGAAAACCGTATAAAATTAGACTGAAGAGTATATGGGAAAATAACAATGGCAAATCCCCCATTGACTGTAGGTGAGGCTGGGGACCTAAATAAGTGGAAATTTGGTATCTGCAGTTCCATTTCTGAGAGCATTGGGGAACTGGAGAAGCCAAAAAAGTGGTGATGGAAAAACAGACATCTGTTCTTCCACAACTTGCTAGGTCTTTGGCAGGAAAGTACATAAACAAGAAAGTGTTATCAGAGCAAATGTTTGAAGGGACAGAACCTTCTATAACAATAGTCACTGCAGAAGAAACAGTACAAGATTGTGATCAGTCCTCTGATTCTGATTAGCCTACTCTCATGTAAATTATATGAGATGAGAAAGGTCTCATCACTATTTCCTTGCATATATTTTTAAATTCCTGAATTGGCCTAGGTACAGCTGCAGAGAGATACTAGTAACAGTCAGAAGCACTCCTTTGCTGAACCTTTTAGAAGGCCACTTTTCCAAAACTAGGATGGAGTGAAACTAGTATAGGAGTTTCCTTGGTACCGGTTTCTACTTCTTTGCAGCAGTGTTTGGGAAAGCGTTGGCAAGCTTACTGGCCCTTGGTAGCATGCCCAAAACCTACTATCTGGGAGCATTAAGCTCCTTAAAAGGAGACATATATTTTTCTGGTAAATTACCTTCAAATGCAAAAGCGACCTTGGAGTTAAATCTCCAACTCCCTTGTGCACCTGCTGACCTCTTTCACACAATGACCACTGACTACACATCTGTATGGGGCAGAGGAGCAATCTTGACATAACTTTTGATCTCAAGATCACACTGAGAAAGTCTGAGTCAACAGTATAGAGAGATGGATTCCATGTGCGTGCTTTGGTCAGGTGGAAAGAGAAGCAGATTCATTACAATGTTCCCAGCCAAATTGTGGCTCTGCTCATGGAGAAAGCCATGCCTCCTCAGCAGGCTTACCAAATCACTCTTCCCCAGTGACACAATGAAACACTGTGTTGGGCTTCTTCAGGAAACTTTTCCAGCTGAGGTTTGGAGATGATGATTAGGACTAACGCAATGAGCTTTAGTTCTCCTGCCAAAGAAATTACCTCCCACTTCTAATTGGCTTCAGTTTCTCTCATAATTATTTCTTTTTCAGAGATTGCACTTAGAAAACAACTCAGGTAACACAAAAAATTGGATTAAAATATCTCAGATTCCATTTTCCAGATAAGAAATTTAATTCTCTGGCATTGCCTTGAGCTAGGATTTGTTTACCAAATTCCTGGAGCCTTTACTGATTTTTGTCAATCTATGCCAACTGTGTTTAAGCCTCAAAGTATTAAAGGACAGCTTTTCTCTAGGAGTGAAGATTAATTGGAAACAAGCTGTTAAGAATCTTCATTTGCTGTTAGAGAAAATTACTTCCATTGTGGATGCAGAAAATGTTTGGTTTCATTGATGAATAGCTATTCCAAAGTAACATCAGCTCCTCTCAAGTCTTCTCTTCAGAGCTGGCTGCTTCTAGAATTTCTTCCTTCACTGCTGCTCTGCAGCTAATATCCTAACTCTTTTGGTAAAATTATTTGTTCATTCTTTTCTTTTTCAAATGGAGTTTAATTAGCCCATCCCACCCTAGTGACTCATCAGTAATTAACTTGCAAGCCCTGCAGATTTCAAACACCTGCTGGGCAGGTGGAGCAAATGAAAAAACCACTGTGTTTCATTTTGGACATAACCTCAGGATTAATGAAATCTGTTATCATGCATAACAGTTCCTAAAAGCATTATGTAAATTCAAAATGGAATGTCTCACAAGTCTCTGGTGTTTTATCAGAGTATATTCTTCTGCTATCTATCCTAATAGTCCCTGCTAAAAGCAGTGATAATAAATAATATAATAGTAAAGTCTCTGGTCCTCTATTATTAAAGGTACTCCACAAAATTGGTGAAAGTCTGTTTTTATTACCCAGTTTTTTAGGCATTTTACTGATGTTTGCTAACACTCCTGGATAATTCTGTTTCTATTTAGAACAGCTAGGATTAGTAAACACCTGTCTGGGATTATATGTATATGACAGATCTGCTAAATGCACTCCTTTATTTAATGCACAGACTGTAGGATCAGGGTCTGATTCTGCTCTCTTTGACAGTGGTATAGAAGAATCGGTAGAAAATACTTTTGTGCAATTACATGAAATGTAACTGTGGTATCCTTCAGCAGCTTTTTGAATTTAAGCAAATTCTACTTCTGTCCATTTTAATATAGCTGAGATGAGAATTTATTCTATAATAGACTATTCAAAATGTTATTCTAGATCTTTATCTGGTACAAATCAGTAGCAGCACTCTTGCTGTCATTGATTTAAGCAGCTTTGTCATGGGTCCCAGTACAGCCTTGACGTACATTCAAATCACTTTACACAGGAGAGAGAAGTAAACCTGAACGGTTTGTATCCTGCAGAGATGCTCTTACTGCATAATATTGGGTAAAGAGGAAGACCTTTTTCTGAATTCTTTAGAGAGAAGGGTCAGGCCTAGGGGATTGTTTTAAAGAGAATGTGTGGACATGTAATTGCAGGAGAGTGTTCAGAGCTGTGAATCGCGAGTGAAAGAAGGAGCTTCCCTGCAGCAGGAAGCATGTGGGACACAGCATTCAAGGCAAGGCTCTCTGCCCTTTACCTTGTCTCTTGCTTGCCTGAGTGGCTTCGTAATGGGCATGCTGACATCTGACTGTCACTTGTGTCCCACCTGAATGGTATGAGTGTGGTAAGATCATTAAGTGCATAGAAGTTAAGCTGTTTCACAGTCACTCTTAGTAGCACCTTTCCAGGCTATTTTCTGTTGTATGGGGGTTTTTTTGGTGGAAAACATAAGAGAATGTGAAATGTAATGATGTTTATCAAAGCACTCGAAAGACTTTCCAGAGAAGCAGCAACATGAGAGTAAAAATGCATTTGCTGCTGGGAGCAGTCTTCTCCTCTTTAAAGCATACTGCAAACATGATTAATTTAAGTTACAGTAATCATAAAAAAGGTACACTTCTTCAATAATATGTCCAGCTGTGATTTTTGTCAGTGTTTCTACCACAAGTAGGTTTGGACCATATTGGTGATAAGTGTAACTTGAAGAACAGGCTTTCTGCAGAAGTACTGTGGCTAACTCAGTAAGTAACAGTATTTCTCGGTAATGCAGTAAGATGCTGATGTTTTTGGAGGTGCTGTGCAGTGGGCACAGTACTCCTTTGCCCTGCCTTAAATTGGGGTGCAGTATTAGTGAGCACCATTAAAAGGACAGGAACAATTCTAATCAAAGAGTCTTGATTTTCATCTTAGACAAAAGGAATAACTGTTAATCTTTAATTAACTATTGTATTTCCCTTCAGGACGTATGATACACAGAGTTATTAGAAGGAATAGAAATAGAAAAGTAGAAAATTCTTGTATAATTTCAAAATACATGCCCACTAATGGGTGGGATTTTTTCCCCTCGTCCTTTTTGCTTTGTGGGATAACCAGAAGCTTATCTACAGATGTGGGATGAGGACAGAAAGAAAACAGACATGGCTGAATTTTGGCAGATTGTAACTTTGTTTTATGTTGCAAGAAAGGTAATAAATTAAAAATTTCAGAAGATGTTTCTACTTAGGTTCTTCTGTGTGGATTTAGCACATTTACAAGAGGTTGATTTGTGAATTTCAACCCTTTTCAATAACGCTTCTCACACTGAAGTCATAGTAGATCTACAGGGAAATCTGAATTCCTATGATAAATTAATAACTGAAGTGCCTATTGTATCTTGCATAAAAAATTGAATTTTCCTTGATTTTTGTTTAGTTTCCTTTTTTTTGGCAGCAATTTCAGTTTTTCTTGGCTTCCTCATCTTTTTCCTCTTGCTTTTTATTTCAGTTTAAAACTGAATTTCTAGCTATAAGTTTGATTCATTCTCTAATCTAGCTGTATTTTCTTTTTGGTTAAAATTCTGACAGGGCTTTGATGACTTTCAAAAAACAAAACAAAAAACAAAACTAACCAACTACCTCCCTATGTCTTTAATTTCTAGTGTAAATGATAGTGGAATTTGTCTGTCTTTTTGTAGCAATCGGCAGCTGTTTAAGAAGCTTCTTGAATCTTCTAAGCTTCTAGATCTCTTTCAACAGTAATGATCATGTCACTGCACCTTCCCCCCCCCCCCCCGCCAATGACATCCATAGCTTTGGAACTCCCCTATCCATAAAACTGTACAATATCTCTTCTGAGGAATCAAACTGGTGCATTGTTAAGAGTAGTATAAAACAGATACAATTTTATCTCTTCAACCTGCTTAACAAATATTAAATAATTGAGCCTTGCTATTCTGCAGGTTTTATTAGTTTTATTGCCTTATTTTCCAAAGGGGGGCCCAATTGTGGACACAAAGATAGGGCATTTAAAAACTGTGCCTGTATTCCTTTCATCTGAAGATCATACTCTTTGATGTGGTGTGACACTCAGTTTTCAGTTCTTGCCTCATGTAATGGTCATCAAATTCCATGGACAATCGTATGCTTTCGTGAGAACCGAATGCATCTTTTTCCTCTTGTCTTGAGGAATAACAGCACTTATGGAGTGCTGTTCTTTCTTCATTATAGTCCAATCTTTAGGGGCGTCTTATGGCCTTGACAGTGGAAAACACTGGAGAGATACTCTCTTCCATAGTGTTTTTTTGGATGTATTTATCAAATTTCGGAAATATTTGTGTAAACTCAGCAAAAATTACAATCTTCCTAATGGAGCAGAACCCCGCAGAGCTGATGTTGGTCAGACGCTTCCATTCTTCACACAACTGAAGCAGAGGAAGAGTAGAGTTAATGTAGCTTCAAATAAAAAATATTTTTTAAATTTATTCTGTTTTTTAAAGTTGCAAAGGAAATGCAGAATGTTTTAAGTTTTAAAGCCATTTTATTTGCAGTTCTTAAAATAACACAGAAGAGGACAAAACCTCAGGTAGTAGATACTTCTCGAAGTTCCTAGTTGTAGGATAGTGCATACAGCTGAGAACAGTAAACAAACTAAAGTATTTGCTGGTTATAATCTAGAAAATCCTCTTTGCCTTCTGTTTATGCAAACTGCTGGTTGACTACATGACTTGTTGTTGTCTTTTAGCATGTTTTTGACTTACTATACTTTTTCCAAAACTAAGTTAAAGATAAGTACAGTCTTACAGCGTTTACCAAATACCTATTAAACCGGAGGACTTCCTTTGATTGCATTTTCTTTACTTTTTCTTACTATTTCTACTTTTTCTTACTATTTCTAGGAGAATTCATGACATGTTGACAGTCTCAGTTTATTATTGCTATTAACATTAGCACAAATCATCTACTTGGTATCAAAGATGGGAGAGAGCTTATAATTTGTTGTTTGTGTTTTTCTGCAAAGAGGAGAAGCTATATTATGCTTAGTTTTCTTTTTCTATTGCAGTGTAGTTTGCAAATCTTTAAAATGTACTTACTCTCTGCTACTGCATTTGTGTATGTCTAGTGCTTTAAGCATGAAAAGAGCAATGGCAGATGGGGATGGAAGATGCTTTTACAGAAGCGCATGTAGGCTCTTCTTCAAAACTGCCCTGTTGTTCTTAAGATTTCTTCAGGTTTCATTTAGAACTGAAACTCGTCTCTGCTTCTTGGGGTAGCTTAGGAAAAATCTTGAAAGTGTGAACTAGCTCCAAGCATGTACAATTGCGTCTGCAAGTGTTTGAAAAGTACTTTTGAAATAGGAGCTTTGTCAAACCCAGGCCCACTTATCAAAATGGCTGTTTACTGAGATGCCAGTGATATACTTTACTGGAAGCGGTAAAACAGCTTAGGACATTTATCATAATGTTGAAAACATTTATGAAAAGTGAAAAGGCTGTCTTGAGTGGGGGAGCTGCTGCTCTCTAAAATTTTTGTGTTTGTGAAGAAGGGGCTAAAACAAAATTCCTTGGAGGACTGAATGGAAATTGGTGAAGCAGAACTAATCTGAGGAAGCTCAGTACATCCCGGTAAGCAGAGAAAATCTCATTTTATGTGATTACTGGAAAAGGAAGCCTATTTTTGGTACTTGGGTGAGTGTAAGAGAGCTAGTTTCTGTTTCCTCATGTGGACTTCTCTTTTGGTGTGACTACTCAGTTTTGTATAAAAGTAAAAGCTGTACATATGACTAATTAGAGTCACAGCCTGACAGCTCTGGGCAAAATAAAGTTTTCAAAATAGTTAGGTGCTTTCATGTTTGCTTCAGGTGACATAGATTTGGGTTTATGATATAAAACACATTGAGCTTTTAAATCCTCTCAGCTGCACAGATGTGAACTCCACTAATCCCAGAGAAAAATCTGGTCTGTTGTTCATTAAATGCAGATGAGATTCCTTTTTTAGTAAGCACATAAGCAGATGCCTAAATTTAGGAACATGTGCAGTTACAATCAGTGGAATATTCTGAATCTTTTTATCTCCTTTCGTGCACTGGAACTCACTGTGCTGTGTCTTTTGAGAGGTCTCTGACCCTAAGCCTTACTGTGGAACCTGATTTATTCTGTTGCCTTTACAGAGTGCTCTTTATATGTAGATTTTATTGACTGTTCATCTGTACCCTTCAAGCTTGCTTTGCAAACCTTTCCATGCTTGCTAAGAACTGAGGAATGCTGGTGCTTAGTATATTGAAGTATTTATTCAACTGTGATGACAGGAGGGTGTAATGAACAAGTATTTTCATTATTTTAGTAACTGTGCTGGGAGGAATTGGTTGGGTGCTGGTGGGGGAGAGGAGGCAGGAGGAGGCTGGAAGTCAGCCTGGAATGGCCACTTCTTTCCATGGCCACTTCTTTCCCTGCCCACTCAGTCCTGGGAGTCCAGCTGGAGGGTCCCTGCATTTTGAGCAAAAATCTCTATAGCTTTAATCCAATGACCAGTGCTTAGTTATTGGTCTTACTGGTCTTAACCCAAGAATGTTTGATTTAATTTATCTGACTCCAGTTTAAACTGAGGTAAATCTCTGAATTAAAAAAAAAAAAAAAAAAAACCCACAATAATTCAGTTGTTTTACATTCATTTGCAAATAAAAAATGCCTGTAAATGCAATAGTGTAATTGCATAATATTAGGCCTTCCATGAGTGATCTCCTGTGTTTCCACTTAGTTCTTCCATGGTAATAAGGAAGTGAGGAAAGCCATTTTTAGAAATGTAGCTTTGTTACTGAGCACCAAGTAGAAGCAGTCTCTATTTCTGGCACCTCTCCATTTCCCAGATGCAAACTGGTCTCTCATCTGTGAATTTCTGTTGTCTTCCATTCTTGCCTGGAAAAAATACCCAGTGTAATCAACTTACCTAATGGCAAACTGTTAGGCAAGCATGAGGTTGTATGCATGGAAGTTGTTTGTTCAAGTCCTCCTGAAGGCGCCAAAGTCAGTGGAACTTCTTCTGGAAGTTACTGAGCATTTGGCTGTTCTGTAAAATTAGGATTTAATTTGTACATTCTTTCCTTTTTGTTTGTACAGTGCTCACTATAATGGAATTTGATGAGAATTTTGAAAAATATTATCACAGATAACTAAAAAGTGGCCATTACGTGCGACAGCTTGCTGTCTTTTTGGTCCAAGACAGGAAACGTGTTAGGCCAGTGCCATAACTCTTACAAAACAGCAGACACCAGAGATGATGACCTTAAACTGGTATGGCACTCTAGTTGACAATCTGATCTAATCAGCATTGCAGGGGGATTTATTCCTGCTAACCAGAACCATGACTTGGAATGAGACGATCATGCTGCTTATCTGAAAAATTAGATTGGTAACTGTGCCTATCTCATTCCTCTGTTTCCGTTACGGGTACCACTACACCAGTTCCTGGCAGTTGCACTGCATTTTGTAATGTTGAGATCAGTGTATCACAAACTGAAATAAGGTTGCCACATTAATTTTCAGGCAGTTTTTGGCAGATTATTATTGTATCATTAGACTATTATTCCAAAAATTGTTGCATGTTTGCCTACAGGTTGAGTTAAAGTTAGTACTTTAAATAAACAATTTTTTGAAATAAGGAAAATAATTTTGCATTTTAAAATGTATTTCTTCTAATGAAGACAACCGTAGTCCTTTAAGTGATAGTCAATAAACAATTCTTCTGGCCACGCTTTTATCTTGAAGGCCTGTAGTTAAGCAATTAGGTGTTACTTTAAATTAATTGATGCTTTTTTAAAGTCTGGTTTCCAAGTGTGAGGAATGCAGAGAGGTATTGCTTTGGACAATCTTAAAAATGTGTTTTAGAAAGTCTGAAGATTTGGAACTTGGTACACCTTAGTCTTCAATATCCTTACAGTATATTTTTTGAAAATCAGCCTTCTACCCATTTGAGAAGACAAAATTGGTGTCTGTCAAAATATTGGTGTCAAGGGATACGGAAAGCCTTCAAAGTGCAGTATTGGTACCTGTCAGAGAGCTCTATGTCTTCATCTGGTAAATATTATCAGAGGAAATTGATTGTACTTGGAAATATGTATTTCCTTTGATAATCTCTTTCCAGTAAGTTAAAAGCTTTTACCCTAGTTTCAGGTTGTCCAGGCTTGTAGTAACTTTATGTTAACTTTGCCAGAATGATGCAGGGACCTGTCTAGCCTGATTCACATCCATAGCACAGTTATGATTAGAGGGGAATTTAATAGGCTAGTAGTGAGAGTATGTCTAGTAGAAACAGCAATGGCCAGGATTTATAGTGTTTTCAGATCAGAATAGGCTAGTTCTAGGGTATACAGGAGAAATATAGAGCCCTTACCAAGACCTTGTTCCTGGGAAGTGTTGTTTGTGTGCACCCACACAGTATATTTAAGCGTTTGCTTGATGACATAATAATAATTTTATTTTTCTCCTATATGTTTTCTTACCCTTAGGAAATAAGCATTGTAATAGAATTTGCTGGTTAATTAGCCGTTTATAAGTTTGCTACTTGCCATTCTGAGAGCTCTTTAAGAAGTTCTTAAGAAGTCTTAAAAACTTCAGATTTCTCTTATAATACAAATTTTCGTGTTTCTTACACTGCCCTCTAGCGCTGAGCACTTTTTGAGACTCATCTTCAGTGTAAAATAACTTTTGTGCAATGACTTTTTAGAAACTGTTAGGTTATCGAAGTCTGCCAAGGCAGGAAATGTCCAACTTTTCTACATGAACGTCTGTCTTTTTGGGTGGACATACTCACATATGTATTATGTAGAACAGGCAGAGTTTTGTACAAATGCGACAAACATCCAGTTGTCAAAACCCGAAAGCTGCCTGTGTTTGCAGCCTGACATCTCCACCAATCAACAATCAAATAAAGTGAAGTTCAGAACACATAGCCCAGGTAAGTAGAAGGTCTTGCCGTATTCTGTACCAGTGACCTGCAGCCTTCTGGGACCAGTGGCTTCCCCTATGTCTCCTCCTTGGGAGAAGCATCTGGATCTCTTATATTTGCAAGTGCCTTGATCCTGAGCACAGTGAAGCCGAGTCTTAGGTGACTCTTCAGCAGAACTGAGCTGCCTTCTGACATTTTCATGAGTTGGATCGTCACTGCAACAGTTCACATTCTGATGCTGCTCTACCTGCATTACTTAAAAACCAAACTTGCCATACCCAGGCTGTCCATTTGCTGTGTAAGAACTTAAATTGCTGTCATTGGCTTTCAGTAAGTACGTATTAGCATTCCTTTTTCAGTCTCTTACAATATATTAACTCATTCCATTATTTCAGATCTGAAAAGACTTGATAATACAAACTTCTTAATTTGAATTCTAAGATCTCATGGATCTTTCTACCACCAAACATCTAATATACCCTGATATTTCTGATAAGTCGTCCCTGGAAGGAAATGACAAATCAGTACATTACTGAGAATGTGTGGCACAATTAACTTATTCCTTACAGGAGCGTGTATTTGATAAATAGTTAGCTCCCCCCAGTCTTGATAGCGAACAGTTAATGGGAAAATCTAGGTAATATGAATACAGGGGAGAATGCTGTGGAGACACGGGGCTCCCCTGCCCTGGGGAGCCGTTCAGGGTCTCTGTGTAGTGTTCGTGTGTGCTGGTGTCAGTGTGGCTCTGTGGGAGATCCAGCCAGATCTGTCCTAGGCTTCCTGAAGGCGCAGGGTTCCAGGATGGCCTGTTTGGCCAAAAATGAAAGAGAAAAAAAAACACAGAGCACTTCAGTGTGGGTGTGAATCCGGGTAAAGATTCCAGACAGCGCTCTCTGGCTCTTAGTTTGTATGTACTTGTGTCATTCATAGAGGGAAAATACAGTCTGATGGTTATGTTTCTAGAATTTGTCAGTGACTTCAGGGAGAGAAAGGGCTTCTGCTAAGCAGCAGAACCAGACTGAATGTCTACCTTAATACACACAATAAGCATGGGATTATTTCTCAGAAAAACCCCCAAATTTCTCCAAGAGATTTTGATTTTTTATAAACAAATGAAAATAAATTTTAGCAGCACTGTAGTAGCATACCATTCTGTATGTGTATTGGCTGTACTGAAATGCAATAGTGGTAACATATCAATAATAATAAATTGTGTTTCAAGTTCTCAAAAATGTCAAAAAATTGTTGAGAGTGTTTGGCATTTCCTTCTATATGTGCTGTCATACACAGTTTAAAGTTTTATACTGATTGTATACTATTTGTAGTATTATCATGGCTTCTTGTCAGCTTTTCAGGAAAGGATCACCTTTTTTGGGGGTTGGGTTTTTTCCCATTCCCTGTCTGTCTGATCTGTCCATTGTTGACACTAACTACAGAGTGCGCTGGAATATGAAAAGACTGGATATGGAGTTGAATCCTTGCAGGGTGCTTGTGTGTTTTGTATGTAGTTTGGATCAGGGGTTTTTTTGTTTGTTGTTTTTTGGGTTTTTTTTAAGATCAGGGCTTCGCTGTTCTTCATACTCTATACAGACAGACTCTGACAGGCTCTGTCAGTCTTTTTGAGGAACCCTGGCAACTTCAGTATGACTTGCTGAGCTGTAAGTAAGCAGTGGTAGCAGAATTTAACCCACTTAGATATTTCATTTTTTCTTAGGTGCACTTCTATTAAAGTCAGTTCTTTGGGAACAAAATTAGACTGTGACAAGGGGAGTTAACTTGAATATTCAAAACAGTAGAATTCACTTTTTCAGCACATAACAATATTAATGTTGACACCTTGTCAGCAGTATTGTTATTTTTTGGGGGGGGTGAGAGAATACGTAAAATCATCTTTCTGAGGGAAGGTTTGTCACTGTTACTGTAACGTGGGATTTTTTTCTTCTGAGTATACTTTGCTCCATGGCTGATGCAGTGTTGCATCTTGGTGAGCTGCTTCTGCCGTTGCTCGTTGGTGTTTCATCACACTGTACAAAAAAGGAGGTAATGTTTTCGTTTCAGAGGTTCATTCACCTGATAGAGGATTTATAGCAGTGTCCTGCATGGGATAAGCCTTCCAAAACAGGAATTCTCAGACTGTAATTATTAAGGAAGCTGATAATGTGTTTGCATTAATTACAATAGACTTTGAAAGTAGGATCTTCCTCTGTTTATCTTCCAGTGTGACAAAATTTAGGTAAAGTTTTCACACTTCTAAAACTATATCAAGGCTCTGTGACCCAATGCAAGTCTGGGATTTTTACCTGTCACATAGAATAGCCTCTGGCGAGAGGCTGTAGAGGGTATAGATTGGCTAACAGATGAAGGGCACATGTAGAGGAAAAGGATAAAAGGATCCTTCCTTCCACAGAAAGCTGAAATGCTACTGCCTGCAGGAAGTCAAATATAGATTTTTTTTGAGTGCTGGGAGCCAGAGTCTGAGGCCATTAGGCCTATGAAGAAGTTGTTAATTAAAATCCTGAAACAATTCCCAAAGTACCAGCAGAGACAATCTAACACACAAAGTTGCTGTGAGCTTCTTCATGATTGTCTCAAGAATCTGAAGGTTGCTGAGGTTGTGTGAGAAAGTCAGTTCCTTCAGTTTCTTCAAACGATGGTATTTTCATAAAAGCATTTACTAGTTTATCCTGACTTCTCAAAAATCTGGCTGCTGAACATCAAAGAGAGCTGACATTTATTTTGTCTGTAATGATAATCTACTTAGCTTCACATCATGAGTCCACCTTGTAAGGTGAGGCACGGTTACTGCATTACGTCTTTAATCATTGCATGCTCCTTCCTTTCTAGGCTGGTAAATCAAAGTGTCAAGCACTGGAGAACTCAGAAGAGCACGTGATCAAAGCCTTTCTGCCTACATCCTGGCATAATTTCTAACTCATTTTTCTTTTGCAAGCATGCTGTTACACCTGAGTGTGTGTAGTTTTGCTCAATTATTGATGCTTTCTGCATGTCTTTAGCTGACAGGGATATTTTTGCAGATAGGATATTTTTGCTGACTTACTGTCTATCCCTTCTTGTTACTGGCAGTTACCGAAGTCAGCATATAAGGTTACACGGCAGATTTTGTAAAGCACTTCTAATTACATGGAAGGCATTTTCACAATGGTAAAGCTTTGATGTGAAACACTGCTGCTTGTGTGCATAGGCCTGCAGTCAAATGAGGGGTAGAACCAAAACAAACCTTACGGACTAGTAACAACAAATAACGTGTCTAAATCTGTCTCTGCAACTATTTTTGCAGCCCTTTTCTGGCTTGATCCTTTCTCTGAATTGTGAACCTGTTCATGGTACCCTTTCTTAGGAAGAAAAGTTGAAATCTAAATGAAGGTGAAAAAAATTAGTATTTCTTAATGAGCTTGAAAGGTTTTTATGGAGATAGAGCTAATGAGGTAAGTGTGCTTTTCTGTTGAAGCTGGCTATTTTGTTAGTCCTGTCATTCTCAGCAGTGTTGGTCTGAAGAGAGTTACCTTTTTGAGGTATGCAATACGCATGTAATTGAGTTTTCTACAAACCTTACTAGTTCTTTATGCAGAACCATATTAATTTAGTTACCATAGTGTAACTACGTTACCAGAATTTCCCAGTTGTCATTAGGGATGGGCCTTTCTGCTGCCATTTTCTGTTGCATATTTTGATCTGGGTTCTTTGCTGCAAGGCCTTGTGGTACTGTTTGCAGAAATGGTTAATAATAGCTAAGGAGGCTGTTCTTATATGATGAAACTTCAAGGAGAGATAGGCAGGAGAAATAACAAAAACCATCACAACAGAGTCAATTTAGCATCAGTCATAAACTGGAGGAAAGTTACACAATGTACAGCTTAGGAAAATAAATAAGAGAAAAACTAAAAGAGGGGAAAAAGTATATTACTGGCAGCAGTTGATGGTCGAAATTAAGCAGAGTACTACAGTTACAGTTGGATACAATAGTCTTCATTTCCTTCCTTTGACAACTTAAGAATGCTGTTGTAAATTAAGTGGCTGTCCTGTACTACCCTGGAAATAATTGTGTTTTCATGGTGGGTAGAACGATTCCTGTGCCATTATTACCTGTTATCAAATGATGCTATAATATGCTTGGTGGTAATCAAGAAAATCCTTTCCTGAATTCCTTACTGTCTGATCAGGTTTTTTTATCATATTGTTCTTTGAGTACCAGTTGTACGAGTTGCCTTACAAAAACTGGCAGACACAAATGTGCATTGAGAAAACTAACAAAGCATAGGTTATAAATGGATAACAAATGAAGGAAGGGAGAGGAAGGAAAGGGATACACTGGTACACTACAGCAGTTGAGATTGCTAAAAGGAAATGCGTAACTTTTGATGGGATAGGGTCTGTCTTTTCTTGTTGCTTCTAACACATTGCTTGTCTACAGTTCGTTACTAATGATAATGGATAGATGTTTTGTTGTCTGTCTGTTTGCTGCTTGGTTGTACACCCTCCGAAGAAAGCGAGTGTTTAATTTATTACCAATTAACACAAACATTTAATTACTAACTTGGGTATTAGGAAACTAAAGACAACATGGGGCACCTCCTACTCTCCTGACCTTGGTCTTCTCTCATTTCCTTGTTTCCTCTGTTCTCTTTGCTGCTCCCTTGTACCCTTGTTCCCTCTTCCTTGTCATTTTCTACCCTTTGTTAAATATTTTTTCACAGAAGTGCCACCAGTTTCACTGATGGGCTCACCTTTGGCCAGCAGTGAGTCTGTTGGGGAAGTGGCTATGTCTGGCACAGGGCCGCACCTAACATAGAGGCCACTCCTGCAGTCCCTCTGTTACCCAAACCTCACTATCTGTACCCAGTACGCTAGAAAAGGCTATTGAAACCTCTGTGTGTGTGTTTCATTACAAGGGCAGTGTTAATGGAAGTTCATTCAAGCTTCAATTACTCGTAAAACTATCTTTTATTATTAGGAGAGAATTGGTTTCATGTCACGTACAATCTGGATTTCAGCAATGTCTTCTGATTTGGTGTCTCTAACTTACTCTATATAATGAACAATAGAAAGAGGAGAGTGAATTTCTGTCTTGGAGGCTGCAGTCAGTGAGATCAGATGAAGCAATAGATTTTATATTAATATTAATTGCATAACTAGTAAACATAATCCAGAAGGTATGAGCTAAAGACACGCAGATGCTTATGGAAAACAAGCTGTGAGGGTTTTTGACTCAGGTGAGCAGTGTGTAACAAACCCCATGCTGATGCCATGACCAGGCAGGCTTGTGGAAAGAGACTTCCTCAGCCCAGGTGTACAGCCAGCTGACATCTGTGTGATTTATCTTTGGTACCAATTGATTTAATGGCAAAGTGTCAGTCTGCCAAGAGTTAATACCAGTCTCATGTCTGTGTACGGTGCTGCTCTTTGCATGGTGTGAAAAGTTAATGTAGAGAAGACCCCGTGTTAACATTTGCAGCAATGTGCTGCAGGTGGTAAGCTTTCTTCCCACAGGAAAAATGGAACTGATCTTTCCTTTTTAGTAATAACTGAGCAGATAAATGTGCCTACCTTAGTATTGCTTCAGGCAGTACTACTTATTGGCTCACCTTTGAGCCTTAGCTTCCCATGATCATTCTGCAATTGTAGAAGCAAGTGGTAAGAAGAAGTGGTTGTGAGACTTCAGGCCAAGATCTGTTTTCAGAGATCAAGGCATCACATACGCTTGTTGACTATTTGAAAGGCAGCTGATGGTCTTATAATAATTGCTTTTATTTCTTGTGAGACACTGCCTGAATAAAGTCACTTCCCCCAAGGGTTTTCAGCCAAATAAAGGGAAGAAAGACTTCGTCATCAGAGACGTGTGCTTACTTCCATTGATTGGAATTGTAATTGAAAGTTCTTGCTAATGCGTTTTTCCCGTAGAACAATGTATTGAAATAACATGTTTGCTTAGTATACAAAAAATGGCTGCATTTGGCAAGTGGTTTATTAGAGCTTGTAAACTAAATTCACAGATATCCATTGCTGGAAAATCTTCGTCTTGCAGATACAACCTGGATTACTGAGTGCTTTTTCAATCAGAAAACAGCAAGAGATTCATAGATCACTTTAGGAAATACTCTTGCCCACAAAATCATTAGATAAAGTTCAATAGATGCCTGTGTGAGTGTGATTCTGTGAAGGCGGTTGCTTCTGGGATAGATCTTCATCCGTGGAAAATTATCCTTGGAACTGCGTATAGTTACAAATGCATATGCATGCACTATTTTTACTGTGAGTCTTATTTTTATTCAGATGTCTTCATGCATTGGTGTGCTGTTTGCATGTGGGTGGATCCTATGGTCTTCTGTCATAAGTGTAATAATAAATATAAAAGTTAAAATCTTCAGGGAAAGTGTGCTTGATTTGCAGAAATCCAGATTAATGTAATAGACAACAGGTTGAACAAATATTTGCATTGTTTTCTTGATTAGCATGAATGTACATGGTCTTGAAAAGTGTTGAGCAATGTTAATTTCTACTTTCCAGGATCAGGAACATACCTGATCTAAATACCTCTCGTGATGTGAAAATAGTTTGTGAGATTCGTTGTGTAAATTCAAGTTTTTGTGGAGATCACATAGTTGTCAAACAACAGATAGAGATACCTGTGACTTTCTCCATTGCTGTGATTTTTGGACTGGTATTTAAAAACTATTCTGCCTTTCTCAAGTTAGGACCTTCTAAAATGAACTGAATTTATCAAGCTTTCTTAATTTCCATTGCAGAGTTGTATGCAAACTCACAAGCTCCACTCTATCACATCTGTCAGTGTGGTAGCAGGGCCTGTCAGAGTAGTTTCCTCGTTTGACTGAGGGTTTAGGATGTCTTTCGTCTTTGAAGAACTGGAGCTGATTCCAGGATTCAGGCTGGGAGGCAGTACTTCCACAAGTAAAGAAACACTACATATTTACGGAGGTTGGAATGTAATGCAGGGAAGCAAATGTCACTAGTTTCCTGTCAGTATTGTCAGGAGAGGAAGAAAAACATGTTGAATGAATCAAACAAATCTTACCAATTTACGTTTTTGCATTTTGAGTTCTTTTCAGTAAGGGATCAAAGAATGTGCTTCCTGGCATTCTTTGGGAGTCACGATTCTGATGGTATGTGCTGCCAGTACAGACACTGTTGTCTTTAGGTGTTTCCATGCAGCTAGCTTAAGCCAGCTGTCAGGTCTGTAGGTGACTGTGTGGGCACTGAGGAGGACTTTGGACACAGTTGAAGCTTTTGCTTATTGGACACATTTGAAGACTCCCCAGAGATTTGCTTTTATTTTTGTAAGTCTCTGTGTGACCAAACAGTTACAGTTTGTGACTACAGCTCTTCAGAAATGAGAGTTTTTATTTGGTTGGTTAGTTGTTAATGGCTATGGAGAATGTTTTTAAATAATTAGGACTTCCAGAAAATGAAGCCTTTTTTTCTTCATAAGTCACTAGTTTATGATGACCAATTGGGGTCAAGTAAGGCATTTGATCTTTCTTTATTAGTGTACTGGATATCATAAAGTGTTTACAGAGAGAGGGGGTTCTCTGGGTTAGATTGTGTGGTCACCTGAGTAAAGACTGAAGGGCTGGTGGGAGGGGTGAGATGGTGCTCTTACAGACAGCCTTACTAGTCACCTTGAACAGACTTCTTGAGCAACTAAATATTGAGAACGAATGCTGTGACTTCATTGCACTGGAACTCTTCTTAAATTAAGTTCTAGGTACATCATTTCCCATCTTCTCTATTTGTTACAGCAGCCAGAGATGTGGCCTTGTGGAACAAAAGCATTTTATAATGACACAAAAAGCTACAAAGTGACAATCCCAGTAGGATCATTGCACACACCTAAATATGGACTACAAATTCAAATAGGCTGGATTGGTAAACTGGACCGTAAAATTATTGACTGACTGAAACTGGTTTGCTATTTAAACATGGATGCCAAGTGCAGTGATTTTTTTCTCTCTGTTGAATCTGTAGTTTCAAAGAACTTATTTTACACACAGACTTCAGCAGCTATTCTGTGTGTTCTGTACTGACTCTCTCTTCTTTGTTTTTCTTGTTCAAAACTTTAATCTTTTTCTAGCAAGATAATTCAGGCTGAAATTAAATAGTTCATCTCTGTATATAAAAACAAAATAACATTCTTGTTGTCTGATAAGAATCCTTTTGAAATTTAATTCATTTGGATTTATCATTCCTGGCCTTTAGTCTGATTGTGGTGAAAAAGAATAGGTTTTAACTAACTGTATTTTGAGTATTAAATTTTGAGCCTTAGGTGCTAATAGTTACACTGCCACAAGAGGTATGTGAGGGCATGTTACGTGAAGACTTAGAGGCTGCTGTAAGCCAGCTGCATGTGCTGTTCTGTGTGGTGTTCTCCCTAAAGTTACGCTTTTTAGAGTAAAGTACCCTAGAGCCTGTTGGAATGAAAGTCTAAAATTGTTTCTTTTTGTCTTTGTCTTTCGTAGAAGCTCCACCAAAACTGGAAGAAAATCCTGCTGAAGCGTTCACTGACTCCTCTCTCTTTGCTCACTGGGGGCAGGATCTCAGTCCTGAAAACAGGCGTATCGCACTTAAACAATTCCAGTATTACGGCTACAATGCTTACCTGAGTGATCGCTTGCCACTGGACAGGCCCCTGCCTGACCTTAGGCCTAATGGGTAAGTGCTGTAGTTCAATATAGTATTGTGGGTCCTGAGTTGTAGAGTCTGTTAGCTCTTTTTCACCTGCAAGTCTTGTGTTGTGTGATCACATAGAAGGTAGGTTACATACGATGGCCAGAATGAGTAGTTTCTATCAAATATATGAAGATAGGAGGTTTCAAATGTCTCCTGAAACACCAAAGTGCCCAAATTAAGTGCTATTAAAATCCCACTAAGTATTGATTAAAAGTTCCCCAAGATCCTTTGGAACCTTAATCTCGGCTACAATTTACATTAGATAGCAATTGTTTTACTGCTAAAAGAATAACCTTTTTATGTTAAATTTCAGTTTTATCGCAAGATCTGACTAAGATAGGAAGAAAATAAGAACTGCTCTTTTTGAAAGCCCAGAACTGTCAGATAAAGATCAGTAAGCACCTGAAACTGTTGAGCTCCAGTGGGTGAAACGCAATTTAGTCAAGCAGTGTGTACCAGCTGAAAGCCCATGGAGCCTCCTTTACTGGGCTGTTCTCTGCTGGGAAGCATGCATGTTAGGCAGGGTAAATATGTCCACTGTTATTCCACAGTGGCTTGGTGAGATGGATGGGACCAAGGGAGTGAACAACCTTCCTTCTAGTGCATTTGAGGCCTGTTCTAGTAGGACTGTTCAGAGAGTCAGTTAATGCTCAACTTTTTTTCAGCCTTGGTGATACCTCTGATCCTTCGAACAAACAGCAGCTCTGGGGATGGTGAAATGGGTGGAGGGAAAACTGCTTTTTTGCAGCTCATTAAAAAAAAAAATAAATCTTTAAAATAAACATCATGGGTACTTACTGAATTGAACCAGTAACCAAGATGTGAAAGGCTTCTTAGTTCCTTGCTAATTCCAAAAGCAATCCAGATGTGATCTTTGCTTACTTTAACCAAATGTTTTAATAACTAAAGCAGTAAGCAGTACATTTTATCCTGTATTAAGTTTTCTGATAGTAATGAAAAGATATGAACACCATTCCAGGCAACAGTTTAGTAATTTTAAATGTATTTATGCTATATATTATTATATAACATGTTTTGGAAATATTTATATTGTGGATTTGCTGAAATAATGAATTTAAGGAAATCCAGGTCCATGCAATTATGTTTGTATTTTGGTTAAATCAGTTTAGCACTGTCTGTAGGGGCAATCTTTTTCTTTTAATTGTAAACTAATTTAGAGGAAAAATAAATCTTGTGTAACTAACAAGACATCAATGACAGAAATGTGTCTGTTCTCATCTCTCTTTTGAAATGACTCTCCCGAATCATGTCAATCTAAATTTTTTATAACTATGGTTTTTAAAAATTAAAAAGACAGAGAAAATTAATGTTACTGTAGCTGAAAGAAATAAATTAGGGTTGGGATTTTAAAAGAAACTCCAGTTAGAAACTAATCATGATCCTAATTTCTGTGAAATTTTTGATCCTTAGTTAACTATCTGCCAGAAACATGTTAGACATTATAATATGTTTATGGTGCATGCATACAAAATAATGGCTTAGTAATAGCAGCTCAGGAAGATTTCCCCCATCCCCTCACCTCCACCCTTTATCATCGTTCACGAGCAGGTAGGTAATCTGACACTGAAATGTAGTAAATTCTGATACTGAGGGAAATGAAGAGTGTTGTCAGGTAGTATGTACACTGCTGTGTAAACGGCACCCTGTGGAGTACAGACCTACAGGGTATTCTCAAAATCATGTTGAAAAAAGAATTCCCACTCCTAATCTGCAAATTCTCATTTGTGTGACAGCACATGCATGGCTATTGCAGGAAAAAAACCTACCCAGCAAGAGTGTGTTTTCCACTATAATAATTTTTAGGATTTGTAGCACCTATTTTTAAAGCCAAGTGCATTAGTCACTTCCAGAGTCTATATAGACGTATTTAAATTATCCATGGGCAGATACTAAGCTCAAGCAGCATAGCATGAAAGCCAAGGGCAGCTTGGTCTGAAGAGAGCACATAGCAAGTGTCATGGAGACCGAGTGCATCAACTTTGCTGGACCTTAGTCGGTTGTGGTATTCCTGTTCTGACTAGAAATGTACGAAAGCACAGATATGACAGGGGTACCACAATAGCTCTGGACAGAGTTAGCCTAGGTCTAACCAAGCTCATTAACCTGGATTTAGCAGTGGTTCTGCAAGAGTCAGCGTGGTACAGGAATCCCAGCAAAGGCTTGTGGGCAGGTGGCTAAAGGAAGGGAGTTCATATAGATACATCTGGGCTCAGTTGTGGCCTGTCATCTGTATTCATAACCTATCATATGAAGTATAGGAAGTTGGAAAGGCAACAGAAATATATGTATAACTGAAGTCTAATGTAATTCATATATGGCTGGCCCCAGTTGAGACTGCGAGAATTAAGTGATCTGCCAGGAGTGTGTGGTGTTAGTAGACCCTTTTATATCATACTGGTATGACTCAGCCTTGACTTTCTTTCTGCGTGCAGTGCTCTGAGAATTCACATCAAAATAACTTAGCAGAGGATCTTAGCATTTCTTCACAAGGTTCTGCAGTGAGAAAGGCCACTCCACATATATAATAACTCTGTATTATAGCGTAGAGGATTTTCTAGCGTTGATATTGTCAACATTTAATGCCATGAGAAAAGCAGAGGACAATTAGAGATTGCTGAGCCACAACACATGTGGAGGAGAGGGCAAATACTTGACCTTGCCCAGTCCTCCAGTGTGGGTGGCATGCAAAAGTGGGAGACCACATTTAGTAGTAAGACCAGTGCACGCTGCCCAAACCCCTGAACTCTGGCTTCTCTGGAAAAAAATGACCATCAGTGAGACGGAAACATCCAGCAGATTGCAGCTGGGTCAGGCTGTGGCAGTTGTCACACCTTGCAGTGGGACCTTCTTGTGTTTTAGGTACTGCAGAGTGGTTTCTGACCCTCTGTACAGCCATGAGCCTCATGTCTTGTGATAAAACAGTCAGAATTTGATTACTTTTCACTGTGAACATTTGTGTTAGCACAGTGGAGTCCCCAGCACAGTCTAAAATAATCTGTTATAATACAAGATTATAATAAATAACTCCCCTGGATATCCCAGCCTCCTGAAGTAATTGTCACATCCTGAAGTAGGCTCTGTTGGTTTTGCAGTACTTAGTAGATAGTACAAGCAGTATTGTGGAGTATTGCTTCTACTGTCTCTCCCAAGGCCTCCACTTATTTTCTGCTGCTGAAATTGGGTGCTCTGCTGTTTCCCACCCTTATGTGCATCTGTTAGCCTGTAACATATCTACGTCTCAGACTGACAAATAACTACTGGCTCTAATGAGCTTGGAAGCATTGAAGAAGGCAGTGTTGCCCCCACTGTGTGCAGGAACAGGATAATACTTCTGTCTTAGTTATAATTCTGTTGTGCTCATTACTTTAAGTAGGGCAGGCAGTGCTCACAAAGCTTGTTAGGAGTGAAATGTTGAACAAGCTCATACAGAAAGACATTATTAAAACTTAGGTTGTTCAGGGATCCCAAAGCTGTGTACCAAATCTCCTTTCAAGTGGATGCACGTAGGAGTCTACTTTGTTGGTAAATTTTTTGTTGCCTGATCCAGTGTGCCGAAGTACATGTGGGAAAGAGAGATAATACTCTTCTTTGCTTATGTGATGAGGGAGTGAGGGGTAGTGGAAAAAGAGGTGTGCAACAGGACCCTAGCAGAGGAACTGTTCTGCAGAGTTTTGCTCCTGCATAGCCTGTATGAAGGAGCTGACCAGTAGGTGTAAAGCAACTTTTTCAGTCAGTGTAACTGCAGCCAGCCAAACTTCTTTTGCATTGGTAAAAACAGTATTTGTATGAAGAAGCAAAGGCAGGAAGGGTGGAGGGGGAGAAGAAGCATTTAAAGCTCAGATGTTTTTTCTTCTTTGGAGATTACTAAATAGCATGGTATAGCATTTGGTTTGTAGCAGGTTTGCCCTTTTCCTGGCTGAGTCAGTGCTGTTTGGCATCTAGACAAGCGCAGAGGAGATGTCCTGTTTCCTGTTCAGAGAAAAGCTTCGGCCATTTCGTAAATACTTCTTGTTTCAAACAGTTCACCAGTCCCAAATTGTATTACGTTGAGGCTCAATTCGTCAAGGGACAATGGTAGAAGCCTTGAAGAGCAGCAGAATTACGTTTGTGATAAAGTGGGCATAAACAGAGCAGGTGGGATATCCACTGAATGCAAATATGACTACAAGGGAGAAAAATTAAGTATTCACTGGTTGAGGAGAGTGATGTGTTTTAGGACAAGAGCTGTTTATGTGTGTACATCTGTCCAAAATGTCCATCAGTGTTATGATGCAGTAGACGCAGTCCTGGGTGTAGTGTGGAAGACATCAGACTTCCATAAACCTGTAGATTTTCCTTTATTAAAACTGATGTAAGAAAAACATGTGATCTCAAATTGTGAGGTTCAGGCTGGGCATTTGGATGTTAGCTCTGCTCCTCCCCAGAAGCCAGTTCCTACGGACTTGGATTCCATAAGCGTTTGCTTCCACGTGTATCTGTGAAACAGTTCTGTTTTGCTGGGCTTATGTTAGTGACAGATATGGCTCCATGTTCATTTCTGACTGAGTTCTTTTGTTTCTACTGATGAAAGATAACGTAAATATTGCATGTTATATTTGATGTTTCAGAGGAATCCTTTAAGAGGAGCACCAAAGCCTGGTACTTCACTTATTGTATTGTTTTGGACAGAAGTCCTAAAATTACCAAATTATTCAGCAGTCTTGTTAAATACCTAATGTTTAATTCTGCTATATTTCCCGCTCTCTTTTACTCATCTCTCTACCTTTGATTCTTCTTTTTCTTGTTTCATTTTTGTCTGCCTTCAAACTGACTCATAGCAGTGGTGTGTACCGCCCAAGTGGCCACTGTCCGTGATTCTTATGTGTGCTTCAGTTTGTTCTGTCTGAATCTATCTCCTCAAATGGCTGCTCTAGAAGTATTTAATATCACTAGCAGTGATACCAAATCAGCTGCAGTCTCCAAGCTGCTATAATAACCTAAGTTAATAATAATGTATACTTGTTGGTTTTGATCTTCCCCATTGTCTCCTTTAATAGAAAGAAGATGCGGTAATCTGCGCGCCCGCTCTCTCTCTCTCGTTTTATCTTTCTCCGTCTCTTATTAATGTGTCATAACATGTGAATGTTCTTTCACTTGGCGTATGTGTACACTAAAACATACTCAGAATAATCCATGGCATAATACTGTGAAAGGCTAACAATTTTTGGCCAAATAGCTATACAGAATTCTTCTCATGTTCATCCAAAAATGAGTTTTATTGAGATTGTCAACTCCCAGTTTACTGTTCTTACTGCTTTATTCAGAGAAAGATCTTGGTTTTAAGTACCAAGAGAAAAATGGACCTTTATTGTGTAATTTTATCAACATGAATAGCTTTTATTAAAAGGAGTAGGGAATCAATCTGTTACAATTAAATCTATGTGGTAAGATGCTTGGGAGACCAAAAACTAACCTGTGTTACAATCTTGGAACTTATTTGCATATTTATCAAGCTCTCTGCCTGTTATCTAATCTTCCCTTATTACAATTTTTTTGTTTGTTTTTAGGGATTGGTGCCAGGAGAAAAAAAAAATTTAGCAGTGTTTGCCTATAGTTATACGGTAACTCTATATTCAGATTCCTCACACGATTGTATGCCTGCCTTTGCTCCCTTGTAATAGAAGATGATAACCACAAACAAAGACTTCCAGATTTGCAGCACAAGTACTGTTTTACTGGCTGTAGTTCTGTAATAATAGATTGTAATCCTTAGAGATTAGGAAAAAGGCCCTTTTTATATGTTGTTCAATGGCAGCCTTGTTAGCATAATGCAGTTAGCACTTAAAATACTGATAATAGCGAAAGGAAAAATGAAGAACGATCACAAAATGAAATTATAAACATAAATAGTTGAGCTGGAACTCTTACAAGACTCAGTTCTTTTGCAAGAGTTTTAGTGCTATTTATTTCATTTATGCCAGAATGGAATTTCTTTCTTCCATAGATCTTGAACTTCCATTTGCCATTTTGGCTGATGACAAAATGTTACCAGATCTTGAAGAAAGTACAATTCTATTTCTGCTTGTGCTTCTGAGAATTTCTTATTCTGTTGGAATTGAAGCTCCCTCCGACATATGTTCTTAAAACAATACCTTAACTCCAAATGTTTTAGTAATATGCAGTAACTGCATCCTGTGTTTAAAAAAACCCATGGAATAGGTGACATAATTAAGTGATTAAAACAAAAAACATATTCTTTTGCTGTAGTTGGTTGCAATACCCATGTAACTCTTGGTAAAAGGTTCTCAAAACTTGCAGAAAATAATTCTTTTTCATAATTGCAGAAGATCTCAGAGATAAGTTATTAATACAGGAAATCATTCTTGCTCTGTTTTTCTTACTGCATAGTTATGCTAAACTAATTTTAATGTGACTAGCTAAATTGTCTTATCTCAATGCATATATTCTAGAGGAATATAATTTTTGTGTGGACAAATATTTGAAAGAAGATTCATAATGTATGCTGTCCTCCATTACCAGAGTTGTGCTTGAAATAGAACACCAGGAGTTTCTCTAAATTTCTGGTAACCATGACAACTGTTACTTTAGTGTTATTAGCCCAATGTAATTTGGTGTAGTAGGTTGCTAGAGGTAATTTTTTACTACATTGGGATGATACACATTATTATAATTCTAAATAATATTTAGAATTTAAACTTTAAATTCACTTAGTCATAATACTGAAATATGCTCTATACTTTGTCGATTTTTTTTTTTTAGCGAGAGCCTCACTTTGCGGAGGGGCAGGTTAGGGGTCTTGGCCGAGGCCCCCGGATGAGTCCAAGGCGGAGGGAGCTGTCATTGAAATTTGTACATTTCTGGTTGCCACGCAACCATTCAGTTCTTGGGGCATAACTGATCTACGATTTTGATCCGTACAATTTTCTCTCTTTTTGCTCCTTCAGCGTATATTTTATACACATATACACACACCCTTTCTCTGTAGCTATTTCTTGTTCATTCCTAGAATTATGCAATTTTACTCCCCATAAAACTTGGCATAAAGAGGAAGACAGACATACTTGTGAAACTACACAAGTGCTCTGCATTCTGTGCATGATCTGAGGTGTGGGGGTTTAATTCTGATTTGTTTAAATAAGAAAAAAGTAGCTAATTTTCTTGTCATCATCTGATACAAAAACAATGTAGGTAGGAAAATGCATTTTTAAAAACTCTACACACATTGAAAAATGTGAATTCAGTCTGGAAGTAAAGATGATAAATGAGTCTGAATGGAAAAAAGAAAACATGAATTCAATTTAGGAATGTACCCTCATTGAAAAAGGATCCATTTGAAAAGACTAAAGAAATTAGACACAACGGGAGCCTAATTCTGTTCTCTGGTATTGTATGTCATCTTTTAAAGTATGGTGGAGCAAAAAGGGAATCAAATGACTTTCACAGCATTAAACACTTTGCTCTTGTCTTGCACAAGGTGCCAGACAATGGAAAATCTTGTCCAGTGTGATCTAATTTGAAATTCTGTAAATGAATGCAGCTAGGAAAACCAATACAAATCATTTCCTTTAAATGGATGGAAGACATGTCAGAAGCAGAAATTTTGTTTGAACGTTTCAGTTTAGGCATGGATTTGTGGCAGGGCAGCAGTGTTTTGGGGGCTGGTTTTGTCACATGGAACATTTTTGGAATACAGTTTGTCACTAATTTCTTACAAAAGTATATTTTACATATATCTCAGCTTAGTTAACAGAGGAGAAAAAAACAGTTTTTAAGGAAGCAACTTCTTTTGAACTATTTTCAGTGTATTTTCATTGCCATTTAAAATATTTTCCAAAATCACTGTGTTGCTCTTTATCTGATAGGTGACATATATTACCATTTTTGCTAGAGTTTCATTCTTATCTTCTTTGTACATTGGTATGGCTCAGGATAACAAATATTACTATGCCTAAGGTAGACAGCTAAAAGATAGATTGGCTGTAGCTTTGTTTGCTGGACCGTTTTATATCCCTATGCATTTTGGCTGCAAGTGGATCACTGAAATAACAGGCCTTCTAGGTTCTTTACAGGCTAATACTGAAAATTATTTCAGCATATTTAAGCCTGTTAACTAGTTCATAGTCTGTTTGAAGCCCAATTTTCAAAACTTGGATGACATTTCAATTATTACATCAAACAGAAATGTGCTAGCTTTACAAAGTTGTGCAGGAGACTAGAATTTTGTTAGTAATTTCTCATTATGCCCATGCAAATTTGTACATCTAACTTGTGTATTAGAGATGACATCCACAAAGTAGTAGTATCCAGACTGCATATGGAAATTTTTTTTGTTAATGCAGAACAGCATGCACTTGCACACACACCGTGTGCCATGAACAGGTCTGTTCTTCAAGGAGGTGGATCTGTAATGGTCTTAGCATCTTTTGGAAAACTGTGTGGGTTAGTGTTGGAAAACTGTGATGGGATCTTAAGTACAGGGGCCTCCCAGACACTTTGAGCCTGAAATATACGCCTCGAAAATCCTATTTTCAGATGACACTTAACCCTGGTGGCACCTAAAATTCACATTTGCCAAAGATTCACCTCAGATTTGACAGTGCTGAGCCCGAGACAGTTTGTGCCTGCTTCACCTACTCAGTCATCTATGCAGTGTTTTTATGCAGTGCTTTAAGAGGTGCTTCGCCGCAGAAGACGATCTTTCTTTAATGAACTATTTCAGAGGTTAAAATACTCGCTCTAGGGCACAGGAGGCAGGTGTGGAGAACTATCTTTTCTCCTTAAGAAGATTTGAAACCTTATGTGTGTGTATAGAGTTGGGACTGTTTAGCCTAGAGAGAGGAAGC
The DNA here is from genome assembly GCF_030936135.1 of Gavia stellata. NCBI lineage: Eukaryota > Metazoa > Chordata > Aves > Gaviiformes > Gaviidae > Gavia > Gavia stellata. The sequence continues at coordinate 11,951,037 of NC_082610.1, forward strand.
CGAGGGGGATGATGTCATCAGTGTATAAAAATATCTGAAGGGAGGCTGCAAAGAGGACGCAGCCAGGCTGTTTTCAGTGATGCCCAGTGACAGGACCAGAGGCAATGGGCACAAACTGAAACGCTTTTTTACTGTGAGGGTGACCAAGCACTGACACAGGTTGCCCAGGGAGGTTGTAGGGTCTCCATCCCTGGAGATAACCCAGGACCCTGCCTGGATGGGGCCCTGAGCAGCTGCCTTTAGGTGACCCTGCTTGAGCAGGGGATCAGACAGGGTGACCTCCAGAGGTCCATTCCAACCTCAGCCATTCTGTGATTCTGTATTGCTTCCCAATGAAGTGCCCTGCCAGCTGATTTGCAGGCTCCATGAAGGTGCCTTTATTCCTTCAGCCAAAGCAGCACTTCTTAAATGAAAAGAATAAACCTTTTAAGATTAGAACTGTTGTTGTTACTTTTTCAAGACTGTGTTTTCTTTTACACGTCTATTTAATTCTTTCACATGGTGACAGAGAGAAAAGTACCTAAAATATTAAATAACTTTTTTAATGTGATTTCCATCAATTTCAAACTAATGACTGAATTGAGAAAATTGATTGACCAGCTGAATTTTGAATATTATGTGTATCTCAGTGTTCTTGGATGTCATGTGTCCTGTGCACTGACTCTTTTCAGAAGCTTTCAAAACATACATGTAAATTCATCATCTTGATTGAACTTAATTTTTGTGCAACATGTAGCATGTGAAGAGGAATGCTTTTGCGATACTTCTGTGAATTTATTGGCTATACAGATTAAAATACAAAATTAAAAAAAAAAATCTATGCTTTCTCTTCGAACTGAAGAACAAATTCAGTTAAGGAGTCATATTCAAGCATGATTTGAAAATTCTGAATCCGTCCATGCTTTCTGTGTGCTAAACTTTGGCTTTTAGTAATGCTTTCCGCAGCTTCCAGGAGTTCCTGGATGTAGTGAATCTAGGCATGCTGAGAGTAGATAGCCACTTCAGTGTTGTCAGGAGGCAGAGAGGAGCATTAACATCAATCATTTCCATCTATAGAGCCTGTCCAGAAAAGATGCCTGGGTCAGCTTGTGGCCTAATTTCATCCTAGTAAATAGTTTCAGATCTGAGAAAAAGTTAGAATTAGCTGTTTTTCAGAAACATTGCATTAAAATACTAGAAGCTTCAGAGAAAGTAGTTAATTACTTTTACTTGATTAACTTGTGGCTTTATTTAAAAAGCAAACATTTTGCTGACAGTTTAAAAGATAGGAATTGGTACAAGGGCTTTCTGTTCTTCATAAAATTACAAAATTTGAATCCTTTCTGAAATGAAGGAGGGAAAAAACCAATAAAACATTAAGGAACTTAGAAATTGTGGGCAGCAATTCCATACTGCTGTTTGCATAAGCAAATTGGAATGTGGCTAAAATACATGTTTTTTAAAAAGCACAGGAAAATCCACCAGGTTACAAGAGTATTCCTCATTCTGACTAAACCTCTTGACTGAAGTTACAGATAAGTTTTCCATCCTCGTACCTGTTTTTCGCGCTACGCTGTCTGTCTTAGCTTTTGTAGCAGGATGTTCTTTGGAGGTGGGTCTTTTACTGTGTTGTTATTGAATGGAGGAAGAAGCCCCTGATTTTGACTGAGGAAGATGGTAGATACTGTAGCAAAAATAATTAATGTGGGTATTAAGAAGGTGCTTCTTAAAGTAAGGGGCTAACTCTGTTTTTTCCTGTCTGTAGTGTCCAGGAAGACATTGTGAACAACTGCTGTTGGAAGCTGCATTTAAACAGGAGTTTGCATTTGGTTTGCAAACTAATTTTCAGTGTTTTGGGCCTTAGGTGGAAAAGTGAGCTCACTCTAGGCCTCGGTTGCACAGGCAGATTCAGGAGACTGTTTTCAGGGATTCCTTTTTTTAGATAGTAATTCATCTGGTTCTTGCCTATGTGTGCTCTGAACAGGTATTGGGGACCTTCTGATCCTACAAAAGAGAGAGCCTACAAAAGCTCTCATCATTCTTATGGCTGGGGATAGATTTCTCTGAAACTGTATTGACATTGTCACTTCCAACAGTTTACATCTTTTTTTTTTTTAAACCTTTTTCTTCAGGTGCAGAAACCTTACATTTCCTGACAGACTTCCTGAGGTCAGCATTGTATTCATATTTGTTAATGAAGCTCTCTCGGTGATTCTGCGCTCCATTCATTCAGCCATCGACCGGACTCCTGCTCACCTGCTCAAAGAGATTATTTTAGTTGATGATAACAGTAATAATGGTAAGAGGTTTTGGTTCTTCCCCCGCCCCCCCATACATGAGAATCCTTGAATTCTGTCTCCTGCTCATCCCATTGGCATTTAAAATGTTGTCAGTGTATTTTCTCCCTTCTTCATCCCAGTCTTGCTGGGCTGTCTTCAAATATGCACAAGTGGAGCATGTTAAAAAGAGTATGTACAAAGATAGAATGCTGTGTTTATATGTTTAAGGTGTCTGGTAAGCAGAATTCTGAGTGTAACAATAGATTAGAGACCTAAGAATTTTTACTCTCAGTACTTTAGAGTGCTTTCAAGATTATGTTTTCTGTGCTCTTTCTGTTTCAGTTATATGATTGCATGTGTGTAGTCACTTTCTCTTTTGTATAAAACACCTTTCTGTGTTTCTTAAACATCTCCTTTAGATTTCCAATTCTCCTCTCCTCATTGGCAGCAGTTATCTTGCTGCTGTTCTACTGTATGTACTCAGATTTTGCTCTCCATGATCTGAAGGACTGGACTGCACATGTCTGATTGCTCAGTGCTTGCCTAGACGTTTGTTGACGAGGCTATGCTGGGCATTATTTACAAGTCTTATTTTCTGGCAACTTTAGCAATGAAATTTTAATAAGCACAGGATGCTGAACTTAAAAAAAAATTTTGCTTTGCTGGGGGGTTAATTCTGAACTCTTAAAATACAAGGTGAATCTGAACTTACCCTGTTGAAGGAAAATGCTGAACAAAGGGCTTCTCTTATTGTTGCCATCATTGCAGCTGTTATGTGGTCCCTGTAGGTAGATCCTGTGACTCACTGCTGATCATAAACGTATCTCAGATTTGTATAGAAAATAAACTTATTGGGAAACAAGTAAATAAGTTCCCCACCCTAGGCTATGCACTTCATCATCTCCTTTTCTGCTGACTATCGATGAAGGAAAAAGTAAAATCCTGACTCTTTAAAGTACCCACAAAACCCAACAACTTGATGTAGGTTTATGTCAAATCTAATTCTAGTTTCAGTGAATAATAACTATGTTTACAGTTACCTAAGGCAGACCAAGCTTTTCTTGAAACACCTACTCATGGAACAGCATGGGTAAACTGGCATGCAGGATTTATGAGTTGTTATTCTTAGTTTATGGCACAATTCGTGATGTAGCAATGTGATGAAATAAATGAAAAATCACGTGAAACAGTAAACTACGAGCAAAGTAAAAAAAAAAAAAACACACACCACAAAAAAACCCCAACCAAAATCAACATGCGTGCACACACATTCACACACACATATACGTGATTCAGAAACATCTTGTGAACTGAGGTAGGTTTTTTATTTGCTTCAGCATGCAGTTCAGTCATTTGACGTGGTTTTACTGATGTACTCTTGCTGGCCTTAATTTTTGTCCACTCCCTCATGCACTACATGACAGTTTGATAGGAAAAAAATAAAATTTAAATACAACTTTGATTGGTGGAGTTGGTCTCTGGAATGTGTTTGTGGAAATTCGTTCATGCATCTTTCAAACAGATACAGTTAATGTCATGCCAGGAGCTCAGTGCATCTGAATGGCTATTGGTGCTGCAGGGCCTGAGGCCGCTGGACAAAGAGGAACTGGCAGAAAAGTAATCTGGCTGAAAAAAGAGGTTTCTAGAGTTTGAGTCTGATTTTCTGTAATTTACAGGCAATTATTCCAGTGGGTACATTGCAGAGCAATGTCAGAAACATCAGTGTTTCTGAGAGCCTGTCATGACTGTGATGAGCTCACTAACAAATACACTTAGCACTCTGCTCTATGGGCTTGTCAAAATTATTCTTTTTCATTATTTCTTACCTGAAATAGATAAGAAATCACAGGAACCACTTAATCTTTCAGGAAGCCCTGTTCAGCCACATTTTGTGTTAGTAACAGTATTGGTACTGTACAGTATCATATTTTTATAGTTGGCTGTGCCTTTTATTCAGGCTTGCCTTTCTTACCTTCCAGTGCCGTAAATCCTTAGGTTCTTAGCCCCAAACAGGAGGACAGAAATTGAGAGGAAGGTAACCTTCGGTTTGGCTGTCTTGGCTTGGTGTTACATGTCATTCTATGCAAAATCACACAGTGCAGAGTGATACTTAGTCTCCTAGAAAAATTCAGCACTCTCCAGGATTTTCTGCTACTCCTCTAACCCTTTCTCTGGCATTTCTTCCCTGCAGCAGTAAATTAGATTCCTACAGTCCTCTTTATCCCATAATGTATGCTGAAGACCTGGTAATAGGCATCCATTTGGAGAGGATGGATGTTTGGTAGGAAAGGGAGTGATTGTAAAGATGATTTATGGGCTTTTCTATTATTAGTTTAAATCCTGAAATATTTATTTTACAATTTACTTTTGCTTTTACAGTATTCTATTTTCTTCTTTTTTTCTCCCTTCTAGCATTGCTGAAACGAATCCTTTATATTTAGTGTCATTCTATGTTTTTGTTAGTAGCTCTTTAGCTTCCAAGTGTTGCTGCTTGTAAGATAAGTGGGTTACTCTGGGTTTCCCTGTAATGTTACCTGAGGGGGCAAAAGCTTGCATTGTGCTTGCATCTGGCTCCAGACTCTGCTTCTCGCAAAGACCTGTCAGAATCCTAATTATAAGTGGTATGTTTACTCCCAGGCTTTCGCTGGGGATGGCAACTTTCATAACTTGATGTAAGATTTTTTTCTGTGATGCCACAGCCATGGATTTCACAGGCAAGAAACATCGCACTATGGGGAGTGACTAGAAAGAAAAGTGAGAACAGAGATCAGGCAGAGCGTAAATGAACATGGTTTTTATTTTGAGTCTCTTGCAGTATTTGATTGGATTCACAGAGCATAGTGGTTTAAAATAAAAGCAGATACGATGATTGGCACTAGAGGAGGGCACCAAAATTTCCTGCTTCTGAGGGGAAGCAATATACTGGTTAACTGGTATAAATTCCTGCTGTGGGCCAAATTCTGAATCTAGTAGTGAACAGCTGAATTCATCCCTACTTTCAGTAGATCTCTGTTTCAGAAAAGAGCAGTGGAAGAACCTAGTTGCTTTTTAAAATACCAAAAGGCTGATTTCAGAAACCATATATTTGAGTGTACATCCAAAGTCTGTACATTTGTCTTGAACAATACAAGCTATAGTATTTTATTTCATGCACTTCAGGGTGTGTCAAACGAATTATCTATGCCTTTCTCTAAACCTCAGTGCAGGTTTTCAAGTTCCCCAGTTATGTTTCAGGAGACCTCAATTAATCTCTTTGTGAAGTTTCCCTTTTTTAAAATCAATATTTCAAGTTAGGAAACTGTGAAAATGCCAGTGTGTGCTATTTAAAAGCAGAAAATAAATTTAACAGGTCCCAAAATTTTGATCCTTTATTTTAATAAAGCTGTTTGCATGGCTTAATTTGTGTATATTGCCAGTCTTTTTTCAGTGGTGCCCAGTGACAGGACAAGAGGTAACGGGCACAAACTTGGTCATAGGAAGTTCCATCTAAACATGAGGAGGAACTTCCTTACTTTGAGGGTGGCAGAGCACTGGAACAAGCTGCCCAGAGAGGTTGTGGAGTCTCCTTCTCTGGAGATATGAAAACTCACCTGGACGCATTCCTGTGCAGTCTGCTCTAGGTGAACCTGCTCTGGTGGGGGGGTTGGACTGGATGGTCTCCAGAGGTCCCTTCCATCCCCTATCATTCTGTGATTTCACCATACCATCTGTTCCGGTAGAATGCTGATAAGCATAATACTGAAATGTTTCATATATGCTGTTAGGTACATTAGTATTAAAATTTATTTTAATTGGTAGTTTAAAAAAAAGTGCATTTCAGTGACTGCCTGTGTGCTGTATAGTGAGAACAAAAGATTTATTAAAAAAACAAACCCAGTATCATTCTTGTTCATTTGGGTCTTATTTGCATTGGTGTCAAATAGAGCTACTGCACTGATTTCAGCTGTTTTAGTGTAGTTTTAACTGCTGTCAGATCAGAATCTTTCCTGTTCTCCTCAGTAATGCTGTTTGCTTTTCAGAGATAATATACTCATTAGTTTATAATTTGGCAATAAAAAAATTTATTGATTTTTTTTGCCTTCAGAAGTAGCACAGCTTTCCAGCTGACTCCATGCATTTGAGGAGAGGGATTTGCAGAGAAAAAGCGACCATGCCCATGACAGCTGGTAGTTAGACATCAGAAATGTTTTTAGAAAAAGCATTGCCTGAGCTGGAGACTACTGGAATAGCGTTTTATTCACTTTCTGGCTTGTTACATCCTGCTTTCTGGGGACAGGGTGGTGACCTTCTGTGCCACTGCACTCCTGGCTTGGCTTCTGAGTCTCTTTGCTGGCATTGAGCCACGCTGCATTATGAAGCACCTCTTGAAGATATTTTAAGATGATTTGAAATCTCTTTAAAAAACTCATTGTGTTCAGCTTCATGGGGGGGCAGTATGCATTAATGGGGCCAGAGTATGCCTTATAAGATTTTATATTACAGCAATAATTATCATCCTCTCTGACTTTTTTTTATATTAAAGTTAATAATAATTTGCAGTAGAGGCTCACATTTCATAAGGTTTCTTCCTTTTTCTTTGAATCATTACTTATGAATGAAATATTCTAACATGTTCAGTTTAACGATTCTCATTTTGTCCTGAGATTTCCATGAATACAGCTATTGAATTGCAGTAATAATGCTGGATATCACAGGATGCTAATTTTATGACTTGCAGTGTCGAAGAGAATTAACACAGAGTGGTAGAAAGTGGGTCAGGAGCAATAGTATCACCTTTGAGAGATTTGCAACATTGTGCTCAAAACACCGAATAAAAAGAAGCTTTTCAAAAAGCATCCAGAGGTTTTCATTAGAAAGGTGTATTTCTTCTTCGGTGATTTTTAAGAAATATTTGGGAATAGAAGATTCTGATTTTTTTTTTTTTTTTTTACAAAAGCAGTGATGAATAAACCTCAAAAGTACTGTTCAAATGCATGTTAGATTTCATATTGCAGCGTAATTTGAACATGGCTTATTGTAGACCAGACAACTATGAATGGTGATTTAAAAACCCTGTTAATAACAGTCTCCTAGAGAAAACTTTAGGACTTGCTGTCCTTCTGTTTGGCTTCTTGTTCTTCTCTTACCTCAATGCCAGCAAAATTCAAAGGCAAATAAAAACATTTAAAAACAAGGAAAAAGCCAAACTTTATTCAAACCTGCATTCACTTTTGGTCCATGGTTTATGCACCATGAAGGCTTTGCTTTATCTGCCTAGATTCATTCCCCCCATTAGTTTAAAGGTCTTGATGCTGAAATCCTTATTATTGCACAGTCTTTACACAAGCAAACTTTGGTAGTGTTGGCAGGGATTTACATGAAAGAGGGCTGTGTAATGCTAGTTAGGAATCAGAGGCTAAAAAACGTGTATTTTATGTATAGGCCAGGAGATCTGTCTCTGTTGTAGATTTGAGAACAACATTAGATATTGTTACAAACTGCATTTTACTTGCACAGTAACATTTAGCACTGAAACTTGAATAAACGAAAACAATTCTTTGAGCATGAGTTTTTTGCTACATGTTCTGTGCTGATGCTAGCACTGCAATGAGGTGTGCCTTGGGTTGTATGCCAGCTACTATAGATGCATCTGAAAATATGTAAGAAGAAAATAGCCAGAAGCAAAACATAGTCCCACTGGCCATCTGTTTCAGCAGTCAGCAGAAGTTAGCAGAATGAGAATGTTCTTTTTCTGAGGTGTGAGAGAGTGGAGTATGTGGACACTTTGGTTCATGTCCCAACGATGACTGGCCATGCAGCTCAAAACTCTTGTGGAAAAAATTAAGAACCACTAATATAAATGGACTGTGAGATTTTTATAAGGATAGTAGGTCCTGAAGATGATGTCCTAGGGTGGCTGCAGACTGTTCTCTCCTCTTTCTTGTCAGTCCTTGTGACATTGTATTTGATTCCTGCTTTAAAGGGAAGAGGTTGTTTAGTAGGATGTCAAAAGGAAGTGAGCAACAGAGCAGAAAGAGATGGATGCTGCTGATGAAGGTGGCTATCTGTCCCAACTATTCTTGGCCCTCTTTCACTTCATCACTCTTCACAGCTTTTTCTCCTGCGTTTGTTTCTTCTGTTTTCATCCAGGGGTGGTCTATACCCTTGGTCTTTATTACCTCAGTCCACTTTCGTTTTTCTCGTTTCACCCTGGCAGTCTGCTCTTTTTGGATGTTCACTTCCTCACACCCATTCCATACACCTCGTCCTTCTTTATATGAGCTTGTGTCCTTCAGTCGGGGTCTCCATTTCCCATGTTCTCAAATTCCAGTGTACCCACTTCTCTTATCTTCTCCCTGTCTCTTCCACCCCAGTATTTGCTGCTCTTTCTCACAAACTGCACTCCTCCATTTTTCCCATCTCATCATTCAGCTCCCCCTTGCCTTTAGCCACATTAATTAAATCCTGCCTGACTCATCCAGGTCTTTCTTCCTCCCTTCCTTCTCTCCCCAGCACTATATTGCTCCTTCCTTCGTGGCATATTTTTATCATTCTCCTGTTTTCCTCCTTCTTCTCTCTGACACCTCCTTTTCAGATGTGTTTTTCCATTTTCTTTTGCTTGCATTTAAAAATAATTACGACGTATTCTTTTCATCAGTGTTTCTAACTCTCCCATATCTGAACTCCATACTGCGTCAGACTCAAATATTGACTTGCATTCAGCCACACGTGGGGGTGGAGATAGCATCCCTTGCTGGAGGCAAGACTTGATTTTTGTAGCATTGTAATTATAGTTGTATGAAAGCTGTTTGATAACCAGCATGCAGTTTGCTTTGTTTTATAATGGGAACTGTCACATTCTCCTTTCTTTGTAACGGGTTGGAAGGTCCTTAGCCTTCGTTTTCTGGAAGGTTAGGAAGGCCCCAGCGCTGTGAGAGTGAGGTGGGGCTGCAGGACCACTGCAGCTAAGTGTGGCTCTTCCAGTGCATCCCGGAGAACTCACGCATCTGTTAGACCATTTGCCTCTGTGGAAGTGTGTGCTCAGCAAGTGTTTGCAGTGACAAAGTGGCCTTTCAAAAGAACAGTTATTTTCATCATCTGCAATATAGTATAGTTCAGTCTGTTTTGGTTGGAAAAGCTAAATTTCAACATGTGTGCAATCTGACAGCATAACATCGGGGGGGTCAGTGGGCAGCAGAGCTTTTATCGCAGTCTCCTGACATCAGAGTTTTTGATTCAAATGTTCATATAGTACTGTGAACTGAATCTTCCCTAGCCAGCAGTTGTTGAAAGTTAATATGTGGTCATCTTTTATTCCATCCACAAGGTAATTTAACTCATTCAGTCCTAATACACTTGCAGTGTTGCAGTCTAATAAATACCTTTTTCTATGTCAGATTCAGTACAGCAAGTCCAAGAGGACAGAGCAGCTGCTTCTAAAACCAGCATTTTTTGTACTCACAGTTTAATGTAGGCAGCAGAATAGAGAAGTTATTTTATGAAACTCCAAACCTTATCACCAGATAATTCTTTTTTTTTTTCTAAGACAAGCCCATTGCCATTAAACTAAGCTTTAAGATTGGAATAACAATGTATCTGATTTCAGCGTGGGAGGAACTAATTTAAGTGTCATCTTAGCGGTATCTACATGCCATATTTAATCCTAATGGAAGGTAGTAAAGTGGAGTATCTGAACTACAGTATAGGAAATGCTGAAAAACTGGAGCTAGGAAACAAAATCCAGGGATTATTTCAGCTGCAGTTTTACAGCTTTCTTATATCTGCTCTTTTTTTCATACAGCAAATGAAACTGAAAGCTATACTGGCATTTTTTCATCATGGTTTTGTTTTAGCTTGAATCCCAGTGTACCAATTCATATTATGTATCTATTTCACATACACTGCATACCCTATATATGTCAAGTAGAGCAGTGCACAGTATTTTCCTGTTCTTCATACACACATCTGTTCTGCCACCTTCTAATGAAACAATCCTTAGTGTGAGCACAGTCATACGTGCTCTCAGGTTACTGATCCTATCAAAGCCCGATACAGACAATATAGCTGAAGTTTCTAGGTGGTGATAAATAGCTGCACATTGGCACTTGGGAATCTTTTGGAAGAATGATCTGGGCCAACTTATAGGAAATAGCATCACGTCTGTCAAGTGTGATTCAGAAACCATGTGTAGCCCACAATGTTAAAGACTGCAGTCAAATTCAATAAGAACAGGCTAGTTTTAAGCTCTTCTGGAAAGAGTGAAGAATTCACCCCATGCGCTTTGGAAGTGCTGTGGGCTGGTGGCATCCTGACTGTGAGAATGCCAGCGTATAAATGCTGCCTTGGTCCACTTCTCAGTACTGTCACTGTGATTTTAGCTTTAAAATTAATTACTAGAGATTGCTGAGAAATTGCTTGATTGAAAAAACTGGGGTTTTTTTCCATTTTTTTTCTCTCTCTCATGTTTGTGGGATTATGTTGCCTTTAAGAATGCTTAACAGTTTCCATTGATAATGTTCTCAAGTACATCTCACTGAATTTAAGTAGCGGCTGTATGTATAGATCCAATGCAGTGACAAACAGTCATGTAGCACTTGCGAGAGAAGTGCTGCTATCTGTTGATGTCAGTAAGGGAGCTCTGGTTTGATCAGAAATTATTCCTTTTGACATCTTTTCCTGTAAAGTATGTGGAGATCTCCTTGCATCCAGTAGAATTTGTATTTGAGATATTCTAGTAATGTAAGCTGTTAAGAGCCTGAATGACCTTTTTAAAGGATTTCTTTCTCTTTCCTTATCAAGCGAATGGTACTTAACAATTGCAAGAGTTTGACAGGTGATGGGGAAAATACTCTGTAGTGTTAGGCAAAAGAGTTAAAAGTTTGTGTCATATATAAAATAAGAAATGCAAATTGCCTTTTAAATGAACTTTATTAAAATTTACCATTTCTTCCTAATGCAAGCATACTTTTCTTAAAAAGAAAAATTAATAAAAAGATAACTTCCATAAAATTAATGCTGAGTTCTTAACTTAAACTGGTGGTAAAAATTCCTGCCAGAGCTGATAATTTCAAACACTTCAACTTCTTTGTGATAGAATCTGAAAACTCTTAATATGCTGAAGGGTCCAAGACATGGTGAGACATTTGCCTAAGGATGTATTTAAGGGTGTTTGTATATATCACTAAGTGATAAAAATGAGTTAGCAAAAACATGTGAATAAATTACAGAATATTCTATGTTCACCCAATAGGTATACACAAAGGCACTTGTGTAGGCATTGTTAGATGTTTTAAAGACATTGTGGAACCTACTCTAAGTCTAAAGTTCAAGTACAAAACCTTTTATCAAAGGATATTCAAATTATTGTTGTAAAAAAATCAATTCATGTTGACTTTTCTTTTACATACTTTTTCTTTAGATATGCTTGGCATTTAATTTTTGAAAGTGTTCTCCAAGTGTATTGGATGTCCAAACTTTAAATTACTTGACTTCATTTGTTCACTGTTAATTATTTGTGGGGCCATTACTCAAATGGCATTCTTACCTTTTGCACTGGAAAAGTAACATATTTTAAGTAGTACACTTCAAGTAGCAGCCTGGGAAGCTTTGAGGAAGCTCTATTTAAAACTTTGTGGAAACTGTGATGAAACTAAACATAAAAGCTAAAATTTTCATTTAAGATGATGGAACTAACAAGGGAAAAATGAAGACTTAGAGGTTAGGCTGTGAGAGAGTGAAAATTTCTGCTTGTTTTTCCTCACCCGGCTTAATTGGAAAAGATGTTTTGTTTTTCTTGGGCCTCCATAACCAGAGTCATTGTTAACACCACTTGCTGAAAGTCTGTTTTCAGAGTCTGGGTAGAAAGAAATATAGATGCGAGTCCATATGGAAGGAGATAAAGGTTATGTACTAAAAACTCACCCTTCACATTCTCTATGATCTTCACAAATGTCTAGAAGTCTCTGAGTTTTTTAAGTTCTGCAACCTACTTCCTACAGGACAGAGTGAATCTTGCTCTCCTGGCAGTCTGATAGGCAAAGACTTGTGACTCGGGGACCTGTGTGGAGCTGTATTCCCCATTAGCCTCCTGCCATATCTCTATGGCATTTTGCAATGGAATTTGCGAATAAACTGATATTTTTTTATTTTTTTTTAAATATTAGTTTCCCCTCAAGTGTAATCTGAGAGGAATGGTAGATGCTCCAAAGCTTTCTCACAGATGTTTTTGATGCCAACTCAAAGGACAATTTACCTTTCATTAAATTTAACAGGGTTTGTCTGCACTGCAGTGTAAACTCTCCAATAAATGATTTAGAATCAAGATGAATGCTAAATAATATGGCAGGATGAATCATTGTTGTTTTCATTTGGCAGCATAGAAAATCCTGATGGAATTGCTAAGTGCTCTCAGGATAGCTTACTGTCGTCTGCCGCATTGTTCCTTTACTCCTCACTGACACACTCCTTTGGCCCAATGCCTGTCTAATCATTGTTAATGTTTCAAAAGCTGCCATCTTCTATTTGAGGCAGTCTTTTCAATCAATACAAATACCAGCAGATTTGCATACACTAGAAATAGTTGGAAAAATAAAGTTTAAAAAAAACCCCACAAACAACCCCAAGAAAATGAGATACAAACAGCCTTAATGCTTTATGAAGCTGAAAAAAATACCATATATCTAATCAAATTATGGTGAAATTTTAGGAAGCTTAAAGATGTTTCTATGGCTAAATACATGGTCTATCTGTTTTACATGTTACGGAATGATTATTGCTCCTGACCTATTGCCCCTGATCTCAATCCTTGCTCATGTGCACAAAGTGGAAAGAGAGCAACAAGGTCTTCTAAAATGGAAAACAAGTTGAGAACTCATTTGCCAGTAAATAAACAATTATTTCTATTTTCTATTACCATGAACAAGTGCAATGTCAATACCTGGAAAATATACTTACATCCCCATGTCAAGTAAGTGACTGTCTCGCTGCCTTGTAGTATTATTATTACTGTATGAGCAACAAGTTTATAACAATTCCCTGTAGCCGGTTTCTTATATGAAATATCTAGGATTACTTTTTAGTGATACTTGTGCCCTTGAATCTTCTGTGTGCCTTTGACAATCAGTTTTGAACACCCAAGTGAAACTGTAGCATTGGAGCTGGTTTTGTGTTCTCTCATCAGATATCTTACTGTTTCCAAAGGAATGTTTCTTCTCTTTACCCATTTCCTACACATACAAATAGATAGAGCTTAAGGAATACTGTGGCAAAAGTTGCCTGACTTGTGTGTATGGTTTATATCTCACACACAAGATCGTATGTACTGAGACTAGCTCCGATGTAAGACAAAACATATTCCACAAGTTTGTGCTGCACAACATTGTATAGAAGGGCAAGAACTGAATGAGGATGTGCCATGACAACCTTTGGAATGCCTTGTGTCCAAGATGGATTCTTGTTGAGACCATCAAATCATCATCTCTGGGAACACTGTCTCCAAGATGTGAGAAGCTGGAGAACTGCTGACCTGAAGGTTTCCATTCAGCTAGGAATAAATCTTCTGGCAGCTCAACTTAGAGCATTAGTCCAATGTTAGAAAGGAGATCTGAGAAAAGCTTTTTCACCAAAAATTGTGCAGAGAGGTTAGGAATTCATAGTTGTTGTTTGCCTGCATCTCTAGCAAACTGGAGAGATTGAGAGAGATAAGGAAGAAGGCAGTAGGCTGAAGCAACGCAACATGCTTTTGTATCAGAGGGGAATGATTTAGTACAGTATAGCCAAGAAAAAAGGTAGGCTATGTAAAAGAAAGGGAGATTTTGTGACTGAGAAACAACGCCTTGTCCAGAATTCCCTTCTCCTGGGGAGCCCAAAGACTACGTAAGGGCAAGAAAAACACTGTCAAGGTTATTTTGCTTTTTTTTTTTTGTCTAGGTCTGCACATTGTTAGAAGAGCTATCTGAAGTAAGTGGTGGCTGACTTTAAAATTTTCAGCTAGTCAGTCTCTTTGCTTCAGCAATTATGTCTTCCAGAAGAGAACAACAGCAGAAATAATGAAGTTACAGGAAACCTTAATGGCTTGGTAAAAAGAGCATCATCACATGTGGACGTAGATGGCATTCCAGGAGAATGATCACATAGATCATAGGAAGATAAGCGTGTCAGATGAAATAAGAGAATTTGTACTTTAGTTTTATCCTACAGGCCTGAAAAGATCAGTTGTTATACAATGATACAGCAGTACTTTACAGATTACCCAATATTCGGGTGACCCTGAAATGTAGTGGTATTTTATGCAACTCTGACTACACTTTCACCGACCCACTCTTCTCTTGACTTCACATCTGAAATCTGAGTAAGTGGCTCTATTATTATATGCCCCAGTAGGAGCTCTGGAAGGAGTTTGATGGCAGGAAATGTTGGTAGTTCATATCCTTGAAAATACATTGAGCACGTGAAGTACTCTGTGTTTCTCTCTTAGATGGTTCTACAACAGCCGGGAATACTCTACAGAGCTTCAGGCGTCATGCAGGCATGGGCACTTCAGCAGAAGACAGATCAGCAAATCCAGTTTAAGGCAGTCAAAATTACCATTTTACTGCACACTGTAGAATTGGATTTTCTGTTGGTTTTGCAGATGTACATTCATAGTCCCTGAGGTTAGAATGGTACAATAATTGTAGTATTCAAGCTTCCATCACAAACAGCTCTTTTTAAGTTGTGGTGTGCTGCCTTTCTCAAAATGATGCTGAGATTAAACTAGGCATGATATCAAATCTAAAAACCAAGATTAGATACATGAAAGCTCTCAGTTGAAATTTTTTCTTAAAAGTGGAGGAGGAAAAAAGAGGATATTCCCTTACTTGAAAAGTTTTGGGATTTGTTTTACCTTTTTTTCCTTTTCTATATGAAGAGCTTTTTTTATCCTTTGCTTATGTCAGCACTACACCTTTACCAAATGTCTAAAGCTTTTGGGGTTTGTTTTTAGTTTAAGGACTGATCTTGAAAGGTGTTGACTGCCTCCTAGGACTTCCTTTTTCATTAATAAGTTGTGTTCTACAGTGTGATGTAGGTTTGTTCTTGTGATGTAGAAAAATATTATCCATGAAGTTGTACCACAAAATGAAGGAAATCCAGTTCTTCAGTGATGTTAGTATAGAAGCTCACGTATCCCAGCTCCTGAAATTAGAAATGGTTCATCATTAAAAGAAAGAGTTGTCTTCCCAAATGGATGTAACTGGAACCTCAGAAGTTTCAGCTCCCTGAAGCTCCCATCTGAGAGACTGGCCTACAGAGACTACCAAGAAGATGAATGCAAAACTAAGCCTCAGTCACTTTCAGAGATACGTAATTCTGACTGCATGCTCAGCATGGGTTAGCCATGTCCAATATTTGTTCTTTTCAGGACTCTCTTAATAAAGCACAAAAATTGGGAAGTCAGGGGTCTTTTAAAGTATCTAAAAAGAAAAACCTCGGGGGAGGTGAGTTAATAAAATGGTCTGTTAAACTAACCACCTTCTTATGGCCCTAAACTACGAATATTGAGAGAAATGACTTAGTTACAGTGAAATGGAAAAAAGGTTCTAATCAGCTTTCCTTATAATGGAAAGTGCCCTACAAAAATATGCCTGTTGCATCAGATTATATCAAACTGAGTTTAATCAACTGTGGATTACTGCAGAATAGCTCAATCAACTTTAGGTCAGGAAGAAAGAAAGTAGAGGAGTTGTTCAGTAGAACTGTAAAAGAAGATGTATGTTCAATAGTTCATTTGACTTCCTGGGACTGGATTATCAAAGTTATTGAAGTAATATGAAAAACAGCAGTGTGTGATTTGTATCTCTCACACAGGATATTATGTACAGTCTTAGCCCTGATATATGACAAAACATATTCCACAAATTGCATTAATTTTTATGGTGCTGCACAGTGTTGTATACACCCCTTGGTTCAGAGATCATATAGGATATTTTCTTGAAAAATGCAAAGCTCTCTGGATGGACTGTCCTCTGCTACCCTGCTACTTTGGCTGACTTTCCTCTTTATATTAGAGCAGCAATGGCAGTGAATCACTTAATCCAGAAGAATGACCATTTAATTTATACCACATATAGCCTGAGTTAGCAAATCTGTATGCTGGAAATGGATTTTATTTCAAGTAAGTTTCGGTCCACGCTCAAAAACTTTTAACCACAGCAGATTACTTTGGTTATCAGAGCCAACTTTTCTGCTGGCTTAACTTCCCCTACCTACCCATCTCCAGTTGAACTAAGTGGATTTCTGATTCTGGCAATTTTTAAAGGTTCCTATCAGTGTGAAAACTGCATTTCTGCCTGTGCCTTACGTACCCATTACAGTAGAAATTCCTGTGATTTATATAACTGGCTGTGATAGGGGAAAAGTGTTTTCTCTGCTTTTGGATTATATTTTTAAAGTTTGATACCACTTTCAGTATCGTGTAGTTACCTGTGTAATCAGTTATCTGTTCAATAGTTTCCTGACTAAAAAAGGCCCATAAAAACATCAGTAAGTATAAAATAAAAATGTTCCTAATTTTTAAGGGATTCTTTTAGAAAGGGAAGGGCATTCTTTGCAAGTTTTGGATATTTTGCTTAAAGATATTGTTGAAATTGAGGCGTAAACTCTGCCTGCATTATCCTGTTAACAGCAGAACCCATGTTCACATAAGCTTCTGCCCAAGGCCTCAGTAGCATCCCAAAAGGGGTTTGACTAGTGACAGCTGACAAATACACAAATTATATAGAATAAATAGCCAGTTTTGAACAGACATGCCTCCAGAGCAGGAGACCAGGAGTGCTAGGGGATGGATCTACACTGCACACACTGCTTGGAATAGGTGAGCCTTCCTGGGGCAGGGAGGAGTGATGACAGATAGCTGTTGTGGCCATGCAGGATATTCCTTCCTTTCTCCCTAGCAAATAAATGCCTCTCGAATGCGTGCCAAATCACAGTTCTGCTGAAGAAGGCTTGAGGAATTATACTGCTTGCTCAGGTCTGTCCCTGGAGTCAGGTTCCAGGCTCCTCAATGTGTTTATTTGGCATTTCTGTTAGTAAACTCATTTGCTATTGTGCTGTTCTTGGCACAGATGCAAAAATGGGAACAAGTCTGCTCAAGACAATCTCAGTTAAAATTCAGTCCCCTTTTGAAAAGTATCTAACCCTTTTAACTGTCCTGTTTTCTTCATTAGGGACTGAACACTGTGTCACCCTAATCATAAAGCTTAACTAATTGCTTACAGCCAACTGTGTACGTTTGTAATAGATTGTAAGCCTGATTTAGTTGCATGATTTATATTATTTTGTGAGATATCACATGGAAACAGTGAGGGTACTCCTTGGTTAAGGTGCTATTTAGCAGTTAGACTCATAATGGATCCCATCCTCCTTAATACCATTACATTCAATGAAAATATTTACATCATATAGTACTGTAAGTCATGAATAGGAGCATCAATGTCTTGGCTTTCATAAACACAGTGCTGGTTTACCACAGATTTGGTATACACATAAAAAAAAAAAATCCAAGGGACTGTAAGTACAGGAATATTTATTAGACAAGCCGCAGATTCTTGTCACCCTATTCCTTTTAACATAATTGAGAATAATTGAAATAACTAAATTATTTTTTGTCTGAAAGGGAAATCAATGCAAATCACAAAACAGCTGTAGACTTTCTGTCTGAGACGGTAGATCAGTTTCATTCTTACTCAGCTGATTTCAGTAGGTTTTTTTTTATGGGCTGTAAAATATCTTTCCCTGACTCAGTTGTGTCCATGGTGTGATTTGAGGCATTTGATATTTTTCTAGTTCAACTTTCAAGTCTTAGATTATTTTTTCCCCGCCTTTTATTGAAATTGCTAGTTTTATATCTTAACACCTTCCCTGTATTGCTCCTGTAATTTAGTATATGAAGTGTTTTTTCTCAAACTAGTTCTTTGCTTTTTTTGTGGTTGTGTTCAAGTGATTTGGCAGTGTGCAAATTTGGACAGTTTTTCTGTGTTCTGTATAAAATCTGTTTTTTAAATGTTACTGATGACTGTGTAGTGTTTAGAGCCAGCTATCCATCTTGCCAAATTGTTAAAGCTATCATCCCCCCACAGGCTGCTGGTGTGACTATTCAGTATTGCTCGTGGGAGGATACTGTATTTTCCAGTGAACTTCTCTGCAAAAAAATCTTCCAGCTTGGTGATGGGAGATACTGCTATTTGTCATTCCATTTCCCTCATCGAAGGGTGATCCTGAAATACCAACTCTAAAAGCAAAGTTGCTACAATGAATTTTCCATCTGAAATATGTTAATATTTATGAACGTTCGAAATGGCATGTTATTCAAGAGTTCTTCTTGGTCTTCAGATTTATGAGGAAAACATATTCTTGTTAGTGGAGAGTTGCAGAAAGAGTTTTAGATCTTTTATTGCTGTTCTTTTGTTTTATGGCTCATGGTTCTTGTAAGTAGTTAGTCTGAAGCAAGTTATTTTTATGGTTTCAAATGCGAATATCTAGATTTAATCACCATAGGTTTGGGGTATTGTAATTTTTAACTGTGCCAGACAACAAACTAATGTGTACTGTTAATATATTTGTCTTCACTGTATGCCTCATTTCATCCATCTACAAAGAGCATGGGACAATATTTGCTGAGTAAACCTAAAAAGAGATGAGACAAGCTTCTGTCAGGATTAATTGAAACATCGTCTCCTCTGTGTTGGGGCAAGAAGAAGGACCAGATGATCTCTCAAAGTCCATTCAGTGCTGCAGTCTTTGATTCTCTACTTGTCAAACTATTTTGGTCTTCAAACGCAAGAGCTCTAAGGTGCAGTTTATAAATAGTGATTAGTCAGCATGTGGATTTTCAGGGCAGGGATTTCATACTCTAAGAAACCTGTTGTAGTTTCTGACCATCATAAAAATGTCTCGGGAGCTGTTCCTCCTGTTGAAAGGAAGGTGGAAAAGTTGCAATCAGTCGTAGAAAGTTCTCTCTGTATTTGGTGGATTTATTTTTATTCTACTATAAATAATTTCTGACCTCAAAATTTTGTGAGGCTTAGACAAATATGGAAAAATTAGATCCTTTGTAAGCCCTTAACAGTGCTGTGAATGTTCCCATGCCAGCAGGCAGAACTAAAGATATCTTTAGTATCTCTCATGTTGTAATATTCAAAATAGTTGGTAAACATTGACTGTGTCCCACTACCAAATTTTTCTGAGATGCGCTTTTAAACAGAGATTGCTGTATATGAAAGAAAAACAATCAGTCAGGCTCCGCAATCCATTTGAATTGTATATAGAGAATATATGTAAAAAAGTTCACAGCTTGTTCTTTGCATAACAGCCTATGGTGCATAAGATCACCATATTCCCTCGCATTAATGCTTTCTCATTTACCACCTGCAAACAAGTAATTGCACAGCTCAGTTTCTTTAGAAAACTCTTCCTGTTGGAAGACTTGTGACACAATAACTTCAGCTTGATCTGTATTTATTAATTGATGTATATAGTTTTAAAGAGGAAGGGTTTTATAATTTCACCTAGTCACTGATACGCAGAGTTTCATAAACATTGGTGAAACAGACTCACTCCCATTATCTCACTACTGGTGAACCCGTTCATTCAGCTGAATGCTGTAATGTTTAGTCTCTGTGCAGATCTATGAAAATCAGAAAACTTCTGTTCAATCACCTAAACGTGGGCTTAGGAGTCAAGCTTCAGACATCTGTTTCTAAAACCTTGACCCTACAGCTTCAGGAATGTGCACTTAGTTTCTTGGCAAGGTTTTACTTTGTCTATGAAATTGAAAATATATTATTATCAAACTCAGGTTTGGTGACATTATGACGGACGTTGCAAGCTCACCGAAGTGTTCAAGGGTTAAATCATATGCATCCCGATTCCTGTATTACTCTCAGACCATCTACTCAGTGTTGTCATTTGTTCTGTGGGTGCTTGTTTATTTTATCAGAAGAGAGGCGTGCATCAGAAGAAATTAATGCATTCTCTCCAAGACAGATGTGAACTCTATCACAGAGTCACAGGAAGGCTGAGATAGGGAGTGACCTCTGAAGATCATCTAGTCCCACCCCTCTGCTCAAAGCTGGGTCAGCTAGAACAAGTTGTCCAAGACCATGTCCAGTTAGGTTTTCAAAATCTTCAACAGCTGTAATATCTTTGTAACACTAGTAAAAAAGATTTAGTGACTGGAAATTTAAGCCAGAAATACAAAGTTAAAACATTAAAAAAAATTGACTGCATTTTTGCATGTGGACATAACCTCTTTTGCTCTGTGAGCCCAGCTGGGCCTCACTGACTGTATTTGCTTAATTCAGACACTGGATAGTTCTCACCAAAGCTGCTTTTGTCATCTTAATTTACAGAAGTATTTCTGTAGGCCAGATGCTAAGGAGTTGAAAAAGTGCCTTCACTTCAACAATTAAAAGTATAGAGCTTCAGAGCAATGTCTGGTATGACTAAAATGTTGTCGCTAATAAATATACAGATTCAAAGAGAATGGTTAGTAGCATTTTAAGAATGGCATATTGGCATGAAAAATTAAAATGATACTGCACTTGTCAAGGAAATGGACCTGAGATAGGTGTGCAGGAACCAGCTCAGGTGGTTTTATACCATGCCTCAGGGTCTGGGTAAGTAAAGTCAGCCCAAAGGGTGTGCCCAGCCACAGACACGAACACTGTCGGTCACTTCTTTGCTGGACGGCTGTAGTGTGAGAGGTGGGGGGGTGGTGTCTAAGGGAGCTGCCACTCATTCAGAGCACTGCAGCATGTTTCCTCAGCCACAGACCTATGTTATATCGCACGTAGCAGCCTGTCCTACTCTCTGCATGAGCTTCTTTTAACATTTTTAAGCGGTTCTAAGGTCTCAGCCTTTATCTGTAAGGTGTGCTGCATGGCCTGGGTCCAGGATAGCTAAATATTTGTTCAGCATTCCAGGCGGAAGACTGTAGCTGACAGGTCCCTTCCTCTGGCATTACAGAGATCTCTGCCAGAGCTCTAACACATGTCTGGCTGGAGTACAATCTTCCAAACAAAATGCAGTCAAAACCTGTAGGATGAACTTCCCTGTGAACTACTGCTATTACAAATGTTACTGTTCTCTTATACTGGAAAGACCATTTCTTTGTCATTGCCACCTTAAACATCAAACATGTACAAACTCTCCTCCCAGTCCTGTACTGTTGGCGCAGTCTTGCAAGTAAATCAGTCAAGCTGCTCCCAGACCTGGAGGTGGTACATCTGCACAGCGCTCCATATGCAGACACAGCATTCGTTAGTGCTAGCTCAGGTGGCTGTGTGTGCTGTGAACTGCATGGTATGGCTGTGTCCTTGGACACCATGGTGTCCTGTCCTTATAGGACAGAGTCTTTACTTGCCGAATGGTAAAACCCAGTCGGATACTTGATAATACTATGCTAGTGGATATTTTAGGCTTTCAAACAGAGAGGTTTTTAATGGTGATTGGTCATATAGTAGTGAACTACAAAGTGTCTATGAAGAGAAAGAAATGAGTAGATTTTAGTGAAGACAATTGTGAAGAACCTTTAAGAGATATGCCCTGGTACTGCTGCTGATTTTGTTCAGTACACTGTAAACCAAAGGTATCAATGAGTCCCAAAACAAAAGTAGCAGAAGGGTGCAGAAAAATAAGGCATTTTTTGATGAGTATAGATGTTATGTGTAGCTACAGGCAAGAGAGACATAGCTCGTCTAATTTTACGTACATTTGATGTCAGCTAATTTCGGAGGGGTTTGTGAGTGCTAGTATGTATCAAATATCAGGTCTGTTTTGCATCATTAGGGAAGGATAGTCTTGATGAAAGCAGAAGGACAGGGAAGACTTTCATTAGGGAATGATCCCATGGAAGCGGTGGTCACATGGGCTGGCATTGGAAGGATATACAAAACAAATTTGTTTTAAGATGAGGAGCAAAAATTTACATCAGTGGAGTATTTCAGAACCTGCCAGCTATGTTTGAGGTAGCAACAGCTCATTTCCAAACTGTAACCAACCTACTCGTGCAGCTTCTGGGACACACTGATACCTTTCCAAAAGCAGTGTTGCATGACTGTCTTCCCCAGGAATACGCTTTCCCGATGCTTACCTTGACATCCCTTTGAGTTCTATGTATCTGGGGATAACTTGTACCAAGGCCCCTAATTAATGGCTTTAGATTTCACTGTAAAGAAAGACCTTTGCTTATAAGAGAATTGCCACTCCCTCTCTTTGCTAAGATGACAACTGATACATTCTTTGTTTATCTACCTGAAGGGATTAAACAAAGCATGTACAAGACAAACAAATCTTTATTAGGATTTGATAAAAAAACCTTTTCTGAAGCATGATTGAAGCACAGCAATTTTAATTAGTTTTTTAACAAATGCTTTCAATTACACCCACAGTGTTTACTTTTTAGCTAAGGAGAAGATTTACTCACATACCAAATAAAAAAAGGAAGTATGATATAAGTTTTCACATGCAGCTTAGCAAAAAGACTGAGAGTAACTTCTCGCGAGTTAGTGGTCTTCTTGGGTTTCAGAAGGTTATTTGCTTTTGCTGTGTAGTAGGTTTGAGGTTTTTTGTTATTCCGGATGGTCTAACAGAGGAAAAAAACATTTGCTGAGTTTTTAAAAGAGATGTTATGAAACCTACTAGCTCTCTGTATTTTAATTGTTTTAATCACCCTGATTTGTCTGTGGTGAAAGGCGGGAACATTGACTAGTCTCCAGTTTGCAGTACTTGAACTGTGACCATTTCTCATTTACCTCTTCAAGCATTTTGTCTTTCTATGTTTATGATATTTACTGGAGTTTCTTATTTTCCTGGTTTGAGTTCCCTAATTGGAATTGCAGCATGTGGTTCAGGTTCCCGTTCTTCATGTGAACGGCAACTGTAGCTGTGGTAGCAAACCCTGGCAGTTCTTTTGACAACAGCTTTGCCAATAGCTCTTCTGATGAGCGTATAAGCCTCTTCAGTGAAAATATTGTGCAGAATGTAAGTGGTCAAGGACTGCATAAAGGGGGGCCACTTCGCTATCCAATGGCAAAGATTTACATGACAATAAATTAGGTGTAATTATACCCCAACTTTAGTAAGAAGATGTGTTGTTACATAGACTTCTTTTGTGCTTTATAGATTGAAGTAGCAGCTAGCCAATGCTATTAGGACAGTGAACATCAAGGCAGCACTCTCCTTTGGTTTGGTCAGATGAAATGTAACCTGCTTGTTCACGTCATGGATGAGGTGATGGTTTGGGGATGAAGGCAGAGTTCAAAATGTCCATGTTATTTTGATCTGTCTTTTGTTCTCCCAGTGTGGCACGGTGCCTATGATTGTAATCACCAGTGTTGGTGGCAGGGAGTGAGAACCTGGGAAGATGCATCAGGCTGGCTGGCTGTGTGATGTGCGTATACATTTATTAGTCTGACTCACAAAACATCACAGAAATTTTATGTTAACTTGCAGTTTGTTTAGGCCACTTAACTCTTTCTGATATAGGTAGCATGGCCATGTTTGCTACGTAGAGTACAATTTACACATTTGTAAATTCTCATATCAGGGCAGACTTAGAAAGGGGGGGTAACGTGAGGCCCTTGAAGATGGAGGAGTCACATGCCTGGAGGAGCTTTTTGCTATTCAGCTTCCTAAGAGACCGATGTCTGAGGCTTTTTGAGCTTTGGAAAGATGACCAAATTTTCTATGGAATAAATGCAGCTCAGTATTTTAAAGATTTGGATATTATAACTCTGAGTTTACTACCTTCTGGAGCTATCTCCTACTGTGACATTATAATAAGAATATCGCTGTATAATAACCCTCTAAGGTTAACTAAGATGAATGCCATATAGGAAAATGAGATCATTACCCAGTCTGAAGTTGTCAAGTGGTTTTCAATACAACATATTGTAATATGCAGACAAGGTAGAAATTTAATGCTCATAGTTGGAGAGCATTTAATCATGGCATTTCATTATGAAATTTAGCTCCACAAGAAGCATTCTTTTGAAGATGCTAAAAGGTTTCAATCTGAGAAGTCAGACAGTAACTGTTCTGAAATATGTGCATATACTGCAAGTCAAATTGCAAATCATTGCAAATCAAAATCCAGTCCAAGGAAATTAGCCTGTATCTAATGCAAAAATCATTATTCACACTGCAAGGTCAAACGGTATACTGGAAGAATTGGATAGGAGGTGATAGTTTCAAGCCTTTGATTCTCTATAATAAATGGAGTCTAGTAGGTTTACGGTGCTACAGACCACATCAGGGCTAGCTAAGTGAGATACAGACAGTACTTAGTGCTAACAGTCCTTTGTAAAAAGATCTCCTGGAAAAGACCTTAAAATTCCCAAGCAATATTTTATATAAATGTCAGGATTCGGATGTGTAATGTGTATAAGAAATAATAATGTCAGTAAACATTATGCTGGGAGCTCTTCATGAAGACGTTTAAAATTTACTGCATTTATTGAGCAAATGAAGCTATCTGAAGAATGTGGTAGGGGAGGGCCTGGATACAAATGCCTGTGTGCATAGTTTTCCACATGAACAGTAAGTTTGACACATCCTGAGTTGTACTTACTGGGCAGTGGCTGATGGGTCCTGAGGGTGTCTCTGCTTTAGCCGCAGGTGTTAAAGCATTGCGTTAGAAGGTAAATTTTGACGAAAAGAGCTAAAATTAAATGACAAAAAACAATGAGAAAGGATGCTAACTAAAATCAATGTAATCTTTACCAGAACACAAATGATGAACAAACCTTTTGTAATGTATCTAAATATTAGTAAGAGAAATTGTAATTCAAGAATATTCTTCTGGACTCCTGTTTGCCTAATACTCAGTGAAAAAAATGTAAGTTAGAAGCTATTTAAACTGTTTTGTGAAATTTAGGCATTGTCGCCCCCTGTGGAAATATTCTTTAGTGGGATCTCCCAAGATCTAAGTGATTTCAGTGCCCAATTTGTGCTTTTCATTTCAGTCTATTTTCTGTGACTGTTATCCTTAGTATCTCACGAGCTGCTGCGCTCAGCAGTGTCGGGTGTTGATGCGTGACCGATTCAGAGAGAGGACTGTTAGCTGCTGAATCCCAGTCAGCAGGTCCAGAAGTGCTGCGCGCTTCCTCGTGGGTTTCTCAGCCAGCGCCAACCAGCTCTGCTTTTGCTGACAAGATGAGAACTTGAACTGGTAGCCCGGTGTGCTCCTGTAGTCTGGAGCAGGTACTGTCCGTCCCTGGTAGTTCCAGCCGTCTGCAGTGTAAAGCAGAAACCTGGAGCAGCCCACTCACCTGAGCCTCCGGCTGCTCACTCAGGTGTGATTCCAGGAGGGAGTGCTGGAGTCGGTGGAATTCTGTCATATCTCAGCACAGTGAAAAGACAATTTTACTGCTTATAATGTCAAAAAATATTGACACTACTGCTGTTTGTTTCTGGGGAGCAGGAAAGGCAAGGCTGTTGTGTGTTCCTGTATGCGCGTGTTTTATGCAAGCAAGGCTTTGACCCTTCTGGGAGGCATGTTAATAGTCAGATGAACATAACTTTAGTTTTAAAATAACATGCTCCCAATTAAGCAGGATTTAATCAAATCTTGCCCTGATTGCAGTAGGATGCTAGTAAGAATGCTGTTTCTGTATTGTGAATTGAAAAGGTGTTATGAATTTTAGTTTCAAGTTACTGCCTGGGTTATTTTTCCTGCCTTACCTTTTTTTCAGAAACCATAAGGGTTGCTGCTAGTGTCCCTGACGTGTTTCTGATGCAAAAAGGCAGGACATGAACAACAGTTGTAATATAACAATTAAAACCCCAAATATTCCTTTAAAACTAATGGAGAGATTGTGGTTAGATGCCTACAGAGAAATTTTCTATAATAGCTGAGGAAACGCTTGGAATAAGTTGGTGCATGCTGATATATTTCATCTAAAGATACAAATTGTATGCTATTGTGTTCTCTTAATACTTGGAGTTTGGGATTTTTGGGAAGCAGTGGATGATACACTATTATAATAAGCAGTCCTTTACTTGGAGATCCTATATGCCAGATTTAGAGGTTTTCCACAGCTACCAAATGGCACAGCCCCAGCATTGTGTTACTTCTAAGGAGTAATCAAATATGCTGGGAAAGAAGCAAACCAGAATTTATTGCTTTAATTTGAAAATGTACATAGTGGTTTCTTCCAAAATAACAGTTTCTATCTTTAGATAGAAGAAAATCCTACAGCTCTTAAGGTATTCAAACCAAATTATTTCTGATTTGAATGGGTGCTTTACAGGAGTATGAACTATTTGGATTTTGTCCTTATTTTTAGGAAGTTTCAAAAAGGAGAAGTTGTAACATCCAAGTTATTCAAATGATGTGAATTAAACCCCATGACTTAAATAGGACAGGAGATACCTACCCAATTGTCTCAAAGGAACTTGGAAGTGGTCTGTGAAGTGATATTCCTCCTAGGATTGTAGTAGAAGTGCACACTGAAGGTTCTTCTTTGCTTGCTTGGTAGGTGGTGGGATAGGTTCTGCTCTTTCTTTTTATGCTAGGTTAGCAGACTGTGATGGATATGCAATGTAATACATTGTGTTCAGCAGAATTTTTCAAGATTATATGGTATAATACGAGGGCATGTGAAGCTGGCTTTTATAAGGGCTAATTATAACTTGCACTTGTTGTCATGTGTGAAGTTGCATTCAGGGTCTGGACATGTAACAGTTTTTTCTGAAAAGTTCTCATTGACGTCAGTGATACCAGTATTTCACCCTGTAACATTTTTACTTGCAAGTGGTATTACCGATCTAATCTTGTTTGCACTGCCAGCAACTTATTAGCCATTAGAATAATCAACAAAAATCGTTTATATTGGTATAATTTGGGGTTTTTTCCCTTCTGTCTGTTGACAGAAACATCTTGTGTGAATGCAGCTCTGCTGATGTAAAAACAAGTCCTTTTTGTGAACTAATCCCATCTATGGAAAAGAGCTCCCCTGCCCAGTGAGGCTGTATTTCTCCTTGGTGTACTGGGTGCTGTATTGCTATTGCTGTGGTGAACTGCATTCTTCTGCAAGTGGCAGTCCACCTTTGAAAGGAGAAGATAATAGCAGGTCACACAAAACATGATCACAGGTAGTCAAGAAATCAATCTTTCTGACCTGGAATATCGACAGAACATTTTGCATCTGATGTGTAAGAGTTGCCTGGTAGAGTAAGAGTCATTCATTGAAAAGAAGAGCTGGTAACTTTACATTTGGACCAGGTTAAAAAAATGCACCACAGAAGGTGGTGGTTTTGGTGGTTTTTTTCCCCTTAACTGCAGTTTGATTTGTGGAGTGAGGTCTCAAAAGGAGAAATAGTGTTATTGCTGTCCTGACCCTCAAGGATGCTCTCACAGTATCATCAGGTTTGGTGCATGCTAGCTGCTGTTTTGCTCCCAAGGAAGTAATTCTATGCAATGAGTATAAAGTTGGATAATAATTTCTGATATAAAAACCAACATGGCATGCAAGGCTAAGTCCTATTTATTAAAACCAAAGTCTGTCTTTTAATGCTCTCTGGCATTCTTTTAAATAACTCTTTAATAGTGAATGTTACTTAATATTGTTTAATTGGACCTGCTTTGAGTCGAGGCTTGGATTGCAGAGGTCCCTTCCAACCAGAAGTATTCTGTGATTACTTTCTGTTTCCTCTTCCTTTTATAGTCCTGTTCTCAACTTCCTTGCTGTTAGAGAGAGGTTTGATCCAGGGAGTAATATAAGCAACTCTGTTCCATAAATTTCTAACTGCATATTTGCATGTTCCATTTTTAATGCAACTTACGTGACTGATTTCCTCTGAATTCACTCCAGAAATAAAGTAGTTACACTTGGACTATTGTGTTTTAATTGGCAGTTTCCTTTTCCTTATGAATCTGTTATCATAACATGAACTGCCATGCTGTTTCTTGGAGTCATGATTATTTATCAAATTTACTATACAGCAAGCGGCTTGCTGCATTGTATGGTAATAGAAATACAGAGTATTTCTAATGTGCTCTTCAGATTGTATTTTTCTAGATTTATACTGTCTGCTCTGGCTCTGTTGAGGCATTTAGTTTCTTATTCTGAATAGTGATTTTTCTGTTCCGTACACATCCAAGATATAGATTAGAACTAAATACTGTATATTGAAAAAAAAAAAAAAAGCACCACTTGGATTACCAGAAACAGCTGCTCTCCAGCTGGCACTAGAATGCATTTCTCAGTCACTTCTCTTTAACATTTAAAGGTCATTTTACAAATGAATCCAGGAACACCAAGAAATGAAATTATGAACTCAGAATTTTGGCGGTGGTTATTTCAGCATTATTTTCAGAATATTATATTCACAGTGTCAGCTGTAATGCACAGTCTTGGTGCCTGTGTACTTCTCAGTTTATGGCCCCTTTCTAAAACTGTGGTATCCAAATAAACACCAGAAGTCATTCTTGCATCAAATGTGATATGAATATCTGATTTCAGTGCTTGTTCCTGACCAGGTTTAACCATTGTTGTGATCACATCATTGTAGCCATAATATATCCAGTAACAGTCCCTAAATGGGAAGCAGACATATACAGTAAACCGGAGTGGAATAGTGTTCCTGCTGAGATTAATTCAAGCATCCAGCAATCAGAAAGTTGAGTGGAACAATTAAGATTTTATAATTACAGGTCTGTGTTTAAAGATATTTTGAAGATTTAAACACCTTTCTGTTGAAAGGGTTCTAGGTATTGGCATGAAGAGATACGTAGCAGCCTCTGTACCCTTGCTTTGTTGTTTGTATGGCAGTTGGTAACTATTGGCAGTGCTTGGAAACTCCCCATTCTACTTTTAGCTTGTGTTTGCACGTTCGCTGGTATAAGCACACACGCGCCCAACTGGCTTTTATTGTCAGTTGTGAACTTTCTAATTTGGGAATTTTGTAATCTAAGAAAAGACACTTTGTGCTTCTTTTATTAGTCCTGCCTTGTCACATACACTTAAATTCGTTAAAGAGCTCAAAGGAATGTTCACCTGAGAGCAGATTTATTTTGTTTTCCTCTCTTGATGTTAACACTTACCTTTAGTAAGCTCTGCTCTGTACTCAGAGGTAAGCATGTGAGTCTCTCCCATTGTTAGGGGAACTGAAGGGCCGTGTTTAATTCCTTTGTTGCAGTGCATTTCTGTTGACATTGATAAGAGCTCTGGATATCAGCTGCCTCTTAATCCTGACCCAGTGATGTGGACGAGCTCTTGGATCTGCCCAGAGTTCTCTGGGCTCCATATGGGCCATGGCTCAAACTGCAGAATCGCAGCCTCAGGGAAATCATGCCGTGTTGATGTGCTGCCCTGGGATTTGGGAGACCCAGGTTCTATTCCTCCCCTGCTGCAACTTCTGGTGTGACCTTGCAGATTCATCTGGCATCTCAATTTATCGCTCTGTCTTGCAAAGTGTTGAAAGGCACTCTGCTGCTAGAATGTGGGCTCGGTGATACTTATGACAGGATGTACCCTAGGACAGAAATTAAATACTGTCTTTGAACAGTACTTAATAAATAATAGAAGGGAAATAAAAGGGATTTACAGCCCTTATTATAAAGACATTACTACAAGAGAATAGTACTAACAAAAAATAACAGATGTAATATTTCTTTCTCCAGTATCCCCCTCCTCCATATCATAGTGTTCAGCTGCCACAGTTTCCAAAAGATGATTTTCATTGTTCTTCCCATACTATTGGGATTTATTAAGATGCAGCAATATTTTTAGGTAGGACTTAATGATCTGGAGGGTGGTATCCCACTTTCATTCCTGGGATTGGAACTATGCATCATTTAGAAAAAAACCAAAATGAATCCAAGTAGTGTATGTGTCTGTTAGATCACGCAAGGAATAATAGCTGCTGGTACAGGTCTCTTCTGCAAAGCCTGTTTTATGTTGGGAGGTGTGCTAGTTTGCTTATTACTGTTTTGAAGTGGAATTATTTGTTGGTACGTGGTTCTCCTGCTGTCAGATTCCCAGGACTGTACAGTTAGCAAGAGGATTCAGTGGAGTGTCCACCTAAGCTCTTTCCATGCTTAGACATGATGTTTGTGAGAGGACCTGAGAACGGATCAAAGCAGCCCCCATCAAACCCTTTGAAAGCAACATGTGCTTCGCACTCCTCTGTACTAGATTCTCCTGGGCAATTGAAAGATTGTGCGTTTGTGTGTAGGGGCTGAGAGGGGAAATGTATATTTTTTTTTTCTGCCTGTATTGTGGGAGAAGAGTGCTGTTCATGTGCTGGACTAAAGAAATCCATGCCTTGTAGTCCAAGGTGTGAGCTGGAATGAATTGTTGTAGGCCTCATTTATCTTAATAGACCTGGGGAGGTTTGACAGCAGCTGAGACTTTGGATTGTTGAATGCAAAGGTTGTGACTGTGAAAGTTCATTACACCGTCTGGCTTAACATGTGGATAGCCTGAACTTCTGAGATTAGATTATGGATCTCTGTCAACAATACAAGTTAGATATAGTAATGGAGGAAAAGCACTATACTGCTTTTTTGTTTTTGAGGTCTGTCCAAATCAATTGCTTGCATCACATTTATTTCCCTTGGGTGGTTTATCTATTACCAGATAACATGAGGTTACTAAATACATGTGCACAGCAGGCCCTTGTTATCTGTTGTGCATTGTTGCCCTCTGTTGCAAACATTCTATATACACATGTGCGTTACAAATGAGGTGCCTCTATCTGGTTATAAATATTTTCCATTTGGAATTATCTGCTTCTGCTACAGAGATGAGAGGTGATCACTTGAGCATGAAAGATAAGGGGCCAGAGGAAAGGAAAATAAAAATTATGCAGCACTGAGCTGCATACGAAGTAAGTGACAATCCAATGTACAAGCCTATTAGATAGTGCAGCAAACAGTTTTTGTTACATGCCTAGCTGCTGCCATGAATTCAAGTTATTACATGAATTCAGGTTGTATGCCTACAGAGAGTGACTGAGAGGGAAGAGGTTTGGTTTTGGTTTTTTTTTTTTTGTTTGTTTGGTTTTTTTTGCAGCAAACCTTGTATAGCAGGCTTTCTTCATTTGCCAGAAAGTTAGCTATGTTAATATGTTCTGTTTCTCTGAAGGCTATTAAATTGTTATTGGAAAAGTGGAAAAGCAGGTCTTCCTGTTCCCAAGACTCTGGGCCACAAATAATCTAATAAAGAAGATGGAAAAATCTTGGTTTAAGATCAGTTGGTTTGTGCAAATTCTGTCTTTTTTGCCGACTTACTTGCCTTTCACGCAGAACCAAGATGTACCTGATGAGATGCTCCTAGTATGGCAGCAGCTTTCATGCTGTACTGACTTCTTGTGCTCTGCCAGTTGGCTGTTTGCCTTGGTGCAAGGCAGTGGATCCCATTCTGACCTACTGCACAGGGTGTTCAGGAAAGCCCCAGGATCCTTGCCAAGAGCAAACTGACCAGTGGTCTCTTGGCTTAGAGACGGGCAGTAGCTCTGCTGTATTCCTGCAGCTGATGTAATGATTTGCCTTTAAAAGTGTCCTTTATGATCCCAGAAAATATCCAACATGGTTCGTTACCTGGGGACCAGAGTGTGCCTTCTAGGCAGTTCAATGAACACACAGAGCTAGAGCATAAAAATAATGAATTGGCAAGATTTTGCCCCTTTCATATAATGTGTCAATCCAGAATTTCTGGCACAGGGAGGACAGTTGTTACTTTAATCCCCATTCTGTATTGAAGAATAATTTCTTTCCCTTCACAGTAAAAGAAGACATGTTTGTGCCAAGTGCTAAGGTTAAAGAGGGACATGGTAATTCCTGGGCCTTTGACATGGAAATAAATTTTTCCCTAAAGGTAAAAGCACAAAGCTTGCAGAGATGACAACAATATCCAGCATGCATTCTGCTGCACCGAAGTCAGCAGGGGCTTTTAGGCTTTAGAAAATGCATAAAGTTATGAGAGAGCATTTATTTATTTATTTAGTCATTATTTTAGCTCTGTTGGCAAACTTACAGCTAAGAAGTCAGTAAAATGCATCTGTCTCAGCAAAGCATGAGTGTCGGACTTTACAAATGTAATTGTTCTGAGAGATGTGAGGACTCATTTAAGCAGTCAGAATGGGAGTATTGTAAAGCAGGAAAATTATTGAAAGTGAGGCTTAATTGACTGTTCTTTAAGCTCCTTCTCTATGAATGTGAGGCAGTAATTTATTATTTATGACAACACTGTTTGTATCAATAACTTTAAAATTTGAAGTCTGGGGACAGATCCACAGCTGCTGTAGGGCACTGGAGTAAGGGGCTGAGGCACCGTACATCACTGAGCATCTAGCCTGGTAACTTCCCAATTTAGCGAAGGTAGAGGCATACAAAACGTAGGCCACTTACATGCAACTGGATGGTTTTCCTTCTGAGAAGCTCCCTGGGGCATATGTAAGAAATCTTTTCCATATTGTATGGCCTGCCACAACCCCCCAGCGTTCAAAGAGGAGGCAGGCCTGTGGTCCAGGTCACCCCTCTGAGCTAGGACTGGCCACTTGCAGAAGCCAAGCAAGCTGCAGTATTGGCAAGGAGAGCAGCTGCATTGCCAGGGCCTCACTCAAGCCCACCATTCTCTCAGACCATATCCTGAAAGGAAGATGCCTTGTGAAGGGATTTTCATGAACTGAATGATCCCTTCACATACAGTCTCTGTAGCTGTGGAATGGGAGACATCTTCTGACTCCTTATGCTCCCTGCCTCCATCCTGCCCTGCTTCTGCCCCTTCCTAAGAAGGCAAAGTTGCATGAATTCTTTAGCACTGCTTTGTCGTGCTGAATAGGGAAACTTGACAAACAAAATCTTTGTGAATTTGTTAAAAACAAACAAACAACCTCTTACAAGTATTAGAACTTAATTATGTTACTATTAAACATAATTATGGCACATTAATTATATTTTCTACACTTACAAGGAGAGTTGTGCTGTGCTTTCCAGACATCTGTACCACATAGAGACAGGTGGTAGAGCACAACATTTCCAAGTGCCAGATAGGCACCATTTTCCCATTCTATGTATGGCTGCTCCTTCTCTCCAGTTGCAGATACTCACTCAGCTTAGTGAAATTGAGTTCTTATTTGAGAGATTCTGCACTGAAAGGCAAACACATCTATCTTTATAAGCCTGTTTGTTTCCGTTATTAGAAACTGAATCAACAGTGTATTGAAGATGACACATTTGCTCTTGCCTTTTCTTCTCCCTATGGTGGCATAAAGCAGTGAAGCACAATAATTAATGAAAAAGACTGTTTATTATTCAGGCAACATATCTGAAGTGGAAAAAAACAGAGCATGAGTTAAAAATCTATTGCTGAAGACCATCAGTGCCGTCACAAAGTGTATCATCAGTTCTAGGGGGAGAGTCCCATCATTCAGTCCAGTTGGGCAGGGTCCTCTAAAACTGTCAAAGACAACTGAACTCAGATTTCTCATGTAAAACTCAGGAAAACGTGGAATGCATGAAAAAAAAATGACTTAAGTATCCTGTTAGGGCATCTGTAATGTTCTTCGAAAAATAGTGACTTTTTTAGCTTCATTTACATGTCTGCTGTGTCCTGTAGCTGAGTGAAAATGATACATTTTTTTAGTAGACTTATCTTTTCTTCTGGGATAGTCTGCCCAACAGGTTTTGTAAGACAAAGGGTGCACATAATGCTCTGCTCAGCACTCTGCCTTTGCAAAGCAAGGCTAATTTGTTTTAAATAACAAAGGCCAGAAAATGCCTGACTGCAAAATACTGCTTTGTCTCCTGTGGACATGCTACAGAGTAAGTCACTGCTTGTGGGCCAGTATTGAAGATTAGGTAAAATGCAGCACTTTCCTCCACCTCCTGAGGCCGATACTGAAGTCCAGGGAAGGATTCCTCCATACTGACTGGCCATGGTAAGCCTGCAAGGTTCCCCTGAGGCTTTCAGGCCAGTTCATTTGTAAAAAGCTGCCATGTAACCAGAAAATCAGAAGTATGTACTGCCTAGTAAATGTCACAGCTATAATGTGCAGCTGAAGTCATGCTGGTGGCAAGCCAATATTTGGGTTCTGTTCCATTTCCACCTATTTCTGTACAACACCTAGCTATGAAAAAGATTTTGTGTTTACTCAAGCTTATAAAGTCAGACTACATTAGGAAACGTGTATGATAGAAGTAAGAATAGCCTGCTTGCTAAAAACGAAGGTGATTGAGAGAACAATGACTCTATCAAGGGTACTGATTTTCAAGTCCTTGATTACAGCCTGCTTTCCTTTTAAGTATTTTATACTCAGTGGTGATGCTGCATTGTTGT
Source organism: Gavia stellata (assembly GCF_030936135.1). NCBI lineage: Eukaryota > Metazoa > Chordata > Aves > Gaviiformes > Gaviidae > Gavia > Gavia stellata. The sequence continues at coordinate 11,985,595 of NC_082610.1, forward strand.
GGCAAATAAAGCTTCCTGGTATTGCAAAGCTGTGAACAGCCACTTAGACCGAGAACAAATCTTTGATCTTCATGTTTTGATATTCGCCCACCACAGTATTACATTTTGGGACTAGAGAACTGTTTTGCACTATTCTTAGGTGGGCATGATTTCAGTAACATAAATGTCTTCTTTTGAATTTAAAGTGCTGTCAGCTAGTGGTTGGTTTGATAGTTTTGTGTTTGCTACAAATCTCTGTGTGCTAGGGGATGAACAATAAGAACATGTGGCTTTGCATGAGCGCGATATATAATTTTTTGACTTCATAAAGGAGAAAAAGTGTATTGATCAATACACAGCAAATCTAATACAAAGTAGAATAGTGCTCCATGCTATGTGTGTTAATGCCTCATATTGTTTATTCAAGGTGATGCAGTCATAGATAAACAGTTTGAATAGATATTGACAATATAATGTTGAAAATTCTAGGAATATATTGCGTCCATTCCTAACATACAGCTGCAGTTTAAGTACTGTGATGGACATGGTCATCAGATTATTTCTTTTTAATTCTTGTTCTTTATGAAAAACTGTAAGTATCAGCACTTTCCTTTGGTATTCTCTTGCTTCCATGCAGAGAGCTCATTTACAGAAACGTATGTGGCATGCACAGTCCTGCAATGCCAGCAAGAACCAGCTGCAAGAGCATCATGCCTGGTGGCTATCTGAGAGTCTTTACAAAGAGGGGTGAATTTAAGGAGTCTTCGTACTTGACCATCTTGTCCTTTCCTCCATGTCCTCAGAGAAGTAGGTCCACTGAGGTCATACGGGTTGTAACAGCCTCTAGGCTAGAGGACCCCTTATGAAACAGCTCTGTTCCTCTTTGTCAGCCTAAGAGAGGACACAACCACCTCCTTTCCAAGGATGAACATTTAATGTGGCTAATAAAGTGGGTTTGCTTTTAATTTTCTGTTGCATTAACCGTTCTAGTGTGCATGTTGTCCAGATCTGTTTGAGGTGACCAGTTCCCAGAGTGGTTGGCTTATCATGTTGAGAAGCTGCCTGGGCTCAATGCAGAAACGTCCCCATGGTGCATAGCTAGAAGCAGATTGCCCCGCTAATGCCGGTACAACAATGGAAAAGAAAGTCTCATTGGTTAGGTTTAAAAGAAAAATCCCGTTGTATTTTATTGGGAAGCAATTTAGGCCAGCCAACATGACAGAAGTTGTGCTCCCTCCCACACTGCTGACTGCTGGGTGCTGCTCCTTCCTCTCCTGGACTCTGATGCCATCCCTTGTCTGGTGCAGCCTCCCCTCAGCTCGGTGCCCCAGGGCGTTAGGTACTGGCCAAACCCAGAGAAAAAGAAAACTGCTGTTCTCTAGAGTTTAAAGTCTAAACAGACTGAAAAGAAGAAATAAGCGTGGTGATCACATTTCGCAAGTGGGGAATTGATTATGGAGATTATGGGCTTGCTCAAGATTTCACAGAAAGGGCTAGGCAGCATTGAGCTTTTAATGCACGTTTGATGATACCCAGTTTAACATCATAACCACAGGAGCATTATTCTGCATCACAGCAAAGACATTTCTGGATTTGGGGAGAGATTAGGAAGAAAGGGAACTTAATAACACCAAGGGAATTCTGAGTGTACCATAACATAAATAGAACATAGCAATGCTGATAAGGAATAGTAGTGAACAGTGTTTTCAGTTAATAATAATAGTGAACAGCATATTTCAGTTCTACCTATTGGATTTTCTCATGCAGTGGTCTTTAAACCAGAGATATGATAGCTGTTGATTAAAAAGTTATCATATTTTAATTAGGAAGGAATCTCCTCCAGTACTTTTACTGGTCTTTGTTCTCCTGAGAAAAGAGCAGAATTCATGGAACTTTTTAGTAGAGATAGAAAAGAGTTGTTGAAGTTTAGAAAGAAAAATGGAAAAAGGATAAATAATTAATTTTATTCTTTTTTTTTTCTTTAAACATTGGCAAAGAAAGTTCATGGATGATACTTGAGCATATTTTTCTGGAAATACAAGATAGTTACGTTGCTTGTTGCTACAGTAACATAATATGCGCTTATGTAGCTATGATACTTTATGATTGAGTGCTTTATTTTGTGGCATGTTAATGTTAAACAGTGGCAGGATTCTGATGTCAGTCATGTAAGCTAAATAGTTACACTTGGCATTATTTATTACTATATAATTTATGGTCCTTCTACTTCTTGTTTGCCTACTTTTAGACTTGACTATTTGAGAATTCTTAGTAGTTAAAAGGGAGTATTTCCATGTGTGAAGGCACCTGTTTTGCTAAAAGAACAGGTTTTTACATCTTGTCGAGCTGATCCTTCTTGTTAACATCTAATTCTTTCCTTTCCACAGAAGAACTCAAGGAGAAGCTAAAGAAGTATGTTGATGAAGTGAATGCTCGTAAGCCTGGTTTCATCAAGGTTGTTCGACACAGCAAACAAGAGGGGCTGATTCGATCTCGAGTTAGCGGATGGAGAGTAGCCACAGCACCAGTAGTTGCTCTCTTTGATGCCCATGTGGAATTCAATGTGGGATGGTAAGTGTCTCCTTGAATTTCTCTGACCAAGGGACCTTTTCCAAACACTGTTTATAAATTACTGAATGGTGTTTCTCTTGCATATAGAGGGTGAATCAGGATTCTGATCTTTTTAATGAAGATTCAGATAGAATCATGGGCACAAGCATAAAAAATGTATTTGTGCTGTGTAACATAATCTAGATCCATTGTTATAGTGTGAGTTATCTGCTGGTCTAATTATAATCTGCTGGTCTATTATTATAATTATATATGTATTAAAATATATTTAAACTGTATTGGAAAACTGTATGTTAAAACTCTCCTCCGATAATGTAGCCCTTTGCCCATAGGGGCAAATTTATCTTTTTTAAAATTAAAAATACTATGTTTCTTTTATGTTCTACAGTGTAAACAAAGAAGTGTCATTTTGGCACTGAGGTTGCTGCTCTGTGGAAAAGTAACACATAACTAAAACCATGTATTTTAACTTGTTCAGTCTGGTTTTAGTATCTCTGTTGCTTCTTGACTAAAAAAATGGTAAAAAGGCAGGAGCTTCTGGCCCTAGGATAGATCTATTATTAGCTCTGATCTTGATGTCCTTGATAATATTGAGAGCCTGAAGTTATTGTTATATGGTAGCAAGTGTGTAAATGCTCTATGATATGCAGATACTCATTTCTTCCATTCACCAATTGACATCAAGGTTAATAATAGGGCATCCTAGATAAAATATTGCAGTGTGTTATTTTTGGGCAGATCTGGCTCTGTCAAAACTTCATCTCAAAGCAAAGGGAGCTCTGAATGGGTAACAGCTATAGACTTTGCCCTTTCTGAAATACGCAGTATAAGCTGCTATTTCCATCAGTGCTATGCTTCTACTGACGTAGTCTTAATATTTTTTTTTTCTTTTTTTAGGGCTGAACCAGTGCTCACTAGGATAAAAGAAAACAGAAAAAGAGTAATTTCTCCATCATTTGATAACATTAAGTATGATAATTTTGAAATAGAGGAGTATCCCCTCTCAGCGCAGGGGTTTGACTGGGAGCTGTGGTGCCGATACCTGAACCCTCCTAAGTCATGGTGGAAGCTGGAGAACACAACTGCTCCAATAAGGTAACGTGCAATGTGACCAAGATTAGTGTGTCACTGGCAATGCTCATTTAGATAGGACAGATGGTGAGTGGTCTCAGCTATGTAATAGGTTTTACTGACTGTAATGTTAAATTAGTCAAATGTCCTTTTCAGCTTTTGTCCTTGCCCCCTACACAGTCATCAAGAAAACTGTTGTTTTCAGTACATCTTTTTAAATAGGTTTCCTTGTTACTAGCACGGGGGAAAACACATAGCCGAAGTGAAATGGTAGACTTGAATACCCAGCAGCACTGCTTTCTCTAAATGTCTTGTCTGCTGATTTAGTGGTAATGGGCTAGAAACAGAATTTTCTTTACAAATGCATTATAGAAACAGAACTGATCTGGCAGTTGTATTCTTTATAATATTGTCACATAGCTTTACAGCTGTGTTATGTCCTAGGATTTAATGCTGGTCCACTAATACTGTGTGAGCAAAGACTGTATGAGATCCTTGCTTTGGTACAATCTAGCTCTGTACTTCCCTATCATGTCTACAGTATCGTTAGGCGGGTACAGAACAATACCCTTATCTTGGGGAGGGGAGTAGGTGCCTCTGAATCCCCTCAGCAGTTCCGCTGAGATTCCAGGCCTTTCTTCTGGCTATGCATTCATACCAAGGAGGTCACTGGTACCTATACTCTAGCTCTCTGCGGAAAGAAAGTGTGAAGACTGTTTTCATTAGCTGCAAAGCAGAACCTTAAATAGCAGTGGCAGTGTGAGGGGGTCATCACTACCAGTCAGTTTCCATGCAGTCAGCGTAAGGGGTATCTTTCATCCAGTAGTTCTGTCTTTTCAGGCAGACAGCTTTTTTTTGGGACAGCTTAAACACTCTGAACTGCACTGACCCACATGCTGGTCGTTAGAACAGGACTCAGAATTGGAAAGTAAGAGATAAAAATTCACAGGTTTGCCACAGACATACATAAAAAGGGGTGGTAATTTCCGCATCATTAGAAATGGTTATCAGTGTTAATGAACTCTGTTAACATTATGAAAATGCTTTGAAATATTCTATTAAGTCCTGGAGAGCCAAACCTTCTATATTAATTATAGTGACTTTTTAAACTAAAAGTATTTAAACTCAGAATAAAGAGCAAATCTACTTTTCCATTTTACATCAAAACTCTGTTCTATCTGAGGATTGTGGAATGAATGTCCTTTATGAATATTGGATGGTTAGGTTTGTTCCTTAGCCCTTTCCCTGGCACCTTTTATTCAGTGCGATACACTGCATGTGTGTGCTGGATAATTAAAACAAAAGCCACATGTATTGATTGATGGCTTCTATCATGCCTCCAATATGCTTCTAGAATTATAACAAAGGGAAGCAGGTACTCTGAAAAATACTTTAAAAACAACCCAAAAGCAAGAGTACTTTGTTATAAAAGAAGCATCATTTTTGAAGTGATGTTAACTGCTATTTTCTTTCATTATTATAAAATGGGTACTATAGCACTTCAAGTTAAAGGCATAAATGTAGAGATTTCTACAGAATGGTACAATTTGTAATTAAGACATCCTATAATCTGTGTGAAAGCAGATGTCTACACTTATTGTAGCTTGAATGTTCCCAGTAAATGCAGGATGATTTCCCCTCTACTGCTAATTAATATCCTGTTGTTACCAGAGTTCCTGATACCAGCATAATAATCAGAAAAGACATTTTCATTTCTTGCCATTGTGGCTTGTAAGGTAGGAGAAAAATGAAAAGGCTAAATTACTCTGTATTCTCCTCCACTGCATCTCATAGAGGTAAAATTGTACTCTCTGTGCCTGAACTCATACCTTCTTAAGATTGGTTCTGCATAGTAAAAGTTGGTTAATTCAGGTCATGCCATAAATAGAGCTTACTGATTTGGTAAAGATATGTGACTTGTTTAAATTTGGCTCAGGACAATGGACTAATGGTACAGTATGCTGGTAAAGGGAGACATTTCTTGATACTGTATTGCAAAGCCTTATCTGGATCTTCCTATTCAAGAAACAATTTCTTTTACATAAGCTTACAGACACAAGTTTTCTTAACTGTAGACGAGCCTAGCTTCTGGCTAAACATACAAAACTGTGCATCATTGGGTATCCTTCTTAATTATCACAGACAAGAAACCTGAGGACTTAGCAGGGACAGAGACTAGAATGGCTGGTGCCTCAGAAACAAAGTTGGGGCTCCTGGATCTAATATTGTTAGCACTGAAATCATACCTCTCTGGTGAATATGTATGTCTAATAATTTTGAGTCTATTTTCCTTCAGTGGTGCTTATTTCACCGTAGAATCAAGAACATTAGAAGACAAAGCTGAATAAATCTGTTTGAGAAACGTCTCCTTAAGAATCTGTCTTGATGCACCATTTGACCCAGCAATTATAATCTATTTCTGAATAATAAAATTATTCTATCTGCTAATTTTGGTTGCTGCTGGTTTATTCTTCCAGAAGTCCTGCATTGATTGGATGCTTCATAGTAGATAGAGAATATTTCCAAGAGATCGGCTTACTGGATGAAGGCATGGAAGTATACGGAGGAGAGAATGTGGAGCTCGGAATCAGGGTAAGGAACATAACCAACCAACACTGGTGGATTACGTTTAAAATACAGCTTGCTTCTTATTGTGGGGGAAAAAAAAACAGCCAAAAATGTATGGATAATGGCATGCAAAGGAAATCCACAGCTCTGTAGTAGTATCAATTGTTGTCTTTGGGGTGGGGGGGGGAAGAGCAAAAGCTCCTGTATCTCTTTGAAGAACTTTTCTGGGACAAGGATAGAAATACAGAATTTTGTCTTATTCTTTCATTAAAGTAACAATGCTAGAATTCTGCAGAGATGATACCTAAAACTCCCTCCTTACTTGTGATCCCAGACTCAGTAAGGAGGATAGTTTCTCATACGCGTAATGGGAAAAAGCTTTCTAGATTACTTGGTTTATTTAGATTAGGAAAATCAATATGGAGCAAACTGGAATATATAGGCATTTATGCTGCCTTCCCTCTGGAGGGGAGTTAAGATGTTCATAAAGTGCATAAGTGCACATATTTTCTTCTTCATCATACACTGTTCATCTGTTTACTATCATAGAATCAAAGAAACATTTAGGTTGGAAAGGACCTTTAAGACCATCGAGTCCAACTGTAAACCTAACACTGCCAAGTCCACCACTAAACCATGTCCCTGAGCGCCTCATCCACACGTCTTTTAAATACCTCCAGGGATGGTGACTCCACCACTTCCCTGGGCAGCCTGTTCCAATGCTTGACAACGCTTTCGGTGAAGAAATTTTTTCTAATACCCAATCTAAAATATGCAGTATTGCGCGTGATTTGTGTACTTCTTTGTGTATCTCTTCACAGCTAAATACCATTCTGAAAGTACAGTGCTGTTCTATTTGAGAATCTTTCAGGTTTTTGATACAAGAGAAATTCTTAGATAGGTGGTAATGAAAAATGGTATGATGTGTGTTATAAAATTAAATTCTGAACTCTGCTATGAAATGTTAGTGGAAGCTTGTATTTTCTGCTTTTTAGTTGCCAGAATAAAAGCATAGTTATACAATAGCAAAAAAAAAGGAATTTATTTTAAAAATACAAAATTCTCTGCTAAGACTGTGAGATATATGACAAAAAAAATACTCATTTTTACTTCTGGGTTCCCGAAATCCTTTTTCTCTCAGCTGTCAGAGATAAAGCGTTACTGCAGCAAGACTGAAGCGCAAGTCCCCTCTCGGTTACATTAGAGCACGGTTTTAAGGAAAGGGAGAGAGAAATGCAAGACTGCTTCTTTCTCTTCACTGTGAGGGCCAGAGAGCCGCCTTCTGTTCCCAAAAACTGATTTTGCAGCTCAGTGTTGCAATGAGTTGAAAAATAGTGTCACTTTGATTTTTTTTCTTTTCTTTTTTCAACTGACAAAGCTATTGTCTCCTTGTGAGTGTGAGAAGTTTTATCTAGTTTTGCATTATGAGAATATGCTGTCCAGTCCGCTATACTTAGACTTGCAAAAGTTGATTGGGAGAGTACTTTTTATAGGCAAGACTGGAGAGAAACAAATCTCTGCCTAACTGAAACTTTGGAGTAGACTGGGTCACTGGAATAAGGCCCAGCACTGCTCTGATTTCCTTATGGCTTTTTGTCTGTCTCCAGGGAAGCAGTGCCTGACCTACATAAAACACTTTCTTCTGTAACAGATTGTAGTGTGCTTGGTAGCATAATGTATGCTGCCTCACTTAACTTTATCCTGACTTGGGTCTGTGTTCCCAGCTATATCAAAACAAATTACTAAGCTGTAATTTTTTTGGTTTATTACCAAGTCTTCTCACAATCCTCAGCATATCCCAGATAATACCAGGATGTATATAAATGTAGAGTGGAATATTTGATCTTCTGGGAAGCACAGTATTATTTCTACAGATGTTAAGCTTGAAAAGCAAGCTTCTTCCCTCAACCACCTGCCTCTGGTGCACACCTGGGGCCATACATAGTGTCTTGGCAAAATGCAGGTGGCTGCCTCAAATGTGCTCTTGTATTAAGGTCAGCAGCAATGTCATTCAGGTGTATCCTAAGCACTTGTCCCTAGAGGTGCAGCCCCCAGGGGCTGCCTTCCATTTCCTTTGGATAGGGGTATGTGGAAACCTGTAGTCAGCAGGTGATTTCAGGCTAGATGGTCTCTCTCTCTGCTGCTCAAATACTTTTTCATCTCTGCAGCACCAAATAGTCATCTCTAGATTACTTGTTTTGCTTTCAACTGCAAGGTCTATGATGAATCACTTAATAAAGACAGTAATTCTTCTGCAAAAACTACTTTATAATTACAGTATCAGTGCAATAAATAATGTTTCCATTTTAAAATGATGCTTTCCAATCCATGACTACAGATTGCTCACTGTTCTTTATCTTCCATTGCCATTTTCCTTTTTTAAGAAGTATCTAGCTTCATCTAGTGTTCTGCTGTGTGATACGCATTATCACGTAGGGGTGGATAAACAGACACTGTGTGCCCAAACTGGCCTGGTATCCAGGCTAGCCAAGAAGTAGGATGTTGTGTATCACATTCTCTGATACGATGGAGTTGATATCTAATGAAATCTCCTTATTTTTTTTCATGGCTTGAGTTTCTAAGCAAATTTCACACAGCCTGTTCCCATTCTTTGCAGTATTTAGGCACTGGAAGTCAATTCTTTCATTGAGATATTTTATGCATAAGCATATAAGAGCAAACATCTACAGGAACAGGAGAGGTTACTGCAGAAATAGCAGCAAGAGTTAGGATCATTTGAGCTACCTGTTTATCTTAAACACGCTAAGTAGAACATGGTCCCATGTCCTTACATTACTAAATTTGTTCCAGAGGCTGTAAAACTACTGTGAGCCAAACTCACGCAGACCAACTGCAGCATCATGTGATGACAGGACTGGGTAAATCGTTATCTCTGTGCCTATGCACAGAGTCAAAGCGTTATTCTCCATTTGCTTTGTTAGCAGCTGCATCTTCAGTGATGTGAGAAAAGATTTAGTCTCCCAGCTGAGATGCTTCTGAGAAGCAAAGTCTACCTATTTAGGATTTCTTTTCATTATAAAGGAGAAACCATTACTGTGTCTTCTAAAAACTTGAAATGGTTTGTTTTCAGCTGAACTGATGGGGTTTTTACTGTGCGGGGACAGGAATTAGACCCTGGCAGAATGGAGACTTATCCCAGTATCCTCTCCCAGGAGGTATTTTTGTCACCTCATCATCTGCACAAATATCTAGTTATTTGTGTTACATGAGCACAAGAAAAATCCCAGCTATTGGAAACTGTAACTGAAGCATCCATTGTAACAAGCCACATAAAACAGGTCTTTGATTGGAGGATTATTCTCTTGACTCTGATGAATTAGTTTCTTTACTCAGCTCTATTTATCTCTTAATTTGGTGTACTATTTTAACTTTTAAGAATTTTACCCTTGTCTATGGCTTTGTAATAACATTTGTAAAATATTAAACATTTATTATTAAATAAACATTATAGAGTTCTGTTGCCTTGAGCTAGAAGCTGACAGATGAGTTCAAAATATGAATGCATTTTGAATCTTAGAAGCAATGCTCTATTTTATCCTCAAGCAAATATTTTCTTGCAAAGCTATTTATTTGCCCTATAAGAAAATAAAGGCAGGCTGGTTGATACAAGACTTGACAGCATCTTTTTTGAGCAGCTCAGTCACTTTACCTGGGATTTTTGAAAGATTCATTTAGTGTGCCCCAGAATTGTGTTCTTAAATTCACGTTAGGATAAGTAATGCTTCTTTTTGGTTTATGTTCAGTCATTCCCAATTGAATGGACCTAAGTGTGCTTTTAAGGGACCAGACTCCATTTGGAGGGCAAACTGGAATCACATTGCTTATCCAAGAAACCAAGTAGGAACTGTGTTGGTAACTGCCTCATAGCGGAAACAAAATGTGAGTGTAAGGCTGGGGTTTCTCACCGTTACTTGGGCTCTGCTTCTGGGTTGTGCTTGCACAAGCAGTACTTGCAGTTATGGAAGCCCCTACAAATCCATTGCAATCAATTAGATGCAATCAATTAGATCCTGCATTAGATGGTTCAAGTCTAGTTTTCAGTAGGCTTCTTAAGCGCCTATTCCTACTGAATTCAGCAGATTTTCTATCAAGAGCAAGTCTTTAGCAATTGTTTTGTCTTTTAAAGCAGCTTGCATGTTTGATAAAGCTTCCAAATATCTGTCACAACAAAGTTGTTTGTGCCACTTCTAGGGGTGCCTGAACCAAATATTCAGTGATATGCCTCAGGTCACAGAATAAGTCATCATCAGAGTCAAGGGAGTGTAAGTCCAGGCTTTGACTTAAAAGTAATTATGTATGTCAAAAAAGACTTTCTGCTTGCAGATGAATTCATGTTCACAGGGATATAATGGCCCTGTTAAATGGGTAAGAGGAAATTTTCTTAAAAGGTAATAGCTCTTTAAAGGAAAAGGAATGGATCTTGCTCCCACTAAACGATATATCAAGATTTTACATCAGCTGACCCAGGAGGAAAATTGCATTTATAGTTCAGACTGAGTATGGCACACTATTTTTATACAGTATATTGCCCTAGTGAAATTAGTTGTATTTGCAATAAAATAACATTATAATAAATATATCTGCTTCATTCCTTGTTAGTCTGGCGGTTTGTCTATAGAATTTACGTGAAGCTGATACTAATGCTTTTTCTGTTGGTGGAGAACTAGAGGAATGCACTTCATGACCAGAGATGCAGAAATGAGTTATTTGTCCAGAAAATAGTCCCAGTGCTCTTTGGGGGTCTTTTTGAAGGTGCTTTTGGCTCGATCTATCTTTTTTCACTTTTTGGTTTTTAACCCTCCCCCCATCCCAACTTCTGGAATCATGATTCTTCATTGCTGACTAGTTAATGCGGTCTTTCTCAATGATGCATAGAAGCCTATTGCTGGCTTACATGTCCAGTCATTTCCAGTCCAAAGTGTTTGTGTATCCAGATTGTTTCTCACCTGACATGTCTTTCTTGTAATATGCCCTTGCAAGAGTGTTCTTTTTGATAAATATGAGCAAGTGCAGATATTACATTTGCCTCCAAGCCTCCATATTTGTCTGAAAACATTTTGGACTTTTTCCTCTTTCCCTGGAAGTTTCCAGCAATCTTACCTGTCAGTGTTTCTATGAGTTATATGAAATCGTGCATATTACATGTAAATAGATGTCTGTTTTTATTAAGGAAAGCCTTTGCACAGTGTACACAACACACAGGCTTAAACAGCTGTGCTGGTTTACATTCTCTCCTCCTTGCCATCCTCTTGTTCTCACTCTTGCAGCACACCGGTGCTTTGGCTTTGCCAGCATAGTTGTCTGAATGGCTGCCCCATACCCACTGGCTCTGAACACCTCCAGTTCAGAAGTAAACCTTTACATGGTAACTTGTTTTTTAGGCTGCAGGGCTAATTTTAATGTTAATCAGTTTGTGATTTACCATGCTGCCTCACAAACTGTTGTGCTAGGAAAATTGGGAGGTTGGTGTGCCAAGAGTTAGAAATGACCGGGAGGGAACAAAGAAAGTGGAGGGATTTTTCACCGAGCTGCTGTATTGTGGAACCGTTTGCATGGAGAGTGAGCAGTGGGATGTGTCATGTGTGCATAGCATCCCTTTTTGTCCTTGCTGCTGGGTCCTCTTTCGAGCACTCCACTGAGCAATGTAGATCTTCCCTTAATTTCCTTCAGGAAAATGCATCTAGATGTCCCCTGTTCTTGCACTTTCAGCTACCGTCACTTGCTGTGGTCTTAAAACCACTAGGGAATGATTTGCTGTACAGAAAAATTCCTTAGCGTATGATCACAGGTGCTGTTCAACAGTATTAGGTTGATGATGTGCTAAGGGGAAGGGCTGAGAAGTACAGGAATAAGAATATTCTTAGTTGCTACGTTTAGATAACGTTTAAATACTGCTTTTTAAGACACTGATTTCTCTTTAACTTTACATTAAAGCTTTAAATAGAGATGTCTATTTTATTTTTATCCATTTTGTGAATTAAGAAGAGATAATTTCTAGACTGAACTCTGCAAGAACAATTTGTAAAGAGTGACCAAATGTTACTTCTTACGAGAAGTAGCCAGTGGTTTTCATAGCCCAGACTTTCAACAAGACAAAAATAATTCCTTGGCAGTGCAAGTAAGGCGTAAGTACTTGCCTAGCACCCTGTGTAACCAGCAGTGGCTTCTCAGTGTGGCGAGAATTACTGTTAAGGTTAGTTTTGTTTTGGAAAGTACCTCGCTATGTTAACAACCTGAAGAAGCCTTGCAGAGGGATCTAGATAGATTGGAGCATTGGGCTATGATTAATGGTCCAAAGTGCAAAGTCCAAATGTGCCGGATTCTGCACCTAGGATGGCGTAACGCCGGGCACAAATATAAATTGGGAGAGGAGTGGCTGGAGAGCAGCCCTGCAGAAAGGGGTCTGGGGGTGCTGGTTGACAGCCGGCTCAGTAGGAGTCAGCAGTGTGCCCTGGCAGCCAAGAGGGCAAACCCCATCCTGGGGTGCATCAAACACAGGGTAACCAGCCGGACAAAAGAGGAGATTATCCTGCTGTATTCAGCGCTGGTGCAGCCTCACCTTGAGTACTGTGTGCAGTTCTGGGCCCCACCATCTAAGAAGGATGTGAAGGTCCCTGAATGCATCCAGAGGAGGGCCACAAAGCTGGTGAAAGGGCTGGAAGGCACGTCCTGTGAGGCGTGGGTAAGGACTTTGGGTTTGCCTAGTTTGGAGAAAAGGAGGCTGAGGGGCGACCTCATCGCTCTCTACAGCTTCCTGAGGAGGGCAAGTGGAGAGGCAGGTGCTGAGCTCTTCTCCCTGTGTCCAGTGATAGGACGCGTGGGAATGGTTCAAAGCTGTGCCAGGGGAGGTTCAGACTGGACATTAGGAAGCATTTCTTTACCAAGAGGGTGGTCAAACACTGGAACAGGCTTCCTAGAGAGATGGTCGATGCCCCCAAGCCTGTCAGTGTTTGAAAGGCATTTGGACAATGCCCTTAATACCATGCTTGAACTTTTGGTCAGCCCTGAAGTGGTCAGGCAGTTGGGCTAGATGATCATTGTAGGTCCCTTCCAACTGAAATATTCTATTCTATTCTATTCTATTCTATTCTATTCTATTCTATTCTATTCTATTCTATTCTATTCTATTCTATTCTATTCTATTCTATTCTATTCTATTCTTAGCTTGGTGTTCTGGTACTGATCATATCTTTAGGATTAGTGCAAGATTAACAAGACTGATCAAGCTAAGTACAGCTGTGGTAAGGGGGAGAAAGGTAAAAGCATAAAAGATCGGCAGTGCAGTAAGTTGCTCCATGAATACTAAAGCAGTGGTGATCCTGGTTATTCAGTTTGCTGCTTTTTTGCCTTTTAAAATGAAAAGTGATTTCTTTTACTTCCTGTTCATGACTTAAACTTGGCCATGAAGTGATTTATGTGTCAGTTACTTGCTGTGCCTAGCAGTGTGATAGACACATTGGAAAAAGAACGGAATGAAGCCATATGCCTTCAGTGACCCTTGAAGCATGTTATCTCCTAGTAACAAAAGGCATAGAATAGTTCCTGCAATTGTAAACCAGCAACACAACGTACGTAGTTTAACAATACATTCTAAAAGTTTCATAGCTCATGAAGAGATGTGCAAAATTAATCCCTGCAGAACAAAACAATTTAAAAAGTACATAATGAAGCAATTAGCTAAAAGAGGAAGAAAACTACTGACGATTTAATATGGGAAGAATCTTTACATGTATTACTTTTTCAATGAGAGTGTTTTATAAAGGCACAATTAATGTAAAATGAGGCCTACGAGGCAATTAATGATGACTTTAAAAGTAAGATTTAAGGGATAATTTACATTTTAAAAATTGAGAGCAGCTGTAGTTATGTTAAAGCCTTTTATTTCCTTTTAAAAAGTCTTTTAGATTGTGGGGGTGTGTTTTTGTAGGTTGCTTACAGTTTCACATATTAGACTATCAGCTTGCTTATGGAAAAAAGCTATTCTTGCACACAAATAGGTAAGTTCACCTGAAAATATGACAGGCTTGTATGGTGATGAGCAGAATAGTCTTTAAAAAACTTGCTGGGCTTCAGTTAAACAGATGAAGTAATTTTAAAAAATCTCTCTCTTCAGTCTCTGATTTCTCTATGTATACTGTTCTGAGCTGTGACTATAGGCAGTCATGTCTTGAAATTAAATTACACCTTAATTTCCCACTCTGCAGGGCTACATGCCAATGACGTGATTCTCTTTTCCAGCCCATTCAGCATCTAGAAGCAGGGAGTAAACCATAATCACAGCTTCAGTAAGCAGTGTATTTTCTTTCTCTTCCTGTCCACCTATATTCTGATTTTTCTAATCCTGAATTTGTGTGACTCAGGCCAGGATTCTGTGTTTAATTCTACTGTTTGGGCAGGCTTCTTCAGTGAGAGGAAGCTGTTTGAGACCAGTGGAATAAGCAAAGCTGTGCGTGGCTTCTTGCTAAATTTGGGTAAAGTTAGCCAAATCCATCAGTACTTATTGTCACGACTACAATTATGTAGTGAAGATTATCTGGCTTCAGTGGAGATATGACCTAAATAAAGATTAACATATTTCATCTAGTGAGTATAGTTTCTAGGTTTACAGAGACCGATACCCAAATGTACATGACAATCCAGAAACTTTCAGGGTGCGATCCAAAACCCACTAATTGCCACTCGAAACATGAACGTTGATTTCAGTGATCTTTGTATCTGACCATTCTCCCTGTCCTTTCTGCAGTCACCTGTCAAGATACCAAAATAAAAACACAGACCCAAAATGATCACAAACTTAGCTCATGGTACTGAATAAAAGTAGTTTATTCATACTTGCCTGTAAAGCATCAAGCTCATTACTGGTTATCAGTAAACGACTATTAGTAATGGCAAAGGTTAACAAGATTCACAAATATTTTTTGCACTGAATTGTTTCCCAAAATATATTTTAAAGATATCGGTGACTATTTGTTTGTATCCACAGTAGTAATTAATTCACAGTGACTATTTTTTTTATCTTCAGGGCATCTTTAATGAGTTCTTCTAATTTTGTCATTTGCAGACTTCACAGAAGCTAGAAATTGCTTCAGCTTTTTGAGAAATCACTTAATTATTAAAAAGTTTTGTTTGCAGTCCAAATGAAATGGTTTCAAAGAAGGTCACATCAGTTCTTGGAGAAACTGCATCATCTGTGTAAATTTAATGAATGCAGTACATGCTCATAAACTGCTCAGCATCATGTAGGGTTTATTTTTTTATTAGATTAGGCTTCCACAACATGAAAAGAACACTCAGTGATTAAAGAGATAAAAAGAAACACTTTTAATGAAGAAGTGTTATATAATTTTATAATGAAGTATAAATTAAATATTTGAGAGAGGGATCAGCTTCAGAATTTTAATTGTTTTGATTAAATATGCAAATTCAAATACATTTAAATGCAAGTGAAAAGGATTTACTAAAGGATGTGGATTTAAAAATAAAACTGAATAGAAATGGAGACCCTTTGTCTAGTGAAACAGATTTTCCAGATGTGAATGGAATTTGCTGTAAAAATTATGACCAGATTGATTTAGACAATTCTAAGGACATGTGACTCACCCGTCTCTGCTGCATACTGAAGGCTGTGCAAATGCTGTCACTGCTGCCCTCGTTTTGGTGGGAATGAGTGAGGGATGATAGCATAGCAGTATTGGGGCTTATGCCTTTGCAAAATGCTTAAGGAAGCCATTTGGTGTGTTTGCCGCTTCTGTAGCTGCCCCACTTGTGCCATTGCACTGGACTGCCCAGTACTTTAGTCCTTTAGTCGTTTAACAGAGTGGAAGTTGCAGATGATCTTTTGTGCCACCACCTGCGTTCTCTCTGCAGTTCTAAGTGTCCTCTGCTTTCCTGACCCTTCCAGTGCAAAGAACGTGTTTTCTATTTGCTCTGTGGGACTACTTTAACCTCAGTGAACATAAATTCACACGGATGTAGGGGCACAGTTATAGGTTATGTATAAATGTATCTTCAGTAAGTTAACAGTAAGAAGTGCTTAGGGCTTGGACAAATTCCCCACATAAGTCATAACAACTGAAGATTTAAAAGGGGGAAGGATTTCCCACCCACCCCACCCCCTTCTTTTTTCCCAAATAGATTCTCTGTATTCATTTAATGTTCCTATCATCTCCCACTTGCTTTGCTTAGTTTAGGTTATAGGCTTTGCTTAGTCTTTCAGCTTTGTAAATGTTAGAAGTCGCCTTGGCACTACTACTGTCCCTTTACAGCTTGATTTTTTTTTTTTTTTTCTTTTTTTTTAATGGAATTTTACTACCTTTTACTAGTGATGAAGAAAACTTTGCAAGAGGAGGAAGCTCTCTAAGCCCTTCTTAGGACTATACCAAGCATATGAACCTCATCAGGAAATTCAAGAATAAAGAGCCCTTTCTAAGGTACTCTTGAAAGGGAGCACTGAAAACGCACTGTAGTGGATTCTGAGAGCTCTTTTGGAAGGGAAACTCCAGTTGGTGTGTTCTTTTTCTAAAAGACTGTTTTTGCAAAGTGAACCAGCAGGACCAGAACCTAAAGAAATTCCTCCAAAGAAAAGCAAACTTTCTGCGTTGCTGGGGCTCCAGCAATCGTACTAAGTAATCCCAAAGATTTGCAGTCTCTCACACTTGAAAACTTTCTAAGGTCTTTGCCTTAAGGCAAAGCCTGAGACCCAATGGTACAGTTTTGCAGTTGATGCTTTTACAGAATGAAATGTGAATTGCCATTTATTGTATCACAATGATGGAAGCGTATGTTATTTTTGACAAATGTATGTGTATGTTTAGGAATTTGGCAGGAAATTGAGACAATTGCTGGCAATTTCCACCTCTTGCTACCATAGGTAAAACATCTTCATGGGCAACAGGAAAAGGTGCTGTATTTTCTTTTAACCATAGTTTAGGAAATTCATCAAGTTTCTTCCTTGCAATTTGTACAAGCGAGTTTGTCATTATTACTGATTGCAGTGACAGTATGCTCAGAGAGATAACATTTCACTTCAAACCATTCCATGTGGTTAAAAAAAGTCTTTGAAGCTCTTTTATCTTTAGACTTCCTACTAAAGTCATGGGTGATAATTTGGAAAAGCGTCACTGATTTTAAACCTTTGTATTTATTTATAGGCATCACATAAAATAATAGTGCTGGAGAACTAGAAAGGTGCTATTCAGTATGGATGAAACCTGAATAGAGATTACTAATGACAGCAAAAAAATAGCTGTGAAATTCACAGGGGAAATGTGTGAAGTTGTGAGGAATTGACCACTCAATTGCTATTCCTATTTCTTAACTATAAAGACAGTCTCTTGTCTCCAGGAACTGTATTAGCTGAAGAACAGATCACTCTAAAAGGCTTCGCAACTTCCCTCTGAGTTGAGTCTTTAAGAAAATGTATTTCTTAATATTAAAATATTGATTTTAAAAAAACCCAGAAATTGTCTTTGACCAAAAGCTGTTGGGTCAGAGTAATTAATGAGTCTCTCCTATGCAGTTTTGGTGTGAGATTTATGCCTTTTCAAGATGTCTTGAAAAACCATCCAACCACCCACAATGGTTCCAACACAATGGTTGGAGTACCATGGATTTGTTTACAGGAGTAAAGGAGATGGGGGGAGCTAGGAGCAGTCAGATGCAAGTGGAAAGTTTGTCTAAGGAAAGAAAGAAAGAATGGATGGGTGTTTTTAACCTAGCTGCAAGAAATTCCCTTATTTCAAATATAATCAGGAAAGAATAAAAAAACCCTAACAATTTCTGTAGCAGTCAGTTAATCATGTTATATTGTTTAGTATTTGTATGCCCTGTTCAGTATAGTGTTTAATATTTAGTGTCTGATTAGCAAAGCCCTTAGTTCTTTGGCTGCAGATATTGCATGTGTTTTGGGGAGTTAGGAATCCAGAATCCCTTGAGATTTCAGGAGAGTTCATGCCATTTGAAAATCCCACTTTAATGCCTCCCTACGTTTTCTTTCTTTGCAACTGGCCTCCCCCTAAGTGCAATGAAATGTTTGGAGAAAAGAGCTTTCTCACTGTACTGTAATCCCATGTGCAAAGAATGCTTGAGGGAGAGAAAGGTACTGTGGCTTGTTGTAGATGTGGCTGTCTGAGCAAATCAGGATTGTGCTTTCTGCCCTTATAAAGTATTGCATCTGCTTTCACTCTGTGAGTGCTCTGCAAGGCTTCGTAGCCTTCATCTAGGGTAGTGCTACTTGTTTAGTGCTGTAACTGCAAGCTCTGCACACACTGCAACTTATGATTCCCATGTTGTCAGATCACGTGTTTCTCATGTCTTTCTCTTTAAAAAGTCATTAATTAAAGGACTTTTATTCGTCCTGATGTATGGAAATTATTAGCATATATCTCTAGTCCAGTTTTGGTGCATGCTAATCACATTTCCGTGGATTGCAGGAGATTTTTGCTTAGAAATTAAAGGATTTGATTTTGAAGCTGTTTGATACAACTGGCCTGTTCTGTCAGCATTTGTATTGACAGCTCCCTCTTAGCATTAAATTTTTAAGTGAATGCATGGTTCTTGCCGAATAATTAATTAGTTTGTAGAAATAGAACAAAGACTGACAGTGCCTGAGAGAAAGGAGTTGCCACCAGATTTGATTAACTGGTGTTTGTTCAGGTAGTGGGTAATTGTTGTTTACAAACTATATTAAAGATGTTGTCATCTGAAGATGGTTTTTGAAAACACATGACTTCATTATAAAGTCAAATTAGATTTTACTGATTACTGAATCAGTACTAAAATTATAGATGAGTCCACTCTTCAAATTTTCAGATCCTAGAAATTTACTTGGAAATACAGCTTATTATAGACCATGACTTTTTGGCTCAGCTTGTTGTCAAGATGGCATTCAGACCTAACTCTGAAAATCCCATAAAAGATTTGGTGTTCACATGTTGGACTTGGATTGAGGCCATCCCTGGTTAAAATGAGAAAAGGCTAGGCAGAGGAGGCAGCGCATGCGGTATGTGAATTGTCTTGTCCTAGGCTAAGTTATGACCATCCTTACATCTTCCTTGTCTTTTATGATACTAATTTAAACAGTGTGCAGTGAGTAACTCTGAAACAATTTATAGCTGGATGTCAATGCTATACTGAGAAATGGCTTGGATTGAAAGCAGGCATTGTGTGAGCAAAGCCTGATGATACTTCACATTTAATCTTTATTAGGAAATGTAGCTGAACCATGTAGAATTAAATGTTTGACAAACTATTATTTTTGTTAGGTCGTTAAACTGGATTGCTCACTTTATATGATATTTCGAAAGACAGGACACAAATGCTGTTTCCAGATTATTTATGCTTGTGCCAGGTCAATTGCCCATTTATTTTTAAATATTTATGATCATCTCAGTTTTTCCCTGATGTTGGTAATGGTTATGGTTATTTATTCTGATGGTTTTCCAAGTTCTGGACACAGAGACATGCTGAAGTCTTTTCAGCTCCCTTCTCAACTGTACAGTAGGTTCATGGGATAGCTCTTCTTCCAGGGAGCTCTGAAAACCAAGGCTCTATCTCTTCTCCCAGCATATGCTGAATGCAATTAGGCACCAGTTCAGAAAAGGCTTTGTAAACATTCTGAATCCATGCCACATTTTCTGGTCTCAGGAGCTGCCAAATGCCTAAATGCTATATTCAAGCCAGATGTCTAAATATATAAAATGAATGACTGAACAAAGTGCCTCCTCAGTAGAGCATATGCCTATAGGATGGACAGACCTGAGGGGTCTGAGATCAGCTCCAGAACATGATGTTCTGCCAGCCCACATCCCTGGCCCCTAGGAGGGAGACCAGAATATACTCTTTCCTGGATGAGCCGTACGAGGAAGGAGCACCCTTGCTCTCATCTTTTCCTCGCTTGGTATGGGATACCAAGCCTCAGGGATCTCTGCTAGCAGTATCGTAAGGCAAACTCTGTCACTTCTCAGTGAGTGCACCTGCCTCTGGGACACTGAGGTACTTGTTCAGCAGGATCAAACAGTTTGAGTACATCTGGGTTTTCACCTGAGCAGCATCCACTCAACGATTATGAATGGGCTGCCTTGATCTTGTTAGGAGGTTTACATAATACAAGATACACAGAAAAAGAGCTTCTATGGAAAATAATTCAAGTACTTCACTGACTGTTAAGGCTGCCAAAGTATTTTTTGTTGAAAGCAGAAAGAGAGAAAATCAGAAATGAATGCAATACTCATGATTAACATTGTGGACATTAGCTCAACTGCAGTAGAGGGCAAAACTGAAACACATTTGAGCAGGTACCGAAACCTATGTTATAAAAGTATTATAATTTATAAGAGTCGTGTGTTGAAATAGTTCATAGAACATTTTCACTAGGCAGTCTTAGTCTTTGTCACTCCGTCTCAAAAGAAATAAACCTGATCCTTTCTGAGCAATGTTTAAAGCAAAGCATAAGATGCATTTGTATTCCTAGTCTTCCTAGAACCTGAAACTTTAGTGATCTTAAAAAGTTGATTGACTTAGTTTCTCTTTTACAGAAGGCTGCCTAGTTCCAGATTCTGAATAGTGCATGTATGCATTGAGATAGGCTGTGCATAATCTTAGAGAAATGCCTGCAAAGCATTAAAACTTGAACCCAGACACTATTGTTTTGGATGTCCTATAATCTTGAGAATAGCTAAATTGATCCAGGAAGATTGTGATGAGAGGCTACTGATAATGTAATAATTCTGTACTAAGGTTAAGTAGTAGTAATAATTCGTGGTAAGGCAAGGTTATAACTCTCTCCTCTCACAACCATCTAAAAAAACCCTCTGTATAGTCGAATAAGTCTTGAGTACTTATGCTTCTTCATAACAATGACAAGCATAGAAATAAAATAATTTCAGTGTATTTACTAAAGAACAGCAGTGGTGTAGGGAGCTCTCACTAGCAGAATGTCTTTTTTCCTCCTAGGTATGGCAATGTGGAGGAAGTGTTGAGGTTCTACCTTGCTCCAGGATTGCCCACATTGAAAGAGCACATAAGCCATACACAGAAGATCTAACTGCTCATGTCCGGAGAAATGCACTAAGGGTGGCTGAAGTCTGGATGGATGAATTTAAGAGCCATGTCTATATGGCGTGGAATATACCCCAGGAGGTGAGTCACAAAGACTGGTATTTGCAAGCTTTGGCTTTAGATCCTTTTGGGTTTGGTTCCTACTCTGAATTTTTATTTTTCTGCTAGGATTTTGTTATTTGTATACACGTATGTACGTATTTATGTCTTACGCATAGACATAAGATATGCCCATAAACACACACTTATATATAAAAATATGTATGTAGCTTTGTCTTATTCTAGAATAATTTGTCTTCAGGTTCCTTAAAAATTAATTTCTTGTCAAGTTCATCATCCTCACTGATGACTCTTCATGGAGATTTTAATCTAGTAGCTGCAGAAATGTGGAAAAAAGAAGCATCAAATCTATATTACACATCTTATTTTCAGTCTGAGTCTCTTATTTACCATCACAGAGAGCTGTAATTCCAACAGATTTGTGAGGGGAGTTCTGCCAAGGGGCAAGGGGTGATAACATCTATGGATTCAAGCGTGGGTGTATAATTTTTGAGTAATTTCACATCAGACTAAGGGTGGCTGGGGGATGTCATGATATATTGCAGAATCTAGCTGCAACTTCCTTTTGGCATGCTTGTCCAGATTTCTTTTCCATAGATGAGCAATGGTTGGTCCATTGCATTGAAAAGATGTTGGGTGGCTAACCTGAGAGTTCAGTTTGACATCTGATATTAGTTCTTAATTTCTGTAGTCAATGGTATTTAATCTATGAACTGTTAAGAGCTACAAGGCTCTGAGAAAGGTGACTGTACTTATTCTGGAAAATATTCAGGATCCATGTAGAGTAGGTTGTTTCCACCTAGAGTTTGGAAACCATGGCTGTAGTTGAATTTGGGGTTTGACTTACAGTGTGCAGTTCTAATCATTACAGCAAAAGCAAATATTCTAGACATAATAAATGAACTTGGGCAATTTATTTTTTCTTTAATAAAATCTCCCTGAGTGATTTTGCAACTGTTCAGAGAAACTGGTTTTGCTGTGATTTCTGGTTTGAGAAATAAAATGTTGTACTTCTCCTTTAGTTTAATAAGGAAAAAAGGTTAGAAACCAAAAACCAGCTGCATGTATGAATGGTGATGTTGATTCAGCTGTTTTCAGTAGTTTCCTTCATCTCTCGTGGTTAAAACTAGATAATTTTGGCAAAGTGGGGAACTCATTGTCCTATTTTCAGGTTGCAGAATTAGCCACATAACACACCATGAAAGCACTGGGAAAAAAATCCTCTATAGTCTGGTATAGGGAAACCTACATATTATATAGGGAACCTACATCATTAGTGGGAGTCTTCTTTTATACATCAAAAGGTTAGGAGCAATGCAGTCTCTGGTTGGTGTAGAAACATCAGTAGAAGGAGGGAGCATTCGGTGTAAAGAAGCAACTTGGAAAATAACTTAAAGCTTATGGGACAGTTGCAATACAGACTTCCAGTAGGCAGGGGGCAAAGAGATGATGATGATGAGAAGGGGTGGGGATGGATTATGTTGAATTTAGATATCAGACTGGATGGCAATATTTCTGTTTCATCTTTGCTTACCTCAAGATTAAATTAAAGGTGAAATACCAAAGAGCGACAATTTTCAAATCAAACCTAGCTTCAGCTTAGATGTTGAGACATCATTGTGAGAGACATGCGGAGAGGACAGACAGATAGCATGGCCAAATACTGTTACACAAGTGGATAACTACAGGAGTAATTCTCTGTCTGGAAGCTGATGAAATAGTGCCCCAGTAATGAACTGTGTAGGTAACAAATGTATTCAGTTAGAACAGTTGGGACTTTCCATGAAATATGTTACTCCAAAATGTTAACCACAGGACCTGTTTTTTCCATGGAAGAATTCCCAGACCTCTGAGAAGCCCCATAGTCAGATATTTCCAAAGGTTTTAGTCTTTGAGAGCTAATAATAATAAAAAGCAGTTAGACTTATTGGCAGTGTGCTGTGACTGCCCTCTTGAGATCTCTGTGGGTGGCTCTGAAGTACTGAGGGCTTCAAATGGGGATCTCTGATACCATGGTGATTTCTGCATCGTAACTACTTAGATAAATAGATTCAGAAAACCACTTAAAACCCAAAGGAAAGATTTTTCAAGTCCCAGAAGCAAGAGCTGTGCTCTCCATGTGTCCTCCCCTATGTTTTTGGTTTTGTTTTTTCTTTTTTTCCTCCCATCATATTCTCAGCTTTGGGGAACATGCTGAGTTGTTGCTGGTGATAAAGCCAATGTGCTACATGTGAGCTATTTTCCTTCTCCAGCCGCATAGGAGGATGTGATTACTGAGGCCCCAGATGCTCTTTTTTACCTTATACATTAAACTGTGAGGAAACAAGCGTTGGTGCCTGCGAGGTTGCATGAGAAAGGGGTTGGGATGCACTGGACCAATTTAGTACCTGATCTCAGGAAGCCTTGTTAGTGCTGGAAGTGGAATGTCTGTGTGCTAGCACCCTCCTTTTCCTTCACACAAGTGGCAGATACACTGGCAAGCACAAGTGCAGCCAGAGCAGTGCATGAACGGATTTGTCCATGGGATCAGTTGGTTGTCTTACAGCACCCTACAGCACATTCCTCTATCTAGTCACTTGCCGGAAAAGTCAGGAAAAAATTATCGCTTAAGGAGTAGTTTCACATAAAGTTTTATGAATGATGGAGGAATGCTTGAGGGGAGGGGAGTCATCATTTTTAAGGATTAACTAGAGTTATGCCTGTTTATGCCAGACCTCAGTTTCCTACTTTTTAGTACACTTTGCCAATGTGGAAGTCAATTTTACTTCAGTTAGAAAATGCTTCCATAATAAAATACACTTGTTCCAGATTAACATTAATTCAGTGCTTTGGGATGTAAGAAGCAGTCATTGCTTCAGCAGCTCAGAAACCTAGATACTTATAAAGATACCTTTTTGATGTGTAACTAAGAAAATTCAGGGCTTCCAATGTTATTTTTAAATCTCATCTGGTGGCTGACTAAATCTTTGGGGCGTTTATGGCCCAGTAAAGGCTGTTGTTTAAGTAGATAGATTATAGGATTTTCCTATGAAAGTTTATTTATCCTGCGTTTTGTTCTGAGGCAGAAGTGGTAGAGTACAGTGTGGAGCAAAACGTCTCGTTTTAGTTCCTCTCAAATAGCAGCCATGGATTTGCACTTAGATCCCTCTCTAAAAATTTCCACTGCATGATTTAACGTAATAAATTATTGGGTTTTATATACAGGGATTTTATGAAACTCACGCTTTATGATCTGCTCTTAGGATAAGTAGAAAATAGGTTAGCCAGAAATGTAAAGGAGAATAAAAATTAGGGAACAGAATATTCTGCAATTGCTTTTAACAAAAATAGCAACTTCTCTTGTTACATTACAAGAGAAATTCAGTAAGTGATATTTCAGAAAGGTGAGCAGAGCTTCTGCTCTTTGCAGTGAAGCAGTAAACCCAGACTTCAGAAACGGCCAGAAAGTGTCCTATACTAATGATTAGGCCACAGTGGGATGCCAGCAATAGTGTTGTTTCTAGGGTACCTTGCTGCTTCCTGCCGGTTACTTCTGCATTTGGAAAGTGCCAGGAAATTAGAGAACAACAGTGATACTCGTTGGAAGCTAGATCTAAAGCCCACTGAAGTCAATAGGAGTGTTTCCATTGACCAAAGCAGACTTTGAAAGAGAACCCGCCATGGTGACCTGTATCATGTTTAATTGGGGCACTTCTGGAGTATATGTGGGTAACAGACTCGCTCTGCAACCCAGAGCAGCTAATTATCATAGGTCATAATCGTCTTTGCAATGAGGGAGACTCTGGATGATTAGTTTACACAGAAGTGTATCACTGACGTCTTTCCTGCTTTTTCTGTCCTTTGTTTATGTGCAGGACTCCGGAATTGATATTGGTGATATTTCTGAGAGGAAGGCCTTGAGGAAAAAGCTTCAATGCAAGACCTTTAGGTGGTATCTTGTCAGCGTGTATCCAGAAATGAGAATGTATTCAGATACTGTTGCCTATGGGGTGGTAAGGATCTTGTTTACATTTCCTGTTTTAAAAAGGTGGGAGGGAAAAGGTGTAATAGTGGAAGTAATTAATGAAGACAATGCCTGGCTCCAAGATAACAGATAAACTTGAAGTCAGTAGTTAAAGTATTTCTTAGACTGGTTAGTTGACAGACAGCTGCTCTGCTGTAGTTAATGTTGAGGTATTCTGCACGTTATCTTCCTCCCTGATTTTTTTGTTTGTTTCATGGCTTGCATTCCACTCAGAGGTGCTCAAGGCAGGATTTTTTAGACATGTTGGAGCTGTCAGTTGGAAGGTTTGTGGCAGCAGGTGAATTAACAAAATAGGCTCATATTGCAACTGCAAGCTTCTTAATATTGTAGCCAGATCTTAATTTAGAACTTCAAATGCCTATATTTTGGGATCATCATCATCATTACTTGTGTGACAGTAGTACCCTTGTCTATGCTGAAATCACACTTGACTTGTACTGTGCTAATTAAAGCAGAGACAATTCTTGCCCGTAGAAAAGCGTCAATCTAAACAGAGAGGGCAGGTGTGCATGACATGGAAGATGAGCACAGTAAATTAATATGGGCCCATAATAAGCTAGCAGAGCTAGGACATCCTTTTCACATTCTCTGTCCAGTGTCATATTCACAAAAATTGATTCCTGTGAATTAAATTTGCCTTTTTGCATGCAAGTCCCAATTAGGAAATGAACTAGTAAGAGCAGATCATACAAGTGAAAGATTTGGTTTGAGACATTCGTCCTCAAACAGAAGTCTGAGTTGTGCAGTTTGCCAGTATTGCTCTGAGAAGACCCTTGAGGGTGCCACAGAGCAGCGGCTCTGTTTTGGGAAATGAAGTGATTGTACACCCCACAAATTTCCATGACCCCTTTGATGATCAATTACAATTATCGTGCTGGCTTTTCATACAGTCCAAAGAGAGAAGAAAAACACTTCCAACAAAGGTTTAGGTCATTGTTAAATGCGTGTGTGGAATTGCCCTCAGCGATGCCATGAACTAATCAGGTGCTGAATTTCCTGAGGAGAAGGAGCCATAGCAGCTAATAGGTGCATGGTTCTGCTTGTGGGTACCGCTGGCTAAAAAATCTTTGATTGCAGGTAGAAGTGATACTAGATAAAAAAAGGAACACCAGTAGAATAGCTAAGGTACTTGTTGCGTAGTCTCAGGATTAACTCCACATCATGTAAGTCAAAATGAAAATCAGTGAACAGGCACCCTATGGTTTTATATTCTGCTGAGACTTTTTCATCAGCCTTTGAAGCTTCCTTGCTGGCAATATACAAACCAAAAAGAATCAGAAGAGTTTGTTACAAAAATACTGAACTCACTGGTCAGCAGAACATGCATATTTAGGTACTGCATAATAATGCACATGATGCAGTCTTTTGTCTGCAGTATGAGAGTAGCTTCATCAGCTAAGAAAGATGTGAGGAGTAGGCCTTATTTCATTATTTGTACTACCACAAAAGAAGTAGTGGACAGCTATGGCAAGGTATCTGTACAAGTAAAGGGGGGAGTGTTTTATTAAATACACAGCTTAGTGTTTTATGAAATACTGTTGAATGAAACAAAAAGATAAAGTGCCCCAATCTTTTTTAAAAAAGAATTGCTTGGATCTCTCATCTTCCTTCATGTCTGCCTTCCTGTTCACTTGTATGTCTTACAAGGGAGGAAGGTGTGATATTTCAAAGCAAGTCAGCCGCTTGCTGATTCTTCAAGTGCTTCCATTGATTACCTGTCTTCATTTTTTGTAGAAAATAGAGGTATTGCTACTATGGCATTACCAGTAATTAAAAAAAATACTGAGTAGTTACAAAAGTTATCTGAATAGGGGTGAGGGTTAGGATATAGGCGTCTACAGTGTCAACACTATTTATTTCCTGAATCCTAAATTTCATAGAATCATTTAGGTTGGAAAAGACCTTTAAGATCATCAAATCCAACCTTAAACCTAGCACTGCCAAGTCCACCACTAAACCATGTCCCTGAGTGCCTCATCCACATGTCTTTTAAATACCTCCAGGGATGGTGACTCAATCACTTCCCTGGGCAGCCTGTTCCAATGTCTGACAACCCTTTCAGTGAAGAAGTTTTTTCTAATACCCAGTCTAAACGTCCCCTGGTGCAACTTGAGGCCATTTCCTCTTGTCCTGTCACTTATCACTTGGGAGAAGAGACCAACACCCACCTCTCTGCAACCTCCTTTCAGGTAACTGTAGAGAGCGATGAGGTCTCCCCTCAGCCTCCTCTTCTCCAGACTGAACAACCCCAGTTCCCTCAGTCGCTCCTCATAAGACTTGTGCTCCAGACCCCTCACCAGCTTCGTCACCCTTCTCTGGACACGCTCCAGCACCTCAATGTTCTTCTTGTAGTGAGGGGCCCAAAACTGAACATAGTATTCGAGATGCGGCCTCACCAGTGCCGAGTACAGGGGCACGATCACTTCCCTGGTCCTGCTGGCCACGCTGTTTCTGATACAGGCCAGGATGCTATTGGCCTTCTTGGCCACCTGGGCCTCCTGTTCTGTGAGAGTTAGGAAAACAGTTGTATCATTCATGTCTAGTTTATGCTGTGGCATATAGCTAGGGTTAGGGTTGGTGGCAGAGTAAAGGTTTGGGAACCAAATTGCCTTCTGAATTCTGCAGTACCCTTAGAGTTCGGAGAAAGCGATGTCAGTGGGTCAAAAGGTGATGTATTTAGTGTAGGGACTGGCTCCCTCATTTCAGCTTGGATGTTTGAGACAATTTTGCAAATTCAAAATTTCAGTAGTCTAATTTATGTCTGTATTCTCTGTATTCTTGTATAAGGCTCTTAAGTTTGAAAGGGAGCAAATGGCAGACTAATTATTTCAATTTTTCAGCATGGGGATTGGCAACCTGCTTATATTTTGGGTTGTAATTAAGGTTAAGTCTTGGTAGTCTAAAACTGCATTACCCAAGTTAATTGTTCGTTGCCACAAAGCCACTAGATTTTGGAAAGGGATGGTTCCTAAGAGTCTGGGCCTCAGATTTTGAAACAGCATTGTTAGTTAACAGGCCGGTGGCTTTTTTGTTTTTCTGGTTTTTGTAGGGATCATTTCTCTACAGATATACTAAGTTAATTGTAGAGCTGTGATTGGGATAAGATTTTGAGAAACTAAATCTGAAGAGCTCGTTTTATTTTTTTGTTTTCAAGGTGCGTAAGAAGACGACTGGTGTTAAAAGGGATATAGTGTTTTGTCTCTTTTTCTGTAGTGCTTGATCACTGGCCTGCTCTTAGGGTTAAGGTCCCGGGGTTTTTTAGAGCTTGGGCCTCTCAAGTCTCTGTATCTGTTTTACTGCTGGGTCAGCCCTCTCAGCTAAGTCACACGCTGATGTTGGTCAAGGCAGATTTTTTTACTTCCTTTGTTATGGGAATTGTTGTGGCAGAGGTTATAATATTAGGGCTAGGACAAGCATTAGAATTGGAGTTTGTGGAAGACGTTTTGAAAAGCCAAAGGTAGTGATGGATTCAAGCATGAATTAATAAGGCTGATATTTATCACTGGTTTGGATAGAGAGTGGTGCTTAACATCTAGTTACGATTAGAGTCATGGTTGTGGTTACGTTTATGGCTAAGAAATACAAAGCTTTGAGAGATGAAAGTTTATTTAATTCTCGAGGCTTGCAGCTAAGAGTAAGGACAGTATCGATACCTAATGCATATTTTCTCTTTAATGTTGAGATTTGTCCTGTCTATTATTGAATTTAGAGTTAGGTTTGGAGTTGGAAATCTTGTAGAGATGAGTTCACGGTTTTGATTTTATTCACTGCCTGGCTTCAGTCTCTGGCTTTTCCACACTTCTTACAAACTAGTGCACTTCTAGACTTCCTTTCGAAGCACATCGTTTTCCTCAAAGGAGGCCCCTGTACACAGCTGGCAGGACTGCTCAGTTAATCGCAGATGGTTGCAAATCACATCGCCTCTTCACTCCCTCCATCAGACAATTCTCTCACGTTCTCTGAACTGATCTTATACCACCGAACACCTTTATACACGTCCATGGGTATGCAATCCACATCTTTGGCCTCACATTCTAAAAAGACCTTCCAGCTATCTGTGCTCATTAATTTAGCACTTCACTTGCAGAAAGCTTTGTCTCCGCATTGCACAAGTAATATATAGGGCTTTGTGATGAACAGGGCCAAGCGCTTTGCAGTCTGTTCATAGCTAGATTGCTGTGTGTGGATTAGCCTGGAATAATGCAAAGAAGAGCTAGTGCATACGAATTGGCCAGAAGTCTCTAAGTGTCAGCAGAAAGGACTTTTTAAATTATTTCCAGAAATCAGAAGACTCTCCTGAGTGATTCTGAAAAGCTGTTTAATTACAGGGCTTTCTCCTATGTTTGAAACTCCATCCATACTGCTCAGCTAGCTGCACTGGTAAAAAATTTGTCTTTTGTATGTACTGTGTACCAGACATTTGTTAGACTTAATATTTTTAAAGCGTATATCAAAAATTGTTGCTATCTCTGAAGGCTTTTTGAAATCTACCCTCCCTGAAACCTTGTGCAACATTCCTGAAATCGGTAGTGTTAGATTGTCTACAAGGAAGAATTTAGTCCAGGTGCTTTCTCTTCAATATCTTCACTGCAACAAGTATTTTAAATTTTGCATATTTCCTTGCTCAACTACATACAATTTTTTTGCAAAGAAAAGAAAGTAATCACACCATCCTTTTCTTGTGTAAGACTTGCTTGATTTCTTTTTCTTTATTTTAGCTGCAGAATTCCCTGAAAAGTGATTTGTGCCTTGATCAAGGGCCAGACACGGAGAATATCCCAATCATGTATATCTGCCATGGAATGACACCACAGGTTAGTTTGTCTAATGATCTCTCATGTTGCTGCTGCTCTTAGTAGACTGTGTAGAAGGAACCATCTTGTACCTGTCATTGTTTTCCTGCAACAGTATGTCCATAAGCTGTTCAGTAGCTCTTTTATAGAAAGCTACAACATTATTTCTGCTGTAAATTGAGAATCACTAGTATATTAGCGCTTTGACAAGGAAGTTTGTTTAGTCATCTTGAAAGAATTTAAGGAATATGAGAGTCAGCGCTGACCCGGATTTGTTGATAAAAGCTTTCGTTTCTGATCTTTAACTGTGCATGTCGTATGAATGAAACAATGCATTTTAAAACATTTTACATACATACATATGTATACACACAGTTTATTTATACATTATCTGAAGCAACATCTTTTTACTTGATGTAGTTACTGTCTCATTTTCACAAATCTGAAATGTACAGCCACCTTCTTCACACCATACAGCTGTGTCAAATTCCAAACCCTGTTCTTGTGAAAGCCTTTCTTCTAAAGCTCCTTTTTTTTTCTCTGCTGTTGTCCTGTTACTCTAGTATGTGCCAAAGACTCAAATTACCAAAACCTTTCCATTTTCTTACACAACAGCTGGATTTATTAACTTGACAAACAAGAGAGTTAAGACATTGTGTCTCCCTAAGTGGCTAAGCATATGGGCATAGGTGAAAGTGTTTCTAGGCAAATCTTGACAGGAAAAATGTCTAGAACATGCTTGTCAAAGACAGATATGCAGTTTATCTAACTCTGAAAAGTAATATAAGCAAAAATGACATAAAGGAAATGGATTTATTTGTGGGAGTGACTGCAGAAACTGAAAAATCCCTCCAATTTGAATCATTGTTTTTCTCTGACTACCTTTTATATTTGCTTTCTCAAAAGGACCCTATTATGCCCCACTTAAGTTATGGAATGTGGTTTTACCCGTGGTATTGTCAGTTACGTGATTTGACTATACAGCAAATGAATCCTCCTAATATCTCAGAAATAAACACAGAGTAACAAGGTAGTCTTGTTCTCTGTACCTGGATCTCATAGTGAGCTGGAAACGTGAGTTTGGTGAAATGCAAATATGATTCTGTACTTCCCTGCCAAGTTACATATGCTGCAACTGTGTTCTGTGCTGGCTTCCTTCGCTGAGGGCCTTTAATATTGATCACTAGTGGCATCATGCTTGAGTAAATTATGAATGATGAAGACAAAAATATCTGAAAATGCCATCCATCAGACTTGCTCACTGCATGGGCTGTAGCTTATTTGTCACATAATTACGTGGTAAAACCACTGTTTGCCTCCAGGAGGTTTTTAAGCTAGTCCTCAGTGTTCGCTAAGGAACTGTGTAATTCACCCGTGAGCCAGAGCCATTATTCTTCATCTTCTGGGAGGGTGCCATAACTCTCTTCTGGCATATCATCTGTGATAACAACACGCTACAGGCACGGCTGTAAATTCCAATTAGAAATTTTAATTATAGTTAAGAGACAAACAACTACAACAACAACAACAAAAAAAGTCACTTCAATTAGCACAGTTCAGTATTCACCAGATCAAGAACTACCTTTGAATGTCAGCTGAAGTTCTGTACAAATGAGATAGCAAATAAATGACAGAAGGAAAAGAGGCAAGGGAAACTTTTCTTGAAAAGATTCTGCTCCTTTCATAATTACAATGTTGCGTCTCCTTCCCATTACTATGTATTTAATTTCATAAATAATGATGTTAAAAATAACCCCCAAAAAGGCCCATATATGAGCAAGATCCCGGTAATGAGTGAGAACTTTCTTTAAAAGAGGAGTAGACTTTCTCTATGTTAGGGATTATGGTATTAACAGGGAAAGCACTAACAAACATTATTCGGCATACTTCTACAAGATTTCCATTGCACATATTGCATCTCTTGCTTAAGCAGCACTGCAGCCTCTAGCATACATGCAGCGCTACATTTCCTCTAGCATATTGGAAATATTTGAATAAATAATCCGTTTAATCTTGAACTTGCCAGTAACCACAAAAGGTATTGGTGAGATGCTGATTTTATTCCAGTAGTGGTGAAATGCTATATAAAGGGGGTTATTTTGCCCACCTGGCAGTCCTTATCAAAATAGATAGTCAAAAAGATTAGACCCCTGATTCAGGACTGCTTGTATGAGTGAGGGTTTTGGTGATGCCGTTCTTAGCTCTAGTGCAAAGTTTTACTGTTGCAGCTATACCATTTAGGGTTTTAGAGCTGCCACCATGGAGAGCTTTGCACAATTGCATCTAGATGTATTGCATTAATATATCTGGCTGCCAGGAACCATTCCCTCATATGCAGTTTAAGTTGCTGTTCTTAATTATTGCTATAGCCTCTCTTCTAAATATGTAAATTCCTTCCCTCCCCCCCCTCCCCCCATCTCTTTCAGACGTTTTTGGATTTTCAGCTTTTTGCATGGGAAATGGCTTAGATGAGGTGTTTGACATCAAGTAATAGTTTCAGAATTGTACGTACAGCTACTGTTCCTATTAGAATGTTTTATACAAAAAAGAAATCATTGAAGTCAACAGAAAGGGAACTGCCTACCTGACATTAAAAATCCATGCTCCATTTTTGGCAGACAATATCGAGAACATCATGTGTAGCTTCATAATTAAAAGCAGTGGAAAATGGCAAGGAAACATCCTCAAATATTGCAATGAAATGATCAGAAATAATTTTACCTGCAGTGCTTCAGTTTCTTTTTCAGTAGACATCAAAATTGGTGATGGTAAGGCTTCTGTGATTCAGATTCCCCAACCTTTCAGCGGTCCACTCCATATGTCTACTGTAACTAACATTAGCATATTCATAGTTCATTCCTGCAAGTATCTTAGAGCACTTTATAACTGTATTTATTTTGTAATACTGTTCTACAAATAGAGAAACTGATGCAAATCCTACATGTGGTTAAATAGTAGGATGGAATGGAAAATCAGAACATAATCTGTCTGTTTCCTTAGTCTTCTGATACTACTACTAAGAAAGAATTTCTCACAGCAGGGTATTTGGCTTGGCCTGAAAAGACAGAGGGCACTTGAAAAACTAGAATCCGTCATTAGGTATGTTTTGTACCCTCCTTTTGTCTTCAGAGAGCACTTCCCAGGGTAGCTGTATTTTGTCCTGGTCCCCAGGAGCCTGGACACTTCAGGAGTTACGATATCATCCACTGAGTATGTTATCCCAAACCTGGGTTCTTCACCCTGTGTGCAAAAAGCCAATTACTACGCACAGAGTCGAGGTACACAGTTTATTAGGAATCTGTGCGCAGATAGGGTACCAGGCATCTAACACAGCCAGCACACCTTGTCTTAATCATACAGATTATATCACAAAATTAATTAGCATACTTCATAAAGATTGGCTGTAAAAATTGCTGACTCTAATTTAAACAACATAAAACATTTGCGTATGCTCTAACTCATTTACACATAATATATATAAAAGTGGGCTAGGGTTTTTCTGTTCTAATTAGCTAAGTTCACCTCAGGCTCTCTATTCTGTTTTCCTAGAATTTGTCCTTGTGTTAATCCTTATTGTTAGCTAGTGGAGACAGTTTTTACCTTTAATATGTCTAAATTCCAGGTGCATTCGATACAAAATATTCGACCAGTGAAAAAAACAAAATGGGTGGCGATCCTGCAATGCGTTCTCATGAAGAATTGCTGTTACTTTATCTTTAGTAAGAATGATTTCATTACAAAATGTTGCCCTGATAACTGTTGAGAACTTTGTCTTTCTAAGCGGTAGCATCTGAACAGTGTAACTTTCTAATTTGCTTATCCTCCCCCGATTCTGCTGCTGGAGTGTATTGCTTCCTAAGCATCACATCCTTCCATTGCTGCCTTTAGTCACTATCTGTCCAAAATCAGCGCTGTCATTACTACTCCCATCTGTACAGCAACATACAGTCTGTTGGCATAACTCCCCAGACTCATCAGCAAGAGCATCACTGTCACACCTGAGCACTGCTGTTACTTCTCACAGCCACCGCGGGTACCGGGCAGCTATTAGATGTGCATGAAGCAAGGCCATAAGGTGGATTAGGTACCTTTGGCGTGCTGGTGGTCAGCTGTTTGGAAGGGGCTTTTAGGGTATGTCTTAGCCTGTCATACCAAGCCTCTTCTGCTGTGCAGTGCTGCTGCTTCTTAGAACAGCTGAACAAAACTGACTTCTGCAAATATTAAAATAGCTAACATAGTAAATGCAACATGGTAAAATAGTTAACAACAGTAGTTAAAATAGGTTCCTACCACACTGTTCAGTGGTGGTAGAAATTATGTTGCTTTAATTGCATGAGAACAGCTCAGAGGCAAAGCATGACAGCCTGCAGTTGTTCTTGGCCAAAGAGACTACACTGGAGATGGCTGGGGGGTGTGAGGAAGCAGCCCCCTTCAGTGTGATGCTAGAGGGAAACAGGGAATTTGGGAGATGAGGTGGACTGGCAGTAAGGGAGAAAGTGAGAGAAGATAAATGGAAAGAAGGGAAGACAGAAGAATAGTAGTGGCAAAACAGTACAAAACATAAAGTTCATGTGAGGTTGAGGGGTTTTTTCTGGCTTTTTTAAAGTGGTACATGCAGAAAAGGGTAAAGGTATTGTTTTAATTCTTGAACTTGTTGAAGCAAAGCTACAATTCAGTCATACGTTTAGGCCTTAAAAGGTCCATTTCCAGCAGTGCCCCCATTTTGCATGGAAAAGATGGTTGCTTGTAGTTGCAGTAAGTACATGCCCCAGGCCTGACTGCCTTCTCTTCCTAATTCTGGGAACTGCCTGAGCCTGGATGTTCACTGGTGTTTCAGACTGCTGTTTAACCAGGCCTGTAATGTTGAAGGCAGACTGATGACAGCGTGTCCCTTGCATTAAAACTACTCCTGAGTGATAATTTGGAAAATTTTTGCTGAGAATGGAACACCACATTATTAGAGACTTTGTAACTGTTGTATAATAAACAAGTCCCATCAGTCAATGAAGTGATATTTTAAGTACAGATTTACCTTGAAAAGTGCTTGTGATTGAGGGGATAATGGGCAGTTCTGCGTTCCCTTGTTCAATAGCTTCTGGCTCATGTATTTCTCGATTTAGAAGCAGTTAAACCACAAAGCTCATCCAGGCATGTGAAAGTCAATACAAACCAGTTAGATTTTGAGGAATTCAAGTTGAGGACCAGGGTCAGAAGACTAGATTGGGAGAATTACTAGAAAAGAAATGCAGGTGAGAAGGGACATCCGTTCATCCATATTCTTGCAAGAGATTGCAGAACTGACACTCAGAAACCTATGACTACAGCCCTATCTGGTATGAATTATTGCATCTCTGCCGAAGGCAATGAAAGGAAGTCATGCCAAGTACAGCTATGCCAGTTTACACTGTATGAGACTCTGACGCGAAAGCTTTATGTTTTATAAGCACAGTGTGTAAAGTACTGGAAACAGCAGTTACAAGAACTCCCATGAACTTCTAAAAACTCTTTCTATGATTCATGAGTGCTCCTTTTTAAATGTAATTCGTATGTGTTTTTGTAAAAGCTATTTTTTCTTCAGTGAAACTTCTTAGCATGGTCGTTGTTCATACATCGATATTTGTTAATTTGTAAACAAGAATATATATGAGTAAACATTGCTATCACTGGGGGCATTTATATTCCAGTAAAAAAGTACAGGGTTGATCACAAACACCATATACTTATTAGTCCAGTTTGTAAAACCCAGGAGAGGGAACAATTGATAGATGTTCAGCAAATAATTATCAAAAGAATTAAAATAGCTTTGTAAATAATTTGGGGGGGGGGGGGGGGAGAGAAGAAATTTGTCAGTTTATTTTAAATGAATAATTTAGACATCTCTAAGAGCAAAGTTAGCGTGATCTTCAGGTTATTGAGACATTACAAATATAAACATCTCAAAATTGAGTTTTAATACACCCTTATTTTTAATAAGTATGTTGCAAAGTTAAAAATTTTATTTAGATTCCTGTGCCTAATGAAATTCACATTGTATTGGACAATCATCAGTGCCAGGAAAGCTGGGAGAAGAACCACATGCTTAGTCAGAATGAGTGTTAAGGGAACTTGGAAGCAGAAACAGTAGCCCTTTTAGGAGTGGCTTTCTAGAAGCATCATGTTCATGTTTGTCTTCAAGATAAATGTTAGACACATTCACTGTCTGTGTGTAAGACAGTCTCATCTGACATCTGCTCTGTGTAGTACCATTTCTTTCTAAGGACCTGCTAATGCATTACTCTGAAGTTAGCGGTTACCTGCTTTATGATAATTATTTTATGTATGCAGACATATACAGAGAGCTAAACAGAAACTGAACTGTACAAAACACCCAATTACAACTTGGTCCAGGTACTTTTCAGTGAGAAGTCACGCTGTACAGTAGAGAGAGTAGTATTCCTCTCTTTGTACAGCCAAAGCAAGTACGTCATTATTCACACAACGTAAAGCAGCTGCATAAAGAGTGGCAGCTTAGCAGGTCGGTCTGATTCTTGCAGGAGAGCAGATATCAATCAGTCCCTGGCTTTGGCGAGCAGTTCAGACTGTGCTGGGTGCTGCATTAAGCTCTGTATGGTTTGTAGTGTGGCTGTCGGAGATTCTCTCAGCGGTGCAGCCTTTTTCCTCAGTCTCTCTCAGCAGATGCTGCAGATCGTGTCCCTGCAGAGGGGTCTGTGCTTCTCTTCACGTTCTGCCAGAGGCCGCGCCTGACGGAGCACCGTCAGGCTTACTGGTTTTCTTTGCCATTTTCACTAACTCTTGTGGAATGATCTAAGCACTGGGCCTAACACTAACTTTATGTACATACAACATGCTTTCTGGGAACAACAGTATTTCCGCGCTAAATGTTTCTGAAACTAGAATAGCTATTTTTTTAAATCTAGGTTTACTCAGTTCACTAAAGGTCTGAGTAATAGAAGATAAAGTTACAGAGTTGGTGAAACTGCCTACCAAGGATGGTTATAAGCATTAATGAATTATAATTTTTATTTTAAACATATTTTGCAAAGGGCCTGCTTGCTATGGCAATTAATGTCTTATGTAAGACATTCCTGCTGAGTAGTTTATTGAGGCTATTTATATTTCTGTTAATTTCTTTCAGTGCATAAATCCTGATTTTGATCATAGTAAACTTAATAGAAACTGTGACCTTGTTTGCGATGGAAGCAAAATCTGGTGTTAGTTTTTTGCAGTCCCTTTCGAAGTAGAGAGTTTTTCTGATGTATGCCTGTGAAGCTAAATCCAGCAAACATTTTTTTAAAGCTGCAGCCTTTTTAGAATATATGACAGGTGCGTCAAGGAGCTACAGAGATGTTTCAAAGGTTTCCAAAACCAACCAGTCCTTCCTTGGCCTAGCACAGGCAGTACACCACTTTCTTCTTGGAGATGTGTTGTGGATGAAAACTGTAATACATAATTTCACGGTTTATATTATTTTCTTTTTAAAATATTTTTCCTTAAGTTTGATTCTGGCCAAATTCTCATTATTTACCTCAGTGCAAAGTTTCAGAGAGAGAACCTGTTAATCTGATTTTTAGTTTTGGAGCAAATTTTGTACTGAACCATTTGCCCTGATTAAATTATTTCTATACTTGCTGTGGTTTGATTCAAGAGGCTTTCTGTTGATACAGGTAATATGACCAGTTACCCAGACTTCTGTATTGCTTACCTTATTCAAAATCAGTATCTTTAGTCAGGTAGGAGAGATTCTCTTAAATTGAAGGGAGTTGTTCATTCGCAGCTGAAGATCAGTGGTGTTGAATTACTAGCTTGTAAACTACAAGTATGGATCCGATCACTAGGTCCGTTGTCTGAGCATAGACTGGCGAATGATTTGTAGACCTTATTTTTCAACTAACCATAGGTCTTTTTGATAGTAGGACGAGAGACTAACCTGTCTATTTTATCAAAGTATCAGACATATGAACACCATTCTCCATTCACAGGGTAAAACACACTTGAATTCAAAAGAATGAGCACAAGGGGTCCTCCTTCAGGTTTCAGACCTAGGATAGAACAGGTCTTTTGTGTGTTCCAATTCACTGATTAAGAACAAAAGCAAAGAAAAATAGCTATAGAACTGCATTATTCTGGATCAGAGGAAATATCTTCTGCATCCCTCAACTTGGAAGTAACGGAATGGATATTGCTGCTTATTTTTTTGTGTGTTTGAAACTATGCACTGTAAAAACATTGTGTATGCCTGTGAGGATTGAGAGAACTGATCACTTGGAATTGAAATCCCAACCATAGTGAAATGAAATAGTTGAAAAGCATTCATTTTTTTTCCTAAGAGTAACATTGATTTTCTCATTTGGGAGCGTATAGCATTTATGTACTCTTGGAGAAATGGGTTTGTTTTGAAGAAATTTTTTCTTTGTTTCAACAGGATGGCCTAGAATTAAAAGACTTACAAATGTCTTAGATGCTTTTGAAATCTATATTCTTGACTAGTGTACAGGATCACTGCTGAAGGTGAGCGTGAATAATCAAAAAGGAAAATACTACTATAAGGTGAAACCAGTGATCTGGCTAAAGTAGTAAACTTGACATTCAGGTTCCAGGACCCGAGTTGAAGTTAAAAAGCAAAAATTCAAAAAGCAATTCAGTTCTTTTGAGTGCTATGAATATTTAGGACCAGAACATTAAGAACTTGAATTACTTGAAAACTTAGAGCCAAGAAGGCTCTAAGAAAACAAAGGTCTTTTTTAATTAATATTGGCTGATCGATAAGCTTTTTTCTGACTGAGAAATGAACGCTTGTTTTATGCGGGTAGATGCAGCAGTAGAGTCAAAGGTAACTTGGCCAGTGCCACAGATGATGTGTGTTTGAAAAAGCAAATAAAACCCCTAACCACAAAATATAACAGGAATAAAAGCAGTTGTCTGTAATATGCTGTATCTGTTCAATCATCCATTCGTCTAAATAAAAGGGAAATGCTCATCTCGGAGAATGGGTAAGTGTTCTTTTAAGATCGCTGTACTATTTAGTATTTTACAGTTGAGGTACTGGTGCAATTTTACATGCGTTACAAGATATGCTGAAAAGATACAGAAGCGTACATTGACCTTTAATGGGAGGAAAGATTGCAAATGCTGATAACAAGTAATGTCAGAAGGGTACTCGGAAGTGCTATCAAAGATGTTCAGTTAGAAAGCTTTTGCTTAGTAAAGCAGAATTTCCACAGAGATAATAGAAACTTCAACTGGCAAAAATTCTGATGTAGTTTACCGAGGCTTGATAAACTTAGCTTTCATCACATTACTGCAGAACAGAATAATGCATCATGTCAGCAAAAAATAGTAGTGAGCAAACTTGTGGAGTGCACAGAGAAGTACGCTGGGGACTACAAAGAATGCTTGTGCACAGAAACAATAGGATTAATAAATTAACACCTCTGTTCTCCTCTGTTGTACCATACAGCTCTCAGATCTGGGCTTTCTTCAGTTTGTTGGGGATTTATAAGAAAAATTGGTTAGTTGATGTTGCTGTACATTACAGAAGGTTCTTCCCAGATTGTTTTTAAATAATTTATGAAGTATTTCCACTTCATGTTTTGTGTATCATGTTATCATTACCTTGCATATTTTCTGCAGTGCTTTAATTTTTGTATTTGCCTCTCAGCCCTTGGGTTATCCTCTTCATCTTGAATACTGTTGCCTTTCTATATGACTAAATCCTAATTTAGCATCATTGTCATCTTTCTTGGTTATCTGTTATTGATACAGGAGGAGAGGGACATGTATCTGCTGTCTCTGTAATTTGAGTGGAAACTGTTTATTCAGCATTTTGTTAAATAGGTGAGGCTGATGCAGGAAAAGAGGGTAAGTGGAATATCAAAGGAGTTGATGTTCAGGCTATTTAAAGTTAACGTTGTCTTTTGATTTCTTTGCATTTTGTAAGATTCAAATCGTGGTTACTGAGCTTGTGATGGTCACTGTAAGAACATTACTCCCTAGTTCACATTTTTAAGAGAATTTGCCCAGAATATCTGTTGTAAAAAAACTGCATTGAAAATGTAATTGAAACAAACTGTTGTGAGCAAGTGCAGTGCCTAAGAATTTAAAATTATCAGAGCATTTCAAGCTCTCATGTAGTGTTTTAATTTAGAAGAGATTAGAGTTGTTAGCCTGAGTATTATACAATAGTTCAAAACTGTTCTCATCTGGGAAATAAAAATGCACATACATTTTCAGGCAATGTTTTTTCTTGTGTTAGAATATGGATTTTTTTTTTTTGTATGGATAGTTTTGGCCAAAAGGATTTCAAAAAGTTAAAACATCAAAATACTTGAAAACATGAAGGTGAAATATTGCTGAGCTTCTAGATATCATAAACCTGGCACTGGATTTTGGATTCAGATTCTGTGCTTTTGATGTTGAACACTAAGCTGATTAAAGGTAACACTGCCTTTCGTATTTGGTTCGGTTCAGGGTTATAGGCTTGCAGCAGTCTATTACATACACCCAGTGAGCTGGTGCCAAAGGGCTTTGCAGCTAACACTCCTGAAATATATAGGCTGTTGTGTTTTTTGAAGCTGCTGCTGACTTTTGCAATGGTTGGCTAATACACTGATCTAGGAGCCTAAAGTTGGCCCACTTGGAGATCTTACTCAAGCACTTTGCAAATCAGCACTACTGGTATGGAGTGATGAGTGGTGTTTCCTCACCATGGGTACTAGACCCACTGAAAGCAATAAAGGATTACTGCAGAGGGACCAAATATCTTCAGAAAGGAATATGGCTTGTAGCTTAGCATCAGTGACATGGTATTCCTGGCTTGAGGCCATCAGCCATGTTGGTACCAAGGCTGTAAACACCTCACGATCTCTTCAACAGAGAAGTGCAGGCCTTGGGACAGCACACCTCTGCTGCACTGCCTGGTGCTCACACCCAGCAGGGCCCTGCAGAACACCCCACTGCTGGGAGCTTGTTCGCGGGCCGTAGGTACGGTACAGAACGCTCCGCTCCGCCTTCCTCAGGGTGGAGCCGGCTTTACTCCACCTGCTGGTATGCTTTTGATGTCCAGAGAGAAGGACTCCTCTTAGGTCGTGTTTGTACTAGAGCATTGCTGACAACAGCACAGCAGCTGAGACCTGCTAGAAGCTGTACCTCCTGTCCGCACATCAAAGCAGTAGTTGTCTCTGGCCTTGGATGGCATGTGGCTGGTGAAAAGTGTGCTGCATCTTATGCACTTGTATCTTAATCGTTTCAGTGGTACTTCACAAGTGTCCATGTATTTTTTTTTTTCTCCTAACAAAAATGTAATAAGTGGCTATCCTGAGGCCACATGCTCACAGTACCCTGATATTCCATACACTACTTTAGTGTTGACTTGAAATATTTTTTAAAAGTGAAATTAACTTCCTGTTTTCTATTAACAGTCTTTCTCTGCCAGGTGAATAGGTGTAAAAATTTCTATAGTTTTGTTGATTTTAATCTCAAAAATATATAGTACAATCAAAAAGAAGGACAGGGCTTTCCTTTGCCAAGTTGAAAATGTTTTTAATTAATGCTTTTGGAGAAGTAAAACAGCTGTGTTGGGTACCTGCAGTGTCTCATAATCTAATACTATTTGAGCATTTCACATTTTGTAAGTGTGTTAATTTGAAATAGATCAGAGTTGCATATTATGTATCAATTACTAGAGTTATCTGTATTTTAAAGATGTCTCTTATTGCAAATTGGCATTTCAGTCAGCAGTTTTTAAAACCAATTGTCACGTACAATATAAATTCAGAATAAACCCAACATAGTTATTGGAACACGTGTATAGCACTTGGAGATTGATGCTGTAGTAATTGTTGGATGGTTGTCAATTTAAACGTTCTTTTGATTGATGTTATACTATCTCATTTGTTACTTCATCAGAGCTAAAGTTCTGAAGGTCAGATTTTTGTTTCTCAATTCTTGACAGTATGTAATTGTAACTGTTAGAGAAGGTAGTTAATACAGTAGATGGAAGATTCACTTTATAATTTCTTTAGGTTTTTTGATAATTTTATTATGTCATTCCATTAATTGAAGTCATCCACTGGCTCATTTAGAATTCATAGACCAAATTCAGTCCCCATGAAAGCATATTTAACTCCCTCTGTAATTACACAAGCCGTATTACTTTCACAGCATTCATTCAAATGCTGATCAGCAATTCAATTTCAGCTTAGTTTCTCTCTAGTATTGTTCACCACTTGCAGAGTAGGGTTATTTGCAGAAATGTTTATGGAATTATTGTATCCACAGTGAGTTTCTGTGAACAAGAGATTTTTTTTCTCTTGTTCATTAACCATCAGTTGTCCAATCAGGAAGCAGAGAGAATATCAGAAATTATTTATTCACATAAAATCTTGATTGAATATTTATGAGTAACTTTGGGGGGAAAAAAAAAAATCTGCATTGATTTGTAAGCCAAGAAAAGAGCTGTGTTTGTCAGATAATTTATCTGAAATCAGCAATCAAACTAGCTCTTAGCAAGAGTTGAGTTCAATCTAAACCTGGTTGTATTTACAGAGTAAAAGTATTCTCCCCAAAAGAAACTATGGGATAATAGAGACTTTAATTTAGCATTATTTCAAGAACCAATAGCTAGAAATTAAAGCCAGTTGGATACAAATGAGGAGTAAGGTGCATATTCATATCAGAGCAGATGACTAGCCATCTCATAAGAAGCAGTGACAGTAACTGTTGAAGTCATCAAAGCTGGTACAATTCTGGAAACTATAATTTAATGCAATACAAGTTATTTGACTTAGAGGTAAGCAGATGGAAGTATATAGCCCGTGGCATATGGAAGATCAAAGTAAAAAAACTAATGGTCGTCTTTGGCTCTTAAATCTAGTGACACGTCAACTAAGTGGCAATCACAGCTAGTAGTACCTCTTCGAATTTTGATTCAATTTTGAATGTACAGAAATGACACTGTTACAGTAGAAGAACAATGGTATGACTTTAAAGAAATTGGTATTTTTTTACATGCTTTTGTAATGTAAGGAACCTTATAGCTTTAAAAATAGTTGCTTAAAAA
The DNA here is from genome assembly GCF_030936135.1 of Gavia stellata. Taxonomy (NCBI): domain Eukaryota; kingdom Metazoa; phylum Chordata; class Aves; order Gaviiformes; family Gaviidae; genus Gavia; species Gavia stellata. The sequence goes on from NC_082610.1 coordinate 12,028,796, forward strand.
TTTCTTGAATCATTTGCTGCCTTTTTTTTTTTTCTCTCTTTTAAAGTGTGATTAAAGAAATTATACAGGGATAGCTCTGCTATGCCAAGCCTATCTGCTCAGCTGGCTGTCCATAAAGGCTTAGAGCAATCAAGTGAAAAAGCTGATGAATGCATTTAAGTCATTCAGATGTTACTACAATATTAACTTTGTATTTGTTTAGCAGGGAACTGCACTGATTGTGAACATTGGAGCTTCGTTGCTCTTGCTATGTTAAACATCTAGGGATTTATTCAGCATGCATATTCCATTCAGCATTTATTTTTAGTGCTTTCAAACTCTGAAATTAGCCTCAAAATTATGAGGTCTGCATTGACTGACTAATGGCATCAGTTTGGGAAGGAAAAAGTAGCAGTACAGTTTATGAACGCCGAAGTTTTGTTAAAGTAACATGCAGTTTAAATACTGGAGAAAACTGAGATAGGTTACCACATTAAACCTGGAACTCCTATAGATCGTGCTGCTTTGCACTTAGAATGGAGGTCTGTGAACCAAAGGGCAGGGACAGAACTCAGTATGTAAGAAGGAGATCATGCCAATGATGGTAAATCAGAACTGTGAATTTCAGGTCGGTTTTGGGTTTTAGTCAGATCTTCTATTTTATATTAACACGTAACCAAATCCTTAAATTTTTAATTTGTCCTCAGACCTGTTCAAATGAGGAAATCTCCCATTGTTCAACTAGAAATCATCAAATGCCACTGCATTAGTGTGGCACAATGTGATAAAAGTTTTCCTTTGTTACAACGTGCCTGCACAGTGTTTTCACGATACGGGCATATAGTGGGTACCAACTCACTTCAAAATGTTGTGTGATGTCAGCGCTCTGTAAGCACCATGTAATTACTTAGCATTGCTGGATAGAATTATGACATTGACTGACTAATCATGTTCTTATTTATTTGTGTCCAATGTAGTCAGGACACTAAGACCGTTCACCTATTGGATTGATTTAAACATCTCGCATCTCATCAAGTTTAACCTCTTTCTTGTTAGTAATTACGAATTTGATGTTTTTTTAAGAAGTAATCAGATTGCTTTTTTCCCAGATTGCATTTTTTAATTCAATATGATAAGTAAAAAGAGTCATTGCAAGTGTTTGCCTAACGATGAACTGTGAGAACTGGGACCTTCTCAAGCACTCAAGGCAAATTTAAATATGAACTGTCAAGTGAGCTAAATGTTATTCCACCAGTTGTGTGACGTACATGATTAATACTCTGAAGTACCTAATTTTCGCATTTTCAACAGGACCCATGCTGAATGATTATGTATTAACTGTTTGCTGCAGAGTGCCCATTTCTGGCTTCCAAATATATTTTTTAATATCCTATGTAGCTTGTTTTCAACTGAAGTTAAATCTGCACACTGTAGACTCCATTCATAACTACACATAAATAATCTGAGAGATACTACCTGAGATGATAAATCTGTAGTTATGGTCACTAAGAGGAAAAAACCAACACCTACAAGAACTGTGGCAGGTTTGATCTTTATTTCTCTTTGACTTCCTTGGCTTTCTTCAAACTCCTAAAAATCAATGCTGATTAACTTTTTTGTTAATCAGACAAACATTACCTCTTATGAGTCTTCCTGTCCCTCCAACTTTGTTGACGTCCAGTTGTCGGCAGTGTTGTGCTTTTGGGAGAGTATCTCCCAGAATCACAGAATGGTTCAGGTGGGCAGGCACCTCTGGAGATCATCTAGTCCAACCCCCCTGCTCAAGCAGGGTCAGCTAGAGCGAATTTCCATCTCACGATACTTTCTTTCCCTATTCTGTCTGTACAAAGAAGATGAAACCCAGCCCATCTTGGGCAAGTGAAGAGTCCCCTGTATGGGCAAATATAAGTGGCATTGAAATAATTCTGTCTCTTCCTGAATTGCTAACTCCAAGCCAAGGATTGTGCCTGGCCAGGGCTGAAGAAAAGTTCCTATCTGGAAAAAAGTTCTGTGGCCTTAGGTAACCAAATCTGGTGCCCCATGTGCTGTAGAGAATGTAAGGTCAGTGATAGCTCTACTAAGAGAGGGCAGATCACTTCATGTACGTATTTTGACATAATGAAATCTGAGGAAGTTTGAGTTCATTAGTATTAAGTTGATTGTTGAAGGAAGAAAGCATCTAAATAATGTAAATAAAGAGCAGTACTCCTTTGAATAGGAAACATTTTGTATCAGAAGTGCAAATGGATGAAGTCATCTAAGAAATGCTAATTAGTTAAAAGGATTCCCTTGCAAAAATAGGCTTTGTGCAGGAGATCCAGGAGTGCTTATGAAGAGATGCTTAGGGAGAGAGATCAGAATTTGACCTCTCCTACTCAAAGGTAGAACAGCTAAGTGAAAACCCTACATTAATATATATGAAAAGGCTGCTTAGGAGCAGTTCTGCATTCATGAAGTTCTAACTTTACAAAATGGAAGAACTTTTTCTCCAGGTTTGTAAACTAAAAGCTGGAAAGCTGGCTCAGTGGCGGGAGCATGTTGCTTTCACTTCCCTTTGATGTGAAAACAGATGGGTCCACATGGACTCAGATTGTTTTTCTGCCCAGTCTTCAAAACATTTTTCTTCCCGTCAATGACTACAAGCACAAAATTATAATAAATCTCTTCAGTCAGATCTTAACAGGTCAGATTGTGCGCAACACCATGTTGGGATCAGGTACATTAGTCTGATTCAGCGTCTCAGATGAGGATGTAGCCTGTCACCTTAGCTTCCCATTTGTCTCCCAGATTGTTCTTTGAATGATGCAGGAATAAAATTTTCTGGTACCTGCTTTTAGGGCCAATGCGGTTTAGTTCACAGGGAAAGGGCTCTGTTGGCTTGAAGCAGACCATAAGATTTCATCTGGAATTTCTGAGAAGTTGGTAGTGTAATTTTTAACTCTTTAAGTTTCTTTCCTGCTGTGAATCTGATAGGTATAAGTCACGGAGTGAGTTGTACTGGAGATTCTCTGACAAATTGCTCCCCTGTGATTCTGCTTATGAGGATAACAATAGTGTTTTTTAAAAGGAGCATGCTGAAGGAAATCACTTGTATTTAGTTGTAGCTCTGTCCTCCAGATGCTTACCAAGGAAGGATCTGGACCAGCAGTTGTTTACTGAAAATTTGACATTTTACTCCCGCCTGGTTTTGTTTGGGGGAAAAGCTAAGTACAGTTAATGTGGCTTTGAGTTAAACTTAGCTCTGCTCTTTTGTGGTTTTGCCACGCTTAATTCATGTCACAGACCAACATAATATGTACAATACCGAGAAACCCACTCAGTGAAATAGGTTTTCCCATGTAGTAATCTTATTGTAAACAGAGGTTCAGTGTAGGAGAAATCTCCCTTTTGCTGAGAAATCCAAGAGCCTTGAAGCAGTGTGAGGCGAGCACATATCTACGACAGAATGGTAAGGTTTCCAAAACCCACAGCAGGAGACTGTAGACCCCACAGTCTGCGGACATCTGCACCATAGGGGTACCAACGAAACTCAGGACGTAGCTGCTGGTTCAGTGGATTACACTACCTTTGTGGTTACGACAACCGAGTTGTGGAAAGGACAGGATGTGAGTATTGAATTGTCTCTTTCATGAGGTTCTGCACAGGCTACCTGGGTCTTGGAGCAGAGTGTCCAGGAATTGGGAGAGTCTCTCCCCTCCTTCCTGACAGTTTGGCATGGGGGCATGGGTCAGGACTGCAGAGGTGTGTCCCCTTGGCAGTGTCTCGGCATGTCATTTCCTCTCTCATGGGCATGGGCCTCTGTCCCCTGGGAAGGAAGGGAGGAGCAGGGAGGGGGCGGTTAATTCCCAAACTACTATTTTTACAGGAGTGCATGCCCCTGCCACCCCTGCACTCCTAGGGAGGATCTGGTCCTAGAGGGCCCATGTGGGGATGCAGATTTGCACTTCGGTGAGAATCAGCTGTGCAAAATAGTACAAATCACTAAATAGTTTATTGTACAATAGACAATTGTAATAATCCTTAGTGTTTTTATTCATGCACAAATTAGGAAGCTGCTAACAGTAGTAACTGTTGTTTTAGAACAATCAAAAGGATGTCGTAAAATGAATTTACTTAAGAGTCCTGAAAGAACTGTATTATTTATATTGTGAATAATCAGTTACTTTTAATTAAGAGTGACTGATGTGCCTAGTTCTCATATTAATTCTAAACAGCAAGACAGAGGGCTTTTTGTTTTCTTTAGGTCTGTGTCCTGTAGACACCATTATAGGATAATCTGCTTCAGGTAATAAAATAAAGGCTCCTAAGACAGGCAGGAAATGCAGGGGAAAATCTGTGACATAATCTGCCTTTCGTGATGAAGGCAGCTTAGCCTCACAGCCTGCTGATATCTCGGCAGCCTGAAGCTTAGCGTAGCTATTTGAGCTATTCACTGTTGTCCTTGAAGGTCATGTAAACAACCTGGGTTTAGAGTTGTTGGTTTTATTTTGCTGCCTCATCTATCTGATAATCTGTTACTCAGAAGAGCTGAACCTCTTCTACTTGGCCTGTGGGTACCTGTAAGGCCTAAGTTCATATGTGAGTCTTCGCAGTATGATTGAATGCCCCAGAAATCAAGCCCTAATGAATGAAAATGGAGGGGGTGTATCGTACTATTTGCACAATTAAGCAATGTGCCTTTGCATATCACAGTATTTACTGTTTCATTTCTTGCCAAGGTTTATGGCGTGATTTGTGCAAGGGGCACAGTACGAAGTTGGCAGTGCTCTTAGTCACAGGAGAAATGAAGCTCACTCGGCCAAGCACAGTAAGGCTTCCCACACAGCTAGGACAGTGGATTGGTATTAATGTCCTGCTTGACATGAAAGCAATTTTCTGCTTTTTAAACAGCTTTATTTATTTATTTATTCCTAGTCTAGAAAGACTTTTTAAGACTTAAGTACACATGATAAGAAATCTTGGTATGTGGTTACTTCTAATGTCCTTCCTCATTTCCATCCTTCCTTTAAAAAAATTTCATTAACATTAAAAGTACATTCAGTGATGAAAAGGTATCAGGTGATGCTTTTCTTTGCCCTTTCTTTGGGGACCAGAAGAAAGGAGGAATCTCTGGGATGTGAGCACAGTATTCCAGCCTGAGACACGTTTTGATTTTCTTTGCGGACCTTTGTGAACTTTGCAATTTATTCATGAACACAGGCAGGATCAAAGCTACAGTTTTTGCATGAGGTCATAGTATACAGACTCTTCACTGAAATTCTAGATGCTGACTTCTTGCTCTGAGTGTCATTTGCTGTCACCCTGCACAGTGGAACCACTACTTCAAGACATTTGGGGGGCAGGAAAAGTGCCATTTCTATTAAGGTACATATATTTCTCCACTTGCCTTGGAAGGCTTAAAAATGTTTCAGGGAAGAAATTTTCTTTTAGGATACAATTGGGCTGGATAAAATTTCATGAGCTTCTGCCAGTCTCTACAGAGAGACCAACAATAAAGATTGAAACAAATCAGTTGAAGTGACAGACTTTGTCACTTGAAATAACATCCTCTACAGCTAAGGAATAATGTTTTTACTTTGTATAGGCTAGTGTATGTAAGGATTTGCTTTGATTTTGATGCTGTCCATTTAAAATATCAGCTTAATGGGCTTAACTTGGTTTAAGAGGGGAAATAGTACTGCACATGCCAGAGTTGGAACACTGAGTAACTTTCCTTTGTTCTCCTCGGGACTGAGAGCTGCACCAATCTGCACCTCTCACCACTATCCACTGAATAACCACGCCAAAGGCCCTCATCTGTTAAAGCAATTAGCACAAAAACTTAAAGTGAAATGTAAATGACGCTTTGACCTTTTATAAAAAGAGAAAAGCTGAACTGTTGATGACAGAAATGACCAACAAAAAATGGTACAGATGCTCTCTGCTTTTTGTTTTCTTTGGTGGTTGTCAGTCATGTCTGCATCATCAGTATTCAAACTAACTCATCCTCCATTAATATACTGTTGTGAAGTTGGCTGTTAAGTCACATAAGACATTTAAAGGAAAGGGAGTCACAGCATAGACATGAAATGTCTGAAATTTTATTCATATTATGACAAAGTGCCACTGGTGCTTTTAAATACTAAATGTGTGGCTACTAAACCTGGCTGAGATTTCATTTGTTACAGAGTAGTTTATTAAAAATAATGTTGCTGAGCATGAAAGTAGGCCATATATAGTATTTGTCTGTTCTGTAATTATAGACTGTATATGACATGAAAACTTGAGGCAAAACCTCTGCAAACTTTAATAGTGTCAGGCTTTTACTCTGAAAAATTACTAATTCTAACCTGGGAAAGCACTACCACTGAGCAGCACAAGTGGCAGAGCTCCGTAAGAGAACTGCTTACCAGTGAAATGGCAGCACTAAATGTTCTGTATATGAAAATGCACAATATACCTGCAAGTAATAAGCCTTCAAGATGGCGTTCCCAGATGGCAGTATGTCACAATCTCAGCTGTACGACAATTCCTGAAGCCATGTGAGAAACTAAAAACTGAAGAAAATTGTCTATGCAAGTGCTGTACATCTGTGCCAAGTTTCTCTCGCATTTCTGTGTTTAAACAAAGTAAAATTCTTTTCCTTGTTTTGGTGTGTATTTTGAGGTCCTCTGCTGCACTGCAGAGGTTTTTCTAACTAGTCACTGTGTTAGAACATTGATAGTACTCCAGATAGCTAGTGCTGCTCATCTCATGCGTCACCATATTGTGTTCCTAATTAATTCACAAGTTTAATAATACCCATAATAAGACTTTTAGAGTATAATTATTTAAAACCAAACAGTGCAAGGTTAGGAGGTCAAGTGGGAGGTTAAAACTGCTGCTGAAGGAAACACTGCTAATAGGACTAGGTGAGACCTTCAGAGCTTCCCTTTTGTCAGAGCCACGACAGACTGTGGGATGTCCTAGGCTATTACTTCAATTTGCACATTATTTTCATTGTATTCAGCCCGTTGTAACTTAAGTCTCTAATTGAGTTCTCTATAGCTTGGCTTCAGCTACTCTGCTAGCCTAGACTAAATGGAATGACAGGTAGCCCACCTTCCCATAAAATCTGGAATGATCTTAAAAATCTCAGCACAAAGCACCTTTCACAGTTTTACATTCTCTGAGTCCTGCAGGATCTTTAGGTTCCAGCTTCACCTCAGTCTCAACAAGATGTTCCACTTGTGTTCTGACTGCAGCCTTTGTAGAGTAAAATCAGCATGTTTTCATTTAGGTCACTGTATTGATGCCACTTGTTATAGATCATCTATAAAGTTTATCACATGCAAAGGAAAGTGGGGAAAGACTCTTGGATCCTGACAGTTCATCTGATTTCAGTGGAATTATGTCAGACTTAATTTTAGGTTTGCTGTGAATGAATCAAGCCCCATTCTTCTTGCTATGGGATTTACTCCTTTGCATGTTGTAGAAGCAGACTAAAAAACTACTACGTTTGCTGAGACTTTTTAAGACCTTAAGAACAGTTGCTTTTGTATTTCAATTTGTTCTTCTCTCACAGGTGCTTGCAAGGAGGTCACTTTATAAACTCAAGTTTGACTGATGAACTCTTGTGGGTGTTTTGTTTTGTGGGGAAAAATAAGTATGTCCCTGCTGGTAGCCTAAACAAACAAACAAACGAAAGGTCATCAGACCTTCACTAACTACCTTAGGTTGAAATGTGCTGCCTTTTTATTTTCCCTTTCTGGACGTGATGCCTCACTTTCATGTAGATGTTTTAATGTCTGTATTTTACTGTCTTCAGCACCAAAATAAGTAATTTTTAGACAATTTTTCTTGTACTTTTATATGTTGGTGTCAGTGTGGTACCTCTGGAAACCTTAAATCAAATATACGCATGACCCTAAGAAGAATGGGTGAGATTTGGATCTGGCTCATCCGAAATTAGAAACAGATTTGTGATTACTTTCAGTGGAGCCAGGAGAGCCAGTAGGCATAGGGGTTAAGTAGCATCTGTAGGGAGCTGGGAATTCTTCTCAACGTTGTACATGTAAATACCTTACTTCGTCCCCTTCACAAAATGCTAAAAGTTCACAGCACTTGTGGAAGCCAAGAGGACCTCTGTATCCATAGTCATTGCTCACTACCATACAGGATTAAAGATGACAGGACTGGATTAAAAAAAAACCAAAACAAACCAAAAAGAACCCCCAAACCCTCGAGATCAAGATGTTAGTAGAGTATCTTAAGAAGGTGTGGCACTTGCTTGTAATTTGCCTGACTTGACTTATGAGTTGCAGATACAACATTTTACGAAATTCAGTTTAGAAAAAGTAATAGTAGTAGAAATAACACAATTTATTTTAACAAACATTCAGAAGGTTATACCACTAGGAAAAACATATACATTTTTTCTGAGAAGTGATAAGCTACCTGCTGCATCCCTGGCACTACTTTTTTTATTGTTATGCTTATTTTAGTTCTAGGCATCCCAATAATGACTCAGAAATCTATTATATTAAGTGCTCTACAGCTTTATAATAAAAAGTATGCCCTTGACTTGAAGAGCTGAAGTCTACAAATAGAATGTTAGGAACAGGAGATTGTGGCAGAGAGGAGAAGGGAATGCTATGAGGTACTGACATAGTACTCTTGGAGTAATGCTTTTGGTACATCAGCAAAATTATTGTTTGGGGTTTGGTTTTTTTGTTTGTTTTTGTTTTTGTTGGGGTTTTTTTTGAGACATCTGGGCAAAAGGGAAATTCCATGAAATGTGCAGAGGAAGATAAGTTCCTTGGAAGATGCCAGCATTACTTCTCCTAGCTTCCAGGATATTTGCTTGAAAAATGTGACTAATGAAGGCTAGCGTCCTGATCTAATTAGGAGTTGGAAGATAACGTATTGATACTTAGTAGGCTGATAAGTAAAAAGAGGAGGGTTTGAGAAGGGCTTTGAAAGGGCTTTGAAAATGAAGACAAGCATGGAAAACAGAACAAATGGAAGGATATTGCCTTCCTGAAAGGCAACTTGAAAACCAAGTTTTCAGGAGCATTCAGGATGGATTTGAAGAGGGCGTGAGTGTTGACATCCCTGAGGAAAGCCAGCAAGGGTTGACTTGGAGTGGAGAAGCTGTATTTTAGAGATGTTTTGCAGGGAAAAAAAGTCTGTATAACAAGATCTGATGACTCTGGAAGAAGTTCAAGAAGACGATGTGTGTTATGTAACTGCATGATTACCTGGACATGACTATGCCCATAGTAGCATGAAGCACTTGGGTGTAGCTGTGAAAAGGTAAAAATCTGCTTTTAAACCTGTTGGTGCTGAGCTACCAAATGCTTATAAACAGATGACAATGAACTAGCTCAGATTTTAATTTGGCCAGAAGGGGTCAACTCTGGTGTAAAGTATGGACCAGTGCATCAGCATATGGAGACGACAGCTGAGTTTCTTTGCAGATGAGTGTGTTGAAGAAGAAGAAAACAGGGTTAGAAAGACAAGGGATTCTGTAGGAATCCACAAAGAAAACTGTGAAGGGTAAAGAGGGATTAGTGTGAGAGGGAAAAGGAAAATTCAGATAGGACAAAGTCACAGGAGCCGTAAGACAGCATGCTTTTTTAAAAAAGGACACAGTTGTCTATGCTAGAATGGTTCTGATTTTTTTTTTACTGCCTTTTATTTTTTTTCCCTGTGGAAGACTTGTAGAGCTCTTGTGCAGAGATAAGAGCGAAACCAAGAGAAGCTTTAGGGAGTGAATCAAGTAAAATTTTAATTTAGCTAGGTTTTGTTAATTCTGTAGTTACCAGCATTAGGAAAACTACAGAAGTAAGTACTGAAAGCATATATAAAAACTATGACTGACAGTTCTATTCAATTTAAAAAGTGGAGCTTAAGTAACAGGATTTTTATTTGCTTGTTTTAAAGAAAACCAAAGCAGAATACCAAAGTAGGCAACAGCAGAATTACGTATTCCATTTATTCCATTAATTTAAATTCCATTAATTTAAATTTAAATTCCATTAATTTAAATTTAAATTCCATTAATTTAAATTTAAAAGTCTGGCATTGAGTTCCTGTCTGTTTTCTATTAAAATAATGTTAACATTTTTGTGTCTTTAAGCCTGTATTTATAGCATCACACTATATTATTTAATGTTTCTGAGCACCTTGGCTTTATTGCTATCAAATATTGATTGCTGCTTAGAATTCAGAAGTTAATTAGTGCACTGGCATGAAGAAGAGCAAGTAGGTCAGATAATCAGTATGCTGGTGGGTTAATTCAGTAGTTACACATCTAAACACTGAAGTGAAATAGTGAGTAGTTTCCTTCTTACATGCTTTACAATTTAAGTATAAATTATAGTGTTGCTACGCTTGGTATACTAGCTGTTCATCAGCTCATCAGTAAGCCAAGTTTCACAGTGAATAGGTCCTAAACATTGCTATCATATGGTTATAATTGTTTTAAAGTTGTATCATCAGGCTGTACCAGCTGAAAACCTACGTCAAAAAAATAACACAAATCTTCTAAAGGTTGACCTATAGCTTAGGGGTAACTTTCTGTAATTCTCAGCCTGTGTTCTTATGCTTGTACTTCTTCAGCAGTAAGTCTCTTAGGGCAGCACAAGATGCAGCAATGCTGCTGATTGTGGCTACAGGACAGCACAGCCTCTCCCTGCTGCCACCTCCTACATGAATAGTAAATGAGAAAACACTTGATTTTTATCTTAGTGATGTAGTTGTTTGTGTTACTCATAATGAACTTGGATTCTCTGCAGAGTTTCTTATCAGGGTTGGAAAGTTCTTTCATTTAGATGTGTTTATGTAAGAAGAAATGCTGGAATAAAAGTCAGGAACAATGTATATAGCCAAGTAACAGCAATGTTAGCTAAATCTGGATTTACTGGAATCCACCAGACTGCTCTTTAGCTGGAGTTGTAGTGAAGTATGAATCTGCTGTGAGACTTTGGACCTAATATGTTAATATATTACTCCTGACAATAAATGACTTCATGGACTCATTTGAAGAAAAATACGGTTCAAAGATGGAATAAAGTAGTGTTGAATGAGGCTTCTTATCCCTCGTAGTTATTATGCTGAAAGCAGGGTAGCAAATAAATACTGCTGGTGCTGAGCATTAAGTTTGCTCATTATAAATGCAGAGTCATGTACCAGTCTCCAGCGTGATTTCGTCTGGGAACATTGCCATAAGGATTACAAATGGCTTTCAGCCTGAAAATTGGTGTATATTGCTTTAAACTTCCAGTGGGGAGTTGGCAATTTATCCTTCAGATAATCATCTTGTGTTAAGTTGAACATCTTACTGTACCTTTTTGCTACATGATAAACCAGCTCCTATGAATAATTTACTGCAGCTGGCAACCCTCTTCAGCTCTGAAGTCTTTATCAACTCTGGTGGCTTTTCAAAGTTTAGTAATAAACTTGGAGCCAAAAATCTCATTGCATTTAAAGTCAGCAGAATGTCAGTGTTAATTGCAACGGGAATCACATTTTGACCTTTTAGGGCAAACTTCTCATGAATAGAAACTCTACATCGCATGATTGTGAGGACAAAGCTGTGTGTTTGTGTCCAAGTAAGCAGAGCTCATTTACTTTCCCTTGTACTCTAAAGCGTCATGGTTTTTTGTGCAAATTTTATTTTGTGTAGGTGTTTGAAGTATTTTCACTAGGCAAAAAAGTTGGCTGAATTACCTGGGCCTCCATTGCTCTCATGGCAGATGTAGGATGTGTTCTGTACTGCACCACTGCAACACAGCACATAAGATGTGAGTATCCCACCAAAATTATCGTTCTAGCCCTACAGGAAACCTGCCACAGCAATCCAGTTGGTAATTTTCTAGGAAGAACAGCAAGGCCTTTCAGTTTGCCAGGCCCTGACTGACTGGCTGATCTGTGCCAGTGAAGTCTGTCCCAAGCTTTTGGTCCGCTCCATCTGGCTAGGCTGAGCCTCGCTGCTATTAAGAAGGAATTGAAGTATTGAAGTAATTGAAGAATTCCCCCTGTGTAAACAAAGGTCGCCAAATCTTGTCAGATGAGCTCTAACACCAGGAAAGAAGTATCTGCTACATATGTATGATAGATTCAGTATGCATTCTTACACAGATCTGCTTTTTGCCATGCCCACTTTATGCCTCTGGCACTTGCATGTGCTGTGCACATGTTTTTCCTAGCGTGCACTAGCTTAGCAGAGAATGAACTCTTTGGCAGTTAGATGGCTGGCTGTACAAGTGCTATTTCAGGATTACAGCTGAAAGCAGAATTTGCCTAGGAGGAGATAGGTGGAACAGAAGGGCAAAAGGACCCCTTGTTCTGAATGTAACAAGTGAGATTTAGGGGGAGACTGCGAGTCCAAGTGTGAACTCTCCTTTTTCTCTTCTATGCCGATTTGCTACATGCAATTGCATCAAGAGGGAGGAGGAGTCCCTGCGTTCCCCAGAAATAAGCAAGGGAATGGCTTGGTCCAACAGCAAATAAAGCATGAAGCTGCTTCTCCTTTATTCTGGAGTTTGTCTGAGTAGCAGTACTGTATACAGCTTTTGTTTTCATTGCAATATTGTATTGTAAGAAAAAGTTAGGCTTAGAATACCAAATAGAAAAAGCAACACAGCAAATTAGTTCACCTGAAATGCAGGTGGGGAAAATATATAGGACACCAAATTTTCACTAATAGTTCCTAGTCATTATGAAGATTTCTTAATAATCCTAGGCTATGCAGCTCTCAACCAGCACTCATTCATGTTTTCATCTTTTATCTGTCTCTCTAGGACAAATAAATTTTGTTCTTAAAAAAAAATTTTTAGAAAAAATAACAAGTATGCCTTGACTAAATCATCAGGGGGCTGAAGCACCTCTCCTATGAGGACAGGCTGAGAGAGTTGGGGTTGTTGAGCCTGGAGAAGAGAAGGCTCTGGGGAGACCTTATAGCAGCCTTCCAGTACTTAATGGGGGCCTAGAGGAAAGATGGGGAGGGGCTTTTCATCAGGGAGTGTAGTGATAAGACAAGGGGTAACGGTTTTAAACTGAAAGAGGGTAGATTTAGATCAGATACTAGGAAGAAATTCTTCACCATGAGGGTGATGAGGCACTGGAACAGGTTGCCCAGAGAAGCTGTGGATGCCCCAACCCTGGAAGTGTTCAAGGCCAGGCTAGACGGGGCTTTGAGCAAGATGATCTAGTGGAAGGTGTCCCTGCCCATGGCAGAAGTGTTGGAATTAGATGATCTTTAAGGTCCCTTCCAACCCAAATCATTCTATGATCTTATGATTCTAAATCTCACTCTTTCACCTTAGGAAGATTTTGGGAACCATTTTATTAGTTTTATTAATGTGATACCAATCTCAGTTTGCTTTTCTTATATTTTGTCTTAATGTGAATAATCAGAGAGATTATTAGGTGGAGCAAACAGGAAATGAAGCAATGGCCTTAGATAGGACACTTCTAGGAAAATAAATTCAAGAAAGCTATGGAATTATTGGTCCTTTAGTTGGAAGATGCCGTTTTACAGGCACAAGGATATTTGCAGGCCAAGTTTCTCAGCAGATATAAACCCCCCACACCTTTTACAGTCCAGAGGAAAATTAGTTATGAAGGTGATTAGTTATGAGGCTCTTCTCCAAGAACACTAGAGAGGCTGAAACAGAAGCATTGTAGCAGAGACCTATGTCAAGCTTTGAAGGCAACTGACAAGCTTTTCTTCAGACCCAGGTATGAAGTTTTTGTTACTTTAATCATTTGTTTGCTGTAAACCTTCAGATTAGTAACACCAGGTTTTGTTTTGAACAACTTCTTTTCCATCACTTTAATCTGCTGCGAGCCCCAGGCTTCCAGAGGAAGTTTCTTGAGGACTCTGAATGCAGCTGGACCTGTAGAGAGGGCCGGGAAACCACGCAGCAAGTGGCAGCCTCCAGACCCAGCCTGTCAGTGTGTGAATGGCACTCATCCACCCTTGAAAAGCACTTGGTGGGAGTGTGGTTGAAGGAGATGTGGAACTGCCTAAGGCTCTGGCCGCATGTTGACTCTGACACTTTCCAGATCACAAATCCTGCCCACATTTTTACAGAGTTTCTAACTGACAGTAATGCTGAATCCTTATAATTTCACTTTTTGCGCAGATAAGTGCCTTTTGTCGAACCTAACTGATTTCCTGAACAAAGGTGCTCCCTTCCAGTTGCCCAGGAGACATAGCTGTATCAAGACTGTTATGGTAAAAGAAATAGACGGTAAAGTGCTGTGGGCTAGAACAGACTCATGAAATGTAAGGAGGCTTATTTTGTTACAGAAAATAAGGGAGGGGGTTTTTTTTTAATCATGTGCTTTGGTACCAACATCCAAGCAAGACTTTTTTCTGTGGAAATTCAGCAGCTCCTCAGGGAGTATGTATGTGATGGTGATGTGAAAATGTGTGGTTGTGTTTTGCTGAGGCTGCGTCTTCAGTGAAAGTGCAAAGGAACTTTGAATGAACGCTGTAAATCAGCATACAGCGAGTGTATTGACTTCAGTGGAACTAAGCAAATGTTTGGCTATTGAGTTTCCAGTCCCTTGAACAAGGACTGCTGTGACATCTGCTATTGTAGCAGAAATGAAAGGTCCAAGTTCTCAGTAAAAGTTTCAAAGTTACCCTAATGACTTAGTAGTCCATATTCAATAGTCAGTCATTTGAACTTCCAAGAAAGTACTGGAGGGAGTGATCAAAAATTGCTTTACTAAGTTACTGCAAAATTTCTGTCTTGTTGTGTTAGTTGCTCGTGATGTTCCAATATTGTAGGAACACATGTGCTGGTAAAATGTGTTTTGCCTGTTATCTTTCTAAACAGAAGTGCCTCAGTTGTCCATTTTGTGCTGAAGTGGACTGCAAAACAGCTAGCGTACTTATTGATGCTTGGTAAAAGCATTCTCTTGAAAAGTACTGCTGTGGGCATTTATCTGTTTAACAACTGATTTAAATCGCAAGTGCAAACTGTTTTTTATAGGGCTACACATAAGATGATAAAACATGAGCATGGTTTTAATCTGTAAAATCGTATTTTACCTGCAGGTGAATTTAAAATATGATCAATAAAAATTCATACATGTGCATACGTAACAAGTACATTATGAGATGGTAATTCAGTTCATGTAACTCAGCTGGTTATCTCCTACTGCCCATTCCAGAAAGGTAATTTGTGTACCACCTTTAAACTAAAAAACCCCAAAACTAAACCACAAAAAAAATCAACCAACCAACCAAAAAAACGCAGAAGTATTTTGGAAAATTAAAATAATCAAATAGAAACAGGGAGATATAGTGTGAAAGCAATTAAAATACTTTTCTTAATATATGAAATTATTTAAAGGGAGGCTTTACCGTGGTTTCGTGTTTAATAGCTTTAGGTTTCAGACTAGAAGAGCATTTCAAGTTTTATCAGTACTGTCACTAGTTAATTCTGTTTTACCAAATGGATGTCATCCCTTCATCCTGACGTAGTTACTATTATGCTGTCTCAGTGCAGGGACTGTTTTATTCTCAGGTTGTGGGAAAGGAGCCAGGGACTGTCCATATGTTTTAAGAAAAACTTTCTGGCCAAGTGCAACACAAACAGATACCTTGCTGTTTGCTAGCGTGCTGCTCAAGTAGAATTTGTAGAGGGTATGTGCTTTTGATGTGATCCCTCCATTAGAAAAACATAGTAGTAAAATTACCAGGTTTTGCAGTGTTTTTAATTCTGAAATAAGATATGGTATTATTGGATAAGATAGTAAAATATTTATAATAATTAATATATAGAATAATTAAATTATAGCCATATTACTGGATAAGCAAAGCAACATCCTGAAAGAGCCTAGTTAGCAGGACTAACTGCCACTGTACCACAGTCTGTTCCAGTTTGAGCTTATTTATTTTTACATGCCACTTAAGAACTGAAAGGTGTCTTTCCCAATGCTAGGTGAGAATACAAGATTTCACACCTCTTTTTCTAAACTGATCCACGATGAAAAATGAAGTGATATTGGCAGGTAGGGTGAGCTCTCTAAAGATAAGCAACAACCTGCTAATTATATCTATTAAGCATAATTGCATTTGGTTGTTCTGTTCCTGTATAGTTTTGCTGACAAACAGAATTCAGTAATTCCCCCAGCCAGAGCCATCATTCTGCTTCTGCCCAGAAAGATGCTCAGACTGAACCATTGCTGATTTGACATCAAAAAAAAGCTGGCGGAGTTGCACTATGAATTGGGCTTGCTTTATCCAGGAAGATGAAATGATTACCTTCAGGCCGCTCTGAAAGGCCGAGGAGACTGAGCTAGTAAAAACAGCTCAGCCCTGAGGGTTTGCAGGTACATGACTTTTTTTGCACAAGCAACCCTGAGCTATAGTGTGGACTTCTCAGTGTTACTGCCAAGCCTGCTCAATTGTTTTCAGTGACCAATGTGTAAGAAAAAAAAAAAAATTAAAAAAATGCAAAACCCCTTGGTTTTCTTCTACGATGTTTTCTGTGGTGACAATGTGCTGAAAAAATGGTATTAACAAATCACTACCTATTAGTAAAAAATGTCAAAAACTGACAATATCCCTCTCATTTTTCTAGTAGTAATTTTAGGTAAGAGGCAAACGAGCTGCAACAAAATGTTCATCTGCAGAGTCAATGTGTCCTAACAATTCCCTTTAAAGATCATCTTGATCTTACTGCCTTGCTATATTGCTACCTCAGTCTCTCCAAAAAAAGCATCTGGATAGATCTTAAATGTATCTAAAATAGTTGCTGTTGGTCTGTCTGGAAAGTGCATTCTAAATGTTTATTGCTCTTCTAAAGCATCAGTTTTGTTTGCAGGAATGTTAATTATGTGACTTACAGATGGAGTCTGTTGGGGTGTGGTCTTGTTAGTCCTTCCACAGTACTTACAGTTTACTTCAATCAGTAATAACCAACTATTTTGGAAATGTGCGCTGCTAAGTCCTTTTATTTACCCTTTTATTCTCCTGTAAGGCATCACTGAACTACTGAACTTTTTTCTGTTCAGACTCTTAAAACCTAGACTCACCTCAGTTCAGCCAGCTCAGATTTCTATTGTTATTTCTATGCGGTGAAAAGAATGCAACTTGATGAGGGGGGTCAAATCTTTGATTAATATAAACCATTAATAGCAACTTCAGTAACTTCTATGCAACTATGTCAGTTTACATTTGCTGTGGATCTGCCCCAGCAATGTTCCAGGAGGGTAAACAGAGGACGTAGTACTGCACAGAACACCACCATTTGTTTTGATCTGTATTTAATCCCTGCATTGACGGATTTCAGCGTTCAAAGTTGGTTTTTTTACATTAAGCTCCCAAATCTCTCCTCAGTACTGGTTTGTTCTGTTTTGCTGCTTTCTCTCCTATTTGCAATCAATATTTTGTCAGAGTTTTCACAAACAAGAATATGCGCATATAAAACAAGCTACAACATCAACAATTAACAGATACCAGGAGATAGTACCATCAACCTCCAGGAACGGAAAAGATTCCCACATACACACAGCATAATTTCCAGCTCCCCTTTTGTTACGGACACATAAAATGGATACAGTAAGATGTCAGGGACATTAATTTGGTGCTTCTGTCCAGCTCTTGTCTGCTGTGACTCTGATGCCACTAGAGTTGTCAAAGCCTCACACCTACCCTTATCAGATAAGGCTGCTAAAGCATGATGTTGCCATTTCATCTTTCTCATGGTCCTTTCAAGAAAAAGGTCTGATTTTAGCAAAATAAATTCTATTTGTGATTAGCAAACAGACAATCCCGGCATAGTCCTGTGTTACCTTTCTGGGCGTGTATGTAACCTGTTATCTTCAAGAGGACACATTATTGACTCAGTCTAGCAAGCTCACCTTCCTTCCCTTTCTGTTTGTTTCTTCTAGAGAAACCTCCCACATATCTGTTTATGGTCAGAGTGGAAAGAATTTGTGTAATATAATAGTCTCATGCCTTCCATCATAAGTGTAATCACTGAAGCCTATGAGAGCACTCCTTTGCTATAAATCCAGAGCAGCCAGTGTCTGGTCCCTTTTTCCAGTCTCTTGTGTCTGTGTACATTGACATACACAAAATAAAATGAGAACAAATAGCCTGAAACATGGCCATTCTGTTCTCTCCTGCCATGTGTCTGTCTGTCACCAAGTGCTAATAACTTTTTATTGTATATACTGGATTCTGGTTAGCTGCCTGAAATTTGGGGGTTTTTTAGCATTGGTTTGTAGAAAACCTTCATTTATCTTTCTGTCTGTCGTATAAAAGATTGAGATCCTTCCTGCTGAACTGCTGTGTTGCTGTTTGCTTTCTTACCTCTCCAGTCAGGTATTATCCTCAGATGAAATAGTCTAATCAGAGTTGATGGTAATACTCAAACTAACCCCACTTCCTGCTAGAGGGTGTACATCTTGCTCTTTGAAGACCCACGGTGCATGACCATAGGAAACAGAAGTAAAAAGGCGCATGATGAGACAACAATCAGTTTTGTTTGCCTGTTTCCTATTAAGTAGTTAACTGGCGTTTACTTGTTGGTAACAATTAATTGTTAATTTAGAACAACTTTTAAAATGTTGTGTTGCCTCCTGCATGAAAGGAAATAATTTAGAAGCCACTATGGGGTCAGCCTACTGCTATTCAGCATATTTATCTTTGCCATTAGCTTTTTGGTAAAAGTGCTGCTTCTGTCTAGAGGCTACAAATCCTGTTTGTGCTTCCTGTTGCAGAACGTTTATTACACAAGCAATCAGCAGCTCCATGTGGGTGTTCTGAGTCCCACTATCGACGATGATGACAACAGATGCCTGGTGGATGTGAACAGCAGGCCCAGGCTCATTGAATGCAATTACGCCAAAGCCAAGAGAATGAAGCTTTACTGGCAGTTTACTCAGGTAATTCTTACTCAGCAGACATTTCAGAAAGTACAAAAACTCTGTTTCTGTATCCAGAGTATGAGTAATCTGTTTACTAACAGAACAGAACCAGATTTATCCTTGCTTTCTTTGCACAGGGCCAGGAAGCTATGTTTACTTTTGATCCCAATGTCAGCTACCTCAGGAGGTTTTAAAACTTGTACTGTATTTTCTGAGTTCACAATAAATTAGTTTCTAAGGCAGAGTGACTGCTACAGAATTCTCTCTATCCAAAAAAATTAAAAAAGGTGATTTTTGATAGAGTCAAATGCAAAGTAACCTATTTAGGAACAAGAAAAAGAAAGCTTTGTTGTTGTTGTTTGTTTGTTCGGAAGTAGCAACTCGGAAAAGGGCATAGTGGGTCTATAACAGACTCATCATGAGCTACTTTTGCAGTTCTTTACTTAAAAAGGCTAATGCTTCTATGTGTGTGTGTGTGAGAGAGAGAGATAAAAAGAAGTGCAAGTAAAGGCTAAGAAGTGATTTCACAGTGATGAGAATGCCAATAGGGCACTTGACTCCAGGCCTGGTGTCCACACTTCATAACTGATTTAGAAATACAAGGGAGAGCTATAAGGAAGCCACAAAAGTTCTGGGGCTAGAAAACACGTTCTGCGATATAACGCTTATGGAGATAATTCTGTTCAGTTTAGCTAAGAGGAAGTGGCAAAGTGACTCAAAGCATATCAGTGTTTCTATAGAGGGACACAGGTTATCCTGAAGACAAAACAGGTTCCAATGGTTGGAAACTAAAGATAGTCAAATTTGGTCTTTCAATAAGATTTTCCTAAGGTAAGAATTAAGACATTGGAACTTTACCATGTCACGTACTGATGTGTCAGTTGCTTAGGATAAATAAAATGAGATTACAGTACTTTCTAAACCAAGTAAATCATTTAGCTTCCGTGAAAAATTTAATAGCTAGTGTGTTTGGCTGATCACAGTTGCTCCTCTGCAGTTTTGAGGTTACAAATCTAGTACTCCAGCCCATGGGCTGAGGCTCATCATTAAGGTAATTTTTATTTGTGCATTTAATTTTTCTGTATCATCCATGTGAGTTTGCAAATATCTTTTCTGCCAGCTCATTAGGTTTTTTTTCTTTGACTTCAACAGCCGTGATCAGTATATTTTAGGACATTGGTAATACAGTTTAGCATCTCCCTTAGTGCAGAGAGCATTTGCACAGTAATCAGTAAAGCATACTATTAACATAATTTGTAGTTATACTTGAAAGTAATCCAGATCTGTGTCTTTAAAGGGTAGCTCTCAAGCAGCAGACCTTAAATCCCTAACCTGGAAAGACATCCCAGCTTTCACTTTCAGTCTCCTCAGGGGCAGAGTTTTAATTATGTCTTCTCTCAAATTGTAACAATTGTCTCGTCATGAGGGGGGTGCCTTGCTGTGGCCATCTCTGCACTTGATTTTTGGTACCGTTTTTAAAAAGTATAATTAACATATTTATTTAAATAGTATTTCAGTAACATTTTAGTACTGTCCACCTATTCAGTGATTGCTCTGTATAACCCAACCCTTTGGTGACAATTAATGGTTTCTACTCCAGAAAACTGCTGCTATTTTGTAAATCTGATTTGGGGGGCAGCAGTAGAATGCATTGATAATTCCACTATTAAAAGCTTCAAAAATGGTATTTAACTACTTTAGGTTTGTTTTCTGTCTGTATTTCCATTCCATGTTCCAAATATAACCTCCCAATGAAGGTGCAACGCTGTTAAACTATTTCCATTCCATGTTCCAAATATAACCTCCCAATGAAGGTGCAACGCTGTTAAACTAGATTCTATGGACTGTACTTAAGTCTTCTACAAAGAAACTTCTGCCCAGGAGAAGTGAAAGCTAATTAGTTGTTTCCTTGTGATAAATTAAGAAACAAATGAAATAATTAAAAGCTTGCTGTTCAAAAAGGATTTTGTTAATACCCGATGCAATTAAAATGCCCTTATTTCTCTAACATACAGCATGGTACACAGCCCCTTGTACATTCTGTAAGTTAGAAGAAAGCTAATGAGAGTAATCAGGGCCTGCCAAGATCAGCTGATGAACTCCATTTGAAATGCTCTCATTTAGTCTGGTGAAAGGATGTGTTTCTGTGAAAACACAGGAAGCTGTCTATCTGAAGAGAGTCTTTTTATTACGTTTTTAAAGCTCTGGTATTTATCTTTCATATTATGCAGTGAGCAGAACTATTGAAAATAAGCAGGACTGTAAGTATTGATGCTTATGTAGTCTTGACGTTTGTGAAATACTAATTAAATTGTAGATGCTGGTCACAGCTTTTTATAGACCCTCCTTTGGCTGCAAGTATGCTTTGACTTCTCTGGATTCTCTAGGCATTCAACAAGAACGTCTCATGATATAGATAATTAAAAATACAGAAGTGGAAGTAGAGGATTGTCTTAGAAAGGGCATGGGAACATGACTTACCAACCAGAGCAGGATAAACCAATTGAACTAGATATCCCTGACCAGCACAAAAATCAGTATTTGCCCTGCGTTCCAGACATGTATCTTAAAATTTGAATGAGGAAACTCTCATTTTTCTGCAAAACACGCTATATTCTGAGAGGCACCATGATAGTCTGTGGTGGGAGATGGACTTCAATCTGGTTGATAGAAGACTGTACAGCTTTTTGGAAAAAGGATTCTTCAGGTAACATTTTCCTCCTCCCTTGCATTGTTGAAATGGAATGATGAGAGAAATCCTTATGACAAAAATAGAAAACAGGGGTCATGCTCAGCTAGGGGTCTTCCTTCTGTAGATCTATTATAGAATTATTTAATTCTTAATTTGCATCTTTGATTAGAAGTGTGTGTATGTATGCATATATATACACACGTGTGTGTATGTATAATAGCAAACTTGCTTTCTTTTTTTTAAATCTATCTTCTACTTTGGTTTTAAAATTTTAATTTATGTGGCTACCTTCAGTTGTAGGCAGGTGAAGGCAGACACTCAGATGTCCACTGCTGCCTTGTGGAAAAAATAGTGGCTTAATGGGCATTCATATGGAGGGAACCACCACCAGTACCTCAAACTGTTTTCATTATACATCATGCTGGCTGACTGGACAGAGGCCTTGGCAGACTTTGTGGGATCTTTCTGTACAGGACAAACTTGCATTAAGCATTCAAAGCTTGTATTATGTGTTTGTATAATCAGGATCTATCTGAGCAAATTTCCATGCTCCACAGTTTTGTACAGCTGCCAAATGCAACAAGACCCAATAAAATCTAGGTTTCAGTGACATTCTTCCTCCCAAGGCTTCTTCAAGTGTTTATAACTGTAATTATGTCAAATTATGTAAATTAGCTCTGAAAAGACTCTCGTCAACTGGGTAGTGTTGTAGAATTTTATTGTTCAGGTTTTTTTGTCAAGTCTTCTCTTAGGGAAATGTTTATTTTGGGAATATGTTTATGCTGAAAAGTCTTCTAGGTGTTTGACAGTTTACCTCGTTCAGTCTGTCTCACCCCTTTTTCATTTAATCAGAACAAAATTAGACCTTATAACAAAATAGTAAGTAATCACCAGAAATTACACAAGGCAGAGAGGATTGGAATTCCAAGAATTACATGGTAGTAAAATGGTCAGAATTTTAGTAAAATATTAATTTAAACATAGAAGCTGCTCTGGTGTCATGAACCATTAGGAAAACAAAAACTAACCTCAGTTTGCCATTGAGTTCCCCTTATTTAGTACTCAACAATTAATCCTGCTCGCACTCGATGGTGAGCTCTTTACGGCAAGGAGCAGATGCACATGCGGTGTGCGGGCAGCAGCAGTTTGCTTCCCCCCCTGTAACCAAATGCTTGCAGGGAGCATCAAGTCAGCAGCACACATGCACAACAGTCACTGTCCATGTGCTCAGTAAAGCTGCTGTCCTTGGGACGGCTGTAGTGATTGTGTTACGTGGTCTGTTGCGTGACAGAGAAGGGGCTCTGAGATGTAGGAGATGGAGGCCAGTGCACCTGGATAGGTAACTCCTTGGAACATCTTTCAGTAGAAACTGTTTATGGCCAAAACCATGCTCTTCTGAACTGACTATCTGATACTATTAAGCTTGTTCTGTGTACTAAGAAGTAGTGCATTCTAAATAGTGCAGTCAGGTTTTTTGGAGTGGGTGGGGTGGTTGGGTTTTTTAAGAAGTTTCTCAGTCTCCAGTCTGATTTTTCAGGTTTACTGCTGCTAGAAAGGCAGTTGTGACATAATGCCTGCCCTACCAGTGAAATTCATCTTTACATACATCACCTGGGTGACAGCAGGTCATCTAGAAAGTGTGCTTAGGGCATGCAGCATAACAAAGGCAAAAGGAGGAAGTTTTTCTGTAATTACTTTAAGTGTCTTCATGTTTATATTTAGTTGGCTAGGGATGTGACTGTTTTTTAATGCTTCTAACCAGACTAGCTATGCTGTCATTATTTGCTGTTGTGAGAAACGTGACAGGTAAGGGCTCTGTGTAAAAAGAGGTATAAGAAAGGATATGTGGCAGAGCTAAAAACCTAAGAGATTAATCATTTTAAGGCTGTTCCATGTTGAATTCTTTTCAGTACAGCAAGCTCTGTTAATTTGAGTAATTCAACTTCTAGCGTGGTTGCCATAGAAAGGGTAAGAAGAGTATACATCGATAGGGATGGCCACTCATCACAGACCTCGTGGAAGGGAGAGGCTGTGCAGAGCCTATGCCAAGCACTGTCCTGTACCCATAGCCACTAGCAGTAACATCTGCCTGCAATGCTAACATTGCTTTTACATGTCATGGAGAATAGTGGTGCTAGTCAGTGCTGGAGGTTTCCACAGGAAATCTTCCCGAAGTGTTCAGAGGGGGTGGTTTATGCTATCCTGAGAAGCTGTAAATAAAATTTGTTGCTGACAACTGTAGTTACCATATATATAATTTCCCAAACATCATAGTAGGAATTGCTTTGGAAGAAAAAGGGAAGACAGATGAGAGCAAATTAATTACTCAGTTGTTACAGTATTCCACAGATAAACATGACGATTCAGATCTCATTTAAATAGGTATTAGATAATAGATAGATTAAGTAGATACTCTCTGTAGCTATATAAAGAAAGAATAGACCTTAAAATTACTGAAAGCATTTAAATCTTGTTCCTCCTACAGATTTTGGCCTTTGCAAGACAGTCATTCTGAATTATTCTTACCTGCCTTTATCTTATGAAATTAAAGGATATGCAATACTACTGCTAGCTAGAACCATTACCCACAACCACATCCCAAACAAGTAAGGGAATGCAGGGTGCAGACTGTGTGGCAGGATTAAACTGGTGGCCTGTATATGCCACCTTGGTGAGCATACACAGTGCAGAAGTGGAGGCTAACACCATTAAACAGCAGTTTCCTTCTAATGTCCACTCCCAGTTTTCAACCCATACATTAGCCAAGGACATTAGTGTACAAGAGGGATTAATTTCAGCAGAGCTGTGTGTCTACAGGAGCAACTGTCCCCATGAACTTCTTCAGATTCTTCCATTATAAGAGCCACAGGGCAGAAAACCAGCATCATTAATTTATCAAGAATTTGAATTTATGCTCTACTTTTATCAAGTGTATTTGCGGTATAAGACATGCTGTACTGCTATACAGCTATATAATTACGCAGTGCTATCTGCCTGGCAGCTTAGAACAGAAAGTGCTTGTGATCCTGTTAAAAGAAATACAGAAATGTAAAGAAAATAAAGAAATATAAAGAATAACAGAACCTAATTATTCAGTTAATTGAGCCAACAGACTAGGGTAAGCTCCGTATTTTTAGTGAGGCTATCCGATTTTTAAATAACCAGTGTTGCCAAGTGTTCAGTTTCAAACCTCAACCACAGAAAAGCACTTCTGCAAACCCCAGGGGCCCCAGTGCAGTGTTGGCATATGGGTCCAGTACATCAGCAGCACTTTTTTTTTCTCTATACTTACCTACTCTTTGCCTGTTTGTGATCAAATATTACCCTAGCTTGCCTGTACTTAATATTTAACTAACTGGATAACTGCACAAGGTGTTACACCTGGAAGACAGGAACTTGAACCATTGTTCTGCTTAGACATGAGAAAGTGATAGTTAATGTTTTAATTTTCCTTTAATTTGTCCCTAATTCATGTGCAGCTTAACCAATATTCTTGTCATATTAAATGCTTTTTAAAAACAGGTGTATTGGAGTATTTGGTTTTTATGCTCCTTGAACTATGTTTTACTATAAGCCTACAAACGCTTTAGTCCCATTTATGCAGAATGGAATTGTTTAGAAATACAAAAATCTGAAAGCATTCAATCTTTTCCCATTTTGAATACTTGACTTCAACTTAAATATGAAAATGTATATGCAAAACACATGCAGAAAAAATATTAAATACAAATATTTCTATATAATATTGTGTTTTAACAGCTAGTCTTAAATTTGTTTTCAGTTATTGCTGTAGTTAGTAGTAATGAAAATTTCCGTATGTAAGTTTAGTCGTCTTTTCGGAGTAATTTTCTAGTAGCAAGTTTTAATCTTTGTGAATTAGGTGTAGAACTTGCCAGCTTGTTTGTGTGTGAACACAGCAGTAAAATGAGCTTTTAGTGGGTGCATTTCAAGTCTATTCCAGCATATCACATTATGCAGTATTTACTCTCCTGAGGACTACATTTAAGCTCCAAAGACACTTGTGCTGAATTAATTTAGAAGGAAGTTAACACATACCCATGTTTTTCCTTCAAAACAGATACCCTATTTGCATATTTTAGCGTATAATTTTAAACAGCACATTTATTTACAAAGAAATTATTTGTTGTAGTTCCACCTGATTTTTCCTAATTTCAGATGTCCAGATAGGCTTCATCCAAAAATTGCATATGACAGCTGCTGCTGATAAGGTGCTGCATGGCATTACAATGACAGACATGCAAAAGAATGGCCAAGTCCAGAATGTTTTCTACAACTTGACTGATAACCAACACTTACCAAATGAAGCGGCTGGGCTTCAGGAGATCTGAGCTCTGTTCTTGGTCCCTCCTTTGCATTACTGGGCCAATCACTTCTTGGGTTCTGCATTCTTCAGCTGGGAGATGGATGGAAATACTTTTAGCATACATCTTTTATTATTTCTAACTTCCGAGACAAAACCAAAACTCTGTCCTGATCAAATCAGTAGAATTTGCATCTTTAATTCCACTGGAGACAAGAAGAATATGTATGTAAGCAGGGTTTGGCTACCAAGTAACACCCTACAATCCAATATGCAAATACTTGAGAAAAATGTTCATTTGGAAGGCAATTAAATCAGGATGCACTGATGATATATATGACAAGAAAAGAGGGTTTGTTATTTAGTGAGATGCTCAGGCCATCAAGTCTGGTATCCTGAACCTCACAGTGACAATGCCCAGTATAATAGACAAAAACTATATTATTTCTATTATTGTCTCAGTAAACTGTGCAAGGTTTGTGCTACAAGGACATTCCTTTCCCAGTATCAATTATAATCAGCTAACATATTTGTGTCGTTACTAGGGAAAAAGCCATTTTCGATAACTAGATACTGTGACCAAAGTCCCAAAGACCCCAACTTAAATTCCCATGTTAGAATATGCAGATCGATTGAAATACTAGTGCAAATTCATCTCTTAATTTTCCTCAGTTGGCACTCAATTTGTTTCTTGGTCTCTAGAGATTAGTTTAATCATAAGCATATAATGACAATGCAAGCAGTTCAGTTTCTGGGTTAAAATGAGTTAGGAAGCCTTCATATTGAGCACTCAAATTAGAAAACCTAGACTAACTGAATACACCACACACATGAAGGAAATAAAATTGTGATTCAGTATTTTTGTTTTCCAAAGAAGTTACATTTTAGTAAGAGTTACATCTCAAAGAAATAGGAATGCGTATTTTCGCTCATCTAAAACCCATAAATCTTTGGGAATCCGTTAAGATGTCTAGGGAAAATGGCTCTTCTTTCCTAGGGATAAATATAAAAATCTTACCTTGTGTTTTCTAATTATGCTGAAAGGAGTTTCTTATTTGTCTGGCTGAAGATGAATAACTAGGTATCCCCTGCGCTAAGGCTGGTAAATAATAATGTGAACTTTTCTTCTTCACATTCATTTTCTAGGTATGCTATGTTAGAACAGTATTTTCATCCATAAGGAGAAAAAGAGAAAGAATAAGGCAGTAAGGTGCTCTTAGGCATGATCTTCAGGTGCATGCTGTGAATGGATTTTCATTAGCAAACTAATATTGCATCTTGTGCATACGCAGAAGTTGGGGGGGAAGACATGTTAACAAGAGTTCTGCACAGACAAGCAATGCAGAAAGTGCCTTATAAAGCAATGTAACATATACAGAAGTGATGATTGCTTCAAAACCAAACAAAAAGGCAAAAGCCTAGGAATACACAATTTGCCACATCACAGATCAGAAAATTAATTAACTAGATTAATTACCTCATTTAGAAGACTGCCATAGGCAATGTGGCAGAAATGAGCTCTATTCTGAGCCAGCAGTTCACTGTATCACCAGGAGGATTCCCTTCTTGACCCCTAATGTGCTCTCTTCATGAAGACTGAGATTGGATTTGTCTGAATGATCATCTCAGAATGCCTATAAAAAAGTTGTTTTATCAGTGCTCTTAAAATTAACTCAGCCCACTAAGAACATCTAGTCAGTCACTGAACATTGATGCCTGCGACAATGAATTCAACAGGTTTCCTAATGCCCACATAAATCACAGTAGAGTTAGAAATTTGCAAAAACTAACAATCCTTTTTTCCTTAAAGTTCATTCACCAGTTTCACACTGGTATTCACAGGTATTCATACTTTTTATCACTAAAGTCAGATCCCACTAATTTTCATTTACATCCTAAGCAAAGTCCTTTTTTTATTTCATTTTAGTATATTTTGTAATTCCCCACCATCTGAATATTCCATCACACTTTAAAGCCTCTTTGTTGCCTTTCTCTGTCTTCTACTTTAGACATCTTGAAGCAAGCCTAGATCAAGGCAGATAAATCAAGCCTGACTTGTTTGCAGAAGTCATTTATATGTAATCTCAGAATGAAAGAGAAAAAGGTAACTTTTCTAAGCTTTTTACAAAATGTATTTGTAAAACATGCAAATAAAGCCAATGTATCCAGCATTTCCAGCTTTTCCCTAGCTATATCATAATATTGTTTCTCTACACAGGCAGCTACTGGATGGCACAATCCATGAAAAGAAAGATTATAAGAAAATTTTTTTTATTTTTTAGTTGGAGCAAAATTACCCTGAAGAAAACATCGGTGCAGAGCATTAACTTTGGCTTCTTTTCTATAGGTCAGGTCTCACTCAAGACTCCAGAGATGGTTTAGAAACACAGGATTTACCTATATCTAACATTCCTGTTAGTAGAAAAAGGTATAAAATGTAGCATTTGTTGTTGTTATCATATATAGTGTAGAAACACATCTTAAGTTTCAATTCAGAACTTTAGATTATGAAACTTAGAGCACTAAGTAGCCAGTGACTACTCAGTACAGCGGGTTCTGCATTGATGGTTTTCTTAATGCTACCAAGTAGGACAGCAGGCAGTATATGGCAAAACGAAGACTCAGGAGAGACACTTACAAAGAGCATCCCCTTTAAAAAGTGAGGAAGAAAATTCAGAAAATGTCAACCTGTGAATCATCTCTCACCAACATGCATTTCTGGAGCTTACCCTTTTATGACTGTCAGTTCTCAAAATGGCGTTCAATTTATTTCTAAATTAATTGTCCTGTTAACTTGTTACTCAGGACAGCAGCTGTAGTCAGAAAAACCATGCACATCATTATCAACTGCATAGCATAAAGCTAGTTTTTCCTTTTCTACAAATTACTTATTAGGTAATCCTAGCTATCAAAAGAAAGACCAACATTCTACATCATCATCTGGATTTGTTGCCAAAGCAAAACCAAACAATATATTTAGCTGTAAATTCTGCATCTAGCCATAATTATCAGGGCTATGAGTGGATAAAAGATTCCCTTTTTAAACTACTTCCCACTCCCACCCCTCTGGGAACAGTGTTCAGTAATTAATTTAAAAAAATCATATTGTATACCTAGAATATTTGTTTCTGCAGATGTTTTTCTAATAATATGTCAGAAAAATTTCCTGGCCACTGCTGATACAGTAATGATTCGTATTTACTTTCTGAAAAATCCCTAATGATCTTTTTAGTCTGGCTAATGAATTCTACTCCAAAGCCTTCTTCAATTTCCTCAGTTTTATCACCATCTTCTGTAGTAAAATGTGTTTTCAGCTATCATATGCTGAAGAGCTTCTTTGTATTTCCGTGAAGGCTTGAATTTATTTCTTGGTGAGGTATTATTTTCTTAATCTTGCTATTAACAATGGGCCTTTGTAATCTGTTATAAATCTGTGTTTTAGCTGTCATGCTTTACATAAAATGGAGAGAATTAATTCTGTTTCTTCACTTACGCTACTAAGTTAGAAATGACAGGAGAGGTCTAAAAGTGCCACAGGCAGATTCATATCCCAGGTCCAAAAATCAGGCAAGTAATGAAGCTGAATTAGTCTCCCATAACTGGTTAGTTTTCTGACAAGACAGAAAGTGGGACAACTTCTTTCTCTTGCTTCCTTAGTGCAAGATCTGAGCTGAGGGTGTCTTAGACACCAAAACTGAGACAAGGACTAACTGATAAATGGAAGATACAGAACTAGGAAACTTAAATGGCAGCAACACAAGCACCTCCAGCATCATTTGGAAGCCCAAGGAAGTTGATCTCAATTTTGGGTTTATGCAGAAACACTTGTGGTAAACTAATGCCCAATTTAAACCCAGGGAGCTGACCCTGGGTGCCATGCAACACTAAGTCTATGCAGAGGAAAATCATAATCAACAGTTTTCATTAAGAATAGAAACCATATGTTTTGCTAGAAGGAAAAAACCAAAACACCACAACTGTTTCTTTTGTCAATGAAAAAATATCCATTCCCTTAGAGTTTTGTATCTGAAGGACCTACTTCAAAGCTCGTTGAATTAATTTGGAAAAAATAAATCTCACCCCAGTGAGCTTTAGAAAGCCAAACTAACTTGCAGGGGTAGGGCGTATGCTTAGGATAAGGGAACAAACAGCATATAATAAAGCTTTGACTAACTTCCCATCCTAGTTTCTTCAGATTTCTTGTATGTCAAGCAGTTTTATTGCTTATAGATTGCTTGGAGTTCATGCTCCCACTAGACACCCAAATTTAACTACCGTTATTAATATGAATGTCAATAATAGTTATGCAGCAGTGGGAAAATACAGTTCACTCAGCATTTTGTTATGAAGGTATATTAAAATGCCTGCTGTATGCCTGTCTGTCTAGTAAAAGTAATCAGTGAAAATTGTATCTAGACTGCATGTAGGCCTACCAAGGAGGATTTATGGGAGCCTCATGTTTTGATTTTTGTGGATTATTTTAGAAATGGTCTCTCTCTTACTCAAAGCCATATTTAAAACTTAGAGCTTTCAAACCTAATTCTGTATTTCATTAGCCAGGTCCAAAAAAATGTTTTTAGAAGTCACTTCTGAGAGAAAGTACTTACTAAGTGTTAGTGGTAGGCTAGAAGGAGAGGAGACCCCCCAGTCACCTGTCTGAACGAAGCGGAACCTGTACTGAATGGCACGAGCTACCCTTGCCTGAGGAACAGCCTTCTCTGAAAAATCAAACTCAGCATTTCTGTGGGATTTTTTCAATATCCTTGTGATTATAATAGAAATCTGTCACAGTTACGACTTACTAATGCAAGGTATAACACAGACTTGAACAAAACTGATAAGGTGGGTTTTTTTGTATGGGGTTGGGTGGGGTTTTTTTGATAGCAACTATTTTTTTCCCCATTGTACAAATAAGTAATTTAAATGTGGCTGCCCTTCCCATACTTCCACTGTACTAATCTGTACCGATTTACACTCCATTCTTTGATTTGCAGATTAAGCCAGTAATTCTCTACTACACAAGTCCAAGATACTCTAGACAAAGTCAGACTTTCAGTCTTCTGTGTGAATTACTCTGCGTATCTTGGAACAAACTTCCCAGACACTAATGTGTACACGTTATCTATTGTCTTTATTAGACAGGAGGGAGGGTGAAAGAATCCACCGAAACCAGAACTAAAGGAAAAAAAGTAATTTGTGTCACCTATGTAATGATGTAATTGTAATTTAGGTCTATAGTTAACTGTGTAGTAGCCCCAGTGATTTAAGATTTGCTGCAACTCAACAGTGAAGACAGGGCTTTAATATGGCAGTATTAAGCTGAGAATTGAACAGAGTCAATACTGAGAATTAGCAACATACATAAGACTATAAAAAGACAGTTCATTTCAGAATTCAAAGCATAAACAATTTTTTGCATTTCATCCTACATACAGGACACCCCTGGCCAAGGCACTGGTCCTCTTTTGCCTTTTTTTTTTGCTGTTTCAGAGGTGCAGCAGAACCACTAAGCTAGGTAACTGAAGCAAACAGGAAGGCTTTTGGCTCATGGTTGAAAAGCATGGCTAGAAACACAGCTCAATTCTAGGAACCCCATTTGCTGAAATGGCGACCAGGCAATTGAGGCTATTCAAAGCTGCATCAGAGATTAAACCAGCCTGTGACAAAGGGAACCTTCACTCCAAATCCAACCTAGTGCTTTGTCTGTAACGGAAACATTTTTCACAGTAGCAGTGGACTTTAGTAGACAAACATTGGAATATTCTCTAACCTATATTATCACACAGTAGCAATGCAAGTTCACAATGTTTAATCCAAACACCTTTTTTTTTTTCCCCCATCTTTAAAGGGAGGTCCAATCCAGAACCGAAAATCCAAGCGTTGCCTGGAATTGCAGGAAAACAATGAAAATGAATTTGGATTTCAACTCGTCCTTCAGAAATGCACTGGACAACGCTGGTCTATAACAAATATCCTGAAAAGCTTGTCATCATAGCAGACTAAATTTTTTACCTGTTTCTTTTGCTACTGTGTAGCAAATATTGCATTGTTGCCTGCTGTACTGTATTCCTCTTGCCCCCCACCCCCCCAGTTCCTTCTCTCTTTTTGTCCCTTTGATTTTATTTTGTGAGTGTGTGGAAATGGGGTTTGTGGGCTGAAAATAAGACGTTTTTATTTCACAATGATGTTTTCATGGCATTTATAGAGATGTTGAATGACAGGTGATGGGTAGGCTATCCTAAAATATTTTACAATTGTAAATAGGAAACAAATGGAGAATATTTATAACTCAAACTTTTATTGAATAAAAAAGTCCAGACCCATAACTGTCTAGCTGTCTCCATGGAAATCCATTTGGAAGTTAAGTGGTGGTTTTATTGTTTCCATTAACCCAAGCCTGATCTTGGCAAGTTGTTGCTGAGTATCAGTATTCTCCAGACTTGTAAAAAGTCCTACCTGCACACTAGTAGCGACAGCGAGGGAGGATTTTCTCATTTCTCCCTCTGGAGAGGGACCTGTCTCAGTCACTGTAGCTACTAGTGTGCAAATATGGGGGGAGGTGTGGTGTGATGTGTGGAGGTGTATAGGTGTATAATATGCACACATACACTTTTCCTCACCAGTACTGCTAAGTAAAATCACAGAGAGAACCCCAGGGCTCAAGTGAGGCAGGGAGGAGGGTTAATTAAAAAGAAGGAAGAAAAGCTACAAGACAAAAGCAGCAGCTACTAGAAGAAAAATACAAAAAAAACCCCTGACATTTCTCAATGGATTGGGCTCCGTTTCAATGGCTGTACTCTCCTTCCAATTGTTCATAGTTCTTACAACTTCTTTTTTCTTTTTCTAAATGCCCTGTTCCCTGGCTGCCACAGACTTGGATAAAAAGAGCTCCATCCTATTCACTCTGAATTCACTCTGCTTTTCTCCCTACCTTTAAGGAGGTGTGAATGCAATGCTGCATCACTTCATCTCAGCTAAGACTGGGATGAGGAGAGGAAGAAACAGTCTGATGAGATAAACCAGAACACTAGTATTATTGGCCTCTTTATTTAGAGAGTGATGACTGCTCGAATCTAAAAGAAAGTATTAAGAGGTTAAGTCCATCCTTTAAACTCTGCTGACATCCTTGCTCAGTGGTCCTCCGTGTGGGTGGTACAGATTTTCTATAAACAACAGCACACAAATTTTTTAAAATACCAACACCTTCCTACTACAAAGCTCTGCAAAATCCTACCTCTTCTGGCAGCTAAACTTGGGTCTACCATAACCCAAGTCCACGTCTATCCAGCAATCTCTTGCTCACTCATTTATCCACAAAAGGGAAGTCAGATTGGCCAGATAAATCCAGGGGGCTATTCACGCCTCAGCTTTTGGGGACATAAAAACGCATCTCCTTGGCCAAAGGCAGCAACTTGGTAAATCTGTAGTAGAGTGAATCTAGCCCCAAACCTGAAGCACAGCACAGAGCACACTGGCTGCAGAGGTTTGCCACATCTCAGCCAGGCCAGAGAATGAAGAGAAAGCTCTTGTCGGCACACACAAAGAATACCATAAGCCTCAGCTTGTCCTTTTGGCTGATACAGTTCCCTGAACTTGCCTCATTGTTAAAATCACTTGTATCTCACTATTTTATTTCCCCATCTTTAACACTTGCACTAGAACTGGCATACTACCAGATAACCTCAGGAAGATCTGTTCATTTTCTGAAAACACAGATAGGAAATTAAATACCTGTATTTGAAATGCCCATACGTGCCAGTGATTCTCATGCCAGTTGTGAATATTTTGCTGCAGATGATACTGACAAAAGAGCGCTCATTTCAATTCAAAACAAGCCACCAAAGGCTACATTCTTATCTTCAGCCTCTGTTAATAAGGGGTTTCTGTGCATCATATTTTTTGTTATTTACCATTATTTTATAATTTTCTATATGCTCCTAGACATTGTTCAGCTGTATAGTGAAAAGTAAGTCTTTATCATTTGAGTTCCAAATGCTCTGGAAATGCTCACAATTAAAGAGGAGATACTAAAAATACGTCCCAAACGTGTCTACAGATCATCTTGAATAACCAGTGACAAATCACAAATCGAAAGCTCCTGCCACTTCCCACAGTCTGAAGATCACCGAGCAGTTCTTACTCAAATCCAGAGCCAAACGTTAGCATGAAAATACTGAAATGCTGTGCAACCTGCTAGTAACAGGCATGAATCCTCACCTAGTATAAGTTAGCACGCATACATTGACTTTGAGGAACAAGGAATAGCATCAATTCCATATCATGAGGAATTGGCCTGGATCCCCAAAGCAAGACTCGTGCTGAATTCCACAAATAACCCCTGTTATACATGCATGTAAGCAGCATTCAGAACTCACACATGCACTGTAAATCTATACATGAAATGATCTTACCAGCCAAACTGGATGCTGAGAATACCTTTCTAAACAGTTGAAATTCTAGTACAACACAAGCATAGCAAAGACAAGAATTAAAAAGTTATCCTATGGACAGCAACATTCCAAAATGGATCTTGAGCTCTAAGTATTTATGCTGAACATATCTAGTCAGATTTGGCAGCCATTTGGAGAGATTTTTGTTTCATTAAGAGATGGAGAAAGATCATCATCATGCTAGAGAAGTGAATCACTGGATTTTTACTGTTCCTCACATGCTTTGCTACTGAGCACATTTTACCTGGGTACACATCACACAAGAAAAAAACCCAAACCACAAAACCAGTATCAGTAGTAACTTTAAATTTCTGCCAAGTGTCACTTTTCTAATCTGTCTTACCTTCCTGTTCTAAAAAAGTGCAGTCCAAACTTAAACTGAATTACTTTAAAGCTGGCTATATATTAGATACCTAACCCTTCTGCCTGCAGCTGAATGCAATGCATGCCACCTCCATTTTTCCAATCATCTGAGTATATTGTGCCTAGGCATCTTACTGTTATGACTTCTGTGTATTTAGTAATCAACAAAGCTGAAGAAAAAGCCTCTCTACTCTCAAATTTGATAGCAGAGAGACAGAAATATTCAAGATGACACTTCAGACTTAAAATAATTCATATTTAAACCACTGTATTGTTCCATAGCATGACTTTGACTACTTGGTCTCACAATCAGTAACTGCTGTCAAGGATAGCAAATGTAAATAATTCTGCTTCTTAAAAGTGATGCTTTCAGGTATTAAATCCTTGACTGAAGTTTCTGGGAGAGATTAAATCTCATGGCGCTTTCATCATCTGAAGAGATCTGAAAAGAATGTTATGTATCATATCTAAGCTCACACAAGTCAAGATTTAAGTGAACAGACACACTTCTGAAACTACATCAGTAGACTTTAGATTGTCTGCTGAAGCTATCATTTACTTTATGAAAAACATTCTCATGCCCTTTCATGAAAGATGAATATTATTAGATAATCAAATTAACTAGAGAGCTATCATCTTCTCTTGTATGTCAGTTTCTGTAGGACCACTTGAAAAGTCACATGCTTTCCAGGAGAAACATGGTTATTAAAACCTGACTCTTGATTACTAATTGAATTATGGCCTATTGATCCATACCTCTCTTTTACCTCAATACAATGTCTGGCACTGTTAAGGGCACTGTAGAATCAACAGACTATTAAAGATTACTACGTGAGTCAGAGGTACAGGAAAATTGAATTTTCCAGCAGATTTGCTGACAAGTCACACCGCACACTTCCCCACAGGGCACTTTCTGATGCATATGTATCACTGAAGATTTTAAAAATTACCAGCTGTGTCAGAGTTCAATAGTCTTTTAAAATCATGGCTGCTAATTTGCCTTTTTGATAGTGGGACTACTAGAAGGAAGCTGCAGGAGTGTAATCTGCCAGCAATTCCCTCTGTATCCAGGCATGGCTGGGACTGCATGGAGGGAATAGGACAAGGTATGGGGACACAGGCTCAGGTTGCTCCATGGTGCAACTCCTGGGAATCCTTGGATACAACTACAGTTTCTTCCTTGTGTGATTACATAATGCTGCACATTTTGCTCCCCATTTTTTTTTATCAATTCATCTTTCCAGATCAAAAGTAGGAGCATGCTAGCCTTAATTAATTGTGTCCTGCCTCTTGTGCTAAAGGAACATCAGTTTGTGCTTAACAGTTATTTTTATTCAAACACTGAAGAACAAGAGAATTAAAGTCTGCTCAAAATTATAGCTTAGTCATAAAGCCAAACTTTACAGCTTAGAATGCACTTAGCTTTTTTCCCCACTATGCCCAAGAAGCCATCATGTAAATGAATAAGTGTTCTAAGTTCTTTCGCTTCTTCAGTACATTACTTATGGGTTCTGTATATCCAGCCATAGCTTTTCTCCTTTTCATTAACGGGATGTTGTTACCATGGGACAAACAAGGAGGTTTGCTTGCAGGCCAGAGCTCCCTTTGGTCTTCTAAAACATTCAAGAAAATGGGTTTCATGAGCGCTAATTTGTGAAAAACTTTGCATTTGGTTCCCAAAATAGCGTATATTATCAGAGACCCCTCTCTAGTTCTTTGATCCAAGAGAAAGTTTGAATAGTACATAGTATATGGCATAAGAAACACATAGTCAATGTTTTATCATCTTTATAAGGTATTAACATGATGGATGTGTCTTCAAAGTGGTCTAGAACTTCTCCTCTACGTAAAGACAGAATATGAGAGTTGGAAGTCATAAAGCAACTAAGACTACTTTCTTCTGCTATCACAAATGTCCCTTGGAGCTCATAGCTGAAGAAGCAAAGCACAATTGTAGGTATTGATGACTTAAATATTTACCCTAGCAGAGAGGCAGTTATCCCATTAGAATGAAGTTACAATACGGAGGAGAAGAGGAAGAAAAGTCTGATCAGACAGCTTACACTTGCCTAAAGCTAGTTTATTTCCTGACATAAAAAGACAGCACAAACCCATGCATGGTGAGAGGCATGTGCTGATATTCATATAGCTGTTGAACTTCTGCAACTTCAGTTGCATTTTCTGTCCTTCCTCCAGTCCTCAAGTGCTGAACGCCTGATGCTAGAGCTAGAAATCCATCACAATTAAGATGCTGACCATCACAATGAAGGTACTATTTTTCCACGTTGCACCTTACAGGTGTCCAGTGTTTAACTCAGAAATAGCACCTGTATTACCCTTGCTTTTAAAAACTGAGCAGAAATCCCTCTAGCATGATATATGCCAACAGTTGCCTGTGAAACAACAATGGTTTATACAACACTTCTGACCTCTCCAGGTACTCTACTCCAGGTATTACAGTAATAAGCACCACAAAATAGTGTAAAACAAAGTTGAAAACTATAAAAGGAAAAAACCAACTGAAACAAAAAATTGAGGAAAAAGATTAGTCCAAGTCAAACCTTGAAGCCAAACAAGGACACACAAGTTTGCAGGTAAACTGCAGACAAATATCCAAATGCAAACCTAGTTTCACAACTGGAAGGTATTGCACTTGAGGGACTACCCACAGAGGTAATACAGACAGTGCTGCAGAGTATTCTTCAATTACCCATTAAGCACACAGGCAACAGTTTCTGTCTAAGTCTTGTCAGATATTTGGATAGGACCTCTAGACACTCAATAAATGACACACATCACATTTCCCTGGGAGCAGCACATAGAGATTTGGCTACCAAGATTGACATGCAAAACCATCTGGCTGTACTTTCAGCCAGCCCTTCTGGGTACCGAGAGGTTTGGAAATAGCATTCTGATCCTATGTCTATTTGTGTGCAATCTGTCTGCATTTATGGGCAGCCCTTGCTTCCCTGTCCCCTAGGGGAGGGGGCAGTTAACTTAAAACACATTACCAGAATCCTCATCTTAACTACTTGGCAACAGGGAGCATCTCAGTCTCCCCTTCTATCAGTCACATGCAGTTGAGCAAAAGGGATTTTTGCCTCTCCCAAACAGTACAGTAGAAATACCAATAAAGGTACTGCAATAGTTGCCATAACAACTGCTTTTAACTGCAATTGTAGTAAGGAATATAATTTCTTTTTTGTCCACAGACTAACAATATCTTTATTATTGCTAAGTAGACCTTTGTAAGGAGCTGAATTCTCTTAAAGCTGTTACTCCTGAGCACATATTTTAGATCTGCAAGAATAAAAGGGGGGTGCCTTTTACCGTTCAGAAAAATAACAATTCTAATTAATACCTTAGGTCCTGGTATATGGTTCTCCAACTTCCAGCCCACATATATACATAAAACCCAAGAATTTTTCAGCAAATTAAATTTGGCTTTACTGAAACAGAGATAACATCCATCAGCTTGTTGGTAAGAAAACATTGTTCGTACTTCACAGGTAGCTTGAGTCCATTTTTGTCGTCTACATAAGTTCCAGGGATCAGTAACGGCACAACGCGACACGGACCATCACAGAGATCAAAATATTTTCCTTTATCCCTTTAGCCACCAGACTATAAAAAGGGGGCAGGGGCCAAATTTTGCTTTATGTTGTAATTTTTGAAGACTGCACTTTTCAGAGATTCAGTTGTTCCCGGTCCACTCTACGCAAACAGGGAATGCTATCGCAGCGGCTGGTTTGGCCTGAAACAGTTGCTATAGAACAGGAAGAGAGAACCATGCACAATTATGGCTGCGGACACCCACTCCTCCTACTTAGAAAGGGTCAGAGAGAGAGCTAAGAAGCAGGTTTGTTGGCAAAGGGTGCAAGACACACAGGGGTAACAAATCTGTCCTCCAAAGTACAACACCTTGCAGGAGAAACATGGAGTGACAGCTTCATAGATCACAAAACACAAAATGATTCACAGTTCTTAGTGGTAGGAGGGATTCTCAAATTGTTCAGCCTTACCTCTTGCCTAACAGAGGCTGTGCCATGCATAAGACAGGGTGCCGAGGGTGAAGTGTTAGGTGTAAGTAGTAGATACAAAGTGCCTAAGATGCAACGTCTGCTTTAAGGTGACTGAAAAGCTTCCAGTATGTGGGTATGTGTATGGTGGAGAGAGGGGCTGCACACAGATTTTTGCGAAGTATTGGAAGTCTATAACATGTTTAATAGCTGGTCACAGAGAAAAGTAGCTAGCACAGCCTTCTGGTTATTTATTATTTCATTTGAAGTCCCAAATTATCTGTAATTATCTTGCAGATTCTTTTTTAGTGCTGCACTGTCTACTCATAGCACCATAGAAAACAAGTAATTCCATGTCCCTTAGAAACTGCAAGCACCATAGCCACTAGCTATACACAGCAGGGATCCTGTTTGTCTTTACAGCCATTACCAGAAGTAGCTAACATCACAGTACTGCAAAAAACCATTCTGACAACTTGGTAATTCAGGGCCATCCCTGCTCTCCTCACTCCCGCAGGTACTCGCACAACTTCACAACAGTGCTGTAATTTCTCAGGCAACAGAAGAGAATACCATTTTAGTTTTTTAATGTATTCTGGAAACTGGTAATTTAACACAGCCTATGCATTCAAGTATGACTTCCTCTGAGAGAAACGCCCCAACAAATTATCTCAAGGAATTGTTTCATGGGATATATTATATCTTATTGCTACATATATTTACATATAGCAATTAGCAACTGCTGTATACAGGGAAGCATTTGCAAATGCATTTGAAGAGACAGCAATAAAATATGCATAAACTATTTTTTTCTATAAACCCCTTTTCCCAGTAGCCAATCTAATGGACCCTGATAATCTAATAAAAGGTTCCTTAGCTTGTCTATATTTAGTCTGTGTGCTGGCCAATGTGCATTGAGAAGCCAGATTACTTACGCTACTGCCTTCTACATAAAGAGCACTTCATAAATGCTCTTCTGTGAGCTCTATCTACTAAACATACAAAATCATCTGCTTCTAAATACTCCTCTGTAGTGATGCATTCAGAACAGTTAAGTCAACATACCTAATTCCAGTTATTTGCTATTGAATCAGAACACCACATTTTTGTAAATAAGCAATACACAAATAGTTGTTCAGAGCTTTCCTAAAGACAGATTGGGCAAGAACCCAGGACGGACATGAAGATTCGGTCTCTAACGACGTTATATAATTATGTTTCTAACGATGTTATATAAGACCAATCACTATAGCTATTTGAACTTAGCAATCATTTACCTTTTCAGAATTGATACCTTGTAATTGCTGACCATTTTGGTACAGCAGCAATTCCACAGAAATACTGAACTTAATTTCATATTATTATCATGAGGTTTTTAAACTTATCATAGTTTAAACAATAGAAAGGACACATAGCAATGTTTCAACCTTGGAGTCAAGAGACTGGATATAACTAGTCAGGAAAAAAAGAAAATAAAAAAAAGAAAATATTTTCATCTTTTTTTCCAAAATTCAGACTGTTGATAAACAGCAGCATTACATGACATTATATGGTTTAAAGTATTTCTGGAGAAGTACTAAACAGGCCTCACAGCTTAAAAATAAATAAATCGAAGTACATTTGACTATCAAGCTGCATTGTTCTGAATTCCTTCTCAGACCTTAGCAAATACGGGTTCTTAAGCCTGAGTGAAATACTTTCTCATTGAGATTTTAGTCACTGTTGTCTATTGTCCAACTTTGCATTGCAGGCTTTCTGTGAAACCAAACATAGAACCCTTGCAGGTTTTGGTATGCGGAAATTTTTAGTCTGCAAGGATTTTCAGGGAAATTTGTAAAGAAAAACTCAGTGAAAATTTATGTTAAAACATTAGAAGAAAATTTTGGACTAGTTCAAAGTGCTTAATTTCAGTAACCAGTTGATTAAACACTGAATCCTGCCCTGACCCAGGTTTTCCTTAGTACATGCTCATCTTTCGACAGGGAAAAATGTCGTTGCTGCACCTGGTTCCTTTTTCAAGCTTCAGCTTCACCAAAAATTTATTAGGTACAGAACTATGGGATGTAATTCCTGAAGATGTGACTGGGTTTGTTCTCGGGACACTCATAAAGGTATAGTCACTACTCAAAAATAGCTAGAGAGGAAGGTGCACCTGTTTTCCCTTTTTATCAGCAGTTAAGACCATTCGCACTGCAGTGGCAGTTACATTAAACAGTTGTCTTTTGGGAGGAATAAAAGCCCATTTTCCCCAACTTTCAGGGGAGTGACTTTCCTAACATCACCCTTTAAAAGTAGTCTTGCAAGGGTTTCCTCCTCTTCAGTATATTTTATCACACTGTTTCTAAGTTATTGCAGTGGACCCATACTTCATGAAGAAAAATTAAAGCTACTGCTGCCACCATCTCTGCTAACCCACAGATACTTGCTGCAGCACTTTATCACAAGCCAAAGGTTTCAGGAGACCTACTTTTTAAGAATACTGGCAGCATGTTCCTATTGTTACCATGCCAAAACATCTGTTTATCAACATTATTGATATTCTGTGAATAACATTGCTAGCTAACTGATACTGTGGAGCTAGGAGGTGGAGTACTGTGCTAAGAGATGTGGAAAGTTCTGTGATCATCTTTTTTCAGTATCTAATTTTGGTCAGAAAACCAAAAATCCACGCTGAGAGAAGTTCTCTTAGTTATACCACTGCTAATTTGGTCCTTTTCTATTGACTCCAAGTGTTTTCATTTCTGATCATCTGGACGTCTTCTAAGGCATTTTGAACAACTGACCTCACAGCGTTTGTCAACCATCGGATTTAACTTTAGTCACAGCTGGCAGCCAGTCAAAATTTGAGTGGCTACTACGTTGTATATAAGATGCATGTTAAATGAGCATTTAATAAATTCTTTTCCCCTTCCGTTCCAATAAGATGTTTGGCTTGGTTTTCTCATCTGAACATCTTAAAACAACAGTACTGGAATGCTTGACTTTGCAGTTTCTTTACCATACAGTGGGTAGCTGTCACATAAGAATATGAAGAATAAATCAATGTCACTTCTAAGGCAAGCGTGGATCATATCCTCAGCACATGTCCAGTTCTCTGCCAAGTGACTTCAGAGTGTAGTATAGGATAAGTTAATTAATTCATAAAATTGATACTTGGAATAGAAAGCATCCTTATCATGCAAGATGAAGCACAGGCTGAAACATTTCCAAAAAATCTCAGATGACTTACAACAATTCTAACAAGCTCACTGATAGTGCCCCTCTCGTCTGAGGATTTCAAAGCTCCTTGCAGATTAAATGCCTTTGAGGTACATCATTAGTCTTCCCATTTGGCAGAAAAGTTAAGTAGCTTCCCCCAGGTCACATGCTATAGCAAATCATTACCACCAATAGCCAGGGGAAAATTCTCAGAGGCAGAAATGGCTGTTAAGTATCCAAATGCCATTTGTGCATCTGAATTATCTTCACCGTTAATACTCATCACCTTCTTATACCAGTGCTTTAAAGTGCGGCCTAAATAATTTATTAGTCTTTATAACATCCCCATGAAATAGGTAACTAATTTATCTCTACCGTACAATGAGTTAAAATGAGGCATAAAGTTAAGTACTTTGTCCAGACCATTCAGCAATCTATGAACTAATCCAGAGTAAGAAATCAGTAGACCATGATTTTTGAAGTGTGTTCAGTTTACATCACCATAAAGACCCTACTCTAGTATTTTAATATTCCCTCCAAACATATAGAAGCTGAGTTTCATCTACTAGCAGTGAACCAGAATTTTAAGAAAAAACTTGTCAGATAATGCATCTGACTATTGAAATACATGTGTGCTGTATTATGCAGATAGAAACATCAGTAAAATTACACTTTGCTAGGATAAGAGACAGACAAGCTCATCCAAATATATTTCATTGGAAAAAAGTAAATAAAGCAGTACAGAATTATTTTATACTTCACTATTAATGGGAATTAGAATAAGACAGGAGTACAGCACTAAAATTTGGCAAGTTCCTCCTTAGAACATATGTTGTAAGTGACTTTGATAATAGACCCAGAGGAAAAAAACAATAGTTTCTCACCCCTGACACATCAGGAGGCAGCTGCAATTTTACTTTTTTTGGGGGTGGGGGGGCAGACCTAGGAGTGGGGGATTAGAAAAGTTACACGGTTATCTATTTCTTATATGGCCCTTTTGGTCTTCCTCTCCTAGAGCTAACACCATAGATTAAAGCTTTTATGATCACAGAAGAAGCGCACAGAACTTTGTACTGGTTTTTTTATTGTAGAAAGCTCAAATTCTGTGAAGCTCGTACACTCATCCAGTGCATTCATAGCACTATGAGCCAGTGCTGCTTTGTCATAGAGCAGCTGCACATAACTGACTGCACAGGCCTGTTGGGAAAGGGCTGCCAGTGGTATTTCAGCAAGAAATGCAGAACTGGAGAGTTCTGGTACCTTCCAGGGATGACAACAGTGCATTATTCATTGACTTGCCTCCTCTCAGGGCATTCAGTCCGAGGAGAAATGCTTCTAATATATATTATTACAATAGCACTTACAGAATGCCCACTGCTCTACAGATATATAAGGAGTCATCATCATTGCTCTGAAGAATTCACAATTTGAAAGACAGATAAAAGCAGAGGGAAAGAATACCACATGCATAAAGAATGAAGGGCACCGGCTGGTCTCAGATGTTCTTTGCATGCAAGCAGTCATACACACACACAGGAACAAACCATCTCTACACTTACATTTCTAAATAAGCATTATCACTCGGGCAATGAAATAAAAACAGAAGAGTATATCCAGCCAAGAAGGTAACAAAGACGGAAATGGCATATGAACCTTTGAGAAGATATTTCAGGTTTGAAAGAAAAGCAAATGATGACTGTAGTATCAAAAAGAAAACAGTAGTGGTTCTACGAAATGCAAGCAGGACTAGCAGAGAAAAAGTTTACAGCACCAGCCTGACAAAGTCTAGAAGTATTCATAATGCACGAGCCTTTATTCTGAGAAACTTAGGCTCAAATACAGAGACGCCACCCAGCATTAAACCAGGATGAGCAATTCGGGCACCTGTATGATCAAGAGAAAATGCTATTGCTCAGAGCAAGCCCTTTGAAGAAAAGGTTATTTATATCTGCTGAAATACGATGACAGGACAGAGGATGAAGTGAAAGAGAACTTCAATCTAAGTTCTCTGGTGTCTAGGGGTACAGGAGAAAGGGAAATAAAAAGCTGAAAGACAGAAGAAGAAAATTAATTAGTTCCAGACTGCTTTTGTTGTTGGTTATAGGTCTTGGGGGGGTTTGTTTTGTTTAAAAGAAGAATAACTGATGAGATGCCACTGATTCTAAAAACAAAAGATTCTGAATTCCCTCTGATTAGATACATGCCTTCAAGTTCCTTTATGTACGAAAATCCCAAACATGCCCCAAGACTACCCCAATTCTGTGTTTCTGGCCCCAATTCATCTACTTGCACTTGTACTAGGCTCACAAATCAGCTGGAGAACAGAACACCTAATTTGAAAAATGCTGGCCAAGAATGCAGAAAATAAATTGACAAAATATAAAGAAAAGGGAGGGGAGCTGGAGGTGAGTGAAGAGAAAGTAAAGCTACTACAGGAACACATGCATTCTTTGTTCCAAAGAACAAGCTATGCAGAAGGACAAGGTGAGGGATCAGACACAGAAAACAGTGAAAGACGACAGCTGAAGGTGTTAACCTGTGGGAAAAGAACAAGGTTCTGAGGGAGAGAATGGCTGTCCTGGGTACAGGGAACATGATAAACAATACTTTAAAATGCTCGTAACAAAAGAATTAACTAAAAAATATAGTTCAAAGTCTACTTTACACCACTTTGTACAGTTCTAGGAGCTGGAATAGATAACTTGGAGCTTTCCAAGCAAAATGAAATACCTGACTGATTTTTTTGGAGGCTGTACGCTGACACACAAAGATATGATAGGACTGAAGGGAAAAATAAAACTAAAGCAAAACCGTAACCAGAATGCCATGGTCCACTCAGCCTTGTTTTCCTATATATATGGTTTCTTAATAAGTCAATATCAAAAAAACCAAGCATACAGAATCTGAAAACCTACTGGTCTACAATCTTAAGCGTTCTACTTTACTGTGTCATGAAGGCAGTCGCTTGTTATTATCCTAAATAATAAAGCATGCAGACCATATCAGGTACAACTAAGCAACAGTACATGCTGACACATAAACGTAGCATGGCATAATACAATGTCCTAGGC
Source organism: Gavia stellata (assembly GCF_030936135.1). Classification (NCBI taxonomy): domain Eukaryota; kingdom Metazoa; phylum Chordata; class Aves; order Gaviiformes; family Gaviidae; genus Gavia; species Gavia stellata. The sequence goes on from NC_082610.1 coordinate 12,073,747, forward strand.
ACCAACAAATGTCTGCTGAGATAAAAACATAAAACTACAATTTTCCTTAAATCACACAATATCATTAGGAATCCAGTGAGACCTAGTACAAACAACACAGTGATTTTTTTCTGATGGATTTTGTTTCAAATAACACTGAGTGGGGGGCATAGTCTGAACTCTGTAATAAAAACCAGTTTTCAAGCAGTTTAAATTTCATAAGCTAACTGTTGAATCCCAGCACTAATAATTAGAAAATGCAAAGCTAAAATGGGTTTCAATATTCTTTTTCACGTTTTCTGTTGCTGCCTACCCCAGGAAGTCAGAGAAACAGAGTTTACAAGTACCACGCATTCTCATTTGTTACGCTGTTCTGCATAGCCACAAAACAGCTACAAGATAGGGATTCCATATTAAAATTGTACTGCAGTCAATTGCCTTTGCATTTCCTTTTGGAAAAGTCTGCCAAGCCCTCTGGGATCAGAAGTGGGTACCATTAGAAGATGGAAGGGAGAGTATTGAGAAATAAACAGAAAATTCAGTCATTTCTCAGGCTGGTCTAACATAGGCAAGAACGTTAATAGACTTTTGCCAAAACATTTTATTGCTTATACCCCACCATAACAAAACCCTAGCGTGTGCCTAGTATGCCTTATTGCTACAGTATGACAGCTGCCATCTTATGCCAAGAGCAGGAGAAAATAGCTCATCAAAATTTCTGCCAAAGACTGTATGTGACCTCAGGCAAGGTACATGGCTTACCTTACCCTCAGTTCCCACATCATAAAAAGAGAGATTTAAAAGATTTCCCCATGATGTTTGAAAACTAATTTATTAAAATTCATATAGGGTTAGTGGATGACTGATGACCATTATTTTGAACATCTCCAGGGATTAAACAGGGGACCTTCAGAACAGAATGAGAGTTTGCTTACTGAACTAAGGGACATTTTCTATTGCTAGGATCTTTAATAGATTCATAATCCATGACTGAACTCTATATATCAGTACAAACTGCACTTCTTACGCTTTATTCTGGCTAGTAACTGCAGAGGAACATAAATAAGGCAGGGACAGAAAAACTGACAGTAAATGTACACTATCTGTCTGATTTTTTTATTCATTGTTACAGGATGATGACAATCTCCCTGGGGAATTAATTCTGTCTTCTGCTCTGTGTGCTGTCTCTTAAGTAGCATGATCTTCCAGTTACCACCGCTACTGGCTTCTTCAAAGTGTTCTTTTTATGTGTAGAAATACACATTCCCCTCCATCTGTAAAATCTAAAGTCTTCAAAGAATCATCATTATCAGCACTTGTCAGTCTGACTCAGTCTATTCAAACCCAAGTTGGCCTGTCTGGATTTACAAGTAACTTTTTGCAAAGAAATTTACTCTTGCTGCCCTCCACTGTTGAGGGAAATGGGAATCTCATTCATAATTAAAGCTGCTGATCTTTGAACTGCACCTTTTCACAGCTCCCTGGACACAGAAGATAAGCCAAATGTTTTTTTCCTCCCCTGAAGAACTCAAGTTTTGTCACTCAAAGCAATCCTACCTAGGACAAGTGTCAACAGCACAGACTTAACACAAACCTGTAAATGCATTACAAACCTCCAAAGAAAACAGTATGTATGACTTACAGATGTGACATGAGGGAATTGTCTTGTCTTCATCTAAGACTGTTCATAAACAACTTCGTCCAGCACTTAAACATCCTGCTAGCCCCACCGCTATAGGCTGCCAAAATGCCTCCTTCATCTGTGATGTTTTGTTAAGCTATAAGCATCTGGAACAGCAGTGTTCCAATTTGACCTCTAGGCATAATACAACATAACAGAGTAAATAATCAGAAATACTTCCAGTCGTTCACTATGCTAAACAAGCAAGCAATCAAAACAAAGAACAGGGAATAAGTCCGTTCAAAGATCTGCAAGCTAGAAGAGCTAAGTAACAGTAAGGAGCACAAAGCATAAATAGCAACTTTGAGAACTCCATATCCAGTTTCTTTCTCTAGCTTACAACAGCTCAAGAACTATGAGCTTGTCAGTAGGGCACAAATGGAGATCATCACCCTGGAGTTTCTTTAGCATGGACCCATGGGTGATGCTGGAATAGATGCTTACTCAGCAAGCTCAGTGTGTTGGACCATGCACACTTAACAGAATTATCCCCCTAACAGAGTTTGGCCAAAAGGAATTCCAAATTAAACAAACTAAGGTGGGATAGCAAGCTTCCCCTCTCAACTTTTGTATAGTGAATAATTTGGCATTAGACTTCTGTTGTTTTGAGTAGGAATGGTAATTGCAGGAATGAAAGGAGACAGAACAGAATCTGAAGATACATAGTCAAACTGTAACTCTGAAGAAAAAAGCCAAAACCAGTCTATTTAGGCAAACACACACTTGAAAGTGGAATGCAAGTTTTACTTAAATAATATCTCCTACTCCTTGCAGTAGCCATACGTAAAGTCTTGACTTGCTGAGCTATATAAAACCAAATACAGTTAAAGAGACTACATTAGCCATCAAACTCCCTGACCAAAAGGGATCATAGATGAGCATGTCTGAACTACAGTGCAGTATATGGACAATGCATATGACTGAATAAAGCTTGCCTGTACCTGAAAAATTACATATTTTTTCAAAAAAAATCCCCCCAGAACACACATACAAACAAAAATCTTACAAGTGAATGCTCTATTATTATCTCAGCAACAGTTTCCTGTTTGTACTCAGACCCTTTGAGGATATAAACCAAGGACACCTAATTTAATGTTCCATGCAAAGAGGGCAGAATGAAGGTTGATAAATAGAGTGCTTAAACCTCAGAAAAATACTAGTATTATAATGCCCATTGGATACATCAGCTATGTCACAGTACAGAGAGATTTATGCATTTTGCAGAAAGAGGGTTGATTCAAAATGTTTTGGCACAGGTAGACCTTACCTACTTTACTTAATCCCAGACAGAGAATGCTCATGTGAACAAAGATTTTACAGTTGCCTCACTTAAAAATTTGAAGTTCAAATACAGACTGGGAAAAAACCCTGAATGTTGAGAGCTATTTAGGAAAGTCTGGTGCTGTAGATGCCAGCTGTCATATTTTGATGAGGCAAGAATAAAGCATCCCAAAATTCATCCAAGTGTCCTTAGCTAGGTTACTCTGTTCAGCCTTTATTTCTCAGCACAGATAAGTTTTTTTTACATATACCTTTTACCATGTCCCTTCTACCTCCAAGGAGTCACTATGTTTTTTGTGAAATCTAGAACACGTGCTACCAGGGCAAGAGGACAAATACAAACCACAACTGCTGTTAAATAGTAAGTATCGGGCTCATCTAAAGGAAAAAGCATCTTAAAATTACATTCTCATTTTCTGTATCAATGAAACCCCACTGAAATTCATGGAAATACACTGTTTCAGACAACCAGTTACAACAAATGACATGTTTATGAACTTTTTGTTTTATTTTACTTCACTAAAATGGCTACTTGCAATACAAAGCACTTGGAAGTCTTCTGCTGTCTGTCCTATCATGCTTGCGCCTGCTAAGGGTTCTAGCAAGACAGTTCCTCTGAGAATGTATTTTTTTATTTATTACACACAGGGAAGTCTGGCCCACTACAGCCAAGGAACATCTCTGGAATTTCAGAAGTAATCAAGACAAAAAGCGGAGCAGGATACATCAGACTGATGTCTACAGGATTATTCATCTAAGTATAAAAGCTTGGGATCCCCAGACAGCATCTGTATTGGCTCTCTGCCAGCCTTGCTTGTGTTACCAGGTAGATACAAATCTTTAAAAAGGCAGGTTTACTTCATCCCTTTTTTGCCCTAGGAGTCATCTTATTTTCCCCCTCTTGAGAAAGCCTCAATCTTCACACAAGATTTTTTAAATGCTGTGGACTAGAAATGCTGTAGAACTCCATATGCATATATTTCAGAGTTCACAAGCAACCGTTTAAATATTCCAGAGCTGAGAAAACTCAGTTACAGGATGAAAGGTAACTGTTAGCTCTGGGATTCCCATTGTAATCAGCTCATAAAGCACTTCTATTTGAAGCAACTAGGGAAAACCACTCTTCAAAGCTAGTTTCTCCATTTATAGCTGTGCACTTGGAGTGTAATCTCCAGTAGCACTTTTATTTAGTTTTTAAACACAAATACTAGTGTACTAGTGATTGATTTTCTTTTTTTTTTTTTTTCCTTCCTTTAAATAACATTTCGGATAGGAAAGATTCAGGCATGATAAATGCTCGATGAACTCATCAGCATTAACAGTTCTTTGAAAGCTATTCCATTTACGGAGGAAAATAATCAGATTTCTTTTCCCTTTGAGATGCACTGATGTAAAATACAGCTCTGTACCATGAAATAGTGAACTTCCTAAATTGATTTCAGAAATAGCTTTCAGTGTTAATATATACTATTTGGGTAATTTTGCTAACAGGAAAAATCATAAAAAGTGGGACAATACAAACCTAATCAACTGAAATGCCTAAATAAAAACCAAACCTCATTATAAAACAATAGCAACTTGGTTCGGGGAGAAAATATTATAGATTACCTTAGTTTCCTTGTGTTAGGGAAATTGTTGGCAACATGACACACACTGATGCAGATGAGCTACAGGTTGACATCAAATTTTTAAGTTCAAACTCAGCCAATCTCAGCATGGCCAGGTAACGTGAAAGTTGGGGCTGCTGTCTGAACACCTGATATATTCAAAGTGCTTTCAAAATCCCAATCTAAAAACATTAACTTTGTGGCTTCAAGGAGAATCCATATAATGTTAGCCATATTATTACTGAAAAATTGCCAAGTTGCTAAAGAACTTGACATAAATCCTCTTGGCATAACATTTTTTAAATACTCAAGTTTTATGCCTGAGAAATTAGGTGCACAAAGAGAATCAGCTACGTATTCTCATTATATTCACCAAAGAAATGATCAGATAAAGTTTGTCAAATCAGAGACTCAGAAAAGCTACTTTGAAATGAGTCTTGAGGACCCAACTTTGAATGCTTAGTCAATCAATAGACACAACAAAACACAATTGAGAATGAATGTAAAACAGTTAAGTATTTTTCTAACAATCTCCTCTTCGTTTCTTTATAATGACCAATGGCAAAATGCACTAATAAATTGTTTACATGGAAACTGGCTAAACAATTGCTGAACACTTTGATCTTAAAATTTCCAGATGTTTCTTTGAATGATTTATGTGCACAAACATCTCCTGCTAAATACAGTCCTGTCCTCTACAGTCTTGAATGAAAATCAGAAGGGAGGAACCAGTTGGTTAATATGAATATTCCTGTCATTAGACACTACTTCCTTCACCAGAAGTAACTGCCATTATTAATACAGAATTGAAAGGTGCCCCTAGAGTCTTTACTGTAGTGAGCCAATTCAAGGCATACTTATTTTTCAAAGGGTTTATATTCCATCCAGACACAAGTAATGTAATAGGGAAGGTTTTAAAGTAAATTGCAGCAATTTATTATTTACATGTTTTGGAGTAATTCTCAAAAAAAAGAATTCTTTAGTTTAGATTTACAGTACAGTGGTGAACCAGAGGATAAAATAAAAAGCACACTGTCCCGTTTTGGAGTAATTTGTCAAACGTGATGTGCTGATAGGGGACCTGCAAAGGGAATTGTAAAAACTCCCTGGCCTTCATCCAAGTGCTCTGAATAACTCAAATTTCCGAGTAACTCAAATTTCCAGACTTACAAGTTGCTTTTAAAAGGAGAAGAGAGGAGGAAAATAAAAACAGTACTTTTCCATCATGCAAGATTTTTGTCCTTATATAGGTTCTGAACTGAAGACCAAATGACAGTAGTTAATTAAGGTCCATGCACTAGAAGTGTCCCAAGTTAGATGAACAGAGCAAGAGAGATACAAGTGTTTAAAAAACAAACAAAACCACAAAGAATTAATAACTTTATATAAGCTTTGACCTGACCCAGATACTGCCAATGTTGTCATAGCTGAACTGGCAAATCCTATTACAGATTAAGCAGATTTGGTGTTGATTTCACATGTGTTTTATTTGAGGGGGCCACATATTCCTCCTTTCTGCACTGTGGGAAAGCCACTGCAATGACTTCCAGAGCAGTCACCAGGCCTGGAAGACTTCACTGTGGGCGAAATTCACACTTACATAAAAAGTGTTCCTTGATACCAGGAAGTCCAGGCAGCTTTTAAAGTCCTAGTTATTGCCAGGTGAGAGGCAATAGGTATTCAGCAATTTCAAAAACAGGCTTCTAACCTAAATTTCTCAAGTAAAGGGTAAATGGTCCTGATTTTTAGGCTCTCATCTCCTGTCTGCTTTTTGGTTTTGTTTGCTTTTCTGAGTAAAATAAAAGTTACATTAAACATAGTTTTGTCTCGATGACTTTATTTCAAGCAAGGTTAGTAAAGGTAATGTCTTCTTGACTAAATGATACTATAGGCAAGAGTGGATGAACTTTGAGACATGCAAGACCCTCACCAGGTTTGTTTGAGATATGTTTGAAAGGAGAGACAATAAGAAAGTGAAAAACATGAGAACAAAAGTGAAAGGAAGAGAAGAGTAATGACAAGTTATATCCCTTGCAGATGTAGAAAAAAACCCATTACAAGCTGATTCACACTATCACACATTGAGCTTGGTTCATTACCAGAGACACATTAAACTTGGTTCATTAACAGAGAAGAACTGAAGTCTGACATTCCAACCAGTGAAGAGCAGAGCAATTCTCCTATCAGAAATAGACTTCTGGACTCTGGTGGAGGAAGTGAGAAAAGTGTTACACAGCAGAGAAGTTAGCTCATTATTGGAGCTGCTTTCAGCAGCCGATAGAGAATCAGCCCATTTCTTGTCCTTTTCCAAAAAAGAATTCAGTACATACACTTGCAGAGGGTAATTCATGCTGTATGTCCTACTTTAGGCATTTCCCTTTCTCTCTGAGATAAGAGAGTATCAAAAGGTGAACAAATTTCCCTTGCCATTTAGCAGAGCTTAAAACAGAACTCTTCATCATAGGCTCTACAGGTTATCTTCCACTTAACCCAAGAATTCTAACATCATTATTACTATTGTTTGCAAAATTCCCATCTCTCTTCTTTTCATCTAACTCCATGATTCTCTCTTGATTCACCTATAAATTAGATACTGAAAACTGCCTTTTAACCTTTGCAAAATATGGCTCACATGCAAAGCTGTTTGAAGCCTCAGAATACAAAGATCCCGATCCACCTACTGATGTTCTGTGCCCTTAGTACAGAAGCAGGCTTTTCCCACATCAGCCTAATTTTCAGCTTGCTATTATAACATGTTCAAAACCCTGCAACTGGACTAAAGACAGTTAAAATCAATGGATTAATCATAGGAAGGTCTCATACCTCTCTTCTGCTATACCATACCACCTTAGCTCCTCAGTTAGCGTAAATATGGCACCAATTAGCCACTTTCATCCATGACCGGACTCACTAATTTCAAATACAAACTAAACAATTATTCTGCACAAATACATAAAAAATTAGGTTATCAATCGTTTTCTCTTTATTTTTCAGATAAAGAATAGCAGGTATAGTGCCATAAACTGACAGGATTAATCAATAACAATGCTATTTCATATAGAGCATACATAGCTTTTTTGCAGTTTTACTCCTATAAGTGAGCCATTTAAAAGGAATATATCAAATAGGACAGCCTCAGACTTCATTTAGACTTATGCTGCTCCATAACAGAATACAACTTTTTTAGATGTATGCTGCTCCATAACAGAATACAACTCCTCTCTCCATCTTTGAGATCTCAGGCCTTTCTTTCAGGGCATCTCTATAAAAAATAGCCAATTTAGATAGGGCTCATTCCCAATCAAGTAATAAGTTGTGAATATATCTGTATGCATAGGACTTGAGCACACACTCTGGTGTACCTCACTGAAAGATACATGGTGTATTTAAGCGTGCATCCGCTGGGGTCTAAGAAATACCTAGCTTTAAAACACTAGTTAATAATCTTCTATGCAGATAAAAAAAAAAATCAGGGTTAGGATGTCATCCATGAAGCTACACATAGCTTAAGAAACAAATGATGATTTAATTAAGGCGGTTCCAGAACCTTTCAGAAGCACTCATAATCCAATGAATGTCAAAATTGGAGGTTTTCAATCATATGTATCTGTTCTCACGACAGATGATTGCACATGTGCAGTAATGTAAGAGAAACCCCCTTTTCTGTCTATACCTCAAGACAATATTTGTTTGTGGCACAAGTGTTTCCAGAGTGTCTATTAAGTTATTACAAAAGGAAAAAACCTCTTCCACTGCATACTGATCAACTGGAAAAGCCAAAAATCCTGCTTGTTATAGCAAAACTAGGATATCAGCCTGGCATCCACTGGCTTATTGCATGCTAAGTATATTGTGTATATCTATAGTCCTCCTTTGAAATTAAATGCCACTGAATAGAAAGGTATTGAGCTTATCCAAAAAGCAGTAAGCAAAAATGAGCAACCATGAGATATGCTGTAGAGATAGAAATCCATGGTGCTGCAGCTCTGGGGTTTATGTTGCTCTAGAGACTATTCTAGCAGAGAATAATACTGTGGTGTAGATTCAGGGGAGCAAACACAGATTAGACCCAGTAAAGGAGAGGCAGACAGATGATACTGTCATCCCCATCTGAAAGCTTTCTAAATCACAGCATTGGTTTTAAATATGAAAGCTATTCACTTGTATAAATTCTCTGGCTTCTACATATTCAGAGGAGGTTTTCCAAAGTACTTGATTTTTTTTTATTTAATAATAAACACAAAAATAATAAATAAGACAATATTCTTATGAAAGTTTGATATTTCAGAGCTGAGATAAAACAAAACCTTTCTTACCACAGGGAATTATGACACCTGAAACATTAAGGGAAACCTACAGAGCAGAAAGCTTTCAGGGTTTCCATTCTGCCTTCTCTGTGCTTTAGCAACAGCTACTTGCCCTCAAAGGCCATGAAAAGATAGCTTGGGAAAGAAATAGTGGATGCATGGAAAGGTAGCAAAGCCAAAAGAACATTTACTCATCCAGAAAAATTTGAAGGTAAGAAATCAATATTAATTTTCATTATATTGTCTCAACGTATGTGTGTGTATATGTACATATATTTATGTTTTCAGTGTATCTTTCCAAATGGGGGGGAAGCATGAAATACATTTAATTCTAAAACTTTGCTTATGTAAATTAACAAGATGTCAAGGGCTTTTTACTGAAGTTTCTTTCATTTACATTCTTAATATCTGTTTTTTAAATTTTGAAATTATGTGCCTTGTTCCTATTAATTCTTCAGCCTGACCTTCCTAAAATGACCAATCTGATATCATGATTAATGAGGCAATTATTTTCATCTGAGACATGGAACAAAACAAATAGCCTATTCCCCTCCAATTTACTCTTTTAATAAATAGTTGTGTCCCCCCCCTCCAGCCTTTTTTTTTTTTTAACCACTGTGTTCATACCTGAAAGTTTATGATGGATTTCCTATGCAATTCATTCCCTAAATTAATAGGATCTGAACAGGGGAGGCTAGAAATGTAGGCTTTTGCTTGCCTTGGTATTAAAGAAAGATGTAAATACAACTTTACTATTCTGAAGTGAGAAACACTCAGAAGGGAGGCTGACAGGAGTCCAAAAAGGAAAAAACATGCACTTGTAGACAGTGACCCTCCATACAACACTCTAACTTATGAAGGTATCAGCTTTCTTCCCCTGTGTTCCTGATGTACATTTTCACAATTTATTCCAAGAAGTGTCCTTAAAGAATTTAAGAAACGTACAGTTACAACAAAAGAATTTGAAAATTCTTTTTTATAAATGGATTTGAAAAATGAATTCTAAGCCACATGTGTGGAGACTGTACATTTAAAGAAGGAAGAAAAAAGGGAAAGAAGGAAAAAAAACCCCCACCAAACCCTGTGGGAAAAGCTTTCTTCATCCAAGGAGCACTAAAGTTAAATAAATACGCTGGAACGGCATCAAGGGAAATGCATTATATTATACTCTTGGGAGATGATTTAATAGCAATAATGCAAACTGTACAAGGACCATGACTTCTAAACTACAGGTCTTGAGAATCTTATGCACCCCTGAACAGCTGCAAAACACCAGTTCCTCCTTCCTCATTCAGCTATGAAGCCTTTGGCAATTTTGTATCTGCTAGTGTTTGCTGCAAAAGAACTTGACTTTTGATGGGTACAGACAGTTGTACAGACAGCACTAAGTCTACCTGTGGTAAGAAACAGCTTGGTATGCAGAGTAACACATTGCTTTTCTTTAGCATTCTGTTTCTTCTGGCTAGTAGTTTCATTTTCTTTTTGATAACTTATTACAGGAGAGAGAAGCACCTTCTAGGAAGTTCAGAAGGTAACAGTGCATGACTGCCAGTTCAGAAAGATTACTTCTTATACTCTGTGTACTGCTCTGAGTATCAGACCCTCAAAAAACCACCCTCAAGTAATGATGATAAAAACCCAGGGTCCCCGTCCTGCAGCATTTAATTTGAGGATCTAGTTCTGTGCTCCTGTGGTGCCTTCCACTGGAAGACTTCCCTTTCCTCTACAAACTACAATGGCCTAAATCTCCAATATTCCTGTCAGGCTGACAATTATCAGCTTGACAAATGCCCAACCAAAAAACCCCAGAAAAGCTACAAACCAACAATAAAGCACAGATTGGGAAAATCACTTGCCCAAGGTCACTCATCAAGTCTGTCAGAGATGATAAAAAAAAATATTAGTCTGAACGACACACAGCCACAAAACTTCCTTTCCTCCTGAATCTTGGTTAGTTCAAATGATACATAATCTGTTTGTGAAGTTCGTGCTGCTGTTTGCGACATGGCACAGATGGGAGATCACCATTTTGAACAATTCCAGGTGGCTTAATATAATGGCTGCAAAATACTCAAGGTGCAAACTTTAAAGTTCAGATTTAGAAATACCTTTGAATGCAAAGGAAAACCTATTGCTTTCCCCATCTATTTCAGAATCCAACAAATAATTTGTGTCTGTACAGTGCTGCAGATTGCCTGGACAGCAAGTTAAAATACTCATCACCTTTCTGTAAGCCCCTAATCAATTCCACCTCTGTCTGAGTGAGGGATACAGATGCATGGCATAGCAGACAATCTCTTCCAGCTCGGAATGAACAAGTACATGAAGAAGAAAAAAACCTCAGAAATCTTTCTTCTCCTATCTACTGAACATAGATCCTAGAAAGTACCAAGGATTATAAGACTTTTGGTTGATAATTACATTTTGGATTGTGCATCAGCCTATGAAGTATGAAAAATGCAAGGTTACCGAAATATCTTTTATAAAACTTGTATCTTTACAGGAATGTTTTTGCTACTGACACCTAAAACTCATCTGTCATCCATCCTCTTTTACTGTTAGCACCTAAAGAGTCTGTTATCCTCAGACTCTGATTTCATACCAGTGGCTGCGTAATCCCTAAGCAAAGCTTCATAATGCATATTGAAGGAATTTTGCTGATTTTCCTCGTCAATTAATAATCAAGATACTCTACATGCTACAGGCCAGCCTATCTTGTCAATGTTTACATTTGTCAGTGTATTAACAGTCATAATTCTACACCAAAACTTGAGAAGTAAACATATTTTACACAGAAAATTATAATGATGCTGAAAAGCACACACGCAGATGAGATCAGTACTAGGGCACTCAAATATCTCCAGTGCTGAGTGTGGAAGATAAGAACTTTCTATAGAATACTAAAATATAAATGAAAAATCCTCATAATCTTTCAAGCATAATTTTTGTTTGATCTTCAGTTGAAAGCAATTCAACTATTCTTTCTGATGAACTGCAAAATCCTATAGCTGAATTAAGTAAATCACGCATAGTCTTTAGGAAATGAGAGAAGAACAGTCTGAACTTTGGGACTTCGTACAGAAATCTTAATGGAAAGCTGCTATTCAGAATGATCCTGTGCTCTAAATTCACACTGACTTTTGAAGAGTCATGGAGAAATCTGTGCCACTTCAGCACGCACTAATCAATATCTACAGAGTGCTGCTGGGTGGTGTTATGCACCATTTTAAACAGCTCCAGAATTATGACAGATAAACTGCAAGTTGAGGAAGCCTTCTCTTCAGTAGCTCTTTCTTGATGTAAGTGAAGTTAAGGCTCTAGAATTGCTTCATTTTAAGAACTACAAAACTAAGAGAAATACTAGTAACTGTCTATGCCACCTCCAATGGTGAAAACTACCCTGTTTTAGAGGAAAAAGCAAGACAGTCTGCACCAAGCTGTTGCAGACCACCTTTCCAAGTTTCCCGCATACTCAATCAGGTAGGAGTAGTCTTTCCTTAAAACCTCAGCATTTACAACCTACCCTGAACCTGGAAATCAAAGTGACCCATTTTCAAAAGAAAAATCTTAAGTCATTAGCGATTACTGAAAATTTCAACCACAGCTTTTAAATAAATAAATGGCTTATTTATGACACTCAATTACAATTTGCTAAAATGCTAAGAGATGCAGCCCTTCTCTTCCCCCTTACCTCCTAGCTGAACGAGTATTATGTTAAACCTCTTATTTTCCGTGTTCAGCATCTTCGTATTTTAGCACTCTTCCAGCATTCAGAGAAAATCAATCATTTTGTTCTTAGACATTAAGCCCCTAAATATAATACACTGCTCGTATTTTATTTGAAAGAACAAAACACAAGCCATTAATGCCAAGAAAACAAAAACAAAACGCCAACCCAACCTAACCCAAAACCCCCCAATTCTGAATCTCTATGCTCAATGACTAATGGAAAACCTATGAACACATTCTGGTGACAAGAATAGAATTTTAACGCACAATACGGTTAGAGAAAGAAGCGGGGGGGAAAAAAGGGTAAGATGTTTTGAGTCTGAGCTACATTAAAAGAAACAGTGTACACAACAGTAATGCAGATTTAGCTTACTTTATAAGGGCATCACAAAACCAAGTTTGACTTACTCTTGTACCCGTGGCATGTTGTTCAAAACTAGCTCTGTTTCTGTCGCATGGCAGCACTGAAATGCTTTGTAAAAATGAAATAAATTACCGCTATACTCTCAAAACCAAGGAAGGCATTACATGCATAGAATAGTTAAAAGCCTTGCCTCTGTAACTGCTCACCACCATTTCCTTTTCTGTTGCTACGTCTTAAAGCAAATAAAAGGCTCCTCTGGATAAATGCTGAGAATAAGTTTTTTAAAAATCCACACTTACTGACATAATATTATAACGTTCTTGTTGCAAACTATCCTTCTTCAATCCTATCAAAACCACTTAAAGAAAAGGACTCCAAAGCACAGCAAATAAAAACAAGGTGGGGTGACAGGTCTTAAAAAACAATACAGGGACATCGGATCAACAGACTGGGTTTGATAACTATTGCCTTTTAATCCAGTGTCCCTGCTCCCACAATGAGGCAGGAGATTTAAGGGAGATGTGCAAACACTGAAAGATAGGAAAGCAAATTTTTCCAACACTCAGTAGTTTTTAGGAAGAATATTAGTGGCTGCCCGATAGCCTTAACAGTTTGACATAACATCCCTACTCTTGTATTAAAAACAACAACAAAAAAAAATACATACACACACACACCCCCCCCTAAAGCCTACAGCTCATCACTGTGATTTAGTACAGAATTTTCTTCCAAATCTGCCTTTTTGTATTAGAAGAGAAGAAAACAATGAGAACTTGAATGTGTGGCAGAGAGCTGATAGGCAGAGACAAATGACATATAACGCATCATTTGAAATCAAGTCCCAAAAATACAGCAGTTAATTCTGCTACCAGGTAGTATGGAGTATTTAATTTGTTATAAAAAAGGGTCTTTACCATGCCAGCTTATTATCTGAGATGTTGTGCCAATCATTGCAGCCCAGTCTTCCCAGGGATTTGAGCTACAAGCTCAGATCTTCAGAACCTGCTACATTACTTATTTATTAATTGATACACTTTGATCAGCCATGCCAGTTAGTCTTTCCTCCTGCTCATTTTCATCTTTCATCACTCCCTTGACAAAATTCCATTTCAGACAAATGTATAGAGCAACGTTACATTCAAGGCAATTCACTGAAGATTATTTTCTATGTTAATTTCAGAAACAGATAAAAATCAAATAGACCCCATCACCAAATTTTCCTGACAGTCCCTTCCTGCCTTACAAAAAAGGCCTAACTGCACTCTATAAAGATTAAACTAAAAACCACATCCTCACACCTACTTGGGGAAAATATTCCTCATCTTTGAATAGACTAAGAGTATGTAGCAAATGACATAAGCAAATTCAATACACACCATAAACAGATACATTTAACTGCACATTTAGGTATTCTTAACAAGAGTAGTAAAAGGCTTTTGTAAGCAGTTGGCAGATTTTCTGTTTAATTTACTCTTTCAGTGGTGATGGGGTTAACTAACAGTGTGACCGAGGCTTTGACTGGATGCTAATTAATAGTGCAATCAAAACCAAAATATATAGAATACAGAAAATGTATTAAGTGTACAGCCAAATGCAGTCATTACAACTTCACAGCATAACCCTCTGCATTACGCATGATGGAAACAGGGCACTCTCTAAGACTCCAGGGATTTTTTTTTAAGTTTCATTATTTATAATACTGCAAGTTCCTGAGACAAAGAAAATGAGAAACTATGGAATTCAGTGCATTTCAGAGGCAAGGGGCTGAAAGAAATTTCTCATTTCCTAAAACTTTCCCCAGTTAGAGGCATCAACTGTGGATAGCCTTGTTTCAAAGACTGAAAATGGACAGTTTTTTGTGGTTACCCTTTTCTAAATAACAGTAGTACAAAAAGTCCAGTTTTAACTTAACCATAACGAGAATCTGCTACAAAACAGATGTGAACTATAGTTGCTTCTGTCTGTTGTTGCCTAACTCAGTAAAGCTTCAGTATCTGATAGAAATTATTACCAAAAAAGCCTTTCAATTTTGAGAAGAAATACTGTGGATCTCAGCTGTGAATTTTCATGCTTCCAGCATTTTGTCACTGTTTAAACGAAAAATGAAACAAAAAGGCGGGGGGGAAATCTCATTTTTCTCTCCTGAAATAGGAAGACCATTTCCTTCCCAACTATATGTACAAGGGGATAAGTAGGTTATAGATGTTTTGTGTTCTGGGAGAGTAGGCATTGGCCCAAGAAAAATCAAGGTAAGACCATCTCCACTTCTTATATACAGAAAGACCTCCTTACCTGCC
Organism: Gavia stellata; assembly: GCF_030936135.1. Taxonomy (NCBI): domain Eukaryota; kingdom Metazoa; phylum Chordata; class Aves; order Gaviiformes; family Gaviidae; genus Gavia; species Gavia stellata. Next base: position 12,088,992 of record NC_082610.1, read on the forward strand.
TCATTTCCCTTTCAGTGTCATAAAATTAAATAACAAAACCCCATAGCTCCATAAGAAAACTACATCTAAACTACCATAGACACCAATTTGACTGCCACAGAATATGAATGCTATTGCAATATTGACAAGGCGTGACCCTCTTCATTAAGTTGGCATTTTTATACTGTTGGAATTTAAAGTGTGTCCATTTTCCTCTTACAGATGATGGGCCTGTCAAAATCTTCAATCAAGCTTCAGTTGTTGTAGTCCTACTAGAGCTTCACCAGCATGAGAGAGAGGAGAATAATGACACCATTCCTCAACTGCTTTATTTTACCTTGAAGCATCATAAAAAGTCATCTAGCTTCAATCTCCATGACATAGCCATCAAATAATGGGACAATCAGTGTGACACTGATTGGGGAAACCTGAAAAATCAGTGGCCACTGTTGTGTTTTAGAAAAAGTAAACTTAATTCTACCAGATGCCTACATTTGTGATTCTTTTGCCTTGTTCACACACAATAATTACAATTAAAATATGATTTTTTTGCATCACAACTAACAAATGTCAGAAAGATTCAGGATATGGGGGTTCTGTGGGATCCTTTCTGAGGATCTCACTGAGGGAACGACTGGAAAACACTGACCCAAAAGTAGATATTAGCAATAAATATATAATGTGAAGTTTCCATGTGACAAATTACACTGCTAGGACTCTTCCTTATTCATGACTGGACAGACCCTCTTTCAGATTAAAAAAAAAACCTGCCAACAACAACAAAAAAACAAAATAACCCAACCAAACAAAAAACCTCAATTTATTGAAGCATGGAGTCAGCTCCTTGTGGAAGAGTCAGAGTTGGAGAGTAGGCAAGAGTCTAGCTGCTTATGACTGCAAGACTTCAGCATCAGCCAACTCATAGAGGAACAGTCTCTAATCTCCAAATACAAATCCTCGTATTTATCACAGTAGATTATATTCCTACATTCAAGATACCCTTTAAAAACTTTTTCAAGGTTTCATTGAGGTGCTGTTAGCCCAGAAATACATAGTGTCTAGTAAGAGCTTTCCAAGCACTGAAAATGAAATACCTATGTTTATTTAGGTAAACATTTTGACCACAGCCTACAGTGACCTCAGCATACAACACAATTACTTAGAGAGAGATGGGCGTATCTGCTCCTGCAATAAATCATAACAGTTACTCTTGACCTTAAAATATGAGCTACAGTTTACAATGGGTTTTGACACTGCAATAATAGGGAAGAAAGCATCGCTGCTGTTTTTCTGGTAAAGAATCTTCCTGGTTTAAAAATGTATTTGTTCAGATAAGGTATTTGCTAGATCCAGGGAGCATTGCATCTGTCTAGAATAGTTGGCACTGCTTATTTGCTCAATGTATAAATATTAGAAGAGGGATATGGTACAAATCCAAACAGATGAAGACTGTCAAAGTCCTTAAAGTATTGAATATATAGATAGATATAGATATATTGGTGTATCTGCCTCTATTTTCTAATAAATAAAACTAAGCTCTTAAGAATAAATGTCTTTTGTGCTTATATACAAATATATAAAACATACACACACACGTATATATATGTATGTTTTTATCTATATTAAAAAAACCCCAAACAACAGCCTTAGCTGCCTGGAGTTGTTCCAGCTATAAAAAGTGAAATCCTTGACTGATGTGCTACAGGAGTCAGTACACCATCCACTTCAGTATCTTATTTCCTTATTTCAGATGCTCCACAAAAAGTGAGCTTTCTTTCTGTCACACCCAAAGAAGATTACACTACATTGGACTGGAAGTATACACATTGCATTGGAATGTGTCCCTTCAGCTGACTAGATGTACTAACGCTCAGTGGTTAACACTGTCTGCAAATATGATCTTAAGAAAATAATCTGCAATGGTATTACCAGATTTCTACCAAAACTTCTAAGTTTAACTAGCTGGCTTCACTGAAGTCTCGTGCCAGTGGTTAATTCTAAATTGTCTTAAATCAGTAAAAAGAAATATTGATACAACGTTCTTCCAATTTGGCTAGGTGTTTTCTTTAAATCGTTCATTAAAATGAGGAGTTCTAGCTGCACAGCTTCCATCCATTAAACTACCTAAGCTTCTTGAGAAAGCAAGCCACAACTCTGATTTCTGAGAAAAGAGAAATAAAGAGGGTAACTCATGAGCCTAAATGGTTGAAAAAGCAGAATAATCGATACAAAACTGAGCAGCTGATCCAGAGAAAAGAAATGAAAGCCGTTTCCTCCTGGAATGAAGTGGGACACTTTCCCAAGAGAAATACGATAACATTAGCAGGCTGAAAGAGCACCTTAGATCCAGTACGTAGATCAAGGCATCAATTTTGGTTTATCATGTGTGGTGTTACAAGAAAAATAAAGAACATTTGCAATGCCAAAGTTTATATACTGTCTGAAGCACATATTATTCATGTACAGAAACGAAGACAGACTGCAGAATCCACTGACTGTATTCTGAATATATCTCTGCCAAGTTTGCACCTAGATCAACTTTTTTTGTTGTTTGACCTCATTTTTAGCCTTGTTGGGTATGAAATCTATTACTCCATTAAAATGAATAAATAAAAACCTCGAATATAAACCAAACTATTCACTTGAGTACAAATCTCTGGACTCAAACTCTAAGATTGCTTAGAAGCAACTGCTCAGAAACTCAGCAACTTTCATAAAAATAGAGTCTTCTCCAAAACGTGTAAGTAGTCACTCTCAGCACGGATACGGGAATGTAGAGGAATACCTGCTTTAGTAAATCTAACATACGTGGTTCATGTTTTATAAAACCAATTTCTCATATTCTATTAAGTCACAAAGTGGCAGACTACCACTTCTGCCATATCAAGGTGTAAACCCTATTTTAGTGTGTTTATTGAAAGTGATCCTGTGCTTCATAAAAAACAGCCCTTTGCCATATATGTAAGTCATATTTCTCCTCTGATACTTCTCACCATAGCTGTTTCTGTCTTTTTCATTTTGAAGTATTTAGGCAATACCACAGTTCTAAGATAGCATCACAGGATATCTAAACAGTGCTTTGTCATATTAAAACTAGAGGTTACATTAGTATAGGGAGTCAAACTAAAAGCATCTCCAGAATATTTTCTAAATGTCTCATCATGACTTTTTTTAAAAAAAACAAAAAAACCCTAAGGATACACTGCCATGTAAACCAAGGCCGAGTTTCAAAGCTGTAAAAATAGAACAGGCACCAAGCTGTTTGCCCAAGCTGTAATTGAAAGCCAGCTTGGCAGGAGGCTGTGTTCTACTGGAACATGACAACCCACGCAACTTCTTTAATCTTTGCCATCACCAATACAACTCCACATCACAAAGCTGGGGTCTTCAGGAGGGAACTGTGGTGCTTCTGCCACTGGATGTGCCTTATACCATCAAGATCACAGAAGGAAAACAGCAATTTCCTTCTGAAGTAGCTTGGAATATTAATATCGTCAAACAAAAGCGTATTGTTTTGGTTGGGGGGGGTGTGTTTTTTGGTTGGTTAGGTTTTGATTTTTTTTTTTTAATGCTTCAGGAATTGTTACTCATAGGCTTACTTGGGGTCCTACTCATAGGACCCCAACTGCTAACCAATTAGTTTAATAAACCAAGCTGCTGCAACACTGCAGCCACTCTTATATATTGTATGCTGCCCTACTAAAAAATCTGCCCATGAGATCGCTAAAATCTGTTATTTATTTAAACAAGAACAAGAAAGAAAGATGTGTAAATGAAATCCCTAGAAACACCTAAAGTTCACAGAAAGTGAACAGATTCATTGCTAAAATAGGCCATTGATGACTACAGGAAGAACACTGATTCCCGTTTGTTGGTTGTTGACTACTTCACTAGTAATACATTAAGTGCCAAATGCTATCACAGCACAGGACTAGATGCAGGAATAACAGTACGAACATGCCAAGTTCAAACTCTCTCACTGCATATTATTGCATGTCTTTAAGGAACCTAAAAGATTTGCTACTCATCTCAGATAGGATTTGAACCAAAATTCACTAAAAGAAGTTGAGATCTGGACACTTACTTTTATTGAGTTGATAATGCTTCCAGTGAAGAAAAACAAAACACTGCAGTTGAGACCTATGGTTAACAAGAAGAAAATGTTCACTGGCCAAAATTAAAACAATGTGTATTTTAACAATTCATAAACAGGACATTAATCATCTCACTTAGCTTTCTCCATGCACTTCTAGAGGGGAACCCATCTGCTTTATTTTAGAAGTGCACCTTAGAGTGAAATGAATTACCCTTTTCTGTCAACAGAGAGAAGTAAATATAGCAAGGGGGTCAAGAAAACTAGTTAAGTGACTACATGTGAACCAATGAACACCATTCATGAGGACTTTGTGGTAGCCCATAGCTCAAGAATAGCTTTTCCTTCATAAACTCTGCATAGTGCAAGAAAAGACCAGATATAAAAGACAACAATATAATCTGTCCGGAGTTTCACTCTAAAAAGTAAACAAGTAATGGATCTCAGTTTCATTGACAGTTTAATCTTCCTCTCTTTCAGCCTTATGAAATTATAATTTAAAACTCCCAGATCACATCTGGGGCAGCTTTTTGACCTTGCAAGGACTCTTGCCACACTTTTGGAAATATAAAACAAAATTAAATTAGTCACAATCACATGCAAGAGAGCTATTCAGATCAGCACAAGTTAAGTTTGATGTATCCCAAATAAAGTAACATCACCCCAAAATCATAATAGTGATCTCCACTACATAAATTCAGACTTCACAAATTAACTTAGTTCCCAGGACATGCTGAGCACACGCATGGATGCCTCTTGTCAGTACCTTATACAGGCTCTCAGTTCTGTAGTGCTGATGTATCATTAGTTAACCCAATTTCTCATATAAGCTGAATAGGCAAGGGTTCTGAGAAATCGTTTCCATGTACTGATCCATCACTGTGACAGCTGGGCCCAACAACTTTGCTGTTATAAGTAGGGGACCCTGGGGCAAAAGACACCACTGGAGAAGAGAAGGGGGTCTAACCCCAGTTATGTGCCAACCTAAAGAGAGGTCAACTCAATTCTCAATGCAGGTATCAATAGCCTAAAGTTTGCCACCACAGCTCAAAAATGTATTTGAACTAATGTGACATTTTAGGAGTGTTTCTTTGTTTTTTTTTAATTCTATTTGTTAAGTACAAAAATGGCGACATTGTAGATCCTCCAAATTCAGGGCACATCAAAATGAAAGGTTGTCTACACAGCAGCAGCATTTTCTTTGCCCCCCCAGAACTTCCATGTGTCCAGTTGACCCTGCTCTCCCTTTATTGAATTGCAGATCCTCCAAATTCAGGGCACATCAAAATGAAAGGTTGTCTACACAGCAGCAGCATTTTCTTTGCCCCCCCAGAACTTCCATGTGTCCAGTTGACCCTGCTCTCCCTTTATTGAATTGCAGTTCTGAAGTACCCCAGAGTAAGCAGACGTACATGCAAATCCTTACTCCTCAACTATATCTCTGTCCAGTCAGCTACTTCCCCACCGAAGATTAAGACCTTATCAACAAAAAGATATTCTCCTTGCACTTGGGTACGTACTTCTCTGTATTGTACAGAGGGTGAAGATCTCCACAGAGCAAATCACAAACTGAACTTTTGGCAAGAGCCTACAAGCCCACAGTAAAGAAAGGACAGATTGGGATGTATGCACTCTTGTGGTACTAAACACACACAGGAGACAAAAATTCAATTGTTGGCCTTTTTTTTTTCCCTTCCCCAGCATGCTCTTCCCCAACATAAACATACTACTCCAACAAGCTTACGCTATATTAAATACACACACAACCACTTACATATATATACTGGAACTATGTTTTTTCATGATCCTGACAACTTTCTTTAACAGAACTGAATCGTAATAAAGAAGTATTCCACATTCGACACAGAATTTTCCTCTCCTAGTATTTCTATTAAAACATTTTGAAGCTAGAGGAGAACATGCTCATATTGAGCTACATACCATTTTCAACTGTTACCTTCATTCATTTGAATTCCCACTATATTTAAGTGCATATTACTTCCAATGAAGCTTCTAAGTATAGCTTCAAATGCTCTTATAGAATATTCCAGTGCTACATAGCAGCAGTTTATTTCCATTTATTTAAATGCAGTAAAGTCATTCCAGTATTTTTAGGTTGTCATTAAATATGCAGAATAGTAATCTGTTTGGAAATGCCACGCAGGGTAGTCAGAGAAAGGATACTGATGAACTTGGGAAATACCAGCCTACATTCAGTGTACTAAAACAAGAAAACTAAAATACTGATAATATTTAACACTTATTTTAAGACTTCCCAAAATTAATCTAAATAATGTTTCACAAGGGTAACAACTATGCTCATTTCAGAGGCACAACTCCTCAGACAGCACATCTTTGCATATCCTTCATAGTTTTACACCCAAGGACCTGAGCATATCTGACATACACAGTATATTAACTCCTAACTCCTGTCACACTGACCATCAAATTAGTGAGCACATATCAATGCATGAGTCCATATTCTTCCTTCCCTAGAACTACCGTCTTCTCACTCTTAACTTTTGCAGCTTATTGGACCACACCAACTCTGTGGTTCAGATTAATTTAAAAAAAGGCAGACCCCAAACTCTTTGCATAGTATTTACAATTCATTTTTCTTAGCTCTGATTGGTATCATGATGCATATTTAATTATGTTTTCTTGCTAGACTTACAAAACATGAAATTAAGAAAGAAGAGATAAATCGCATCTGTGCTTTTGAAAATGCACCTAGCAACAAACTATCTCTGTATAGTTATCAATAATAAACACCGAGTTACACGTCATTACTGAAGCTATAGAGTTGGTTCAGAAAAACCTTCACACCACATCTGGGAGAGAAAAGACTGTAACAAGCTTTTTGATCCATGTGTTTTTGCCCCACATTTTTACATATATTTCATATATTCTGACCTGACTACTGTCCTGCTACTTTGATAACAGATGCTATTTTTAGCAAGTACAGTATGACTATATGAAACAATCTTGACATTCTTTTAAAATGAGCATTAGGAGGGGGAAAAAAAATTGTAAAGGCCTTTGCAAGTCAAAGTCAGCCAGTCCCTTAGTTGCACTTCCCACACATTCTGAAGGTCTTGCATTTAAAAAAAAAAAAAAAAAAAAAGGCAAACAAAACAACCCCCAAAACTAATCTAATCCTAACTTTTTCTACTTTAACCTTCTTCTTCTTTCTGTATGTCAGGAGAGCTGCATTGTTGACAGACCAGTTCTTCCTAGTCAGGACATTAGGACTCAGTGGTAAGTAGTTTACCGGGGTCTATCTATAGCAGCTCAAAGGCATTCAAGGACATTTTCTCTAGCCTCCCACCCCACAAATAGACACACCCAGATAAAATTGCTTCAGAAGAACCTCAATGTTTCTAGAAGTTCTGATTTAAAGAAAAATATTATACACGAAGTATTTCACCTTTAGCATAGCATTTCTAGACAAAATGAGAACGAAGAACCAGTTATCTATGAAGAGTCAACGTTCTGTTTGTCACAGAATTCTGAAAGTCTTGGTTTTGTTCTAAGGCACCTTCAAATATTTAATGAAATATATATGCCATATTCCAGGCTGCCTCACTTGAGCCTTGTTTAGCAATTTAGATCTATTTGGTAGGCTTACACTATTGCAGAAACAGGCTCCAAGGAGAAAAGCCTCAAGTTTAACACTATCTTTAGCAGCTTTTATTTTTATTCACTTAAAAAAACCCTGTAGCTGCTGATAGTGGGAGCATCATTTGCTCCATTGAATACACTGTCAAATTCAGAGCAACAGACCAGCTGAATTGGCTGTAGCCAACATTAAAAAAAAAAAAAAAAAAAAAAAGAAAACCCCTGTGGCAGCACTAAAATCTAAGGATTAAGTCAGTCACATCTAGATGTCATTGGGAAACTAGTAAGCCAGAGCTTTGGACCCATTCACTTTCAGCAAAATTCAGTCTGCACCTTTAAGTGACTGAGAGACTATACTATAAGCATTATTTAGAAACTAGTTAAAGAAAAGAGGATGGGGAGACATGAAGCAGCTTTTTTTTTTTCCCCCCTCCTTCCTTTTTATGTTCTCACATCAGACAAAACCAATCTCCTATCTGCTTGGAGCAAAAACCCTGCTGTTGTTTTTTCAGAGTTTTCTAACGATCTCTCAATGGGAAACTGAGCAAAGTCAGGTCCCAGTATCTACACTATCAATCAAACTGAAAAGAAAGATGATTCCCTTAACTTCTTCCTCTTTTGTGCTTAATTACTCTTTGCACATTCTCACAAGGGGTTAAACTGGGCTGGCTTATACTAATGGCCTCACAAACCTCAGCTCTTTGACACAGAAGTTGAAAAACAGGTCTAGTAAAGCTCAGAAAAGCAGGACATTCTTTTAAAAAATGAAAGCATATTCACTTGAAGTTTTAAAGCATGTTCTGCTCCTTAACTCCCAGTCCTCAATGAAAGATGACATTGGAAAGCTGAAGGCACTGAGTGCATGTTGTTATTTAATTAAAGCTACCTCTATCTTTAACAGGAGAGTAGCGTTTTTATTATATGTCTCATGCAAAATTAACCTTTAGACAGTGGCATCTAAAAGCATCCTAGTAACTACAGCACATTTAGGAATTCTGATCTGTTTAGAGAAGTTTCTGTGATGTATAGAATTCTAAGCACGTAATCTTTTAAAAATACAGCTCAGAGTATAAGTCCATCCTTTTACCAGCAATAGGGCTCATCAGTTGAAGAGTTTATTTCAAGATTCCTGCCAGAGTGTATAACAGTCACCAACTTCTCTCATGGAACCTCAATATATTTTTCCCCATTTCATTTCCTATTTGTATCCCTTATTCCAAACTCTGTTTTTCAGACCAAAAATATATGGCTTATTTTCTGTGAATGGAAAGTACAAAGCACAATGTTCTCCAGACATTAACAAGACAGACTGGTAACAAGAGTCAACAGTACTGCCTAATCGCCATGGGATGGACAGATGCAAAGTTATCTGATTTCCCTCTTTGTATCATTCATGTGGGGGGAAAAAAAAAAAGCCACTAACACACTTCCCTGCTGACTGTAGAATTCATCACAAAGTATTTGTTCAATCTGATGCTGAAGAAGACTCAGATATGAGATGCTACTGTTAATAAAAGCAGTGACAAACATAAACTTCCTAAAGCTGAAACCAAAGTGACTAAAGCACCTAAGCAATGAACTGGTTGGATAAAGAAAAAGAATGTAATTGCTTCCAGGATTATTGTAGCTTCACTATGTTTACAACTAAACCCAAGCATTACTGTTTGAAGAGTCAATAGACTCTTCAATAGTCGAGTGAATTTGACAACTAAATTACCTAAGAGAAAACTATTTGACGATTACTAAGCATATTTCAATCAAAGTTCATATTTATAATACAGCGAAGAGAAGCTTAGACTCTTGCCACTATTTCAGCTCTAAAAGCCTCTAATATAAAATTAAATTAAAAAGAAAGGAAAATACAAGCTCCTCCATAGTCTTTAAAACAAGAATATGAGTACAAAATTAAAGCAGTATGTCTTGTCTGTATAAGGCTTTGTGTGGTATCTGCACACATTAACTAAAATGTTTTAAGCTACGCTCTAAGCAGCGGCCTACAAAGGATACGTTCTTTCAGAAATAATCTGAGATGCTGTTCAGCAGCATGAAGAGTCTGACTCACTGAATTAGAAGAAAGGGATACCATTGAGTCATTGGGCTGTTATGTTTCTATCTGAAATAATTTTTTAATCACTTCAAATTACTCTATAACAAAAGAATAAGGATTTCAAAGGAAAAAGGAAGACATTGATTCAGAAATGCAGGTTTTTCTTTTACACAGATTCCCTACCAATACAAAACATAAGGGCATACTGAAGTAAAACGTTACATAGATGTCAAATTTTGTAAGCAGAAAATGTATAGAAATAGAGTGCTTCTCAAATATTTCCACTAGACAACTGTAGTTCTTTAAGCATAGATCAACTACTGTTACTGATACTTTCCACTATGAAATATTTCATTTATTTGGCTGGCTATTCAGAGCTATAATTCTTGTCATTGCTACTGTAACCATGTCACTTTTGTTACTCAATTGAGTTTTTAAGTATTCTAGGGAAACGTGTGACACTTAATCTGTGGACATACTTGATTTAGAGAGATAGTCAGCACTATCTCAAAGTAGGGGGAAAAAAAAAATAAAAAAAAATTGAGAGAGCAACCAACCTGTTCTTCCTGACACCTGCTTTGTCACTCTTCCATCTGTCTGCCTTCACTGCACAGTAATACCTACCCTTATTCTCACACATTTTGCATACTTTTAATAGAGAATTACCCCAATAACCTACTACAGTTCTGAAAAGAATGAGAGAACTGTAAATGGTCATTTCTTGATTTTAGCACTGAAAATATTCCACCTAAGATTTGAACTTCAAGTCCATCTTATAATCACCCCTCCAAACATTAGAAATATTCTAAATCAAATTTAATGCTAGACAGTTAGAGCTGAGCAGCAAAGATGCACAGGAAGTCTGATTAACTCTGCCCCCCACATAGAATGTTTTATGAAGAGGACCATTTTTCAAAAAGCTGAAGTACAAATGCTATATTCTTAACTGTTTCCAGAACACTGATCTTTTTCCCTGTGGCAAGCCAACAATCTTCATTTTTCCCGATACTTCTGCTCCTTTTTTCCGTCCCAAAAAGATCACAGCTTGCCCTGCTACCCCACCCCCCACCCCACCCCCCCCCCAAAAAAAGGAAATAAAAAAAAAGAGGGAGAGATGAAATACTGAGTTCTAAATTTAAAGGTCAAGGATAGGAAAATCAAAAGAGGAATTCTTGTCCTCCAAAACCCAGAAATACAGGCCACTGGAACTTTCTTACTTGCTACCTGGAACACTGGGAAGAAAATTCATGGAATGCACAGGCTCTGCCTTGCTAAAACCCAGGAAAGTAAGATGGCAACTAGCTATCCCCTCCAGAGCCACTGGAAGACCATTACAAGGATGCACAGTTGCAATTCTTCTTTAAAGTGTACCATACTGCTGGTATGAAAGAATAAGATCAGTCATTTTAATCTAGTCAGTAGTACAACAGACATTAAGTTTATTCACCAATACAGAACTTTAGCTTACAAGTGTATCAGAGTGGAAGGAGAAGTAGCTGAAGGAATAGCTGCTAAAGATACTTCAGTCTTTCCACTCTAAGCTAACAATTCACTAGCACTGACAGGTGGGTCCTTCTAGGATTCATGGTGGCATATGCATCATCATGATGCAGCATCTTTGCAGCATGAGCATTAGATAGAAATGGAAGTCATTCTGTCAAAATAGCCAGGGCTGGACTTATCTGAACCACTTACTAAATTAATGAGTCTAGAGAGTTTTTCCCTTCATCCTTTTTACCTTGACTTTTCCCCCAGCTATTTAAAAACAAAACAAAAAATAAATCACAGAACCAAAACAAACAAAATCCCAAACCAACAAATGCACACACCTCCACCAACCACTTCTGTGCCCAAATCTAGACTGGAGGTATTATCAACGAGTCCTGTCAGTTTAATTTGGATTGCAGAATCTAAGAGGCAAGAATAATACCTTTTATAATTCTTGTAGGCTCCATACTCATACTATTCGTCCTTCTTATATTATTACTGAAAAAATTTTACAACTGCAGGACTTAAAGGAGAGAAAGATCTGAACTTCCCCTTAAGTTCAAGGGAATTTGGCACTGAATGCGCATTTCTCCATTGAAACAAGTAAGCCATTCTCCAAATTGAGCTCCAGAGCTTAATTCAGCTAAAAGGTACACTTTTTGTTAGAGTTCTTGGGTAGCTCTTTCGTTGCCACTTACTGATATCAGTAAGCGCATTTTATCCAACTATTTCATGGCTTCAAACTTGCATACAAGAACAAAGATTTGCTGAGCTATACAAGAATGGGGGTGCCTCAATTCTGTGAGTCAGAGGTCTAACGAGTTATGTCAAAAATACACTTCTTTTGAGAGACTTTTCTCTTTCTCCAGGAGTACCACATCAGGTGAAACACAGTTCTTTTCCATATTTCCTTCATAGCTTTGAACGGATCCATTTTTTTTCCTTACTCTTCTAGGAGGACTAATCTCACTTCCTCATCCACATTAATTCTTACTACTTCTCTATTACTGTGCTACTGCAGAAGTATTTCCATTTGCAGTTACATACCATGGCTAAAGACATTCTTTATGCTCTACTATATAGAACCTCTAAAGAAATACTTAGAAGTTATTTTAAATAGATACATCAATATTTCTTCTTTTGAGATTTTGTTTTCCCCGTTGAACGATTTAATCCTCTTCACAGCAATACGAATTCAGACTTTGATGACAGAAAGGGCCTAAGCAGCTGTTCTGCTAAACAGGATGTAGACTACAAAGTTTCTCCAGGTGATTCTCATATCTAATCCATAACTTTCAGGCAAACAAAAGCATGTCTTCCAGAAAACTGCATTTTTCTAATGCTTAAGAAAAAACACAATGCCAGTCTGCAATGAGTTACTGACTTGCATGAGCACAAAACAGTCTCCTTCTCCCTTCCTACTTCACCCACTTCACTTGAAAACCAAGCAAAAAATACATCCCTCAAGGGAAGCAGATTTTGTATCTGAATTATTTTTCCAGGCACATAAGACAAATCAAGAATTTAAAAGAAACTGAGTCAGCGTATTTGCCAAGCAGACTGCTGGAACTCTGGCCTGCAGATTTATGTAACCTGCTTTCAGACACAAGGATGATGAGAAATCCCCTAAAAGAAGTCCCTTGTGACTATCCCAGACAAAAAACCCAGATATCATTATCCAGGGAAGGAGAATTGAAGTCACATGAGATGTAATTATTGAAGTTTTCTTGCAATTACAGAGAGAACCGTAACTTGTATTCAATAAAGTGAGTTTTGCAATGTCTTTTAAGTACTGCTTAAACTCTAATACTTCCAACAGTGGGAGCCACCCCAGTGATTTGCCATATTCTTTGTTTTAGAAAATGCATTCCAGATTTAGTAGAAATGCTTTGCATTCACAAGAAAACTTATGAAGTTTTCAGCCCAGAAATTAATCTGATTTTTTTAAAGTTGAAGTGATATCCCTTATGGTGTCTATCCTAATGAGGCTTTGAAAGACTTTACAGAGATAACGATGAATTAAAAAGGACACCAGTATCATCTGATATTGGAAAAGTGGTTTTTTTCATAACTAACCTAAAGGATTCATGAATCTGGAAGAGTGCTCAAGCTTCTTATGTTGATTCATTTAATCACTTTGCTCAGAGTTTGTTTTAAGTGTTACCATTTAATATGAGTTAATATTGATTTTTTAAAAAAATTAACACATTCACTATGAGACCATAATACAGTTTCTGATTGAGAAAGGGGGAAAAAAAAAAAAATAGATGAAGTGACTAAGTAGTTTTCCACACTGGAGCACCTGAACCTTTCCTTGTTGCCCAGCTTTTAGAATGAGGACAAGCAATTTTACACACAAAAATCTGTAACCAAAACAAGATGCAGTAGAAAAACTCAAAATACTTATTAGTAAGTTTTTCATTGAGGTTTACAAAATCTGAGAAGATAGTATAACACCACCAAGATTGGAATTTTACATCTGTTCTTTGTATTCTACGCTACTTTGACAGCGATTCTAGGCTGAGCCCTGCATTACTTGGTCAGGCAAAACTTCTCCCCAGAAACTGGCAGACAAACAAGTGTATCTCACAGCTGTTCAGCATCATAGTTAAGAAATGGATTTGTGCCTTAAATAATGCAAGGCATCTCCCTCTAGAATTCACATACTACTCAGTGTGGAATACTGCTGTCATCGCATGAATCATTTCACATTACAGGATTCAGGTGTCTTAACTTTGCTATTTGAAAAAAGACATTTTCCTATGCCCAACTTACATAAAATGATAGTTTAGGATGCAAACTATTCAAGGGTCAGAAAATTACAAAGATATCATCCCTTGTTCAACAGTAACTCTGTGTGCATATATTAGATTTGACCTCATAGGACCCCAAACTTCTTAGTCACAGGCCAGACCATACATGAGGCAGCGGCTGTGCAGGCGAATTCTCCCAGTCCATTATCACCTTCTGCCTTAGCTGGCATCTGTAAAATATAAACAGTCCTCTATACGAGAATAGCAGTCTGCTACAAAGAGCTATGTAGAGGACTCAGTCATAATGAGCCTCACAATATTCCTTCAAATAATCCCTGAATTGTTGAGGCTGGTCATTGAATTTATTACTGTGAGAAGGTTAAGTTACATATTATTTGATACTTTAACTCTGTCTTGGGGAAACCTACATGTCTAGAGAAATGTTTGTACATTATTTAACTCTGACACACAGAAAATTAGATACCCTAACTCAGCATCCAGGATGTTTTACTGTAACTTCATCTTTTAATTCTTACAGCAAGTGAGCTTTTAGGTTCATGTGAAAGAGGTACTCAAGAATGAAATTAAAATTCTCACACAACTCAATTCACTTCATCACACACCTACACACTTTATATTACCCAGAAAATACAGAAAAGCATATATAGTTTGGTTTAGAAAAGACAAGGGAAGCCTGTGAAAGAAGTAGATATATATTGTTCCTTCTCACATGTTTTCACGGCCACGTATGCGACTATTATTCAGATGACCTAAAATATAGAACAAAGGAGTTAGAGCATGTAACTACTGGATGTTATGTGAAGTAAGTTAAAAACCCCTAAATACGGTAGTAACATGTTTAACTCCTTTCTTCTACATTTTGATTCAGCTGATTAAGTCATGTGCATGGCGATATAAACACAGGTTGAGATAATCTCCACTTTGTTTTTGTCACTTGAAAACCTGAAGCAGACACCCTGGGGCAAGTTAGTAAATGGTTAATTTAACATGTAGCAGGAGTATTAAGTCACTATCTTATTTATTTCACCTGAATAATGGCTCTGATTTCACAATTTATTATATCATAAAAGCACCAATGCAGAAGCAGCAGTATAGAATTGTGACATAGTTTTATACACCTATTAAATTTTATACAGCTTAAAACTTTATATTGTACTACAGCAGTATTTCATTACTTCTAAATTAATTGTCCAACCAGGAAGTCATAGATCCTAAACTAAGCTTTCATGACAAGTACAAAACAACAGTATGAACAGTACAAGCCCACTAGTGACAAGCAGCTGTGCATCTGCAAAGATTAAAGAATCTTTGCCCTCCTTGAGCCTTTTTCTTGGAAGGGGTCATAATCACAGACTTTGAAGACAAATACAATGACTTCAGAGACCTTAAAAAAGAACAAGAGAGAGAAAGAAAGCCTTTTGGGGGAAAAAGAAAAGGCAGGAAAAGATAAGGTTCTCTCTCAAAATACGGTAGCAAATTGGATGTACTTATTTATCTTCATCTTGTACTTCTGTACTCATCAGAAACTCAGGAAAAAGTCTGAATGGCTGTGGGCCAACATCTCCTATTTCTCTTACCTAGGATGAGACAACTAGAACCACAAATAAGGGGGTCACCACCTTATTAAGATCAGCAGCACAGCTCTGTACAGCTTGCTATCAGAGCAGTAATTCAGTAGATTAGAGTTTCAGAAGTTCACCAGGTGTAAAGGAATGAGAATAAAAACAACAAAGTGGAAACTTGTGGGTTTTTTGGTCTTTTTTTGCACATAACAGATAGACAAGATTTTTAAAGTTTAATATAATGGCTACTTTATCCAGTACTCACAGGTTTTCTAAATTACCCCAGCATATTTTAGATAATATCAGTTGTGACATTACTTAAGAAACAAACTTCATTCATTATGCACTCTGAAACTCCCAGAATTATAAAGGCAATGCCTGAAAAACACAGTCAAACGTAGGTGAAAACCAGGTATTGATCAAAGTCACTAACCTTATTATCTCTCTCCAATCTCCTCACAAAGCGATGCCTTCTCAGTAACTTAGCAGGGTCTCAACTTGCAAGAATAGAAAAAACCTCCAATGCAACCAACAGCTCCTAAAACAAAACGATCATCACTCAGTACTTAATGAAAATACCACTTTTAAAGGCCAGACCAAGGAGAGTGAGACAGAAAATCACTACAAACAGAAGCTTAAGAGTACCCACAATCATAAGAACCTTAAGAAAAGGACTCCTAAGTAATACTAGCCCATTACCCTAATAACACTTACCTTTTATATATGTCTCAGTCCGGGAACAGACTGAACTGGAGAGGATTTATGATTAAGCTAATCCTGCTGCCTGGTTCCCAGAGCAGAAGGGCTTAGTTGCAGTCACTAGCACCAGTGCAGAGAGTCACCCAATCCCCTGTCTTCTTTCCAGGACAGCTAGGACTTAGAATAATGCAAGACTAGAAGATACCCACTACTATGTCACCCTAGCAGTGACAATGACAAATGAACCATTTGACACAGACTGGTCAATGCTTTCTTTTTCCCTCTCATACTACACCTTTTCCTTTAAAGTTCTACCACACCAGCACTATTCTCCAGCCCCCATGACAGTGCACTGGCTCCTGAGGCCTGCCAGTGGCCTCACCCCAGCTGTGTGCCATCATATCTAACTCCTTACACCTGGGGCACTCTTAACTCTCCTCCTTCCCCCATGCTTCGTAACTTACTTTTAGAGGTCTCTGCAGTTTGCAATCTGTGTTGTTGATCTGAATTGTTTTACTATAACAAAAGAGGTGCATAGGGCAAGTTTTCCTGTGTTCAGACACAGTAGTGTGAGATATCTTACAAAACTCTTTCTTTGGGGAGACTGAGGACTGAAAATCCTTTTTTTGTGTCTGCTTTAACAAAGACCTCGCTGCTTTTAAGAATCTCACAACTTCTTAAGTAGGTAGATCAGTACAAGAAACCAATTAGTGATTTCTGTTCACTTTTGCTAGACTTTAATGAAAGGAAAATATATAAGTATGAAAGATGGACTCATTAGTCTAAAGCTACAAGGGGGTGTAAAGCAAGAATGTGTTGTATGTGGATAGAATTGTTTTGGCTCTTAATTACTAATGCTTTTCCTGAAACCTTTAAAAAAAAACCATAGAAGACTGAAATCTCTAGATTTTTAAAAAGAATTTTAATTTCAGACTGCAGTTGAAAGATAATGGCAAAGCTGACTATAAAATACTACTGACCAGAGCCCTTTTTGTTTGCTTGTCTGTATATAATAGTTTTCCTGGGAAAATATTCTTTCCAGATTATTTAATGTTTTCTGATACCCACAGTTAAAAAAAATTCAGGAGAAGGCACTGGCTTATGTGTGATATTTTAGCTGTATTTCTTCAAGTACACTTGCATTGGTTACCAGTGTTACTTGTGTCAGGACTCCCATAGAACTAGATTGACTTGAGCACGGTTAAATGTGTGAAGTCTCTCCTTTTTTTTTGAACGGAAACTGCTGCTTTGCTTTTGCCTCTAAATTTTTATACCAAAAATGTAACACCACACTACAATAGTGTAACTAACTCTCAGGCTGACAAGGGAGTAAGAGGCAAAGCACTGTTTGGCTGACAAAATGACCAAATGATCATCTATTGGTGTGAATTCAGCGTGCAGGCCAACAGAGATTTAGTAGAATGTAAGGTTAAGGCAAGATTAACGTGTAACAGTATTTAGACAGACATATGCTGTTTGTCACTGTAAGACTGATCAATGATTTTCAAAATGAAAACATTTTGTATCTGTCATGTTTTTATCAGAATCTCAAGAAGTTGAAAAGATGAAAGGCAATTACATGTGGACCTGAAAGAGAATGAAAGTTTCTAGACATGTATAATTTAATTTTAGTTGAACAGAAACTTTGAAAAATAAATAAAAATAAGGGAATACAAAGATTAACTGTTAAATGTATTCACACAATAAATTTGAGGAGATACATTCAGCACTAATGACATAATTTCCTGATTGAATGATGTATTTTCTCATTGTTCATTTTGACGACACAACAAATTAATGTAGGGGGCTAAAGCTTCTCTATGACCTGCTCAGTTGTGCTGGCACCAAGTTTATGTGCATGTATTTCCTAGCTCAACAGGTGCATGAAAAGCAAGTCAAGGAGGGAATGTGCATTGTAACTTGCATGACACATGACCTGGGAAACCAACATTAATAGCATACAAATGCTCACTGAGAGGGTAGATAGTGGGTCAAATATCATTATTAAACTTTAAGACTCCCTGAGAGAGAGGGATGGATAGTACAGAAGTGCAAAAACTACAGCTCAGTTTATTTTTTTTATTACTGTTTGATATTTGTGGTCTTCCAGTATTTTGGGAAAACCATTATGTCTGTTGCTTGTAATAACAGAAGTCCTCGTTATAGCCATACAAAAGATGTGTTCTCTGTTTTGCAGGAAGAATCCAGTGTCAGTCATTATGTAAAAATAATTCACTACCAGTTTGGCAAAGTGAAGTTCATGCTAATTAGTTGATTAATGTATTTTCGACTGCCAGAATATTTTTCAGTGGTTATATATCAATATCCTGTGATTGCAGCAATAAAATATCTGTAACTGTTATGCATAAACAGATATATTCACAACTTGCTTATCTCTACTGGCAGTGTGGTATAAATAAGAATCACATATTGCTATTCCAGTATATATTCAGCTTCTCTGTGACTCTAATATTAATGTTCCACCTTAAACTTGCTTCATGATTTGTTTATTAAGGTATGATAAGTGATGTCAGATATTAGGCTTTGCTTAAAGATAGCAGCAATGACAATCAGCTCCAAAGATGAGAAGTAACTTGAGCTTGAAATAACCTGCTTAGCAAGTTATCTCTATGCATGGCACTATGTATTACTTCTAAATGAGTATTAAAATGTATAGTATCTCAGGATTGATATACTGAACTAACTTAAATTCTGGCCATTATCTATCATGATGCTGTGTGTGTTTTTAATTGTAGATTGGTTATCTTTGTGCTTAAGAACCAGAGGACAGTTTGCTACATCCACACTCAGTCCCTGGAATAATAGTAGGATAGCAGAGTAGGAGAGCAGAAATTCTCAACATCTGGTGAAATTTCTTACTTCAGAAACCAAAGCAAACAAGATCTTACTATCAGACATCTGGAGAAGAGGCAATGTGAGATCTCACATTGGTTTGTGTACAGCTGCATAGCGGTTCCAGAGTGCATCTTCCTATTTTCGCGATCTTAGTGGAAATAAATCTCCTTCCCTTTTAACTAACTTTCAGAAGAAAGGGTGCAGGATTTTGCTTGTACCAGATCTAGTTTTGAAGATATTGAAGGGCAGAGCAAGATAGTGTGACACTTGTCCACAGCATAATATTGAAAATGCCCTCTATATTGGTTATTGGATTGAGGATGCATAAATGAAATTTCTTCTTAAGCCTTTTGTGCAGCTGTGCAAGGTCTTTGATGATAGTCTATTCACTAATTGCACTCCAGAGAATAAAATTACTTTCTCTTTCTGCCTGTTGCCTTTTCCACACAGCAGAAATCTAAACAGAGGTAAAGATACAAAGCAGCCTCTCAATCAGCATAGGGGCACAACAGGATGTTCTGATCATAGAGGCATTGTACCCTCAAGTTGTTACTTAAGGGACAACCCTGGCAGATTATGTGTGACACATCCTTACATTTTCTTCAGGTTGCTGTGTGCTGCTGAATCACTGCAAAGAGTCTGGAAAATTACATCAGAGAAGTCCTCTCAGGTAAAGTGAGACAGATGGAAAAGAAGGTAAAAAATATAGACTAAAACCTGTCCTCTGCTCCATCAGGAGTGTGAGGCTATGAAGTGTGAGGCTATGAAGTGTGAGGCTGTTCTCCAAAAGCAAATGAGTGTAGTTGCCTTCTGAATGCCTTGAAAGACTAAAGCTTCAGCTGGGTACATTCGAACAGCAGTCACAGTCCTTAACAGACTTCTGAGTAAGAAAACTGAGTACTTATGGGGATACTAAGCATATGAACCATCTGAATTGAAGATTTCCTTGGTCTAAGTGAGGTGCAGCACAGGTCTTTTCCATTTTTTAATTTCTTGCCACATGTCTGTGAAGCTTTACAGTCCAGGTATTCCCAGAACTAGGAACAGAGATGCCTTCATCTCTGTGATTCACTGTAGTTTAATCAGACACTTCCCATAAACTCCTCTCCAGTGAGTTAAATCTGATTCCTCAGTTGAGTTCCTAAACCCTTGGTTCCAACTGCATAGACACTTTAGCAAGGCAGATGAGAAATATCTTGTGAAATAAGAATTTTCCATTATTTTGTCTTCAACAGCTTTCCTTTCATGTGGCAAGAGAAGATAGGATGTCAAAGGGCTAAAAACACAACAAACGCTTCCTTCTGAGATCATCTAAAATACTGATTTTGACTGTTTCAACTGGACAACTGGTAATAATCTCCTATAACTATGGAATAAATGAGGAAATAAAAATAATTTAAATCTAAGTTTGTCATTTACATAATTTGTTTATCCAGCTCACAACTCAATGCATTTTTACATGAGTCTCTCTCATGCACACAATTTTTTTTCCTTTTACCATTTTTCTGCCTTGCTGTGTTCTTTAATGAGTCCCTCTAAGAAATGGCTGTTATTGCTGTTAAGTAATGGAAAACCAGGCAATGGCTTTTTTTTTGTCTCTTCAGCATAGTCACTACTGCATCCAATAACCACTTTTGCTTTTCCAGGCAGTGAACTCCACATGGGTTTCATTTTATAATCCAGAAAAAAATGTCACAGCCAAATTAGTCTGTATTAGAAACACTGAGAAGATCCCTTTTTCATCACTGTCTCTACATATAGCAGAGAGAGAAACAGATACTACTTAACCTTGAGAACAGCGGATTTAATTGTTGATGTATTTTTAGGCAAGCCTTTGAAATTACTTTTCTCATTTTGTGTGAACAGAATTCCAAGCTAGTAGCTGAAGCACTGAAGTTGCATATAGATAGATAGCATATTTGTTTCTGTGTAAGAGGCATAATTAGTCTTATCCATGCAATTATAGAAGCAGAAACACATTCTCAAAGCTTAGACATATGCTTTCTATTTACTACTGATTCACTGGAAAGAAAATCTCTCTCATCTTATTCATACATATTTATACCTGGGGTTTTTCCCCAAAAGATTCTGTTTAAAAACTATGTCCAACACTGTCTGGTTTAGTTCATAACACTAAAAAACCCCAAATGCCTAGGCACCAAAAAAACTCAGTCTTTCCTGTAGGCTGTGTTAACTGTGCTTCTTTTAGAGTCAAATGACCTGACATTCAAAACTGGTGATTATGAACACATCCCTTCAAAATCAGTAGATTTAGCAGCACTTATATCTTTGAGAAATTCAGGCCAAAATTAAGTGTATAAATGTGAAACTCTGCAATCTGCCTGCAAACTAGATACCAGTAACCAAATGTATTTCAAGACAGCAGTAAATCCACATTCATCTTTGTATTGTTACATCATGAGTTTTCCCATCTGTGAAGACCAATAGAACAGAAATATTTCTAATTTATATCATTATTTTTTCCCCTCAGTTCCAGTATTTCTAGCATTCAGGATAATTTTTTCATCAATCATTTATTTCATTTATTAATTGTTCTACATTAACATTTAACAGTTACCATCACTGTGAACTGTAAAGTTTCAATCATCAACTAGACATGATTCTTGCAGAAGACAATTTAAAATACTAATCATGTCAAAGAGTAGCTTGAAACTCTTGAGGTGAGGTAACAAACCTAAGGTTATTAGTAACTTGAGATTAAGGTGGGGAAAAAATATTTCTAGTATAGATAAGACACAGGCAAAGCAGTAATTCTCTTTTCTGAAATGTCTGCTTTTTTGCAGCTGCACAATGAAAGCTCACTTTCTTGCTAGCTTTGAGGTAAAACAGAAATATTTGCCTAATGAGCAAATTATAAAAAAAATCTAACTTATACATTCAAACGCAAGAGCCATTTTCCACACTTTTAAAATCAAGATCTTCTCTTTTTTTCAGCGTGTTTTCAGCGTGTAATAGGATGAGTTATTTCACAAGCACAATTCCCCACCTTATCTTTAAATGCATAACAATGTCAGAAAATGCACAGGCAAGATAAATCCAAGTGTTTCTCTTCGATTTGTGTGTGGTGAGATTTCAGAGATTTTCTTTATTATGCAGCATGCAACTTCTATATTTTGTGCTACAAAGTTTTATAGCCTGGGAATGGTTTCCTGAAACGTTTTTGAAAAGATGCTAATAGTGTGCAAGTTGATACTTAAAATAGACTTAAAACTTAGAGCATAAAACTAATTGCCACATTTACATAGTGCTGTCAAACATGAATAGTGATCATTGTGGTATTATTATCAGTTATTCTTCTTGGAAGCATTTAAAATTGGCATTGCTATCATTACCAAATGTGTTTATAACAGCTACTGTAATACTTTTTATAATGCAATAAATTTCTTCAGTTAATTATAAACAAATTGGCATACTTAATTAATGGGTCCCACTAATAATATATTATCTCAGACATGTGTGAATGATACCCAGTTACTAGCAGTGATGCAGCTCAATTAATGATGCCAAATGCTATAACCTTGTTAATTCCAAAAGGCACAGAGTAGTATTCCTAGAGAAGAAAATTAGGTATCTTCAATATAGAAACAAAGCAAGAGTGCACTGAGTTGAGGGCAAAATGATGCTGTCATGTTAAGTTTAAGTAACTCTGAACTTACATAGTGTAACAGAAAAAAATCTTGCTTAATACTTAATTTCTCACAGCATAAACAAAATATATACTGAGTGAAACAAAGAGTCATGTCACTTGTCACCTCAATCGGAAATGAGCAGCTATAGTTTTGTTCCTGTGTAGAACAAAGAAACATAGGGAAAACTAGGCATAAGAAATTCCTTAATTCTCTTTAGCAGAAATCCATTTATCAGAATTGATGAACAATCTGTTTCTCAAGCTATGTGAACACAGTTTCACAGGAACATTTAAACTTTCTGTCTATGTAAGTTAGAACTTAAGGTTACGCAGGTGGCTTCATGGGAGGTACAGGTATCACAGGGCCTCGTTCTTTGGCGTGGTTTGGTAGCAGGGCCTTGCTAGTGGTAGGACTTGTAACATTCAAGGGATACTCCTGATTTTCATGCATACCAGTGAAGAGAATAGGGTGTCATCTACTAGGTCACTAAGGCTACCAGGCTGAGGCAGGTGACTTCAGGTAGCTACGAAGAAAAGCTGAGAAGATATTTTGGTGCAATAAACCATGCTTTTCTTGAAGATTCTAGGACTAACTTTATTTTTTAAAGTTTTGATTATTTGTCCCTTTTTATTCATTAGTTCAGTGGCTAAAACCTTTACAAAGAGGAAGTCTGGTCTTGGTGTCTAATTCTGCCTGAGGGGTATTTAAGATCACATTATTTCTCCACCAAAGGGATTAAATGTCTATTGGCCCATTTAGGAGGGTAAAAAGGAAGCACAGGGATGCTCTCATAATTCTTGATGGAATTATTTCCATTTAAAGCAACCATTTTTTAGTATAAATTCTATGTATTTCCAATCATAACTTTTACATACTGCATAAACAAAAATAAAGGGAGTTTGGACCTTATTTTGCTGTCTTCCAAGTAAAGGTCTCAGCACAATTAGTGCAAGAATCTTTTTTTGATGCCCCATCTTGACTTTCAGGCTTAGTGATGCCTATGGGTAAGCACCACACCTCCATGAGTAATATATGATATATAAGCAACAAACTTATGTATCCTCCTACAAAGGTCATACTGCGCTTTTCCTCTTTATGTTAGCCCATACGATTCACCCAAACCTTACATTTTTAATGGGTATAAGAGTCTCATGCTCCAACAGCCTATCTAGTCTACTACGTTGCTTCTGAAAGAAAGCAGCTTTTATTTTACTGCATTTTATGCAGTTCCTGCATTTTTTACTTCTGTATTTAATTGTATCAACTCATTATTTTTTGTTAAATTCAAGTCAATTCATTACTGTAATGAGTAATGAACAGAGAAGATGAAATGTCACAGTTTTGTAGCAAAAATCATCAATTTCAGCTACTTTCCCCAGAAAGAATAATCTGAACTTTACAAATTGCCCAAAATTAAACACTGCATGATAAAAAAATTCCTTGTTTTTCTCATTTTCTGTTAGCATTAGAAACTGTTCTTGTGAACTTTGTGCTTATATAGCATAATTGTTTATACCCATGTGCTTTGGGTTATCTATATTATCATTTAATCCTATACATATCTGTGAAGTATCTAGCATACTTCTGAGTGCTATAAAAATTAACATTTGAAGGAGCACAATATCCGACAAGTTAGCAAAGTAAAATTACCCTTTCATCAGTGTAGCCACTTTATAATGATATGTGACTATTACATTGTAGCATAGGCTGGTACCTGGATAGTTGAAAATCAGTTTGCTTGGTAACACAGTTATATTATCTCCCTTCCTTCCTGGGGAGTGGAAGAGAGGCACAATGAAAGAGAAAGGGGGATGAGAAAGATGGAGCAAAAATCCAGTTTTATTCTGAGAACACAAATCAAAACCCTTTAGTACAATCCACCCTTGAAACTGAGATGTTTTGGTATTTCCTTCAAATTTCATTAATTGCCAGGGAAAGACCTACTGGAGCTTGAGCATATCTGAATGAGTCCTTGGTCCTAGAGAACATGCCAAGCTACAGAAAGTGGCTCTAGGGAAAGGATAGTTCAGGGCAGGCTTTGGCTCTGAAAACTTAAGCAAACTGTGTTACCACTAGCCTTTGAAATTACATTGCAAATATTAGAAAAACATTTGAGCAGTCTCTCCACTTCATTATCAGAAATTAGTATGTCATTTAATGCTCAACAGCCTAAAATACAGATTCTACTAGATCTGCTTAGCAGATCTCAGTTATTGCCTAATGCATGAAAATTGCTTGCAACTTAGATTGGCCTTTCTCCTTTAGGAGGCAAAGACTTTATGTCCAAGTCCTTGTAATGATAAAATGTCATAAAATGTCTCCTCATCCATGCATTTACTCTAGCAGGCCTTTGGCCAGTACCATTTTCAGACAGCCAAATGGATTTATTTCTCTCTGGTTGCAATTTATTAAGAAAAGCATAGTATTTCCAAATAGTACCAAAGATTGGTATTCTTGAAGGGCTACCTGTGTGTTGACATATATAAATGCAGTAATAAATTAGCAATTGTCAGTAATTTGCAGAGAGTGAAATGAAATCAAGTTACTCTTTGCAGGCCACCCTGTGTGCTGAAGTTCTCAGCCTGGAAGGAACCACTGGGAAAAATGAAACAATGTGCAAAAGAAAATACGTTGAAACCATTCTTACACAATCTCCATTCTGGCACCAAACTCAGATCAAGATGAGTCTACCACGCTCTCCTCCTACTAGCGTGTGTGTTAAATTACAGTCTCCTATTGCGAATGGGAGCCCCAGAAATAATGTGAACTGTTTACAGCTGCTTTGCATAGGGCATCCTACTGAACAGATCTTGTTATGCTGACAAGTTCTGCTACAAAGTCAAAACGGTTTTACACCACTAATAACTTTTCTTGTACTTTTTGTCTTGAGAGAGCTGAATGTATGACCTAGCAGGTATTTTCCACCTTTAATTTCTCTAGTTATCTCTCTCACTGGATACAGAAGTATCAAAATGAAATTGCTATGGGCCAGGTCCACCTTGAATATTTCTGTCACTGCACAGAGGTGTTTTCTAAAATGTCTGGCTCTAAGTTTCAGTGACAAAGGTAATGTATTTAGAGGCTTAAGAGCCAATGGGTTCTGATATGCAAGAGCCCATCCAATTTTTTTTAACTTGGTTAAAAAGTATTTGGCATTTTCTCCACTAAGAACTGGTACAACAATTCCATCCTGTCTCAGCATTCTTAAAACAGTCAAGTTCATTATTAGGCTCGGAGATTTTCTGTCAGCGGTGGATGTGAGCCACACACATTCATCCTTATTCTCATCTGTTTTCAGTTCAGAAAATGTCAAGGTTTTTTGGCAGAAGGGACTCTGTCAACCCTTCTCTGTCCTCCACTATCAATTATCAAGCTGATAGTTCTCATAGATAGATATCTACACTTTAGGTTTTGAATGCTCAGGTCTAGAGCTACAGTCCCAATGCACTGATTTATTTCACTGTTTGTTACAGATCAGGTACTGCTGTTGTCATTTATTAATGAAGTCCACATGAATAATAGGTGCTTTCCCTGCCTTTTTTAAATTACAGATCTGGTGTAGAACTACTACTACTATCCTAAGTATAGAGAACTTTTTTACTACAAAAGTACTGAAAAAGACAAACCATTGGTCACAATATCCCCATAAACATTTTCTTTTATTACCATATTTGAATCTAAGTTAAGCTCTAGGTCTAGTTATGTCAAATAGGGTATATAATATGAAACCTTGCTTTATTTTTAATCAGACATTGTTCTCCAATTTCCTTTTATTTTGCACTGATTCCAGATTGCTTTTGCCTGACCTACTTCACAGCAAGATTTACTTTGCTTTCCATGAACTGTGCTTTTCTTTATCTCATGGGATTCACTGGAACTACAAGAACTGTTACATCAACAGAATTACTAGTAAATAAGGGAGCTTTTATATCAAATGAAGCAAAAGGTATTTCAGCAATGCTGTACAGGTACAACAGAGGTATGACCTTAATGAGAAGGTCCCGTGTTTTCTTCACTTAAATACAGAGAGTAATTTGGGCTGAATGAGAATCCCCCTAAGTTTATGAATAGCTAGATCTCCCACTTCTTACGAGCAACAATTAGATAACATTTGACATTTTTTAGAAAACAATTGGTACTTTTAAGATAAAACACTAAATCTTCAACAAAGTATCTTCATTAAAAGATATGCATAAACATTTCATCATGTAATAACCTACCTTACCTACATGAAAAGTAACGTGCTTACTGCCTCGTATGCTCAGAACTGCCAGCAGCTGCTATCTGGGAACCACCAATTTATACTTATTCAATCACATTTTATCCTCCCTCTTCTTTTCTGCTTAACAATGAAAGAAACCTGCTGGTGAAAATATTACACAGCTTTAAATCACTAGGTTTGCCACAGCAAATAATTAATGAAAACAGTGACCTTCCTGTAACTTGTTTGTATATGTACTGTGGGGGAAATTCTTCCTGGCATGGAAATAGACAGCAAGAAAGGTGCTTGACATAGGTGTAGATTCAAACAAGAAAGAAGATTCAGTTCACTATCTATGCATCATTTCAAATTTAGGGATTCAAGAGTGCCATCAGATCTGGTTTATGAGTACTGCAGATCATCCAATGACTCTACTCCGTTCCGGTGCATTGCACAATACTAGAACCTTCGTCAATGATGCCAAAGACTATTCAAGGTGTAATTTAAAATAGCTAGTGTTGCAATGTCATATCCCTTTACATATTTCGGTCAAAGCCAGCAGAGCATCCTGCAGAACTTCTATCAGTCTATAATATAACCTGTTTACTGAGAAGTTTTTTGAGTCACTATGAAATTCTACACTTAGTTTCATAATTTATGACTCCACTTACTACCAAAGAAAAACATCGGATAATTACAAGTCTGCACAGAACAGTTCAATTAAAATTTAGGCAACAGAAAATGTTGCTGTTTTTCAATGAGCAACCAAGATGCAGATTCTACAATTGGAAAATCTTCCAGAGCTTGGTATCTGGGTCATACAGCTGCCAAGTTTGCCTTCTGCATAGCAACATTGACAGAGAAAGCAGTTGAAGGGAATTCACATTTACATTTCTCACCAGGGTAAACAAGAACAGGCACTGCGAATTGCATGTTTAGGGAGCTGTATTTGCGGCTGCAGCGCTACAGTGATAGCTGCTTTTCTTCTTCTAAACCTAGACGTAATACCCTGAAAAGACCAGCTATATTCTGTTCATACGTGTACAATATAAGGATTTAGAATGCAAGTTAAAAATGTTTAAGACGATATAATAATCGTTAGCTCCTTAGGCAGCACAAAGACCAAAATGTTACTGAACAACTAGCAGTGTGAAACATTAAGACACTGGATTGTAACTCCACTATGTCACCTGATCTAAGATTTTTCAAGAAGGGCTATCATTTTATGGTCATTGGCAATTCTGCCTCAAAAACCTTAAATGCCAGTGGCTGTCAAATTTATATTGATCTAAACCTTAATCTATATTTTAATTCACCTGCAAAGTTATGCATAACAGAAATATGTGCATCAGAATCTGGCCCTGGCATGAAACGGATCTTTAGAGTCAAGTAGCTTTCTTATCTATTTCCTGCCTCCTCACTACAGTAAGAATTTCCTTCAAGTGATGACATCATCAAGTGATGACCAAGACAGAAATTTAATTTTTAAGTCTGCAGACACTGAGATTCAAACTAAAGATTAAATGGAAAAGTGCCTCAAACCTACGCATCACAGAGACTAACTGCTGATACCTTTGCACATGCGTGTTTATTAAATAAAATTCTTTCATTAACTGTAATAATTAAAAAGACTGGATACTAATTTAGGACCTAGATTCTCTGGCTTTTGGACTTAATCCGTCATTACTATGACAACCCAATTGAAAAGTATCACGATGAGCATTACAGTGTTGGTAAAGGGCAATCAGCACCTCCACACAGTACAAAAAAGGACAAATACATGTGATGAAAGGTGGTATTACACACAGTCCATGATACATAATTCCAGTTTGCAAAAGTAATGTTGTTAAGATAAGCATTTTCTTTCCACTGATTATCTATCTGAAATCTTGAATTACTAGTATATCAAGAATGAAGATTTCAGGTTTTATACTAAATGTGTACTGGAATACTTTATCTCTTCTCATTATATAAGTTCTGAGAACCTGGCCATAACTTGACTGATGATAAACCTTACATGCTTTTGCAACTTTACAAACAACTGCATCCATGTAACAATGGGCATTTTGTGCTGCACAGATTTGTTCAGTGGATCAATGATTTGTGAAATAACAACTCAAATTCTTCCTGACATTAAAGGGTCATAGCATCTTACTCAACAATTTGACAAATCTTTCTCCATCAAACTAATCCTGCGTACAGAGAAAACAGGTAACAGACCATTCAACTGGCATGAAAACTTTACAGCAGCTTTTGATGGTGGAAGTTTACATTTTATTATGCCAAGAGTATTTGAGCTTCTATATTAAACATTTGATCATATAAGACATAAGTTGTTTAAAGTACTTTACTGAAAGGCTGTTTTAGGAAAAGTTTTCCATCCAATAATCATTTATGACTGTCCATTTATGACTTAGTTCCTCCTAGAATTCATTAGACCCAGAGTACTTTCTCAATAATTTATTTCCATTTGTTTTTCTGTTGAATAGAGGACATGACCCTGATGAAAAATAAAGTTTTCAGGAAACCCATCAGAATGGGCTATTCCAGTTATGGTAAACACTCTTTGTTCCCTGGTCTGACGAGAGTTTAATTACCACCTAATTTACCCTTTCTCTTTTACTGTATACAGAAGAGATTTTGGGCTTTACCTCTTAGTGATAAGGATGTACAAAAGAGATGGAGTACGTTTTGGTGGTTGCACGTTCTAAGGGACCTTTTGTGCAATGTCATGGTTCTTGAGCTGATCTAGAAGCAGCTGAGGTGCCCAGGACCTCTACCAGACTGAAGGCTAGGGAGTGGTTCTGGACTGCTTGAGAGTATGGATTAGGCCCTCAAATCTTTAGATTTCATAGAATCATAGAATCATTTCGGTTGGAAAAGACCTTTAAGATCATCAAGTACAACCATTTTCTCTGCACCTTCTTTCTGTGGCCAGATAACAGTGTTTTAGGACATTTTTTACTATGTGCTCGTATCCCTGAGCAAAGACGAAGTAAGAAGTAACCATTTCAAATTGCACTCACCATATAAGCAAAGTTTTCTTTCTTTTTCTCACCTCTTCTCATCCCTCTGTTCATTAGCCTGCTAATGTTTAAAACTCTGCTGTGCCCTTCTAATTGAATGCCTTTTTTTAAATTAAACCATTTACAGAACCTCTTCACTAAGAAAAGTGCTCCTCTTCTCTCTTGATTCATCTATTTCAATACCTGTGCACAGGAGACAATGAACAATATTCCTGCTTTGTTATTTTACCAGCATGGAATAAAACCCATTTTAGTCCCGTATCTTTTCACTGGACAACTGGTGAAGTAAGGGATGAATCACTAGAATAATGTTAAAAATTAACAAAAGGAAATACTTAGAAATTACTTTGTCTCAATAAAAAGGCAGTCACAAGAATGCAGATTAAATGTACGCCTTAAAAAACCCCTCTATCAACAATTAAAGTCTTTGCAGCATGAATAACATCCAGAAGAAAACTGTTGCTAACAAATGTGAATCTTTTGGAATCTAGTCATGTAAGCTAATCTGTTCAAAGATGCAACGTAACTTGGATTTTAATCACCTTTGCAAACAAAAAATAGCAATCATTCACTTGTCCTTTGTCTACTTTTTGTCTCATGACACATCAGTTCACACATGTCGGGCATCTCAGCTGTGTCTGGAGCTCAAAGTCCAGCAATAACAGAGAAGTCACTCCTCAGAGTAGTCTGCCCCCTGGACTACAGCCTTTTTTTGTAGCCCTTCGCCATCATGTGGTCCTACAGAACAGAGATGATGTGTGACAGCCTCAGGTGATACAGTGTGCAGTGCTTCACACACAGACAATCAAATAACTGAAGTCTGTCTTCAACCAGGGAAAACTGTTTTTATCATCAAAAACATGGTAAAGGAAGACCTATCAAATGACAGATTCTAGTCACATCTCACAAAGTATTTCTGAGGAAGGAAGGGTCTCAAAGAAAGTCTTTTATTTAACTATTGTACTGGTGGCTCAAGGGAATGAAGTAAGATTCAATCTAAGCCTGCCCTAAAACTGTCTCCCTCAGGTATACTTCTTGTTAGATACTTGCACAGTTCACAGTCTGGCATTGTGCCACAGCACTTCTCACAAAACAGCAATACCTCCAATGTCTGAACAATGTCATACGAAGGTCAAGAAATTGCCAAGGCCTGTATACAATTACTCATTTACCCTTATAAACACAATTTGCTGTTAATAGACGAAGGTAGTTTTGTAGACATGTAAATGCTGCTCTACCTTAAGCATGCTTAAACTTAGGCTTCCTCCCTCACACACTGTTTCACTTATTTCAAATATTATAACATAGGGATTGTGACACCAGACTATGATGAAGAAGAAAAGAAATTACAGCTATACCATAGGCAACTGTGTATAATAACAATAGTCAGAAGCTCAAAACCCCTCCAGTAAGAGTATTTAAAGATTATTTTGGAGAAAAATGTAAATAACATGAAGTCAAGACATGTATTAACACAAATTCGTGTTTCAGAACTGAATGATGAACAGTACTTTCTGGTGAGTCAGAGGTACTTGTAGGCATTGGGAAAAAAATTTCATGAGAAATAGCACACCTACTTATTTTATGTGATCTCTCCCAAAACGACTACCACCTATGATGGGCTCAGTTTTTTCTTCCATCACCAATGACCTAGAAATTTCAAAACTGTTAATGAATGACAGTTTGAAAAGTTTTGCTTTGGAAACACTCAATAGTTGTATTTCTAGTTTTTCAATGAAAATTAAACTTTCAGCAAGGGATACACTTATTTGGTTTCAATCCAATTAACTGTTAAGCTGCATTATCTAGGTGCAATATGACACAGCTGGATACATACTTAGGAAACTTCCTATGTCCTTTTTACTTTATAGGCCAGGGTCCATGGACAGCTTACCTATCTTATGATTAAAACATGGTGACAGACTGCAGAAAGTAAGGATGAAGAGAAATTCACAGAGGATCCTTGAGATAGTTCAGGTTTGAGGGATGTATACTTGAATTTCCCCAACAGGAAAATTCTGATTCATCTGTTATTTAGTGGATTTGAAATGAAACATTTCAGGGTACTTTTACAAAATGTAGTATTCAGATTTACCCTACGAAAAAAAATCTGTTTTGTTTGTTTTGTTAAAAATCCCAGTTTTCACAGAGAACATTCTGATTATGAGAGTCAGTCAACTCTCAGAGTACTCACTGGCATTCTGTTGCCTTTAAGCAGAGTGTTTCCTTTTCCTCTTTAGTTATTTTAGTTCCTCACAGGTGGAATTCATTTCTCTGGACACAGAGTGCTGTCTCAATAGGGGCACCCACCAGCCTATCCTATCTTCTTCCAAGTAGTGGAAGATCAGCCTTAGGAAAAAACTGTAGAAGCATATTGTAAATGACTGTCCCTTCTATTAAAAGTTTGCCACATCAACAAATGCTGTGTTGCTATCTTCCTTTACAAATGGGATCATCAGAGAGAGACAACATAGGAGTTGCGTTTTCTTACAGAAGATCTTCAACAGCTGGAACAGGTAGCCGTATACCCCAGCCTTCTGCCTGAACAGCATCATTATCTGTCCTTGCTGGCAAATATGGTTTGCGCTAGAAGTAAAGTTTGGATTCACAGTAAAGAAACAAATAGAAAAGTGGAAAACTTCTAGCAGTGAACGACTCTCTCCTTATTTCAGTCAGAACAAGTGCATACACCTATTTTGCTAATTCATTTTAATAGCCTTTTCAAAGAGATTGTTTTCCCCTCAAACCAATTAGTTTCTTTCCCTTACTGTACAGTAAACAAACTTCCCTTTACTTATTACCTAAGTCAAGATTTCAACTCAGATCAGATGCAATTAAATATTAGCACTTATTGCACCATCCAGTTCCAAGAAGCAATTTCCAAACAGCGAGATAATTGAAAGCTATCTTTCACAGCATAAGATTTCTGCAGGATAAGCATGGCAAAAAAACAGAAAAAAATAAGATGCAGGAAGTAGGGGGTTTTTTTCAAAATAGCTTTCCATTTAACAAAAAAAATTGTCCTAGAGTATGTTAAATAAATATATTTTATCCCTTCATAATCTTTCACTTGTATACTCTTCTATATACAAAAACCCATAAGTTTCTTGTGCATAATTTTAAAATATAAAACATTTACAAAGAAATATATACAACATAAAGGTCTCTATAGTGTGGGAAGAATTTAAAGTGTAATTGGTTTTAAAGTGTACTTGGTTTTAAAGACTACAGACTCATGCAAATGCAGACTGCTTTTGCAAAATCTCATTGTACTTACACATAAAATGCTGAGAACTGCCTGGTATGACAAATGTCAAGTACAAGTGTTGAATTACTCCCCCTTGTCATCACTATGTCTATCATTTGACACACAAAGATAAGCTTAATGACTCAGATGAGACTATGAAAATGAACAAAAGAAGGCCTTAGTAAGAACAGCTTGCAAAACAAAACACATAGAGGCTGTGCTGGCTCTGTAAGCATCTAAACAGAACACAAAAACACTGCCAGGCTAAGCAGGCAAAAATAAAAGAGAAAATCTCCAGAGCAAATGCAAAACAAGTCTATAGCTGCATTTTTCTCAAAATTCTCTGGGACCAACCCTTTACAAACAGGTCAGTCAAGAAATCTGGATTTGGATTCCAAATGAAATCCATGTACATTTTATGTGAGCTCAAATACACCATTCAGGCCTTTTCCAATGATATTCCAGAACCTTTCACAATATCATAGCTTACTGAAGCAACCAGTCATATACCTTTTAGGATAATAATGAGATAGGGTTACTTTGTCAGCCAACTGGCTACCAAAGACAAGTCTTCAGAGATGTGCAGGGCTTGGCAGCTCATTCAATACCCATGACAATTTGAATCCACCACAGCCAGCCATGAAAGCTACTTCCTTCAACTATGCTGAAGTTTGTTTCTTCTCAATTTTGTAGAGTATGTCTGCTCTGACTGAAAATCTCCCATTTGCTTCAAGGGCAGCAAACTCAGATTGATGCTGTGTGCTTCAGAAAGGCTCATTTCTGTATCAGCCATCTGATACAGAAATCATACATAGAGGGCTGAACCTTGTCATCTCGGTGTAGATAATTGTGAAAAGTATGTATACAATTATTCAAATTGCTTGAGTTACTGTGGTAGAGAAGATTAATTCAGCTTAAACCCTTTTCTGAAAATAACCTGAGCCTGAATAGTACAATAATATAAATTAAAAACAATTACAGTAGCTGTATGTCAAGACCTATTGTTTTATTCCCAGCCTAGAACAGCAAAAGCTTCCCATTATTTGGAACAAGTAAACAAATGAACATCTGTGGATCTTTGCAACAGAAATTTTTAATTTTAACTTATGTCAGATTTGATGTTTCAGCAAAGTGTAGCACTTTAAACTCTTCTATATGAATATAACACAGATAACGGTTCAGTGAACTTGCTGCACTATACCAGCTTAACAACTGAATACATCAACAATACTAACGATTCTGATCCAAGATCCAGCACTCCACTCCTGAAGAAAGGCAATGGATATTTGGTTGCACTAAGAGCATTGCACTATCTGATGCCAGGACGTGTGTGAACAGAAGGAAATCCTCCAGAACATTCCCACTGGCACTCTGCAGTGGCCAAACTCTGTGGAAGACTTAATGAAAACATATGGGTAAAATCACCAGGGACAATTCAGAGATAATGATAAATAACAGTAACACATCAGTAAATCTCAGAACACTTTACAAGACAGATATCATTCATGCCTGCAGCTAGAGAAAGAGAGACAAAGAAAGACACAATAGTAAGAGCTAGTTTCAAAGCAGTGAGAGTTGTTCCAGCAGGTCAAAGGAATGGGTCAGAATTAAACCTGCATCCTCTTTATTTCTATTTACAGTATTTGTCACAGTCACTAAATGGGCCTAACCTAGAGCTCATTGAAATAAACTGCAAAATCTCACAGAGAGCCAAAGGAGCTTTGCAGCAGATCTTACACACAGATCCTGATTCAAGCAAGCAACTAAGCACACGCTCAAGAGAAACCACTCCTTGAACCAATCCCCAAAGAAGAAAAGAGCTAACACCAGAAATTCTGACAGAGAATCCTAACATCCATTTGATGACTGAATTACCAATCTAAAAGGTTTTATCACCTGTGAATGCCACACCTCAGGCACTTGAGAAACACAAACTGTGAGCTTTATGGAGTGGAGTTACTTAGTTAGAGCAAATGTAACCAAGTGAAACATTACGAATTTTACCATATCTTCATCTATTCACATTGCACCTGCATATAGTCTCTGGTCTCTTTATAGACCTCCTCTTACAACATTGTGAGCGTGTTCCATTCCTGCTAAAGTCTGATAGGGTTGAGAGTGTTTGTGCTCTTCTATGAACGTGTCCTGTATGATTTCCAAAAGCTGTGTATATCCTTTAAATAATAAGGGATGATGCACTGCTGGTCTATTAGCAATACATTCCCAATAATATGCTCTAGTGATTTAATTATAACAATAAAATACAAAAAGGAACTGGAGATAATAATTTCTTAGCTCGCTACCTTGCCCTACAATGCTTCCTTCCACATGCAATCAAATAACCTAAATATTTAACTAAACAACAACCAGAGAGCAATGATTTGGCAACTTCTGGCATCAGTGATTTTAGACTATAAGCCACAGGTCATGACTTTTTCCCTTAAACACTCTTGTTCAATAAAATGAAATTACAAACAAGGGGTGGAGAAGTTTCCTTTCTCCTTGTTTTCTACTAGAAAACAAGCAGCTTAGTAGAGAAAATATGAATACTACATTATCCGCTTGACAAGAATGCCAGGAAGAACAGATGTGGTGCAAGTCCTGAAAATGCCTTGACTTGCAGAACACATGCTTCATTCCATTTTGGACTCAGTTATCACTGACCCTCCATCCACCACCTATTACTCCATTATTGATGACTGACTGTGAATGTCATTTGAGTATGTGCTAAATCATGAAGCTGAATGTACTGGGTCTGCTTGGGATGGCTGTAGTGTTGAGCAGTACTTGCACAGAGTCAGGGCTTTCTCTTTTACCTCCCCTCCTGCCCCTTCTCAGTGAGTAGGCTGGAGATGGGCAAGAAGTTGAGAGGGGACACAACCTGGACAGCAGACCCAAACTGACCGAAGGGATAGTCCATGCCATATATCGTCACGCTTAGCAATAGAAACTGAAGGAAGGGGATTTTGGGGAGGTAGACATTGCTCAGAGACTGGCTAAGCCCACTAGTCTACTTGTGGGAGGTGGTTAGTGATGGCCTTCACATCATTAGTTTGGGGCTTGTTTTTTTTTCCTCTTTCCTTCATTTATTAAATTGTCTATCTCAACACACAAGTCTTCTCACTCTGGGGGGAAGTGTGGTGCCTAGCTGCTGGCTGGGGTAAACCCATCACACTGAGATTAAAAATAAAATTCACATCTACAAAATGGAAGTTCCCACACCATTATCCTGTAGCTACTGGGATTGCAGGACCCCTTTCTGCCAATGCTAAAGATCTTCTCCCTCCTTTGAGCAGTCTGGAATAGTGAGACACTATGAGGCCTAGGAAATAATTGAGTCTCAGAGCCATATTAGGAACAGTATTGCCATAGATGGGATTGCAAAATACACAGGACTTCAAGTTATCTTTAAAGCTTTTACAGATATTTAAATATATATTTAATATTACAACTATGGGCAAGTGAATTGGTAGTAAAAATGAGACTGTTTTGAATGACTGATATAGACAGATCTTCGTGCCATTCATTGCTCCTTCTTGAGTGGAAATACAGTGTGTTAATGAGATTCACTGGAGGGCACCAGATGGTTTAATGGAAAATGAACAAGACTACAGTTTGCAGGTCTGCAGTTGTTTTTCAGACTGTCATTCCTCATATGAGCACTCTGCTCAATGGAACTGGTCACACAAGACTTTTAGAAAGATGTCCAAGCTGTGCTAAGAAATAGCACAATTTTCAGTTTAAATCTTTTCAGAATGTCTCTGTAATTTTCAAAGGACTTAGTCCAAGATTTTCTCTTTCTGCTAAGAAAACTATCATTTTACTGTGTAGATGTTAGCAGCTCGAGCTACACATACTGCTTCATTTGCTGAACATAAAAACAATTTAGAAAATAGTTTGTCCATGTTTATAAATGATCAGAAGAATTTAATTATGTAGCTTGTCATTTGGATATAGCAACATCTAAATGCTAAGGAAGGTAGTAAGACAAACCCACCATCAGTGGAATGCCGTAGAAATCAACACGTCTCAGAGCCAGTGAGACTAAGCCAGTTAAAATGCTGCTGTTGCTCACCACCAGAAAAGGCACTGCTCAAATTCTTAGAAGATTTTTTACAGATATTTAAAATAAATTATTCATTTATTGAAATGCAAATTACAGTATGTAACTATCACTGTCAGGTTACGACAATCTTCTCAAAAGCCTGCAAATGTTCATTATGCATGTACCAGCTTTGAAGAACCAACTATTAGCACTGGATCTTGTAAGCTGCACTTTGTTTTTTTGCTGTTGGAATTCCTTGAAAAGTTTGCAAATATTTGTGATTGATTGTTGATATTTTACTTATTTGGTGCCAAAAAAACTCTGAATGCTTTTTTGCATCCTCATGTGAGTTTGTAACTTAAATACAGAGAAATAAATGAGAAGATCAAATGATAGATCACAGGAAATGTTAGCATTCCTATTGCATTAGCAGCAAGTTCAAAATAATGGGCCCCACATATTAAGGCGCCTTTGAAGCAGACAACATATTTTGCAATACCAGGGAATGTACTATGCAAGACAGAAAGTACCTAAGGGAGACTAATGGTGAGTGTGAGAAAAAGGGACAATAGTTAATCACACAGTTAGCTTGGTTAATCAAATTAAAAATTTGTTCCATGTATCTTTTTATTTAGTTCAGTTTATTGTTCCTTGGAAAATCGATTAAAAACATCAAATACAAAAAGCTCTCAAAAAAAGCTCTTAAGTATAAAACTACATCCTTCATTACATTCTTCTTTTAATGTCCTCTAATTTAAAACCCAAATTTGAACATACCTCTGGGGAAAAAAAATCACATGGTCAGAGGTTTCTTTTCTCCTTTTGAAACAACAGACTTAGACTTCCTCTTCACCATTCTGTGACCATTTTACTGTAAAGTTACAGAAACTGGACATTTCCCTCCTGAAGCTGACCAGCTATTCCCTTCCTCACAGTAATTCTTTACTGGGTTTTCATGCTAGTGGAGCCCTGAACAATGCCATGCTGTGCATTGCTTTATAGATAGCAGGTATGTTTCGCAGCTGGATGATTTCACAGTTCAGAGAAGCACTCAACTAGGTAACAGATCTCAGTTACACTCCAGGCTGCCACAGGTGTCCAGAGTGACTCTGAAAAGTCTACTGGACAAAACAGTTAACCCTTAATACTCATTGCAAGCAACTCGACTAGATAGTTCCAGTGGCATTACTGAGACTTAATAATCTAAGTAAAGTGCTGATTATTTTTCCATTTGTGTTTCTTTTCTAAATCAGAAATATTAATTCTCCCTTTTTCTCAACTTCAATTTGTCTTGTATATTTACATGATAACCTCTTCTGGGTAAAGACTATGTGTGTATCAAATGTATGTGCAGTCACTGATATAAATTGGTTTTGATCCTACTGTTTTCAAGTATGAGTAAATACATAATAAAAAGGGAACTATCAGTTCTGTCACCAAAAAACCCATTTAAACATTCCAGACATCTGTTCACAGATCTTGCAGAAAAATAGTTTCAGTTATAATAAATGCCTGCTATTCAATTCTTTCAATACAAACACTTGTTCTAGATTTAATAGTAAAGTGTTTAATTTATAATACTGTTAATTGGTTAAATACTGTGATTTTTGAGCCTTCAAGGTTTTTTGTGTGTGTTCTTCAGGGTCTAAACTAATCCTCATGCTCATCCTGTTTATTTGTTTACTTGTTTATTCCTCTTGAAGTAAATTGGTCAATACTGCAACTGCCAATTACTCCAAGAGAAGTAAGGGGTGTCATTCTAAGAAAATCAGAACAAGGAGATGCCAACTTCTGTCTCCAACCATTAAGACACTCAGAACCATCTGTGGGTATACTGACCTCAATAACTGAAGTTATTGGAAAATATGTTGCTTTTATTATTTTTTTCCAACTTAAAAATGACTGGAGATTTACTGTTAAATTCCAGGTAAGATATTGATCAAACATGGTCCAAATGCTCTGTCCTGACATACAATTTACGGAAGTCACAATTATCTGTTATGAACAGTTCCAAACGGAACTTCTTTAGTCATACAGACCAAGATATACTAGTCACTCAGCAAATTAAATAGCTGAGTGTTGAAACTCACTGTTAAATTGGTAATGCTAGTAAATAAAGTTTGATACCCTGCTATTCTGGGCAGTGGCAAACAGAATCATGGCCTCTCAATTTTACACTGCATTCTATTTCCAAGAATATTTCCAGCTGGCTATCACGCCTACCAAAAATTCTGATTAAAAAGCCACTTTCTGAATAATTCAAAAGTAGCTTGAAGAGATTTGATGACTACCTAGAGGTAAAGAGGAGAATACCAGGAACATCAGTAGATGTAGTAGTGGAATTGTAATAATTCCTCATGTTATTTCTATAGTAGTAAAACAAACACAAGTCCAATCCTTGGCATGTAGCGCACCGTGATAGCAGTTTCATATCTGGATAGGCAGAGCCTGTGCAAAACTGTCTGAAGGATTCATGATATTATTTTTAATGTATACGACTGAGGAAATCAGTAAGATACATGCATTTGTTTTCAGGTTCAAGTAACTAAACATTATAGACTGAAAGACTTCATGCTAGCATGAATTCTTTCCAGAATATCTTCTGTCTGCAAAACCTAGTCTCAAGGAACAGCTCTTAGAATTCATTCTAGTGAGAGTTCAAAGTAAGAAAATGTCTTTTGGGTTTTAGTACAGTCCATTTCCATAAAAACAATGCTGTAGTACAGAACCTTGACATGGCAAAACTAACAGCACCACAGATCTTCCCAATGCTGTAATTTATTCTGACATTGAAGAAAGTAACTAGAAAACTTTCTAGAAAAAGTATAAAATAGTATAATATTTCATGTAATACAATAAAATATAATAAAGTAAAATATAAAGATTTCTACCACCTTTGAATTAACTATAATGACAGATAATGAGCTATCAAAAGGAAACAGATGCTAAAACCTATCTTGGAACACTGTGGAGGGTCCTACTCTACCTATTATATGTAATACAAGAGCACGTATATCATACAAAAACATCTTCAGTGAACATTAAAGCCACATGTACTCTCAAATGAAAAGACACTATTTTTCTAAAGCTGCACTCAGAGCCCTAAGTCTATCTTGCCTGTATGCTTATCATAGCACAGTATTTCACTGAACTATCACATACAAATGATATACAATTCAAAACTGTCAATAGTTAGCTTACAAAGAGGTAACAGTATAATTTGCATAACTACCTCATTTTCCTGTTTCTATATCATAATAATCATAATTTGATATTGTAATAATCAAATTGGTCTCAATAGCTACTCTGTACTTATGAACTATACAAAACGCGCTTCTGTTGTATTTTGAAGGACTCTCATCACCACCAAAACAGTACAAAAAGCCACAAATACAGACAAAATAGCTTAAGAGTGGCATACTGCAGTAATTAGATTCAACTTCTGTCACAGTCTGTACAATATCTGTGAAGAGAAAGTACATTTGTCCCAGACAAATATCCTCTTGCTGTGGCTTTCTAACAACCTGTAAGTTTCTGTAGGTCAGATAGCTGAGACAGCTGACTTCTCCTTCAAACTTAGAGCAAGAAAGATCTATATGGAAGATTTCCTTTGATATATTAAATAATCAGGTCATATCAAACCAAACCCCACAGAATCTAAATGGAACTTTGTACTCCTGCTTCAGAATTATCTTTTAAAGCATATTGCCTTCCTTCATGAATCTTGCTTTTTTTGTAATAGTCTTCATATTCTGAATAAAAGTATTGTAAAATACTGAATATTTAAAATGCTAAAACAGTTGAAAAAGCATTGGAAAGCTTCTTCAAGTCTGTACAAATAGATAAAGTTCTGCTCTGTATTCTGTATCTTACCAACATACTAGCAAAATATAGCCTCAAAAAGGAGTTACATATTTCCCATACTCATTTATTAGGTAAAAGGATGTCATTCTCAGAAAAGGAATGGTGTTCCATCACAGACAAGGATATAAGCATCAACGCACCAGCGGGCTGGGCAGTGGGGGAAGAGAGAGGGGAGGAAGAAATGTCCTGAACAAATAGAGGGAATAAAGAAAATAAACAGAAAACTAATTACATCTCCCTAGAAAAATCTAAATAGTGAAAGTATAGCATTCCTGCCATCCAGAACAATGTATTATTCAATGATTACTAGTGTTATTAGTAGCAGTGTTCCTCAGTCAACAAAGTCCAATCCCAGATCACTGTTTGTGCCTTAATTACATATTTATTTCTTGATTAGAAAAGCATTTTTACTCATTATAGTACATAAGTACAGGCTTCATTTCAAGTGCTTAGGAATGCACTTCATTTTAACTTTTGCTTACGTCCTACTGAATAGATGTTTTAAAGCAGAAAATTATTTGCCTATTAGAAATAAAAATTCTCTTTCTCCTGTGGAAATTCTAGGTACAATAAATGGCTAAGGAATCTTGAAAATCATAAGAGGAGAAAAAAAATATGAGAATTTGATCTGGATGAAACCTTACAGCCATTTTGGACATTCAATTCTAGGCTTCGTTTTGAGCTTTTTATAGAGATAAACACATCTGACAGACACAAACTCGAATGTGGATCTGAACTTGTCAAGAATTTGATTTGATGGTCTACAGCTATGGGTTGTATTCAACTTTTTTTTTCCATGTTTAAATATTGGGACTTTAAGGGCAGCAAGCGTATAGACTTGCACTCTTCTGTAAGTTTCTGCTCTGCCCCTGTCCCAGTTTTCTCTGTTTGTGTCATTTCTGCTTCTTCCCTCTCATCCATCTTTGACCCTTAACTCTGTATTTCCCTAGGTACTTTATTCACTCTGATAGTTCCCCAAAAATCTTACCTGTGGAATTCCACCTCAGCCCAGCAGTCAGGGTTAATAGCAATATAACAAAACAAGAACCTTTCAGAGGACAATGCCAACCTCAGTCTTATGAACTTAACAGAAGGCAGTAGTATCCTGTCTTTTTTGAGCTATAGATTCAGGATGAGTAGGCAATAATAAAACATTTAGCTCACAGCTGGAGGGAGAACTGCAGAGCTGA
The DNA here is from genome assembly GCF_030936135.1 of Gavia stellata. Lineage (NCBI taxonomy): Eukaryota > Metazoa > Chordata > Aves > Gaviiformes > Gaviidae > Gavia > Gavia stellata. Next base: position 12,131,331 of record NC_082610.1, read on the forward strand.
AAAGTTATTTTTCTAAAAGACTACTAAAAGATTATGTTCTCTTGTGCACATGGAAGACAGCATAGGTATCTTTCTGCTGCCTGCATGGTATCTCTGGGCAGAAACAAACTCAGCCATAATTTCATCAGTCTAAGCAATCTCCTTCCTGCATGTTAAAATCATGTAAACAATACAACAATGACTCTAAGAGAGATGTGGCACAGAATTGTATTTTGAGATGAAACTGTGAGCTCAGATCCCAAGCTCAGCTGCTGTTCTGATGTACTGATGGTATTTCATGCAATACTCACCCTGTTTCTCCTTAACTATTCAGCTAGGTGAATAGATTGACTCAATTTATTCTCTTTGGCATCATTAAAAATACTTAAAGAAATACAAACATTTTATGCGTCATAAACCCACTGAATATACTCAAAAGATTACTCTGGGAGAGAAGGGTTTTATATTGGCAAAAAAGTAGAGGGCTTTTTGATATAGGCAGTGTTTGGATTTGTTGGGGTTTTTTTGGGGGGGAGGGAGCGGGCAGGGGGTAGGAATCAGAAACAAAACGTGACTGCAGCTTCACTGGCCACCGACTTCCATAGCTTTCCCTGTAGTTTCGGCATTTTCTGGCACTTGAAATCACTATGTATTTACTCAGAGCTTTTTTGTTTCTTTTATGTGGGGATAAAAGAAGTAGTAATCAAAAGTGTCTGAATATATTACCAGCTTTGGTGAAGTACTGCCTTTTCTCCCTAAGCATTAATACACTACAAATAGACATGTGAATAGAAAAGATATAAAAATGCTCATAAAGTCATGAAGTGGAACACGAAATGTTTCAGCTTTATTTTTCCCCATTTTCCTATATTTGGAATAAACTTAATTTCTTATTCCTCTGGAAGCTTCCACCTCTTTTCTGGCATTCTCTGCAGTCTGTTCAGACATAGATGAGATTTCAAAGTGAAAGACTACAAATCAGACAATTATTTTGGTTAATATCTAAGAAATGAATGAGTGCTTAGCAATTAGCATTGGGAAATAAGGCCATTTTATTCCAAAAATGATCTTGTATTCAAACCACAATTCATCTCCAGAGTTTATATGTGATATCACCCATCCTCTTCAATGCTGTAGTCCATTAGCAAATCACATCTGTCCCCTTTAATTTTTTCATCAGTTTGCTGCTACATCACAGCCCTGCTAACCTCTCTCTCTATACAAACAAGAGCAGAAAACCCCTCCTGTGGAAAAGCCCTCTAAATGCAGCTTAATGGAGACTCATCGTGAAGGAACTGTGCAGAATTGAGGGTATCTGTCTATCTCTGAAATCACAATCTGTCCAATAAAATGACCCATCCCAACAAACTAAGGAAGCCTCCACATAAACTGAGTTCCAGTTTTGTGCCTAAAATCATTCATGCACTGGATGCTTGTCTTAATTGAGCATGATACCACTCATCTAGTGCCTACAAATAAACATATTATTAAGGTCTTTTGTTCCAGCTACGGAACACAGCTTCAGTGAGTAAAAACACCTGCGTATGCGAGATACATCCTGTAAGGTTGATAGTCTGCGGAAATTCACCAAGGATAATTTCTTTAGGGGATCCTTATGAGGGCAGTGAGCCTGAAGTCTCCCTATGGAAAAAGTAATCCAGTTCATGATACTGTCATGACTTTATGATGCTATTTATATTTTAATTAGAAATCCAACTCAGGTGACTGTTTTCTAATATTTTTAGATTTTTCTATGCCAAAGTAAGAACCTTAAAAACATATGTCCAGGAAAATAAACTCTGTTTAAAAACATACCCTCACAGTGTGCCTGGCAGAAGGCGTATCTCCTACAACAAAAGATGAAGACCCTCATAAAAGTCCTACTTCTGCTGATGAACCTGTGTCAAACCTCTTCAATCTTTCCTCACTAGAACCAGCTCCTAATCTGCTTGGTACTGTATATATACTCTGCATATTAGCCACATATCTGCCTTCTGCATATAAATGGCAACAGAGAAAGCAGAGACAGCATTCCGAAGGTTCAGATATTTTATTTAGAAATTGCAGCAATGGAATGAAATGATGATTTTGGGTATGTAGCCAGTCATAGCTGGAGGCAGTAAGTTACATGAGCTAAAGTGGCTAATGAGATCGTGAAGGACAGAAGAGAAGCAGGAGACTGATGGATATACTACAGCTGGGTTGAAAAAATATGTTTCCAGGCACACCTTGCTGGACTGTTGTCAAACATTCATAAGGGAGCTAAATACTTAGGGCTTGATCCCATAAATGAGTCCAATACCCACACATTCAGAGAGTGAATAGGGAGCTAGCACATCTGCCGTATAATGACAATAGCAGGAAGAGTTATCTACTGTATGCCCAGAGAGCTAAAAAAAGTGTCCTGTGGAGCTCAGAGGAGATTCCTGATGGGCAGCATTGAAGCCTGAATCCATTCTCCACTGAACAGACACAGCAAAAGCAGCAGCACTGTAGGCATTCCCTGATGGCTCTTCTAAGGCACCTCTGCTCTGAGCTACTGAATAAAGGCTAGTGCATAAGCCAGTTTTAGGACTGTTTAACTCCAGATTTGTCTATGTTGCAACTTAGAGGTGAGAATGCAGTTGCTGCAAACACATCCATTACCTCTTAGAACTATCTCGATTAAGTGATTATAGAAGAACCACTGTGGCAGCACAGTCTACCAGATGGAATAAATAAAACCTTTGTGTAGGCATTGCAAGTTTTTAAAAGCACTTGAAATTGATCAAAACCTCCACTATTGCTCTAGTGCTCTAGTGAAATTTGCAGTATTAGACACATCTTTACAAGTAACAGTTACACCTCTGGATTTTGGTGTACATGTGCCCACAATACGGCATCTACATTAATGTTTCAGTTCAGATCAGTAGCATACTTTTGAAGCAAATATCCCAATTTTTGCCACTTATGGTGTTTTAATGTGAATTATGGAACAGTCTTCGGAGTTCATAAAATGGTTTTTTTCAGATTAAAATAAATTGGGAGATGTGCTTCAGAAGGTCACCTAACTTATTACAGTAGTACATGGGAATTCAGCTACTAGAACCAGACTAAAGTTATTGGATATCAAAGAACCCTGCAATTTGTATGGTAGTATGTCAGGTTCTCAGCTCTGTTTTGCTCTAAACATCTGCTTCTTCTGGTTGAAACTGCTGCTTATGTATACAAATACAGAGAATAGAGGACGGGCATTCAGTTGGCATCAGGATTCTGCTCATTGACTAGCACTTATGACTCACCACTTTTTCCACATATTCCTTTCTGGGCTCATTCTCTAAGAACCAAGTCCACAAATCCATGTCCAGAAGTTATACAAATTGAGAATGGAAATATAAATAGCTCAAGAATTGTCACTCCATTCTGTGCTGCCTCCCCTCCTCCCAAGTTCTGCAATGAAAAGTTACTTTGTTCTTAAAAAGAGTTGAGTTTATTTTCTCAAAGTGCAGTATAGCAAGCACACTGCAGGGCTGCAAGCAAAGACAGTGCAGAAGCACTCAGAAAACAAATTAAATGTATGAATGCAATATATTTACAATACCTGAGAGTAAACATTTGTAGAACTGAAAAGAATAAAATCACTTAAGTTGCATATATATAGGGAATCAATGGTGGTGACTGGCTCATTATGACGCTACCTGCCAGTGGCAAAATTTTTATTCTTTGAGAATGGAATATGCAGGCAAATACACAATAGGAAAGCTGGCTAGGGTATTCCAATTTCAACATGTATTAGCTAAAACTCAGACTTGTTGAGGAATAGAAAGCAGCAGTATAAGTGAAGGAAGACATTAATATGTTAATAAAAAAAGGACACCTGAAAATTAGCAGCTTCATCAGAGAACTTGGATTAAAGTTACAGATGGAATGGCAAAATAAAAAAGATAATGGAAGGGGTTATAGACCTCTGGTGCATGATGAAAAAAGATATCTGCTGATGTTTATAGAGCTAACAGAGGCTTTTAAAGAGACTGTAACATTGATCATATGGGATTTCAATTACCCTGAAACTGACATTACAGACAATGGCGTAATATCTTAGGCAGGTTCATGTTTCTAAATGTGAAAAAACTGTTTTCCTGCACAGTCTGTCGAGCAGTCAAAAAGATCAGATGTTATTTTTAATTCAGTTCTGGAGAAATAATATGGCATGATAAAGAGGATGCGCATTAGGGAAAATCAGGGGTCCAGTCAGTGTCCAGATCATGACATTGTAAGTTACTTGCGCACGAAGAATGGAGTTTGTTTACCTTTCAAAAGGCAATAAAAAATGACTGAAAAACAGACACTGAAATATGGGAAACCTTCCAAAAGAAACGGTTAACGTGTGTGAAAGAAGTGTGATGTTACCTCCACAAGGAATACCTGCTGGCAGCAAAAGTAAGTGTTTTATTTTGATAATTTGCTTGAGGTCTGTTTTTCTGGGAAGATACAAGTTCGTGCTTCCTGAGTCCAGTCATGCTTCCTTTCCCGACTATATTAGATACAACTCCCATAAAGGAAGAATCCCAATTTTACAGCAAAAAGAAGTGAAGGGACAGCGTTACTAAGTATTTTAAAAAGTTATTTTTCTCAAATTTGAGTGATCTCACCTTAAATGTACATTCTTTTAGCAACTTTTGGTATTTGTCTACAATATGACTAGGGTGCCCTGTCTTGGGATATGCTAAGCATATTCTAAGTCCTGTACCTTCATTCCAAGCCCTTTCTGTTTTGACTTAGAATAGTGCAACTGCTCTAGAAAATGGGATAAAATCAGAATCTTCTATTTCAAGTGTCTCCTGTGAACTAACAAAATGCCCAAAGTAAACCTGAAGGGTCAAGTGGGTACAGAAGCTTTCCATGGATCTTCTCAGCACTTTTGTTGGCCTGGGTAACGTCCTACCCACAGTACACTGTTGAGCAGCACCAAGAATTATAATGCAATGTACATTCTTACCAGTTTTACTATATACACATAAATAACAAACTGTGATGAGCTACCTTGATCTGTGACAAGGAACATAAAAATGAAATGAAGCGATGTTTGTGTGACACATCTGAAGTAAAAGATCACTAGCTCAACCTTTGTTTTAATTACTTTTTAAATAAGAAGGTTAAAATGAGATTGCTAAAACAGCATTTCAGCAGAAAAACCTTGTAAAAGCTCAAACTACTACCTGACTCTTCACTGCCCATGCAACTTTGCCCCTTTTTGAAATTATTATCTGTCGAGGAACTTTCAACGGTTTTCACCTATTAAACTCATTAATAAATGGTACACCAGGTATTTGTCATACTTCCAGTGTAGCAAGAGCCTGACTGGCATTCTATCTAACTTTGAATATAGCCCATGATTCCCTTTTACGTTGGTGGGCTAAGTCTTTGATTGAAGAAAACTGACAGTCTCATCTACACCTCAGGATCCAGCCATAGCTGGGTGAGTTGGGTGAGCAGCTAAAAGGACTTGGAAAAGTGTCCTATATTTCAGTCCATTGTCACTGGAAAAATAGAGAAAGGTTATTTAAAAACATATTCTTCAGCATGCAATGCTCTAAAAGACAAGCAAAATTATTATTTTGTCATACATAATCATGGCTTACAAAATGCATACGTCCAAAGGAAAGTTTGAAAGTTTAACACTGAATAAAAGATGCTCATGCGAAAAAATTTTCATTGCCTATAGTAATGAATAATTCTCATTTTGGTAGCCCTAAGACAACGGACAGAACTAGAATCTTGTTGTGCACGGTTCCTTACTTATACAGAATAAAAGACATCCCTACTAGATTTCTTGTGTAAAAGGAAAAAAAACATTTGATAGGCTCATGAAAACACACTGTAATATACAAGAGACCAGCACCAGCAACGGAAGACACGCCAGACAATCTGCAGTAAGTTCTTCTCCAAATGTTGACTGAGTTTCTAATCTGGATACTGGCTGGATTCCATAAGGGAATGTGATATGCATGACACAGCATAAAATTGCTTTTTACTTGTGCACGCATAACAAAAACAGATATGATGGATTTTTATTGTCTGTTTCCACTCATATTGTTCAGACTGGCAGAAATACTACTGTATTATTTCAACCTCATAAGTCTAACAACTGTTCTTTTGAAAATGAAGTGGACCTCTGAGTGTCAAAACACAGAAATAGCTAAACTATGTTCAGAGGGAAGAAGACTTGACAGAACAGTATCTATGCCATCTTTTGTGATTCAGTATGAACTTTGCTTAGAAATAGATACTCAGGTGAGAAAAAGTTAAACGTTAGACTTTTCTTTAACAAAAGTCAACATTTTCCTAGGAACCAATAAACCTTATGTAGCCAAAATAATCTGTATGAATAAATACCATCCCACATAACACAAAACATCAGGCAATACAAAAGTATCAAAAGGCACTTCTAAAAGAAATACCCAGTTTCTTTTTTAAAAGCATGTCCAGCACATAGAACAGAATCCCTTTGTCAGAGCTGACAAAAAGAAGTTAAATTCCAATGAAATGTTATTTAACCAGATTTGCAACTACTCTTAAATTATAGTGTAAGACAATTTGATCTGATGAATGGCTGCAATAAAATGAGCAAGGTTTCCACTTATTCCTCTTTCTTCTCCCACATTCCAACGCATCTGCCTCAGTGCTATACCATTTCCCCTCATTGACCTGGTTCTTGTGCTTCCAGCATCCTTCTCTGCACCAACTAAATTCACCAAAATGGCAGGAAACTGTCCATTATTTTTGTTTTCTACTACTTTTCTCCCTCTATAATGAATAAAGCCACATCACCAGTTGTGAGTTATATGTGTCCAGGAATGGGTCCCTGAACTCCAGAGCTGAACAAGTAAGTGCATGAAGTGAGGAATGGGGGGAGAAGGGGGGAAAAATATAGCAGGGATGAAAAAGCCCTTCCCTCTTCATGTGAATGAGCTCTTATATTGGTGGAACTGGTGTTACTAACAGGTGGAATTATGCTGATAGCTTAGGGTTAATCAAAAGGACCAGGAAAGCAAGAACATAGGTAGCACTTGAAGCAATACCTGGTGTTAGAAAGGGAAAATCTGATAGGCTTATGAAACAAAAGAAGAAAAGAATTAATAGCATCTTTGCAACAGAGAGAGATCAGTAGATTATAATGGGTTGTAAGACAAACGCTTCTGTTACTTCCCTGGTTTTTTAGTAAGCAGCAGTTACAGATTTTGCTTCCTAGACTTTAAAAGCACTTTGTAGATCTCCTTGAAGACTGAGGTTTAGATTTGAGAAATGGGAGGTCTGAGATTCGATATATGTGAAAAATGTTCTCTTTAATAAAGAGCTGTCTATCCTTTACTGATTATCTGCGTAACTCACAGGATTCAGGATTTCACCTGTCTGGTTCCTTTTCTTATCTATTTGGATAGATTTCAAGAAAGAAAACCAACACTCTTAGAAGGAATAAAGCACACAGCAATACAACAGAATGGCAATTTCCTCTCTTCAACTGTAGCACCAGCCACCATACTGAAGATATGCAACTAGTAGTTAATTCTGTCTCATCTTTTATTACTATGCAAATAAGATATGCCAGAAATACATGTGCACTTTTATTCCTGCAGGCTGATTAGAAACAAACTCTCTTTATAAACAAAAAAAAATAGGTTAAAGTAAAATGAACTTTTAAAGTGAATACTGTTATTAAGCCAGTAACATAAAGTAAGAATACTGTGGTGTTCAGACCTCGTGAATATGTTAGAGAGCTTTGTAGAATGCTAACATAGAACTGTCTGAAGAAATCTTTCCTGTGGTATACATTGCCTTTTGCTCTGCACATGGATGTATTTAAAAGTTTAGATACTTTAAGTAAGGAATGAGATTCTATTTGACATCATATTCCACCAAGGTTCCTCTAAATTATGAAAAGTAAGCCTGTTTCTGCTGTGATATAAACCTACAAGTGCTTGCTAATACTTCTCAGATACTAAATATGGTTCCTTCAAGAGTCATATTGATTTACAGAAAACCTAGAGATTAGGAGAATATTAAGAATGAATCAATATTTTAATTTTCTTCAGGCCCTGTAACATTTAACCTAGTTAAATACCGCTTGAAGTTAAACGTGACCATTGAAATATGATAACAAGTGGCAGAGAGAACTCTTGATGAACGTTACCATTTCATGTCAACTGTACTTCAAACATGTTGCAGTTTAATACAATTCTGTACTTAGGATCAGTAAGTCAAAGTTTAAAAATGCTGTAGCATGTGAAGACAGTGACATGATACCAAAAGAAATGTGCCAAAATTTAAATTCCTGACAACTCAGCAGCTCTTAGAACTATGTGGCAAGTGACTGGATGCTTGCTCTGTAGAGTTCATTAAATACCTTTTAGTCCAGTCTATTATTCACAACATTATCTTTATTTATATGACTTTTGGGTGTTTCTAGTTAAAAAAGAACCTCTGTCCTCTCTACTATGTAGAAACAGAAACTACTAGGAGCAGCTCCTGTGTGCATGCTGGGATATATGGGATTTAAATTTGTAAGTGCTGAATAACTGAAACGAAACACGGTAACACAGTGTGTCCTTACCAGCAACAATTCATGATTTTGGATGACTAATTTGAAATACCATTAAGAGGGCTTGATTTCCAAAGGTAGGTGCTTAACGCTTTCTAATAAGAATCACAGCTCTTTCACGCATTTTCGTAGGAACAATCACACACTGGAAAAAAACAGTCATTTCTGAAAATTGAAGTCTTGAACAAACTGTAAAGATGCAGGCCTCAAAAACATAGTTTAAAATTTGTTGCTGTTCTTCCTAGCAAATGACCACTCTGTAGAGAGGCTTCATTTACATAACACTTCTGGGGGAATTCCTATCCCCTAACTTCAGGAATCACAGTCACCCGTAACTACTTCCTCTACAGTCAGTGAGGAGTGATAGGTAAATTGAGAGGGCAATCCACCCCACAAATTCAGATTTTTCTTAGGATAGTACAGATTATTCTCTCTAGGCACCTTTCAGCTAACTGAACTAGACAAGTAACTTCAGAGAGAGAAGTGATGGATGTGGAAAAACAGAGTCTCTTTCATTAAGCCAATTAATACAGCTGGAAAAAAAGATCTCAGGCACACAAATCCTTCACATTAAGTAAATAATCAACTTCATCATTAGTAAATAAAAGCACCATAGAATAAAGGAGGATGAAGCTCAATAATTAACATATCAAATATATTTATTTGGTGGTCAGACCATTTAAAAGCAATGTGTCTTTAGTTGAATACCATCGATTAACAAGTATTAGAGAAAAGGTGGGGCTTTGGGGGCTTGGGTTTTTTCGGTTTTGGGGTTATGTTGTTTGTTTGGGGTTCTGTGTTTTTTTCCAATATAAAAGTCCTGAAAAATCATAAATCACCTCATAGAAGCACAATCTATTTCAGTTTTCAAAAGATACACTAGCTTTCACTACTCAAGATTCATTAAAAAACTCCACCCCCCTCACTAACGGTTAAAAGCTGCCTTGAAAGTGTCATCTCATTAATATCTGTGACTGTTTCACCTGAGTGTATCCAGCATGGATTTATGCTTGAAAAGACTTGCTTTATAAGACAAAGCTTTTTCAAAATTATCTCCTTGAAGCTGACATAGATGCGTGTAAGAAATATATTAAAAAACCAAGATGACAGACAGCCACCTGCTTCACTTTGTTGTTAATGCAGAGAAGAAATAAACACAAAAAAAATCTTAAAATAAAAGGTCTCTACAGCATGCATGAAAAGGAGAAAAAGTCAGTACTGCAGTTCCTCTGGCCCCTCTCCTACTGTCTAGAAAGAAAAGGCCAGTTCTAGCTGCCCCTGGGGACTTCATGGCTTTAGGCAGGAATACGTAGAGGAGAGACTGTGCTGCTCTCTGGCCTGAATTCAGCCAGCTGCTCTTTACAGTTAATGCCTCGCACCATTTTGCAGTCCCAGTTTCTACAGTAAAAAGATCTTCTATAGGAACCTGTTCCCAAGATGGTTCATTAGCATAAAATTCATCCCTTTAAAGGTCATGTGGAAAGAGTAGATGTATGTTGTATGTGTCTCAGAGTTACTGTAAAGATGACTGAAGAATATTGCCTGAGATAGCTATTTAGTCACAAAATTAACTGCAATAGTTTGAAGGGAAATCAATTCACACCAAGCAAACTGTCCTGCTAACTGCAGCATGGATCCACTCCACGCTATTTTTTACACTGTGATGGCATTAACAGCTTCTTAGCCACCTTGGTAAGCAGGCTACCGCTGAGACAATACTACTAATAGGACTTCAGTGTTGAGTGAGATTGAATGCCACAACAATACAAAATGCAAAAGCAAATAAGTGAGGTGCTTTCATATATCGTTAAATTACTGTTCAGTTTATCATGTTTCCTGATAATGCTTTCCTAGGATTTTGCATCTTCAGTAAGGCAACACGACTGCAGCATTAAAGATACATCAAGCATGTGACTGGGATGTCTCTTGGCTCAGAATGGAGAAAGGTGAGGAGAAACTTAACAAGCATTGATGGGTGGGTGTATGGTCTGTAAAAGTTTTGAAATTCTATGGATAAGCTTGGGTCTGTGTCTTGAAAAAAGGGAAAGTCCAACAAGTCTTGTGTTAGTGATCAGGCATTAACTAATAGCGTTACCTGATTCTTCTACTTCACTACGAGACACTTCTCTTTTTCCATATGTGAAGACTAAATGCACACTAAAAAAATTGGGTTTATAAAGAAAGACTACTTTATAAGAGTTCTGGATTATAACAGGCTACAGTAACTGTTACCATAAATACAGTTTGCTTTCACATATGAGAAGGGCTCTTAAAAGCCTAAGTGAAAACAAAGATCCCTTAGTTTCATAGCTGTGCACACAGTAGTAGGACAAATGGATAAATGGATAGCGAAGGACACACAATTTCTCTTGCTTAGTGACTCTACTGTCCATTGTCAAAACTGCAATAGCTATTAGGTGTGTACCATTGTCAGCTTTGTAGATTTTAGCTCTTTATTTCCCCAGATGCATTTCTTTAATCTCCAACTGCTGTGCCAGTGAATGTATTGTGAACAGAATTTAAACAAATAAAGTAAATATTTGTACATCATGATATAGCAGAATATAAAATTTGCTGTAAATATTTGTGTATGAAAATGTCTCTCATTGGTATAGTAGCATAGTAACTGCCAAGACACTTGACAAATCAAAAGGTATATTTACAGTTAGGGTAACATAAGAATAAGCCATAAACAAATCATAAGAATATGAGGCATATGTAGAGTATGACTGAAAGTGAATGGTTAGCTGATACCAAATGATTTAAAGGTTTTCAGCTCTAAAGCATAACCAAAGGCATAAGTTTATTGAATGTCTGTGCCTCTCAGAAAATAAATTACTCCTGCAGGCAAGATTTCAGCATTGTACGTAGCTTGCTATCTTTGGGCACAGTGCTCAGTACCACTTTCCTCACTGCTCCCTTTGGTGCAAAATCAGCTGCCCAAAACATTGAAAACCAGTGTTAATTGAGATTCCACTAGTTACTATCCCCATGAGCCTCTAATGCCACCTGTCCTTCAAAGAGGCAATAAAGTAAAGCAAAGTCCTTTACCTGTACCGTAAGCCCCACTCTCCAGAGCAGCATGCATGCAAAAGCAGATGCACAGGTGTCTCAGCCAGGATTTGTGAGGTAAGTAGTGAGCCAGCTAAACAGCCCCAGTGCTGGGGAATGCGAATAGACCAGAAAGTTGTCTGTAGCACTGTAGCACAGTATTAGAGTAGTTTGCATCTACCACCAGAGCAACCTCCCTGAACCAATGCTATGCTTCCTGTTCTTCCTTTGATTCCCACAGACATTTGACATCCTAACGCTACACATTTTTAAAGGCCTACATGTCTTTCAGTCCTTTCCTCCTGTCTCCTGCTACACACACTTTGGAAAATGTTAACATTTAAGTGAAAGAATGTTCTTGCATGCCTTGATAAGAAATGAAACGGTTAACATCACCTTTTGCTGTACTAACACTGAGCAGCTGAGTTCGAACTCTTGTGCTTTAAAATTCTTTTACGCATTCAGAACTTTATACAGAGGAGGGGGGAAAAAAGCTGTTAAAACCTAGGAAAAAACAACACCTATTTCTCAGACCAGTATCCTTGTCTTGCCTCCTTCCTCACTTGATGAAAAAAATCTGATTGGCATCAAGTTTCAAAGATGGAAAACAACGTCAGATTCTGATAGTATGTAACATGATACTCTTAAGAAAAAATACACAGTGAAGAGGAGAGAAAGGTGAGAAAAAGATTGGCACCTGCTGCTCATGTTTTGTGGTCATATTCTGGCAGATTACAGGTGTGCCTGGCCAAAACCCTGATTCATAATGCATTTGTTTTACTTCAGTCAGGTTGCTAAAATGCTCAAATGATGTATAAACTCGCCCCAATTCTCAAACCCCAAAGGTTCAAAATTTTTAAAAAAAATCTTTCTTTCTACACCTTTTTTTAATAACAAAATTTATACATTTTCATGCAAGTTTCCATCCTCCATATCCCCTACTTAGAGTGGCTTAAAATGTCATTCTTCTAGGCCTAAGAGTGGGAATGTTTCAGAAGTCAGAAGCTTCAGGATTCAATTACATTTGCAAACACAGTAAGCTGGACAGACATCGCAGTCCACTATTATGCCACCTGACAAGGTCATCTGTGTGATATGAGGTGTGAGGTAGTAGGAAGCATGTAGCCTCCTTGAAAATCTAAATCTTCTGTTTTTTAACTGTATTTGAGAAAAGTACCCAACCAAATTCAAAAATATCCACTTTTTTTTTTCTCTGCAGTAGAAAAAGCAAGATGTTTTGTTTCCCCCCATCCCTATGCCCATGTTCACTGTGATTAAGAAAGCAGCACTGGAGCTAGGTATCACACCACACGCAACCTTCTGCCAGATGTCACAGTCTGATCAGATGAAAGTTTGTCAGATCACATTCTGATGAAAACTAAAATCCTTGATTCAGAGTGTTCCCTTCATGGTGCATTAGAATCCTGCTGCACAGGCCAAGCTCAGAAACCTGCTGTACACAGCTTTCCTCTGCAACTGACTCTGACTGGATTTCAGTGTAAATTTGTATGATGTGTTTTCTCCTGTTTTACCACCATCTCACTTTTGCTATTCCTCTTGGCCTTTACTAGTATTGCATGACTCATTTTCCACTTTTCTTAAATTGCCCTTTGTCCCTTACATCTGGTTCCCATCATCCTCCTAATCTGCAATCAAAATGCATGACCTCTGCTGCTTCTTATTTCTCATTCCAACAAGATGCAAGGCTCCAGGTCCTTTATCTTCTGTCCCAGCTGCCCCACCCAAGTTAAAATGGCAAGAAGGACTGACTTACTACACTTCCCAAGCTTCAGCTCGCCATAAATCAAACACACATTAATTTTTAGCAAATATGTTTACACCGGAATATTTACATACAGTGCCCAGGACACTGTACAGGTACCAGTAACAAACCAAAACCAAGCAAAACTTAAGGTAAACAGGTGAATAATTATAGTTCACCTGAATATTATTGCTGTACACAGTTTACACACATAACCTACAGGGATATTAAACGAATGAAAAGGCATTTTCCAAAATTACTTCTACTACGCAACTCACATTTTTCATTTGGTGACCAATTCAACTTCTAATTTCCCTGCACAGAGGTTTTGCTTGACGTAGCAGCAGAATTTTGAGCATTTGCCATTCTTTCTTTCCAGATGTCTACCACATCTCCATTACTTTCACCATATGTGAATTAAATCATCTTTCTTTTCCAATTTCTCTAAACATATTGAAAGCTTTTGCAGACTGTCATCCTCACTGTCCCTCAAGGAAGGGCTTTATTAAAAAAAATTCCTATTTGGTTTTGGATTTGTTCTTAGATCTCATATTGAAGAATTCATTTTATAAAACTCACTGTATTTTTGCAAAGTTTAACAATTTAATCAGTTAAGGTCCCAAAGAACATACCTGTGTAACTCTTCACTGACAATCCTCTAGGTAAAATCATACTACAAACAAACCCAGTAAAAAATAGGTCTCTCTCATGGTTTTAACTGAAGAACAGAAGTATCACATTCATAAAATGCCATGCCATAGCAAAGAAATCTCACTGAAAGAGTCATCATTATCTCAAGCCTGCTTTGGACAGGAGTACCATGTTATGGATGATCTCAAAATCAGAGTTAGGATATTTTGGGAATAATAGTAGCTGTTATGAACATGCTACTCCCTCCCCTCATAAGAATCTTAGTGAATGAAGGAAACTGGTTTATACTGCAGATTTAAAGTTGGCAGAAGGATTTAGTCTTATAGGTTACAGTTACTAACTTCAGGATCCTACATAATTGAAAGTCAGATTAATACTTTGTCATATTTTTATGAGAGAGACACATGTTCTTTCAAATATTACTTTGATTTACTTGATTAAATATTTACTTGATTTATGTGATTACTTGATTTTATTCATTTAAGAGAGGACAGGAACAAGATCTTGGCAATATAAGAAAAAAACCTCCTCTTACAACATTGAAATCTGAAATGATTTATGATTTACACACACACAGAAGTCAGATCTGAATAACTAGAACCACTTCTGAAATTACTTGAACTATGATTGCAGCAAGGAAAGGCTCACAGCTCTAACATCAAGTTCAAAATGGCAGCTTTGAAAGAGCATGATGCTGTAATTCCATGAAAGGATAGTACATGATGGTGTTCGCATTTCAACCCCTTGCCACTCTACCACTACTGAACGTGTTCAACATAAGAAAGTAACAAACGATTTTGTCATTTTTTTTTTATTTTGCCATTTAAATATTATATTATGATTGCTCATCTAATAGTTCTTTCTTTAGGCTTTAAAGACATATCTTTAATAACAAATGTATTTAACTAAAATTGCTGTAGCAAGCATACTATGTAGGTATTGATTGCAATTCTGTTATTGGTTACAAATATGAATGTCTCCAAAGTTTAGAACTTGCTTTTTGGGTTGGGGGAGAGGGAGTGGTGGTGGTGTTTCTTTTCTTCACAACACATTGGTTTGTTGTTTCCATCTATAATAGAGATATTGGGATCTGCCACACATTTGGCTTCAAAGAAATTAAGAAAAACGTTCAGCTGAATGCTAATTTTTAAAAAAATGTTTTTAATTTAAATTGTCATAGGACAATTTAAGAGTCCTATGGAATTTTCCATTTAATTTCCTTCAAAATGAAAGCATTATCCTGGCAATGCACAGCTTTCAATACCCTGCTTTTTTATACCGATTGTTAGCTGACACTGCTGTTGAGATTTTCCAGCATCATTCTTTCAATTCTATATTAGTACAGTATTTTTCATATTATCTTTTCTTCGCATGTTAGTGTAAACTATTTAGAGCAGAAAAGGAAAACACATAATTTGCCTCCTCCTATAAGCATGAGATCCTTAGCAGGCATAAATCAGCTGATACATACCTGCTGAAACCTTGGCCCACACAAGGTTTGGAATTTGCCCAGCTGGCAAAGATGCATTGTTGTAACGAAACCTGGATGCTCTGGTCCCTGCAAGTAATGGGGCGGGGATGGTGAAAGAAAAGTTGCATAGTTTGAATGAATGCATTTGTCTTTATGATGCACACAAGTCAATTGTTTCTGAAAAGAGCTCACTACATCCTGACCATGCCTCAAATGTCATCAAACCTGCCTATTAGAACATCACTTGCACACACCACAGTTTCTTTTAAATCATCCTCCTATGATAGACCATGCTTTAAAAAAGAAAAAACACCACAAACCCCTTAAGATTCCAGAGCAATTACCTTAAAAGCATTTATGCTAAAGAAAGCGCTATTGATTGTTGCTCATCAGCTTTCAGCACGTGTACAGTACAACAAAAGGAGAACTAAATTTAGCTGTCTAATTATGAGGGATGCACTGAATTACCAGACAACAATGCAGCAGCTCATTTTGAGAGCAGATATTGCAGATATATGGCATTTGGCAGCTTAAGTTCAAACTGTATGTCTATCAATAAGGATCTCTAAGGATTTCAGACAGTTGCAACGTGCTTTTTACGTGTCATACAATGTATAATACAATATGCTGCTGCTAAAAGCTAAAAACTAGGACACATAACTAAATATGCTCTGTCACTTAAAACTTAATCGTATTTATTTCAAGCCCGGAAAAGTAAGATTAAGATTTCTTTATAAAAAGGTAAATTCTTCCTGAATTGAAAAAAATTCTGTCCAAACTGAAAAATAAATAGGATAGTCATTAAAATTCTAAACAATTACTTTCTCTGTGCATCTATCATTGATATTTGGAAGGAAATGAAAAAATGTATTTGTTATTCAAATGCAATGTACTTGAAGCCATGTCCAAGTCTCTTAATCCAATTGCATTAAAATTTGCTACCCCTAACATGTTTACAGGCAGGTTTTAAAAAGCTAAAGAAAAAATGGCCATAGAAATACTTAAGTATAATTTAAGGAAAAAAACCCCAAACCCTAACAAATTCCAGTATTAATCACAGAAGCATACAACTTTCATCTACCAAATCATCCTGAAAAGCAGACAAAAAGACTTGGAACATATTGAGAATGAAGCCAATGCATCTGGCATACAAAGCTTGCCATTGGGTAGGCAGAGAAACACGCATAAGGATCTGACTAAAATAACCCCTCCAGTAAACACTGCTTAGAGATGGAAAATTTACAGGACTTAGGAACAGAGAGGACAGAAAGAGTAGCCAGCAAGAGCTTGATACAGTAGCCTTGTTCATACCATAAGCAGCCCATCTTGTGCCTCAGAAACCTCTTATTTTAAAATCTTTTTAGTAAAAATTGATGACCACACCTGTATTGCTGAGATAATCATAAGACATCTACCAACGCAGACTAAGACTGCAGAAAAGAAGCACTGACACAAATATAGCCAGAGGATATCAAAGATGGTGAGAAATTTAAAGAGGCACATTGAGAAGATTAAAAAAAATCCTCAGGATATTTTTTGCTTAGTTTTCAAATACAAGAAGCCACAATTTGAGCATTTATTGTGAATCAATTGACACAAAGCCAAATTAATTTACTTTCCATCCTGCCACCCTAGTTTGGGATGGAAAGTCAGGCAGATGCCAGTACATTTTCTATTTGAAATATTAATGAACTTAGCTTCCGCTGGAAGTTTTGGTCAGGATGGCCACCAGGGATTTAAGAAGGGAAAAAAGTATTGTTGAGGGATTCTCATCGCATTCATTTTGATTTGACACTGGACTACTACTGCCAACTTTGCTAGAGTTATTCTATTTTGTGCTGGTGTAAATGAGAGAAAAGTCAGTTTCATATACTTCAGCAGCTATCAGTTTTCACATCTACTGTAATCAAACCAGCTTCCCTTGCAGTAGCTAGCTCTTTCCTATCCGTGGCACTTTTGCAGTTGAGGAGTTTGATATCTGCTAGTGACAACTTTGAAAATGATCTGCAAAACCAGCAGGTGGGCACTTGGCAGATTTATACTCACTGCTGTTGCAAGCAACAGCCAGAAACAAAAATCAAAGCAAGGAGCAAGAAACAGAGTTATCACACTTTTAAAAATCTATGTAACTAGTTCCACAGAAATAAATATGTTTTCTTCTATTAGCAATATTGGTCAAGTGAAACAAAAACTGAGCTCAGCTACTAGAATTAGTATTATATATTGCTCAATTTTTATTACAGTATGGCTCAATCTGATGCACAATTCTAAGTCAGTTGGTTGTTATGAATACTATGGCACAACATAATGACATTGTGCACCACTATCTGGAACTGCTTAAGTTGTAAATATAAGATTAGGACTTGAAAAGACAGTGGTAAGTTGGAAGCTCAGAAGTATTAGCCCAAAAAAGAACATATTTTAGATTATCTAGCCATCTCCTAAATCATGCTGCGTTGCCAGTTGTAGTCTGCACACATGCATTTAGAAGTAGCTTACTACCAATGATACATGGGAACATTGTTTATTATATGACCATTTAAAATGCATTGTTTACATAGACACTTACAAATCTCCTACAAACACTCCTGCAGTAACTTGGCATCTTGCAACTGAAGATCAATGAGCTGTCACACAGGCCATGCTTTTCCCTTTTATCAGGATATACTGGGCGGCATTCTAGTGCTTCCACAGCTGATTCTTCCATGGTAGTAAACAAGCTTTACTACATTCAGATAGTATAGGGCTGATAAAAAGAGAGCCAAAGAGAGATCAGAGATTACACAAAAGTAATCACATTCTGGTACAGCTATTTATATATATTCATGTTAATAATCCATTGAATATTCTACATCTATTTACAGTGATCCTGTATTATTACTGTAAGAGCCCATTACACATTATACAGCTTGAGTTGATAGTAAATAAAGAAGATAGCCCCCAATTTTGCCACAGACGTACAATTTGAGAGTTTATTTCCCCTTTCACATCAAAGTATCTTTTTAAGAGACATATCATTTTTTTAAGTTTTCCCAAAAAAACGCAGGAAATAATTATTGTGAGGCATAAAGTTGTGAAAATTGTCAAGTTGTCAAATTTCTTTCATTTTGCAGCCACTGAAGTCTATAATTTATTCTTTATTGATACTATTTTTCAGGTAGATCCATCAGGGATAAAAGAGATGGTGGCATGAAGAATGGACATCTACAGACCAGGTTTTGTGAGGAAAACCTCAAAGAACTAGCATCATTTAGCCTACAGAAGACAGGTTTAGACAATATATGATAACAATCTTCAAATATACAAAAAAACTTGCTGCAAAAATAAATTGTTTTCCAGCTATACAGTGGATATGACAAAACCCAATGAACTAGAATTTCTACATAAAAGATTCGTATTGGACATAGAAATTTTTTCCCAAATGGTAAGGCTAAAGAAGCACTGCTCTACATTTCCTGCAGAAACTCTGGGGTGTCTAGTATCTCTTAGAAAAGATGATAAATGTCTGTATGGAATAACACCAATCCAGTTGGAATAAATAAATGTTTTTGAGCTTTTCTAAATCAATGTGTCTGTAAGGTAATTCACAAACTATTTTTGACAAAATGGACACAATATCTTTCATCAGAATTAAGTTCAGATTCCAGATGTTTGTTACATATTCATTTATTATTCACCCTTGCCTCCCTATTCGCTATTTTTTCATGTACGATGAATGTGTAAGATTGTGCTTTCAAAAAAAATGCAATAGTTACACTGAAATCTAATGGAGAACCAGTAGTAGAGAACAGAGTAAATGACTTTTGGATTTCTTAAAAATTTTTCCACTGGTTCTAATTATAACCTGTTTGCAGATTCATAAGCAAGAAAAAAATCCCATATTCATCAGCTAAATTATTCTCTGTGAATAATTCATTTAGCATGAGCATAAAACCACACTTTTCAAATTGAAAGAAAACATGTTTTAGAAAATGTAGGTGATGAAAAGTTATCAAATAAATACCTATATTTCTTGACAAGTTAGATTCTAAAGCAGAATGCTTGGATTTATTCAACTTTCTACTGGGCCTTTATGGATAACAGCATCACTTACGGACAAAGAATTAATCTCTTTAAAAAACAAAACAAAACTGTAAGTAATAGCTTTCTCCTCCATTACCATCAATCCTTATTAATCTATGAGCTGTCCAAATTACATTAGAGAAGGTACTGTGGCATCAGACAGCTAATGCTAACCCTTGACCTAAGGCCTTTCTCATGATCTTGGTCTCTGACCTTCACTGGAGTCTGTCTATCACGATGTACCTTTGGTTGTAAGTAATGAGACACAGTGAACAATGACTGGCACAGATATGTTCTCTGATAGGCTTCAGCCTTGAAACATACTTGGTGATAAGGTTTTATGTACTCTCCTGATCGCAGCATGGAAAAAAATAGTTTAACAGTGTAATTCAGTTTTACTCATCAATCATACATCCTATTTTAACGGGGTTTCTCTAATCACCCTCATTGTAGGAGGCACCAATGATGTGAAGAATATCTAAAAATGTATAACCTTCCTATGCAGTAGAAACCTTTGACAAATGACATCTCTAGTGTCTTTCTTTTAGGCTGGAAGTCATTCATCTTTCAGTTATCTCAGGTGTAAATGAATACAATGAAAGGACTCTGGTGTAAAGTTAACCAACATGCAAGATCATACCGGGTTTTTTTAACCTCCAGTAATAATTAAAGCATTTTGATGGCTACACTTCAGTGCTAATTTATAATTAACTTCAGGTGCTTCTTTGATCTTGCTGATATATTTTTTTCCCATTTTCTTATCAAGAGTCTCCATGCAGCCTGTAATTATGCTTCTTAATGTGACAGCAACTTTGAATAAGTAGATATATTAATATATGCTTTGGGAAAATATCAGTTGAGCCAAAGCAAGCTCTTACCACTGAGCTGGAGTATCATCTGAAGCAATGCTGATTAAAAATGTAGTATTATGTAAGGTCATAATAGGTTTGCCATAAAAATAAAACAATGATTCTCAATTTTAAGGTAATGGATGACAAAAGCAGTAAAGCTAGCACCCCACCAACAATACACACATTAAGGCATTAAGAGCATTAATACCACAACACTACAAAATGCAAGTATCATGTTTTATATCTGCCTAGGCTCTTCCTCTAAAGATGAAGATATTTCAAACTTTTTCTGAATAATGAAATATTGAACCAAAATATTTTTAAAAGTGTTAAAAGCTGTTATAACAATACAGTGATATAGCCTAACCTACCTGAAGCAACAAATAAATACATAATGCAAGGAACAGAGCAGTGTAACTCATTTCCTCAGCTAAAGGAATGATCTGCAATTCTCAGAAGACAAACTCTAATCTCGTATTTTCAACACATAAATAAGACACGCACCAGGGACAACGTAACTGAGATCCTCATATTGAGCACTTTCTATTCAAGAAACATTAAATGAAAATTGCAACACAAGTGCTAGGGGCACTTCTTTTGTAAACACATCAGTCTACAGGTACAAATTGGGACTGGTATGACCTCTCGAGCCACGAAACTGATGTTTCACTGATATGCCACTCCAAAATCCAAAAATTGCCACAATTATGCAAGTATAAAATACACTTTATACCATACATTTCTTTCCCCAGGCAGAGAAAGTTTGGCTGCTACAGAGCACTTTTATGATAACCACACTAACTTGCAGCATGGATGAGTATGCATGCACAAATGTATCTGGTTGGTTGGATGGAACAAAAATGGGGAGGTTAGTATTACTGTAACTCTAGTACAGTACAATCTTCTAATGCATAAAAGTTTTAAGTAAACTAAACTTCCAGATGTGTTTTGTGATGTCGTTTCACAAACTTACATTTTTTAACTCATTGCTAAACATGTTAGCAGCACAGGTACATACTAATCCTGATATACTGCATGATAACTTTTTCAACTAACACAACCTCCGCACTCTACGACTGCTTTCCTTCAAGCCAACAATTGTGACAGAACTTGAAACATCCATGAATCAACTTTCTGGGCTCTGACAAAAGGATAACTGCAAGGTGCATATGTCACTTACGTGTTTGGACCAAACCACTACCTTCTCTGCCCTACCTCTCCTACCAGGTTCTGAGATGCACTGCAGAGACAGGACTGCACAGCATCAGCTGTTGAGTTCCCTTCCAAAAGGAAGAAACAGATGACTGATGCAATTGCACTAGCTCCCTTCAGCTTCTGCCTCCTTCACAGTAGAAAAGGAGTCAGAGCAAAATAGTCCAATTTTTGTTGCTTAGTTATCATCTGGAGTACCCCACTGATTGTGCCTTCCAAAAATAGTCACAGAATCATGGTCAGGAAGTACTGCTATATTAAAGTGAAACACCAATACGCCTACCTTGCAAGAGACTAATGCTTTCTGTGGAAACAAAAAGGTTCCATAAAAGATGTAGGAAAAAAAATTCCAGAACGTGTGAAATTCACAAGCTGAAGCTAAGACTGATGGTTGACTAAACGTGAAGCCACATCTTTAATTTTATCAAATTTTTCCTTCTGCACAGCTGAGATAAAACCAGACAAAGTAGCACAGAATTTTCTAACGTTACAGATACAGCAGTCTTCCCACCATACATCATCAGATGAAAGGCATGTTGTGCTTATTTTACTGCAGAACCATTCATTATTCTACCTGGCAGCAACTGGGATTTTTTAAAATAAATATCCCTAGTACAGTCTTATAGTCATGCCACACAGCACAAACTGGAGATCTGCCAAGTGCAAATCGAGTGGTTTGAGGAACTTCTTTCCTGTGCCGACAGAGCAGCTGTCCATCTTCATAAAATCTATGTGGGTTATTATATTCTTCTGCTTAAATGCTAGAATTTTGTTGTGTGTCTTTCAGAAAAAAGGTTGAGTGGTGTCCATAACGCAGCTCCCACTTCTGCAGAGCAGTACTCAAGTACCCCTATAAGAACACTGGAAAGGACCTTGCCAAAGATATTTTGAGAGTGAGAATTTTTTTGTGTTTCTATTAAAATAAAAAAATGTATTTGTCACGTTCTAAAGTGCTCTCAAAACTCTGGTTTTTCCATTCAAAAATATTGCAATCTTGAATTATCAAAGCTTGCATTTTGACATTATCATAAGCAGCTTTTATTAAGTATTAATAAAACCCACACGGCAACCCATTTAAAATGTCTTCTTGTTATTGGCTCTTGTCTTAAATATTGTAATTTCTTTATAATTGTATGATAAAGATTCATTTATGTTTAGGATGTTTATTTTCTTATGGTTGTGACACACTTTTTCAAAATACAGGTGATACCTTAATGACACATGTTCATCCAGAAAGAGTTCCATTCAGATTGTCTGGAACTCCCAGAAATGTATCAGCTATAGTATATCTTTATATATGCAGAATTTTTTATGAGACCTTCAAACAATTGTGTACAATATCCATGTAAGAATGTACAAGAAACTATAAGTATCATCAATATAATAAACAAATTAATTTACTACATATTGATCACAAAACTAAAACCAAGCAGGCTTACTTTTAATCCCTTTTTGGACTTTTGCCTTTGTGGCAGAAGTAGTCTTGGGAAAATGACACTTAATACTATTATCCTTCAGTTCAGCTCTTTCATATTTTTCATAGCAAATTTTGTCTATACCTGGTGCATTACAGCAAATTGGTTTACATTCTGTGTTAGAAATTCACTGGGATCTTGTGATACTCAAGCATCATACAGGTAGAATGTTTGAGGGTTTTTTATGATTCAAATCTGTACAAAAGTATCTACCTAGATGGACAGCATCCCAAAACCACAAAAACCACAACTAACTATACCATAGTAGAGCTCTGAGCAGAACAATGTAGCCAGCACTGCCACACTGCTACAGAATGATCATTAACAGTAACTGAACTAGCTAGTTTAAAACCTTACATGTCTCTAGACGACTGCTGCACAGTCAGCGTACACAAGCTTTGCCTGGGATTCTTGCCTGTGTCTCTACTATAGTTCACTGTTGATGTAATGCCAGATAAATGCTAGCATTTTTGATCCATCAATGTTCAACAATCTGTATCCTGGTTTTTTTACATTTTCTTTCAAAACATTCCTGCTGCAGCTGCATAGTGGGGAAGAAAATGGGAAGAAGAAAATGGGATTTCATCGCTACTGAACTTGTTACTGATGACTGTATTTCCTATTCAAGTACTTTTGCCCTATTCCAATACCTAAGAGGAGGTGATCAAGAAGATGGAAGCAGGTTTTACTGAAGTGCATGGCAGGAAGCTGAGAGACAACGGTCATAACTTGACACATGGAAAAATATTCAGCTAGAGGACAGTCAAACAGTGGAACATATTGACTGAGGAGCTTGTGGAATATCTGCCCTTTGAGGTCTTCAGATCCAGCCTGGGTAAAGCCCTGAGCAACCCACTCTGAATTCATTTGTTATCCTGCCTTGAGGAGGAGATGTTTTGGTTCTTAATTAAAAAAAATTAAATATATATATATATAATCAAATAAAGAAAAAGATATCAATCAATAACAGAAGCTAAGACAAATTCAAATGAGGTATCAGTCTCAAATTTGTAACAGTGACTGTGACACTTCTTTACGCTTTCTGAGTCTATTAACTACTCAATGCAAGTGCTTTTTCATAGGCTTTTCATGAGTTATTTGAGCTGAAAAATGTACAGTCACTGTCCATCACAAACATTTTTGTTGAAACCAATCATATGAATAAAACAATGTTTGAGCAGAATCTGCAGAAAGTGCCGCAATATAAAAAAACAACTCCACAGAACTAAATAGATTACCCAGAACTAGAATGGCTCATTGCCTTGGGGAATTATAGAACAGTCTTTTAAGACAGAAAATTTCAGCTTCCAATCTATCAAAATAAATGCTTGTTTTCTTAAATGCGTTCAGTACTACAAAGCAAAAACCAAGAAGAACTAGAATGAAAATGAATTAACAATTTAAATAATTGAATGGGTTAGATTCAGTATAGTAACAATTGCAAGATTCAGTAAGGATAAGGTCACCTGAAAACGTTATTACGAGCTAAGCAAAGATATGAATGTACAGCACCTCAGCTATTTATGGCATGCTGCTATTCTGTGGTAAGAAACATCATATTAATCGTGAGGTGAAGCCAAGGATGTAAGTAGCTAACAGAGAATACCAGCACACTAGAAAATCCATACTTCACTTTACTTATGAGGTCTGTTTTACATGCTAGTAACTTACTGTATATTTTGGAAACAAAAGCTCCTAATTAAAGCCAATTGCTTCCCAAAAGTAGTTGTAACTCTGGATGCATGAACACATTATCATAATGAACCTCTGGCTCCTCTGAGGGAAGGGGTGTACAAACAACAGACTAAACAGTCAGTGACAAAAAACAGTGCATGTTCTTCGCATGTGCTGTACTAGCAAAATGCGTAAACGCCACAGTGATCTCTTTACGCATTTCTGCAGCTAAATGCTTAAGGGAACAAATCAAATATTTTAGAACAAATTTTACAGCACCATATAGAGGAGAAATGCAAACTGAGTCCTAGTGACTCAACTAGGTGCCTCAATATAGATATATACAAGTTCACATAAATGGAGACAGATACCTGATCTGCACATGTAGATTTAGGCTGACGTGATCAGGGACCCAGTATCTTTAAAGACATTTGAACACACATTTAATTCAAGCTATTCAGGAAAAAAGTTATTTGTCAGCAGCAAACATTAAGGTAACTTGAGAATCAGAGAGAAAACTGATACGGAATGACTTTGTGCAGGAATGGCTATATGTGACTGCATCAAAATGTTGTTTGATGCACATTAAAGAAAGATCAACCCAAGGCCCTGAAACATAAATATACATAAAGCAACTGACTATATGCTTTTTAACATAAGTCCCCATAAAAATCTAGTTATCTTCCTCCAAAAGTGGTGTCATTGCTGAAGAAGAAATAACCGTGAGACAATAAAGTAAGGCTCAGGCTAGCTCTGAGGGCCTTCCAGAAAACCCGTGACAAAATTCCTGCTGAGTTCAACAGGGCTGTATCTTCACTTGTGCCTTTGCCTCAAGTCTTCATCACTGGGCATCACTTTGAGCTACAACTTAAAAATATTTGCAAGCTAAAGCCACAGCAAAAGCAGCAGCCTAATTTGTGATCAGAATGCCTTACTACAACCTACTCCTGCCCACCTCCTGAAGTCACAGAGCCTGCGCGACAGCTTCCAGCTTGCAACCTCCCTGTGAGAAGTCACTTCTCCATTTCTAATGGACTGACAAAATAGAAGAAGTGCTGCAGAATGCCAGCACTAACCCACCCTCAGTTTAAAAGCTGGGAGAAGCGAGGTAATACATGAATACACTAAACTATAGGTTTATTTCCATTACAGTAGACAGCGAATTGTTACAGGCTCTACCTATAAACCTTACAGTTTCCTTTATTCAGCAGAACCATGTGAAATAACTCATTCTACAACTATGTGGGTAACAATTGAACACTTTGCAGTCCTACAAAAACAAACGGACTAGAGAAACAAGCAACACGACATGAAACGCTACAAAACATAATATTTCTTTGTAAACGGGGAGAGAAAAGCACAATCCTCCAGCATTCCCTATTTTCATCATCAACCTTTTTCCCAATGTCCATAAAATCCCTACTTAGCAACAAATCACCACGCATCCAAGAAGCAGTAAATACAATTGTTTCTGCAGCTTTTCATCATCTTTGGGTAAGCACGTCAGAAGGAACTAACATCATTAGAGAGGAAGATCTCTGTCTACAGGGAGATTGTCTCCCTGCACAGCTATAGCAAAATATGATGCTGCTATCTTTATTCTGCTTTAATGCTGCAGATAAAACTGAAATAGCTCCTGTGAATAAAAATACATTCAAACCACGTCTCAAATTTGAGGTTAAAATCAAATATTTATTCCACAATAGAAATCATATTTTCAGCAACTCTATAGAGGGCAATTCTGCAAAAGTTACAGGAACATTAATTACTGCTCTAGTTCTTTCAAGTCCTTCTCTCACTGTCACAGACATCTCTAGAGACAGCTCGGCTCCACACCGCCCCTTCTCTTCAGAGACTATTCAACTGCAGACCATTCTATATGCTCACACCTTGAACCTGAATCCCAGCATGGCAGTGGGTTACATCCAGGACACCACTATGTCACTCCACAAAGACATTAACATAGCTCCACAGACATATGTAATTCCAATAGCATTAATTACAATAAAATGACAAGTAACCTATCTACTGCATACATGCAATTATAGCCACACTGCATGCTGCAGAAGAGGAATGCAGGTTAATTAACAGTCTTTGCTAGATAAAGAAGTCTAAAAAAAGGGTTGTGATTACCACAGGAATTGTCCTTTTCAAAGAAAAATACAAGGCCTGCCGCCACCTGAGGGGGAACGGCGGCAGCGGGAACCTTCGGGAATGCTCTCGAGGAGGCAGAGCGCCGCCCGGCGGCTCGCCTGGGGAAGGCAGCGCTGAGCTGGGAGCGGCGCCTGCCTCCGACTCCCCCGTTTGCCCACCTGCCTCGTCCCCTAACCGCTGCCGCTCCGCTAGGCCTTCCAGCACAGGTGACGATCAGCCCTGCGGGCATAGCAACGCAAAGCTGCTTCCCGTCTCTGTCTACAGCTAAATCAGTGACCTGTATGGGCCGAGCAGCGAAAGAGCTCGCGGCCCTCGGTGCTAGCAGCACGCCTCGGTGAGGCGGGCTGCACGCTCCCCTCCGCGTGCCGGGCAGGCTGGCGGGAGCCATGTACACCAGGCAGGGGGGAGGCCCCGGGGAGCTGGGGCTGCGTTTCGGGACCTGTGTCTCCTCCCAAAAGCAGCGAAGATCGGTGCTGGCAGCAGCTCCTTCGCTGGAGGCTGGGATGCTCTGTGCATCCCACATCCAGCTGCAGCTTAAATCCCCATCCGTTTGTCTAAACTCCAACAGACCATGACAAAAATAACTGTATCTAGGTAACCTTCGTATCCAAACAGTGCCCGTTTATAAAATATTTTTTATAAAGTCAGTGATACTACCGGTGATCTGTGGTAAGAGTTTAAGCAGTTATCACTGTTTCTGTTTGGTGTTAGCCGTCACCTCATGAATTACATGTCTTTATTTAGAATAACAACTGGGAAGTCTTATTTGCAAAGACATTTCAATCTGTAGTAACCCCTTCGTAAAAAGTCACTATAGAGCAAAATTTCTGTTTGTTGGTTCTACAGTTTTAGTTTTGTTGAGAAACCACAGTTTTACATGCACACACTGGGGGATATTCGGATTCAGAGCTGTATCTCCTGCCTGCTGGAGGGCTTTCAGCCGTCCCTTCGTCATGAATTGGCCAACACAATCCCAAGAACTATTTCCTTTCACCACCGCCGAGCAAGGATTACCTGCTCACCCCAAGGATTACCTGCTCACCCCGTGGGCTTGCACACCTACTCTCCTGAGCCAGCTGATGACGTACCCGCTCTGAGCCTGTCCCCTGCACCTCAGCACCATGTCCCAGGTAACCTCTCATGCCTGCCAGCCATGCTGCGGGCTTGCTCGCTCCCTAACCTGGCTCCATCAGAATAACCCGCCAGGCAAGGTTAAACTCGAAGTAATCAGGCTTAACACCCAAAACTGAAGTTCCCATTCAGCCCTATGCAGACACCAATTTAGAGATTAAAATATTTCAGTTTAGAGGGTTTTATTCTTATACTGTCAATTTGAGATTTTTCTGAGACTGTCATTCAGCAAAAAGTTTTGACATTTGGACTTTTTCATTAGTTCAGCCTGAAAACAATGCTGAAATAGCATTTCCCTCATGAAAGATTCTACTTTTCAGTCCTTTCTAGTTATATTTTCATCGTGACTTCTTAAAAAAAGTTAAATGGCCTAGCTAAGCATCAAACTGGGAATTGTTAGAGAAAGTATGCTCTGACTCTTTCTCCATTTCTCAAAAATCCATTTACAGGCTTGCAAAGGTATTTGCTTTTACATGCAGCCAGTGTTTCTTTCTGCTCCCACAGCAATTTTGCTCTGTATCTGAACTAGCACTTTAGGAAAGAGAAAACGGAAATACTTATTTTCTGCCTTTAGAATTAGTTTTTAAACTTTGAAACGTTCTCAGTCTTCTGTTTATAAACAAGAAATGGTACTTGGTTCTTTAAGACCTCCTTTCATTTTACTGGGACTATCTTGTGTTCCTTTCAACTTTAGCTTTACTAAGAAAAGGTCCTTGAAATGCTTTCATAATCAAACGCCTTATAGTTCAGATTCAACAAAATATTTAGCCTCCTACTCCTTTTGGTATCAACACTAAGTTATAACCTACACAGAAACTTGGAGCCAAAGCACTTGAATGAAGCTGAGCCCAGTTCAGCAAAACAATGAATAATGTATTTTTGGCTCACTGAGGACAATGGGAAGTAAGCACAGACCTGAAGTACTATAGGTATGGATATACTTAACGACTCATAGCACATAGTTGAGTACATTTTCCTGTGAGCTGCACTAGCTCATTTGCCATTCCTATCCAAAACAGTCATTCTCAGGAAACTGAAAGAAAAGTTGGTCCTTGTATCTACATAATTTATAGAGTTTGAATACTTGCACTTCCAGTTCTGTTATGTGACTAGACCTAATAAAAATGGTGTCTTAATATATCTATAAATGTAATATCTGTAAAGAAATACCATTTACAATGTAAGAAAAGAACTGCTAAAAACTTTCCTCTGTCCCAGTTATTCCAGATCAAAGCTATACAGTGAGAACCTGTTAAAAGAGAACCAGATAAAGAATAAACCTGTTAGGCAAATCAAACCAGCCAGTGGTAAAATGATAAAACACTGAAATAACTATTAAAAAGATGCATCCCTAAAACTCTCAGCTAGATGAATACATATTTTAATATTGCTTGACAAAGTGTGCTGTCTCTCATTTTTCTCCTACTACGTAGTATGGATAAAGAAATTCTTTTCAGGAATAAATCTGTTCACCAGTGGCTTCATTTTTCATTGGCATATGTATCTCAAACAGGAGGTTTGTTTTATTCACAGAAGTTTGGAGCTGGATCCTAATGCTTTATTTACCCCCCATATCATAGAAGCAGTCTCTCCATCATTCTTGTGTACTGGTCCCTAATCCTGTTCCCAGAGAGGAATGTACCGGTGATGGTAGACAGCAGGTCTCTTTGTCATCCTACCATTATTTTGTTCAGTAACTTTTCAAGCTTTGGAAACTTCTGTATGTTCTCCACAAGAAAGTATGCTGCCCAGGAAAATCTGCTGTTAGAAATGCCTTTTTTCCAGAAGCTAATCAGAGATATCCTTTTAGAAGCTGTATGTGACCATTACATCATTACCTTTATGTTATAAAATAACTGTAATAATTTTATAATGATATTTCAATATTAATAAGCAATTATTTGCTAAGTCCACTAATTTTTAATAATTTGCTAATTTTAATTTTATTAATACATTTTTAATTTCCATAAAATATCTTGGTTCCTTATTGGATGTGAACAGATTTGATTTACCAGGTGATGACCTAGGCCATAGTCTTTCTTCACAATTAGGTCTTAAATTTGAATGAGCAAAGAAAGGAGGAGTGTGATCCTGAAAGGCAATTATTTTTAATAAATAAGAACAGTGTGTATTTGAAGCAGTTTTATGATTCAACACAATGCCAAACAGCTAAGTTCTATCACCTCATGGTTCCCCCATACATTACACCTGCTGTACACATGCTATGTTTCTCAGAGTGTATGTACGATGTATTCTATGAAACACGTACCTTTTATGGTTTTGCATCCAGAACTGCATATTGCCAATAATTAGGTACACAGACAGTTACAAATTAGATCTTCTAAATTCACAAGATATATGATTAGGAGGCAACTTAGAGACAGGATAGGACTTAAAGATCTGAACCCTCTAATAGCAGTATATCCCTGTTTAAAATGGATGACTTGAAATGCTTGCTTCTTCAAACAATTGAGTCAGGATTAAAGATAGAGTTTCTTTATTAATTACTACTTATTACTTAATTGCTTATTAACTAAGACCATCTTTACTCATCAGTACATAAAAATTGTATATAAATTCAATATACTGCATATTTGCAAGTATCAGCATACAAAAAAATCACCAAGTTCTCCCGAGTTATCAACCTAATTTTGAGACAAGCTCATTACTACCACTACTCCAACTGACAACAGTAGCAGTGGTTTATTAAGCTAGACTGAATGAAAACATGGGTTTTCTGTCTGTACCCGCACACAGACACATATTCACATACATACAAACATACGTACAAGCACCGCTTCAGGTAAAAACTACTTGCATCCTTCACTCTCTTCAAACATGAGCTATGTAGCAGAAAACAGGTTCTTGCCCTCTCCAAATGGAATAAACTATTAATTTTCTTGCTTCACTGTTTTATCTCATCTTCCGAACACAAACTCACATTCAGCTTCATCCTGTTTACTCATCAATTTCAGTTAAAATTGTAGGTATTTTCACCTGACTCTTAGGAAAATCAAGCCTATGGAGACCATATGAAATGCATGTATTAATAATCTAATGCACACATGTAATGCCTACAAGTACTTTGCAAAAATAACATGAAGAATGATCACTCACATGTCTGTTATTTGCAAGCCACCTATATTTTTCCATGTGAAGTATTTTTCTTGTTATTACTGTAATTCTTTTGTTCCTTTTATTACCATAATAAATTGCCTCTACCAGGAAAACTTTATCATACTATGTTTGCTGGCCCTAGCAGAAAAACATTTCACTTCTATGGGAAGGAGATATGTTTGTTTTCAGGTCAATCTATCAGTTCTACTTCTTGAACATCATCTCATCCACCTTCATCCATCACTGCTAGCCTTACAGTAACTTTCCTTGCAGTGGGCCAACTCCATCCGGCACTTTTATTATCATAAACCCATACTATGCTTAGTAACAGACCTCATTTTCTAGTAAATTATTATGTATGTCAAGTTAGCTAATCTGCCATAAAATATTTATCCCCCTACAGGGATTAAAAGAATGACATGCTGCTATTGTGAAAGTATGAACAAGAAAAGTGGTGATTTCCCTGACAGGCCTGGGCAGCTTTCATGAATTCAGCAACAATAATGTATGGAAAACAAAGCTTCTATTCTTTACTTTGTCTAGAACATGTCAGTCTATCACATTAAAAATATCCAGGACTTTAGTCAGCAAACATAAGTACCTTATCCTCCTGCCTCTGATCTTAAAGCCATGTTCCATTGGACTTCATCTGGGGAAAGACTGGACAGAAAGTTGAGTAAGCATAAAATTACTCAAAAACTCTTCCGAGTCTCTGTGTGTCGTATCTCTTCCACTACCATTAGTAAATCCCTCTTGTCTGTGTCAGCTATGTAAGCATATTTTAATCTAGAAAATTCACTGAACACCATAGTATTTCCATTCCTTAAGCTATTAATAAGGACAATAAAAGAACTTATGTATACAGGGCACATTCTTCTTCTGGCAGATTCTGGCTATTAGGGAAAATAAGACATTTTTTAATTTTATGGGTATATGTCTTACTAGCTATTTTCACATTTTAGCTGTCAGAATGAGTAAACCAGATAGTTTTGAAGAAGGAATTAGAGGTCCATTTGCTAAGCTGAAGGCACTTAGCATTCCTGTCATATCGTATCTTATTAGAAAGACTAGTAAAGGATAACAATCATTAGATGCTGTTCTTATTTCAAACCTCATGCTGTTAAAAATATTATAAATTACTTTTCTGTCTCAAAAGACTTTGGAGTTACTAAGATACTGTCAGAGAGAATAATGAAATAGCTTCTGAGAAGCCACAGTTGTTTTTTTCCATTCCTGTCGCCACTGAACCTGAAAGGTAGAAGGTTATGTGACATGGGAGGCTGACACCATATGTGCTTCCTCTACACAGTTCCATTTTGAATCAATTTTGTAAGCAAATAGCACAATCAGGGTGATAAGCTGTTAACCACACCACCCACTGTTTGAATAATTACTTACAAGGCAACATTTCTGTCCCCCACTGTTGCCACCAATCCTCAGTAAGGCATGGAGTAACTAACACCTACTGACTCTATTCGCTCAATAATAAAAACCTCACTCAAGATCTTTTAAGGAGCTGGGGGTTTTTACCTACTTGTGAGGCCACTCATTCACCCCACCTAACTAACTTGAGCCATTTAACTAAAGCACCCATGTTGAGGATGCAGTCCGAGCTAGACTATCTTCTGCAAGATGTGTTTGCAATGCTACAAGCACCAAAAATGCCAAAAGAAAGTATATCTTGAAGTCTGTTCCACTGGGTGGCATACACTTACAGCTCTCATTGAGATTAAATGTCTCAGATAAGTCATGCAAATTATAATGCAGCTGCCTCTTTCCATCCCTTGAAAAAAAAATAAAAATTACTATTTTAATTTTGCAGGTCTTGTGATTAGAAGCTGTGTTTCAATCTTTTTCCTTGCAGGCAAGGCAGAGCAGAATGCTTGGGGGAATGCAGAGGTCTTCTCTGCACACTGTGCTATTCCTGGAGGTAAAACAAATGTTTCTGCCTTAGGATATTCATGCATAGCTCAGCCTCCTCTGCACTTCTACCTGCGTCTCCTTATATTTCAGACTCCTACACATTTCTGGACTCTGCTTGGTTTGACTGAGCACCTTTTTGATCTTCTCTATAGGCCACAGGGAGCATAGTTCATACATCATTCTTGTAAATTAATTATGTTAACAGATGAAGGGTGGAATCACATCAAAAAATGTGCATGTACCTCTCTGAAATCACCTAAGCCAAAAGACTCTTTCCTTACACAAATAGGGTTTCTGTTGCTGAGAAAGCCTGAGGCAAAACCTGCAAAACTGCTGGGGATACATCCCATTGGCTTCCTTATTCATTAAGTCAGTCAAGAAATAATGGCAGCTCTGTAGCACTGGGAACACTCCATACAGTCACTTTTTTTTACCCTGCAGCTTCTGGTTCCATTGTCATCGTCAGTGCTGTCATTCTGTGTTCCTGCTTCCTTACTGTTCCCTCTTCTCTATCGACACCACTAATCAGCATACGCCAGAGCACAGCATTTATTTTAAAATCCTTTCAAACCTTACTCACCTTGTAACAAATCATCCTGCTCTGATCATTGAATAGCCACACTGTTCTTTGTATACATGTGGCCAGGCAAAGTGACTGGATTACCTCAATCAGCAGATGCTCAGCTGTGCTAAATCTGTGAGATTGCATCTGGTCAATCCATTTCTGCCAACCCCCGCATTTGTCATATGTAACTACTGTATTAAGGGGCACTCCACAACATAGCTTCCGAAATTTTAGTATTTTACTTTTCCCAGATACAAGGGTTTCCTTAATAAAATGTACCATTTCAAATGCACTTCACTTTCAAGCCAGATTCCTGCATAACTTACCTCTGTAACAGCACTATTTACTTTTTCTGCGTGCCAGGGAAATAAAGCAGAGTAAGAAAGCCGGTGTAACTAATAAAACAAGTAACAACAGTGTAGCACAATTTATCTCCTTTGATAGGAGAAAGTGTCAGGAGAGATTTAGTTCTTGGGGAGTGGTGACCATTTTGCTTTTCATCCTAAGGCTTTTCTTACATTGCAAGGTTAAACTTTAACTACAGGGCATCAAACTACAAGGTGAGGGAAATGGAGAAATAGCATGACAACACTGCTAGTTCTTTTTGAAAGAGACCTGCGGCATCTCATTGCAAATGAGATGTCAATCCTGTAATTAGCAATTCAGTCAGTATTAATTGTGTGTATGTTACTTCACATCAATCACTGTCATTTCCATGTAGTCAGGATGTTTTATAGAACCTAATTTGTAAACAATATGCAAAAGTTTAACCCACTTTAAACTAAAATTGTCAAACATCTAGCACAACCTTCAGTGAATACAGATAACTGTGTGCAATTGTTTTGGCTCCTAAGTAGGAAAAGGGAATGTTTTAGCTATTTGTTTCTATAAATAGACTTTTAAAATCCTAGTAGGTCCTAAGGGAAAAACAAGCATGCATTAAAGGCCATTAGTCCACATCCAAAACCATTGTATCCAACCTTTAACACTTACTTGGTCGTCAAGAATAACACAAAACTGAAAAAGCAGGAGTACAAACTTGAGAGTCAAAGGCTAAACTCATCCAGCAATTCATATTTTATGAAGCAATATCTATTCTTGATTTAAGATGTGTCCAGGGAAGCATAATCCATGGCTTCCCTGGCAAATGGGGGTCCAATTGTTAAAAAAAATATTTAATCTCCTGATTCTCAATTTGTCAAACATCAGAACTTACTTTATTTTCATCTGATAGAATTCAGAAAGCCCTCTGTAGGAAAATTGTATTTCTCATATATTATGGGAACTTATAAATTACATTTCTCATATAATGACTACTACAACCACCCTTTCACCTTAAATTTGATAGATTAAGTAGACTGAGCTCCTGGAACTCTTCCTCTTTAATACAGTTTTTTCTATGCTTTAATTATTCCACTGGTTCTTCTCACTGGTGATCGACAACCTTGCTGAATTGTGAACATTAGTCTTCCACTCAGAGACCCCTGAAAGTGCCAAATAAAACAAAACTTCTACTTAATATTCTCAGGATTGCATTAAAACCTTTACTGCAAATTACATTCATTCTCTCCTATACCGTAACTACTTCTGACTCCAACTTAATTGCTCATCCATTGCTTGTGAGCCACTTAGATCTTGTGCTTAATATTGGCAGTAGGTTCCTTAGGTATGTTTCCCACTGTGAGATTCATAAACACTGCAGCACAACAACCATAAGAAAATTTTTCATGTGGCTAAAAGAACGTCATGAAATGAAATGAATCACAAACTGTGACGCTGTCTTCAGTCTGTCTCCTCCGGAGAGCTCAGCCCAGACCACAAACTGTACTCTTGTGTGAAGCTGCCAAAAATGCAAATTCCAAACTGGCTACCAGTTTTCCTTTCATGTAAAACCAAACTTAATCTAAAAAGCATATAGATTGTACATCTTAGGCATGGTTTGCACAGTTTTCAGGTCGAGTACCCATTTAAAAGTTAAACTTTTTAATAATCTGTTACTTTTGTGACAGAAAATATTTATGTATAAAAGTTGCCAGAAACAGAGGGGCATCTTTTCATTTGTGGTATCATTTTTCAATACCTCATGCCCTTTTCTTACCCCCAGTTTGGAAGTCACAAGCCATCAGGCCAGGAATGCTGCCTAGAAATACTCACACCTCATTGGCTTCAAAGACAGAATGAAGCTGATGCACCTCGCTGGTCCTTTAAAACCTGGGACTTTCATTTTAGCAGGTCTACATTTTGTTTTGAAAATATAGCAGATATGCAAAGACTCAAAGATGCGCTGTATCTGTTTAAAGCATAATGGATGTACAATATTCATGAACACCATTGCCATTATGGCTAATAGGAAGGTGTTCATACAAAGGAGACTACATACCCCAAAGAGTTCAGTGTTTCTATGTTTTCAGCACAGGCCTAAACTCTGAATTCTTTACATGCAAATACAATGTTCTCTTGATTAAATGATTAGTACTGTACAAATGAAATGAAAGCAAATCTGAGATTAGGAAACAGATTAAGGCACGTGGCACAAAGTTAGAATAAAGATGCACTGAATATGCTCACAAACACAAAACTAAGATTTGAAGGGGAGCGGCTATAGTCAAAGAATCCAGCTCCCACTAAGCCTTATAACTTTCTCTGTTACCTGCATCTGGAATACATGTGTGTTTCACATCAACACAAGTGGTTCTGTGGTGTTTCTCCAAAGAGGCTGTTCTTTGCAGAGCAAACAATCATGCACATAGCTAATGGATAAAAAAGGATAGGAAGAGCCTTCTATCAAAGGATACAAACTATGCACACTGACACCTTAAGTTATATTCACATACATTCTAGGACAAAAGATACAGAAAATAAAACTTAGTATGAGATGCATAAAAGGATTATTTACCTTCCCAACTAACAGATAGGAACTTACTCATTTGACTTACATCTTCTGTATTCTGATATGCATATGTATTTTACACTGTGTTTTATTGTTACCTATAAATAACTGATGATTTATCTATAAAACACTCTTATAAGCTTTTTAAAGCTTTTTAAGCTATTTAGAAATACGGATAAAATAATGGAGGAGATGGCTGTACTGAGGAATAAAATCAAAAAGGCTAACAAAGTTTTGATGTTTAGGGGACTTATGGACAGCATTCATGGGAAGCAACAAGATTTATCAGATTAGTAATTTACTGTGCATATTTTTTCCACTGGAGGTACAACGGCAAAACAAAAAGGCCCCAAGGAAGCCTGAGACAATGTTGTTCTAGATTCTGGAGTCACTGTTTAGAAAGATACTTAACCATGTGATTGGCTTCCAGCATGATTAATCTTATTACTTTCAATGTAACTATTCACTTGCTTCAAGTAGGCTTCCTGAATGAGAGTATGTTTACACAAAGGAATAGGAAAATAAATAAATAAATAAATAAATCACTGCCTTCCAGAGCATCAATTGTTCACAAAACTCATTAAACTAGTATTTTGCTGCTGCAGCTTCTGCAATTGGCTGGCCTCAAAGAGCAATACAGCAATCTCACCCCCCTGAGCTTAAAGCAACCTATCATCACTCCTTTAATTTTTTTGCAAAACTTTTTTGATCCATTATGACTTGATTCCTTGCATATACCCTACTTCTCACTTTGACTTCTTTCACTCAGAGGATGGATCTCCACTAAGAATTAGCCTTCTCATGATTCAGATGCAGTAAGAGACATTTTACAGTGACACAGGACAGCCTTTTCAGAAAAGGCAATATTTATTAACTGCTTAGACTACAGTACCTTAAGGTCCCTAGGTCAGAATGGACAAGCAAAGAGTACACTCCTGTCAGTATCTGGAAGCATTGTTCTTTTCCTGACGAACAGTTTGCGATTTCTTCTCTCAGTGTGCTTGCCAGTCAACTCAGCTCTGCATTTCAGCCTGCTCTTGTAGAGTTTTCTTATGTTTTGCATCCCTTATAAGCAAATGTCCAGCCATGATATGTCTGTTGTATCTTCACGGTAACATTGTTCATTTGAAGATAGTTCTTGAAAGTTCACTTGGATTTGCCTTTCTGACCAATAGCTCAGGAGAGAAATTACTACCTTCAGTCCTATTGAGACACAATGCAAAAGCAAATGAGTAACAGCATCAGGTACATTTTACATAAAAAAGAATGCAGGGATTGACTGTTTCCTCTACAGCTATCATTTCCCCTTCAAGTAATTTCAATTTATTTGAAAATATGATCGTGAAATTCTGCCCTTCTGAAATTATGGGCACTTTAAAGGAGTCAAGACTTTACACAGATTTGTTCCTTCCACCCCCATATATTGATGCCTAGCCATGCATATGTTACTAAGTGAAAAGTCTGGTACACACCTGGCTTTTGCTCTGGTACGCCAGGATCCACCAGCAGAACTGTGTATCATCTCCATGCTTCCACCCCCTGCTCCAAAAATTAGAAAAGCAGTTTTTGTTCTTTTGTGGGTTAGAATACATGCTATTCCACAAGTGACAAAAATACTGTATCCAAGTTGCTCATCTCAGAAAGGAATATTAGAAATCCACTGTGCCAAATTCTTCCTTGAGTTCAGATTAAATTCCACAAGATAGAAATATTGACATTCGGCCCCAAGTATAAAGACAGCTTTCCAAGGAACTAGAGCACTCACCTAGACCATATCACAGTGGACAATAAACTATGAAAAAGTTCTGGAAATTTGTAGCAACTACTTTACACGGATGCTGTGATATTAATAATCCACTCTTGCATATACAGTTGAGCAATGTTGCAGACTGCTTCGCAACATTTCTGCTTCAACAACCTCATCTGCATAAGCTAATGTTGACATGGGAGCTAACAAAAAACTCTTTTAAAGCAGAGGTTTGTGATTAGCTTTTGTATCCAGTTGAACACACAAATAAAATAACAGATGGAAGATTACTAAAAAGTAGAAGAGAATGAATTTTCCATGTCATTATCTTTCAGAGATGAGAAGTACAAAACAACACCTATTATATTACACGTCTCACACAATGGGCTTCTGTCTTTGGGCCAGATGTGATCTACTTTTTAAAGGAAAGTGGAAATCTAATTAGAACATACTGTGGAGAGACTGACCTTATGCTCACCTGAGTCTTCATTAAAGTAGCTATATGAAGCACTTGAAATGTTGCAGGCTTCAGCTGTCAGCTTCAAGAGCTACTTCTGAAAGCCCTGAAGAAGAATTAATTGCAAGGTAATGATTGCAGCACTATGGTTAGCGCAGCTTGCAGTTCCATTGCAAGAATAACCATTTAATTACTAACAGTTAAAAGAGGCCGTTCCTACGGACTCTGGGTCAAATTCTAGCAAGTGTTAAGTACCCACAATTCCCATTAATTTCATATAGGACCTTGCCAGCATTTATCACAACCCAGGATTTCACCCAATAATAATAATTGGATTTTTTAAAAATACTTTCTTCTTAAGTTTCAGATATCCAGCCACACCTGTGGTAGGGCATCTGATAAAGTTATTTGCCTTTTTTTTTTTTAAAGTGTATTTGCTTTTTAAAAATGTTTCCTTTAAACAGCCTGCAGGTCTTTATTGACAAAGGCACTATATTTTTGGACAATGACATCAATATATCTCATCTGCTGGTTTTGCCCTTCATTATGCAAAATGACTCGAAAGGATGTCACAAAAAGAATTGAGTACAGAGTATTTGCCAGTTCATCTCCTCTCCCAATTAAATTCATAGCTTTAAGAATCCAGACCTTTTCCTTGATCTGACAGGTAGCAGAACAAAGCACTTGTATTTTAGGTGTTGTCTGTCATGTTTTATCTGAGGAAGACATTTACATACTCCAACAATGCCAAGAACACAGGCTTCCAAATTCTTATATAAAATGGTAGCTTTCATTAATCACCGATTAACTAGGCAGCAATCCAGAAAAGCAGCTTGCTCTAAGACCTTCATACCAACTGAACATCCATCAATAGATTTCTAATATATCTGAGAACATTTTGTACTTCCACTAAAAACTTCAGCAGCAGAAATGTTTAGAAGAGATTGCAATAATGAATTATTATTTGTTATTATTGCCAAAGAGTTAATATACTAATGGATCTCTACTTTATCCCCCACTTGTAAGCTAACTGATTGTTAATGCATGTTTTTGTGTGGTAACATTACTCAAACTCCAAAACATGACATTAGTCTTAGCAAGGAGGTTCTGATACTTTGATAAGTAAAAACACTTGGAATGCTACCCATTGTTTTATTGCACCATCACAGTTCTGCAGATAGCTGTGTTAAAAGCTGGTTTCTCTTGAATACTGAGTTTCTAAATTAAGATGTATACTGTAACTAAATGCAGAAATGTGAGAAAAATGTGCAACAAGAATTTATTTGTTCTATTTTCCACACAAAAAGGCTCAAAAGAGATGGAATAATTGCCATTGTCGCTGTAAGTCCTTTAGCATCAAGTACAGTAGCCTGTAGTGGAGGCAGAAGAGCCTAACCAAGGAATACAAGATTGTCCATATAGGTACAAGTGATATAAAACTTTTGCCAGATGCACAGTGATACTCAACACTTGAGCAAGTCTGTGGCTTCATTCTTCACCAAAGCCTCTTTCTTGGACAAACTGAGCCACTGCCATTGAAAAACATTTATTATGCTGTCTCTAACACTCTAACTGGTACTTCACTGCTGCCTATTGGTAGCTATGAGCACAAAATGTTAACCAGAAGTTTGCCCTCAATCTCTTCGCTGGGTAAAAAACTGTCTGGATGGCTAAGCCCAAAGATTGGTGATGAATGGAGTTAAATCCAGTGAGTGGCCGGTCACAAGTGGTGTTTGCCAGGGCTCAGTATTGGGGCCAGTTCTGTTTAATATCTTTATCAATGATCTGGATGAGGGGATTGAGTGCACACTCAGTAAGTTTGCAGACGACACCGAGTTGGGTGGGAGTGTTGATCTGCTTGAGGGTAATAAGGCTCTACAAAGGGATCTGGACAGGCTGGATCGATGAGCCAAGGCCAATTGTATGAGATTCAACAAGGCTAAGTGCTGGGTCCTGTACTCGGCACTGGTGAGGCCACACCTCGAATACTGTGTTCAGTTTTGGGCCCCTCACCATTGAGGTGCTGGAACATGTCCGAAGAAGAGCAATGAAGCTGGTGAAGGGTCTGGAGCACAAGTCTTACAAGGAGCGGCTGAGGGAACTGGGGTTGTTCAGTCTGGAGAAGAGGCGGCTGAGGGGAGACCTTATGGCTCTCTACAACTACCCGAAAGGCGATTGTAGCAAGGTGGGTGTCGGTCTCTTCTCCCAAGTAACAAGTGATAGGATGAGAGGAAATGGCCTCAAGTTGCGCCAGGGGAGGTTTAGATTGGATATTTTTCACCGAAAAGGTTGTCAAGAATTGGAATGGGCTGCCCAGGGAAGTGGCTGAGTCACCATTCCTGGAGGTATTTAAAAGATGTGAGGATGTGGCACTTAGCAGCATGGTTTAGTGGTGGACTTGCAGTGTTAGTTTTATGGTTGAACTCGATTTTAAAGGTCTTTTCCAACCTAAATGATTCTGTGATTCTATGAATCAGAATTGCCTTCAGTGTTATCCTTGAAGGAATCTTTTTGATAACTATGCTGCCTCTTTTCATGCCCATAAACCAACAGCTGCTTGCACCTTTATGTACTAGCATATTTTTCTGTACTATATTCTTCTGCAGTGATACTTCATACTCTTCACTTCCATCAACCCAAGTAATAAACTTCAACTACCTGAAATATAAAACAAGCAACGTTTGGGTCTCTTGGAGTGCTTATGCTAAGTATTTCCAAGGAGCCACCAATCCAGCTGGCATGGCTAGGATGGCTGAGGTAATATAGGATCTGAATCTGGCTTTGTGATTATGTGAATCACCTCACTAAGATCACACAAGAGTTTTATAAATGAAAGAAAGAATGAGTAAGTACAAGTTTGTCTAGCACAGTCAGCAGCAGGAATTCTAGAGACACACTATTTCACTTGGGTCGTAATTTTCTCCATTACTAAGAGGTGATAGATATTTGCAAATCACTTTGTCTCTGATTATAACCTGGTCTATCTCTTGATGGAAAAATGAAGACTTTTCTTTTTTTTTTTTTTGACAAACATGTGGAATTTGTGCATGACTAAAGGAACGGTTAGATAGGAACTGCTACATAACTCTCCCCCAAGAAAAGACCAGTGGTCAGGAAAGGGTAAAGGCTAGAGCCTTAACTTCATCTTCCCATTGCACGGACTAGTACAGAAATGTCCTAATTCGCTGATGTTACAGGCCAGGAATGAATGGGACATGTAGGGAGTCAGGAATGGTTCTTCAGAGAACACACAGTTTGTCTAGCAGACCTGCTGTACAGCACAGCTCATGCATCACACACCTCCTGCTTAGGTTCAAGCCTCACAGGACAATCCAGCCCATCAAATATTGAGGAAAAACAACTTTTTCTCCAGTGAGCAGCAAAAATTATTCTGTCAGCAAAATAAACCAATCACTTTTTCAGCCCTGCTGCACCTTCCTAATGAAATCACAGACAGCTCTGCAGGGGCAACTTTGTTCATATTCAAAGCTTTTTAGAAACATTGAATAATCTTCATATTCCTCCTGTGGGCAGGAAAGTATTAGTATCTGACAATTAAAACCATTACAGAAATAGAGGCACAGAGAAGCTGTAAAAGCATAGTACAGATGTTCTGAGTGAGTAAGACTGCCCACGCATTCTTGAGCTAAAGAACGTTTTGCTTAATTTGAAGTTCTGCTTTTTTTCTTTGCTTTGCTAAGAGCCAGCACAAGTGGTATAAAGATGGGGTTCTTATTCTTCGTCTCTTCCCAATGCAGTTTAGAGCAATAAATAGGTAGGGAGATAAAACAAAAGGCTCTGAGCAGCATTTGGAGCATCAGCTCTGTTTTGCCATCTTTTAAAACTCACAGATAAAGGTTGTCTGGCCAACCATCAAAGAGAAACTCAGCTGTGCCTTCTCTAGGAACACAGTGAATCCATTACAGCTCAAGAACAAAATAAAAAAGAAGAAAAGGGGCATTCTCACCTCTGAAAATTATATCCATAAAGATGCCCCAACATACTGCTTCATACTAATGGACTTTATCCTACCCCTTCTCACCTTCCACAGAGATGCATTTTAATAATTCAAAGTGCATCAGTACTGAGGAAATACATGAGAATCCTTAAATATTTCCTGGCTGCAATATTTTGAAAGATAAAAAAATGAAGATAACTGCGTGCAATTCACAGTTCTGAGAATCTATGGTCCATCATGCTAACCTGCTGTTCAGAAAAAGGCAGTCGTTAACACACACATGAAATCTTGCCTGCCAGTTGTAAGGGAAGGAGGGCAACAGGGAGAAGGGAATAATTTTTCACTGTTCTATCCTGAATCACAGTCTTGGCACAGATGGAAAAAATTTGCAAGTGGAAGCCAATTTTGCCTGCCTAAACTACAACTTCTGTCTCACAGCAGGAACAGTGAGAGCTGAGATTCACCTTCCTCCAGCATATAGATGCTCAGTCAGAACTTCCATCACAGGCACTCACCCCTCCCGTAGGAGGTTGTGAAAAGACACCTGAGAGTGTTAGAGGGCATATCAAACCAATTGTGGTTTATCGTATTGGCCCGAACAGAAGAAAGTGTGATCACTCTTTCATGGCTTTCCCTTCTCTTTAAAAAGAAATAGTTGTTCTAGTTGTCTAGACCATAGACAGAATGACTATTTTCACACTCATGAAGGTGAGATCCTTCATAATCATGAAGGTTAAGTCCAGGCTTGCTTCCACCTAGCATGATCAGAGATAATAGTAACAATCACTGAAGGGAAACGCCCAGAAAACCTTATCCTTAATCTAATTACAAATTTATTTTTCAAATGCTTTTTTAAAATACCAACAAACAGGTTGAAAACCTGTAGTCTGAAGATATTTGAGGATCCATGGACTACTTTTCATGTCTACAAGACATACCACCAAAGGAAACAAGCTTATGCCAATAAGATTTAACTAATTAGGCCATCACTGAAAAATGTTCAGAAGTATGTACACTGAAAAATTAACAATTGTAACAATTGTGTTAGGGTAGTTTTTCATCAAATAATGCTATTCGATATACAAATCACTGTGTTTAAAGTATACCAGGTCTTATAATTTTCTTGCCAAATTTCATACTTAAATTTTTCTTGCTTGCTGTGTCATCACAATTTTCCCTGCTGTATTTTAACATCCAAATGCATTCAGAATGCATAACAGATCCAGGTATCATATACAATTTCATAGATCACTGAAAAATTAAATGTATGATACTATAATGGAATCAGAGGAACAGCTGGAAGCTCCAACACTTACTTGAACATAGAGCTGAGTTGGAAAGGATCTGGAAAGTTTCCTAAGTTGAGAAGAATGGTATTTTACCTAGTAGTGGGAGGCAGTACCTTCCTAAAGAGCTTTGTATCACATATCAACCAGCACTGACTGCACAGGATACACAGCGTCGGTTAGTTAAAACTCTGGCATGAAGTAGCTCTCTGCCACCTAAAAATTGCTTTGGTGGCATGCCCTTATTTTCAGTATTGTTTTCCAGCCTCTACCATCATCATGCTATAATGAAAAAAAGGGTACATTCCATTCAATTTTACTGCCAGTGTGCTCTCTATGTTTTCCTTTATCTTGATAACTCAATGCTGTCCCGAAAGAAAGAATGAGTATTCCTTCCTTCTTCCAAAACGAGAATGGAAGGTGGGCACTGTGGGGGTGTCTATCACAGGTTTCTTATATTCTCTGCCTTCTACATTTTTGGGGTTTGTGTACCTTGAAGTCCATGTCAGTCATTTACATCTCTTCATGGAGCTAGTCCTCAGTGTATTCAAACCAAGGCCACTTATACCAATCAACTCTCCTGGCCAGCTGCTGTGCATGTTCCAAGGACACCCTTACATTCTAATGTATTCTTGCAGAGCCTACCAAATACAGAAATCACACACTGATAAATATATTAGAACTACAACCTAAGTCTTTAAGAAAGTATTTCTCACTTTCTTTTGTACAGCTAGATACCCAGTCACCAGCCAGGTAGGACGTAGTCCTAAGTTTGCTTTGCACTTAGCTTAGCTTTTTGTGGTCTGGTCTTAAAATCAGCTAGAAAATAAATGTATTTGAAACTGCACAAGCAGAACTGGAACAATTCCATCACGAATTCTTGAAGTAGGAAGTTTCATAGGGCATTCTGCCCTGATGCATATCTGTCAGACTCTGAGAAATGGAAA
This sequence comes from Gavia stellata, assembly GCF_030936135.1. NCBI lineage: Eukaryota > Metazoa > Chordata > Aves > Gaviiformes > Gaviidae > Gavia > Gavia stellata. Next base: position 12,176,272 of record NC_082610.1, read on the forward strand.
ACAATAAAGTGTAAAACCAAGAATTTAGCATAAACTGTAATCTATATTTTAAAATGGAGTTCACAGTAGTTCATCTTCAGCCTTAATGGAAATGTTTGTATTCACCGTGCAAAGAATTTTACCTCAGATGAAATCTGTGGTATTGCCTAGTTCTTGCAGATAGTAGAGTCTACTAAGCAGTGACAACACTGCATTTATTTTTATGATTACTATAATAATGATGATATTTTTACAGAGATGCAGCATGGAAAGACACAATATTAGATTATTTTCTCAAAATTTTTACTCAATTACTACACCAGCTAAGGTCTGTGGGCTTTCTGTCTCAAGTCACAAATTGTAAAATAACATTCTCCTGTCTGGTCTCCCCATTTTCGTTCCCTGCGTGTTTATTCTAAGGTGAAGATACATTCAAGTATCTACATCATATATGTCATAGGCCATTAGAATGATAAACTTTTAAACAACAGAAGCCAGGATGGTACAACAGTCTGCAAGTCAAAGTCATAATTTAGACTTCAGTGCTTATCAGCCTTACTATACTTACAGCATGATAATGACTAGAAAAAACAGCATTAATTGGTGATCCTCTACTTTAGTCAACTGGTAAATGAACTGATTAATTGATTATTGTTTATTTTATTGCACTAAGGTCACAACCAAGATGAGCATTGCCCTTTAGAAGATACATAGTACATTAACACCTCGTAGAAGACAGTCCTCACTCTCCTTAATTAGCAAAAACAGGCACAACGTAGAAAACAGAAGAGACTTACTGAAGCCAAACAGCAGAAGAATAATTAAAAAGATCCCAAGACTCTTAAACTCTAATTCATCAGTGCGGCCCCCAGACTAAAAGGTGCTCAAGGTATTTTGTTGTGACAATAAATCCCAGTACTAACATTAATCAGTAAAAACAAACAAACAAAAAACTCAGCCCCCTTCTAGAAAGAAACTCTGAAAACGCATTGGGGAAATCTAGCAACATTTATTTACAAGCAGCCAAAGTAAATGTTTTATTTAGTTCAGTCTGCAGCAAGATTGTGTTGTCTTTTTCTGCATAATAGTTTGCACAGCTACAATAACACTTACAAAGTGAAATGTGAATTGCCTATGTACATTTAGGCTAATTTATTGCTGAGAAATGTGTGCTCTGTTTGCTATAAATTCCGTGCTATCCTGTGGATTGCCAAATGCGTTTCTTGTCTGGGAACTGTTTTGTTTGATACTGTGCTTTTGTTTGGTTAACAGACATGTCCTCATCCTGTTTCTTTTGATAAGAGTGATAGATCACTATGTAATTAATAGATAAATACACAGTGAAATTTGCAGACCTGTCCCAGGATGCCACAGTGTAGAGATGCCAAAAGTTTTACCATATAATTATTTTGAATCCTACTGGAATCCTAAGAACACACTTCACAGATCCTCTCTCTGAACCTCCCTGAATGGATAAACTGCTACAATTATCTTAAGAGTAAAGATTTTTAAAAAAACTTTTAAATAGATTTGTTTTCCTTCCTTAAAATTGGGAGGATCTCTCTGAAACCATCCCAATATACTTAATGGGAAGGGCTTGATTCCTCCAGTCATTCTCATCTATTCAGATGATACCTGCCAGTATCCCACAGCTTTGACAACCACATATAGAAACAGAAGCATCTGTCAGTCCTTTTTGAAACACCAGTTTAGTAGCCTGTCATGAGGTACAATGATCTCTGAAATCTCAACATCTACCCCCAATTATCACACAGCAGTATCTAAGATAACATGGGGAAAGAGATACTACTGTGTACCAGCTGCAATCACAGCAGGTTTTCATGGTGATAAAGCTAGTGAAAAATCCCTATGAGCAAACCCATACACAAGAAGGAAAAAGAAAAACAGAAGATGTGAGAGAGGCAGATTAGCAGAAGATTTGTAAGAAAAAAGTAGGGAAAATGGCAGTTGAAATAAATCTTGGAATGACAAGAGGAAGATAAAAAGCCAAATACAGAAAAAAGAAAGGGGGTTATGATAGGTAACTGTAGGAAGAGGCAGAGGCTGACAGAGGTATCAGGGCTGGTCTGCAGGTGGAGTATGTTTCAGGAAGGAGGGTTTCTGTAGCCATACACAGACAGTCATTATCAACAGGTTTGGAGTGGTAAACTCCCTAATGTTTACCTAGCTCCACTGATTTTTAAAAAAGCAAAAAACCAAAAGGACTTGTTCTCTTTCCTGGATGAAAGTAACCCTACAGGGAAAAAGAACCTTTATACTATCTGCAGTGAGGGTAATGGGAAGTAAAGCTTTTGAGTGTGTACAAGACTTTGCATGTCATTTATCTCATACTATTAGAGCTAAGGAATCTTACATCCCTCAGAGGGGTATCTAACTGTCCATTTTCCAGAAGTGAAAAGGAATCAGTAGAAGGATTCTCACTAAATGTGAGCTTTTATTGTGCATTTTCACCTATCATCATCAGAATTCCTTCTTTTAAACATGCAAGTGGTACAAAAAATAATCCTTATACAGTTTTCTAGGAACAAGAATACTAATTCCCAACATATTTTTAGCCCTGAAGTAGCAGGGCATACAGTCGCAACAGCGACTGCACATATTGTGCAGTTACCAGGTTTCTGTGTGTTTCTTTGGGCTATTGGCACCTGGTTGTCCTGCTCCTCCTCTCTTTTCCTTTCTCTCATCCTGCAATTATCATTTCATCTTTACTTTGACAAATCCATTACACAAAACGTCACTCAAAACAACAGAGGACAGACCTCTACTATCTCCTGCTAAATATCTAAACTAGCTCTGACCATACTTGAAACTTTGAAAAGAACATCAGAACTGAAACCTTCCTTGCCATTTCATTTTAGGCATGTTGAATGTAGTCACTTTCCTCAAAAATATATTAACTCTACAGTAGCTTATTGTATTTACTGCAGGCTTTTAATTGATTCAATTTGATTTTTCATATTACTTAATTCTATAGTGCTGTAGGCTACTGTCTTCATTAACAGGCTTATTGGACTAATTCAAAACCTTATCAAGATAATGTTTAGAAAATGGCTACTTGTTTGTGCTGTTTATCCTCCCCTGATCTTGGACTCTGTTACATCAACACCTCCCTTATCAGTCATGGAGTGTTTTAGAGTAGCCAGTAATGGCCATCAAGGGGCTTAACTGAGTGAGGTATCCAAAGAGGGAAGGATCAGAGTTGATTTTGCTGCAATCTATCACAATTACAGGACAAGTGTCCACATTGCATCTTTACTAGCAATGAGTTTAGACTGGATGCTGCATGCCTGAGTGCACGTCATGCATGAGAGCTAACTGCCTGAGAACGCCACATCCACGTGGGTACTCCAGGTGGCAACTGGATACACAATTCCAATCTCAGTTCTGCCAGGAATGAAACCACTTTGAGCACACCACTGACGCAGCTGAGTGCATATCTCAGTACTGACACAGCACAAAGTTGTACCAAAAAAATCCCTACGTCACCCTGAGTTGCTAATGTAGATGTACATATAGGCTGCATGTACCCGCAAGTGTACAGTTAGTCTGCATAAACCCTTCTTCTGAAAACTACGGAATATATAGAATCATTACCTTATTTGTTAGCTCCGCATTGTTAAACAGAGGTACTAAGTGGGATTACTCACAAATTCTCTCAAATATTCTGCAGGAGTGTCTGGTTTCTTCAAAAAAGAACACAAACATGTTTCAATTATGTGATCAAAATGTAAATAAATTATCACAGGTTTGTTGAGGAGGGGAAGTGGGACACTTTTTCCTTCCTTCTGACTAGCATTTGGACCAACACATATAAACTTGGGATTCAGTAAGGAATTCTGGAAGAGTCTAGTACATTAGGAACTTTATTTTATCTACAGGGTACGTATCACTGATATATATTAAACATATTCTTTTAGTCTGTGCTGACTCAGCTGACATTCTGAATCACTTCCAGAAAACAGAAAGGATGCATTTTGCATATATATATATATGTATGCTCACACAAGCACCTATGAGATTTTACCTTCTACCAGCAACAACAACAAAAAATTTTAAAAAAAATCAGGTTTTGTGTATAATGTTACAAAAAGTTAATATACTACTAGTAATTTCTTTAAGTACCATACATATTTCCATTTGGATATACAAATTAATTCACTGTTGTCTCCAATTATTCCTCTGCCAGTTCACTTTTTTTTTTTTTAAACCCTGGAATAGTAAGAGATATCCTTGGTATGTCAAAAGGCTTAAACTAGTATCTTCAGAAAGATGTTTATATCCAGGACCCAGAATTTCAGTAAGGTCCCCTTGAAAAAACAAAGTAAAAGCAGGCAGATCGCCACATAAATTCACTGTCAAGAGTCTGAGTACCTTGTAAGAACATCAGATGGTGAAAGACAGACTGGTTAATATCTAGCGTTTGAAAATATGACCCTTTGGCCATAACATTGTTTGCTGTAGTGCAGGGCTTCCCAAAGTGTTCCATATATGCCACTAACTGTATGTGAGCTACATCAAAAGTTATACACTGCCTAAGTATCCAAAGCCTGCCTCAACAGCCTACTGCTTTCTTCTGAGACTGCTCAGTAGCTAAGGGAAAGCTGAAAACCAGGATCTCAAAAGAAAAGAGGGCATGTAAAGGCTCACATACCTTTTCTTGCCCCTGCTCATCATTCTTCCCAGTCACAACATTGAAGAGCTTACGTTAGAGCACACGAAGTGTAGAAACCCTGACAAAATATGTTCTTAGAAAGTTGACTAGTGAACAACTGAAAACACACCAGATTTTAACTTGTAACATGCCCAATGGAAGTCTTGAATACACTAGTCTTCTACCTAATACAAACCAAAAATTTCAGATATATCACAGTCAATCCACATATCGTTAGCCTCATCCACAGTACACATCAGGGCAACAACTGCTTGAAAGTTCATCAAAACACAAACTCGTTTTTTTCCTCAGTTTAGCTCTAAATGAGTTTTCAAAAACAGGATGCATTTCAAAATGCATGCATTTACCTCCTATGTAAAATTATTCAGAAGTTTTCTGTGTGTCCAGGCTGTAGTACCTGAAAAGGGCCTAGTTTTCAGATCACAGTGTTAATACTGAGATAAATCACATTACCCAAAACTTAAAATACCAGTTTTGGAATCCAGTGATGGGAAGCTTATATTACTTGAGGCCATCCCACATCTATAAGCAAAGATGCAAGAATCAGGATCATTATTACTTCTGTTACAGATATCTCTAGCTCTACTTTTTTCTTTGCTATGATAGCTCACGGAATATCAGATCAGAAGTTCTTGAAAAACATCTGTTCTCCTAGTAAGAAGTAGCAGCAGCAAACATGCATTTCTGCCACTGCAGGGAAGACAAGAAGGCAACAGATCATGAAAAAAATGGTCTGGAATTGATTTCAAGAAGTCATCTAGACCATGTCTCTGCCTGAATGGAAGGTCAGCTATGCAGAAGCCATTTCTGACATACTAGAATAACAGTATTGAATGCTACTGGTTTAAACACTTCAGCTGACAACAGATTACTCTTACAAGTTTAACCTTCGACACCTATCAAGGTTATAGGCCTTAATTTTTACCATAAATATTCACCAAACTGCCTCCCAGGTTCAAAATAAACAATTACTGAAAATGAAATCAAATATCTCCACTAAAAATGTCATGCCAGATTTATGGGCCAAATTGTGATTTTAGTCAAAATTAACTCCGGTAAAATTATTCTGGATACATGCTGGTTACTGAAGCTCAGAACATGTTCCTGCAGCTTGGGTTATATCTCCATTTAAAAATGCAATGGCATATGCACTAGCATGTGTAGCGTACACTATGGGTTTCCCAACATGTTCTCATTCTGCACACCAGTCTGTCAAACAAAAAGCATGGAAAATGCACTTGTACAACCTCTGATCTATTCTGTAAGCCATAACAGCTGCATCAGAAAAGAGGTGAAAAGTATAGTAAAGTGAAAAGTACTACAGCATATTACTGTTCTATAAGATATATGAGATTGTTTAGCTTCTTTGTAACTGGAGTTTGATTTTGTCTGTGACAAAAACACCACCATTTGGTCTTGGCAAAAAGCAAAATAACTCACTCAAAGCATGTGGATTTCTCTGGCTCTCAGTTTATAAACTCTTCTGCTTTATGATTTTGTCATTGTCACTGCACTATTAATGTAATAGTAAATGTAAAATTGTGTAATTAAAATATTAACTCTGTGAGCACATTTCAAAGTAATATTCACCTCTTTTTTTCAGAGATCGTTTAGTGACCACAAGTTATGTGTGTGAGAGTTCTGAATAATTGAGGTTTTAGTTGAAGCATAGTGCAAGAAATAACATTTCTGTTTTTCACTTTAGTATGCCTGAACAGTAGGTTCTTCAGCAAAGGGCCAGATGCTGCCAGCCTTGGTAGCAGTCTCTTTGATCTGTGCAGCTGTCTTTCATTGTTAGACTGACAACGTGAATTTACACGAGCAGCCAGTGATTACTAAACCTCTCTCTGTGGAATAGTTTTGTATGCCAGAAGCATAGCTGTTACACTAACTTAAAAACTAGTGGCCTTCAATGCCGTTTCTGGACACTGCCATGAGACATACACGGATGACACAAGACAAATCTTAGCATGAAAAACAACTTTTCTGTATTAAAAAGGGACACAAGTACAAATATACTCAACATATGCTACACTGTTCTGCTGTATTTTTATTACTTCCATATATGCATATTTATTTTTAGTGAGAACATTTTTTTTGTAAGAGTAATAAATACGTTTGCCTCACTAAAGAAATCTTATTCCTACGAACAATGCAATTTACATATACTAATTGCTGAAACAAGAATAATACAATATGGTGCTTGTCTTTCTTGCACAATTAGTTACAGATTATGTGAGGATGCTATGCATTCACAGTTAGGAATGAACAATAGAGCTCATAAAGGAAGAAACAGCGTCTTTCACTAGACATTTGCCATGTTGCGATAATGGAGATAAGTAGAGATGCAGATTGCACACCCAGAAAATGGAATAACTAACACATAAGCAAAATTAAGGAATGGAAATTACTTGACCAAATTTAGATTAAATTCTTGCTGTATGTATCAGAGGAGCTGTAAGTTCTCTGTTGGGATATTCCTTCTCCCTGGCAATGAGGAGTCAGAAGTGATTCAGGGTGTCCAGCACCTAAGAACTGACAATTACAGCACGCAGTGCCAGTGTAGTCAGCTGTGTTTCAAAACATACGGCATATTTTTATGCTGCCATTCTAAATGTTTTATATCTTTGGGCAGGTTTAACTGTTGAGGAACAGCTGGTGCCTTTTCAAGGTCAATATCCTTTTAGATTAAATACCCTGGGTAAACCAACAAAATATGGAATCAAAATCTGGCTTCAAATTTGTAATGCTGTAAAATACGACCACCTGAATGGAACCTACATCACAAAAAGAAAGTGTGATCTATGTCACAAAAAGGCTCCTACATTGTTAAAGTGACGCTTCAGATTTGGAGCAAGAAATGTACCTGAGAATACCTTTCTTGTCATTCTGCAGGTTGCTGAACATCTACGCTACGAGAATTTGACCTATAGTGGAACAACATAATGAAAGAAGCTTTTCTTTCACCTCACAGCAGAGAAACAAGGTCATACATGCTTTTTAGTTCCGATCCAGCTTGTAACTCACAATGTGCTCCAATAACGGGTGAGTCTATGGTTACAATATTGTCAATGAGTCAGCATGAAATCACCTCAGTGGAAAGAGATAATTTGCTGACCTATCGTTCTTTTCTTAACATGATTCATGTTGCTGCCATTGCAAACTACCTTTGGGCAAGCAGTATTTCTGCTTTTATGACAACTTTGCCAAAAAAGGTGGTGTTCAATTTCTTGTTGATCAGAATACTTATATAGTTCAGCAAGAGTCATTAGAAGAGGTAGTATCTTTTCTTATACCAATTGATAACTGCTGGAAAAAAGCGAACAGATTTTCAGACACATACCCTTTCTCAGATTTGCTTCCTTACTATCTGTCATTTCATCATGCCACTTAGAAAAGCACTTTTGACTCCTGGCTATCATTAAAAACAACAATACAGTGTCATATTTGCCCAGAGCCTGTTGACCAAACCAGGCTGTGAGCAATACAAAGAAAATAAAGAACACAGATGTGCTGACCACTCCATACATACATTCATGAGGAAGAACTGCATGGGAGACCAATCCTTAGTATGACTCTGTGAAGTCTTATTGCTAAGTTCAATGATGATTTTCCATCTAAAACATTATTAGAGAACTGTCTTTGGGCTTTAAGTGCACACAGGGGCCTTTTGTGTCACAAAACAGAGTATCATTGTGCCAAATGCTGCACATATGAAAGAGGCAGACCCTACTCTGAAGAGCTTATAAAGCCTATGTGTGGAACAGACAAATTGTAAGAGAATCATTGTATCCCTTTTGTGGAAGAACATTGAGGCACACACAGATTAAAAGACTTGCCCAAGGTCATGTAAGAAATTTCTACTCTGGTTGGGAATTTAACCTCAAACATCTTGAATCCTAAGCTTGTGCTTTCATCACCATACCATTCTTCTGCCATACATTAGCAGGCAAAGCTCAAGATCCAGTGGTGAAGTGCTTCAGGACAGGTATTTATTTTTGGCATATTTTGACTCTTGCTTTTTGCTATAGAATTTTGAGGGCTTGGTAACACTTTGATGAAACTCTTTGTTTAGAATACATTTATGACTCCTGAAGTTAAATTCTTTCATTGCTACACAAACAATATTGTAACTGCATTTACCACTACACAGAAACGAGTGTTCAATGTCCTTGTGGTAAAAGGTTCATTCACTTTAAGTTACCCACTACTTTTATCTAGTGTACATACTTGTGTAATTGTCCATATTTTATCATTTTCTCATTATTTTGCACTCTGAGCACTTGATCTTTATTTATCTACATACTTTTATTTTTATGTCTAGAACAATAACTAAAATGTTGACTAAAGTATGACCACTTATTATTTGCATCTTCCAAAAAGATGAATCTATCAAAGGAATCTTGAGATATCTCCCTATATTCTTGCAGAAGATATTTAAATATATTTTTAGATCAATTCAGTCAAATGCTTCTTACAATTCACTGATTAAAATAATCACTGTCTCTAACCAATGCAGAAAATTCAAATTACTCACAACCTAAAGATTTTATTGTTTAGCATAATCATCTTTGAGCTGTTCCAGGAAATCAAAAGCCTGCTGCATGCTTATGTGTAATTTGGCTCAAACCAGGTGCCCTGCTGAAGAAATCAGTATATGAAGCTGGCATAGAAAACAAATTCCAACAAAGTAACAACAACAATAAAACCGATAACATCTGGTGAAAAAAAACATTGTGTCTGAAAAAACAGAGGAAGCTTCTAGCAAAGCAAAACATATGCAGGGGTGGGCCCATTAGTCTCAATACTCATGCAGCAAGAAAGGATACAGGATAGACAAGATAGTTTTTTACACAGCATATCTGGGCCAAAAACAAATGTGAAAAATTTGAGCCTCTGAAATAATTTACTGGTGGTAAAAAGTAACCAGTGAGGTTTAAGAGGAACATTGTATTTCATATATACATTTCTTTTACCTAAAAAACAACAACCCAGAGATGTGCATGTTTAGCTGTTACATTAGCCTTTAACCTTCCAACATTCATTCACCTCTTTTCTAGCTTCTAGTGGCACACTAGGAACTTGGTACACCAAGTTTATGTCCCACCTGAAGCATGCAGATTGTCCCACTGAAGTCAACAATCATCACTCAGCAACACACGTATGTACTATAACCAGTTAGAAAATGGCACTTCCAGTCACTCATTATGCTTTCTACATACAAATAATGTTACAAGCCTGGATCTCTCGAAGATGCTTGAGCTGAATGTTATTCATTGCTTAGTACCAATGACTTTAATAAAGCTTACCTGTTGGTAAGGTTTATGACACTTTCAGAAGAGCAAAGAAGTTGGAAATCATAGTTGCTAGCTTGCACACATCTCAGTTATAAATATATTTGAAGAAATTATTCCATAAAATTTAACAGAACTATTATTTGACAATGATGCATTTTAATTAACATTACCATTTGCCATCTTGCACAGAACAACTAATACAGTATGATTTCTGTAAAATTAGGTTATCTCTATTCATTTTGAAACCACATAACTCCAATGTATTAAGTAGATACATTTTAGTGTTAAGTATAATAAAAAGTAGTGTTACACTATAGTCTCATAGATAAAGCTAATTATATGGAAAATTCATTCAACTGAGTTTGCATCACTTGACTTGATTCAGAATTAGAAAGAATTGGCTTTATGTTTAGTTTTCTAACTCAAATGAACAAGAAATGCATACACACATAATTTTTCTCTAAACCTCTGAATCAAAGAAGTCTCTAGAGCTTGAGACTGCTGCTGTTCAATATATACAGAATCTCAATCACTCCCATGAATCTTGGCATAGGCATAAGGATCTCTGTGTGAAGAAACAACTGCAGAAATGGGGTTTTACTTCCCCATTCTGGCTTTTACTTATCTGGCTATATTTCTAATTGAAGTGCCATATTTTTGTATGGGTCCTAATTAACAGTATATGAACTTTTGGAAGCCCTGAAATTACGTATTTTCTCTGTCCTTGAGTATAGTCCTGATACTGTAAGCAGGAAAACTGGCATACACTTGGTGTTTTACAGAGGATCTTTCAAGAAACTGCATGAACTTGATGGATGGGACCTACTGTTCTTTTCTCTCCTAACATAAAGAGGTCTGCCTATGGATATTTTCCTCTTTCATAAATGAAACAACACAGGAAATATTATGGAGAAATCTACTCTCTTGCCCACTTTAGGAACTGAGACTGGTTATTTTATGAAAATCATAACTGTTAAAAAATGTTCAAGGAAGCCTCAGAAAAGAAGAGATGATAATTAGGATATTCATATCAATGTTTTGATTCCTCCGAAGTTTGGAAGCAACATGTATTATATCATAAACTTGCCAAAAAAAAAAGCAATATTTTGGAGAACTGAGCCTCTCAAAATTAGCAAATTTAGATTCTCTTATTAGGGAGGAAAGACTAGGGGGCATAAGCTCTATAGTGAATGATATTATGCTACCAGCTATCCACCACATCTCTAGGAAGCTGTTCCAGTGTTTGACCACCCTCTCAGTAAAGAAATGCTTCCTAATGCCCAGTCTGAACCTCCCCTGGCACAGCTTTGAACCATTCCCACGCGTCCTATCACTGGACACAGGGAGAAGAGCTCAGCACCTGCCTCTCCACTTGCCCTCCTCAGGAAGCTGTAGAGAGCGATGAGGTCGCCCCTCAGCCTCCTTTTCTCCAAACTAGGCAAACCCAAAGTCCTTACCCACGCCTCACAGGACGTGCCTTCCAGCCCTTTCACCAGCTTTGTGGCCCTCCTCTGGATGCATTCAGGGACCTTCACATCCTTCTTAGATGGTGGGGCCCAGAACTGCACACAGTACTCAAGGTGAGGCTGCACCAGCGCTGAATACAGCAGGATAATCTCCTCTTTTGTCCGGCTGGTTACCCTGTGTTTGATGCACCCCAGGATGGGGTTTGCCCTCTTGGCTGCCAGGGCACACTGCTGACTCCTACTGAGCCGGCTGTCAACCAGCACCCCCAGACCCCTTTCTGCAGGGCTGCTCTCCAGCCACTCCTCTCCGAATTTATACTTGTGCCCAGCATTACTCCATCCTAGGTGCAGGATCCAGCATTTGGACTTGTTAAATTTCATCCCATTAATCATTGCCCAATGTTCCAATCTATCTAGATCCATATGCAAGCCAACTTGTCCCTCAAGAGAGTCAACAGCACCTCCCAGTTTGGCATCATGAGGAAACTTGCTAATGGTGCATTCAAGTCCTGCATCCAGATAGTTGATAAATATATTGAACAGGACTGGCCCTAGAATTGAACCCTGAGGAACACCGCTGGTGACCGGTCACCAGCCAGATGCAGCCTCATTCACTACACCCCTTCAAGCCCTGCCCTTCAGCCAGTTCTTCACCCAGCGCACCATCAACCCGCTCATCCCACAGTTGGACAACTTGTCCAGAAGGATACTGTGAGGGACAGTATCAAAAGCCTTACTAAAATCCAGAAAAACTACAGCCACCGCCTTCCCTTCATCCACTAGGCAGATGAGATGAAGTGATATTAAACAGGTTACTAATCAATCAACAACCAAAAATAACAGCATGTTAGTTTAAACACCAGGAAGGAATAATTATTCGTAACAGCTTGGAAAGGAAACTAAGGCAAAGGTTCAAGAAGGCCAATTATTTCCCTTTATATACAAGATGCAAGACATGGACACTTGCTAAAATGGGAAGAAATGTAAGAACTTTTATAAACAGGGTGCAAGGGTTATAGGTTGAAGAGAAGTTCCAAGAGGACATGGCATAAAAATATATTAAAAACTAAGCCTAGAAAATGTATACAATCCCATTGACTTCATAGGCAAGGCTTACAATCAGGATAACAGAACACCAGTGTCCTTGGAATCCTATGTGCCTGTTGCAAAAGCTGCAAAACCAACCAACCAAACACAAACTGCTCTTGAAAGTAAGAGCTTGCAAACAAGAATAGCTGCTTCCTAGGTAGGTTCATATTCTTCATGGTTTCAAAGGCAAGCCTAGTAGACCAAAACTCACTGGACTACTTACGCAGATTCTGCTTCAGATTGAGTATATAGATAAAGCAATCACAGAATACCTAAGGATTTGACACTTTTTGCTTCATTAAACTTAAACTTAATTTATGAGTTCAACTGAAGATAATTCCTGATATCCTTACATTTTAACTATAAACTTTCAGTAAGTGAGGGATTCATTTGACCAATCTTTTGACACCTAGAATTTAAACAGAATATCCAGCAGGAGCTGAATGCTCCTGCTTAGGGAGGGAGATTTCCCTCTCTAGTTAATAGAGACAGGAAAAAAAAGACACTTCCAGAGCAAGTCTAATGCCAGCTTTCTCTGACATTATTGTGGCTAGTTAGCTACTCAACAAGAATATAAGGCTACATACAGGTAAAAACTAGCTTCTATATAGAAGCATGGCATGCTTATAAAACAGTGTGCCTATCCAGTTTTTCTTCCATTAGAACAGTACTCTCTACTCCAGAAGAATTTCTTCGATGCAATCACTTCCTAAGTTGGGTTATTGCACATTGTTACAATACATTGGCTCAACACTGAAATATCTGTCATTCTAATGTGTTCCTATTTATCAGACAATGATTTACAGCTCTCTGGTCGTCTTAAATAGTAATACATTGAATAACAAAGTATTGTCAGTGGTTCACATCTTTTTTCTTTTTCTTTTTTTTTTTAAGAAACCTTTAACTTTGGCATGAATCCAGTAACCTGTGACACCATCTTACTACACTGAAAGCAGAACCGCAAATTCAGCTGGAAACAGTCAGTCTCCCTTCCTGAACACAAGCTGACATTTTCAGGTAAATCAAAAGCTAGTGCTAAAAATTTCCAAAATCTTTACTTTTTACATTCAAAAGTCAGCAACTTGTATTGGCACTGAGGACAAAGCAACATATTAAAATGTAAAACTAAAGGATGCTACCCAGCAAAAGATGCCATGTGAACTTTGGTTTAGTGGCTGAAGAGATGCTAACCGATTACCTACACTGAACATGCAATGCTGTTGTAGTCATAGACAGGGATATATCAAGAATAGTGAATCCAATTAGTTTCTGTTAAAATATGCAGCTATTTCTGTTACTTGTTTCTTCCTACACTTCATTCCATCTGTTGATTTCATTTATCTACTCTGTCTAGTTGTTTAGACTGTATCTGTTGAAGACTGAAAACTCTTCCTTATGTATATCTAGCGCATAACTATGCAGGCCCCTAACCTGGATGGAGTTCTGAGACATCCAGCTAAAAAAATTAAAATACCAGTTGAAGGGTTAAAGTGGATTCCCCTTCTTACAGCCTCTCTTTAGTCTTCAGAGCCAAGTGGCATGTGCAACCCTTTACACCTTCCCTCTAGGGCATGGGCTGCTTTCAAAAGAACTATCTTCTCTCAGTTCTAAAGGCACTCCTATTAAAGTTTTAATCTTTTCAGAAATCAAAATAACTTGAATCACAAATATCTTGAATTAAGAAGCTCTTAAACTTTGGATCAAACCAGTCAATATGTTCAACAGATACAGCACATGTAAAAAGCTGTGTAACTAGAACAACAATGGCCATGGAAGTTTAAAAGGTTATAAAATCAAGTCAACGTATACATGGAAAAGAAAATGTATGGTCATCTGGTTTATTTAAGCGCTCATGAAGATTTTAGGTTGAGCAATAGACTGCTTCTATCAGTGCTACTAAATCCAATAGACAATTTTCACTCCATTAGATCAAATGACTATTTCTACACTGTTTCTTGTAATATTAAATTATCAGTGTCCTTTCCTCATGTGAAGGATCTCAGCAGGAGTTGACTCATATTATCCATTTCTAAAGTAGGCCAGAGAGTATATATTACCTTTGTAAAAACTGGGCTGTTGCTTTATTCTCTGAACACATACATGGTTCTAAATGGGGTTAAGAAAAAAAAACGCATTTTATTAAGCCTCCAGTGGAAAAAATTTACTATAATTTTAAGTCTATTCTTTCTGTTGATCAATGGAGTCTTGACTCTTGGAAATTAACAAGAGGGATAAACAACTGTATAAGCACATATGTCCAGAACTACCTCTATTTTATGGGATTAGCTATTGTAAAAAAACAAAACCAAAACCAAATAGATCCAACATCAGGCATAACATAATTTATAGTGTCTGATGATAAAGTGGCTAATTACTGCTCTAACTGATTTTTTTTTTCTTTAATTCACAGTTACTTTGGTAATATAATACATAGTTTAGCAATATTAAGTATCTCTTCAGAACAGACCCTGTCTTTGATACTAGAACACAATGTGCTACTAATCAAGATAAATAACACTGTTTTACTGTGAAGAGGAGGAGGAATTTTTTGAGTATTATGTGTTGGGTACCCCTTGTGTTAGTTCTGTCATCCACATAAATTCCAGAAACATTTGACACCTCCATCAGTATCTGCTGGAGAATCAAAGGAAACTGAAGAGTAAAATAACACAGACAAGGAGTGAAATGTATACTGCTCTCATCTATCCTGTTCCAGGCTCTTAACATTTCCAATTTTCCTTTAATTTCAGGGTGACTGAAACAAAGATTAAAAATCAAGGAGGGAAGAAAACGTAATTCCCGCCCTACAAAAATTTGCAATTTCTGAAATGCTGTTCATCACAAAAACAACTGTCCCCTCTACTTGAAGTTTGTTTTTCATGAAATCTAACTTGTAAAGTTTTCTTTGGATCTAGCAAAGTATTCAGAGGTGAAAGCATTAGCACAAACTGCTTGGCTTATTTTGAAATAGTTAAAGACAATGCCAAAACAAAACACACTGACCTGCTGGGCTCTGAATGTGAAGAGCCTTCTATTTCTTACTCACTGTTTTGTTGTAAGAAAAGAGTAAAGACCTGGACTGTAGCTAGCTCTTGGGAAAACCTGTCCCTCCAACATTCTCCAGACTGCAATGCCAACGGGCCCATGGACGCAACAGGCTGAATTCATTCCTGACACAATGCTGTTGGCTCTTGTTCTGGCTGAATGAGATTTATAGATTCTATTATCAATTTTGCCCAAGTAAAATTTAATGAAAAGGTGTCTACTTTGTTATAGCACTGCCATCAAGATAGAGTGTACAGGCATACCCTGAATTATGACACTGAAGAAAATAGTTTGACATATTATGAAAATTTACTGAAGTTACTGGATGCCTGAACATTCACTCTGAGTTTCATTGTTTCTGCATGTTGTCAGAACTATACAGAAGTGATACCTTTATGGAAGTGCTAATTTTTGAGTGATCTCAATCTGCAAGCTATCTTAAAGATAGGGGGTTTACTTCCTTTGATGTATGATTATTTGTCAAACACTTCAGCACATTTGCATTTTGTTTCCCCAGGTAATCTCATATACTTGCTTGTTAAGCTCAAACCTGGAAAAAAGCAAATACATTCCAACAAGAAGATTTTATGAACCAAGTATGCAAGCTAAGTGGAGGCATATTGGCTCTGAAGCATTGGGAAGACCTGTCGAATCAATCTTTAATATCAAATACTCTGGCTGGGGAGACGTTACACAGTAAAAATGCTTCCATCTATTTGGGAAGAAAGATATGAGATTATGAGAGATTAAAAGGGACCAAATAGGGATTTGTTTTTTAATACAAAGAACAAGGAGTTCATAATATTTAGAGTATTACATCAATAGGCACTTTTACACAGAAATAAAAGCAAAGTGTTTTGTTAAAAACTCAAAGAGTATTTAAATAGAGCATCTAAAATAAAATATTCACATTTTCATTTTTTTAAAATGGAAATTTTGAAACAATAGATGCAACAAAATAGCCTAAAAATGTGGAAAAGAATCCAATAAAGGATACAGCCACTTCAGACACATTTCCTCCACTAATCATTGCCCCAACTATGGAATATACCCCACTGAATGTAGTTTTAAGCTGATCTTTATTGGAACACTAAATACAGCCAGCTAAACCCTGCTGGCTGTTCATGGTAACATGTCTCATTTGGAGAACCAGACTTCAAAAATAATACAAATGGATGTGAGCACTGGAATCTTAAGAGCACGACAATACGTGACACATGGGAAGACTGAATGCACTGGGCTTTCTATAGTCTAGACATGAAAGAATGAGAGAAGACAAGACCCTTCAAGTTTACAAAAAGAAATTAACACATCTCCACATCCTGCTTAGACAGACAGGAAAGAATGTGTTTCAAACATAATAAAGGGGAGAAGTTGTGTTTAAAATCAGGCTGTATAAAAAACTTAGTAATAGAAAGAATAGGGAAGTACAAGACAATACTGCCCAGAAAGTTTGTGATTCTCCACAGCCACAGCTTTTTACAGAGCAGATGAAACAGATTTCTGTCACATATTCTGTAAGAATAGCTCATCTTGCCCTAGAGAAGAGGAATAGGCTATATGATTTCTTGATGTCTTTTCTAGACATATTTCATCCAAGACCATACCACACAGGGAACCTTACCATCTTTTACTACCCTTTTGCATAACTTTCATAAGCCAGGGTCTGACAGATTCTGCCAACATAGGGTCTGAGATGGGACTGGCATTAAGGTTATATTAAACTATCAAAAATTTTGAATAAATTACTTAACTCTACACTTCCAGTCCCCCGGTAAGGGACACGATCACTGAAATCCTCCCATTAACCTCTGAAGCATAGATTAGACTACAGCATTCTTTGTACATTGAAAATACATGTGTTGTTAAGGCAATGCCCCCATGCAGTAAATATTTACTATTTCCTTTTGATTCAGGCAGTTGTACAACAAGAAAACCAGCCAGACCAAGATCTAGTCTCTCCTTAGATCCTTAAGAAAATACAAACACTTCTAGTTACCCTTCATTATGTTAATTTTGTAAAGTGGTTTCTTTACAGCAGGAGCTTAGGAGTTCAGTGTAGCCCCATGTTTTATGCACTTAAGATGGCACCAAATGTACCAGCTCTGTGCGATGTTCCATCTCCTGTCTCCACCAATATCACCCTTTATTAGGGCAAAAAAGTGTCTAAACTATGACTAATGCTTTCCTCACATATGGTAAGTACCCCACTGATAAATTTCCGTTTCTTGAGTCTGTCATTAGAATATCAGTTTTCCCTTCAGAATGACATCTTGCTTATCAATCCAGTTAGAGGAAATTTTCTAATGCTACCTATTCTGTCCTTCCTCTCTCTCGTCCTATACAAACCTTTCTTCAGTACCACAGTGTACAGTAGTGGGATTCAAGCTTGTTGTTGGCCTCATCTTTGTTTAATCCACCTTAAAACACATGAACATTTCTGCATAACAAAAACCACATATGGAGAGCAATATTGTTGTTTCATTGAGAATACAAAAATTTGAGCTAGTTTAATTACAACCAGATTTGGTTATGGCATGTGCATTGAAATTTTTGATGCAGTCAAATTCAGGATCATTTAATTCAGGTCAAGTGGAATGTATCTACAATGAAGGGGAAATACAAGTCACCGTACTTCAGCACAAGGCGACATAAGCTATTAATATGGCAGCTCAAGAGCTGAGAATATTTAAGAGCCTTAAGGTTGGTTCAATGAATGTTCGGGTTTGGAATCAGTACTACTGAATCCAGGACGTTACACACCCTTCCCCTCCGTCTCCTGCAATATTCTAGATGCAATTTACGTTTTTGCAGCCTCCTCACTGTACTTCTATGCATGCATACTTCCATTCAGGACTCTATGTCAGAGTAGATATAATACCATTTTGTCTACAGAGCAGATTCCAGGGCAAGATCTTAAAATGCAGACCATGATAATCTCTTGGGATCCCAAGAAATTTAATCCCATCTATGTTGGTGTCAGCATTCACCTTTGGACCAAGACAGAATATTTCAAGATTTTAATTCAAACCATTTACACTAAGAAATCCTATGGGAAGTTTTCGTTTACTGCTCCTTACAATAACATTTTCTCCAAAAAACCACTCTAGAGTTCAAAGACTTTTCACTCTTCTAAAGTAGATTGCACAAATTTTTTTTAAGCAAAAAGGGACAAAGTAAAAATGTTTTCATATCCATGCATGCCATTCCTACATTAGTTTGGCATACGCCTTGTGAACATCTCAGAACAATGCACAGTGTTTTTCCTCACCTGCACTCCAAGAGCTATGTTTAATATTAAATTTATCATTTTCTGTCCAACCTGCTTCAACCAGAATGACAGCCAAGAACCATGGAATGCCGGTGCAAAGCACAACAAAATAGATGTAAGATGCAGCTGTGCATGCCCAGCCGTGGCCTTCCTGCACCTGCAAGGCAGTAATGATGAGACAGCAGTTTTCCAGAGTTTTGTCCTCCTCAGCAACAGAATGTGACTCCAACTGTTAATAATAACTTCTCTCTGTTCAACTATAAGGGTGTCTCAAATATAGAAGTCTGCACAGATGCCACAGAGGACATCTAGAGGACTCTAGCAATATAACAAGATTTTGATTTACAGGAAAATCAGGTCCTAATCACACTTCACATCAAGGAGTTAAACAAATGTAACACGAATATCATGCACAGGGTTCTAGCTGCATTAAAGTATTATTTCATCATCAAGTCTTGAAGCTGATACCAGGGATTAAGAGAAGTTTTTCTCCCACTGTCAAACTGACCAGTAAGACAGACAAATTGAAAATAAGATGCTGCCTTATATCATCTGCCTTCTCTCAGCTGAAAATAAATCACAGCATAAATGCAATGCTAGAGTGGCTAATAATGCAGGACATTTCTACCAGCTTTTATGCAGAGAACAGGAGATACAGAGACACCTTACCCCCCTACAGTTTATAAATACACTGTAAAAGATTCAGTGAAAGCGTAATTAACAGGTTATTTCTGTCTTAATTCTCTGGATGTGCACACAATAGATGATGCTGTAGTTTTGTAAAAACATTAAAAATGTGTGGAACTACAAAGACAGTTAAGGATTTACTTTATACTGCATCTTGCAAAGCACAAACATAATCTGTTACAGTATTTTTCATGCTGTAGGCACTTTTAAAGGGAAGAGAAGACATACACTCTGCTTATTGTTTTCAGTCTAAACATCCAAAAATAATCTGTCAAATAACCACATGGGTAAGAGAGAAATAATTTTTTATGCACAAAGCACCAGACTAGGGCTAAGAATATATATGTACATGCACACAAATACATAACTACTGTTTCAACTGGTTGCCCAAACTTTAGAAATTATACTGACAAGTTCTGTCACATCGTAAAACTATTAGGTTAAAATACAGTACGTGTTGTTCATTGTTACCTCGCCCAATTTGAACCTTCCAGACCCATGACAGAGAACAATGCAGAGAGACTGATATTAAAATAAAGAAGAAAGAAGTAACTTTTTTGAAATTGACTGGAATTCAAGCAAGATCTGTACATTTTTTTTAACAGTTGCTTAAGGTTCTACTTCAGAAGATGGCAATGAAGGTTATATTGGGTGCATGTGCCTGCACTGGGGTGACTGTGAAGGATTCAGTCTGTCCCTCTGGAGAATCAGAAGAGGAAAGACAAATACACACAGTACTTTTTTGCTCTGATATTTTTAAAGCTACCAAATTTTTGTTATGCAAAAGACCTCACACCATCCCTCTTCCCACCACCACCACACACAAAGCTCCAGAATTATTGTATAATTTGCACAGCACCAAATCCTGATAGTATTAAGCTAATGGCAAAACTCTCACTAATTTGCACAGGGACAAAATTTGGTCTAGTAACAAACTGCAACTGTAAACAAATAAAATCAACATGTTCTCAGAGCCAGAAACAGGACTCAGCTAACAAACCTCTTGGAGAAGATGAGTCAGTGGCAAATAATGCCCTACCAATGTAAGGCTCTCGAATGCCTCACAACTTGTTATTTTTCATTGCAGCAGGCAGCCATCTGTAGAAACTAAACTGGATTGTCTCAGTCCACTAAGACAACAAACAAAAAGTTTTAAAGCAATAATGGCAAAATAGCCCCACATCCTTCAGGTTTGGAAATTCAGAAGATTCTCTCCTGTAGCCAAGCACTACTCAGCACCAGCTGAGACCAGAACATCTTTGACAGCAGGTCGGTGATGGTGTATAGCCCAGCCCTAGCCAAGGTTAAAGCAGTTCTCAGTTGCTTTTAACCTAGTACTAGTAGGGGCACGGGTTCCAAACATGCATTGCCCTTGACGCCCTAGGGAAAGCTAGGATGTCAACTGACAGGACATCAGCAACTTGACAGTAACAGTCTGTGTACTAGTACCATAGAAAATGTGAAGCAGATCAACCACAGTGATAGTGACATTGCATTTACCCAGAGGTCAGAGTATATGTGCACATAGTTATCATGGACTAACTGACAGTACACATTTATCTATTGAATTGAAAGCTAAGGTGCATTCATGTGCACATAAGTCTTAAATCCTGAGGGAAGATTTAGAGAAAGTCCTTACCAACCCATTTTGTACTAGTCTCAAAGTCAGAGTATCTGCTCTTTATCCAACTTGGCCCGTATATAGAGATGGCAGTCTTGTGGAAAAGAAGTAACTTTCAAGCAAAGGGAAGCTGACTACCTCCAAAGGTAACACAATATAAATAAAATACTCTGAAGAATCCAGTCCCGCCACAGCAAGACTGAATGAAATAAACTTCATCCCATCCTGTTTTTCTTTGCCCAACCTGTAGATTGCATATTGCTAAAGGGTATCTGCTGTTTAAAACTTCTTAGAGTTGTTAGGCACAAGAACAAAGCATTACAGCAGAGTCTGAACCCTTATTTGAAAGGTCTTGCTTTTGCAAGTACTTACTCAGTGCTGACAAATCTATTGGCTGCTTAGGGTGACCTTAGTGGGTCTATTTCTGGATAGTGTAAAGGTGATTCAGTGCTTTTCTACAGGAAACAATGAGTCAGTAAAGATCCTAAAGTGGCATAAAGTAAGGAAACTGGAATACCGAAAGAATTCTTCATTAAAAGCAGCACCGGATCCTATTATGATCATCAGATATCTAAATGTCGTAACAGTCTACAGTAAATTTCTAGAAGTTCGAACAGGCAGATGCCTATAAAATTATTAAAAGCTATAAAGACCAGCAGACTAAATTATCTGATATATCTATCTTAAAATAATAAGTGTTTTGCATAGATTTCATTGCAGAAACTTATTACAGACATTTTCTAGAACAAATGATCTCATGTTAACATCATGTTGTGCCAGTATGCAGAGCAGTCTGAAGAAAACAAACAGAAGCTTGTTTCACAAAGATATGTTTTGCCTTATCTTGGTTGCATTTATACAATTTTCAAGGCGTATATCTGAGTATGTTCTGTTGTCATATTAGCCATGTAGAAGGAAAATGGAAGTAAATATGGAGCAATTCTTAGAGCTTTCTCTTCCAACTCTTCATCCTTTTACAGTACACAAAAAAAATCCAGTTCTTGGAATAAATTTGCAAGGATATTGTATTGCCTTTTCTAATATTCTTTGGGAAACATGACTTTTTGTTAGACATTTCACACTGTACTGAGTTTATAACTATTTATCCTGTGTGCATTCAGAATGTAAACTAGTAAAATGTTTATTTTGGCCCATCAGATATCATAGGGTGCTTGCTCTACTGAAGAAATTAAATGCAGTTGAGCTGAATGCCTGATGGTTGATTAGGCATTCTGCAGTTTATTGAAACAAACAGAATCAGAAGGAAAGTATAAACAAATTAATTTTACTTCTAAGACTGACAAGTCTATACTGATAAAGCAGTAAATCTATAGTGATATTAATACCAAAATTAAACTATAGTTGCAAAGTCTGACGCTATTTTAAATTATTTGAAGGTATAACAAGCCTGGAATGGAGGCTGTAATTTTGACAAGCTTTGATATCAGTCATTTTCAATATTGCTGTTATGCAATAGCAAGTTTCACTAGGCTTTCTGGGAAGTTGACCACTGTGTGTTTCTTTTTTTCTAATTTTAAGAATGTCCCAGAAGAAAAAAAAAAATAAGGAAAAAACTAAAAAGGGTTTTACACTAAATCAGATTTTGCTTTTTGGAGTGAGATAGCTACGCTGTATCACTCTCTCTCTGCCTTTTGTGATGAATTGATCCTGCATTTAAAGTCATTAAACTTTGTCACTAATTTTCAATGAGCTTGGGATAGAACACTAATTCCCAAAGCAACAAACCCTGAAGCTCTTCACAGTCAAGAATGAAATTTGCAAGGATGGGACTGGTCTTTCACAGCAGGAAGCTTTTAAATTCTTTATCAGAGGAGTGCCACAAGCCTTACTGCATTCAGAACAAGACAGAAGATACATTTCAACAAAAACAAACAAAAAAAAGAAAAATAGGAAACAGAAAAAAAAGTAAAATTATGGGCACACAGAAAAAATGGAGACCAAAAGAGACGGACAAATGAAAGAAGGGGAAAAAACAAAACCTTAAGCAGCCTGTGAAAAGCAGAGAGAACTATACTACAGGATCAGCATGTACCTGGGCATTGTTGCTTTGACTACTCTGAAACAATGCCGACCAATTAATTGACTTTTCACAGAATCACTGAATGACTGAGGTAGAGAGTGACCTCTGGAAGTCATCTTGTCATGCGTTTGCTCAGTCAGGGCCACCTAGAAAAGGTTGTCCAGGACCATGTCCAGACAGCTTTTTAATATCTCCAAAGATGGAGACTCCATCACCTCTCTGGGAAACCTGTGCCAGTTCTCAGTCACCCACTGTCTTTTCAAAAGAAACGTTTCTTTTCAAATTAAAATGGAGGGGAGTCTTTCTTAATGGAGTGGAATCTTCCTTAATGAAAGTATTGTTGAAATTGCTTCATGTGAATAAACAAGAAATGTTTCTTTTGAAAAAAGAAACAATTTTAAAAAAAAAGACATGTTTTGAAACATTGTTACTGTAATCAAATTATTTTGTGTTTATGTGAAAATTGATATTATAATTATGTCCTGAATTATTACTCTAAAGTCACAAATTACATTAAGCAGCTTTAACTGTCATTGAATCATAGAATGTCCCTGACTGTTGGGGTAATGACTATGCATTTTCAACTACATGAAAAAAGAAAATAATTAAAATGTTAAATATTAATATTTTTCATGAAAAGGCCACTGGCAAAGAAGACAAAAGTTCACAGAAAGCATTCTGATCACCTCTACAGCAAATCAAGGAATCACTCTCTTTACAACTCAGGCCCACGTTCATTCTCAAGCTGAAATGCACCCTTTCTCCAGGAAGTGTACTACTGCCCTTGTTCTACAAAAAGAACTTTTCAAGGCATGAGGGTTGTCATGTATTCAGTCTGGTTTTGTTTGTTTCCTTATTTTTTCATGGGCATAGAGTCACTTTCACCATTTGAGTCCTCCTTAATCTCTCATTTCCTTCACCATACTGGAAATAGTCTAAATCAATTGGTTTAGTCTCTTCATAGACAGCCTCCATGAAGAACATCTATGGAGGTTTGGCTTTATCCTACAGCCTCTGGAAATTTTGCAACCTACTGGAAGACTATAGGGGGGCCTTTTATTCCCACGGCTATAGAGAATATTTCAGTTCTTGTTCATATTATCCTTTAGATTAGCACACTGACTATATTAGCTTACATTAAGTAGAATCCAAAACAGTAAGTGACAAGGTCGTAATCAGCCTTATTAGTATTTATGGAAAGCCACAGGATTATAAGCAATTGTTGAAAACTAAGCATACTTATCACATTGCTATTTCACAGTCTATCCTTTTCAGCTTTGTTGGCTCTTATCACATCTGAGTTCTTCCTAAAGAATATTTGCTGATCTTCATACAAGATGCGTGAGAGGCATGAATTATAAGATTAGTCAAACTGCACAATAATCTGGCCAGAAGAGGATGGGAGATAAATGCTACTTCCTTAATGCAAGTGGTGTTGAAATTGCTTGATGCGAATGAAAAAATTAAAGCAAGCTCCTAAGAAAGTTCATTTTCAGGCAATTCCACAAATTACTGCTGATGACTACATAAGTTGCTCCTGGCTCTAGATTTAGTTAATAGCAATGTACATGATAAACTAGGCGTCGTACCACAAGGCACGAAAGTTCAAACAAGGCTATGTGGCAAGACGACATACAGTTCTTTTTCTCATTTACATACCAATAGCTTTAATTTTAGGGCAATGTTACATTTTTGTTAGATGGTTAGGTATTAGTATGAAATAGGTGGATTCAGAAAATAGATTATATAGCTCTCTTAGTGAATCCGTTTGACTAAAACGAATGAATACATTTCTTACTGTCATTCATCTCAAAATCTACAGGAAAGACCAGTGTGAAAACCTAGACCTCTCCATACAAAAATCTCTGTAAAAGAAAAGATTAAATCTCTGGCTGATGTTAATAGGCCTGACTGTCACTCTGTTATCCCAGTTTTATGCAGATCTCAGAAAACTAAGATGTGACTCCACACCACAAATATGTAGATTTAAGAAGATACTGCTAAAACACTGAACTTTCTTCTGCTCACAAACTGTCTATGGCCAACAGCAAATTTGTGAAATAAAACTTCACCACAGTACTAGAAATAGGTGCTATGTTGATTACTCATGTAATTCATCAGCAAACAGAAACAAGGCTATACTGATGTCATGAAGATAGCTAAGCATATATTTAAGGTTTTAAGTCTACCACTCATAACCTGTCCTGCCTTTTGAAAAATAGTCATATAAGCTCAGGGCCAAATGCCATTCCTCTGAGCTCTTACAAGCAGTCCCTTTTCTCCCCATAGCTTTGGTTTGCATGTGGTCCCACTTTTCACATAACATCATGTCTATGCCACTCGGGAAACATTTAATGAGATGGTTGGTTTTATTTGTTAGAAAATACTGGATTATGCAGATTTTCAAGGAAATTTTTTTTCAATTTACTAAAGGCTAAAGTGAGTGAATGACCTGTGTGTGGTCATATAGAAAGACACCTATCTGCAGGAGTGGGGAGAAGAGAAAAGCACCTGGTTGGTACAACCAAGGCTGGTTCTAGGGCTGGACAAAGCTGGTGCTGGCCTGGTGCTATAGAGTGATGGGAGCAACACACCACCTAGGGCCCATGGCCTCAGCCCCCTCCACCACAGCCCTAGCTGACTCACTCCTCACTCCTGCCTTTGCTGCCAGGGAGGGAAAAGCTCATCAAGGAGTTGGGATTGAAAGAAAAGACTTCTTTCACCAGTAAAAGTTACCGTCCTATCCCACCCCTCAGCACTTGCATGAATACGTCAGGCCCTATCTTTCCCCTTGTCCTTCTGCTTCCCTCAGGACAGCCAGGGAAAAAAAAATATTTAAAAAGCCTTGGGCTACCTTAGAGGAATCCCCCTTGAACGGTGGAGTTCAAATCCCCACTGCGCCACATTCCAGCTATCCCCTCTCTCATGTTGAAAATCTCAGCCTTGAAATAGTATAGGAAATATTTCAACTTCTTTAAAATATTCAAAGCATATAAAAATATTTTTTGTCTGCTTTTATTTACCAACGGTCCTGCATTACTTCATCTCAATTATTTCATTGCTTGTGTAATTTAACACAGTAAAACTCAGGTTGGAATACACTAGTAATTTCAAAGAAATATTCAATTACATAAGCTAACGATTGCATTCTCACAAGAATTCCATTTAAGATTGAGCATTTGCATCTTTATTAATTCAAAATTCATGTTCAATTTCAAATGCATAAGTTTGTGGAGGAAAAATTTTTTCGCAACTACGATAAGGAATAGCTTCTCTACTGACAATAAAGTAAAAAAAACCAGCTTAATATTTTTTACACTATTTCTCTGACCTGCTTCTCAAATTCAGAGTAACCGTCAAAAAATTACTTCACCACATGCAAAATCCCACTTAAGTTGCACTCACCATCTTACTTTACTGTACTGCTTATCTACTTACCTGCTGCTAAAAAAATGGCTTGTTTAACCTAATCTTCTCATCTTTGAATCATGACAGAATATCAAGCCTTAAACCAGTCAGTTGAAAACCTGGAATAATTTATAATTGGAAATGCTTCTCTGCATACATCATTTTCTCTTCAGAGATCAAGGAAAGACAGGCAGAAACCAGCCTTGTTTCAAACAAATTATGTCCAAAGTAACAGAACTGAAATGATCTCTCTGTGGAGCATGTAGGTAGCTATGTTGGTTCCCTTATAAACATTCCTGCAGTGAAGTAGACAGAAGATTTTGTAACAAGGAACCTAACATTTCCTAAAATGCTAGTGCATGTTTTTGCAAAACCAAAAAAAAAAGGCACAAAGATCTCAACAGAAACACTATTTGTTGAAACAAGCTTATATTCAATTGTTACATCATTTCCTAAGAACAGGTGTGATAAAGAAGTTGTCCAAAACAACCGAAGTTGAAAATGGTAGCAGAAATCAACTGGGAAGTGTGATTAGGCAGTTACGAGAGATTTTCCCATAAAATTGGAACTTAAATAAAGGGGTTTCCTTTAAGGGGAAAAAAAACCCAAACCAACAAAACAGACCAACTTTATAAAGATATATAAGCAGGCTTATTAAAATTACGTTTAAGATTTCCCAAATATCTATCATCCTAGATAAATATTCTCCTTGATCTGTTAAAATTCATAGAGGCTCCAGAGAAGATTGAGTTCCCAATTTGTTCTAAGCACACAGTGAAAGGAATTCCTTCTCTAAGGAGATTACTGTCTATAGGAGAGACGGCAGGATATGGGTCAGGATCCTCACCCCGCCTCACTTACATATATTAAGGAAAACAGATGTACTGCTAAATCAAGTGACTTAACAAAATGGGACAGCTGTCGTGTCTTGAGACATTGACTCCCGTGTCTGGAGTCTGGGTTAAGAAGCCCCTGATAATCCTGTGCCTAAGCATTCATTCCTCCCATTGCATTTCAGTTAGCTTCAGTGACGCAGTTGTTTCTGAAGCCACACTGTAAATCAGATGGTTGAAATGATCCAGACTAAATATAACCTGTTTTGTGTTTGGAAAAGGTCTGAAAGGTCTTTACAGCTTTAATGGTAGTGGAAGGGGAAGAAAAAGTAAGAGAACTTCAAACTTTCACTGGAAATGTTACCTATCTAAATTTTAACTGGACAATTCATAGCCAGAAAATTTCTGCACCTCACAATTGTATTACAGTTCCCCTCCAGCCCTAGCCTTTCTATAAAACAGAGAGAGGATAACTAATTTCAACTGATCGTCACTTCTTTATTCTGAACAGCCTAATCTGGTCTGACACAGCTACAATGGATGCCCTTAGACAAGTGTCAGTCTAGTCAATCCCATTTTTAATATTCTTTCTGATAGCAATACCATTTTCATACCTCTGACTAAGAGCTACAGTAATGTCACATATTTTAAGCATAAAACATGATAGAGAAATGTCTATATTTTAAGCCAACAATCAGTTCTGCAGATCTCCTAGGGCAGAACTGGTATTACCCAGAAGCTTTGGGTGTTGATCAGCAAGAAGAGCATGTCCCAACAGATTCTAAAAATGCAAAATTGGAACACAGAAAAAACCCTGAATCTAGAGTATTAGCAGTTATGTCACTGTCAAGGGAGAATTTGTACATTCTTCATCCAAAATGAATAAACTCAGAAAATTTATTCAACTGCTAACTTACAGTGAACTTGTTTAACTGAAATTCCAATCTTATAAGCCTCCTCTTCTAACTCAGGGATGATTTCATAGCCTCCTGCTTCATTGGTTTTAAGATTCCCTTGGTTGTAAAGATTTCTCTAAGCTGCTTCCCTTCACGAGCAGTAGATTGCAGAGGAATAATTTCTCTGCAGTATTTTCTTAGTGAAAAGGTCCGCAAATTGATTTTTCAATCCTTCACCCTCCCTTTCAAGATACAAATGCAAAATAAACAAGACAGTCACTGAACGCATGTACATCTTGTTCCTCAAGTGGCTTTATAACAAGGCAACATAAATATAGTATTAGACTTGCATTAATCATAAAACTTACTCGAAGACCTCACAGAAGCAGTGGAGGACTTCATAAAACTTCAGAGAAAACTCCTCAAAAAATTAAAAAAGAACACACTTTACTGAACTGGGAAACCTGAGAAGATTTAAAGTATTTCCTCCCTTTTAAATTATGGGAAGGAGTTGGATCTCTTGTTGTATGGGAATCCCAAACAACAAAACACTTTGCTATGATATTCTTAACATTGTAATATTTTTACAAATCTGCTTGCGCTACGTATGCTCCATACCTAGAATATTTCATCCTGTCACTATACCATAGGAAAGAGCAATCTCAGAGGAAACCAGGACTCAAACTAATAAAACATTTCATACATTTAAAGAAATTTCTTAAACGACACTTTGAAATGAGGCCCACAGGTAGAATACATACCCTCAAGAAAAAGTACCTCTAACTGTCAGTTGCATTCTGCTGAACTTCCTGACTGCAGCCTGGAGAGTTGATAAAATCTGTTAACGAAATGCCTATTTTCAAGCTAAACAGCTATGAAAACAAAATGCTTGGAGATGTTTTTAATGTACGTGACATCTTTCTTCACAAATAGATCTATTTGTACTCAAAAGCAAAAAACCATCTAGTACTGGATGACTTTGCATCAGATACTTTATTTTAAAGAAAATGTAAAATGCAAATTAAATTTCTGTATTATTATGCATAAGATTTTCATAGTGTAAAAGACATCTGATTTTATATAACTCTGAGCATCATCCTAGAGTCAGTGCATTGAAAACTGGCACTCTGTGCTACTGTTGACTAACCTAGCTCTCACGGCCATTTTAGCCAAGTCACATTCCCTTTTTCTCACCGGAAAAGTGGCTTAACCTCCCTACTTGCAAAAATGAGATTATAATAAACAAATACTTAACATCACAGAGAATTGGTGTGTCCTAGTGTAGCATTTGGAAAGCCATCTGTAGTTCTAGAGCACTAGTGAATGCTAAGTCACATTCTTTTCTTATACATAATATGAAGTAGTGACCCGCAGTACTTGACAAGAGAAATATGTGAGGCCACAGCTGTGGGCACCCACTGTTTCAAAAATATTCATAGAATCGTTTAGGTTGGAAAAGACCTTTAAGATCATCAAGTCCAACCGTTAACCTAGCACTGCCAAGTCCACCACTAAACCATGTCCCTGAGCGCCTCATCCACACGTCTTTTAAATACCTCCAGGGATGAGGACTCAAGCACTTCCCTGGGCAGCCTGTTCCAATGTCTGACAACCCTTTCAGTGAAAAAGTTTTTCCTAATACCCAGTCTAAACATTCCCTGGCACAACTTGAGGCCATTTCTTCTTGTCCTACCACTTGTCACTGGGAGAAGAGACCAGCGCCCACCTCTCTGCAACCCCCTTTCAGGTAGTTGTAGAGAGCCATAAGGTCTCCCCTCAGCCTCCTCTTCTCCAGGCTAAACCACCCCAGTTCCCTCAGCCGCTCCTCATAAGAGTTTTATGCCATAAATAACTGGCACTTTGCATCTTTATGACCTACTTTTTTTCACATGATACTCAGAATGGTTCTTTGTCTCAAAAAGAGCTGTGTAGGTAACTTGTAGTTTGCTGAAGTATTTCCCAATTGCAACAGCCTCTAAGTGGTCCAGATTTGACGACTTTTAAGACTTTACAACTTAAGTTGGAATACACTAGTCATTTCAAACAAACGTTCAATTACATAAGGATTGGATTCTTACAAGTTTTCTATTTAAGATTGCACGTTTATTAATCTTAGATTTTAGAGCTCTCTCTGAACACCAAGCTGTCAATCCTTTGATACACAATTAAAAGCTCTTTAGTCTGTTTACTATTTGAACTGCAACAGCAAAACTGAAGATTTTGCTGGGATTATTCCTTCACTAATTCTTCTTTGAGATTAGAAAGTTAATTCAAAACTTGCTTGTATTTTTTTTTTTCACAAATCCTTATTCCTCCATAAAGCTAACATACATTTCATTAAGAGAATGTTGATTTTGTTTGAATGTTGATTTCACTTGAAATATCTCTCCCCGTAAAGAGTGATCCCTCTCTCAGAGAAATTCTATATTAATAACATTTTACGGGGTTTTTTCATTATTAATTAGGGAAATTATTGCAACTAGATCAGCTGTCCTATTAAAATAAATTCTATAGCTTGTGGGGATACATACCCTTTCTGGCATATCCCAACATATTCTGGACTCAAAGTACTACAAAGTCAACCCATCCAAGTTCTCTTAAGGACTTAAGACTCTTAAGACTCTGAGGTCTATGCATCCCTTTTTGCCAGCCAGAAAAGCAAATGCCTCAGTACTAGAGACTACTTCTGTCAATAAACATTCAGCATTTTTCATACTTCCAGCTATACAGATTGAACTCTGCTCCCAGACCAGTATAAACAGGAGTCAAACCCCAATTTAACAATCTTGACACACTGCAGACCACCAGAAGAAGCTGACTCCTGCCTGCATTTACACTGGGAAATTCAAGTATTCTTGACACATTAATTTGTTGGTACATAATTAGTCCTAGTTTCTAAGAGTTTTAATCCATTAGGAGAATCTGAGTCCATGAAAAGATAATTATGTTCTGGATCAGTTTAAGAAGATTGTCAGGAACTCATTACTTCTAGCTAGATAACCTCTGAAATAAATACATACAGAATTCCAAGATGAAAAGATTATACACTTCTTATTTCATAGAATATCAAAGTAAGGGAGAAATTAACATCCTGCTACTTACTTGCCTGCCATCAAATTCTATTTTGACATATCTTCTGGTTATTAAAGTCTCGCAAATAATCCAGTCAGTAATCCAAATTCCTGCAACTTTCAAAACTGCTTTCAAAAGTTTAAGGACTCTGTACCGTACTGAGAGGAGCTTCTCAAAAGGCCGTCCGAGTTTTACATTTCAAGCCTTCTGGAACAGAAGTATAATCCTTTACAATATTTAGTACACTTTTAGTTTTGCCCCCAGGTTCTGAAGGGTGTAGCAAATAGAGACGTAGAAGGGCCTTTCACACACTTTCCTTCATTTTGCTAGTGAACTGTCTCGTTTAGATTTCTCTTTTATTGACAAGCCCCGGTAGTCAACCCTATACCCTGTTAATAAATTCGCTGCAGTTTCTGCAGTATCATTAGATGCCAGTAATTGCCCAATTTATAGAAGTAGGTATCCTAAAACACTGTGAACCTTACTGGTATCTAATTATTTACCTAAAGCCAAATTCTACTGTTAAACCCATGAAAACATTTTTCCAGTACTAATTTTCACTGTAGGTATTTGCTATGGCAAATAACCAAGCTGCTGATCTTTAGTTCCCTCCCTTCCACTACCAATTATTTTGACTCTCTAGGACATCAAAGGCTGTGATTTAGAGGCAAGGGGAGCATACTAAATATACATAGAAAACCTGTTTTTAAAGCATGTACTCACATCAGTACTCTACACCCAAGCATTATTTTAATCAGGTGAGAAAAACAGAAAAAGGAGGAGGTTTGTGGGACCAATTAAAACTAACCAACATTATTCACATACTGAATGACTAATAGTTACTATGCACTGAAAAGTTTGCAAACTAGAACTTATTCCCAGATATTGGTAATTATTTTTGAAAGACTACTAATTTCAAAAGAATACTGTACTCCTACAAATTGCAAAAAAGAAAAATGATGTTAAATTAGTTAGCTATAGGATAAGGTATGAATTATTTACAAACCTTGATTCACGTGCATAATTCTTCACAGCCAAGCATGCAAATCAGATCAGGTAATTCCACACAATCATATGATTACTAATTTCATATGTAATTATTTCTTCGGTGTCTGTAGCTGCAGTATTTAGAAGTACAAATCTGATATATTCTTGTTTACATATTTTACAGACAGCTAATACATTTTATAGTCTATGCAGATACTTAATATAGAGGTTTAGTATGCAATTTTTATACTTCAGATATTAAGATAAGGCCATATGCCCATAACAAAAGTTTTCATCTAACTGTAGAAGGGTACTTGCAACTTCTATCTTTCTTTGGTTTGTAAGGCATATATGGTAGTGTGTTACAAATCAGAGGCATTTTTGTTAATGTCAGATAACATATTTCAATATTCGTTTGAGAGAGGGTGGACAGCAAATGCAGAGTAACCTTTTACTTAAGTCCTAACAATTGATGCCATTAAGACTTAAGTAACAATCAAATTGCTGCTGCTATATTTGATAGGTTGCTAACAAAGTTTTCATCTGAAATGTTCTTTTAGCTTCCTATGTAGGTAGGAACTTAAGGAAACTGTAATTTCTGCCGATGGTTATATTCAACAGTCTGTTCTTATTTGCAGTTTCTATGACTACTGGAGCAGCACTAATTTCTTCAAATTGAAAGGAAACAGAATCCAATTTGTATATTTAAACAAGAACATGCACAATTTTCTTTGAAAGCTATTCCAGCACAAAGAATGCACATATATATATATCCATTTTAATGCAAAAACACAGGCATATATATTCAATTTCAAAGATTTAATAAAGCAGAGAAAAGCACAATCAATTTTAACTACATATTTTTTATGTAATATAGGAAATTTTAGGCAGTATTGAAAGAATTTTACTTTTGCCTTTTCCAAACATTCACTACAAGCCATGTGAATTTTTTTAGTGGGATGAAATAATACAATAAAAAGAGCAGCATAAATACTGCGTTTCTTTCTCAAAGACTTTCCTATGCATCCTATATACTTTCAGCTTACAAGGCTTAGGATCATTTTTTTCCTGTATCACTTACACTTGTTACTTAATTTGAATTCCCTGAATCTAACACAAGGAAGCACTAATATATACGTAGATGTTGTGAGATTATGACTCACTGTATTGATTTCAAAGATACTAGTCATACATTTGTGTAATGTCTTTTCTAGCAACTCCAGTTCCTTTAAATATACTGTGGTCTTAGCCACAAGAAGTCTAATGACACCAGAAAAGCACATTGGCAGAATAAACAGAATTCATCATATGTACTGAAGGTATTTCTAATTGAAGCAACTAGTTATCTTTTATGCTGTTCCTATATTTTTACTTGGCTTTAATCTATCAGCTTTTTAAAACAGATTTAATTTTACTGCATTTTAAGCATGTACCTACTGGTTCCAGGTTCAAAAGAATCCCTCAGACAAAGAAAATTTTAGGTACGAAAACGTATCCCTTTAATCAGCCTCACTGCTGTGCAGCTGGGCAGTCACATAGCCCCTACCAGCCAGGCAGCCAGCACACAAGGCAACTTGTAGCACCGGACAGCCTGCACAGCTGCTAGTTAGGGAACTCTGAGTTCTGGATAACCACGCAGCCTCCCAGCAACTAGCCTGACATCCTTGTTTCATGCTGGCTGGCTCACCTGTCCAGTTTCCCTTCAAATATTGATGAATTGACATAAAATACATGTCTGTTAAATGAGCGCTTTTCAAGGCACTGCTGTTCTGCCAGAAATATCATAACTGGATTTAAAATTAAGTACTGGAAAATAAATTAGGATCTAATTTTCTGATTTAAATCAAAACATTTGTGAATCCATCCTTTTTCCTCCAGTAATTCTCTCATCCTAGTTTTCCTTTGTGTCAAATTACTTCTTTGAAAAGCCCTTCAGAAGGAGCAGGAAATACAAAAAAATGTCTTCTAGGGCACAGAGGAGGAATGTTCTCTAATTTTCATTTGTTTCAGTGAACACCCTACATTAAACATCATTCTGCAACCCTGAGTCTGACCATGTACTTCCATATATATCTTAAGACACACAAAAAGCTTTCCAGGCTAACAGTGAAAGATACTTTCTTTTTTATCAACCCCTAAACTATCAATTTCATGCATCAGTTGAGCAGCTATATGGAGACAGCCTTTCTTACATTTTGGTTGTCCTGAGGAAGAGAAATGTGAAAGCCAGTCATCTCAAGAAAATACAGTCATATCACATTTGGAATCACTGCCCGACAGAATGGAACATTTCAGGTTCAATCAGTTTTTCTGAAATCGCTCTT
The DNA here is from genome assembly GCF_030936135.1 of Gavia stellata. Classification (NCBI taxonomy): domain Eukaryota; kingdom Metazoa; phylum Chordata; class Aves; order Gaviiformes; family Gaviidae; genus Gavia; species Gavia stellata. The sequence continues at coordinate 12,210,981 of NC_082610.1, forward strand.
AACACAGGTCTGTGCAAGCTAAAAGCAAATAAAAAAAATTAATTTCAATTTTTAAGAACGGATAACAATCATCACATTAGTTGGCAAACAAAGAAAGGGAAAACACACATATTTTACAAGCATTTTTATGTGTGCTTAAGTTAGATCACTAAGCTTCTCTTACCCTACAAAATTTAGTTAATATGCTAACAGATAATTCACATCATTCCTAGCTGAAGTCTGTAATATACATCCAGTCCTATGCCTTCCACCTACATTAATGGAAAACAGTTCAGACCAAGCAGCCTAAATTTTATCTATTTTTGGTAGAATTAAAATAAAATTCCTCTGCCTTCCATTCTTCTCCCTCTCCCATCTCCCCATCATTTAGTATCCAGAAACCCGACCAGGCTTTATGATTGTGGTCCATCTTTTTCTCTCATGTGCCACCTTTCACTTTGGGGATGGTGAGATAACATTGGTCTGAACTATTTTTTCCTCTGTCTGCTCTGATGGACAGAAAACTTGGTGAGTGCATGGGAGGAACCAGTGATCTCTTCACTTTATTATGTCCATCCATCAGTCTTATTCCAACTGAGATGGAAAAAAAGTATTTGGTAAGAACTGGTCATATACTGTCTTGCCACTTCTGTAAGTGATCGGAGAAGAAACTCTCTATACTTGACATTTGTAACCACAGTGTAGTTCACCATAATCTCTGTAGACACTGAAGTATTCTTTTCCTGACAAAAACAGAAATAAAAGCTTAAGCAATGAAATTTCCCTTTTTTACAGACTGAGTAGCAATATATTGTTATGCTGCTATCAAGAACAATCAAAATATGTAAGTTTGATATCTGCACGTGGTGACCAAGTTAATATGGCCATTAAAACTTAAATATTAATCTTTTCCCCATATAATTCATACAAATCAGAGTAAAATCCACACCTTTCAAAATATTTAGCTTAAGCTTTTGAGCCTCAATCTAGCAAACACATGTTTACAACATAGGAATTGTCCCATTTATTTTAGTTATACATGTTAAACATCTCCTGTTGGATTGGAAACTTGGACTTGTAACTTACTTTTTCACCAACAATCCTTTCACTGGTTATCAAATAGCTCTTGAATCTGGCAATTCTTTGCAGAATTGATCAGATAAAGATAATAATTTGCTTTGGGGAAGAATAAGGCTGCTGGGTTTGCCTATATCACATGTAATACATGAACCCCATTAACACCATTCTGATATTATGTTTCCAAGATACACACAAACATTTTGCCAGCACAGGCTTATCTCTGGCTCAAGGCCTAAATGTAATTATGGCTCTAGGGTAGAAATGGAAGAGCTTTCTTTAAGCACTGCAATGGTAACGCAGGGTACCAACTGAAAAGGAAAGTAGTAATCTTAACAGATATGAAATACAAGAACTTATCAAGCACTAATGGCATATTATAAGCATGTCATGCAGTTTGTCTGTATAACAGCTAATGAAAGTTTTTACATAGCAAAGTCCCTCCCTCAGGAGTCAAAAAGAATAAAACTGACTACTGATTAGAATTTGCTGTCTTAGAAATCTAAATAATAAGTTAATGTGAAAAGCACGTACATTGTTAATTACAGTTAAAAATAACTAAGTATGTAATTTGCTTTTGAGATGCATCTATTTAAGATTGATGTTATGCTTTATTCTCAAAAACCTTACAATTCTCCCCATTTCATTAAAAAACCTTAATATTGGAATTTCATAGGCAGGGAAACCTATTATTGTCTATGAGCGGCAAATGAAGAAAATGAAATGCAAAGAAAGAAACAGTAAAACGAGTTGTGAAATTAATCAGCAAAATGGTTTACATTAGGATAAACAATTTTGCTCAGTGTGGACTCAAAATGGCAAATGACCTAGTTGATACCATGCACAGCTTTGCAAATCAGTCATTATACCACCACGTAGCTTTTATGCAGCTACAGATGAGTTCTGAGTCTCAGTGAGACAATGGGATACAAGGTCATTGCCAATGTCACTTTGGCAAATGAGATTTAAGCTAAGTTACTTCAGTGCTTTAACATAACATCTGACAGTCACAGTGTTCATAACGTGTTTGTATACACTACTACGAATCTTAAAATGAAGACAGAGTTTTATTGTAGACAGTTGACTCAAGACAGTTTATCGTCAACATCTTGAAAGGGATAGAGAGGAAAACACAAAGCATCCTCAGAATTTCAGCTTTCTAATCTTATTAGGCTTTTCTTATAAAGAAAGTCTGTTTTAATGTATTTACTATAAAATTGACTTAGCAAAAAAAAAAAAAATTTGATTAAAACTCTATTATCCCACTCTATTATTCCCACATGACAGTCTATTTCGTCAGTCCAGAGAGGTTGTCATCTACTCTCTGAATAATTCAGTGTGCAAAACTAACTAATGAATGATGGTTGTGGGATTATGCCATTTCGAATTGTTGGGTGGGAGAATCCATGAATTTACTCAACTGCAACGGAGAATAATTATTGCTAGTCCATTTAGGACAAAATCTAATTCAAAATCTAAAAGTCACAAGACTTCACAGCTATGACATCTGACCTAAATTTCTGTAATCTCCTGAGTTCCACATACTGAGTAAACCTAGGCACAAGAAGGTTTCTTGCAAGTAATTGTTGGTATTTCAGCAGCTAAATTACAATCTGTTACAACCTTTTTATGCTGTTTGGTTTTATGCTATGGTTATGCATACTGCATATTCCAGGTTCAGAACAAGGTTTTCATGAAATTGGGCAAATTCATGAAACGGAAAGCCACTGAACATTACTGAAATTATATAAATCTGGCAAATTGCTGAAGACAGGGAGAGGAATCAGAGAAGGTTTTACTACAGCTTTTGCTTATTCTTACAGCCTTCACTTTTGGTCATAGATGCTCATGTACATGAACTTGCACTCTGGCACAACAGAGTCATTCCTATTTTCTTAAATGACATGGAGAAAGAATGAAACCATTGCTCCCTTTTATCACCACAGGAGTCATCACTGAATCTCCGATTCAGTAATCTTTAGTGTCTTACTCCCAGATCTCCAAAATTCCAGTTTCAGTTAAATTTTTAAAAAGGTTAATGCTCTCATTTAGGGGAAAAGAGATTCTAAACAATTTTACCATTTAAGCTTAAAGCATTTAAAGCTTGCCTTATTGCTGCTTTCCATGCTTTATTTTCAGGTGGTGACCACTCATAATTAAAATATTCAGGCCTGTTGTGATTAAGTTAAATAACTTTACTCTGAGACTACTGGCAGTTGCAAAGTATGCAGCAAGGTTTTTTTAATTTCTAATTAAGTGTCTTAGGAGGAGTCACACTTGTAGAATCAGAAAAGGAAACACTTAAAAGACCGCATTCATCAAGCTCCCTCTCCCCAAAGCAGCTATGTATCTAGGAATGAAGCTACATATCTGCCCATCTCCTAAATATTTCCTTTAGTTCTCACTGGTAAGCTCAGTTGGAAAATGTCTGCAAGGAACTAAAAATGGGTTTTGTCACACAAATGTTCAAGTTGCTTCTTTTAAGAATCTGCAGTTCAGTAGGCTGTGCTTTTAAAATCCTTTGTTGATAGAAGTTTACAAGAGCATTCACATTATTTTTTTCATTTCTTGCTAATTGCTATACTTCAGTTTTGTACAGAAGTGCTTGACATAATGATGCTATTGTTCAGAGTAAGGATTTAGTTTCCAGAAAAAGTTGTATTTACTGAGGAAGAGGCACATTACCAAAACGTAGATAAAATTAAATATTAATTTCATTGTTGAGATCTATTTTTCTACAATCCAAAATATTATTATATCTGCAATTCTCAAATTATTTCAGGAAGAGTGCCAACATCATAAAATACAGGAAACAATAATAAGAAGCCCTCTTGCCTCTGTGGTGGCACCTTAAATTATTTTTTATGAACGAGGCAGGCTTCCAAAATTTCCTTTTCAGAAATCCAAGCCAATACTCAGATTGAATAAAATCAAGCTTGGCTCAGTGGCAGGCAGTTACAGTCTGGGGAAAAGAGCCTTCAGTTTTCCTTCCCTTTCCCAGGACACTTCTGCTTAATAGCACAAACCCACAGGACTCAGACTGTTAGCTCACAAAGCCATACACTTTTTAATAATCTGTGGGAACCATATGAGTATTTAACTAAGTGCTATTCTCCTTTAGCCAGCTCCCTAGTCCCAGATTTCTTTAGCTTTTCCTTCATTAATATATTTAAATCTAAGAAGCTTTCCCTTGTCTTTCTCATAGGTACTTAGAAATCTAGTAGTTTGAAGGACAGACAGCTGAATTTTTTTAAACTAATTTTTTCTTTTAAAAAGAGCCACCGATAAGTACATGTTTAGAAGGTGAGAATGAAATAAGCTTGTGTTGTTCATGTCAAACAAATGAGAACAAGAAAGTGCACATCCTACATTTCTTCCTACCTTTGCCACAAGAAAGAGGAACCAGCATTTTAGTGCCTCATTTACCGCTGAAAGATGGCAGTAAACTTTATTACTGTGACCTTTTGTACGTTCTTTAACTTGAATTGCTGGTCATTCCCTGTTCTTCCTGTTTACAGTATCAATAATCAGCACAAGGGCATGTGAGCCAAAGAAATCTGAAATGGCCACTTGAAATTCAGAAAACTAATTTTTTAAAATTTATATTTACAGTTCTTTAAAACGTCATAGCTCTCCACAGCCTTTGTTAGACAGTAGCATTCTTCTACATCATTTCTGAAGCAAATCACCAGCAGGAACAAGACCTAAGCTATTTTGCTGTACCACTGCATGAGCTGACCTTATGCTCGACAGGAGCACAGGTTTCCAGTGCAGATCAACCACAACAATGGGACAGCAAAAGAGGTATATTTTGTAACATGTGCTAGGAACATAAAAAAATAAATTATTGTGATTTACCTCAATCCTTATTGTTCCTTACCATTGTGACCTTGGTGCAATCATTAAATAGCGAATTACAAGTCCTTGCATTCACTTTGTTTTGTGTCTTACTATCTGGTGACATTCAATAAATTATATTTTCCATTGTTACAATTCATCTCACAAAGGTTACATACTGCCTTTGTCCTTCATTTTTCCCCCACTATGTATGAAATAAGAAGCTGATGTTAGGCTTCTCAGAAGTGCGTCAGAACCAATGATTCCCAAGTCAACAGAAGCTGATAAATATATACGGCTTTTGAAAATCTACAAACTGGTTCAGTTCTGAACACCCAGATATAGTTTCAGTTATATGCCATTCTATGGATGTGATCACAGAGTAGAAATAGATGAATTTTAAAGAGCTTATGGAAAAGCATAAAAATTATCTTAGAATTATTAGGAGTTTCAGTCTCTGAAAAAGAAAAGTGTCAGAACAGTATATGTCTAGACTGCTTTCTTGAGTAAAACAGCAAACCCATCTGTAGCATTAGCAAGGTTTAAACATAAATAATTTTACTTTGAATGATATACTGAGTTACAGCAAGCAGTTGCAAATAACAGTACTTACTCCTCCAGAACTCTCCAGATGTCCACTCCACACACCTACAATTTCTGCCCTGTATTATCCTCAGTGTTCAGGCAGGCCTATGGGCTATATCGTAAGATTTCAGCAACATGTAGGTAACTAAGCTGCCACATCAAATTTGAATATTTGCATTTCTCAGCACTGCCAGGAGCAAAATGAAAGGTTCCTGACTCGAGTAATTCAGTGAAACTGCACCAAGGGAAGACTGAGGGGACATTAACAGGTATACAAGCAAGAAGGCGTCTTCTGTCTCAGAAAAGGGCACGTTGCATCAGTATCAACAAAATTGCACGTAACCATATGACTCTTTTACATTACCAAAATAATACTGAACACCCTTAGCAGGAACAACCATGTAAATGACTTCCTGCTGTTATGGCTGTGAAGGAAATCCGTGCTTTCCATGCCATATACAGACTTTGGGACAGAAGCATTTCTTAAGCCAATAGAAGGGTGAAGATATATACTGTTTTTAAATGTAGCCCAGAAACTAGGAATGGCTGAGAACACAGAAACTAAGTTCGGGGCTTTCACAAAAGCTTTTTCCATAGCTCTGTAGTTCCCCTGTACAAATTTACTGCGCATATGACAACATTCATAGAATCACAGAATCATTTAGGTTGGAAAAGACCTTTAAAATCGAGTCCAACCGTTAACCTAACACTGCAAGTCCATCACTAAACCATGTCCCTAAGTGCCACATCTACACGTCTTTTAAATACCTCCAGGGATGGTGATTCAACCACTTCCCTGGGCAGCCCATTCCAGTTCTTGACAACCTTTTCAGTGAAAAATATCCAACCTAAACATCCCCTGGTGCAACTTAAGGCCACTTCCTCTCATCCTATCACTTGTTACTTTGGAGAAGAGATCAACACTCACCTCACTACAACGTCCTTTCAGGCATTTGTAGAGAATGCTGTGGGAAACACTGTCAAAGGCTTTACTAAAGTCTAGGTAGACAACATCCACAGCCTTTTCCTCATCCACTAAGTGGGTCACCTGGTCATAGAAGGAGATCGGGTTAGTCAAGCAGGACCTGCCCTTCATAAGCCCATGCGGACTGGGCCTGATCACCTGGTTGTCCTGTACGTGCCGTGTGATGGCACTCAATATGATTTGTTCCATAACCTTCCCTGGCACCGAGGTCAGGCTGACATGCCTGTAGTTCCCTGGATCCTCCTTCCGGCCCTTCTTGTAGATGGGCGTCACGTTTGCTAACTTCCAGTCAACTGTGACCTCCCCAGTTAGCCAGGACTGCTGGTAGATGATGGAAAGTGTCCTGGTGAGCACTTCTGCCAGCTCCCTCAGTACCCTTGGGTGGATCCCATCCGGCCCCACAGACTTGCAGGTGTCTAAGTGATGTAGCAGGTCACTAACCATTTCCCCTTGGATTGTGGGGGCTTCATTCTGCTCCGCGTCCCTGTCTTCCAGCTCCAGGGGCTGGGTACCCGGAGAACAACTGGTCTTACTGTTAAAGACTGAGGCAAAGAAGTCATTAAGTACCTCAGCCTTTTCCTCATCCTTTGTCAATATGCTTCCCCCCACATGCAATAAAGGATGGAGATTCTCCTTTGCCCTCCTTTTGTTGCTAATGTATTTATAGAAGCATTTTTATTGTCTTTTCTGGCAGTAGCCAGATTAAGTTCTGGTTGGGCTTTGGCCCTTCTAGTTTTCTCCCTGTATAACCTCACAACCCCCTTGTAGTCCTCCTGAGTGGCCTGCCCCTTCTTCCAAAGGTCATATAAACTCTTTTTTTTTTTTGAGTTCCATCCAAAGCTCTCTGTTCAGCCAGGCGGGTCTTCTTCCCCGCCGGCTCATCTTTTGGCACATGGGGGTGGCCTGCTCTTGTGCCTTTAAGATTTCCTTCTTAAAGAATGTCCAGCCTTCCTGGACTCCTTTGCCCTTCAGGACTGCCTCCCAAGCCTGTCAACCAGGCTCCTAAACAGGCCAAAGTCTGCCCTCCAGGAGTCCAAGGTGGCAATTCTGCTAACCCCCCCTCCTTACTTCTCTGAGAACCGAAAACTCTTATAATGTCATGATCGCTATTCCCAAGATAGCCTCCAACCATCACATCACCCACAAGTCCTTCTCTGTTCACAAACAACAGGTCCAGTAGGGCGCCTTCCCTAGTTGGCTCACTCACCAGCTGTGTCAGGAAGTTATCTTCCACACACTCAAGGAACCTCCTAGACTGTTTCCTCTCTGCTGTATTGTATTTCCAGCAGACATCTGGTAAATTGAAGTCCCCCACGAGGAACTATCAAGACCTATCATTTTGTTGTAAACTTCACCCCTTAGCAAATAAGGAATGGATTCCAGTTCTTGAAAATGGTGACAAACAGTGCTTCTTTTGACCAATTAGCTGTGGTCAACTAAAATTAGCACTGAAAAAAAATCAAGTTTGTGTCATCAGTAAAGTATGCATTATAAAAGCTTATCTGCTCCCACAGACTGAATTCAACAACAATTGTATTTGATTCTCATCCAAATCTGTAAGTCTTGTCCAGAGGCATTTGAAAGAAGCGTAATTATAACTTTAGGATAAACTATAAACTGGAAGGAAAGAAGGGAAGGGGAATTCATGTTACCATGAAATAAAATGGAAATGTTACACCAAGAAAACAAACGAGTCTGAAATAATGCAGATGGAAAAGGCACATGTGCTTTTCCATTTTTTTCTGGTAATTGGTTGGGAACATTCTTCATTTCATTCATGCCAATTATTCTAAAATTTCTGCTGCCATTACTGGCTATGAGCAGGGAGCTGGTGTGTCCAGACTGTCAACAGCTCACAGCAGCAAGTTTCTAGAAAATCACTTCCCGTTCCTAATTTGAGTCTGGCTGTTACTTAGTTTGATAAAGAAATCTTTCCACTTATCTTGTTCTTACTTATCCTCTCCGAGGAGCTAGACATGTGTGACTCTTTCTGGGTCTTGTATGTCTCTATGAAGGAAAGAAACAACATGAATTAGACAGGGACAAGGACAGGAAGAAATCCACAGCTACTAGATATTTGAAATTCAGAATGAAAATCTCTCAGTCTGTGTAGCTATATATCAAAAGTGCATGTTGTATAACTTGAAAGTCAGCTCATCATTAGATCTGTATTATACAATGAAGCATAAACTTATTTTTGTATAAACCACAGGGTATTGGACCTTTTGCTCACAGATCACCAGAACTGAAAGATGTCTGGTTCAATTATTTCTGAGATTTTCTACAGATATTTCATAACCTATAAATGTCACTTATCAAAGTGCAATTCATCACCTCTTTGCCAACATCAGCATTTGTCCTTATCAGCATTCCATTTTCTGTCGTGCTCCAATGCTTCCCTCCCCCTCCACTTTCTCTCTCTCTTATTCCTTATTAACCCACAAGACAGCAACAGTGAACACACAGGAAACACTATGATATATTATAACTTGGATAAATATTTTGCAAAGAGCTTTCCAGCTAAGCAACTGAAGTGGGTAAGCACCACTTTCAAAAGACATTAGGTTCCCAGGTGTCCATCTCACCCCTTTGCAGGAAATTACTGCCCCAACACCAGAGCACAACAGGGTACACACATGCAACCCGGCTCCCCAAGTTCACCGCATAGCATATTAGTACCAACTTAGCATCAACTGAAATGCTAAGCTGTGAATGAGAATGGCAGAAGCACTGGCACACAGCTCGATCTTCTGGGGCAGGAACTTTTGGCAAGGACTGGAATGCAGAAGGCCGACAGCAGAACTCCTAACTGTTCCCACTAAATCACCCAAGTCCATCTGTCAAAGTCCCCAAATTACCCGGTATGTTTCCAAAATACTACTCCAGGTTTTAGAAGCAGAAGAGCCAACAACCATGACACCCAAAGGAAGATTCTCTTTAGAGTAGTTAGCTCAAATGCTGACACCATGACTGCTACCAGCACAAGTGATGGCTTTGAGCTAACTCTGGTACCTTTACAGGACAGTGCACTAAAAGCCTGAATGCCACTGTCCACTGAGGCTCAGTTCCTCACTGTCTACCTGAAAAACACAGCAAGTTCCTAAAAATCACTCTGTGTTTTTGGAAAAAGAAAATAGCTCTAGTGTATTAGGAAATACAGCTTTAAGCAGTCAACATTTCTTAATGGTCAAGTGTCCTAATGTGCATTGTGGAGGCAAAGGGAACAGAGAACGGAGAGGAACAGATCTATAAAAATTGTTACACTCTTTTTCATGTCTCTCCATCAGTTTCAGACTGCCCTCACTGCCTTCTCCTCACACACCCTTTGGGACAGGCACATTGACTACACTACTTGAGAAACAAGTCATGTAGAGAACACATGCCTGCAGGCTGGTAGATATAATGTGAAAGGGGAGAAAACTTCCATTTCCGTAGGACAGGGAAGATACCAAGAATTTCAGGAGACAGGCTCATCCCAAAATGACTGCTCTGTCTGTATAAACACCCTTGAACTCCTGCAGAGTAGAAGAAAAAAAAAAAAAAACGTATTTCACACAATAGAAATCTGCTTAGCTTCCAGTATAGGCAGTTCCTTTATATCCCAGGAGAATATGCTGATCTAAACAATCTTTTAAGGACTTTTAAGATTTTGTCACAGATACAGTAGCTATAGGCAAACTATGCCATTAAGACATTTTTATTCTGCAATAAAATCTGAGTGTTTAATAAGAATTAGAACAAATTCTATAGCTGATTAACTAGATAAAATCTTGTCAATGTTACTCTAGCACATCTCTAATACAGAGATACTTCTTAAAATATTCAAAAGCAACATTAAACCATGTCAATCACAGAATCACAGAATCAGTACGGTTGGAAAAGACCTGTAAGATCATCGAGTCCAACCAACAAAAGCTTTTATAATAGACTCAGTTCCCAAGAGTTTACAAAATAGACGTTTGTAGACGTCAAAATAGACTTCCGAGGTCTGCCTCCTAGCAGTGTCATAAAAAAATGCAGTTAAACTATTCATACTTATATGTACTCAAGTGCCCAGACAAAGAAGCAGAAAAGATGGAGAAAACTAACTGAATATTGAAGATGCTGATGCTCTGTCAGTATGGGAAAAGCCATTTTCAAGACAGGTGAAGTACAAGAGGACACTCAGACCAGTTGCTCTACATTTGCAATCTAAAATTAGTCTTACTCATATATGCCTAAATACTTATTTATTTTTCCTCCACAATACTAGCCAGTTTTATTGAATGGAGACAGATCATCTTCAGAGTACCTAAAAAACCGATGCAGCTAAAAAAAAATAAATCTCTGATCTTATGCTACAGTTACGTTAGATTTGACTTTATACCTCAATAAAGCCATGGAAAAGTGTTAACCTTTATTTTCTTGAAAACTTGTTAATCAAATGTCTAGCTTTCATTAGCACAAAGCTAGCATTTGCCAACATTTTAGAAAAGACAAACTACTTTAAAAGACTTGATTCAGCAATGTACTCAAACCTGAAATCCCAATTCATTGGTATCACAGCAAATTATACAAATACACATTTTTTTCCATCAATCCCTAAATATAACTAAAAGCAGAAGATGCACATCTAAATGTCTAAAAGCCCGTTTCAAATACTGATAACAATAATATCAACCCTTCTGCAGCAATTTTTACATGTAGTCAAGTGAAAACATTTTGACAGATCTTTTTAGAATGTTATTCAATTTTAGAATAGCTTGGTTTTGAAGTACAGCAGATGATGCGATTTTAATAGTGCATCACTGTACATGTTTAACCTTCTTCTCTATAGTCTCAATGTCCATTCCTAAAAGGAGAGTTTTACAGGAGAATTAATTAATAAAATGTTTTGGTTTCAGCCTTGTGGATTAAAAATTTGTTTGGAAAGACGGCATTACCAGAATGGACTTGAAATGCATTTACTTTAAAGAGTATTTTTTCCCCATACATAGATCCATGTGCATGCACACAGGCACAAACATTTATGTTTTATAAAGGCCCAGTCATCTACTGAGCTTGCTGTAGCTGCAAATGCCTCTCAGAGAACCATGTATAATCACAGCTATATTCCCGATAATCAAACCAATATCATCAAGAACTTCCTCTTACAACAGCTTTGATAGAAAGTATGATCAGTGTAAAAGATTAGAAGCAGACTTAATCTTTCCTTCTCCTTCTGATATTTGTTCACATAATAACAGGCTAGCTAGAAAGTATTGTTTGTTTCTCTTTCCTGACTGTAGCTCAGCAGATAAGCAAAGCTATGAGAGCTCTAAAATGCTAGAAGAGGATAACTACTAAAACACAATTTCTGTCTCCTGGTGCACAAATACTTTTGGTTTTTTCCTTTTAAGATCTTAAGCCCAGAGCTTATCAAATCATTGCTTTGAGTCAATCCCAAATCTCTGACATGTCAAAGTATGTGCTTTTATTCAAGGGTGCTATAAAAATTCAAGGCAGAGTTTAAATCCTTAAAAAAAAAAAAAAAAAAAAAATCATCCCTTAACACAGCAATTCCCAAATCATGCAGATTTGTATGAAGAGGTTTAAAGATGAACCATCACTAGGTTCTCCTATCTTTACTTTTGCTGACCAGCTCTGACTGGTAGTAAGATGTAAGGTGAATCTACAACCAGTGAAGCCACTAGAAATGTCCTGAAGTACTCAGAATAGGACACCATGAAAAGGCAGCAATCCAGCATTTTCTAAGAATTAAGCCTCTAAAGAGCATCTCAGATGTGTGAAATTTCTTCTAAAGCTTCTGCAGTGCTCACAATCCCTATCACAAGAGAAAAAGTTGGCACATCTAGATCTGGAATGGTGTTCAAAATGATGCTATCAACTTAAAATTCATACTGAGCCACATACAGGAAGTATGAGTTTCTTCTTAAAGCATTCAAAAAATAGAAGTAGAAGACTGAAAAAGAGTGACCACAGAAGAAATTAGAGGAAAAGTACCAGGGAGGAGGGAGCATGCAAGATTAAACAACAAGCTGAATGGAGATGAGCTGAGAACAGATGATGAGAATAAGAAAATGAAACACAGCGCAGCAGAACTGTGGAAAATATTGAAGAAAATTAAACAAAACCAGGAAGAAATTGGAATGTGGAAACACAAGACAATGCTAAAAAATATTTCCTCACATTGCTGATTGGTTGTAAGTAGTGATTTTTTGGTTGATTGATACTCTGTAAGCAGGACTGACTTAGGGGCATTCCTCACTTGTCCTTCAGAAGTCATGTATACTATACAGGGAAACAATCCCATTAGATTCTGTTACCTTCCCCACACCCTATCAGATCCCAGTTCTCTAAATCTGCTTTCCTTTCTCTCTTTTAGTTCCCAAAACTATGTTGAGTGTCCCACAATAAGAAAATGCTCTGGCAAATCACAGCATGGCAATTTAGACAAACATGTCTGATACCAAGCAGTACTATTTCACTTCTGTGATGGTCATGCAGAGGCACAAACTGAACAAGTGCTAACGGGTCATTCAAGATGGATCTGACATAAGAAAAGCTACAAAGCCTGCAAGCAAATATTTGTTTGTCCTGCTGCAGGTATTTTTTAAATTTTCTGTTGTCTATGAAATATCACATGGAACAGATCAAAATACAGAGTAAGGGTGTTTTAATCAAAATGAATGGAGGAAAGATGCATATCTGTGTCCTGTGGTCTGGGACTAAATGCATATACATTGACATACCTGAGGAGTAAAGCTCTGTATATTAATCTAGAAAAGCAAAGCTTGTTATATGGCGTGTCTCAATACTGTGTCATACTGATTAGTACTGTTAACATGGTGCTGAAAAGCTAAGGGATTTTTTTTCCTAATTTGTCCCAAAGAACATTACTGTGCATAACTGATCAAAGCTATTTCAAAACTCAGTCTTAGTTTCTTCCAATTCAGGTTCTTGGAAAAAACCATGCAAACTTACAGCATTCAAAGTCCTAAAGTAATTCAGTTGCAACATGAAAAACAGAAACAAAGAATCCATATAATTTGAATGAAGGAACTTTTCAAATAGTTACAATTAATTTCAAGAATACACTTTTGTTCACACATGCATAATCTGAAATTAACACCTTCTAGAAATTCCAGGATATTGGGTGCATTTACAGTATCAAGTAGCGAGCTGCAAAGAAGGAGGGGTGGGGGTTTGATGTGCTCCACTCCGTTATGGTTCCAGGACCACATGTCCACACTGTATTTTTACCCACAATGAAGTTCATGCCACTTGCCAATCCTAGGCACACACTGTGCATGCACAGAGCTCGCTGTTGGAGCGCCTTCATTCACCCCACAGGCAGAGTAGCCTGAATGGCATCCCAGTACATGACTTCAGACTTCGTTCCAGCAGGAAGGAAAACACGATGCACTGCAGTGCATACAGCAAGTCTTGTACCAGCGCAATGCGAATTCGCACCCAGAAGAACCCCTCTAGCTCACATCATTCACCCCTGGTGACCTGCAGTTCTTATCCCAGCTCTCATCATCATAGACAATGCTATCAAAGACAGAGGCTGTGCCATTTTGGCAGCATGCTCAGCACAACTTCTAGTCTGATTTCTGTGAGGAGAGGTGGCGCCTGTCAATCTGACTGACAAGCCATCCAAAATTTTAAGCATTGCTCTGACACCAATCTCTTCTATGTGGTTTAACAAGTAACTGCTTCAGTGTTCTGGTAAAAAATGAGGAATTATGCCACAAGAAGGAATATGGGCCAGTAGCAAGTGTACATGCCAGAGTAATTATGTTACTTGATAGTTCTTGAGAAAACAGCAACTCTCTTCTGAGTAGTTTTATAATACTTCACACATTCAGAAGCCTCTCTGTATGCAGAAGGACCCAGGGGCATCACTGCTTGTAGTGTTATCTTGTAGTAGCAAAAACGTATGTACAGCAACCATGAAGGAGTTAAAACGAGATAAACTGTAGGGTTACATTGGAAGTTGTAACAAGTTAGGACCCAAAGACACACAAGCCAGTGAGAGTTAAAAGTTTGAGGGTTGTGCAAGTCTCAAAGTTAAGCAAAGTACTGTCAAGTCTAAGCCCTGCTGTCACATACTCTGAAGATTTCCTTGGAAAAGTATTTAGCTGGTTTCCTGAGTCTCTACTTTTCAGTGCTTATTACAAGATACTATACGCATATCCAACTTCGATCGGCTACCTTCTTTGTTTTCTCTCTGGGACTATTAAGGATGTGCCAGTGGCTACAAAATGTTGCTTAAAAGACTTAAAATAAATTCCTGGTCAAATATTAAGCTTCATTCATCTTCTTCCTGTGCTCCTTAAGCAAAAGAGGGTTTTGGAAAAATCTTTTGGGAGTCATAATAAAGACCATGCAAGCAATAACAGAGTTGATAAATCATTTATGAAAAAAGTAAAGAGAGAACATTCCTAAATGCCAATGCAAGAAGCATTTACACTAACATATGAAGCATAAAAAATACACTCCATTTTAAAACAGACAATTAGGTAACTGCCATTCCCAAGCATGCACTACAGTGGGAAGATGTGAATTATGACCAGCAGAAAGCAAGCCATCCAGTGGTCATTTAGCCAGTTTCCTTAAGAGGTAAATTTCTCAGTGAGAAAACAGGAGTCTACTAATCTAATACGATACAACTCTGTGGATGAATTCAAGCTTCTTGAGAAACAGCCTCAAAACTTATTGACAAAGACTATTGTGCTTTATTACATAATGAACCCTGCGCTCATCTTCTTTCATCAAATGAGCAGACTGATGTTCATCTGTTAATACTGCCCACCCATAGCAATCAAGAGACACAGGCTGTTATTTTTATTTTCAGAATTTCCTTTATCAATAAAGCATTTTTTCCACAGGGAGTAAACAGAGTAATGACAGCGTCATAGGAATCTCATTCTCATGAAGCTCAGGTCTTGCAGTCTCATATGATATGCTGTAGCACACTCACACCAACTTCAACAGTCTTGTCAGTTCACTCCTATAAAGGATCCAGCCCACAATGTTACGAGGTCATGTTAACTCCAGATAAAAGAACTGGCCTTTAAAAAGTTTTGCATGATTTCAAATACAAAATGAAGATTTCGGGGTTAAAAAGTTACCACAGAAATTGATGTGTGGTTACCATCTTTGAAACTTCTTATATTGGATATTCAGGAGTTAATTATTTGCAGCCTCAGCATCAATTCCTGTCACAACTAATGAAAGACTTCATATTAATAACATTGGCACTATGGAGTAACAGTTACCTGATTTCTATGGACAGTGTTACATGAATGGAACCCTTCCTACCTTTACATATGTGCTAAACGGTGATTTTTACTGAACAGAAATTCTTTGTTGGGTATATTTAGGTTTGCATGTTTAAGAATTATTACAATTCAACTAAACTTTACACAATTAGTCATGACATTGTATAATTATTTGCCCTTTGTCTTACCACTGTCAGCCATTCTGATTTTGCACATAGTAAAACATTCAAATAAATCACAAGTGTATACATAAACTTAAAGCAATTAAAGGGATTTTGTTCGACCTTCCATACTTCATGAGTAAAACAAGTTAACTCACCTAGGAAAACCACAGGAATCAGATGCAAACCTAGAATTGGGATTAGTACTTCATTGATGTGTTCAAATTCTGAGGTTTGTTAGTAATAAGCCTGATCCAAGGTCTCCTTAAACCAACAAAGAGAATGTCTTCTTCCTTTAGAAGCATTTTGGATTTGGCTCTATATTCTCTGTGAAGAAAAAACAAGCCCGTTTCTTACGTTAAAAAAGAAAACACTGTCTCTCATTTATCAGTGAGAATTAACTTGACAGAAAGACATTAAGGATTTTATTAACAAAGCAATAAAACAAAACAACTGTGATAGCAACATGCAACCAGTAGCAGGGCTAGAAATCCTTCTACACTTTTTTCCTGTAAAGTGCATATCTGCACTCTACAAGTATAAGGTCTGTAGACTGAATTATTCAAAATTGACTGAGCCTTCAATCAGAAGGAACCTCCCAGGAACCCAATAGAGAATCAGGGACAAGATCACACAAACAGACTTGACCCCTTTCCTGCTTACAATTCATAATTTAGCTACAGCGTCAAACAGCAAACCAGACTTAGATAATAT
Source organism: Gavia stellata (assembly GCF_030936135.1). NCBI lineage: Eukaryota > Metazoa > Chordata > Aves > Gaviiformes > Gaviidae > Gavia > Gavia stellata. The sequence continues at coordinate 12,227,585 of NC_082610.1, forward strand.
TCTTCTTATGAGGATTAAACAAATGAGTAAGTATAATTAGTGAAACTATAATTACCCATGCAATGTTCCCATTACAGGAATAAAGGGAGAGTGCCTGCAGAATAAACTCTAGTTTCCTTCCTTCCAGGATAATCAACCACTGAAAGAAATCAGAAAACCATTAATAATTCAGGATTTTACTTGCTTTATGTAAAAAAGGGTCCTGTGTGTAAATTTGAGATGAATCCCACATTCACTGAAAAATCAACTCATTTACTCTCAGAATAGTAAATGGAGAAAGTAATTTCCTTTTAGACTACTGCACTGTATGCCTATTTTGCATCCTGTTGAACACTCAGGGAAGGATTAACTGGCATAAACATCTCAGCTCCTTACCCTGAAGGTGTGAACAGCACTGTTAAGAGCCTTCTTCACCTCTGATTTTGCTTTTTTATTGAGTAAGCATACTTGCATAGACAAGATTGTCAAAAAATAGACAGCAGAACATATTAAACAATAAATAAGGATAATTGGATCACATTTGAACACCACTTTTTGTAACTCCAGTGAGAGGAAAGGAATAGAGTGACGAGGTCTCTGATGCTTTTGTCCCTGAATCTACTTCTATTAAGTCAATTACTTGCTTTCAAACAGCTACCAAAAAGTAAAATGGAAATGATGTATAATTACCATAGTTTTAAATTTGTCCTGAAATGGAGTTTTACAGCGTACACCAAGGAAAGCAGCAGAGAACTTGCTACCACATGCTGGTGTCCTTTCAAAGCAATCACTAAACTAGACCAGGTGTGAAAATGATCTACTCTACATCCTGCCTCTGACACCAGGTCTGGCCAGGTACATCAGAGGCAAGTACAGACGCCTACCCAGTGAGGATACAGTATTTTTGCTGATGAGTTCTTCAGTTCACATCTCTGCAGGATTTTACATTAAAAACAGGCATCCTGTGATGTACCGTAACTATTAAACCGCTATGCAAAAGGTGGACGCAACTGTCAATGGAAGAGGCTGCAGAACATTAAGTGCTATCAGTGCAGTCCCAAGGAGTTAACACTGATCTGACCATAGAAAGCCTTTCAGGTTTTCTTCAGGATTAAGGCCGCATCATTCATGAAGAGACTGAAGAGCTTCTTCAGCCACAATGGAGATTTGTATTCTCCATGTCTACAACTCAAGGTTATTCCAGCCATGCCCAACAGCTCTTACTTCCGTCCCTAAAAACAGTCTTGCTTCCAAATGGATGAGTCTTGTCACTTCAATTCTAAGTGTATTCAGTATGATCTTGTTTGCCACCAGTCTGAATCAGTCTTAGAAACTCTGAAACTTAAAACTTTTCTTAGCATCCTACCATTGGTGATACAACCTCCTATCTGTTGCTGTAGCATTGGGATGCATGCAGGATCCAAGATAACACACATTTTAGCAGCTGAGGAAGTGACAGGCATTAGTTCAGTCATATTCTTACCTCCTTTGGTTGCAGTCACTGCAGTTAATTTTTTCTTTACAACATTTTAAAATACCTGGATTTTGGACAAAACTTGAGTTTTCACAATCACGATTTTAATCTGTTTTGCAAGTATCTGTGCTCACAGGAACATAAAGAGTCGTTAAACATGTGAAATAGTTTCCCAAATACAGCATTCCTTGATATAAAGGTTATCGTCTGCATCTTGAGACAAAAATCATATACAAACTTAATTCATGAGAGCATTTGAGAAGGCATCCCATCAGTGTGTTTTAACACAGGTCTCCAGCTGAGAAGGAACAAAACCTAAAATATATGCATGGGCTTCCTTATTCAGAACTAAGCCGTTCTACTCTGGAATGTAAATCCACAGGTAGTATCTCAAAGTTATTATTTTGCTGGTTGCAAATTGACCACAATGACCATTATGACAAATAGCTAGGTCAGGTGAACAGCAAGTCGTAACAGCAATCAACAGCACTTCTAAAGTTTCTATTTGTTGTTTAAAACCAAACAGAAGAAAACCTGTCTTTTGGCTGAGGATAAGGGCACCTGAAAGAAGGCTGAAGAATACTTTAATAATGAAGATTAAGGGCTCTCATCCCCTTAATCTCCCCCCATGCAAAAGTGTTGCAGGTAGGAAGGAATGACAGAGGATTCCAGCACATGTGTATCAAGTGGCAGCTTCTCAGACAGGAAAAGGCAGGCAGTGCACAACCCATTTCACAGTCAGTATTTTATCTGCAGCACAGACTGCTTCGAAATTCCACCATACAGATAACAAAGAAATGGTGGCTGCCTAAGAGAGCTTCCTGTTGCAAACTGTCTGCAGCTACCCCCTTGTGTATCATCTGCTACTCACTGTCAAATGTTAATAGCCTCCGTCACTTGAGCTATGGATAAAATAGGACAACTGAAAATTATAGGCACATTAACAGAGAGAAAGAGTTCTAGATGCCCTAAAATATAGAAAAGGACCACTTGGGCGGGAAAGAAAAAGAAAAAAAAATACAAATTTCATTACCTTGTTTCTGTCACTTTTCCTTGTACATGCTTTAAAGAAGAAAAAGTCACGCAAAGACACACATGCTGGATATTTTTTCCTATAAACACATCAGTCTGTCTCCAGAGCATAAATGGACTGTTACTCCATTTCACCCATAGAGCTAAACAAAAAGACCAGCTGCTTATGGATTTGACTCACTGAATTCAAAAAGCTGCAGTGAGTCATACGTTCCCTGCACTTACCATGGGGTTGTCATAGTAATGATTTCTCCCTGTCATTTTTCATTTTACTGCATGACTCCATGGGATGGACTGTGCTTAGCTCAGCACGGGTAAGTATATATAGAGTAGGCAAAAGAATGGCATTGCAACTTTTGGTTTTCCCCTCACTCCATTAGAAAGTATCCCTCCATTCAAATGGCAGCCCATTAGGATAGCATTACAGTTCTTAAAAGAAGTGAGGCAGTTACTATAGGCACATCAGATGGCCCAAAGCAAAAGAGAAAACCCAAATTTACAGGGCCACAATCAATTCATACACAAGGAAGGTAAAATACCTAATTTATACTCAGGTATGTTCTTACATACTCCTAAGTATAAGTGACTTGCTACTTGCCTTTAGGCATAAGCTCATGATTCTCTTCAGTCTTTTGTAGGAGGCATATCAGCTTCACAAACTGCTGAGGATGGTGGTAGCTGGTACAGTTGCACCTTCACTGTGGTTCAGGGACTTGCATTAGTTCACTTGTTAACTGAGAGAAAAACAGTGATACAGGGTCAAGATATTTTCTAGCACTATGTTTTTATTTACCCTGTACAGAAAGACTTAGAAGCAGCACGTCGACAATTCCTTGCAGAAGCCGCAGTTACGGTGTTAGCCCTTTCAGCAGTTTAATACACCGGCATTGTCAGAATTTTCTTGTCTTAGCCCGTAACTTTCTCATCTTGGAATTGCCCAGACCAAAGTTACTGATCTTAAAGTATGTACCCTGAACATAACTGTTCTTCAGAAAAAAGGAACTTCAGGTAGGTTTGCCTGGAGCCAGTTTTGACCGAAGGAAAGCACTTAACCACCGCAAATTCTCTCAGTCATCAGCAGCATACAATTATTCTGTGGGTTCCCGCATGTGAAGCTGTCTGGGTTTAGCACTGAAGTAAGTTCCACAGTGAGGGCTTGCTGTTCACGACCTTTTTTTTGAGACTGAGCATTTACAATGGAACTCACACAAAAAAGTCTCATCTGTCCAATTAAAATAAATAAATAAATAAAGCATTGAATTTTCTCTCACTAACTCTGCTTGCTTTTAACTGAAAAAGCTGTGAAACTCCCGTGTCAGAAAAGAAAACATCAGGGCAAAGTTAGAGAAACATAAGGAAAATGGATTTGGTTACTGAAAGACAGAATCATACATTTCAGGTAAAGAAAGGGCTTTCTGGGTCATGTAACTTATATCCCTAGACAACAGGATGGTTCCTGCATGGTCTCTAATGTGTTTTCATTTATTTTTATATTTTTTAATATTCCAGAGAGACAGCATCTCATCAAAGCACCCATAATAAATTTCCGTTTGTCCACTTCATTTACTGCAGAGCTGGAAACCATTTCTTAGTGTCTGCAAACTTTCCCTTTATTTACTGTGTTATCTTTAAAATATTTTTTTCTGATTGTAAAGTATATCCAGACTTCAATACTACAGTGGAAGCTGTACCAAGTAGCTTCAATGTTTCTCACATGAGAGTATTTGTGATCTGGAGTTCATGAACTGTGCTGCAGTTCGATACAATAAACGGTACTTTGGCACATTCTTTTCAGAAGGACGAGCAATCACAGACTTACTTATTCAAGCATATTGCTGAACAACTTCACCCCAGAGTTACTTATTTAATTTTACATAACCATTTTCAAAATATTAGTTCAGAGTTTTCTTGTCATACTCATAAAAAAATGTTTCCCTAAATACCAAATGTTGCAGACAAGCAGGATTTAAGAGTCTAAAGTCAGTATCCAAAGCCAGACATTTTCAGATTTAGCCATTCTGAAAGATTTAGAAGCTGCACACTGGCAATTTACTTCACAAGTAATCACTGGTTCATAAACTGAAAACTACAGTTTCATAGTCATCTACAGTCAGCAATTAATCCAGTATGATGATGAAAACTATTACTAGTAATGGTACAAGAAGTGGTAAAAATAGAAAAGGTGTCATTAGCAGGTTTAAGTTGTCTATTCAGGCAGTAGAACACAGCTCAAAGTTTCTGCCCTTAAGCAACCATGTTTGAAATTCAGAGACTTAGTGTAACTTGTAGATGTCTATATATTAAATTATTGTTGCATAAAGACAATAAATCAGGTTTTACAATCCATCAGAATTTAAAATCAACTGTTACTAATAAATTTTAAAAAGCACAGAAATTGGTAATATGCAGAAGGTCTAGAATGAAAAGGAAAGAAAAAGCATATGAAAAGCAAATATCACTGAATTATTCAAACTTAGAAACAGTCAGACTATGAGTTGGTCATATTAGACTAAACTTTCCTAATTTAGAATATAAAAATCTTTGCCTCTAGCTATTAAATCAGGAGATACTATCGCCAGGCTTTTGAGAAGTTTCCTGCCATTCTAGTAGTATAGTTCTTAAATAGAGTCACAAGAATCTTCCAAAATTACTAGCGTTTTGTGGATCCAGATCTCCAATATTATACATCACAATACAGACAGCAAATATAGACAGACTTTATTCAAAGTCTTCAGGAATGGAAAGAAAAAAAACCACACACACACAGTTTACCACCTTGGTGTTTGAAAAAATACATTAGTTGCCTCTAAGAAAATTTGCTTAGAAGAGATTAAAGTATCAAGCTGCTTCTTAAACTAGACTTGAGAGAGGATATGGAGCATCTGCCACTCTTTCCACAGCAGATGAGTGCTGCAGTCATTTTGCAGCACACCTGAACAACATTTGGTGTCCCCAACGAAAAGAATGAAGTGTCCTAAACCACTTGATGTGATGTAACCACCCTCAAAGAGGATACACTATCACTGAACAAGGTAATTTGAACACCAGATTAAAGCATGAACAGAGAGAAAACATCAGTTCCACTTCTAAGACTGGGAAACTCAAGTGTGAGAGGGAAAATTACTGAACACCAGCATGGGCTTTCTGTTTTCTTCTGAAATATGCTTACAGCAGACAACAGTGTCTGAAGCAAGTAGTTTAAATTACAGCTTCATATTTTTGTTTATGAAGGACTTAATTTTTTTTGGCCACATATTTCAAGGATTACTGTAAACTTAGTACCTGAAAAACACACATCCCGCATACATACATGGTCTTAGAAACATTCTGACAGAATTAGAGGGAAAAAAACCAACTTGTATGTGTGTATTTATTGTATTTCAGCATGCAAGTCATATTGGTTTCCTTAATTGCATGTTTGCATGAGCAACTTTCCCCCAGTTTTAAAAACGTAACCTACTTTTTTTTTGCAGGCTTCATGGAATATTGCAGTTAGCATGTTTGTAGCCCCCAGTTCAAAGTGTTCCTTCTCTGTTGACTGAAATTAATACAATAAACATAAAACCATTACTTTTTCTTTGCTTCCTACATTATTCAAACCTCATAATTGAAACCTCACAAAACCTGGCATGCTATTAGATTCAAACATAATAAATGATGACCCAGAATGTTTTTGAGACATAATCCCCTGAAGGTAAGTATTCCACATAAAGCCCCATAGTCCAAATTTCAGAATTAATTACTTTTGTCATTTGTGACAGGCATTATGAATCTGAGTTTATTATATTAAGAATGTCTATAAACAGAGTAACAGCTCAAAGGACATGCATCTTTTTGATAAAATTTGCCATGCATTTTTGATACTGAAACACAGGATCTGGCTGGGGAACTAAGCTAAATCTAGCCAGAAAATTAATTCTGTAATATTGCCTCCACTGGTTTATATATTTAAAAGACTGGCTTGTAAGAGCCCATCATGAGAAGAGTGACCTGTCTGATTGTCAACAGTAGTACAAGCAATGCTGGTATCTTAATAAGCATATGGCCACCAGTCCTAGAGGAACTCCGGAACACTCATAGTATTTCAATGCCAGCTTCAAGGCTGGCAAAACAGCACAGTTTCTCTTTGAGAAAGAATGCAAGTCTCCAAAACTCCTTCTGCTAGAATACAAGCACAGCAACCACTCTGAAGTACAGAAAATGAAGATTTATTCATACCAGTATATTTAGAAGTCCTTCCATAGTAAAAGCATATGACGGGCAAAGACTGTTCAAATAAACATTTACAACAATTTCAGAAATTTGTCATTGTCTCAAACCGTGCCATCAGCACCTATTTTGTCTTGGACAAACATTTCAAGATATAATTCCTTAGAGCAAGCAGAGAAATTTTTTTTTTTTTACAACTGAATAACTTAAGTGCAGTTACTTGAAATTATTTATCAATCCTCACAGCAAATGTTTATTTTAGTAAGTATTTTTATTAGGTCCCATTTTAATTTATTTAGCAACTAACTCAGCTAACTGATTTTGGGTGCTAGCCTAACTCTTTCCAAGCATTGTGCTGGAACTTTACGGTAAATTATAAATGCTCAAGTCCTTAAACAAAAGTTTGTGGAAACTGCGTTAACATTTACAAGCATATTAGTCAAATTAAGATCACAAACTCTGAGACAAAACATTATATGCCCTAGATGGGTCCAAAATGATGAAGCACCAAGGTTCATAGAGGTTCAGTGCTATCTATATGAGATAAAGATCAGGTGTGCAAGATCCAAACTGCAAAACACAAGAAATGACAGAACAGATTCAGAGTAACTTCCTTATCATGAGGTACTCAATACACGGCCCAAATCCACAAGCTATAGTTATGTTCTGCTATCCACAGAGATGTCACTGCTAGGTTTTAAAGGTCCAGAACATACAGCAAATAGTCTGAACTTAAAACTGATCATTGCCTTAAACTGTTCAGAACTAAGTGATACCAGAGAGTGCACCAGCAAACTTCCAGTCCTCTTGCACAATATAAATGAGACTCAAGGCAAATCAGTTCACTATAGTTTTGGCTTAATTTATTTTAAATTTCTTCTATTGTGCAATACATTTCCCTCATTTCCTCCTTCCTTAAGTGGAAATAGACGATATTGAATAATGGCTACTAAGCAACCTGAGAGTAAACTAAATTTATTTTGGCTTCAGTAAGACAGAATCCAAAGGTCACTTCTAAGAAATTAATGGAACAATCAGATAATTTACTTTCTCCTTTTTTTGACACTAATGTAAAATAAAACTACTCAGAACTTTTCAGATGATGACTGAGACCTCAGTTTCTGGGACAATGTCATGGCTTCCATAACTCAAACGGAATACAGTCTGCTCGGTAGGAATCAGATGACGTAGGGAACTCCAGAACAACAGAAAAGCTTTATGGGATTTTTACATTAAATCCCAACAGCATTGGCCAGTGGCACCTGGTTATCATCAAGTTTCTCCTATCTTCTGCAAAAATGTTTAGACTGTTCCTATGTGTCAAAGAGTTCCTAGTAGATTGCTTATTTGTATAAAACAATGTATTACTGATCACAGTCAATGATTGTTGCAAAAGAACTCTTCCAAGTGATGCAAAACAATTGTATTATGTTACCATTGGAAAAAAACCCTGAACATATTTTCTTGAAGTACAGAACCTTATCAGTTTCTGTAATTCATAACAGGCATTAGGGTTTTGTCTCTTTTGAAAGTTAGAAAATGTACAGTTTTGATTAATTTTGTTTTAACTAGTATTAACTTCAGGGCAACCATCTCCTGGATCCTCAGGGTGTATCAGAACTGATTTTTTGAAGCATTTAATTTCAGTATGGAAAAAAAAAAACACCCTCTAATTTTTTCTTTAGACAGTTCATTCCTAAGACGAACTCATATAGAACATTTTCAAGCCTGTTTTATACTGGAACATTTCAAGGATTTCCTAAAGCATTTTAAAATCCTTCCTGTAAGGAAGGTCAGGATTTTTCTATGGAAAATAAACAAAAAACCCACTCTGCATGTAAGATCTTTTTGAAGGGAATATGTAATGACATAGTTTCAGTGTATACACAGAAACAAGCCAGTATAGAGTCTACCCTGAAATTCCCACAGGGTGCTTGCATGCTGGCCATATTTACATGATTTGATGTGTAAAGACCCAATACAGGTTTGGACGGGATTTGGTCTTTTTGCTCACAAAAGACGAAATGGTACACCAGTACAAACATATATACATGTAAACCTCTAAGCTCTTGAGACCAAGCATGGAAACGAAGATGGGAGTAAAAGATACTAACAGAGTCTGCCTGCCTTCTTTTTCAACTACTGCTTATTCACTTGGTTTCTCTCACGTTGCAGAAAGTATAAAACTGTTACGAAGTAGCAAGCATAGCAGTCTAAGAAACTGCAGAGAAATACACTGATACTGTAAATTATAATGATTCCTGCTTCATGAACCTGAAAACACCACCATGAAGTGTATCTCTCTCAAACCAGAAACCTTTTTCCAATGTTTTCTTCTCCAAAGATGACCTATTAATCCCTGGCTGCTGTCAAGAAAGATTCTCTGCGATTTGTTACTGTTTGATTTTTCAACAAATATTTTTCAACAAGCTCTCTGAGACAGCCCACTGAGCAGGCTTACTCATCAAGATTTTCAAGTACCAAAGATCAAACTTCTAGACCCTGAGCTCAAGCTCTCTCAACAGCAGAAGTTAATGATATTGGCTGTGCCTCAGTGACAAGAAATACATTTATGAAACAGGACGCAAAAAATTTATAAGATACATACAGATATACTTCAGTGTTGGCTGTTTGCCCGAGTAGCTTCTTTCATAACACCTAAATTTGTCTTCAGAACATGAAACAACCACCCCTTCACACAAATTATAATTTGTATCATATGGTCTTTCATTCACTCCACTTGTATCCATTCCTAACATATAACAAAGAATTATCCACGGGATAAAATGTCCAGTTAAAGTCTAGGCTAGTCTTCCAAGGCTATTGCTGCTGTTTCATTAGTACAATGTAGTTTATGTTTTGCAATACTTCTCTATCGAAATTAAATCAGGACCGCTTTATTTACTTGTCTGCAAAATATGAATGAAACACTATCATTCTGCTTACGTTGTCTTTTCAATGCTCAATACATATTTATGAAATATGGTGAGCACAGTCTTAAACCACCATTAGTAAATGCAGCAATCAGATTTTAGGAAGGTTCTGAATAGGGTGAATCTAGGTTGCCATTTATACTTATTAAATATAAATAATAATACTTTCATTACAGGTTAAGCAAGCCTCCCCACTGAATTACTAAATATTGCTGCAGATCAAAATATTCACTTACCTCAGAGACCTATTGGGACCATTGTCTGAAAAGATTCAAAATTCCACATTCTTATAGTCCTACCATGGATACTAATAATTTTGAACATCAATGATCATTACAGATATGGTTGCTCAAGCCTCCGTAGTATCACCATGTTTTAAGGCTACATATACCCCCAAAATTGTTATGTGAAGAGCACCAGAGAACAAAACCATAAAGTGTTTTAGGAATGCTGGGTGTGAGGGGGAATGTTGTTTCTGGGTTTGGGGGGGGGGGCCACGGTTCACATATAGTCTGACAGCCAGATTAGCCTGAGGCAATTCCTATGTCTGTAGTACATCATAGTATATTGCAATAAATTCGCTTCTATTGTCTTGCCAGCTTCTCATCTTTCTCATCATTGTTTTTTACTTTCCACAGGAAAAAAAAAAGGAATAAAAGGATATTTTTTTTAGTCAGTCATTAGGCTTTAATTGACTTTTATTGCTCACTACATCACTTGAAAATCCATTCCAAATTTCTATTAGTCTTCATACCACTTTCAAAACTCTTAAGATTTCTATCTAATTAATCTTTGCATCTCTAGACCAGTATCAGTCCCCTTTGTTATCCCTATACTCCACTTCCAATTTGGCAAATGTTATTGATCAAAGAGAACCATCTATACCAACTTTACATAATGAGCATGGAAGGGCTTTAAAAAAATTACTTTCTTCTAACGTATTTCTTAAAATTAGTTTCTTTGCCTCTCCTATTCCACTGATTCTTGCATCTTCATACAGCTAATTTTATACTAATGAACTTGCCCTATAAGATCAGCTGCTGCCCTTATGCTGTTGTTTTTTCCAGCCTCTAATGGTATACTCACAATAAGTTTAGTGCAGTGGATTTCTTTTCTCCACCTTTGCTTAGGGACTTGCACATACTTTATTATAGTTGTTTCAATGTCTAAACTATTTCTGGAATATATGACACATTGAAGTTAGCCAAAGAATGAACCTTATTAGGAGAATTAATCAAAGAAGAAGAGAATGACTTTTCAGGAATGATGAACAGCTTTCCCCATTAAAGAGCATAGATCATGCATCATTACAGCATCTGGTCAGGTACAGAACAGTGCATATGCAAAAGGCTTCATTGTAGAGATCACTTTAATGACACTGTCAATATGGAGGCGGGAGGAAATTTAGTAAAGCACAGGGGTTGAGAGAGAAACATGATTCAGATTAACAATTAAAGAAGGCCAGTCTCAGAGCCTAGTTTTTAAAACATAACAGCCTAGTATTTTCTGTGAATACTTTGCTTGTCATATTATACTAGCATCACTAAACTCCCTAGCACAGCACAATGGATTCACCACGCTAGCTCCCCTTCAGCAGACATGTTGTTTCAAATGGTAATTTAGTTTTCTGGAATTAAAAACAGGCTTTTCAGGAAACAGCACAGAAATCGTCAGATTTTTCTATTTTGAAAGCTAACAGAGTTTCTAATAAATCAATATGATCTTGTTATAGACTGTTATATTTTATTTCCATCCAAGACAAGTTCAGCCATTAGAAACAAGCATTATTTGTTACAGAAAATAGACTTCTCAGTAAAATTTTCTTTTGAAATGAAATATGAAATTTCTTTTTTTAAGTAAATAAAAGCTTTTGGAACAAATGGCCAATGGGGAAACTATGGCTTTCGAAGAGTATTAAGAATTTTTAAAAAATAATCTGTAATTTGCAGTTATAAAAGCATACAATTATTTTTAACAAATGACAAGCAGATTATTTTTATGCTACTGTCAAAGATGGGATTGTAATTTCTTTTATTAAGTAAAAAAGTCCAGAGGTACCAAAGATTATAGCCCATAAATAAAACTCAAGCTTTGTCTTTGGAGAACAAAGCTATTACCAGATCTTTGAAAAATGCTTTAGTCACTAACTAAAAGCTTTTTATTCACCTGTCAGGCAATACACAAAAGGCTAACCTGATCTTAAAGTAACAGCTACCTTCCCTTGGTATTCAGCTGTTCTGTGACTTGCTTGTTTGAAGTATTGCAAAAGGACTGGTTGCAATTCAAAGACTTTGTCAGTACTAAAGCAATATTCCAAAGTGGTACTAAGAAGCTGTTGCACAAGTTCTCAGGGAAAGCACTCCAACTTTCAAAATCAACTCTTATTTCAATTAGCAGTAACACACATTTTCAGCTTTTTTCAGTGCTCTATCTTATGTCCCACAAAAGTGCAGATTATAGAAATATAGTATGTGTTAACTGCTGTAGGGCATATATGATATAGGTTAATAATGATCTTTGGTGTACTGTTTAGAAAAAATCCACGTAGTTTAATTACATATCAAACCCTATATCTACCTGCGTTACCTGATCAAACGTTATTGAAGCTGGGCAGCTTACTCATCCTTCATTTAAGTAGCTGTCAAAAGCAACACAGAAGCATGTCACTACCCCAAAATGTAAAACTACTCAGGTATTTGGATGTTATTCAAGGGACTTTCCTGCTGTTCCTGAGTGCAAGAGAGACATTTTGATTCCGGCTAAATAGCGTGTCACAGATAAGACTGTCCGGCTTAATTCCTCTTGCTTCAATTGCATTTTGGCGGCACAAGTTAAAATATCAGGAACTAGTACATAATTCAAATGAAATCAATTGAGCAAGAACAAACCCTTTCTGGAAACCTGAGCCAGGTCACTCTTGGCTGGTCATGCAGACTCTTTGTATCTGAAATCACCATGTTGAGAAACTTACTCTGAACAAGCCAGTGGAAAGATGTACACGTAAACCATACAGGATTTGAGCTAGCTTTCACTTTTCAAGCTTACTAAATTAATATTCACATAATGTTATTGTTAGTGTCAGGTATTAAGCTTGTTGGCAGAACTGATGATTTTGCGATGCTAACAGTAACGTTGTACCTGTGTAACATGCTATTCTAAGCTCAACTCTTCAGTAATACCATCATCAAGAAGCATAACAAACTTTATATTCCTTAGATTCCATTTTTTTCATAACTACTTCAAGCAATTTCTAAGGACTTCTCATTAAGATTACAAAAAATTATTCTTCCTACGTACTCCTTGCTCCATATATTATACTCTTTTTTTTTTTTAAATACTTGTTCTCAGTGATCAATGGCAAGATAAAAATATGAAAGAGCATGTCATGCTTGCAGCAGACAATTTAGTGAGCATTTTGGGGCAGGAAGTTCCTGGTCTCTCCAGCTAACCTCTGAAGATTAGGTGCTACTGTACTGATGAGAAAGGTACTGTTCATCAGAAATCTATAGGTCCCGTTGGAGAGAGGAAGTTTTGGAAGCATTTGCATTTTTGGTTCCACTTTGAACAAGTTAAAAAGGATAAAATAGCTGAAAAGTGACAGACTGGTAGCTTGTAAGGTATCACCATGCAGAGATCAGGACAACACTAAGTGCAGCTAGGAACCTGGGTGAATTGCAAGATGAAACGGAGTGCTTTGAAAGTAGGCATTTCTGCTCAAGACTTAATTCTTGACTATTTTTCAAGTTCTTTTGGCTCCACATAAAATGGAGTGCTAGAAGTTTGGCTTTGTGTGCAAACCTAGTTTCCAGGAAAATCAGAACTTAAGAGCTGGAACTTAAGTTTTAAGTGAGCTAGTGTATTTCACACAGCACGTTAAAGCATTTTTGAAGTTCAAGAGAAGGCTGAACTACCTGTTTGGACACAGTCTAAACCTAACAGCTGTACAGGACCACCATTACAGATAGAGCTGTTATGACTAAAAGACCACTAATGAGCTACATTCAAGAAATGTTCTTTGTTTGGAAGCTTATTTCTGAGAATTTTGCAGAAAACATTAATTAAGCAAAATTAGAGACCATGTGGTGGCAAATAATTATCAATTTTTAGATGAAAGTTACCGTCTTTAGTTTTTCAGATCTACCCCTTTCATATTAAACATAAACTGGTGAGAAAAATGTAACATTTTCTTCCATTCCTACTGGCTAGATCCAACCGCATGTTAGTTTTGACAACTTGCAGGTGGTACTCAAAACCATCACTTTTCTCCTTTGCTGAAAACCACTCTGTGCTAATGGCCAGCATTGGAATCTCAGTTGTAAAAAGTAAAAGGAAAAACATGCCTGTATGTTCACGTTTTAGAGATAGAATAAAAAAAGCAGTGCTGTGAAGTCACAGCTGGACTGAGTGGTGCCAGATACAATAAAAGAGAAGCTCACTAAATGCTTTCCCCATATATTTGGTTTAAATTTTTCCTAGTTAAGGTGTGGGTTTGTTTTTTCTTTTTCCCAGTTATTTATTCCTCCATCAAAACCTGGTATTTTAAACTGAGGAGAGAGGTCTTTCCACATTACATTTACCTCTATAGTTCTTCTCTCCCTGTTTAGTCTTGTTATGAAAGAAGAAAAAAAACCAACCCTGTTTTGAGCCTCAACTTGAACTCTGATAGCATCTTTTCTACCTTTGTCTCATAGCAAAAATAGTATTTCATTTGTTTTATGCTCAAGCTGCTTTCCTTTACTTTAGTGATTCTGTTGCTCAATTTTAACCAGACTTGTCCTCGTACTTCTTCCAACATGACATATTGCCATGACTTTTATTTGATGGTTTCAATTAATAGAAACGTTTATATACTTTAACCATTTAAAATCCTGTGGCAGATCAGCATGTCAGGTCTCTGCAGACATTTTTTTTTTCCTTAGCTGCCCTCTCCCTGTCTTAAATTGCACTCAGATTTCAAGTAACCAATAAGCTTTGCCTACCTAAGTCCCTACCCTCTTCTTTTATTAAGATATGTCACACTCAAGGGAAAGGTTTTGTTATTGAATAATAGTAGGAAAGAAAGTCTTAAAATTTCTGTGTACATGGCTAAACTTCAATACTCTGAGTTCTTAAGCTAGAGAACATAAAATATTATTTTGTTCCTCCAATTCTGTAGAGGTATGGAAAAACATGTTTCTCTCAGAAGTATTTCACTGATGTTGGTTTCAACCCAATACAGAAATAGTAAAGTGGAATTACGTTTGAATGAATTAAGCAGCATAATACAGCTGATCACAGAATCACAGAAGGACTGAGGTTGGAAGGGACCTCTGGGGGTCACCTGCACCCTCACAGTAAAAAAGTTGTTCCTTATGTCATGACAGAGCCTCCTGTGTTTCAGTTTGTGCCCATCACCTCTTGTGCTGTCACTGAGCACCAATAAAAAGAATCTATCCACACATCAGCTATGCATATTTAAGAATGTGGCAAACGTTCTTTACAGAAATTGAGCAGTAATGGTGTCAGTGCTTCAGCCTACAGATTTATGACATCTTCAACATATTTGAAAACATGCTCCTCTGTGTCATTTTCAACTGAAGCTAGGCTACAATATTTCAAGTTTTGAAAACAAAGGTAAAGAAGATTTAAAAACTACATTTCCAGGATCATTTACATCTTCTTTACAAAGATTGTCACTATTTCTACAGACTCTGTAGTGTTCTTTAAACATACTCTCTGTTCCTGAAAGTCAGAAATCTGAAGATACTCATCACAGAAGTCAGTAGACAAAATAGCTCACCGATGCTTAGAGATCATAGCCATAAGCACTCAGTCTCATCCATTGGATCCAGCTTCAAATTAGGATTTGAACACATTTTTCAGAAAAAAGGTTGAGTCCCTACCAACTGCACCCAGAAGCCTACCAAACACCAGATTAGTATATATACACCCATTTATCTAATTGTTTACAATTATCTGTACGCTATCAACTTGGCAGAGCTTAAGTAAATTAGTGCTAAAGCACTGATCTTACACCTTTATAGCTGAGAGTTGAATTTCTCATGACCTTTTCAGAGGAACACAAAGCAGGGCCAGAGGAGTGGTCAGCACACCCGGGAGCAACGTTCAGCTGGCAAACCATCACACTGCAATATGAACTTTTGAAACCACTGTATTGGGTTTGCGTGGCAACAGTGGTAGGGCCTCTGAGATAACATATTCAAGAAAGGGGAAAAACAACTGCTGGAGAAGAGAGGAGTGAGAATGTGTGAGAGAAACAACTCTGCAGACACCAAGGCCAGTGAAGAAGGAGGGGAGGAGGTGCTCCAGGCACCGGAGCAGAGATTCCCCCGCAGCCCGTGGTGAAGACCACGGTGAGGCAGGCTGTCCCCATGCAGCCCATGGAGGTCCATGGTGGAGCAGATACCCACCTGCAGCCCATGGAGGACCCCACACCAGAGCAGGTGGATGCCCGAAGGAGGCTGTGGCCCTGTGGGAAGCCCAAGCTGGAGCAGGCTCCTGGCAGGACCTGTGGACCCATGGGGAGAGGAGCCCACGCTGGAGCAGGTTTTCTGGCAGGACTTGTGACCCCGCAGGGGACCCGCGCTGGAGCAGTCTGTTCCTGAAGGACTGCACCCTGTGGAAAGGACCCACACTGAAGCAGTCCATGAAGAACTGTAGCCCATGGGAAGGACCTACATTGGAGAAGTTTGTGGAGAACTGTCTCACGTGGGACGGATCCCACACTGGAGGAGGGGAAGAGTGTGAGCCATCCTCCCTTTGAGGAGGAACAAGCGGCAGAGACAGTGTGTGATGAACTGACTGCAACCCCCATTCTCCATCCCCCTGTGCTCCTCAGGGGAAGAAGTAGAGAAAAATCGGGAATGAAGCTGAGCCCAGGAAGAAGGGAGAGGTGGGGCAGGGAAGCCGTTTTTAAGATTTGGGTTTATTTCTTATCATACTCTGATTTGGATTGGTAATAAATTAAACTAATTTCCCCAAGTCGAGTCTGTTTTGCCCATGACTGTAACGGTGAGCGATCTCCCTGTCCTTATCTTGACCCATGAGCCTTTCGTTATATTTTCTCTCTCCTGCCCAGCTGAGGAAGGGGACTGATAGAGCGGCTTTGGTGGGCACCTGGCATCTAGCCAGGGTCAACCCACCGCAACAACAAACAAAAATTACACTAGAAGAGCTTATTTGTCAGCTCTTTAATGCTAACCTGGTGTCAGTTTGCCATGGTTTCAAGCCATTTCTGAAAAACTATTAGGATCAACACTGGTGTTGGCTGCTCTGTTACTTGTTTGTGTTTTCAGTTTAAGTAGTAAAGAAAGATCAGTGTTCTCCCAGCTTGTATTTCCACTGATTTCTTTCAATCTATGACCTTTATCCTTCCATTAGAAGGGCACAGACAGTAGCAGAAATGTTCAACATCAGGTACCTGAACTATTTCCTTTCTCTGCTCCCTCAAGCACTGTGCTGTCCAAATTGAATCACCTAAAATTATAATTTTAACCTTGTTAATTAAGTCAAACAGTTCAATTCGTCTCAACATCAGCCATACGTATAAAGAGGTCATCAAGAAGATGGAACCAAGCTCTTCAAAGGGATGCATAGCAGGAGTACAAGTCAACAGGCATAATCTGAAGCAAGAGATACTCTGACTGGACATATGAAAATTAAAAACTGTCTCCCCATAAGAGCAGTCAAGCACTGGAACAGGTTGCCTAAGATAGTCTCCATCCTTGGAGGTTTTTAAACCCCACTGGATAAAAACTTGAACAACCTGGTCTGACCATGTCTGACCAGCAGCACATTGGACTACAGACCTCCTGATACCCCTTCAAACCTGAATTACTCTATGATCCTATGATCTACTGCACAGTATTTCACCCACTTGCAAGTCCCCTTGTGTTTGCTGAGTGTGATGGTATATTCAAGTTTAGCCCCCGCTTAAGGTTTTTAAGTCAAGTGGGTGGGTGTTGTTGGGGGGTGGGGTGGGGTGATTTTTTGTTGTTTCTTGGGGGGTGGGGTGTTTGGTGTCAGGGTGTTCCTTGTTGTTTGGGGGTTTTTTGGTTTGGGGGTGGGGGGTGGGAATTGTGGTTTGGTTTTGTTTTGTTGTTTGTTGGGGTTTTTTTAACCATAGTATCCAAGTGCCTCACAAGCCTGAAATTTATATACCCTCACTACATCTCTGACACACAGAAATGGAAAATGGGAAAGCAGTAATACAAAGTACTGTATTTTTAAAGTATTCTGATACCTAAAATACAAATAAGAGTCTTGTGAGAGTCTCCTAAATACCTAGAACCCTATCTCACCAAAAATCAAATCTGGACATGAATGACTTAAAAGGTTCACACATACTGTTTGTGCTGAAAGAGTTAGGGAGAAGGTGAAACTTCCACAACTACTTGACAAACCAAATCCAGAGCAGCCTCAGCTAGTGTTGTTCACCACAGTGGCACAACACAGCAAAACTGAGACACACAGCTGTGTCACTTGTATCCATATTTAGAGCTTTCTGGTATTCTCCATAGAAATTAGTAACCACTATTCTGATTCCCAGATAAAATGGCTTGTCCAGAAAGCAATAGGTGCCTTGATACAATATACTCAAATTTTTTTTTGTTCCTATGGCATCTGGCATATAGTCCCATCAGCTGCAAAATCATTATGCAGAGTATTTGACTTGATGGATGAGCCCTTCACATGGAAATGATGGAATTATAGTTTTGTGTATTCCTTTACCCCTTCCTCTCCCATATGTAAACAGGGCCTAATTCGCTCTTCATTATCAAGACTCCTGATGTGAAAACTTAAAATTGCTTCACAAAAAATATTCAGGAGAAAGAAAAATTTAGCCTAGAACTTCAGAATGTATTACAAATACTCTATTATCTGCCAAAGCTTTTCTCCAATTAAAAGACCAGACAAATATATATATAGATATACATATCAAAAAACAGATATGAAAAAATCTTAAAATTCTTAGGTAGCTAAAACAGAAGGCAACATAGAAATGGTTCTAGCAAGGACACTGAAGCATTACCATTACACAATAATAAAAGTTACATAGCATCTAGCACACAATAGCTACAGATTAAGCAAATGGCTCCCACTTCAGTCTACAACTCTGTACTTAAGATATTATGAATTACAAATCAAAATTTTTAAATGCAGTAGTTACCTAAAGGGACTAGGACTGAAATGTCCAGGGCAGTTTTAATAAGTATCATCCCCTATTGGGGGGGGGGGGGGGGGGGGGAATTACCTTGTCAATGCTATTTAAATTAGTTCTACTTCACAAGGAAACTATAAATGCTTGCTCTTTCTGTGCTTGAAGCCTACAAATCTCAGCAAACTATGTGGCTGTGAAATTTACTATACATTTTTTATCATTATTAGCCTAAAGAGAAATCATGCAGTGTTTTTGACTATTCTCACAGCATTAGTAACCATCACTTGACATAACTAACTCTGCAAGGTTCAATATAATATGAGAGCAAAATATTATTCTATTGAAGAATTATTTCTTCTCATTTTGGACCAGGTATGTAGGCAACAAATTACATCATTATTTTAAAAATCAAGAGACTACTTTTGTTCAAGTTATATTGAAAAAATTAAATAATAATTTCCTTAAACTTGGAAGACTTATGGAATTCAGACACAAATGAGGCCACCAAATGGACATCTCTTTGTGAGTGACTGTTTTTAGGAAAACTGATAGCCATGCTGATCACAAGGAAAGGAAACAAACAGCCTAATAAAAGCTGTATTTTTAAGATCACAGGGTAAAGTTAGTAGGACAAGAAGCTTAATTTCCAGTTCAAAAGACAGCAGAAGCTATTGTTTCTCAGACACACCTTCTGATAATGTAACAAGTGCCGAGTTTCTATTATTTTAAGTCACAATTGCCATAAACAACTGTCTCTAAAACAATATGCTAGTTCATATGAGTATGACAAGACTTGTTCACTGGTGAAACTATAACATTTGTTGCAGTGCACATATACCACATTACTGAAGATGATAGATAAAGATCCTGGACAGGGATTAGAAATTTACAGCTCAATTACAATACTGCACACAGGATAGTAAGAAGGTTTTTTTTACACATAGGAATGAACTGCTTCATTAAGACAAAACAATCCTTTCAGTGAGGGTGGGGATGGGGGAAGGAAAAAAAAATACACACCACTGCTGTTGCCTTTCATGGTCCTCCTCGGGTTAATCCAAAGTGGGCTGATGTAGACCCCTTCCCCCTGCCAAAAACTAAATCACTTTTGTAAACAAATCAATTTGTCACTTGCTAACTTTCAGTTGTATTTGCTTCTAATTAAATCCCACACATAGGTACTTTCTGTCAAAAATGGTCTGGATTCAAACATCAAGCATTTGGCACATTAATGTACAGAAAGACATTCTGATTTTTGTTACTACTAATGCTTCTTATCAGTTACATTCCTGCAACTGAGCTATCTAACATTGTGCTTTTGTCCTACAGTTCTGCATTACAATGTCTTTTGATTTCCATTGTCATCTAATGCTTCTATTTATGCAAATATACAAATATCTTCTCATCTCTCAAATCCATCATCAAGCTACCTAGTTTATGTAACCAAATAATCCCATCACTTTTAAGGTTCATCCGTTTTGCATTTGCCTTACCCACTCACTATCTGTATTTACTGTGTTTTGTTTTACAGTAGCAGCAGCCACCCCACAGCCAGCTCTGCACTACTTTCCTCTTTCTCAGTGTGCTGATATCCACTGACTGCAGTAGATCAGAAGCACAGATCTCAAACTCTTTCAATATGGATCTGTTTACGAACCAAGGCCATTGATTTAAAAGATTTGAGACACAAAAATTTATGCAACCACACTGAGGTCTCTGAAGTCCAAGCTCTGCCTGGACAATCAGGACAGTAACAAAAATAAGTGATAAAACTCAAGCAGATTTCTTAACTAACCCACCCCACACATCCCCCAAAAGCACAAACCATTTGAAAAATGGTTTAGCCATATAAAGACAGAAGAACTAGCTGACAGTTAGATTAGATATAGATCACTTATTCAAGGCCCTGATGTTGTCAGAATTGTTCATGATGAGTGGTTCATTGCTTCACAAATTTTCCCCTACAATTTCAATCAGTTGCTCAATGACCAAGTTAAATGGTATGCAACAAAGATGAACTACAGTAGGTAAAATCTGTAGGTATAACTGTTCTAGAGTAACAACAGAGGTACTTTTTGCCTCCAAATAATTTTAAGAAATTTTCCTAATGTTTATGTGCTTTGTAATCAAATTATGTGACTCTCAGAGGGAATGACTTACTAGTACATAAATTTAATAAAATTCTGCCCCCTTCTGATGTACCTACCATACAAACAGGTTACTGATTAGTCCATTAAGCCCTTATGTTGGCATTGCTTTTCAAACATGCAGTCCAGACGGACTCAAATCACTTGATGTGCTCCCACAGCTCAAACTGACCTCAAATACAGGGATAAATTCTTCATCTCAGGATTGGTCACTGTGTCAGGACACCATTTCATAAAATGTTGCCACAAGTTGTTCCTTTTTGTATAAAGACAACTTGGACTGGCTTTCCCCGATAGCCAAAATACCTTCAGAAGTGAGATATTTTGTCTCACTTCATCCTCACAAAATAGTCAGTGTAAAGTAAAACCATGTTAATTAAAAAAAGAAATATAGCAGCTTCAGTCTTCATCCAGTTCCTAAGAACTTTTCCCAGTCTTGATTCTAGCTATATAGATCCTGAGTATATTTTGTAACCGCCCTGACATTACTCTACGTTTTATCCTGACATTTATTATCCTTAAGAAAAAACAGCACAGTGAACAGACCCATGCTCACCCTGGAGTCCAATTTTTTCTGTAATTCTGTCCAAGTCCCATGTCCCATAATAGCCTTCCATTTGAAAACATGATAGATAACCACGATCGTTAAGAACCAATTTTAGCACAGTTGGTAAGCATCTCCAGTTCAACAGAAAAGTGTTCAGCATTTATGCAACCCTTTTTCTATCAAAAGATCTCCAGTAATGATGGGTGTTTATCTTTAACCCTTATCTGTCACTAATGTTCCCATCAGCTTTAATGGTTCATATTCTATACTGAACCACAGTGATGTAAAAAAGAGCAGCTTCACTCAGATCAGTTTCTGAAAGCACTAATTTAGTGACAGAATTGAAGCAGGATATAAACCCCATTTCTGCTATTTGAGAAGTAAGCAAATAAGAGATTAGGGATATTTTCAAAAGATATCAAAAAGATACCAAAGATCTTCCCTAGAATATTATCAGCTGTATTTCTAAAGGGATTTCCATCATAATTGATAGCTATGCAGATTTCTATTTCTCATCACAGTCAGTCATATTGCAAACAGCATCATTATTGGCTCAGTAGAACTTAGACTGAGGAAATAAATTCATTTCACAGATGTTACTCAGAATTCATGTCCCAAATTCCAGTCCTGGACTGGAAATAAAGATCTCTGTAGCTCATAACAAGCCCTTGTACCAGCCCCACAACATTCATAAGGAAAACATCAGATTGTCTTTGATTCTGGCATTTTCTCGTAACGATGTACACTGCAACAAAGAGCCTGTATTCAAAAATATCATCATTTGGTAAAAGTTTTCATAAAGAAGAATGGATTAGTTCCTGAAACGCCCCCCCTAGGCCAGTGGGAGATTTAACATAAATCTCAATAGAATCTATTTCCATCTAAATCACCATACGTATTTCGGTGCATTCAGTAATTATAAAGCAATATTCAAGCCCCTCTGTACCTCATGATAAACTGCACCATTTCTATTTGCTGTTTAGCTGACCAAAACCTTTCCAAAAGAGGCCTTCAATTAGCTGCTGAACAAGAAAGCAGTGTTGGGTAAGCATGTTAGTATTTGGCCAGCTCAAAGCTTGTCCAAATATTCCTGCCAGGAACACATTTTTTCCTGGAAGGTCATGGAAAACTGTCTTAAAAACGAACATCAAATAAAATTTAATAGAAAATTCTACAATAAGCTATGGGTTTGCAAAGTTAACCCCCACTCCTTCCATTCTATATATAAACAGAAGGATTTTATGCAATGTCTTCTTTAATGAAACATACTAAAGAAACTTCTTTAATTTCTTCAATTTTAACTTCTTTCATTTACTTTAATTTTAATTTCTTTAATTACTTTCTTTACTGAAACAAATTAATGAGTCTTCAATCTATTCAGTACCCCAGCATGGGTTCATAAAGAAACAGGACAGAGTTCAGAAAGATAAATTACAATGTCTGAGCCTTTCAGAAAATAGCTTCAAAGACAATAACCCATAGACGTATCTAATTCTAATACTATTAAGTTCAGAGGTTTTTGCCTAGCTCATCTTTTGCCTGAATAATGTCTGATAGTATGGTCCTCATACAAAGAGAAGAACAGTTGTACTAAGGAAAAAAATTATCTTGAAAAAGTGCACAATCCCGGAAAAATATCTGGATCTGCTGACTCAAAGAACATCAAGAATTTATTATATCAGTGGCCCAGAAGATGAAATTCCTCTTTTGAAGACATTTAATCATATTTTCAGATATGCAGGAGAACTTTCATAATATAATAAAGATAGTAATTTTTTTTTATTTAGAAAATAGTATGTTCCAAACCTCTAGGACCCAAGGCAAAGATACAAAACTGAAGTGACTGATTTCATGAAGAATGGTATATAGCATTATATCATTAGCATGCTAAAGCTATTAAAACTCATTTCAAGAATTTATATGGATTACAGAGAATACAGAAGTTCTCCCTCTTGCATGTTTTAACTTTAGCAATTAAGAAAATAGCTATTTGATTCAAAAAATACATGGCATCTTCAGCTCCTACTTGTGTCAGCAGAAGCTACAGATGTCTCTGAATCTTGAATTAATTCTGATTAGAAGTTTAAAATATGCTTATTGATGTCTAAATTTTGAACAGTGTGTATAAATTACCCTCCAAGCGTCATAATATGTGCAGTGATTTATGAAACAGATTTTGTACATTAATTATATGAAGACATCCTTTTTTTATCTTCAGTGATACACAAAAAGATACCATTAGCGTATATACACAAAGTATATTTATATATCACATAACCACAAAGGCCAATACATTTATATACTCTCAGTCCTTGGCGCTAACATTAACTACTGTTTTTCTGAGTGAAATACGAACATTTTTATGTGTGTCATTTGATCTGTCAAAAGATACTACCTTGCCAACGAAACAAATTTGCCCTCAGAAACCTTTTATATCATAGGCTATCACAACTATAAACAAGGTAACTTATTACAGCATGTGCATTTGCCAGTCTGACATTTCTGTTCTCTGTTCATTCATTCCAGCTGTTCTCTACACCATCATCAGCATCAGGTACCCTGTGGTGTGAAGAGTGGGGTGTGAGAGGCAGAAGGTTGACTCTCCAAGAGAGAGGGTGTAAGATGAAGACGACACACATCAGAAAAAGAAAGTGCATTTTTTTTAGTCAAATGTAAGGTGGAACATCCACAACCATTTTTTCCCAAAGGAACCAGGCTTTCTATTAGTCCAGAAACACATTGTGCTGGGGTGTTTGCTACGCAAGTTCTATCAACCTCGAAGACATCTCTTGTTCCATGTCAGTGGGAGGTGACAATGAAAAAAAAAAGCAAGGCAAGGCAATCCATTCATTGTAAATCTTCCAATACTTATCACCACAAAACCATGGCCTAATTCACAAAACTGTTTGGATGTTTAGAGAGCAGATAAAAACTGAAAAAGTTGATTTTGTGGAATCTTTGTGAAAAGGCACTGAGCCACAACTGCATTCGCATTCACCTAGCAAAGTGAACAACAAAAATTCTGGATAGAAACTATAAATATAAGGCTAAAGTAAAAGCCAGGAGCGTAACAGGAAGTCCAGCTCAGTCAGGTGCCAAATTATGCTTGCTTTTAATTCTACTGCCCATTTACATGTGCATTTTTGTGAAGTGCTATTCATCTACTGATTGCGTTCTAGGTTTAGATTAAGTTAATTTTATCGATGCCGAATTCAGCCAGCTAGCCTTTACTTTTTTAATAGGTTTGATGCAATACTTTTTTACTGCTGAGGTAAGTATTGATTAAAGCCTCTGCCTCCACTGGTTCTGACTGCCTCATGTAATTAGGAAGTCTAAGAAGAGTATAAAGTACAAATAACATTCTACATTTGCATGTAGACCTGTGAATGACCTTTACAAATTGAATATACTTTGAAATACACCTGCCCTTGAGGTAAAGGACAGCAAATAAACAGGAAGCCAGTAGACATCTCAAGGCATAAAAAAGGAAGATTCTGTAAAGTGCTGTGAAGTAGCATGGTACCTTCAAGGTCCAGACAGAATAGAAAGGATTCCCATGAATCAAGTCTAACCTGCCCTGCCTAATGCAGAAAGCTAAGTTTATAACATTTAAGAGGATATACTACTGATATTTTAAACCACGATTTGAAGTTTAAGCAATGCAGCAATTCCAAAAACTCCAATCTACCCAAAGATGTGGGTGGGTAGTCAGAAAGCTACGCTGAAGCAGTCAAGGGTTTATGTAAGTGCAGAAACACAACCACAGAAAGACAAGAGCAAAGTCAGGACCCAGGGCTTTCAAACAGGCAAAGAAGATTTGCCATAACTGACCAGACCATTTATTCATGTGAGCCAACACCCTGTCAGCAGCAACTGCCAACACTTGTTGACTTAGCTGGGAGTATAAAGAAGAGGAATGTCTGATGACATTTTTTTCCATATCTTCTGAAAACTAAAGATCAGATTTGTCACAGATACAATCTCGTTTGCTAGATAATCTCCCAAGTGACATTATAGCAACATTTAAAGACATTTGGCTTTTATGGAATGGCTGATAAGACTAATTACAGGTGCAAAGAAGAGAACTTTGAAATATATTCTGTGAATGGATACAGAATATGTTTTCAGATAAAGCATTTTTATCCCCAAAAAATTGTTTAATTCATTTTATAAAGTCTGAGAAATCAGGTTTGGAAAGCACCAAGCAGGCCCATTCTCATTCTCTTGCCTAGGGCGGAATGCATTACTCATTTACTGAACTGCACTATATTTTCTAGTCCTGTCTCATTTTAAACACAATTTCAAAGATATGAAGCATCCCACACGTCCCTTGGGAAATGACTCCAAAATAGTACAGAGGTTTATTTCTGACATTTAATATAAGCTCTCCTCAGCTTCATCCCATTACACTCACTCTGTCACCTTCTAACAGAGTTTGAAAATAAGCAGATACGGATTTTCTGAAATCTTGTTTAAGTTTTGGACGCTGTCACCCATATTCTGAGGAAAAACATGTTATGCACCCCAAGCCTATCCTGACTTATTTCTAAAATGCCACCCTCAAAGCCACACAGCCAGGCTTACAGCCTCTTTCCTCTCTCAAGGCACTTCAGTGAAAAAGGAAATTAACAGCTTTCTTCTATAGCCATGGCTGGGAAAGGCTACAGAAAGGCTACAGATTGCAGTCAAGACATTTTTCCATAGCCCTTCATCAATGCCAAGCAAATTCACCTACTACAGACCTCTGCTGATCCGTAACAGTGGAGGAAAAGTTAGTGTCTATTTCTCACATCAAAATGGAGTACCTAGCTGTATGAGTAAAGTTGGTTTTCCAAAGGAAATCTGATATATGACATATTCTATGACACAGATTCATTTGACCATGGTATCCAGTCATAATCAGAAAATAATTATTTCAATGAAACAAAGGTGAAACAGGTTATGCGGAGATCTGCTGCATACCAATAGCTGAGGTTTCCAGCTCCCTGACTGCATACCTGCTGCATATTGTACTGCACGTTATATAGCAGAAATTCTGCTTTTTACATCTGATGGACAAAAGAATGGTATTGCTCTCTCCAGACTGCAAGTACAAGCGACATCAGGAGATAAAAGAAGAGTTACGATGACCTTTGATGTGGATGATTTATAAGAATTTATTTGTCCACGTAACCTACCCAAAATGACAACTTTAAAGCAGCATGCAGGCTCTAGGATACCTTTCTCCACTGTGCAAACACTTACAGAAAACAGAAATCAAAAGCTCTTTAATACGTAACTGTTCTATAAGCTCCT
This sequence comes from Gavia stellata, assembly GCF_030936135.1. Lineage (NCBI taxonomy): Eukaryota > Metazoa > Chordata > Aves > Gaviiformes > Gaviidae > Gavia > Gavia stellata. The sequence continues at coordinate 12,254,361 of NC_082610.1, forward strand.
GATGTTCCACAGGGAGAACCTAGATGCTTCTGCTCCATTTGTTTGATAACTGCATACCTTAAACGGTATTTGAAGGCACTTCAGTGCACCAAGAGTTACACAAAAAACTACAGTAAAATGCAGCATTTATTTATAAAAACTACAAAACTATCAGATAAATTAACAAGTTAGTAAGGGCTAAAAAGCCTGTATATAACTGGTCCGAAGTAAAAATCATTGTATTATTGCCATGGAGCAACTAGGAAGGAGATTATGATCTGAGATTATCTTCTTCCTCCTCAGAGAAAAAACAGACTATCATACTTCTTCAACATGTGTGTGGTGTCTGATCTGCTGCTGTAACTATAGTGTGAAGCATGCAGGCAGCAAGGTGTCACCAAGGTTCTGCCCATTCTCTGCCCTCTCCATTCCTTTCCTGACTACTTGAGGAGGCATCAGAGATGGCAGGATAGGAAAATCTGATAAAAGTGCAATTATTGCAAAACAAAAAGGATTTTTTGTTTCAAAGTAGGAAATTGTGCATCACATATGCACTATCTGCCTCAACAGGTTTTTACAGCTCTGCAGTTGCAGAGTTTTGGCTAGCAGTATAGAAGGATTCCAAGCTTGTAAAGCTCCACTAATGCCATAACCACTGTTAATATTCCAGATTTATGCCTACAGGCGTATTTCTTCCTGCTACCTTGAAACTAATTGTAAACAAACTCATATTAAAACACACAATGTCAGTCACCTACAATCTCTTTTGGGAAAAATTCTTACGAGCTGCTTGTACCATTAAATTGACTACATCCCTATAGATCCATATTCTCCATAAAAAAATCTTTGATTTAAAAATGAAAACAAAAAAACCCTTCAAACTACCAAGCCTTTTAGTCAGAGAGAGCTTAATGTCCTATTATTCTATTAATAGTCCTGAATAAACAAGGCAGATACATGAATGTATCTGGTACATATCTACCTATTTTTTCATTATGTCTCTCTTTTTGCTTCTCCTATCCTTCAGCTGGTGAGCTTTTCATTTTAGCCATTTTCCGTATTGTTTTCACTGTAATGATTATGAGTAGCAAGTAAATGAACAACAGACACAATGAAACTCAAAGCAAGCTGCAATTGTAATGCCTATGCTACAATTAAGGTGAAGCTTGGCAGCTAGTGGGGGAAGAATTTACATAGTCAGGGGACCTATGTGCATTACATTCAGTGAAACCAATGCCATCAGGGAAGAAGAAGGACCAAAAAGAGGAGGAAGGTACTCTGGTTTTGCCTATTGCTTTCTCATTATCTTCCTCAGTAACACAGGATCATACTCCTTACCTTACAGCCAAAATCTCTGCATCCTCATAGGGAGTGCTGGTGGCATTCTTAGTGCATGTAACACCCTTATTGAAGGAAAGGAAGGGCTCTTACTTTTTCTAGGATCTTCAAAATAAGAAGAGCAAGCCCAGAACATTCAACTTTGAATTAAACTTTCAAACTGACTGTTCCATTTCCAAATGAGGAGCAGGCAGGCATGTTAAATCAAGCATAACATGTCCTGTAGTCTCTAATCAGAATATAACCCATGGTTTTACCTACTGTAAGCAAAGACATTACCAATAGCATTCAGTTACATCAGTCCTTTTAAAAGTCAACATGAAATGAATTCTTTAAGCTGTAATGTGAACAAGAACATTACAGGAATAAAGTAGTCCCCCATTCACTTCTGAGTTTACAAAAGTTGTCTACATAAGGATTCTGAAAATACAGCTGCACCATGTCTCATCAAGTCTCTTGATTTCAGGAATTTAAAACATTAATCTAATTTACTTCCAAATTTGCAGAAAGCAAAATGCCTATTTTCCTAGTAATTGTATAAATAGAAGCAATTGCTAAAGCTAAAAGCATGCAGGTTGCTAAAACACTGATAACTTCACTTTTTTCAACATTCATGCCACTAAAGCTTTTCTAGTAATGTGGTAGCGTTACATACAAATACGTTGAAGTGATTAGAATAGATACAATCAGCTGACTTTGCAACAGAATTAAACCTTATTTTCTTTTAGTTCTTTTTGTATGAATCTGAAAGATTACGCTTTAGTTGCCCTCAAACTGGATATAGCTGGAAAAATAGTATCCTGTGTTCCAGCACTTGTTTCACTTGCACTGTATTTGATACTCTCTGCACCTTGCAGGGGTTGTTTCTGCTGTCATAGCGTCTCTATTTTCTCACTTTCCTCTCTACAGCCATTCTTTTATTCCCATCTTCATTCCCTTCAGTATATTCTCTTCTGTGTCTTCTGCTGCCTCTATGAGTCTGTATAGAAGTACTGACTCCTGATGACTGTTCTCGCTGCATGGCAAGTTGGGGTTTTTTTAATTCCCTGCAGTCCAAGCTCCAAGTATCCCGTTTACCCTGTGATTGCTATATGTTTAAGTCTAGGAGTTGTTTTCTGCATCTTCATGCTCTGCTTGATGTTTAGTTCTGTTAGTCAGACATATTTTTTTCTTTACATGCTCTTTGCACTTTGGGACTCTGCTCTTCTAGTTTCCTCCAATGCATTCTTACTTTTTCATTATTTCTTCCATGCTACCTATCTCCACTACCACCAATCTCTGCTGCTGACGACTTCCAGATCAACACCAAAGACAGGAATACTGAATTGAAAGATCTCTGGCTTTCATGTCCAAGGAGCCATAACATAATACTTTCTTCTAAAACAGATCAAGATCCATCCTAAAAGTAGTTAGGGTTTCTTGGCACTATTGATCTTATTATAGAAGTGTTCCAGATCTTCACATCTCTATATTTCAATATTTTTAATCACATCTACTTAATTCATTCCAAATAAAACAATATTTTCTATTATCATTTTTAAAAATTCTAGATGGTTTGAAGTTGCTTAAGTTGCTGTCCCCACAGACGCACAAAAGAGACTACAAAGAGATAATTTAATTAAATTTAATGATAAGAAAATTAACTAACAAAATAGGCAACTCAAGCCATTCTTCTACCACATCATGCTGTAACTTCAGAAAAATCAGTGTCCTCATTTGACCTAGCTGGAGTAACAACCCAGCTGAGTTCAGGGAATAAGAACCTTACACAAAAAACCTGAATCTGAATATAAACTCCACCAAAAATTAGTAGGAGGATGACAACATGAGTTTCTTAATTTGGCAGATCTCAAGTATGGACCTAGATGGGCAACTATTTGCAAAGCACACTTTTCTGTTACGCCCTTTAGGTAACTTCTATGGCCATGCAAATAAATAACAGCTTCCATACAGATAGTCTTTTGAATACCCATAAGCTGAAAGCATTAATGCCATCTCTGACTCTTGAGAAGGAGGTATGTAACCTTTAAGTAGAGTTCTCTTATTATCTAGCATTTTTAAGTTTCCTTGGAAACTGTAAGACATGCCTACAGGAACAGAATTTAACTACTTGGTTTTGGTGGCCTTCACTGTTTAGTTTTACCACACTGCATGTTGAAGTCAAAATATAATAGGCTACAACAGAAAAAAAAAAGAATGGAAATCTGTCGCATACAAATGGGAGCAAAGGGAATCTAACTTTGAGCTATAAATACATTAAGGTCCCAAGGGTATGTATGCAAGCAAAAATGCAGCAGCTAGTAGCTGACATAATGACATTTTCCTGAGACAAGATAGAAATTCCATAAATAAGAGAATAAAGGGAAAAATAACAAAGCAGCACACTATGAATCCTTTGCATTGGGCAGAAGAGTATCAGACAGAACTTGCATAAAGGGTGTATGGTTTGATCTCATTTTCCCTAATGGAATTTATTTCCAATTAATACTTCTCCACCACAATGAAACTAGCGTGATGAGATCTATAAAAAGGTTTTCTCTGTCTGAAGCATGGCCTTTCAAATTTTATCAGCACTACCACCGAGATCAGAATAAGCTCAAAAGGAATGACTGTAGATTTTCAGAATCATTATGGAGTCAGAGGAAGGACTGGTACCAGATTTGGGGTGAACAACTGGCCCACTAAACTTTTAAATTAGTTTTCCTAGGAAGCAAGAATTTCACTTAAAAAAAAAAAATCAAAGGAACTGAAAACTGATGAAATTAAGAATTGTGAAACTTTTAAATTAATCTGTTGTCTGACTTTTCCATTGCTTTTATCCTTCAATTTTTTTTTCTCCAAAAGAACAGCACAGAGCCTACCAGTTGCAGTAACTTCCTCTGACACACAAGATTATGATCCAGTCAGGGATTGTTTCAAGGGTTACAGCTGTGCACATACGAGGTTTCCAGATTAAACAAAGGCAGACAAAATAATTCCGTTACCTACAGGTACTAAACAGAGGTAGGGAGTTAACAACATCAGTGGTGGTTTTTAAGCATATGATAATGTGATAGCACTATGCAGGATTAAGACCTTTCCTATATGAAAGGAGATGAAAAAGGGTACTGTTAGAAAAGTAACAAAAATCAAGCAAGATATGAGTACCTTTTTTTTTTTTCCAGGAAGACACACTGACTATATGCAGCACCTTCAAGAACACACATGAAAAGTGATCAAATGATATGGCTGCCTGTAACAGCTAAGAAAGCTAACATGTCGTAAGGTCCCTTATAATTTAAGTTCCTCTATACATGGTAACTTTGATACTAGTTTCTAATACAGAAGCACTTTCTTCACGTAACATTCTTAAACTAGTCTGTTTTGGGAAGGATTGGGAGTACAGAAACAGAAGCTGTGTTTCCAAATTTCTGAGATGTTTTAGTTCTCTAGATCTACCACTCAGGGGACAATCTTGGCTTGGGGAACATGGTGTTGGGTTGATGGTTGGACTTGATCTTATAGGTCTTTCCAACCTTAATGATTCTGTGATTCTTAAGAAAGTTACCACCTGTCAAGTATTTTTACTTAATCTTGTAATTCCCACTGACTTTTCATTGCATTTTCATGCCTGCCTGCAGAAACGCAAATATGCTCAGGAGTACTTTGAAAGATCAAGCTCTAGGTGAATATGGTATTTGAAAGCTTGCTCATACCTATCCTTGACATATTCTGTGAATTCTTTGAGGTATGATTACGGGCTGTGATATATTTCTCTGAAATATACTGGTACAGACGCTTAGTACTGATAAAATAATACTGAAAAAGTAACAGTCATACCATGTAATGAAAACAGTACTGAAGAGGGAAATTGTAAAACAATCGGAGATAAGCATATACCACCTGCAAAAGCCTGAGGAACTTCTCAAAGGTAAAAAGCTTTACTGACATGGGGGAAAAAAACAACAAACCTTAATCCAATTTTACAGTCTCCAATGGTTTAAATTCAAAATTTCAAGCATAGATTGGAAGATCAACCAAGCAAGTCTTTTATGGAAAAGCCTTCTCCTGGAGGCTAACAAGCACTTACAGACTTCCAGCAATCTGTCTACAGATGTTGTCAAATCAATGGGTGTGGACTGAGAAACCTAGAGACAAGTCTGTTCCAGTGTTTTTGCAGCCTTTGATGTGAAATTCATAGCCAAGCTGAAGGCCCAGAAAGACTCAGTTATCAACCATCTAAAATTCACACGTTCAACTTGGAACTAAGTTCCCCAGAGATTGGGTTGATCTCCCTTAATTGTATGCACAGATAGTCACAGCCATGAAGTATTAAAGAATATATGCCAAGTAGAATTAGACACATGTCAAAAACATTGCAGTATTTCAAAGTGAAGAACTGCATGTTGATGCATTGAGTCAGGCTATGCGTGCTTTGGGGCACTCTGACAGAATTACAGAATAACTCGGGGCAAAAGGGACCTCGGCAGGTCTTGTAGCCCAGCTTCCAGCTCACAGCAGGGTCAGCGGTAAGATCAGACCAGGTTGTTCAGGGCTTTATCCAATCAGGCCTTGAGAAACTCCAGTGATGGAGACCGCACCACCTCTGTGGGCAGGCTGCTCCAATGCTTAGCCTTCCTTGTGGTGAACCTTATGAGCAGTCAGAACTACTCTTACTTCTATCCCCATTCAGTCATGTCCTCCCAGCCTCCATCTTAAATATATGGTTTTAAAGAATTCATCCCTGTCCAAAGTTTACCTTTGCATTTTAAAATGCAATACTTCACACAGTGTACAAACCTGTATACTGAAGCATATGCCTTGAGTACAGAATAATTTCCCCCTTAATATTTAATACTGATCCTAGGTCTTGTGGCTCAGCTGGTAGACTATCTGAACTTCTGCCAGAAGGTTCCAGCCTAGTTGCTGCTTACGTCACCTATTTTCCCAAGAAATAGCTGAATGCTAATGCCAAGAAATGAGCCAGCATCACATACAAAGTGTTCCAAAGGCAAGTTAAATTTCTTAGTAACTTTCAGGATAATAGAAGCTAGAGCAGAGATATTTTTCATTCAAAAATTGCTTAATGGAGAAGTGATTATCTGATTTTATTAATGTCCCTATACACATGGATAGTGCCTTCTTCCCCCTTACCCTGTTTCTTTATGTATAACATTGTGATATATTACCATCCTTTCTGAATTCTGACACAGATAACACTGATGCAAATTATGCATCTCAGTAAGATTGCACTGCTGAAACTAAGATAACTGATACACAAATGTTTTTTTCTTTTCCCACAACTAATTAAAATTCCATGGTTTAAGTAATTGTTATCATGTCCAGAGACAGAGACAAATGGATGAGTACATAGAAAGCTCTGTATAACACATGCATGGAATAACTTTAGAAAACAAAAAAGGACAGAATTAAGAGTTCTTCTCAAATTGACAACAGTGCTAAAATGCCAGCAGTGCTTTGCCTCTGCACCCAGCGCATCCTTTTACTGATGCATCTGTAGCCTATAAAAGAAAAGCTCATTTTAAAATCTACTCAAGGAGAAATTTTTTAATTTCTTCAGAAGAGCTTTTAGAATACTAAACAGGCCTATATATGGAGATTCCATTTCAAGGAAATTTTCTGTTCTTTTATTAGTTCTCAGTATTAATGCATTTAACTTTAAACATGTACATACGTTATATTTCAGTGTAATTATATGACCATAGACATCTCATGCCTACGAACACTTTGTGCACAAATAGTTCTAGTTTAGAAATAAAGGTAAGAATATGGGTAGGATCTGACAGCTGGGACTTCAGAGAGAATCATTTGTGAACTAGCATACTATTTTCAAAAAGTCTTAAGCTGTGTTCAAATAAAGCAGCTATGAGTTCAGATGCTGAGCCAAATTTGATCCAATGTCTCTTTGTCTAAAAAAGCCAAACAAACACTTACCATAAAAGCATGCTGAACATCAGTTAACTTCTTCCTTTGTGGAAGAGGAGCTGCACAGAAATAGAAGGGAAAGAACCATCTTCACTTTCAAAACACACCCATCAGTTAAGCAAACTTCCTAAAATATTCAGGACTTGATTCTTGTCTTCTTCTCTGGAGTCTGAGTAAATTCAGAAATTACACCCTTTCATGAATGTTTTTGCATCTTTCTTGTCCTTTCAGCAGTAGGATGCAAGTGGAGACTATATATTGGTTCAGTTAAAAAGCCAAAGTACAATTAAAACAAAACACATTTTCTTTTAACATCTGAATTGTCAATGTGTAAAATGAAGGTATTTTGCTTGTAGAATTCCCATAAGTAATTTTTTTTGTTAAGAAACCATTCTCTTGCATCATATTACAAAGGGTCAAGATTGAAACCACCAGTGTAATATTTACTTATGCACAAGTTCCTTTAGGGGGAAAAAACAAAAACAAAAACGAAACCCAAACAAAATTAGTTTTCAATGAAGTAGCTGCAGACAAAGTAAGTAAATTAGTTTGGGGATTTACCTGTCACTAGTGGAGAGTGCTCTTACAGAAATCAAATCAGAAGACTGAAACATTAGGAGAGCAGACACGTTCCCCTTCAATTTGCTGTTTTATCAATCACAGTTTTCAAGTTGTTTTTCTATACTAGTTTAAACTTGAGGAATAAGATGGCAACTGCTGTAATAACCACTGTGGAACACAAGGTGTAGTAGGGAAATTTTATTCCCTACTGTGCTCATTTTGGCTGGGATAGAGTTAATTTTCTTCATAGTAGCTAGTATGGGCTGAGTTTTGGATTTGTGCTGGAAACAGTGTTGTTAACACAGGGATGTTTTCGTTATTGCTGAGCAGTGCTTACCCAGAGTCAAGGCCTTTTCTGCATCTCACACCACCCCACCAGTGAGTGGGCTGGGGGTGCACAGGAAGTTGGGAGGGGGCACAGCTGGGACAGCTGACCCCAACTGACCAAAGGGGTATTCCATACCATATGATGTCATGCTCAGTATATAAACTAGGGGGAAAGCTGGCCGGGGGACCGCTGCCTGGGGACAGGCTGGGCATCGGTCAGAGGGTGGTGAGCAACTCTTCATTTACATCACTTGTCTTTCTTGGGTTTTATTTTTTTGGTTGTTGTTGTTGTTGTTATTTTCCTTTTCATTACAATTTTATTATTATTTTATTTCATTTCATTTATTAAATTGTTCTTACCTCAACCCACGAGCTTTCTCACTTTTACTTTTCTGAGTCTCTCCCCCATCCCGCTGGAGCAGGTGGGGAGTGAGCAAGCGGCTGTGTGGTGCTTAAGTTGCTGGCTGGGGTTAAACCACAACACTTACTAATGGCAACGTCCTGAGAAACGTGTTCTAGAAGCAAATACGTTCTTTGATTAAAATTATAGCTCACTGTACAGTCTGCCACAGACCCTGGTGTTGTCTTTCTCCATGTTGACAGTCACAAAGAAATGGCTTCCTACTATATTAGACAGTTTAAAAAGGGGGTACAGGGTCACATTGATCTTGCAAGACAGAAATAAAAGACAGATTTCCCCATCATGATATTTTGGTATAAAATTATATAGGAAATAACAGCAACAAAAAGCAATTCCCAGTATATGTTTAAAAAAAAAAGGAAATTAAATGACATTAATGTATGGGTTAAGATAACTTTATTCTACATTAGGATAATAAACACATGCAACTTCTCCTACTTGCTTATCAACAGAAGAAAAAAAAATTTTACTCAGGCCCAGCCACACATCAATGTGTGAAAGTATTTGTGATGAATGACATTGTATCACACTTTCAGTTGCGCTCCCAGTATACCGTCCAAGAGATAAATCCACTTATTCTTTCCTTTACATGTTGTATATGGAAGAAGAAAGTATAGCAAGATTAAAAATCCAATAAAAGATCAAGTAATGACTTAAAAGAAGGAATTCAAATCTGTTCATTGTTTTGGAATAGGCTGCATGCAGACATTTTCATTCTTCAGGGGCAGTCCCTATCAAATATTTTGTTCAAGTAGTTGGATTCTACCAACATCTGAAACTGTTACACCCCAGAGTATATAATTTTTCATAGATCCTGATGCACTGATATTTCTAGAAAAAAGGAAAATTTAAGATAAAATCTGTACCAAGACAGGGGAAGTAATACTCCCATTTTTGTACTTTCTCACCTTTAGGATAAAAAAAGTCCAGAGCTGTAGAAGGTGACAGCCATCCCAAAAAGAGAATCAAGGGGAGATACATCATCCCATCTCCTCTTTCAAAATCAGCTAGCATGGGTCTAAGGATGAACAGCTGTTAAACGGACTTCTGGGTTATTTTTTGCTCTGCTCCCTCAACTCTGCTGTCTGAATCTCCAGGCCACCTTTTTTGTCACTCACAGTAGATGACCCTCTGCCCTCACTCCACTACTATCTGTTAGCAAAAATACTACATCAGACAGTTCTATATTATTCAGCTGTATTTTATTAGGTCATACCACCTACAATATATTTACTGTTATATTTTTTATTTCTCCCATATGCATCTGATAGGACTAGGACGTTCCCTTTCATACAGACTAGTTTCACCACGTATCTTGGACTGTCAAAATCATTCAACAAAAGGATTTTTTTTACACTATTTCAGTGCAAAGCTCTGCTGTAAACCATTGTCACACAAATGTCTGCAACTCTCAGCAACAACACCTTTCAAGAAATATGCTCCTAGTTAATAAGAGCATCCAAATCAAGATTGTCATGTGGCTTACAGCTTTACTGCTAGTGCTTCATTGGGCAGCAATCCAAAACTTCAGCATCAATTACTTTCCAAGACTAACAACGTGTTACTACAAAGGTGGAAAAATTGAAGTCCCAATATTAGTTCATATATCCCAAAGCATACAGGCATCCAAAACTCCCATCAGGGATGTTATACAATATAGCCTGAATTTTGGAGAAGTAGCCAGGGATGGAAGATGAAGACTACACTGAATAACAGTGTATCTGTGCCACAAATAAATCTTTGTGGCACAGATGGTAACGTATCTTAATATCTACCAGGTAGTTTACTTAAAAATGAATCCAGAAGTCATTCACAGTTAAACAATCCTAGATCTCAACACAGTAAGACTTCTCCCACCCCATCTAGCCAATTAGGGTTGTAACTGCTGTAGCACTTTGTTCTTATGATGGCTTCAGTTTACACTAAAAAAGCAAACAGGGTCAAAAGCACAATATCTAACCATCACTACAAAACTAAAATGTAAGCAGAACACAAGGGAGAACTTAGGGAGGCAAAAACAGAGTCAGCCTTCAATTAGGTGAGTATCTCAGCATCACAAAGTAAGGTGACTCCAAGCCTCTCTGCATCAGTCTCTTGGCAAACTGGCTGGCTTATACCTCCCTCTTCACAGCATAAACACATTCTTCCCAATATGCCTCTGAAAATTCAAGTTCCTGAACAATTAGCTTTAAAAGTACTGCCTGTCTATACAACGCAACTTTTGATAAAGTAAACCACATTTTCTAAAAATTTTTTGAAAAGTATAAAGCAAATCAAGTATGTTTTCTCTCTGCCAGGTAGTCATAAGACATTGACAGTACTTAGCTTGAAGTCAGGCTTAATCCATGTAAAACGTTTTGCTTCATTTATCTTTTTGCAAGTATGGACTACTGCACTGTAGTGCCTTGCAAGGAAGAGTATCTGTAGTAAAAGCTGTCATTTTGGAATAAAAGCCCAGCCCATTAGACACACATACAGTGCAGTTCAAATACTTTCTTTCCTCTGCACGTACAGTTTATCTGCATTAAAAGTTGTCTTTAGTGTCAAAGCTGTATCAAAGCCTAACCAAAATCATAATCTGACACTTGTTCTGTGCCAGAAAACATTCTAGACTCACATGCAGTAAAGTACAACCACACATCTTTGCTAGAAGGGCCTGATAATCTGAACCAATAAAGTAACCTCAGAACCGCAGTGATTATTTGCTTCATACTGCAGAGAGGCAAATTGTAACTTTGTTTCTCCAGATCCTTTACATCCTACTTTCAGGAAAAAAGGAAATCCCAGATCTACCCTCTGCCTGAAGAGCTGTGAACTGATCACTAAAAGCAGTTATTTGTAAGGTCTTGACAAGATCAATCTCTCTCTTTTACTGGAGCACAGCAATGACAGTGACTCTTAAAAGTCCCATGGCAAATGAGTTTGGGCATAGAAGCTGCTACCTTTAGAACAGCAGAAGAAAAGATGAAGGAAACCATCTGAATGCCAAACTTTCTGCTAGAAAACTACTGGCTCTGTGAGAAACCGTTTCCTCTTATTACTTTACTTTTCAGTATTACCAGACGCATACCTTGATAGGGTAATGCATATAGTGGCAAGGAGTGTGAACACGGATGCTGCATTTTCTACATTGCCTACACTAACTCAGTACTGGGAAGACCAAGCATGTTCCGAAGGCTCTGCAAAATTTCATCCTCCTCCAGAACATCAGAGGTAGTCCAGAGAAGTTGCTGTATGAGCATCTTGCAGAAAACAATGCACCGAAGTGGAAAGACTGGAAAACCAAGGCATGACCTGTTTGAATAGCATCACTTCCCTGAACTGTGCTTCAGGGAAGAAAACAGAAAAGCTCGGCTGAACCTCAGCATAACAACATTTAGTTATGATTACAAAAGGGAAAAAGGCACACTCATTTTTTCTTTATCAACTCCTGCTGTAATCCACAAGCTCTCAAATTCTTTTTCAATTTCCTCCCGTCAAACAATTTCTCTTATTGTTTCATCTGAAGACTGCGCAATCCTGTGAAGTCTCTGGGCCTGTACACTGGGAATCAAACCCACCAGTCTGGTAACACCTTCTGCTCCACAGAAGGCACCACTCAGCAGTTGGCACAAGTGGGAAATGGCTCTGTATGAACTGCTTATGGCAGGGGTGAGAATACAGGGGTAGGGACTAAGCTGTACTGTTGGTCCATTATTCAGGCAGTTCTCAGCACATAAGAAAAGTCTCTCTTGACATTACCCAGCACTATTAGAGATGACTATACCAGCAGCCTGTTGATGATGCAGCAGCCAGATCAGTCCATCAGAGAGAACCAGAAGCCCTGCCTGCACCACAGAATTTTTTAGCAATTAGGATGTACTTGAAATAAGATTACGGCATGTGAAGTCACGGAAGCACAGTCCTCATCACTTTTCCTGGTAGCCTAAATAACTCCTAAAGAGAGTGAATCTCAGGACAGGATGTCCAGACTGCCTCCAGGAATACATAGGAACATTCCAAGTAAGCTGCCTGCACCAAACCACCTAAGGCCAAGACAATGTAGCTGTTTATGGAATTTGTCCCCAAGAAAACCACCCCGAAGGCTTTAAGAAAGGAATGTAAATACAGACCTGTTGTACAAACTTTTCTCCACAATCCAATGCCTTCAATGGTACGAAAACATTAGTGAGTGTAACAACAACCTGGGCACAGGCATTATCTTTTCTGTCAGTTCTAAAAGGAGATCAGTGAGAAGGTTAGGGTCTTGCAAGCTCTGTTCTATTTCTTCTTCTATAAAAATAGTATAATAGGCATAAAGATGATTCCAAGTGGAATCCTAAACCCACGAATTCTCCTTTCCAAAACAGGAACTCTTGAAAAGCAGCCAGCTGATAGAACTGCAGTTTTTAAGAGCAAGAAGCATTCTGGCAGTCTGAGAGCTTGTGTGCAGAATTACAGCCAAGTTAATGTTTACATGCAGGTTATAAAAATCAAACTAAAGCGTGGCAATAGGCTAGCCACCACAGTGAGAAGAACTGCACAGGAACACACCGTAAGTTTTTTGCCAAACTAATTTCCAGAAAATCACCATATTCTGAACTCTTCCCCCAGCCCCCGAAAGCTTACAGAACACCAGCCTTCTCTGTGCTGTTATATGAACTGGTCCATTGATTTTGTATTCAATTTCTACAATCCCCTGCTGAAAAACTCTTTCAGGAATAAATCCAGTTTCATGACAGACTTGAAGTGATCTGAAATTGACTGCAAAACACAAGCAAACTTTCATTGCCCTGAAAAAAGAGGTATGATTATCTCAAGTATGCCTTTTTCATTACTGTTAAACAAACCAAAGGCCTGAACTAACTTAAAGTAATTTAAGAAATATAGCATAAGGGTCCTTCTTTAGGAAGATTCTCCTCATCCACAAGTGCACTGAACTTCATATATTTTTTTGTCACAATTTGATTACACACAGTCAGGTACCCTGTACACTCTGGCATGCAGTAATCCAATACACCAACTGCAGAACTATGACCTGATCCTTCTTGCATTTAGCATGTGATAGGAATTCTTGCAGCATCACGAGAGATATTTGGGTGCCCTCCCATATCTCTCTCAGATTTCATTTTGAAAATTACTTACTGTGTTGAAATGTGTGCATAAGCCTAGTCGCCTGAGAGAAAAAGAAAAGTGCCTTCCTAGGAATACCCTTACAAATGAAATCCAATTCTCACTGCTGCTCATCAGTGCCCAGCAGGGTTGCACATGACATCTCATACTATAGCAGCTGCTTTGCACTTCAAGCAGCCTTGAGCTCTGCAGTTGCAAGGTTCTGTTTATTGTAAGGGATGTTAATGTTATGTCATTAATATGACTCCTCAGCTATTGTAAGAAAGGCATCTACACATCTTTGAATATCGCCCTCAAATTCATTATATATAGGTAGTTAACTGTTCCTATTGCAAAATGTAAATCACTATTACAACCTGAGAACACATCTAAAATAAAATATCCTTAATAATCCTCACTGGATGCACAATTACAAGCCTTTTAAAACCCTTCATGGCTATTGAAAATGCCTTTTTTTTTTTGGAAGAATTTTTTCTGTGAGTACCCAAACCATCCCATCTTCTGCAGATGTGCCAATTAAGAGCAGCCTCCTCCTCCTCAGGCTCTGAACTTTTCCTCTGAAGTCTGTTTGATCTCTTCTACTCCATCAGAATCACAAACCAGTATCTATATCCGAGCATTTTAACTGGTATCTGTATCATACCGTTTTATCCAGTGCATATTCAGTGTAAAATACATAAACAAGTTTTGCAGAAAGGACCAGAAACCAGGCATGCTCTCTTCCAGGTAAGTGCTTTCACCACCGGGATATGGGTTCAGGCATCCTTCCCTCTCTAGCCCTATAAAGTCCTGCCCTTTCTTCCACAGAGACACAGCTTTAACAGTATCAGTGAGTCTTACCTCACCTCTGAATACCAATCCCACCCAAGAAGGGCATACTACCTGGGGTAAGGAGATTTTTCTGGAAGCTTGAGAAACTATGTGAAATTCATCAAGGCTTGAGATAAAAAAACTCATTGAATCAGGTTTTACATACGTAAGACCATGGCAGGTATGAAGACATGGGCTTTTCCATGCTCTTTCAGGATTATCAATAGAATAGACATCTTCCAGTCCTTTCTACCCCTCTTCCAGCACCTATCAATGCTACTTCTGTTTCCTGACACAGTTGTCTCTCATCTTGTAATCTGCTATGAACTAAGTATGCAACTTTTATGTTTTTCACAATTTTTTTCCTAACCAGCTCCAATTCCTGAATTTTAGCCCCAGCATAAAATCATTCACCAAATCCACCAGGAACCTTCCCCCAAGACTAGCCTCAAAACATCCTCCTAGGAAAATAGGGAAAGCATACCATAACACACTGGAGAGAAAAGCAAACAGGACATATGTGCATTACAGGAGACAAAATAAGACACCAAAGACTTTTGTGGGCATAGATAGCCTATCTTCTGCTCTGAATAATTAAACATAAATGTGATGCTCTCCTCATGCCTGATCCAGATCAAATTTGTGGTTAAGCGATCTAGCAGTGCACAAATCCATTATTAATGACTGTGAAACCATTTGTGGCTTGAGTTACTTTATGCATCTAGCCTTAGAAATTGAGTACAGAGCCCATTAAAAAACAAAGAAAATTTCTGAGAGGAAAAAAGAAATCACATAATAAAAATCTTTGAAAATACTGGAAATTTCATGTTCAGCTTGAAATGAACAACTTTAAAAAATGAAAATATATATCAATGCAACCAACTAACTGGCTTTTTTGCCCAAAACTAATTCTAATTCCTAGTAATTGCAACATATTCAGTAATTACAGTCGTTTAAAAGAGTGTATTTTATACGCTCCTATCATTTAAAGAAAACAGATAATGATAGTCACAGAACTCCGTTCTGACTTCTACACTCAGTTAAGACATACATTTGTCTAAAATGAACTGAAGTAGAAGAGTCTTCTGATGGAAAAGGTACTAAAATTAACACTATAAAAATATGAATCCAATATCCAGCTTCACCACCAAGTTCCCCCATGACCCTGTTCTCTCCACCTGTGCAAGAAGAATCTTTTTCTTTCAACTGTTCTGCCTAGTTAGACTTCATGCTCTTTCAGATATGGTCTAACCATTAGTCCAGACATATAGTGCCACACAGAGCAGGAACCTGGCTCTTAGTGGACTTGTTGAGTGCTACCAGAATACATTAAGAGTCATGTATTCTTTATGTATCTAGGCAGTAAACTTCTAGAGCTCCCCCTAATAATTGAAAACTAATTAGGAAATATACGCCAAACGGCATGCATTCTGCCTTTCGTAGACTCTTGCATGATCAGAAAATACGCTCTGTCCCCAAGAAGCCCTGCCACCTGGAAAAAGGCATGGCAGAAGAACAGAGTTTGTCCTATATACCTACTAAGCCTGCAGGCAAATGTCTAGGCCACTGACTAGGCCCTGGCATGAGCTTAAGCCAACTGCAGAGGACATGGAAAGCTACTGAACATGGCATGCCAAAATGCCAAAGGTGAGAAGCTGACAAGAGTTACAGATAGCGCCGTGAAGAATGACTGGGCTTCACCGGCGGTAATGGGGGAGTTACACAAAAAACAGGTGAATTCCATCGGTAACTAAAGAAGAGTGCTGGGGACTTTCTGGAGAGCAGGGTTGTGCAAGACCAGCAGCATTTAGGTAACCATATCAGTAACCATATCAGTAACACCACAAAAGGCTGAGATTATCTAGGTAATGGTATCAGAAATGCCAATCTGGGTATAGATGCAGCAAAACTGGGACCAACAGGGAAAAAGTAAGGGACGGACGGGGAGGAGAACAAAAAGACTGGGGTGGAGAAAGGGAGGTGTGTCAGCAGCAAAAAGGAGGGCCAGGAAATGGGAAAAGGGATAGTAAGATATGAAAATCATACTGCCATGGGGTACTTGCTGGGAAGCCTTGTGCTCGATCATCTCAGCGTAAATCAACATAATAAACCAAAACTTGTTGTTCTGGCCATGCTACACAGCCCAAACCAACTCCCATGGTTAGGAGACACAGAAGAAAAGAGTACTTTTCCTGGTGAGCAAGGGAACACCCCAATGGACAGATCAAGCATGCTAATATTTCTGTGACAGTGCCTATTCCAGCAATGGTGCTACCCACCACCTCGTAACAGTATCACTTCTTTAAGATGCTACAGAGTGTCTTACAAGTCTTGACACTCTCAGTGAACTAAACGCTATTGTGGCAATTATTCCAATGTTACTGAATCCAACTACAATACAGAAACTAGCTAAAATATGCTGCCTTCTTCCAGTGCCTGAGTTATCAGATGAACTGAGGTCTTAGCTTATTACCCAAAATGAAACAAGAGCAAAACCACTAAGGTCAGCAAACAGATTTATAACTCAAAACTCCCTTCAGAACAACTGATGTTGCTTTTTTGGTTTTGGTTTTTTTGAACCAGTACATGTCTGAAATGCAAACCAAGACTTGCAAGCATATATCCATATGAAAAACAAAGAAGTCTTTGTGCCATAAAGTACAATTTTTATTATAAATGTGATCCAGAGTTCTACCATCCAGTTATACCTGACATATGGTTGTTGGCTGTATATAAATGCCAATTTTAACACTGTCTGACTTGGATTTTTAGTAAGAACACCTTTTGCTTCTCTCAGAAGCAGGAAGAACTGCCAGTGGCCGTCTATGCATATTCATAGTTATTTCACATTTTTCGCTACATTTCTGAGCATCTTGGTTTATGGAGATTGTATAAATACACAGGTGAGTATCTGTGGGCCATAGGCCATGTAACTGCAGAACTGTTAGATATTAATAGGGAAAATATCTTTCGATTTGAAAAATTCCATTCTCACACTTCGCTCAGAAAGGATCACTTTCTATAATGCAGACTGCTATTGGCAAATAGCCTCTTTTCAAACCATATGCAATGCAGCAATATAAGCAATAGAGATCTGTAATGCGGGCACACAGGGTTAACTGAAGAAGATTTTTTTTTTTTAAATAAAGGAGAATACAAACCATTAAGTACGCTAAGAGCTTGTGTGCACCCAACTATTTTAGGCTACCTAAGCAATGACATGCAAACAGGCTCTGACACAAGGCCAATCTTTAAAGGACCAGCAGAACAAAAGGACACAAAAGGCAGCTGTTTCTCCTCTAATCAGTGTACACAGCTATCAAGGCAATCATAGTCTCCACCAAGGATCCTCTAGTCACAACTCACTGATCAGCTGGACCTGAGCTGAACACGAAGACATAAAAAGATTGAATCATGCTTCAGCTTCAAGGCTGGCAGCCCAGCCATGTTGGGGGACAGGGGAGTGGGGAAGGAGGAAATCTAGGGAAGGAGAACACAGTTAAAGCAAACTCCTAAATCAATGGAGGAATATACAGAGCAACTCATCAAGAAGTTGTATACCGAAAAAGTGTTTCTCTAAATTCATTAAGAATGGTAACTATCTTCAGAGCTTCTGGAGTCATTTCTCCTATCATAAATGGCTGTCAATCTTTAAATGAATCAATATATAAAAACACAGACCAAACTCATAAAGGCAACATAATAATATTAATACTTCATGTTTGATGGGACAAGACTTTTCTGACAGTGCTTAGCTGAAGTGGAATGGTCATTTTATTGGAAGCCCGCCAACTGCCTTTCCAGTTACAAAAGAAGGCAAGTTTGTCCACATCCCCTTTTCACTGTATTTCTTCTCCAAGCCAAACAAAAGCACATAAACTGTCTAATGAGACACCCTGCAGGCTTAGTTAGTCCTTTCAGACACTGCAGAATCAGCTACATCTACTTAAATCCAGCTTTTAAAATAGCACTGAAATAGAAAAGCACTAAGGTACACCATCTCCATTGTGTTTGAGGAGCAGAAGTCATTCTAAATACACTATAAAACAGACATTTATGCAGCAGCATCAAGCACTGGAAACAATGTTCTCGCATAGCAAGGATTTCTCCCAGGGTGTACTGCGGGGTTTTGAACCATCAATCTGGAAATACTGCATACAGACTTCTTGACATAAGTGAGCAGTGCTACAGCCCCACTCAGCCTCTTAAGTGCTTTGTGCAACAACTGCTGGGGGGGGGGGGAGAGGAGAGAGGAAATCTGTTTTCTCATCCTTGATCTCCAACACCCTAGGCATTTTTCTTAGGTCCAGGAAATGCAAACAAACCCAGAGATTTTGAGATCCCTTTTGCATGTTGGAAACATTGCAGATATTGAGTAATCCTCATTTTAGTCATCAAGAAGTGCCCTTAGGCAAACTTCTCAGAGCTTCAGTGTTATTTTTAAAAAGCAGCGTCTTACTGAAACAGGAAACTGCTATGTACTAGTTGCCAAGAGTATGTTATTAAGGAAAAAAAGGAGTTAAGTCCTTGAAATGTAATGAGAAGGATTATTGCAACATGAAGCCATTCTCTTGAAACAGATTATATCTGGAAAAGAATTCAAGTCCCATTAGAAACCAATGGAAGCAAGTTTCAAAGAAATTGCAAAGTAATTTCTTTCAAATTACTTAGTTAATTTAAATGTATTAAACCATTAAATTAACAGAACACATTTTTTAAGTTACTTTAAAGGAAGTTCTGTAACTTTGAAATCAAATCTCACTGGATTCAAATATGGTCTAAAGGTTATTTAGTTTTAGTTACCACATTTAAAAAACCAAACCTTTATCTTAAAAAACATATACTTGAATGTGTTAAGGCCCATTCTCCCATTCCATACTATTTCCTTCATATCTTGGTCAGACTAAAACCACCTGATTGAATGAAAAATGAGCTACTACACACTAACAATACAAGCTTCAATCTCCAGTAAAGCCAGGGTGGAGAAAACAGGACTAGAGACACTGTGAGGAACTTTGATAGCAGAACAAAAAATGACAATTAAATTCATGTGTATAAAAGTATCAGAAAACAACTGAATGTTGGGTTAATTCTTTGAAATATACCTAGTACCTTAGATGATACCAACTACTACTATTTTTCAAAACAGTATTTCCGGTGGAAATATATGGGAACAGGTCATTCTAGGATTTATGTTCATGTACACATCCATTAAAGTAGTAGCATGAGGGTTTCCCATGTAAATCACCAGAAAAATAAGAGTTTAACTTAACTTCTTTTTCTACCTACACATGCTACAAACCAGTAAGAGACAGGGATCTTTTAATAACTCTTTGCAATTGTACAACAAAGGATCTCTTATAAAAGGTAAGTTAAGTGATCTGAGCAGTGTCATTCCTGTCAGTGGCACCATTAGGAACAGCACTGAAGTTAATGAATCTCACAAGTTTAAGGAAGATTTTCATAATTGCCTGGCTGTGCTCTCACTCTTTCAACCTGGTTAAACTCCACTGACATGGAAGCTAGTTAGCTCAGTGCAGAGTTCTACATTTGCCTGTAACCCCCTTCTGAGATCATTTGGGATAAAGGAGGTCATTCCTGTCACGAGCCGTTTCCTGAGCACCTGCCATTTCCGAGTCACTACAGCCCAAGCAATTCTTCAGTTTCTAAATACAGCTTCAGTGACATCTGCAAATGTAGGGAAAATATGATTCAAGCTAGCTGTTCTAGCCATTTGTGTTAACATTAATTGATTCAGGACCTTCTATACTGGAATCAGAATTACCTGAAACAGACCAAAGATTACAGTTCAGTCTTGTTTTGATTCAACAAGAATTTCAAAGCCCAGCTCTCAAATAGGAAATAGGCTTATATTGTCTTATTACTGTCATTTGGGTTAATAGCCTAGTTATGATTCACTTTTTTTCCTGTTTGCTGGACTTGATCTGCAACTTGAGCAGCATCACAGTTGTTTAATTAATACAGTGCCAAGGAAAACGCAAATACTGTTAAATCCTAACTAGAAAAATGAGCTTGTAACCCTATTGTCAGCAGACAAGCTTGGCTAACGTCCCTTGGTTCAACACACTAGGAAAATTTAAGTTGACTCAATTGTGCTTCTTACAGCATTAGCAGTAATCTAGACATGCATCACTGCACACAAGAATATCCACAAAATCTTCATGACAGCAAGTTTCTCTTGAAGCTCACTGCAAACCTTTTAGGTTATTTAACATTCCTATTCATGCAAAAGCAACGCAACTTCAACAACGAGGTCCAGCTTTTTACAGAGTTTGATTTACTATTTTTAACGATTCAAATTTTCTACGTTCATTAGAGCAAGTGTGAGCCTTGCCTAGTGAATGGAGGCCATTTCTCACTTTTTCTAGAGGGAGGCTAGTATACATCCTCCTCCCTATACATAGGGAGTCTTATACGTCCTATTAGGTTCTGTCCTTTTTGCAAATATCCTGTTGCAGCAAGCCAGCTTCATAATCCAAGTAAATTGATCACTGGGGGAAACATCAACACTAAAACCAGTAAGATAACCCATGCAATAACACTGGATTTACCTTTCAGCATGACAAATGCTACTCTATAACCAGAGTTACAGATCAGGACCACAGCACTGTAGAAACTTCTAAGTGTTCCTGCTGCCCATCAGTAGAAGTTAGATAATATATCCTGCATTATTTACACACACACAATCAAATAGATTCATGTGAAAATGTCTGAGACAACATTTGACTGATAAACACAAACTTCACTACTTGCATTTTCTTTTGAGCTGGATAGGCTGGTATTAGAAATGTTTAGGAAATTTTCAACATGAAAAAATTTCAGCAGAAAATGTTATGTTTGGGGTGGGGGGGAACACAGAAAAAAAACCACAGATTTTTCCATACTTTTAATATAGCTTTTGCCAAAAAAGGACTTCCGTGTATATAAGGAGAAATTTTGGTCCTGTATATATGTGAGGACAAAGGTTGCAGTTTCTCTTCTCCAACATTTAAAAATTTCTCCCTATCCCTCTGCATCAATCTTTGACCCACGCTCACTCCTGCCTCCACTGTGTTGATGTAATTGTGTGGGAAGTCGCTTTACAAACCACACAATTGAAATACTCAAGTCGAAGGTGTAAAAAGAAGAAGAGCTCAGTGGTTAAATCATCTCCCCAGAATTTAAGAGAAATGCCGAACAGGATTTACGCTCAAACATTCTCCTCCACGGAGCATCATATATCAAGCAGTCGTATTTTTTTCCCCAGGGAATCTCCAGTTTGATAGTTTTTTGCTAAAAACAGGAGGGTGGTGCAGGGCAGAACAACATCTGTCTGAGAAAGAGTATATTAATAGCAAAATAAATATTCTTAAAAAGGTCACAAGACCCGAATGTAGGTTTTCAACTGTGCCTAAGTAGCAAAAAATAAATGATAGGTAATATGTAAGTTGCTTTGATAACTGATGGATCCTTCTACCATAAAGACAGGGTAGGTGGTATACGCTTTTTGACTCATTTGTCTAGGAACAGTGGCAATCTCTTTCTATGCACTGAGTCAGATAGAAAAAGTAAATTCCTACAGTTCTATGTAAACAAAAAAAAAGTAGAGTCAAACAAATCACGACTATCATTCCCTGGAATTCTATGAAGATAACATTGTAAAAACATTGACAAGAGAGCTGGAAAAAGAAGAGTTCAATCTCTTTTTGAGCTGTAAAAAAGTGACTAGAAATGTCAAAAGTTGATGGCTTTCCTGAAAGGGATTCTAAAACTTCTGAATTTATGTCAGTTGGTATTTCTGCATTTCTAAAAGACCAAACACAGAAAGGTCTGAAGTTACACCCTAATTTCGCAACACTGCTTTGATGATCACTGTTTAATGAGAAAAGCCACAGCGAAAAGTTCAGAGGTACTTGCTGCAGAACATATAATGCAAAGTAACAATACAGATGACATAATAAAGTAACAACAAAAGTACTAACTGTTCCTTATGAAGAAAACAATACAAATGCAACATAGACAGAAAATTAAGCAAACTGATTTTACAAAGCTTGATTCAGTACTGATCCTTCAGCCATTTTCTTACTACACTATTAATTTAATTCCACACTCATTGGAGGCCTAAGGGGGGGAAAAATCCATATCTTACGAAAAATAATAATGTCAGTACGGTAGAGTCATTGTTTTTTCTTCTGTAGTCCAGTTCAAAACAGAGAAGCTGTTTCCTCCTCCCTTCTTTCCACTGCCAACTTCGCCATAGCATGAAACTAGTTGACAGCTTACTAGTCACTTCATGATGACAACTTACAAAAGAAAACCTTCAAGACTCCCAGTAAGATGCTGAACGTACCTGAAGAGTTTAAATAATGAAGCAAAAATGTAAAGATAAGTCATAGTACTATATTTAGGGCATTTCCGAAACAGAAATCACAACCCAAAATTGTAGCTGTAACTATCAAACAAGTAATGGTTAAAAAAAAGAAAAAAAAAAAACCACACACCTAAAAACCACTATTGTTATTGAAACATCAAATAAAAGAGACTGGTTCTAAGTGAATGCATGCAAAGGCAATAAAAAGGAGTATAAATGTAAACTATAAATGCAATAACAAATAAAAAGATGGCATCTATGATCAGTAACAAGCCCGATATGCCAAGACAGCCAAAGGAGAATCCAGGTATGTTGGAATAGTAGCAGACTGTTTCTAAGGTACTTAAGACAGAATGGACTCTGACCAATGTACCTCATACACCAAAAGACAGGAGGAAAACACATAATGGTGCTGTAGATGCCATTTTTAATGCAAAATGTCCTATCCCTCCATCTCTTCAGGAACCACCAAGCAGAACTAGGAGTCCGAGTCTTTCTTTTTTCTTTACTTTTGCCACCTTTCCCTCCTTTAAGTGCCTAAGGGCTCACATTGTTTCGAAGGAACATATACCCGGACTCTTATCTATATTTAATATTGCAGATAGTTCCAATGAAACCAGAAATACATTGATTTCTATTCCTATATTTCCTGTTTCAATTCTAGAAAATGCAAAATTGATTCCTGTGAATTGTACTAGATTTGCCAAATGCGGAGAGGGAAATTCTCCATTTCTTCATACAATTAGCACCTGTTAGATAGCAGCAATTTAATTTAACCCATGTATCTTATTCCTGGCCCAGGGAGAGCATTTCTAAGTTGACATCTATACCCAGCTTAATAGTTTAATCTACGAAGTCATTAGAAGTGCTAGTCAGAATAGTGCTAGTCAGAACAGGATTACAGGTGCCTGCAAATAAATTCAATGTCTAAATACCCTAAATATGGTGTCAAACACACACACTTCTTGCACCTCTGTTTCAGAAACTCTGCTGTTTCAGATTTCCTAGAGCTCCCATTGACAGTACCATGAATGTAGATTAACTATTAATCTCTTCCTACCTACAATTCAGGAAATTATCTGACACTTCCATTACCGCTGCACCAGCCTTCTTTCTTTATATGATGTAAAAAGCACAGATGTAGTTAGCAACACTGTGCTGCATTTCCTCATACCAGTATTTTCTTCTGAGATCAACCAAATCATTTCTTATAGAGTGGTACATTTCATTGTTAAAATGATTCCCACAGTGAATTGGAACAGCATGCTGGATCACTACCTTTCAGTCTGACTCTTAGCAACAAACTCCTGCACTAGCAGAGAGATTCGCTGTGCTACTGATCCATGTGTTTGGATCACTACCTGTGGGAGGAAAAATTTACACGTTGCCAGTGTGTAAAAACATCTAAATGCCACTCCAGTATTTGTTTATGAATTGTTGTGTGATTCAAGGGGAAAAAAATATATATGTAGTTTCTATTGCTGTTCAGGGAGATTCTTGCCATTAATTTCCAGAGTAAGAGATAAGACATAGTCCTTTACATATACTGATTTCCCTTCCTTAAAGCCTCTATTTGTGAACCTTTTTAAGCCTGTATTTAAGCGTTCTTTCCCTTTCAGGCCTTTGTTTATCTGGTTGTTTCAGATGAAACAGCTACTCTTCAGAAGATCTATCAGATATATATTAATAAGTATATATTTTTTTCCAATACCTAGACACAGTCCACTGTTGCTACTACTACATTTGAATTCACACTCAAAAATACTGCAAAATGTATTCCCAAATGTAAGAAAACACCATGCAACTTCTTCCAGTTTAAAACAGTAACAAATCAGTTACAGCCTAAACAAAATACTAAATACCCTGTTACTGAAGCATAATCAAACTTAACAGATGAGTAATGTTTAATGGAAAAACTGATCTACGTGATCACATTGGAAAGCATCACTGTACCTCCAGCTAAGCTCCAGACTTGCATGACTCCCTCAGCTCCTTAGGCTTCCCTCAGGCAAGGTTCAGACAATATTCACACATTAAGGGATGCTATTTCAGCACAGAAGCAAATACCAAGCATAATCTGTAATATTATCCTCATATCACACCATTTTTCTTTATCATCAGCTGTGCACAGTTTTGTCTTCAATATTAGAAATGTAAAGAAATAAATTTACAATGATTTTTTTAAAAGTCTTAATAAGCCTATAAATGAATGTAGCAGGTATTGTGAATACAACAGAAATAGCCCCTCAAGAGCTTCCCTTTATAAAAACTGATAAAAAAAATGTTCTCTATAGCTATAATATGCCATTCAGTTCATGTCTCTCTCTTTTGCCAGAGGGAAGGTGAGAAAAGGAGGGAAGATCATGATTACAAACTTCTGCCTTTCAACAGGAAAATCGTGACGACTGTTATTATGAGATAATCATAGCCAAACCCAACAATTTGCATTTCAATGCTTAATGCAAACATATGTTCGGGATAAGATGGAATAACCACACGTCCTGAAAATTAAGCAATTATGGATGGACACAGAGAGAAGGGTTTTAGGTTTACTATTATATATATTAAATGTCTGATGAAAAAAAACTGAGGGGGGTAATTTTCCCAGTTGCACATAAAGGCCTGAATATTCAAAGTGTCTCTTCTCATCAGTAAATGCCTGTTTGATCAGACTGTATGCCAGCCTCTCATTTTTAGTGTATGACCCAAATGTATATTCCGAGCGCAACTCCGAAGGCTAAGCTACTCAGAATATAATTATTTCAAGATAAAATTTTTATTCCATATTTCAAAATACAAGCAGGAGTTAAAGAGTTAAACTTACCTTATAAATAATCTATAGTTAGATCATTTGGTATGCCCAGAATGCAAACCAGTGCAAGTCTCAACTACTGGTAGCCACCATTTTTCCAAGAAAAAAATAGAGTAGAGCTAAAATTGGGACGTCACTCATACTGTACCTTCTAGGAAACATAAGCTTCACAAAATGAATGCAAAAGACTATGCTTTTTACAAAGGATAACATAACAGTTTTTTGAAAACTAATGGATTCAAGAGCGGAAATTAAAAATTGTTTGTTTAAGCTGCCTTGTACCATCTTTTACTCTAAACTGGACAACTCCTTTTTAGCAAGAAACCAGGCATGAAAACACTGCTGCAACATTTACCAACAGCCCCCCCCTGCCCCAAATGAATCAGACCATAGTGTATGAGGTGTATTTGCAGATCCTGAATACTCAAATACTATCATCAAATACATTAATCATTATCATTGCCAACATTTTCAATAGAAATCTCAAAGAAAACTGAATATAAATATTAAAAGTATATTACTCCAAACAGGAATAAAAAGTCTGTATAGGAGTAACATGAAACCAAAGTACCACAGTACCAAATCACTTCACTTGGTATGAACAAAAAAGATGCTAGATTCCCCACTGCATTTAGTAGAGCAGATACGGCAACAAATGCTTGGAGCACAAGCCTTATGAGGAGTGGCTGAGGGAACTGGGGTGGTTTAGCCTGGAGAAAAGGAGGCTCAGGGGAGACCTTATTGCTGTCTACAACTACCTGAAAGGAGGTTGTAGAGAGGTGGGTGCTGGTCTCTTCTCCCAAGTGACAAGCGATAGGACAAGAGGAAGTGGCCTCAAGTTGCACCAGGGGAGGTTTAGACTGTGTATTAGGAAAAACTTCTTCACTGAAAGGGTTGTCAGACACTGGAGCAGGCTGCCCAGGGAGGTGGTTGAGTCACCATCCCTGGAGGTATTTAAAAGACATGTGGATGAGGCACTCAGGGACATGGTTTAGTGGTGGACTTGGCAGTGCTAGGTTTAAGGTTGGACTTGATGATCTTAAAGGTCTTTTCCAACCTAAACGATTCTATGATTCTAAATAATCCAAGTTGCTGCTCTCTGGGTGGGATGTTTTTCAGTGTTCATGCAGATGTTACACAAGCACAGGTTCTACATTCCATTTGCTCTTTAATTATCCTTTCATTTGTTCCCCACTCCAGAGGCTGTACGTGGGGTCAGGTGACCATGCACAAACTGTCATCCATCTCTTTAGCAGACACTAACAAGAAATCAGCCTTGTCAGTGCCTAAAAGACCAAGGCAAGGAAGGCAGCCAAGGGCCATATATAAGCTGCAATAATTTAGGCCTGCTTATGTTTGTACAATAACTCACAGATGAGACTGGAATACAAACACACTGATTTGGCATTTATGGGACACACATGGAGTAAATGTTACTGACAACTGAAAAACTTTGTAAATTAAAACAGATTGGCATACTTAATCTCTGTATTGTTTCTAGCTGTTCAAACTTGCGTCAGCTGTTTAAACTAGGTCTGTGGGAGCAAAAGCCATCATAGTACAGAACTTCCAAAATCAGCCTTGGTGCTTCATTTCCTGCCCATGTAGGTGTTTACTGTAATATGCAGTCACAGGGAAGGGAAAGGAGGTTCCTGCATCCATATAAATTTTGTCCCCTCTGCTCTGACTTTGAATCAAAGTAATGTGACATTTAAGTATCAAAGACATCAACTTCACAAATCACCTTAAAGGAATGTTATTTTCAAAGCTCATTTGTGGCCAATATATGCTGATATTGTTAGTGTTGAGCCAAAGAGCCAAACACCTGAGTTGTGTCATTGAAATGTAATTATAGAGGGCCAGCTGTGTGCTGTTCTGTGTGACCCTGAGGAGTAGTGCAAAATAAAATGCCACAGAACCAGAAGCATCCTGTGACAACTTAATGGAACACAGGCAAACAAAACCTACGTGTGATATATTTTAAATTGCTGCTTCTAATGGAGCATTACAGAACATTAATTAATGAGCAGTTTAGCTCATTGGCATAACCTAAAATGACTTTCAGGAGTATATTTACTAGGGTCAAATCTCTCTCGTATACTGAATGTATTAAATGGGCAGCAAGTGACCGAAGGGAATGCAATTTTGTCCACTCCATGCCAGCCACTTCTGTCTCGGGACTGTAGAAAAGCTACATCTCCCACATGTCACTTCACACTGGAGAAAGGAATGGCTTAATTTGTGCATGCTCCACATGAAACAGTAAACACACACTCATGTACGCAGAGGCTCTGCTGAGGATTAGGAGGTGCAAACCCTGTATTGGCATCCTCTCAGTCCCACAGTATTCCACTACAATCCACAGAGATCCTACTGTTCCAAGGGCAGTAAGAAGTAGAAATAGGATTGGCATGTTGGAACATCCTTTAGTCTAAGGAAGGATGCCCCTTCTGGGTCCACAGAATAAATGCTCCCTGCAACCACTGGAAGCCATTCTGTAAGCTATAAACCGGGAAGTTCAATGTGAAGGATTAGTGAACAGCAATACTGTACAGCAGGCTGCAAGATTTTTCCCCTAGATAAGAAAAACGCTATCCTTGGATATCCAGTTAACCCCTGGACTGCTTGCCTCAATTATTTGGGGGGGAGGGGAGGGGGCTTGTCAGACAAGTAACATTTTTCTCTCTTATTACACATTATTTTATCCACTGCTAAAAATAAAGATGAACAAATACTAATGAATACAGCATATAATCTATCTTTAGAGGCTAAAATCACATAGAATTCATGAGAACAGAAATGAGTTTTACAAAGCTTTAAGACAAAATTAAGTTTTCCATTGATATCCACATCTGTATACCTAAATGATGATGTTTTAGCAGACATCTTTTTAGCAGGATCTCTTTATTCACTAGCTCTATTAAAAAAACAATTTTAAGCAAGAGACTAAATAAGGAAAGGTTAAATGTCAAATGAAAGAGAAGATTAATTGTGGAGTATCAGGTCTACCAAGCACAGAGGAATTGCTTGCAACAGACTCATATCAATACATTCTCTTAATACCTGAGAATCTTACCCAAGTGCTTCTCTACACTATTAAGTTTCACAAATTCATCCCCTATTCAGAAATACACTAGAATCACACAAGTAAAAATTAACTCCACAGATCATCATTAACATTAAGCACTTTTTTTTTTCCTTAAAAAATATCTTAAAGCCATGAGATTAAATAAACCTCTTTAGAACTTCATCTTAAAAAAACCCCAAGTATCAGGTTTATGTAGACAATGCCTTAGTATTAAGCTACCAAAGATCTAAGCTAAGAGTGACATCCAGTGGAAAGACAGTTCATATTCTCTTCTTTCTTCACGCTATGGTGGAGACAGCTTTAGCTCAGATAAAACCTATCATAATACCTTTATGTTATGAATATTCAGAAAGATACGTCTGTCTGGTATTATAGATGTCACTGGGAAGACAGAGGTGTGCAAGAATGACAACTAGCACTGGATTTCCATGGAGTTGAAAGTTCTGCCACACCTTGATTCATTTGGCCTAAGAGACAAAACTCCTATCATTGTTTCACTGCAACAAATTATAGCGTTAACTATTAAACCAGGGACAGACTTAAGATTTTGCATGAAAAAAGCAACATGCTTCTGTAAATACCTGTGCAAATGTATTATTTGTCATAAATAACTAATTAAGTTATCTTTGATAATACTCTATCCAACTTCCTAATGGCAATTAATTTTACAAGCAAAGAGAGATACCATAAGCATGGAAGCTGCTATGTTTTGATCTAATGGAGTTGAACTGTGAAAGAACTACACGAAGGCTGACAAGATGATTTTTTTTTTTGCACAAGATGGAAGCGAATCCCTTGTATGTGAACAAGACTGTTTCCCCAATTCATCTCTTTGGATATACACTCTTCTTGAGCAAAGGAAAAAAAACCCAAGGAGATACACTCCACAGAATCCCAGGTACATTTCTCTGTACTTGTGAGCTGTGGGAGATGTGAATACTTAAGCAAAGGGAGATGTGCTCCATGTCACCAGCATCGTTTTCCCTACTTTCTTTCCTATACCCATAGGAAGGAAGAACAGGCATCCATGATGCTATTCGCCCCCTTCCTCTCTAGAGTTCCCAATCATTCCAACACACTGGTTCTCATTCCATTCTTGTCTGACCAGACTGGGAAGAAAGCTTCCCACTACTCTGGCTCCATTTTCACTGTCTCTGCCTCCTGCCTTGCTTGATCTTAGATTCACCATGGCTTGAGAGAAAAGATTGGGGGGAAATAGGGCTTTTGCTTTCCACCATATCCCTTCAGCTACTGGCTCTTAACACATCAAGTCTCAACTCTGCAAACTCACACTTAAATCAGTCAAAGTCTCTTTATTAAACAGACAGCATCTGCTGCAAAAGTCCGGCAGGCATGGGAGAGTCTTCCTACTCCTGTCAATAAAGGCACTCAGTTCTTAACAGGCACTGATTGAAGACAAAGTAGACAAATTAACCACATGGTGATTATAAGAAGTTTCTTGCAAGATTTCTGTGCTCCTGAAAGGATTTCCAAGTGTCTTCTAATCCCAGCTGCAAAGCAAATCCATACTCAGTATAATTAGACACTGTTTCATAGCTAGCCAAATTCAAATCCACAATCAAGAGCGCTTATTCTATCACCTGCTCACTAGCCCTGTCCTACATGCAATATTGCCCCTCCAAGAAAAATGACAGTATTTAACTCCAAGGTTTAACAATAACTACCTATAAGGTATGGCAGAAAGATTCTTTCTTTGGTGTAGTCATCTTTACAATATTTAAAAGCACTATCTTTTTTCTGGTTACATATTCCAGTAATTTTCCCAGTATATTCCCTGGCTTCCAAATCAAATAAGCATTAATAAAGATAAAATTTGTATTTCTACCATTCTGCAATAGATTTCATGTATCAAAAGATACTGAAGTAATTAAAATGTTGAATATTATCCCAAATTCTTAGACAAAAAAGGTAAGACATCAAAGCAAGAACAAGTACCCACCTTATTTTTAAAAAGGCACATTTTCAGTGCTTAGCTTTCCATGCACAAAATTTAACAAGGGCTTAGTGAACTGACAAGCTCTTTCTCCAATCGGATTTTTTTTTTTTTTATAACAACAACTATGCATAGTATCAGGTACTGTAGCATAAGGGTCTGTGGGGTTTTCATTACTCAGAATAAATCACCCTATACAATATTATTTCCATAAGTAGTAAAATTATTTTCCTTCAAAATTCCCTTAGAGTAGTAGGAGCTCACTAGGCTGGTAAAGGAAGCCTAACCAAATGATCAACGGCACTATCCAAAAGCAGAATTTCACTCCACAAAACCAGTTCCTACAGGCATAAAGGACCAACCTCTCAGAGGCACAACAGATGAGGTGCACATCTGCATACAGAGTCTCATGTCTAATCATTATGCACACTTCATATAATATTATGAATTACTAAAAGGGCAACCAGCTGTGGGAATAAGTGTCATAACTAAGCAGTATTGCATAATAGAGTGTATTTTAAAATACACAAGAAATCAAGTAAAACAGAACACTGGAATATCCTCCTGTAACAAACAGAAAGCCTGCAGATCTTCGAATCATTGCATTGGAGAAGATGGAGCGGTTAAACCAGGAACATGACTGGAAATGTGAAATATCAGAAAGATCTTTCTTCAGAAAAAAAATTATTTGACAAAAATAGTGGCTATAATAATCAAGAATGATTGTAAGTCTTATCAAGACATTTTGGATGGGAAACATGAAAGACAACTTAAAAATAGAAAGGCATGCCTTGATGCACTGGATATGCTATAATTATGAGTGAAATTTTCCTCAGTAGAGGAAAAAAACCAGTTCTTGAGTACTGAATCCTTTGAAAGCAAATTGTCACTTTTTTTGCCCCATCCATTTATACCTCAGTTCTGCAGCTGGAGCTGCATGAAGAGGCATTTATTCTTATTGTACTATACCTTTATTTTAGCGGGAGATTTCATTTCAGTGGAAAATATATCAACCTTAATATCTAGCACATTTATGCTACAGCTCAAGAAATATTCTTTCTAAGGATAGAAGCCTAAATCTGCTTTTTTGATAGAATTTGTCAGAAGTCTACTGTTTCACTGTAATTAAAAGCAGCCTGGAAAGGGAAGAAATAGTCCTACTTCTCAAAAACAGAAGTAGTTACAGAAAAAGAAAAAGAAATTATGAACCTAATACTGAAAACATTGAGCACATGTTAAATTGCAGGCACTACGAATACCCCCAGTCATTTTTGTATGGCTACTGAAGTAGTTACATATCAAGTACAGTTTAAAAGAATAACAAAAACATATAAACAAAGGACAGTTCTTTCATTGGTTTAAAGCAACATAGTTCCATTTAAATCTAGAAAACTATGAATGCTGCATCAGTTGAAATGAGAATTTGACATATTTAGACAGAAAGACAGTTGATTACAAAATGTGTTACCTTACCACACTGGGAAAAATCACCCAAACAGGGTGCTGATGCCACCTGAGTAGCCAAAGAGTCGCATCAGATTAAACAGGCTTCAAGCGACAAACAATGATAACCAGTTCTTGAACCCAGGATACTGAATCAACAGCCATTCCCATGAAGTCAAATGTTGTGAACGGAACAGAGGAACAGAGCAACAAGACATTAGGAATGACTTGCATAGGCAGCACAGAGCAAGGGACTAGAGTCTCCTAAGTAAACAGACTAAGAGATTAGAAAGGCTAAGGGGTAGAAAAGGATGTTTCTGGCCCTCAAATCTCTCTTAACAACAGAGGAATAAAAAGGTTCCCTTTGGTCCAAATTCTGCAATGAGCAAACGGAGGAAAGACCACTGTGTCTGCACCGAACTTTCATCAGGCTGGGCTGAGCTTTTATATACCCAGTGGTTTGTCAGTAAAAGCTGACAAAAAATTGGAAGAGTAACTATATGGGACAGAGAGCAGCAAGTTAAAAGTAAAGAAAGAGTTGTGTAACCAGATTTAAAGAATTTGATATTAAAAGACAAAGGGAATTTAATTTCACAGTCCAAAGTACACCACCTAGGTACGAACCAAAAGAAGGAACTATGTATTAAATAAAGACAGCTGTACTGCAAAGTTGGTAAAAAGAACAAATGAGGCTCCCTGAAGGCAGTTCCATGAAGTCACCAGCTCACACTGACAGTATGAGAAAGAAAAATGGGCACAAAGATTCACTGCCCACGCAGAAAAAGTCACAAAATATGATGCAACTCTCAAGGCAGGTTTATGTTATTGCTAAAACAAGTTCTGGATACGTATGATCTGCGTATCCTTACTCAAGCTTCTGAAGCTTTGAGGGACAAGCAGTCATTAAGTTCAGGGCTCTAGGTTTTCACAGTACGTCATGTGACATGACCCACAAATCTGAACAGGGACCCAGTAACTACTCACCACAAAAATAGAAGGAAGGAGAACTTTTAAAAGTATCCATCCTTTCCTCAATTATTTTCTGTGTCAGGAATGTGGCCTGAAACACTGTGAATAGCACTGTGCAGAAAGTCATTGTGTTTTACTTGTCAAAACAGCTTCAGAGGGAATGCAAATCAGACTTACTCTTTTACAGCAAGAATTCAGCTGAAACTATATAATTAAATATAGAAGCAAGATAAATCTGCCACTGGTACCAGGAAAAGCTCAAAAACCATCACAAAAACAACAACAAAACATAAAAGAGGACAAGAGCCTTCTAACAATGGAACAGTCTTTAAATGGAGTGGGAAATACGTTCCATTTGCTGTAAATTATAGCCCTGATAGAATACTGCACATTAAGTAACAACATTCAGTGACTGCTATAACATGCACAAATTCTCCAGAAATGCCCAGTACTACAGCACTGCCAATCAAAGTGAGTGTCTCTGAGGCACTTTGGAAAATACCATTACAGGAATAGTAACTGCAGATTGCTTCTGCTGAAACAAAAACAAATGAATTCAAATAGCAGTAACAGCCTTGATCTGCTGTGTTTGCCTCACAATTAACAGTCCAGGTTAACGCATTCTGTGAGGATCATAAGTGTGTCGAGAAGTTCTGGCATGTTGGGGTGTTTTTTTGTTGTTTGTTTTTTGTTTTATACTGTTGGGTTTTTTTAATATACGTATTGCAGCAGCATCCAGAAGCATCATTAGAGCTTATAGCTCCATTAGGCTAGGAGAGCAAAACATTCAAAAAGAAATCGTTCCATGCAGAGTTGATTTAAATGAGGGGGAGGCAACTCCTCTGAAAATGTCATAAAAGCAGTTCCAAAAAAATAGTCACAATTTGTTTTCAATGTATTTCAGATCTTCATTTAAAAGTTACAGGTTTCATTTATGGCCTAAACACATGACAGAACAAACTACTTCTGCAAAACATTTTAATTATGCTGAAAATACTTTTTTTTTTTTTAAGTTCTATGCTTAATCACTACTCAGAAAATTCATAATCTCATATAATACAAGATATGATTAGAGAATGGAACAAACACTAAGGAGGCACACAGAAATTGATGGCATAACTATTGAAAGTACCAACTAAGTTGGTACTTCATCATCTTTTGAGGCATCTGTATTTTAATATTTGCCTTGTTGCAGCCTAGGTTTCCCTTAAACTGCCAGTTTACAGTCTCTCAAGGACTCGTTATTTCTAACCTGAAACCCAATTCCTAAATCCTAACTAATCACACATACTAATAGTTGTGGATTTGTACAACAGGAGAAAACACGTTAGCAAAACAGAAGTTGAACATCAGATCTAGTCTTTTTTTCAGTGGTGCCCAGTGACAGGACAAGAGGTAACGGGCACAAATTTGGTCATAGGAAGTTCCATCTAAACATGAGGAGGAACTTCTTTACTTTGAGGGTGGTAAAGCACTGGAACAGGCTGCCCAGAGAGGTTGTGGAGTCTCCTTCTCTGGGGATATTCAAAACTCACCTGGACACATTCCTGTGTAATCTGCTCTAGGTGAACCTGCTCTGGTGGGGTGGTTGGACTAGATGGTCTCCAGAGGTCCCTTCCAACCCCTATCATTCTGTGATTATGTGATCTAGATCCAAAACTTTATTCAGACCTGAAGATCATAGAGAAAGAAACTAATAGTCTAAATGTTACTTACTCTTTTCTCACAAGCTTTTGAGAAACCTGTGTGGTAAGGAATTGAAATACTCTGTGTTGTATTTGACCATTGAAATGAGCACATAAATGTTCTAAATTTTTAAAAGAAGGTCCATGCTGCAATCAAAAGTTTTGTGATTCAAAAAATCTGAGGCCAAAAGCTCTGAAGACTAAATGGTATGCCTAATTTCATCCTCTGACTGTATTAACATAGTGTTCTGCATAATAGAACAAAAACATGTAGTATTGAAGAATATTGATAGAGAGATTAAATTCTTTATATTCAGTCTATTAACTCGGCCATTGTCCACCAGGGAGAATATACATTATGTTGTATAAGAAAATTGAAAAACTGTATTCCATTAATCCATACGTATGTGGGAATAATTCTCTTATCTTAGAGAAAATTTAAACCATTTTATCTTACTCCAAATAGTGCCAGAGGCCAGCCGCACAAAAACTTGTATAAGATTGCGAACTGGCCAATGACACCTGTTCTCTATAAACCTTCCATCAGGGCCTCAAGTGCCCCAACAGCCCTTAAAAGCCCTGACCCACCTGACCTGGCACCTGCACCCACATAACCACTGCCCAAGGGCCCAGGGACCTTGCTGTGGGACTGCGCTGTTGTCAACAAGGGCACTGTCCTGCCTGTGCTGTGGTCACTCTCAGCTCCTGGCTCATCCTCCTTCATGGGACAGCCCACACCTCTCTGCTCCCAGACACAGGTTCTCCAGTTGCTTTTGGAAACTAGTATCTGCTTTTCTGGAGGGTTCTTTCACCAGACATGAAGTAATCTTATTTATTTTTGTTGCTTAGTCTGAAAGTTTCTTCCACTGCAATTTCCCCTTTCAGATGCATTTAAAAAAAAAAACCCAATATTCAACAGAAAGCAAACTAATTGCTTGATAATGACCTTTTAAATGCCCAGATTAACCTTAATGGCTTTAAATGGAATTTTAATGAGTTATGCTGAGTATAACTGATTATTTGCTATTTATATGCACAGACACAGTATTTTGGATTAAATGAAATTTTAGCATAAGATGTTGATTTAAGATGCATTCTTTGGACAGAGATATACCATAGAAGAGGCATATGTATGTATATATTCACATACACTTATGCTCTGGCTTGATAAGCCTGTCTAATGGCATGGTTTGTAAACAGGGGATCCATATTCAAGTCCATGCTCTGCCTGACTGTGGGTAATGCAAGATAAACTGCTCTGAACCAAGACGAAAAGAGATTTAAATCTAGATCTCCCACATTTCATGCATATCATGCATAGAGCACTAGCACATTGGTGACAGACACATGCACACTTCCCAAAATCAAAAAGCTGAAATTCTGACTTTGACAACCCAATTTCAGGAAAATGGTCAAAACATGTCATACTATCCTGGCATGAAAAACAACTTGAAACATCAGGAGTTCCTGAAAAACGGAAAAATAGGTCTATGAAGTGTAGATTTGCACCAGTGCCTTCATCTTCTTGAGGAAGGAGGTACGCAAGCCACAGTTGCCAAAGTCCTAATTCATTTAGCATCTCAGTCAACTGACAAGGTGAAGACATTTTTTTTTGCTTTGCTTTTATGTGGTTTTGTTTTTTTAAACAGGGTAATCAAGCAATGCTTCTTTTAGAACTCTTAATTCCAAACTCTGCAACTCCTAGGGTATAAAGATAGAGGCAAGAGAATACTACTACTAAAATTTACAAAGGATAGAGAGGAGAAAGAGAAAAGACAGCATTAAAAGTTGTCTTGAAGCCTAGGAAGGAGCTGAGGAACAGTGGATGTTTTGAAAAACCGACTTCCTTCACAGGTCCATAAAAACAACTCTGATATGTGCCATAGCATAAACTTGGACAGAAGTACTAGTAGACTTGAGTTTGAGATTGAACGTTTATATATATCTTCCAGACTGAACTGTCAAATGAACTTCATCCATCTCCATTTCAGCTACTCTAAAACTATATTTCAGAATGTTTTACATAAGGTTGCACAAAACTGCCTTTAACTGAGATCATGTCGCCTAGCTACCACAGCACTTCAGGATGTAACAGAAAAAAAAAAAAAATCACAGATAATCATTGAGTTCTACTCTCTTGGTCTTAATTTGGATTAATTCACTTATTTTTATTGTGCCTTTTTCATTAAAAAAAGTATAATATCTCATGTTGCATGACATCTGCCATCCAAGATGTTCACATACAAATACTAAAAGATCTGAAATTTACTTAAAATACCTATGAGAAAGTGACTTCTTCCCATTTGTTTCCTACATAATAAAATAAAGGTTCTTACACACCAAAATAAACTAGAAGAAGTTTTTAAGCCGCATTTAGGAACATTAGTAAATAGCTATGTTACTTCTTTATATCAGGAAGATAGACTCAAACTAAAAAAAAAGGATTATCTTAAAGGATTTCAGAAAACGGAAAATCTAGGGCTAAACATGTTTTCTGGCAAAACAGACAGTTGCCTTTCTGGCAGACATCACCTTTCTTGTACTTTCTAACAATGAAGAAACCAGAAATGGCAATCAGACACAGTCATTCATACCCTTACCTCTTCAAAGCTCTTTGCTGAAATTATTTACAAAAATATTTCAGAGTGGGGGTGGGGGAAGGAATTTAACTGTATTTTTAGATAAAAAGTAAGATATTTTGAGTCAGATATGCTACCATGATGTTTAACAGGTATGTCATAATCAGCTAAAACCATCGGCTAAGTTCCCTTATCAATCCGAGACCAATCTTCTTCATTGTAAAGCCTCTTGCCACAACAGAAGAATATCATAAAAACAAAAGAAAGTCATGTCCTCAAGACAGAATGGGAAAATAAGGACACCGAAATACAGTTTTCATGAGTTAGTACACTGGAACAGCAGAATTCAAATATTGTATGTTATGATAAAAATAAGATTCCACCCTCCACACACTATCAGATTCTGTTTTTCTTGGTCAATGTATCAAAACTTAGTTCTGCATGGAAACTTTTCAAACTGAATTCAGAGTTCAATTCACGGAAAATTAAAGATATGCTCATCCCAACAATAGTTACACTGAAAATCTTTAGACGAAAATTGTTATTAAAACCTAAAACTTCAGTTCCTGAAGTGTTCCATTTTGGCTTGCTAAAGCGACTGAAGACATTTCAGCAATTTCAGTATTAGTGCAA
The DNA here is from genome assembly GCF_030936135.1 of Gavia stellata. Lineage (NCBI taxonomy): Eukaryota > Metazoa > Chordata > Aves > Gaviiformes > Gaviidae > Gavia > Gavia stellata. The sequence goes on from NC_082610.1 coordinate 12,292,368, forward strand.
GCTTTACCTCATTGCTGCACTACTCTTAAGTTTTTGTTAAAGGAATTCAAATTCTTCCCACTTTTTTGGATAATTTTTTTTTTGCAATATTCATATGAACAGTTTCAAAATCCCATTAACAGTTTCACTTTTTATCATTAGAAAATATTCTAACAGAAATCTTACTTTTCGTATGTTACATAATGTTTTTTGCATACAAAGCTGAATGGTGTGTTCACTTGACTAGCAATCTATTCATTCCTTTGTCTTTTCATATTTATGAAATACACTCCTGGCTACACCAACTTTTTTAATTTCCCACTGAAACATATGCAAATGTCATAAACAGAGGTCCGGTTTAAGTAGTTCTATAAAAATTCATGCATTGACCAAAATAAAGGAACGCAAGGCAAATTTTTGCAAGCTTTGTAAATCTGGTTCACACAGTTGTCTAGAACAAGAAGGTTAAAAAAAGAAATTTCTCATACCTTTAGGTAGCTAACAAAAAAGCAAAGCAAGTTTAAGAGTCAACTTAAATAGGTTCTTTAAAATCAATGTCAGCAGAATTCCTCCCAGTAACAGTACTTGCTACTACATTGCTCTGTCATACTTCTCAGACTTCAAAGACAACGTTACCCTCAGAAATTCACCAGACCAATGCATGTACAGAAGTTTTTTTCTTTTCAAATAATTAAAAGGCTGTAAAACATTCTTGCCTTTGCCTGACTGACAAATTCATGATCTACATTTCTCACACAATAGACAGGCTGAAGACAACTAAAGCTAACAGATGACTTGACGTATAAACCACCAACATTAAGGGGTTTTGCCAATCAAATATAGAAATTCAAGTCTTGAGGAGTTTGGCAGAGCAATGTATTTGTTATTTAACCACATCATAACCCTTTTGTGGGTGATGTGTGACACACAACGATATAGCATGCCTAAACAATAAAACATCAGCTCTTCACTGAAGTACACACCTATTGTCACCTTGCTAAGTTGAAATCACTTCATATTTCCACGATAAAAGGAAGCAGAAAATTGGTGTGGCATAAATAGAAAAAATGTCCGTGTGCATTATGTGCTTACAAGCTGAAAACAGAAAGTCAGCTGACCCTTGGGAGTAGAACCAAACTGCTTTATTTCACCCTCATCTGCTTTCATCTTCTCATTTTACCCCCATACTTGGATTCCTCAGTATTGTGCATTTCTTTTCTTTCCTCAAAAGGAGGATCAGAGATAACATTGGTCCATTACTTGATGAGGTTGGTCACCTCACAAATAGGAATGCAGACAAAGCAGAGATGTTTAATGCCTCTTTTTGCTTCTATCTTTAACACCAATGATGGGCCCTGGGACCCCCCGATCCTTGTGTCAGAAGACCATGAGTGGGGAGATAATAAACTCCCAGCCTATTCTGAACTCATTTGAGACTTGCTGCTCCAGCTGGATGCACATAAGTCTATGGGGCCCAATGGGCTTCATCCCAGGGTACTGAAACAGCTGGCTGATGTTATTGTGGGACCTCTCTCAATTATTTTTCAACAGTCTTGGGAGTCTGGAGAGGTCCCAGTTGACTGGAAGCTGGCAAATGCTGTCCTAATTTTCAAGAACGGTAAGAAGGAAGACCCTGGTAATTACAGGCCTGTCAGTCTCACTTCAGTGCCTAGTAAAATTATGGAGAAAGTTATTCTGGTAGTCAGTGAAAAACACTTGAGAGACAACGCAGTCATTGGTCATAGCCAGCACAGGTTCACGAGGGAGAAGTCCTGCTTAACCAACTTAATTTCCTTTTATGACAAGGTCACCCATCTAGTCAACCAAAGGAAGCCAGTAAGTGTGGTGAGTTTTGGATTTTAGCAAAGTTTTTGATGCTGCTTCTCCCAGTATCCTTCTGGACAAAGTGTCCAGCATACAGCTAGACAAGTCCATAATACCTTAGGTGAGCAATTGGCTGACAGGTCAGGCTCAAAGGGTTATAGTAAATGGGGTTACATCAGGGTGGCAGCCAGTCACCAGTGGGGTTCCCCAGAGCTCAGTTTTAAAGCCAGTGCTCTTTAATGTTTTTATAAATTATCTGGACGCAGGAATCGAATGTACATTAAGTTTGCCGACAATACTAAACTAAGGAGGAGCTGCGGACTCCCTCGAGGGTAGAGAGGCCTTACAGAGAGATCCTGATAGACTAGAAAACTGGGCAATCACCCACCATATGAAATTTAACAAGAGCAAGTGCCGGATCCTGCACCTGGGATGCGGTAATCCTGCTTACACATACAAACTGAGGGACGAGAGGCTGGAGAGCAGCCTTGCAGAAAGACACCTGGGGGTTTGGGTTGATGGCAAGTTGAATATGAGTCAACAGCGTGCCCTGACAGCCAAAAGGGACAACCGTGTCCTGGGGTGCACCAAGCACAGCATAGCTAGCCTGTCAAGGGAGGCGATTGTCCCGCTCTACACTGCACTGGTGCGGCCCCACCTCAAGTACTGCATGCAGTTTTGGGCACCTCAACATGAGGACATCAAACTATTAGAGCGTGTCCAGAGGAGAGCGACCAAGATGGTGAAAGATCTCGAGGGCAAGACTTACAAGGAGCGGCTGAGGTCACTTGGTTTGTTCAGCCTGGAGAAGGCCAAGGGGCGACCTCATCGTAGTCTACAACTTCCTCAAGGGGAGCACCGGAGGGGGAGGTGCTGATCTCCTCTCTCTGGTGACCAGTGACAGGACACGAGAAAACGGAATGAAGCTGCATCAGAGGAAGTTCAGACTGGACATCAGGAAAAGGTTCTTCACTGAGAGGTGGTCGGGCACTGGAACAGGCTCCCCAGGGAAGCGGTCACAGCACCAAGCCTGTCAGAGTTTAAGGAGCATCTAGACGACACTCTTAGTCACATGATTTAGTTTTAGGTAGTCCTGCAAGGAGCAGGGAGTTGGACTTGATGTTCCTTATGGGTCCCTCCCAACTTCAGATATTCTATGATTCCTCCTCAAATTCTTTGACTCTTCCTACATCTATTTTTTTTTTTTTATAAGCAACACACCTGACTAGTTTAGAACATGGAAGTCCCATTTCCCCCCTTAGCTCCTCCTGAAAGATGCTCATAGAAATTGCCAGCTATAGAAAGAAGGTGGTAATACAGCAATTAAATTTCTCAGAACAGCAAATAACAAAACAGATGCTTCATGATTTTACCAGTAAACTGACTTTATGCATTACTTCTCTGAATAACTACATGCATGCACCAAATGATCGACATAGTATGGTATAGTATAGTCTCTCAAAAAAAAATAATTAGTGATAGGAAAGTAGAAAGCCACAGGCACTTCTGTAGAAACTCCTTAAAGCATGAGCAAAAAAAAATTGTGACACACCAAGAGTCTTGAGTTACCAGAAAAATAAATGCAGCATTATTCTTATACTTACAAAACACTATTTGCCTATGTCATACAGTAAACTCTCACTAAACATTTAATAATGCAATTCCAAAATGGAATTTTCACAAAAGAATATTTACTGTCCTGGATGAAAATGGGATAAATGTTTGTTTTACTTCAAACACAACTACGACACCTGCAGTCTAAATAGAGCTAAGCTTCTTTCACTACATATCACTAGTACTGTATTTAAATAGCTATAATTACAAAAATTTAAGAAAATGTAAATACAGTAGTACGGTATTTAAATGGTAAAACAAATATCACAAACTGGGTAGGACAAATAAAATTCTGGAGTCAAAACACAAAGTTACATTATTGGCCATGCTTGGGATCTTGCTAGTCAGATTCCAGTATCTCGCAGTTGGAATGTATCCCATGTTTGATAAACAAGCTTTGAGAACATGCAAAATAAGAAGATAGGAAGTAACCTGCTCCTGATTCAAGGTTTCTTCCTAATTGTCAAAGTTCACAGCTATGCATAGTCACTCAGAAATTATCATACTCTAATACTGTTAATCTCAAACACAATTTTACCTACTGTAGACAATTTTGGTTTTATAAAATACAATCCTTTGAATAGATTTGTCCCCCATTACATTAAACAAAAAGAAAATTGCTTTCTACAATCCTAATACAAGGAAGGATATTTTAAAACAAACTTCAGGTGGAGTACAGCTGCTGAGCAGAGAAGGACACAGCCTAAATCCTATGAGGACCTAGGTTCTCACTTACATAGAACCTGTATTTTCATTATAACTAACATATCATGATATCTTTAGTCTTCAGCAGGGCTAATTATGAGGCTGCAACATTCAGAATATATTTTTATTTGGAAGTAGAGCTGTTCTTTAGACAAACATCTATTTGCCATCATGCCAGAGATTACAGTAGTATGTGTCCTGATATTAATAATACAAATAGCTGACTAGGTCTTCTAGTTTCCTTTTCAGTAAAGGGAGAGGAAAAAAACAAGCATTTTGCATTTGCAATTCTTCCAAACAGAGGATATAGTATGACCTGAAATCAAAAAGCTGGATACTTCATACACTCAGAAAAAGTTGTAATTCTCCTGTACCAACATTTGTAGAGCTATAACACTGCTAGTTATCACAGAATTCCCATGCAGCGAATGTCAGTACAGAGTGCTATTAATACCACTTCCAATTTCATGCTTAATTTTTTAAATCTTCATTTACATCTCCTTGTCATCAGATGGTTACAAATTCAAGATTAATCGTGCTTTTTTTTTTTAAATTTCAATTTCAATTAAGTATATCTTTGGTAAGTGGATCAGAGGACTCTATGGGGTTTTAGGGGTTTTTTGATTTGTTTTCGTTTTTTTAGAACACTCATTACTATCTTCTCACAATTTCTACAGAGCAGTTTGTGAGGAAGGGCATCTGAAAATCATGACACAGCAAAGATAAAAGCAATTCAACAGTAGCTGCAGAAGACTCCACACTAAGTAAGAATAATTAACGTGTAAGTAAAGTAAAGCGATAAATACAATAAAAAGCTTACACACAGAGGTTGTAGTTGGTATATTTTGGTGCTTGGTCTCAAATCGGAGTCCATGTCCTTAAGAGAAGTTGCCATATGCCATACACAGGGCTCAAGAAGGGACAAGAACAAACTTAAGTCAGCAGGGAAAGAGTAGCATTGCTAAAAGCTTGTACAGACAAAACTTTTTTTATAGACAACATTATGTCTCTAAATATCTTTTTCAGGTCTGATGGAAAGCATTTTCATTCACTAGAGATCCATAGCCTAGATCTCCCTCCCCTAAGAAAGGTATGGATTCCTTAAAGACCCGACTGGCACCTGTTCTACTCCCGTAAAACACGACTTGAGGAAAAGAAGTTTCTATTGTTCATGGAAGAGCCTAGCAGTAACCTATGAAATAAAAAGCTCAGCTTTGATTTTCTCCTCAGAATGAGGAAGCTTAAATTAATGTCTTCCATTTTCCCAGACAATGTATTAACAAGCAAGCTGGAAACTATTCTACAACATTCAGCTGAAGCTGCACTACTGTAAGGAAAATAATTCAAGACTTCTTGGACCAGATAAAAGTATCACATGAGAGAGAGTGCAACTCAGCATCCCACTGATGATTCGTACATTTGTTATTACTGATAGAAACTTTACCGGAAGCCAGAACAAAAACTCAAAGATATTCCTCTCCTCAGACAGATGCTCTATTGAGTGGAATACAAAAGTATCACATATTTTCTTGATAGCATAAATACAGTTACGTATGCCTTGAAGCCTGCTCACCACATACTTACACAAAAGAATAACAATTCCCTTAGTTTTTAATGCTCAACTGGTCAAAACTGAGAAAGTTTTAGTCATACTGGGGAACTTTCATTTACAAAAGCAAAACAACAGCGGCCTCCACATGCCACCAGAAAGCACTTGCAAGCATTTTCAGAACTGCAATTGAAACATGAGAATTGAATAAAAATGACGCCTTTAAATGCCTAATCTTTTGGGAGCAAGAATAAGCTTCAGACTTTTACTCTAAGACACTGAACGTGTATAAATAGAAGACAAAAAAAGCGCAAAACCAACAGTGTTTCAATATGCTACAGTCTTCTGCTATTAATCTTCTGACAGGGGTTTAGTGTTTTAAGGGATGAAAGGTCAAGTAAGTCCTATAATGTTTAGCAGGAGCAGAGACAGGTCAGTCAGGAAACATGTAATTTACATTTCTGCCTTCTGTAGTCTCATTTTCAACATGCAATACTACAAGGGAACAGCTGTGGCATTTTTCCACATGTCTACCCATTAAACACAATCCTCCTCCAACGTAAACTTACCAGGGAGAAACATGGCACCAAACTGACATCCTGAAGTGCTAAAATGTCTCATTTCTGCTCCCCTACTGCAGCTCCAAGCTTGAAATCATTCCACAATATTTGTTATCATCTGCTGGATAACAGTATTCTTTCTCTGCCATAATGATGAAAAGCATTTTTAGGATAACTTTTTAGAACCTAGAAAAATAACCCCAGATCTGACCATTGTAGCAACAGCTCTACATGGAATCGAAACTGAATTATTCTCTCTACCCCTCACAGTTAGCAGCTCCAACACATTATAATCTCACTTGTGAAATACCTACCTAATTGAAAACCAGAAAATTTTATGCCTTACAAAAATAGCAGTATAAGATCATTGTTTGACATTAGACCAGACACAGACCTCCTAGAGAGGCAATGCAATAGGAAGTTCATTTAAAAATCTTCCCTGATTAACTGTTCTTACCTCAGGTGGTCAGATAACTACCTGAGTAGTAAAGATGTCCAAGAGATTAATCAAACAATGGGACTAACAAGGAGACAAATACTATCATTGTTTAATGGAAAGTTAATTTAAAACCAGCTGTTATTTCAGCAAAATCTGTAAAAAGATGTTGTGTTGATACCATTAAATGAAAGGAAAATATTTGGCATTAAACATGTTCAAACTGTTCACACTGCTTGTCACAATAACACTTTTAATAAATAACTGAAGAAATCTGAGTCAACTTCAGTCTACTGCCTCTGAGGAACTACAGGCTCATTACCAATATCATTATCTAAAACTAATTAGTAGTTGGTGATTGTAGCCTGCTGGCACTAGGAAGCTCATTAACATTCCTCAGAAACAAACAGGGCTGGGTTGGGGGAGGAGAGGGATATTTCCGTTTTGCTTCAGCCTGAAATAGCAGAAAGGGAATGAAATAATTAACTATTTGTACCTGTGCACATTGCAGCTCAGTTTCTTTCATTAATCTATAAAACACAGTGATACTGGATGTGCTTGAGGCATTTTCATTGCTTGACATACATTGAGTTCTGAATTTTTTGCCTGGTTGGATGACAAAAATAGAAATCTTAAAGTGCAATTAAATATTTTATTGCCATTGTTTAATTAAACAAATACTGGATTAACTTGTCAAAGCAGATTTCACTGGCGTGCTAGAACAGCATTTTCATTTTTCTTCATGAATGTAATCTGTGCCTAAATACTGTGATTAGTATAATTACTTTAAATAGTACTGGGTGCATTTAGGGGAGAGGGATGAACCAATCACTCAGTATTCCATGGAAAACAGTTCCTTTCATTTCCCTAATAATATTCTATGTAACTATTTTCCTCCTTCCTTAACTGAAGAATGGATTCATTAAAAAATCCTAAACTGAAGTTTAGGTCAAACTTAAGTTCCATATCAGAAGAAATCCCTGCAGTGTGACACAAGTCTCAGTGTCTGATTTAGTGGACACAGTAAGAGTCAGATTTGCAAGTAAACTTTCAAAAATTTAGATATCTGTATTGGAAAATTTTCCTTTTGCTACTATCCAGCCACCTTGTAAAATGTGTGTTATTATAAATAGTTTATGCCAATGTAAATCCCTACCATAGTAAAAGATCAGATGAGCAGGAAGAGGTGTAGTCTTACTTGTATCTCTGTTGGTTTCCATATGATGAGAAATACGTATCTATGCACATGTATTAATATACACATATACACATGGATAAAGTATGGAGAGAAAACAGATCTGTCGACTCTGCTGCAAACAAAGCAGTTGGGGTTTTTTAAATCCTTTTTTCGGTTAATATTCTGAAGCACTAGGTTTAATCACTGACACAGCAGGGCAGAGTCAATGCTCAGCTGCACACTGCATCACGCGCGATACTGACCTCCAGTGGATGCAGGTGTTCAGCACTATCACTTCTTTAACTTAAATATTTTCCTTTATTTGGAATAGGAGGATGTGAGATTATCCCTCTACTTCCATGAACTGGCAGAAAACTAGCATTCCTGAAGTCCTAAGTACACAAAAATATTCTACATTAACATTATAAAATATACTCGTTTTTGACAAAAAAAATTAAAGCCAGAAATAACATGGCACTAATTAAAGGACAAGCAGTATGCTGCATCTAAATTTAAAGTCTGTATTTGTGCCATACCTCAAATACAAGTACTAGAAATTTTGTTCAAAGTCATTTATTCATAACGAGATTAATTACAACTCTCACATAATGTGTGCAACATTCAAATCGTGCTTTGGTGCAAAAAATACACAACTGGAATGAAATATTTGTACAAAGTAGAGAGCAGTACCACTAACACTAAACTGGACTATGTTAATTACAGTAGAAGAAAATGAAAACGCTTAAGTTTCTTAAGCTTTGGATTTAAATGCAGGTATTTATAAAGCTGTATTTATAATGCTCAGACTCAGAAGAATGTTCACAATTCATATTCAGCAAGTGAGAAAAATTACATAGATCCTTCTGATTAGAGTAATAATCTGTAACAAGATTGATACCTTTTATATAAATACATGTCTGAATGTTACAGAATTTTACAGTTGAAATTGGAGTGCCTGCATTCGATGACTCTAACCTAGGTTAGGAGGACATCATGTGGCAGAGTAACATATGAACAGACACTGTAATTCCCACACTCAAAAAAAACCCCTGTCTACAGCTGCTACCCCTTGCAGCCAAAAATACTAAATACTGTTGACAGACTCTGTGTATGTAGAGGCAATGTCCAATATTTGACATTAGGATAAAAGAGAGGATTATTAAGATCATCTGCAATTATGTTACAAAGGTGTGGATGAACAATTGGACTCAGAGGTTTCCTCAGTTACTAAGCCCTAAGCGGCCATTTTACAATTTTAGAAGTACACAGTCCCATTTACAGGATTAAATTTCACCCTTTTATGCACTTAGATGAAACCGTCTTTGCCAGAGCCCTAGCAAAAGCAGTTATTTGTGCATCTGTGACCTGAAAGCATCAATAAGCAACTCCAAGGAGTATTATGAAAGAGTCCCATCCTATCCCATCAGTCAAATCTCCCCTGAACAACTCCATGATGAGTAGCACATAAATACAAAAAATACAGTGCTAGACAGGTATTTCTGGAACTATATGGTTTATGTTACCTTTCTCTAAAAAATCCATATTATTTCCCTTGTCAGAGGCCATTAATAAATCCTTAGAATATCAGATGAAGATGGAATCTACTTAAATCTTAACTTCAGAAGTTAGAAAGAAAGCAATCCACTTTAGTTATAATACTGGTCAAATTATGGAATCAATTCAGATTGTTCTGGTATCAGTGCAAGAAATCAGAACTGGAAGAACAAAGAACAATTTAATAGCATGGCTAAGGATGGACAAACATCTACATGTTTAGAATTTAATTTCAGATAACCACTGAAGACAATGGAAGTTCTGAATCAGAAAAAAAGCTGGAAAACAGAAATTCTAAGGAGATTTTTCTCTTTCCTGTTTCTGGCCAACAGACATAGGCTTGGCTTATGCAATTTCCTTTCACAAAATCATAGGATCATTCTTGAAGTACTTTTTTTCACTGAGTTAGAAAAGCTATCACAGAGACATTAACACTACTTTTCAATGCGTTCTAAAATTAAATCCTCCCTATGGATGAGAAGAATTCTGTAATGCTGACTTTAAACACAAAATTGAGATGTCCTGAAATATTTCTATTTACAAGGCTTTTGTAATCAGTCTCAGCCTGTAATACTCAGAAAAGCCAAACATTTCTTCCCTACTACAGTATTATTTAGCAACCTGGATCTTCCACCCTATTCCTACATTCTTTATGGAATACATATTGACAAAATAATACTTTGTGTATTCCCAGAACTCACCTCAGAGAGCAATCTTAGACATATCTTAAACAAAGCTTTAAACAAACCTCCTCAGAAGAGTTTTGACAACCCAAGAAACTGCATGATCAAGTCTGCAAACTGGGTAACTACCTTTCAAGCACAGGCTGACTAGCCATGAAGGCTGGACAAAGAAATCGGGTTTCTCATCAGTGGGATCCCAGAACAGCATTCTGGCAGGAGTAACTAGAAAGAAACAAACACCTAGACACTGTATTTTCATGTGTATATCCTGCATTTAGCAGTTGAAAAAAGCTTACTTAGTAGTGTTGTTAGAGGAGGGGAAGTTTATTATGAAGAGAGGTCTTCTCGGCTAGCAGTGAGCAGAGCTAAGGCCTTTGAACTTCATGAACAGCGTTTTTAAAACAATGTAGGTCATCTCAGTACAGGTGAGGTGGGTGAAGAAGTAGTTTCAAGACTAAGTTTGGTTGTTTATAAGGGGATTTATGAGATGTGATGCCTGTGATTACCCTGACAGAGAAAAAAGCAAAAACTGCATGGCTAAAATCATACCATATAAAAAGGGTCGTAGGGTCACCAAGTTTCCTAGTGGCTACATCAAGTAAAACTCCTAAGTGACTCAAAAAAAAAAATTTTGTCCTTACCTGCTCTCAACAAACCTGCTGTGAAGCAGTCAACAGCATAAAGTTGTTCTTCTGTCATACTCACTTAATCTCTTCTACTTTATCTGCTTTTGCTTTTTCCTAGGCAAATACATCAATAGACACAACATAAAAAGATAAAAAAAAATCGGTATCAATGAAAGCACATTGGTGTTGCAGAGGAGGCTTCTATTTGAGCAATAGATTCCTCCAGATCTATTCAAATGAAGCCACAGAAGCATTACAGAGAATGTACCACCAGAGCGTTATTTTATCTCAGTGAATGGGGGAAAGGAAGAGGTGTATTTACAAAAGAACACACTGTTTTTAGAACCCTGAAGGAACATTTCCCAAGGTCTCTCTCCCTGCGAGGGACAGAGAAACCTCTGCATTCCAGCAAGGCAGTTTACACAATGGGATTTCAGTCTCACCTGCTCTCATCAATCCTTTCTGGTGAAGCCAGTAGGATAAAATGCAAAAAGTAGGAATGCAAATTTCTTCAGACACAGTACTCAGACAGCAAGGAAAAGGTTTCTATCAGCCAGCATCCAAAATAACCCAAGGTCAGATTTCCTGGAACTCAGCTGCAGAGGGCATGCACTTGAGCATACAACCCTCTGCCATTCTCCTATCTCCTGATTCTCTCCAGGCTACTGATTTACATCTCCCACCTGCTGGGTAATCATATGCTATCTATCGGTAAGATTTGTTTGCACTGTCGCACGGATGGCTGTTTTTCATCTCTGGGTTGCTGAAGTCCAAAATCTCAGGTGAATACCCTCCGATACAGTTCCAAATGCAATCTGAAGGAGTTTCTAGTTGCCTGAGACAGGATTGTACAGTCTTGTTTGGCAGGTGTTTTGAAAGGATTTTCCATCTCATCTTGTTGCCTTTCAGCAGTCAGATGAAAAATTCCTTGAGCATCTGCAATGACATGTATTTGGGATTTTATACTTAGTCAAAAAAATATTTACCCAACAGATGGAAACATGATAAACTAGTCTCTAAACTAAGCACGCCTTTTGAAAATTTCATGCCTGAGTCAACATCCATAATTGGCAGTAGACTTACGATTTCAAAAGTGTCACTGCACACAACTGAGAAAATGTCAGAATCAATCCTCCTTCTTTATATAAAAAAAGCGTTTATAACCTAAGAAACATATGGGTAATAAGAGTAATTGAGAAAAATCTAATACCTTAGAGGAGCTATTTATAGACAGAATGAGTCAAAATTACATTTGCTTTACGTACTGTAATAAAGTAATCCAATCTTTGCAAAAATCCTCTATAAGGCCTGATCTACAATTAAAAGTTTTTGCCATCCTAGCCAGGTTGACTAAAAGAATGACCAAAAAATTCGCAACCCTACTCAGTACTTTTATGCAGCAATGCACTCCATAAAGACGTAACTGTATTTGAGAAAAGAAAATTGCTTCTGAGTTTATTTTATTAAACTACAGAGGCAAAAGAATTAACTGTTTAAGTTGGTTTTATGCAAGTGGGGATTGCCAATGTAAGCGCAGAAAACTATGGTAGGAAACAAACTAAACACTGGACCTAAACTAAACAACAAAGTTAACATTGGTCATCTCTGATATTTAGTTCCAGATCTGAACTTTGCAGACAGATTTTTTATCTAAGAGGTGGTACAGCTGTGTTTGTATTAGCAGGTGCGAATATTACCTCAATTTCCTTTACTTCCATCACATATTGTGGCCTCAGAGTTACAGAGAAGTGAAAAACCTCCTGGGCATGTAGACATAATAAACTCTTTCCTAACAAAAAAATTAGTCACCCTAACATTTCGATTGTACGACTTATCACAAGCCACAGGAAAAAAAAGATGTGGCATTTCATCCTGAAGAGCCTTTTGTCAACAATTATTCATGGAGGTAAAGTTCAGGAAAAATTGCTTTCTACTTCCTCAGTGATAACATTTATGAATATCATAAATTAGATCGTAAGAGTATGTTTAAAGCTTTTGTTCTACTTCAAGGGAGTTTACAGATTATCTGTACATAATATATTAACCAAATCAGCAAGTATAATCTGTATATATTACCAGAACATACTTGTCTCTATTTTTCACACTTTTTCTTTTTTTTAATTTAAATATGTACTGCTGCCTTCTGGAATAGAAATTAATGAAAATGATCTTCTGGAGACTTCATAAACATGACCATGGACTTGGAAATCAATTATTTCTGTAACACCTAATTTTTGGTAAAATAACTTCCACTCCTGTGTAGGACCTTCAACTTGACAGATGTCAAATATCACCTTGAAGAAAAACAAAAAAAAAAAGCAGGACAAAATATGTTGTCTTTCACTACTGAGAAAAAAACCAAAGTATTTTCTACATCAGTTCTTCAATCATCAGAATATATTCCTTTGAGATGATAGGCTATAGTCATTCTGTTAAGGTTAGGACAAAAAATTTCAGAGGTGAGTGAAATTAGGATTTTAAAGTGTACTAGGCTCATACAAAAAAGTTCATTTCCAAAAATATCGAGTCAGTTTCCTTAAGTACTCAAAATCTTCAACTTTCAGTGATCTTAACTGTTCAGTACTTCTGAAAACTGCAAAGACATTTGTCTTAGACCCCCCCCCAAATTAGTAATTACTTCCAAAAGTGTTTTTTTTACTTGTCCAAATACACACAATTAGCAAATGTGTTCTGGTTTGCAACAACTTTACTTTGCCTTTACTTCTATACATCTGTCATAAGACTTCACTTGTCTGTGAAGCACACAAGCCATTGATGTGCTTTTGAGTAGCATATACATCTGCACATAAACTAAGCATACTGTATCACATGTGTCTAAATGCACCTGAGTGTATCTGAGAGTCATCTATTCAATTACACTCACACAAATTTCAATAAACAGAAATCTTTTGTTTTGAAATACTTTTTTCTGGTTCTCACTTATTGATATTGCCTACTTTTCAGATCAACCAATTCAGCCCAGGTAATTTAAATTCTGAGGCATTTCCTATTTTTTAAACGCTTTAGTTTGCAGACTTAATAGGTTTTCTGTTAACATATAAATATACCTTTTATGATGATTTGTGCTTTTACTTGTGATTATCCAATTACAATCGGAATGTAGTTCCAATTGTATTTGAAGTTAAATAAGTTTCACGGAACTAAATAATCAGATCACAACCCTATGAACTCGTGAAGTTATACTCAAGCATAAATAATTTTTTCCCCAGGAAAGTCTCTCTGAGTTCTACAGGACTGCTCAGTGAATAATTTTTGAAAAGGTGAGTATTTGTGGGGTCAGACCTTAGTACATAACGTTATACTTTCTTCTTTGCTGCTTTCTCAAAAAAGGTGCTTTTAACCTGCATATTACACTTACTCATTGCTCATAAACTGTCAAATCGCATAGAAATTGTTCTTCTTCTCCTCCACCTGTATCCAAAAATTTAAAGTAACCTCTGATTTCACCATCGTACACACTGAGGAGCTCTCACAGATGTCGCACATACTTCAGCAGAACTAATTCACCATCTTTACAGTGCTGCTGATAGATGCTTCACCTTAAAAGTGTATTGAGAGCCACCATTTCTCAAAAGGCTTCAGAAGAAACATACTTTTAAGCTTCATTTCAATCAACAATAATGAACAAAGACCACACGGGAAAAAAATGTTGTGCCGTTATTTGTTCTCCTAGGTCTCAAATCAGCTGGCAGTAAAATTCCTGACCCTCTCTGTTGCAGTTATCCTATGAAAGGTTTGAGAAGGGTAATGCCATTTCGGTATTTTACAGTGACCTTTTTTTTTTAACCATAGTTGCTTAGCTGCTGAATACATATGAACACGCAGAAAGATCCAGAAAATCAGACTGGGAGTTGAAAAGAATACAAAGACCTGCAGGGAATTAATTAATTCTTACATATGCCATAGCCTTTTTTCAAAAAACAACCCTGAGGGACCAAGCAGCACTTAATAATCAAGCAATGGTTAGAATTACTCAGGCCCTAAATATGATTAAAAAGTAGATGTTCACAGTAAGATACCAAAGCTCAAATGCTCAGGGGTCAGAGACTTTTCAAATGTGTCATGCTAGACTATATTCTTCTTTCCCAAATGGGAGGCTAATGACACTGCCAGAAACCTAGTAGAATTTAAAAACCCCTCCAACTCACACAAATGAAACGCTGCTCACCAGATGATCTTAAAATCAGCAGTATGATGAAGAGACTTCCCAACTCCGGGATTTCTGCTGAATTATGAAGAAGATATTGGTTGTCTTAGCCAACTCCCTCAATATGTTACAGCTCCTAACCCCATGCTAGCTCTGCTGCCAGCCTTTCATAATCTGCAGTCATGGGTTGCCAAAACCTGCTTTAGACTGTACTCTGGCAAAACTCCCACTGACCAGCAGACATCCTGACGTAGTGCTGAAGGAAGTACCACATGTGGAACACCAATATATAGTGGTTCAGAAAAGGGGAGAGAAAGTTTGAGTTTAAAGAATGCTTGTTTTACAAATATTTTTAAAAATATGATTTTTTAGTTATGATTTCCTTTACATAAAGCCAGTAATACTTATGTTTAAAGCTACATAAATGCTGCAGGTATCGTGCTAAGGCTTGTAAAAGCTTTGGTAACAAATTTCTATATGGCTCATTACCTCTGCTCACTCGATCAATTACCTATTTTTAGCAAAGTCTGCGTAAAAAATGAAATGGCATCTGTCTTTTTGGTTTTACCTATGTGGTATACACTGTCACCAGCTTCCATTGAGAACCATACCAAACATTAACTGCAGTAAAGCTTTGTGCATTCAGTTATTTAAACAGAGTTTGAACACTAAGATGTAGGGTTCGATTCCATCGTGCTTTAGTATTCCATTATCAGGCTACCTCATTAAAACGAATGCATTCATTGCTCAGAGCAAGTCCTGCTTCACCTGAGTGAGGCTGCAGAATCAGCCTCCTCATATCATCTTTCCTCACGGGCTTCTGTGCTAGAGCTCCTGTAAACAACCGCGGTCTCAGAAGACAAGCTTTGGCAAGAAATCCATAATTCTACTAATTTCACAAGTGTTTGAATTACATAACCTTCTTCACTTCCATCATTATTACAGAACTATTATATTTCTCTGTATCTGCTGCTGTAGTATTTTACAGTAACGACTCAGAAGAATAAAGGTAGCAATAGTTTCACTGTATTGTCTGCAACTAATACAATAGAATTAAGTGGTGTACTGGATTTCATGCAAAGTCTTAAATTTATCAGTTTTCAGATTACGGAGAATAAAAAATTTGAAATCAGGGAAAGTTCTCCTAGTTGTAGCTTTATAAAAAGGTAAATATTGAAGGCTTTCCTCTTAATAAAATTTCCTTTGATTAACCTATTTTTGAAATGGATCTTTTTGTTTGCATAGGAGGAATGGATGCAAGTTAGATCCATGTCTGTCAGGAAGTTCAAGATGGAAACTCCAAGTTCTAGCAATCACAGCCTGGCATGTTACATGCATGTATGTCCATGTTATCTGCATGCACAAAGATGAATATACTGAATATGTGGTTTACATAATTCTTTTTATCATGTTTAGAATCTGCTATCATGCTTATCCTGTGACTCCAACACATTTCACCTGAAGTTTAAAAACCTATGTACTTATTTCAGAATATTTTGTGGCAAACAGCTTCACGTCTTCACTGAAGCACTGTAAAAAAATGCAAGTTTGGAAATCGCAGTTAAATCAGTGAGAGAGAACTAAGAAATCTGATAAATTAATTAAATGCACTTATTTAGTCTAGCTATGAACTCACAATTGAGATAAGTTTTGCTATTTTTGAAGCACCATCATGGAAAGGCTGATGAGGGTGGATGAACTAGCTCTATTAGAAGACTGAACTGTTTTTTGAAAATAAATCCAATTTTTCTGTCAAACAAAATGAAAAATAAATGTACTTGATAGGCTAGGCTAGGCTAGGCTAGGCTACGGTAGGATAGGATAGGATAGGATAGGATAGGATAGGATAGGATAGGATAGGATAGGATAGATATTTCAGTTGGAAGGGACCTACAACAATCATCTAGTCCAACTGCCTGACCAATTCAGGGCTGACCAAAAGTTAAAGCATGGTATTAAGGGTATTGTCCAAATGCCTCTTAAACACTGACAGGCTTGGGGCATCGCCCACCTCTCTGGGAAGCCTGTTCCAATTATATCTTCACAGAAGATAGAAAACGTAGATGCAAGTTTTTATAATCTAGAGATTTGGTGATGTAGGTTAAGAAAATTGTCCTATAAGAAACCAAAACCAACAGGGGTTTTTTAGTGAAATCAAGCTAAACTCACAAAAATATAGGATTTTTTAACGTCATAAAATATAAAAATATTATTAACATTGCAGGTGTTATTTGTAATTATTTAATAACTTGTTGTTTTCATGCTTTCATCTGTTAGATCTTAGAATTAGCTACTCTGCAACAGAAATCTCATATGACAAGGGAAAAAAAAAGACTGGCTAGAATCAGTAAGAGAAAATAGCCAGTGTATAAGTATAATATAATACTATATTAAGAATAATATTTATAGTAGATACAGCTTGATCAGAGGTAGCAACTTGGGATTCAAATTGAAATTTATAACTGAACAATGTGAAATATAATATAATTTTGTGGATTTTGGACAGCTTAGTGGATTCTTAATGGTAGGATGCAAGCCTCTCTTTAACCTGAAAGCTATTTGGTGGGTTATATGGAATATACCTGTGTTGTTAGCTTGGTTTACATCTGAGATGTACATCACCACAACCAGCATTATCTGTCACCTATTTTTGCAGTTCAAGGAGGGGCTAATTGCTGCATAGGTATGTAAGAATGAGATACTATTTCCTCTTTCGAAGTGTTCTCTTCAATTTAAATTGGCAGAAATGGAGGGAGAAACTTCTGCTATATCCACATGTTCTGTGTCCTCTGCTACACAGTCTGACTTCTTTGTGCACTCAGACAACTGATATACGATGACCACAAACTGTCATGTGGGCTAGCCTGAGCAATAGTGTGCTATCAGTGCCACCAGTACACTGTGAGTGCCCACTCGGCCCCATCAGCCTGTTTCCCTGCACTCAAGAAAAGTAACAATGTCTCTCACAGTACAAACACCTGTGTCTACGCATACTTCCAGGAGAGCAAGACTGAGAGGGCTTGAGCATCTCCCTTCCAATCTCCCACATCCTTGGCACAGCTGACAGCACCACTAAAATACTAAGTATAGTGCAGCCCTAGAGCTTTTCTCCATCTCCTCAACTGTACTTGCCAGATTGCCTCAGTTCCTAAATACAGCAAGTGAATTGAACAGGTGAGAAAAGCAGTGGTGCGTGTGGGAAATGCAAATAATAGCAGTGCTATAACAGCAAAGCAGAAAAAAGGGTTTAAAGCCTACCTCCACCTGAAGACCTATTCCATGGGATCACCCACAGCATGTGATCATTTCTATTTTTAAATGCTAAATTTTCTAACATGAGTCAGTTACCAATCTATTTCTGATTTGAAGAGGAAGGACAGCGGAACAACTTTAATCACAGCTGAACCAAAATTAGAACAGAAAATGGATCAGTTCAGTTCCTTTATTTATACTAACCAACTTTAGGTATACCTCTATGAGTCAATGAGAATAAAAAAAGAGTATCCATAAGCTCCTTCTGTAGATACTGAGGATCAGAAGCTGGTTTAAAGTGTAATTCAAAACACAGAATTGGGTATTGGAAGGGGCCTGTTCTCTCCAAAGCTTTTTACTTAGAAAACTAAGTAATTCAGCCAGCTAAATTAAGTGATCATCTAAGGGGTGGTGACAGTAGCATGCCTAAGCAATGCCTGTAAGATCCACCTCTCCATCACCTTGGTTTCGTTATGGTGTTTGTGCAGACCCAAGCACACTGAGGCCCTGACAGAGACGGGAGCTTCTAAACACGGGCAGAGAACAGGGCAGCAAGTTGAACCTGAGTCAGCGATGTGCTTCTGCAGTGATGAAGGCAAACCACATACCCGACCGCGTTAGCATACGCATAGCTAGCGTATTGGGGGACGCTATTATTCCCCTTTGCTCAGCACTTGTGAGGCCACATCCAGAATGCCCTTTACTGGAATACTGTGTCCAGTTTTGGCGCGCAGTATACGAGACAGAAAGACAAACTGGAAGGAGTCCCGAGGCAGCCTCCCCCAATGGGGGACTGCAGCATATTACATGAGCTGAGACTAAGAGAACTGGCTTTGTTTAGCAAGTTAAAAAAAACAGCTGCGAGGAACCCAAATGTGGCTTTCTACCACCTAGAAAGCAGATACCGAGAAGACAAAAGCAGACTCTTTGCAGAGCTGCGCAGAGAAAGAACAAAAGGCAATGCCGACTGTGCGCAAGGAAAGAAATCTTCGCCATCTTCGCGGCTAAGCACTGCAGCAAGGCCCTGGAGAGGCGGCACTAACTCCATCTGTGGAGGTTTTCAAAACCAAACAGGACAAGGCCCTGAACCTCTGACATTAACCATGCTTTGAGCAAGACTGTGAACTAGATAACCTCCACACATCCCTTTGGACCTTAATTCTACAATCCTAAAACTGAGACTCACACATCACACATACAAATATACATGTTAAAAGCATGACATGAACTGGTTAAAAATCAACATAAAATAGTTTTTAAAAAAAAGTCATGCCAATGTGTGACATCAGAAGCCTTTTTCTCCATGGCAGAACAGTGATACTCTAGCTACAAAAGTGAGACTGAAGAAAAGAATAAATCCTTAGTAATAAGACTATGATGTTATTGAGGACATCTTATTATTAGAAAATCAACAAAATAAGTTGGATGGCACTGGAAATGCAATCAAGCACCAAGATGCAGATACAAACTCATTAAAGTATTAAAGGTATAAGCTTTGTTAAAACCGCAGAAAGACCGCTGTCTGTACAATCTGCTGAAGCCCTGCTGTTGTTTTTTCAGACTAACTCATCTGTCTCGTAATTCCTCTGGAAAACTTGCAAACAGAGAATTACAGTAATTAAAATCTTACAGAGACATTAATAAAAATATGGAGGTATCCTGATGTAAAAAGATATAGATTGTAGTGGTTAATACATGTTCGGGTTATATATATCTAGGGCTACAAAGATGATTAGGGGGCTGGAACATCTGTCTTATGAGGAAAGGCTGAGGGACTTGGGTCTTTTTAGTCTGGAGAAGAGAAGACTGAGGGGGGATCTTATTAATGCTTATAAATACTTAAGGGGTGGGTGCCAGGAGGATACAGCCAGCCTTTTTTCAGTGGTACCCAGTGACAGGACAAGAGGTAATGGGCACAAACTTGGTCATAGGAAGTTCCATCTAAACATGAGGAGGAACTTCTTTACTTTGAGGGTGGCAGAGCACTGGAACAGGCTGCCCAGAGAGGTTGTGGAGTCTCCTTCTCTGGGGATACTCAAAACTCGCCTGGATGCATTCCTGTGCAATCTGCTCTAGATGAACCTGCTCTGGTGGGGTGGTTGGATTAGATGATCTCCAGAGGTCCCTTCCAACCCCTATCATTCTGTGATTCTGTGATATATATAGCTCTTCTTTTAATAGCCCAAAACACAAAAGTAATTTTCAGCACCAAGGCTGCCCTTAAAGCTAGTTGCATGTGAGGGAAATAAATCTAAAAAGAGGAAGAGAAAAACCTGTGTCTTTTTCCAAGCTGTTTTGACTACTAACAACTCAGTTTCAAGATAAATTCAGTATGTGTAATATATGCAGCATGTTTACATTTGGTGTTTACAGCTGCACTTAGGTAATTTTATAGATGTATGTATAGATAAGCATAGGGTCAGGCATGGATACAGCAAACTGCTTAATACAAAGATGGAGATTTCTTGTTTAGTTGCCTAGCAATAAGATCTGACTCCTGGAAGCTAAGAAATACTGATCAGAGAATGGAATAGAATTATTTAATGTATCTAATGTATCATAAAAAAAGGAACATAAGGCTATTGGAGAAAGGGAAATGTTAGGCTAGAAAAAATCAATTGTATCCAGCAAAATCTATTCAGGAAATACGTGATACAAAGAAACTACAATATCTAAATTAAAGAAAGCCTCACTCTGTTCACCCTGTCAATATTTTTCATTGTTCTTCTTTTAGCAGAAAGTCTAATTCCATCTTGGCTAATGGATCTGGCTTTTGAATTGCTGTTTTAACTTTGTTCAGCCCCCTCAATACTGTTTGGAAGCTGGAGAGAGAGAGAGAAGTATTTTTAAAAATTGAACTGGATGAACAGGATGGCATTTCTCTTCTTGGAAAACACAGTATGATACTCATGGGAAGTTTGATGACATTTACTACACTGGTGGAGAGGCAAAAGTCCACACTTGTGTTTTATTTGTTATGAAGAGATTTAAAATTGCATTGATGCCTTTTAACACATAATTTATAAGGTTTCTTCTCCCAGTTCTTTCAATATTACAAGTGTTTTTCTCTCAGTACTTCAGAGGTGTAACAGGAAGGTCACAAGCCAAGGATAGCTAGCATACTGCAAGTCCAGCACAGATCGGAAGTATTTACTTCTTGGAGCAGTACTGACATTGATCTTTTTCCCTCATAATCTAAATTTAAATAGATTAGTGTACATTAAAGCTGGGAAAACAGAGGCCACTGGATAGTATTCCAACATTATAAGCAATGTGGACTTATAATGCACTATTCATGCATTATTTAAACTTAAAAGAAGACACGTGACTTCTCTTTCTGGTATTTCCAAGCTTTCTTTAAAACATTCTTCTTTAACACAGTCTTTAAAACAGTACTTCCCAAGATCTGCTCCTGCTGGAGCTGTCACTTAACAGTATTCTGTCTGCTTGGGACAGAAACAGTCATAAAATTTCTCTCATGTGTCCTGTTACACCAGCATAAATCTAGAGTAACTCCACAGACTTCCTGTGTGACGCACTTACTCTGGGTTTGTCTACACAAGGAAGTAAACATAAAGGAAAACTAGCCTTAATTCAGAGCACAGTACCAACTCTGAACTAACTCCAAGTATAAACATTCTTACCACACAGAAAGCAAAGGTCATTTTTCCCACTCTCAATATGGATTAAACCACTCTGAACAAAGACAGTCCTAGTAAAATCCAACGGTGTAATCACATTCCACAGTGTAGTGCTTTACAAAAATAAATTAAAGTTTCAGTATCAGAAGCAGCATGTCTTCCATCTAGTCATATATATCCTGTTTCTCAAACGTTCCCTAATTTAATTTAGGGGTAGTTTTAGATACTGTACACAGCTTTGCATTTTGGCATGAAAATACCCTTTCACTGTCCATAACGTACATTTGTACGCAATAGCCCATAACTTCGTACTTAAACAGCACTAATTTTTCTGTGAAGACAATGCCTTTGTTTCTTAATCTTCCTTCCCCAGTTGCAGAGACTGCCACACAGATTAATTAACTACATCTTGATTTGGCCTTGTACTGTGGCTCCTTTGTCCTTGTTACAGCAGTGTGAAACACTCTTAAATGGGACATAAATTATATTATTAAGACCATGAAAGGTCTTAATAGAACAGGAGTTTACATTACTGATTTTTCTATGTTGTTCAGACACTATAGCAATAGAAACTACACAAATATCTACAAAAGCAAAAGCATATAAAAATGAAGGAGACACAAGTGAAGATTTTGATGTATGAATCATTGTAAGTAATTCAACCAGTGTTAATTTACTGAGATGCAAATTCATTGGCTATTTCATTACAGTACTTTCTGTAAAACAGTCATTTACGGATTTCTAATAATTGAATCACCTATGCTCCTACCACCTATATGCTAAAAAAGCTAAGAGACAATAGTATTTATTTGCACACACCCCTTAGAAGACACTTGGTCTTTACAGAGATCTGTCAATAAAGAATAGATGCTCTGGGATGAAACACATTGTTCCTAGGTCTTTCTACACACATCTGTAATTTTGAGACTGTACAAAAACATGCAGTCAACCCTCTCTACCCCTCTCTCTCACAGATCCTCAGAACAATCTGGCACTAAGGAAATCCATGTGGTCAACATGAAAAATCTTAATCTCATTGGAAAAAAACTGTAGAGGGAGTAGGGACACAGAGTTGGCTCTGATCTCTCGTTGATTCTCACAAGTTTCATACACATTCTGTGGTATAAACAGTGATTTCAGAGAGTTTCTGAAAAAGATCAAATTGGATAGAAGCCTCCAAGGTGGAAGTAATTCGTTTCCTCATTTGTGGTAACGTGGTAATCTTTGCATTTATTCTGATATTTTGAGTACAGAATCCAACTTTTACTTTTTTCCTATGTCATAAGAAATAATATCCTGAGCTAGTCATTTCAGTCATATGCACCTGTAATTTGAGCTCTGCTCTTCACTCCACTTTTTTATTTTGATCTCTTTTGACAAGTCACAATACTAAGTTTGAACTCTTAATTCATTGTGAAAGTAGTACACTCTCTAACCCACTTTCATATTTCCACGTCACTATTGACTTAAACAATATTCAAAGATCTGCTGCCAATTACATAGCAAAGATCATGTCTAATTTGTAAGATGAATTGAAAGCAACTGGTATTTATAAACATATTTACTTACAATAGTCACCGCTTGCAATCTATGCTGCCAATGTACAAGACAATGTATCTTACTTGGTGTATTGTGACAGTAACAGGTTATTCTGCATTTGACATTTTTCAGCACTTCACACTGCACAAGAAACCAAAATACTTCATGTTCCCAACCAAGATCCAGTAATCCTGGTTACTTACAGTTACTCCAGTGTAAAGAATGTGAAAGGGAGATGTCCTGGCAATTATTTATACACCCTCCCCTTATGAAGTGTGACTACTCTTTTCTATCTTTTTATCTAAATTATACACAAGCAAATAGTCGAGAAACTGTCTTAGCAATTAAATTTTATAATAAACCATATGTTACGCATATACGTAGCCCACAACATTTTTTAGTCTGGCCTAATAGCAAAGGTTATCAAGCTAAAAGCACCATAAATTCTACTCACAGTATCATAAGCAAAGTAGTAATGCCACTCTTTCTTCAATTAGATGTCCGTATGGTCTACGCTGCTTTAGGTAGTCTTATCCTCATCCTTTTTTACCACCCAAACCACAAACCCTGCTTTCACCATCCGTTTCTAAAATTCCTTTCAAAAACTAGTAATTATAAGGTCTGCATAAATCCTGCAACTGAATAACAAAAAAGACATTTTGGTGCAAGCATATTTTGTATACTTTTGTCTACAGATTTGGAGATTTACACTCACTGTCTAAGTAAACATACTTAAAATTGAGGTACAGCAAGTGTTGTACTCTCTCACTGTAAGTAGGAAATATCCATCCCACTTTCTGTGTTTGTTGTCCTCTCAGCCAGGTACACCTCAGGCATATCCTGCCTGTGAAGTAAGATGTTGTCCTTTACGTGAATCCCTTTGAATTCTCCCTCTTACAAACCAGTCCATGAAAGCAAGAATCAGTATTATAGTAGTAGTCTGACCATAGTTTTATAGAAGGGTTTAATTACAGTTGTTATCTGTAATAGGTTGTAACACCATACGGAGGAGATTGCATATGAGGCTAGATCATCAATTGACATCAAAAGGAGGCCAACAGTGTTCTCAGGTCTTTTTTTTTCCAGGCAGCCCTAGTTGCATTAGTAGTGATTTCCCTTCAAGAGCTGAGTGACAGCAATTCTGAGAGGAGACAGCAGAAGTGACAACTTTGCATCTTGTAAAAGAATGAACAGTTTGAAACATCAGTGCCAAACCTTTCAAGATCAGCTCTAGGAAGACTGAAGAGTGAGATTTCTGACATCAGTTTTGTTCATTTACTGTCCAGTAACATTTCTAGCTGCAAAAGCTTCTTTCTCACTGATTCTGAGACCTTGCTGGTCTACAGTATAAATACTGAAGCGGAGGTTTTTTCCCTCTTTTTCTTGATAGCTGGCTAAACCCCACAGAAAACAATGAATGCTTCTTAGTAATATTTACAGGGATTGGGGGGGAAAAAAAAAAGATATTAGATTTCATCAGATATAATAAATAGTTAATATTCTTGAGATTACTTCACATCTCAACACATAAATACCATGGTGATGTTCTGCACTTCTGTAAAGAAGCCTGAAGACTTCTTTTAGATTCTTTTTGCCTAAAACATGTCAATCAGTGAGATAGCAGTTTGAATAAAGAAGCAATAATTGACTGAAAAAGGGGCAATAACTGACTGATCAAATTTTGCCCTACCAACAAGGATGTGTTTTCTGCTGAAATATCCTTGATCTTAATAAAGACTTGTAACTTGTGAAACCCACCTGTCCTGCAAAGATTTGTGGAAAGAGACCACTCTCAGAATGGAGGAAGTCACTAATGAATTTAATAGATCAGCAACACAAGCATAAGGCCTTCAAATGCTGTATCTTACTCAGAATTTCTGCAGATCTGGGCAGTCACTGGATCTCAACATTAATTACAATTTATTTTAAAAGACTTTTTGTTCTTATTTCCATTGAGAAGTGACAACAATCTCCAGCAAGTATAGAGTTAAATTTCCTGTTCTGCTTTCACACAGGTGCTCAAGGTAGGGTAAAGAGGCCCCAGCGAACTAGGTAAGATTACACTCAAAGGTTTAGAGGGTCTATGCAACTTTGATTAGAGGAGAGAAAGGCCTTCAGAAGAAGTATCCAAAACATAGCTGCTAGAAGATAGACTACATGCCCAGGTGGGTTAGGGTTTTTTTGCCTGTATTCTATCTGATGTTTCTGTAGCAGTTTTGATACAATTTGGGCAGGATGAAGTTTGTTACAGATAAAATCTGTCTTCTGTAACTTGGCTTCTACTGCTTTGCAACTTCTGCTAACACAACAAAGAAAAAACAGTTAGACAGGAGCACTCTGCGCCCACAGTTCACCTCCAGTCAATTAAATGGCATATAACTGTTCTTGGCTTCTTTGCCTTGCCTCTTCATGTTGTATTGCTGCTAACAATTCAGGGAGTGCAAAGCAATCGTCAGTCCCTTTAAGTGTAGTCTTATTAATGAAAGTATCTTTTCTGTGAGTCACCCTCCTGCTAAAGCATTATCTGTAGATACAGTTACGTGTTAAACAGGAAGAGTATAACGTAGGTTGATTACAGGTAGAAGGATAGATAATCTTCTACCCATAATATAATCTAGCTTTGTGCAAGTTCTTCCTCATCTTAGTCAAACTGACGTGACTATACCTGTTGCCTACCAAACTTCATTACCTATTTCCTGGAAAATAATGCTTACATTGAAATAATTAATGGTATCCATGGTCCTTGCTAGGAAAATACAGAGGTTAAGGATGCCACCCAAATCTGTCGTTAAAGAAACAAATGTGCATTTTATTTTTACTAGTAATTGAAGGGTACAAATATGAAAATAAGAAAGCTGTATCTTATGTTTATGAGGAATATGTGAGTCAGGAAAAGCCAAAAAAGACAGAACAAAAATTAAGTTTATGCTAAATAAAGCACAAATGCTCTTTTTTCCATTTTTAGTACACCCAAACACCGTAGCCTATATCACTAATACTTGTGCAGGAGCAGTGTACCACTTGTTTTCCCTTTTGCAAATGTTAGTATTACCAAAATAAGCATATTTTTTTCAGTACATATTCTACTTGAAATCAATCCCTTATGGGTTCTGATTGCCATGAAAAGTGACACTGGGAAATGTAGCTTAGAGGACTGAAAAAGGAAAAGAGTTTTATAAGGACTCACAGAATATAGCTATTGTTTCACCCCACTTTAAAGGACTAAAGAGCTTTAGTCCTTATTTACATATAAGAAGTGAACTGCTTTGCTTATGTCTTTTGACTTTTCTCTGTGGCTTCTATGTAGTTATACCCAGGAAAAGTACTCTTAGTTATCTTTTTAAATTACCAGTTAAACTGTGCTATATTTCTAATCAGACATTCTTATTGATCACAATTAATTTGGTTTAACTGTTTTTTTTTTACTCTACTTGGACAGTGCTTTAATAATTTAATTTAAGACACCTGGCTGAAAGTATCCAAGTTCTAATTTCAATTAATCCATAAACTCTCTGCATTTGGACTCATGTTCCAGAGTGTTCTCCTGCTGACACATCTTCAACCGTGTACTTTTACTATTTGTCACAGCTCTACCATGATTCTATATCTGTTTGGCTAAAAGACATAATGTGAGTATATCTACATTGTGGTTGCTGGAAGCGATATGAATGTGGACCTGGCTAAGAATGTATTCATTACTTAAGAGTCAAATTCATCCCTGATAAAACTAACATTAAGTCAGTAGTTACGAGGCTATGTCCTTTTGTGTTTGTTTAGGCCCTAAACAGAGTTCCACTTGCTAAAAATATAGTACTAAGAGTCTATAGAAGGAATAAAGGCTTTTGATTAGCTCAAGGGTGTTTTTTATGTCACTCTCTTAAATAATTCCAAGCCCAGCAGGCTCAGCTCTCACAGTAGCTGAACAATGCTGGAACCAGAAATTAACTAGAAACTTAATCTCTAGAAAATTTTGTAATTCAACCCAATCTAGGGATCCAGCTATTTACACATGAAACAAACAGGTGTCTGTGGGCAGATATGTTAACTTGGATTCACTGTGTGTGGGACTTCTGTTTCAGACACACAGCATGTAAATGCTAAGCCTGAAAGCCTTGCAAAATTAAAATAATTTCAGTCAACCATTTATATTAACCAGAATAACTACCTAGTATGAAATTATGTTTACTCATATTTTTTCACTTAAAAAATAACAACAACAACAAACCCAAAATAAAAGACCAAAACAAACAAAAAACCCAAAACCACTTGCTTTTTACCAAGGAAGACCAGGAAAAAATGTCCCAGTTGGAGATTCTTTTGATTACAGGTATTTTACAATAAGCATACATACAGCTTACCTCCCCCCACCCCCCCGCCCCACTCACCTTGCAACCTTCATGAGATTGCTCCCCAACCATAATATAGCAATTCCTGCTATTCCTGAAGCTGCATGTGAGGCTGTTGCCAGGTGGCAAGGCCATACTAGCTCAGAACTTTTCAGACCTTCCATTTTTACTCAAAATTGCACAAGAGAGAATCCAGACAAATGGGATCATGTTATTTAAATATACCTCTTAAGTCCTTTTTAACTTTTGTTAATGATTATTCATTTCCTAAGTTCACTAAACTTGTGAAGCTGGCTAATGGGACATAATTCTGTGGTGCTGAAATGGCTTGTATCACCCCAGAGGATTAAATATTTTTAATCCGTAGAACACATTTAACCTTTTCACAGAATCATAGAATGGTTTGTGTTGGAAGGGACCTTTAAAGGCCATCTAGTCCAACACCCCTACAATGAGCAGGGACATCTTCAACTAGATAAGGTTGCTCAGAGCCCCGTCCAACCTGACCTTAAATGTGTCCAGGGATGGGGCATCTACAAGCCTCTCTGGGCTACCTGTTCCAGTGTTTCACCACCCTCATCCTACAAAATTTCTTCCTTATATCTAGCCTGAATCTACCCTCTTTTAATTTAAAAACATTACCCTTGTCCTATCGCTACAGGCCCTACTAAAAAGTCTGCCCCCATCTTTCCTCTAGGCCCCCTTTAAGTCCTGGAAAGCTGCTATAAGGTCTCCCTGGAGCCTTCTCTTTTCCAGGCTGAACAACCCCAACTCTCTCAGCCTGTCCTCATGGGAGAGGTGTTCCAGCCCTCTGATCATTTTTGTGGCCCTCCTCTGGACCTGCCTAGGTTTTACTGTATGACATAAAATCATGCCACATGAAGCCAGAAATACCTACTGGTTAATAAAAGCTAGCTTCAGAGCCAGATCTGACTTCTTTTTTTAAACATCTGAGGGCCTTCAGATGTTTGGCCTGATTTAGGTCACATCCTGATAGTGGTTTCAGTTCTATTCCCCTTTCTCTCTTCCCAAAGTAGGTATAAGCAACAATTTGGGTACAAATGGCAAAAAGCCTCCTTTATGCACTTTAGAAACCAAACTGATTTCACCAAAATAGGAAAAAATTACATAATTTCAGTCTCTAGTTGCACTTGCTTTAAATGGATTAAGGACTAAAGAATGCCAATATAAAAATACTCTGCAGAAATGCGAAACAATTTTAACACGCTGTAAGTAGACTGGATTTAATAAAGGGAACCATAGGTCAAACAATGAAAAGCTGTTTCTTGTAATCTATTGGTTTAATGTTCTTGAACCTATTTAAAAATACAGGTTTGTAATAACATGTTTATATGTACAAGTAATCGTCTTTTTACGTTAAGGAAAGGTTTTGAACTTTTCAGACAGCTAACAAGGGAAAACAGAAGGACTTCACTGACTTCCAAAAGGTTAACATGGATTTATAACTATTTGCCTGATTTCCCTGTATTTCTCCTTCCTCTTGATGACTGAAAACACTAAGTAACTTTTCCTCATCCTTTTTCTAGCTCAAGTGGATCTTTGATCCCTAAATAACAGAAAATCTGTTCCTTACAGAAACCTAACAGAGTATTAATGCTATCCTTTGTCATTAATAGAAATTATATTAACAGCAACCATTGGTAACTATTATATGTGAATATTACCTTAAATTGTAAGAAGACACACTACATTTCTGCCCATGGAAAAGTACAGCAAACAGCAAGGAGTAGCTCACTATATACAACAAAAGCCCTTTGCTACAAGCAACTAAAAGTATATACATGTTCTGTGGTATTCCTAGTGTTTCCTACACACACAAACCGTGACAGAGCATTTTCTGCAATTAAAAAGATAATACAAAAATATTTTGGTAACACCAAGTGCAGCATTTTAATAATAGTAATTTCCTATCCATGCTTCTGAGTTCATCAATAAGAGTGATGCAATGCAGCTATAGGACACTCTGATGCTCTTCCAACTCAATCAGCTGTAATTTGTGTTCAGCTCCAGTAGGTGTTTATGAATATGGTAAGTATTTCATACAGAAGATGACTGCCACAAAACCACTTAAGCAGGCAGATTACAATGGAATCAAGCCAATACACTTTAAAACTGATACAAGGATTGTTACTTTTTAAACACCATATAATTAAACCACAGAACTCACTAAGACATGATATTGGAGGGCCAAAAAGTTGTCAAAATTAGACATTAACATAGAAAATTGAAATACTAATAACTATAAAAATTACAAATTACAGACATGCTTTAAGTTAATTCAAACATGAATTGGCAGTGGTTAGGAGAAAGAAAAGCTCTTCTCTTGGCAAATAATGAAAATGATAAATTTTAAAGCTGTCTTGTAAAGCTGGTGCTAGCCAATGTCAGAAACAGAACATTGCATTACAGCACACTTACTCTCCTGATGCTAAAGAATATTAACAAAATTGTCATTTTAGAAGACTAGAGAATGTAAAAATTTTGCAGCTTACATGTTTTATTGAACTAGACCTGCTGAGAAGGCAGTCACTGTTGGGTTTGGGGTTTTTTTTTCCCAAACAATTCTGGGATACATAAGCAATCTTCTCCTTTGAAAGTTATAATGATTATGCATTAGAACAATTACATTGGCTAAAAATATTCACTGTTCTAAATAGGACTCTGAAGGCACAGCAGGCTGTACTGTTATGGGCATCGCCCCACTTTCCTTAGTTGCCTGTATAAACATTCACTGACGAAATATCAGTATCTCTGACACCCGAGTATTCTAAGCATTTTTCACTGGCTAGCTATAAAGTCACACCCCAAATATCCTTCCAAATTTCTGACAAAGAACCACCATGAAATTCCTGTGCAATTGAATTGCCAGACTAAATGTTATACTTAAGAAATCTGGCAAGTCTTCAGGGTCTTCAATAGAGAATAAGGAGATTTTTAAATTTTTTTTAAATATATCTGATAAAGTATAGAGGACTGGTTCTGAACAGCAGGAAATCCAGGTGCTGAGTTAAGGTCTAGGGAACAGCATTTCAGAAGACAACTGTGTGAAAGCAAAATTATTTGGTTTATGAGACAGAAGACTCACTGAAGTCTACTGCAAAGGATTTTCCAAAGAAAGGGAAAAGAGAAGTGACCTCCCAGGTAATTAGAAGTCCACCACTGTTTAGAAGGGTTGGAATGCTCTTGCCTCAGCGAGTATTGTTAAATCAGCCTCACTAAAGGTCATCTCTACAGACATTCAGAAGTTTTATACCAATAAATATTCTGCAAATTAAAATCCTGTAGAGAACAACCACAAAGCTTTCTACAACACTTTCACACCGGCCGTGCTATATTGTACAAATTAGGCACATAACCAGTATATTAGTGCATTTTTCCAAAAGACAATGCAAACAATTCTTATAATAGTGCATCTGCACTGTATAAATCGGTTTGCCGTTAAGACCATTCTGCTTCAGCAGAAGTGTCAAAAAATTGTTTAAATGAAAAATATAGGTGTGTTTTTCAGTTTGAGTTTGGTTTTTGTCATTTGTTTTTTCCCCAAGCCTTTTTTCTACAGTACAGCTCTCCTTGAGACAGACCTCTATCACAGGAAAAACTACATGAGTCCATTTGGTTAAATGTTCATTCCAGCTGCTTCCTTTATGGGGTGGGTCAGGAACTACATATACATGGCTTTGGGGAAAAATGAGGTTCACCTGAAAAGGCAGGCAGAAAAACTGTTTGGAAAGTAAGAAGGTGCAGAGGTGATTATGTTGGAGAAATTAGCATGGAGTGAACCAGGGTGTGAATTCTCAGTGAATTACTCTGCAGTAATTCTCTACGTGGATGCTTTGGTTCGTATTATATGCATGTCTATCCTACATTAATGGGGCACTCTGCATAAAATCCAACCTAGCCAGATCCACAACCAGTACAGTGATGAGATGCAGGATTTACTGGAGATGGTACAGCACCACACTGCTACAGCTACCCTGTCATCAGGACTCCATCTGGAATCTCCACCCAGCAGGGCTCAGCTTTGTAATCACTGCAATGCAACCTACTACACAGGATAAGCCACGGTGATTCCAGCTTGGCAATAGTAAGGAAAAACTTCTAGTTCTGTAAAGCTCCTTTCCCAGATTTTGTGGGTTGTTTTGGTAGATGACAGCAGCCAGTCCAGGTTCTGAGCTATGCCATATGTGCAGCAAGAGACATTCCTCTTCCTCTCAGCCAGATGCTGCATCTGTGGCAGCAACTCCTGTTTCTGTGCCACACAGTCTGCAACACAGTAGGTTCCTCATGACACTTTACAACCCTTCTTCTCCAAATAACCAGTGGCAGTGCACTCAAGTTGGAATTATGCATAGATTCTGCAAGTACTGACTTGCAGAAACAAATCCAGAGGCACCACTATGTCAACTGTAAAATAGCTTATTTGAACTAAAGCATCACTGGTGTTCAGAGCAAGTGGAAGAGAGAAAGGGGGAAAATACAAAGGCAGGGGGCAGGGGGGATTTGGACAATGTTCTAAGATGACTGATGGGTGCAGTGCAAGGTGATACTGAAACTGATAGCTATTAAATTCTGTTTGCCGATTTTTTTTTTTAAATTTTTTTTTCATGGAGTCAAGGGGACAAATTGAAAAAAATTCTTTAGGTAAATTTGTTACTGAATAATCATATAAACAATTGGGCTGCTACATTCTCAGACATGAATAATGGTGTCTTCCACAGTAGTTTATGGAATTTAAGAAGGAGGTGAGATGTATAAAATAGAAGGCATTTCACAATCTTTTTTGCCCTCTGTACTACAGTTCATTGCCTTCATCAACTGTACTAGTGCAGCTGGTCTACGAGGCTGACAAAATGTGGCACAGATGTGAAGGAAAGCTATGAGCAGCCAAGCACAGAAACTTCTTAGGTTCCCACCTGCCAAAGTCAGTGTGAGCTACGGAATAGCATATATCCTGCTGGTCTTAATATAATGCAAGACTGAGTCCCAAAAAACCACTCACAGTTTTAAGAAAACAGTGACCATTTGCTGCTATTCTCCTACTGACCAAATGTTGGGGTTTTTTCTGTTGTTATGGTAGTAAGTATTTTATAGTATGCTTTAAAATAAAGAAAAAAGGTGATACTTCAGTCTGTCAACATGTACCTACCATGTTCTGCAGGTTTTCCTTTCTCTTCTCCACCTCTTTCCCCTCCCCCCCCCCCAAAAAAAAAGATAAATTCTCCTTAATTTTCACTTGTTGGGTCTCTGCCCTAAACAGTGTTGGAATGCTTATGCTGGAAACACTGCATGAGAATATTCTGACATTCAATGCAAAACAAAATCCTTGCTTTCACTTCAGTTTTTAAGATTTGCAAGTATTTTTATTACCCTTTTTACTCTGAGAACATTTATTTCAATAATATTAACTGGTTTTAATATTGGTTTAAATCTTGGTGGCTTTGCTGTTGCCTCTGTGCCCATTGACCCCTTCTTCCAAACTGGATTCCATTGATTTCAACGGAGTTCTGCACAGTTCTGTTCTTGCAGATTCACATGTGAGTCCAAGCTCTTGCAGTAAAATGAATATTTTTAAATGCAGCAAAGTGTCATTGTATAAAAATTCTGGTATGACAAGTACCTATCACAGTTGTGTTCACCCTTACGCAATAGGTATGCGCTCAAAACTTACTTTCAGGTAGTTAATTCAACATTTTCTGTAACACAGTCGGATAGGTAAACTGTCCTTAATGCTTATGGGTTTGAGATGGGGAAACCTATCTCGAACAAACTTCATCCCAGATAAGATGCGACATAAGAACTCCTGTATGACAGCACCCTTTAGACCTTTATATAACCCTTGGGACACTGTGGCACACTGTGTTGAAAGCATTAGGAATGAGATTGGCTCTGGGAAACTGGAAGTTCTGTAATATTATTTGTTTGGACTTGCCATCTACACGGTTCAAGAGTTATGACATGTATCACTTTCTCCCAGTCATCTGAATTATGAGTCATACAAACCGAAAGCAGAAGGCATATGTGTGGACAAAGCAGATGTGGATGTTTGTGGAGTTTCTTGTCAGGTTTACCTAGCTCTTATTTTCTGTCCTGCCCCATCTAGGGCAAATAAGTTCGATTCTTCAGCAAGTCCAGGTAGCTGCTACCTCAGCAACAGCCTGGGACTGACACCTTACCGTTAAAGGATAAAACCTCACGCTGGTAAGTCTCTGGAAGTCTCCCATGACTCAAACTTCCACCTAAAGCTAAAAGTCTGGCCATCTTTGTTTTGTTTAGCTGAGCAGGAGCAAGAAAACCCCACCAGCTATGTGCTTAGCGTGATAAATATATAAAAACGTCTCTCAAGAATCCTGGTTTTCTATGGGTTGCCTGGAGGATGCCCCGCCATAGACAGGCCAGTTAATAGCTAAAAGCTCATGCAGAGATAGAAATAGTTTCCAAACCCAGGAAGCAAACCTGAAATTGGATCTGTACAGAAAGGCTCTTGGGGCTCAAATGGCAAGTCTCCTCCTTCGGATCTGATTGCAAGCTGAGGACCACAGCCTATAATCAGTTAATTTTTTACCTCAAACAAATTTGAAACGTGATCTGACTGAAGGGAAAGCTAGGCTGAAATGAATTTATTAAATAAAACCAAACCAAAACCTTATGAGAAAAAAAAAACTTATGAGAATACATATATATTAAACTATCCTTCTATGAATGTGACAGAATCAACTGTAACTCACACTCTAGGCCTCTAGACCTGGGACTCTGTAATCGTTGAAGCACAGGAGCAAACAGCGAAGATGCAGCCAAATTGCCGCCATTACCGGGTACGCCACTTGCGCAAATTTCCCTTCCCTCCTAGGCCCTACCGCCAACCATGTGGCGTAACGGCTTTCGCGAATACGGATGCTGCACTGCGGCGGTGGCACAGTTCAACCAAACTTCCTCCCTCCTCCTCCCACTTCGACGTTAAGGCCACCCCCTTTCTCGGTTATGATTGGCAAGACGGGCGGAGCCCTTCGCGGCGATTGGCGGCTGCTGGAGGGAGGTGGGATAGGTTGCGCGAAGGGTAATAAAGTTAGTGGGGCTGCCTCGGTGCGCTTTAGACGCGGCAGCGAGTCGGCTCTCTATGGAGGTGGCGGAGGGTAGTGTTGGGCCGTTGCTGCTCCTGCTGTGGTGACTCGGAGACTCGCCCTGTCCCGCGCGCTCCCCCCTTCCCCTCCCCAGCCCCGGTCCCCGGCTCCCTTCCCCTCCCCCCCCTTCTCTTGCCTTTTCCCCTGCCCTTGGTAGCCGCCGGGACCCGGGGAAGCTGACAAGGCCTTAGGGAAGGTGAGAAATGCG
Source organism: Gavia stellata (assembly GCF_030936135.1). Taxonomy (NCBI): domain Eukaryota; kingdom Metazoa; phylum Chordata; class Aves; order Gaviiformes; family Gaviidae; genus Gavia; species Gavia stellata. Next base: position 12,327,368 of record NC_082610.1, read on the forward strand.
GGAGTGGCGGGAGAGGGGCCTGGGGCCGGGAGGGAACGGGTGCTGCTGCAGCTGCCGCTTAAAATGGCGGCTGCCCGGAGTGGCCGCCATTTTCTCGTCGGCTTCTTCTCGTTTTCTTCCGCACAAAATGGCGGCTTGGGTCGATGGCCGTTTCTGTTGTCGGCTTTCGGATTACCGTGGATACTAAACGAAGGTGTATAGGAGATCGGCAGACCCCGGTAGGCGCGGAAGGGAAGCTGGGCAGAAGTGTTTGGGGTTAGAGCCGCATATCTGCAGCGAGGGAGGTGGGGTCGGGTAGTGCTGGTTCATAGCTCGGCTTTTCGGGGGACCAGATGGGCTGCAGGATCCTCGTCTCTAGTCGCCGCCTCCGGGTGCCCTAGAGGTTTGTCCTTGAAAGGGAGTAGCCCTGGTACATGTTAGCGGGCTGCGGTCTTAGGATCTTTTAGGATCGTGGGGGGGGGGGGGGGGGGGGCGCAGTTGGTTGTTCTTAAGAGTCGGTGGCGAGAGGATTTTTCTTTTTTCTCGCCGTTCATTTATTCCTGTTTGCTTTTCGTGGGAGGGAGACCGGACTACCGAAAAGCCGTGTCTGTCGGCAGCAGCTTCGCCTCGCCCGTGTTTCATGTTAAGGCTTGGGCGGCGAGTAAAGCGAAAGCGCCGCTTGAGCGGGGGCATAGCGACTGCTTCCCCCCTCCCCCCCTTTCCGGGCGGACCGGGGCGGGTGCCGCGAGTGGACGGGGCCGTTTTCCGCCGGCGGCGGCGGAGCGGAGCCCGCTCATCTGCGTCGCAGAGAACAAAGAGCCGGCCCGGCTCCTAGCGGCGCCTGAGCCTGGAAGCGGGCGGCGCCCGGTGGGGGAAGGGGAGGCGGCTCGGTGCGCCCGGAGCCGCCAGCTCCATGCGGCAGGGTAGCGCCTGCCTCCTGCGGGGGGCGCCCTTCCCGCTCGCGCAGCCCTTTTGTTCGGCGGCAGCCATGTTGGGAGCCGTTCCTCGTGCCCGCGCTGGCTCCTCAGCCGCTGCGAGCGGCTGGTGGTGGGGTGCGGAGGGCTGTCTGGGGCGCGGTGGTAACGGCCGCCGCCGCCTTCACGGGCAGAGACGCGTTCTGTGGGGCGTTTCTGAGGCTGGCTTTCCGAGGAGTTGGCTGTGTGCTCAGTGCTGTAATGTCTCCGAGCAGATCTGTGATGGAGCCTCAAAATGCCTGTGGGGTTTTCTACGTGCTCCCCAGGCGTTTCTATCCCCGTGATTAGCATTCTGCTACGTCAGCAGTGCAACGAAATTTTTCTTCCTGCTGCTGTCTTGAAAGCTAGAATTTGAGGTGGGGAGGGGCGATATTTTTTCATTATTTAGTAGCTTAATTGACCGTTTGGACTGGATGTGGAATACGTCTCTTTTACTATATTAAGAGTGCGTTTTGAATCTGGTGGTACTTACTCCTTTCTTGACATAATTAATCATAGTTTGTAAAGCATATCAATAAACGATTCCTTCGATTATGCTGTACTAGCAGAAGAAAATACCTTTTTTTCTGAAAGTGCTTTTGGGGGGGTTGACGGGGTAAATTTGAGGCTTTTACGTTCTCAGTCCGTGATTCCCTTATCTCCTCCCTCACCCCCGTTGGGAAACGGCTATGATGATGAAATTGTCCTTTCTGTGAGCATCCCGAGTATTGCATAAATGCTGTCTTAGCTTTTACGAAGTCTTGTGTTTGGGGGTTCCCCTTTCTCTAACCAACACTTGTACTTCTATTGTAAGTTAGATACTATGGCTGCTAGTAAAACAACTGTAATATGAACGCTTGATTTGTCTTTCTAGGTTTTGTTTTTCCCCACCCGGTCAATTTAATTTTATTCTTTTGAAGATTCTTCGTTGTCAAGCCGCCAAAGTGGAGAGTGCGATTGCAGAAGGGGGTGCTTCTCGTTTCAGGTACTAGTAGTGTTTTTTTTGTTTGTTTGAACACTTGGAAGTGGAAACTGTCCTTTGAGGAGAATTTAAATTTCTTATGTGTATACCAAAACTGACATGTAATTGAAAGCATTGGGATTTTGAACTTACACAAGATTACATGGTTGTCTTTTTAACAGTGCTTCTTCAGGCGGAGGAGGTGGTAGGGGTGCACCTCAGCACTATCCCAAGACTGCCAGCAACAGGTATGTCATCTTGCTCTTCCGTTTGGCATGATTTTAAAGGCAGAGAATGCTTTGATGGTCAATACTGAGTTGAAAATAGAGTATCTTTAAACTTCTACAAGGAGTACTTGCTGAGTTCATGACATGTTAATGTCCTCCAGTCTATGGCAGGATAGCCTATAATCTGTTGAAAGCGTGCATCATGATACAGTGAGATGAGGTGCACAGGCTTTTCCATGCATTTAACTTGAAAAGTTTGGAGGAAGGCTTTTCTTGGGTGTCTTTTCTTAATTATTGTTGAGCGAATACTAAACAACAGATGTTGCATTGTTGGTAGGGGTAAGTGCATGCTCTTAGCAAAGCTAATGACAGAGTTAGCCTAAGTAAGGCAATACTGAAAGGTTAAAAGCACAGTTCTTGAAATTGTTTGTTTAACAGTCATATTCTTAAAAATTCTACAGCGAGTTCCTGGGGAAAACCCCAGGGCAAAACGCTCAGAAATGGATTCCTTCACGAAGCACTAGACGAGATGACGACTCCGCAAACGACAAAGAACGACATGATGCAATCTTCAGGAAAGTAAGAGGGTAAGTTCTTTGTAAGGATTTTTCTTTCTTTATTGTTTTCCTCAGCAATATATCTCTCCAGTAAATGGGCTGGAGGGAAGGAAGACATGTGGGTCTTGAGGTTGGGGGGGGGGGGGAGTGTGTGGGTGTGTGGTGTTCTTTGGAGGGAGTGAGGCAGAAACTAATAGACCAGCAGCAGCAGCAAACACTTGAAAAGTCCTTACTGTGAGAGGATTAGTCTTTTCTATAATACTTTACATTCTAAAGATTTCCCCAAAAAATGGTTGAATGGAAAATTGCACTTTTCAAGTTCTGTTTAATAGAGTCAATAAGTAAAGGTAATCTTGGGTCTAAAACTACTTGTAGCATGCTTACAAGATCTGTAATCCAGATTTTTATTTTTGTTTGTTCCTCTTTAGCATACTAAATAAGCTTACTCCTGAAAAGTTTGACAAGCTATGCCTTGAGCTCCTCAATGTGGGTGTAGAATCTAAGCTCATCCTAAAAGGGGTCATACTGCTGGTAAGCTGGCTGCATTTATTTTAACCACAGTTTCCTTCCATGTTAAAAACAAAGAGGTTGGCTGTTTTTGATGGTGTACAGAAGTACTGTGGCTAGTGTGGTGTTTGAGAACCCAAACATATGGAAATGTCATTCATCCTTTTTGTGTAAAAAGGATATACTGGGGAGGAAGTAGACTTAATGTTCTAACTTTCTGTTTTAGAAGTCTCAATCACTAAACGTGATGGGGGAATTTTTTTTTAATAATCTAAGATGCTAGTTAGCAGTCTTATTTCCATGGCCCCCCCTCTTCCTGTTCTCCTGAACAAGGCTAATTGTCTTGGAAAAACTAGCACAGGTGACCTCTTGGTGGTATGCTGATTTAACTATCATGTCACTTGGTTTCATCTGAGATCAGATTGATGATACTAACTTTGGTGTTTGATAAACCTCAAATTTGTCCCAATCCTTGGTTAAGGATTATAGAAGCTCTTTGGTAACACAGAGTAGCTTTTTTCCTTTGCCTCAGCATTAAGGCTAGTGTAAAACCAAAATCTGTTACTTCTGTATGCTTGAAATAGCAAAAAATAGTTAGGTGTCCTAGATCATATAGAGTGGTAATATTCCACTGTGTGTCTTGCAACTCACTTCGCTCATAACGTTTGCATCCTACTACATGCGGCCTTACTCGAAATTTATTTAGATCGTAGACAAAGCCCTTGAAGAGCCCAAGTATAGCTCACTGTATGCTCAACTATGTCTGCGACTGGCAGAAGATGCACCCAACTTTGATGGCCCATCAGCAGAGAGTCATCCAGGACAGAAGCAAAGCACAGTGAGTATCTCTCAGTCTGGAATGATAAATTTTGCTAGCATGTGTAGTTGCACTGATTAGCTTGTTTTCTTTGTTCTCTTTTCTTAGACATTCAGACGCCTCCTAATATCTAAACTTCAAGATGAATTTGAAAACCGAACCAGAAATGTTGATAGTAAGCTTTAAAACCACTTTAATATGGAATTTATTTATCTTATTTTTGCACAGCCATGTTAAACAGGCTTCTTTGTTTTCCAGTCTATGATAAGCATGATGGTCCCCTCCTCCCTGAGGAGGAGGAACAGAGAGCCATTGCCAAGATCAAGATGCTGGGGAACATCAAATTCATTGGAGAACTTGGCAAGCTTGATCTTATTCATGAATCTATCCTTCATAAGTGCATCAAAACAGTGAGTGTTCAGAGCAAACTAGGACTTCTAAACTAAAAAAATGTAAATGTTTAAGTGTCTTTGGGAATCTTGAAACATAAAATACCACCCACTGTTTGAAGTAAACAGTCTTTTGGTGATTAAAAAGTAAAATTGGCTTTGTTCAAAGCCATGGGAATTGTCTCCAAGTGAAGATGTAATTTGACCTAGACAGAAGTACCACAGGTACTTCAAAGTACATACACTTAATGAGTAATAAGTACTTCAGTTAGCAATTCTTAAACTGATTTGCAACTCCGTTTGTCTTTAGAACAAGATGAAATGTTTCTGCATGTCCCTGTGTATAAAGTTGTCACTTAGTATAAATTGTAATTTATAGTATGTTGAAATATCTAATTCCCCTTTAATATGTCAGCTTTTGGAAAAGAAGAAGAGAGTCCAACTCAAAGATATGGGGGAGGATTTGGAGTGCCTCTGTCAGATAATGAGGACAGTGGGACCTAGATTAGACCATGCAAAAGCCAAGGTATGTGCATATCCACTGCAGTTGTTAAACTCTTAGCCATAGACTTTAACTAGTTTAATTGCCTGAACCTTCTGTATTCCGTGTTCTATTCATAAGTACAAAACTGAGGTCTGATTTTCAGAGAGCAAGAGTCCCAACTATTGCTCTTCTATCACATCTCTGGATAGGAAAGGCCAATCTTTGAAATGGTTTTAAATGTCTTTCTAGAGTGCAGTTAAGGTCATTAGGAAGTTATACAAGCAAGAACATTGTTTCTGTAAAAGCTGCTTGAAAAGATGTGGTGAGGACCTCTGTTCTGAACTCAACTAGGTGATCTGATAACAGATGTATTTTGCACCTTGACTTGTGAGTTCTGAATGTAAACTTGAAATGGTATCGTAGTAATTTTGGCAGGTTTTCATCTCTGACTCAGATGAGATGTCTTGATGCATTAGCTTTTCTTAAGCTCTGTTGCCATCAAGGAGGTTGAGATAGCAGGAGAGGGCAGTTTGTTCTATTATTTGGTATTAGATGTCTTGAATGTGGTCACCTTTTCTGGAAACAATCAAGACATTGATAGATTCAGCCCTCACTTGTAACATCACTTTTGTTTTCCCAGTCCTTAATGGATCAGTACTTTGCCCGTATGCGCTCCTTGATGTCAAGTAAGGAATTGCCAGCAAGGATTCGTTTCCTGCTGCAGGTATGATGATAAAATGGCTTACTGCTTCCTTTGTTTGTGGGTTTTTTTTTTTTTTTTTGCAAAGCTGTCTGAATTCTTTGCTAATAATTCATTATGTTCCAAGGATACTGTGGAGTTGAGAGAACACAACTGGGTTCCTCGCAAAGCTTTTCTTGACAATGGACCAAAGACTATCAATCAAATCCGTCAAGATGCAGTAAAAGTAAGTGTTGTGTGTAAAATGTGCTTGGCTTTTGCTTAAGTGTTAAAGTGAATCCTTAGTCTCCTTACTCCATGTCACAAAACCTAGGCTGTGCACTTACGAGTAGCTCTCACAGCAGAGTGTGACAGTAGGGGGTTAAGGGTTAAAATCAGATGGACATTTACAGTGCAGGGCTAAAAACTTGACTTTGTCAGGGGCTATTACTCCAAACTGACCAAAATCATCGTTCCTGTTTTAAAGGATCTGGGAGTTTTTATTCCTGCTCCTATGTCTCAAGGGATGAGAAGCGACTTCTTTCTGGAGGGACCCTTTATGCCACCCAGGATGAAACTTGACAGGGACCCACTCGGAGGGCTTGCTGATATGTTTGGACAAATGCCAGGTATGCTGAAACTGCAAGGCTGATCTGATGACTCCGGCTGTACTGTATTGAACAAGAACTAAAATTGTTTTCTGTCTCTGTAACAATACAGGTAGCGGAATTGGTACTGGTCCAGGGGTTATTCAGGATAGATTTTCACCCACCATGGGACGCCATCGTTCAAACCAACTTTTTAATGGCCATGGGGGTCACCTCATGCCTTCTGCTCAATCCCAGTTTGGAGAACTAGGCAAATCTTTTCTGAAAAGTCAGGTAAGGAAGATGTTGTCCACAGGGTGACATCAGCATGTTTAGAAGCTCTTCTACAGATGCGTATGTTATGGATTATAGTCTGCTTATGTTGAAAGACTTCCTCAGATTTGATTCTGATAAGAACTGATGCTCAGCTGATACAAAAATTCTAAACCACTTTATAAATTGTGCAACAGATGAAAGGAATACACTTTTTTTTTTACTGCAAGAAAAGGTGCATGTGGCTTTGGTGGGTCAGAATGGTGTGTTTTATTTCAAAGATAGCCCTGTTTTTAGGGATAGATGCTACTTTCCCACCACCCCTGCTCCTTCTTTCTCCCTTCCTGGCGAATAGAATCTTTGTTCCTCTGGTCCCTCTGGTACTACTTACCATATGATGTACGCCACTCCATCATCTGCACTTCTTTCTCTATATCTCCCTTTCTGAAATAGGGGCAAAGCCAGCTCTACCATAACCAGAATCAGGGACTCTTATCCCAGCAACAAGGACAGTCGAAGGATATGCCACCTCGGTTTTCTAAGAAAGGACAGCTTAATGCAGATGAGGTACATTACATGCCTACATTACTTAAAGCCTATTCTAAATATTGCCCAATGATTATAGCAAGACGCGTTATTATGAGGACTAATGCTGGAACTCTTTCTCCTTCTCCTCCTCCTCCTTTGTCCCTTCCTCTTTTACCTTACCCCTCACTTTCCTTAGGGTATCCAGCGTCCTGTGAGCAAGACTGAGATATGAGGGCAATTTCTTGGGGTTGACCCTTCCTTCCCCCACACCTCCCCAGGAACACTACTCTGACATCAGTTCCCATGCATCATATTGATAACAGTACATTTAATTAAAACTTCAGAAAATCCTAAACTTTAGAAACCCTGAAGTGCTGGACCAGGCTAATTTTTTTAATTTATTTTTTTACAACTGGCTAGTAGGCAAAATGTCAGATGCAAAGTAAACTGCATTGTTATTTTGAGTGTTAACCAGGCCTGTATCCTGATTTCTGAGCAATTGGTAGAGTTTTACTTTGGCTATAAAATACATCAGCAAACATGCTAAGTATCTTCTTGGGTCTCTAACATACTGCATCTAAAAGGAGCAATTCCAGATCTTGATATCAATGGAACTAAATACCAGTAACTTGCAGCAAGTTGTGATTCATCAAGTCGTGCTTTTGGGGAATTTCAGTATACGTGGCTTAATCTGTATTTGAGTGTTAACATTGTAGAAATGGAAAAGTCATGCCTCAGTGGGATCAGTTGGTGTGAGTCCATGGCTGTGTATTCTTGGTCAGAATACTTGAAACAGTTTGAGTTTTTTCTGGCTTACCTGTTTACAGATTAGCCTGAGACCTGCTCAGTCTTTTCTAATGAACAAAAACCAAGTGCCAAAGCTTCAGCCCCAGATAACTATGATTCCTCCCAGTGCTCAACCACCACGCACTCAGACACCACCTTTGGGACAGGTAAATATAAAAATTGCTGTATATTGTTGTCTATGCTTAATTTCTTCATGCTTGTAAAACTTAAGAGCAGTTTCTAATATGGGAGGGGAGAGAGGGAAATCTTTTGTTGCATGGAGTAAGATATACGAAAAGAATGTCTGAAAACCTAATTTGACTTTATCTGCCTTCGTACATATGTAGTGTTTTTAAACTTGGTATAAATGGAGGTAGATGTGTACCTGAAAGAAACAAATTATGGTACTTTTTCAGCCGCCTCAACTTGGTCTTAAAACAAATCCACCGCTTATACAAGAAAAGCCTGCAAAGACCACCAAGAAACCACCTCCTTCTAAAGAAGAGCTACTTAAACAAACTGTAAGTTAAGTATGTAATAGTGGTTCTTGAACCCTTGTATATGCTTGTTAAAAATTAACGTTTCTTTAACTATACTTCTTTTTTCTTTAGGAAGCCGTTGTGACTGAGTATCTGAACAATGGAAATGCTAATGATGCTGTCAATACTGTGAGAGAAATGAGAGCTCCAAAACACTTCATTCCTGAGATGTTGAGCAAAGTAATCATTCAATCACTAGATAGGTCAGATGAAGACAAAGAGAAAGCAAGTACTTTGATCAGCTTGCTCAAGCAGGAGGGAATAGCCACAAGTGACAACTTCATGCAGGTACTGCAACCTGATAGGCTCACAGTCCTATGTCCCATGTGGCTGTTCATGATTTTTAGCTTGCGTGAAGGCAGCATGCAAATTTTTCTAAGTCCTGTTGATCTGAGGTAAAAATAATGTAGAAACATGTGAGGGGCATGAGGAGTGATGAAGGGAAGAAATGTAGGTACAGGATTTCAGGAACTGGAAATGGGGAACCTCTTGGCAAGTGATTCGGTGCAGAAAAGAAACGTGACCCCTATGTAGAAAGAGTTATCGCTGCACACAAGAATAAAATTACTTCAGAATTTCAACTGGTGTATTTACTGTTTCTTAGGCATTCCTGAACGTATTGGACCAGTGCCCCAAACTGGAGGTGGATATCCCATTGGTGAAATCCTACCTAGCACAGTTCGCAGCCCGTGCCATTATTTCGGAACTGGTGAGCATTTCCGAGCTGGCTCAACCACTGGAAAGTGGCACCCATTTCCCTCTCTTCCTGCTCTGCCTTCAGCAGTTAGCTAAGTTACAAGATCGTGAATGGCTAACAGAATTGTTCCAACAAAGCAAAGTGAATATGCAGAAAATGTTACCAGGTAAGAGTTGCCACATGGCTCTTAACGACAGCTCCTGTTAGTGTATGCAAGATGTTTTTACACTAGAGTAAAATACAAGTTTATTTTGATGCAGTCAACTGTCACAATTCTTAAGAATGGTGTTTCTTAAGAGGTGGTTAGACCCACAAACCATTGATTATAGGTTTTGATTAGCACCAGCACTTAAGTTTGTCTGTCTTATTTACTTGTCAGAAATTGACCAGAACAAGGACCGCATGCTGGAGATCTTAGAAGGGAAGGGGCTTAGCTTCTTGTTCCCACTTCTGAAACTGGAGAAGGAACTGCTAAAGCAAATAAAATCGGATCCATCCCCTCAAGCCATCTATAAGTGGATTAAAGATAACATTTCACCCAAACTTCATGTAGATAAGGGATTTGTGAATATATTGATGACCAGGTGAGATGCTGTCTTGATGTAGTTTAAACACGTTTTGTTAAGCTACCAATAAGTCACTAACTCTGTAAGGGCTGACATGTAGCTCTATGCAGAAAAAGATGCAGTACACAGGGAGTTAAATTGTTCTGGGTGGGCCTGCCCTGTATTAAACACACGTCGTATTTGAGAAGAAAAGCAAGTCCGCAGGCTTGCATCATTGTGAAGTGTTGGTTTTGCTTGGGAAGAAGTCAAAAGCTGTGTATTATTTTTCTAAAATGCTTCAGAGCTGTAACAAAAGCAAAACTAGGATTTCTGTGGTGCACAGTCAACCACAATACTAATCCACTGTGCATGCACCTAAGTGCTGATACAAGCAGGAGGGTATTTTTAGTAATAGCAAACTGAACTTGAGCGTACTTGTCTTTTTTAGAACATGAAACGTAGCTGCTTACCAGTTGACAGAACTTACCTTTTTTTTGTCCAGTTTCTTGCAGTATATTTCTAGTGAAGTAAACCCACCTAGCGACGAATCGGATTCTTCGTCTGCTCCATCTAAAGAGCAGCTAGAGCAGGAAAAACAACTGCTGCTTTCCTTCAAGCCGGTAATGCAGAAGTTCCTCCATGACCATGTTGATCTGCAAGTGAGTGCTTTATATGCACTCCAGGTGCACTGCTACAACAATAACTTTCCAAAAGGTATGTGCATCAAGATCTCGCCCAAAATTTAACTTGTGTCTGCTTGCTTGTGTCTGTATGGCTTTCAGGCTGGTCACTACATTTCTTAGAGTCAAGTAAACTGTTCAGAAGGTTATAAAGCTAACAAACTTTAAATTTACTTCCATAGGCATGTTACTGCGCTTCTTTGTTCATTTCTATGACATGGAGATCATTGAAGAAGAAGCCTTCTTGGCATGGAAAGAAGATATTACTCAAGAGTTTCCAGGGAAAGGCAAAGCTTTATTCCAGGTAAATATGCTAACATGAGAGATTTGTCTTTTGTGATCTCTGCTGCACTGGAGTGCTTGAGAACACTTTCAAATAGTGTTTGAGATTTGTTAGTATCTAGAAACTTCATGGAGTATTTCATTAGGAAGGAGTGAGGCAAGATGGACTAAATCTTTATTCTTTACTAGAGACCTACATTTAGTGCAAAATGCAGCTGAAAGATTTTTTTAATATGAGTTGGGGTAAAAAAAAAAAAGCGTTCCACAGAAGTACGTAGTAGGGAAATAATTCCTGCGGCCTTAAACCATTTTTATGTAACTGCAGGTAAACCAGTGGCTAACCTGGCTGGAAACCGCTGAAGAAGAAGAATCTGAAGAAGAAGCTGACTAAAGAACCAGCCAAAGCCTTAAATTGTGCAAACATACTGTTGCTATGATGTAACTGCATTTGACCTAACCACTGCGAAAATTCATTCCGCTGTAATGTTTCACAATATTTAAAGCTGAAGTATGTCAATAGGATATCTTCTACAAAAGGTTTTTGTAGTATGTCTTAATAGTCTACAATAAAAATATTTTAGAGTATCTTTAATGTTTAGATAACAGTGTATTAGCAGCATGCAATAATTACATCATAAGTTCTCGAGCAGAAGCAGTCTGTTGCAAGGATCTTCTTTGCCGCCAGTTATCATAGGCTGTTTTTAAGTTAGAAAACTGAATAGCAACACTGAATACTGTAGAAATGCACTTTGCTCAGTGTAATACTTGAGTTGTTGCAATATTTGATTATCCATTTGGTTGTTACAGAATCCTTAACTGTAATCGATGGTTGTTGCCGTAATAGTATATTGCCTGTATTTCTACCTCTAGCAATGGGCTTTATGTGCTAGGTTTTAATATCCTTGAGCCTGGGCAAGTGCACAAGTCTTTTTAAAAGAAACAGTTTACTTGCACAAAAACTGATCAGCTGAAGAGATGGTTTAACGCCCTTTGAAAGAGGTTTTTTGTGGGTGTGAAACATGACATGGTGAGAAATTTGAATTGGTCCCTCTATTATAGTACTGAAATTAAGTCTACTTAATTTATCAAGACATGTTCATGCCCTGATTTTATATACTTGTATCTATCAATAAACATTGTGATACTTGACTTGTTTCTGAATGTCTCCCAGTAGAAGAGCTTTGACTGACAACTAGTTTACTTATGGAAGGAAACACCAGTGGGAGTTGACTTAGACTGGGACCATCTTAGGATTCTTTCTATAGTAATTGTCTTAACCTAGAAATTAATTCTAAATAAGGTCACAGGCAAGATTAGACACTACGTATTTGCTGTGACAGGATGAAAATTAAGAAATTCTGCTGAAGAAATGGTAGGAGTTTGCCTTGTGGTCTGACGTGTGTTTTAACAGTGAGTATGTGCTTTTTAACTTCTAATGCTTTGAACTTTCCTCAGGTCACATGCATGTGTTTTAATCAAGTGGCACTGTCTATTAGCTGCCTGTTTCTCAAATTGGCAAAAAAACCCCACAGAACATTTTAATGATGTTGCATTGTACAGGCTTGAAATGTCATCTATTAAATGCTCAGATACTTTACTTCCTCGAACCTTGTCCCTAGTGAAATTTTTTTTTCCTCATTGATAACTCAGACTTTCACTGTTGAAAGGATGTATTTGTAATGGTAAAACAGTAGTGTGTCCTTGACTGAAAATTCGTTTTGCCGGTGCTGTGGAAGTGCTTTAGAGTACATACTGACTGCTGTGTTGTGAGAGGTGAAATTCAAGTGGAGCATGAGAAAACTACTGGAGATCATAAAAGGGCTTGCTTTGAGAGGAGGGTAGTCTGCATTTATGCACCTTGAAGTGCTATGACTGGGGGAGTGGGTCTGGTTCTGTCATTTTGCTGGCAACTTGCTGTGAAAGGCAGGCTTCGTAACCTACAGATAGATACAAGTAGCGGCCTCTTGTAACTGAGATTGCTTCAATGAGTTTCTTCAGATGCCTCAGTAGCTTGCTGTGCAATGTGTAGCCCAGTAAATCAAGGTACTGTGCTTCTGTAAACTAAATGACATTCATAAAGGGCATTTAACTTCTTGAATTGCTAACAAAAATTCCATGGCACTTTAAAACACTGTCTTTGCATTTCAGAAATGTGGCATATGTAGCAGTAAGCAGGATGTTTCTGTGGATTCTAGCTCAATTAAGAAAAAGGAAAGTACTAACTGCACTTAAGCAGCTGAGGTCAAGAGCTGGCTGCTTTTGATGTAGCTGCAACTTGTGTGAAACAGTGGCAAGCAGTGACATCATGGGGCCTCCAAGAAAGTTCTTAATGGTATGTTGTTCCTCCCAGTCATGATGCAGAGTAATCTTCATTTTATGAAACTATTTCCTTTCCTATCTGTAGAGTAACAGTTGATGCTAGCTCTGCAGGGTTTACCCCTCACTTCATGTTCATTCTTAGGTAGGTGAAAGATGCTTCTCAAGTGGATGTCCTATGTACTTACTAAGGTTCTGCAATTAAATACCCTAAAAAAAATTAAATATCCTAAAGAGGAGACTAGAACCAGAACCTGCAACTAACCTTCTCTGCCAAAGTTTTGTAGGAGGTTAAGTTGGCAGCTGTAGATTGTTTGAGTAGTATAAGCTGTGTATTCTTGCCCTGTCTAAAATGTAATTACTGTGATCTTACGTACTTGTGCATGGAAGCTTTGCTGCTTGGCTTGTTTGTAACTAGTCACTGAGTCAGGAACTTTGTTAGGGAAGAGTAAAACTGTAAGAACCACGACCAAAAATGTGGAATAGAACATAGGCAGTAGAAAATTCCACTAAACGGTAGAACTACTCTCCATCATAAGACACTTGCAAAATTTATATGCAGTTAGTATGAATAGCTCTGGTTTCTTGAAACTGGTATAAAAATGGCTCTTACAACTGCAATGTATATATCAAAATGGTATTTCCATAGATGAGGAAAGGGAGCATCTTAGCGTTCTTCAGCTACTTGTTAACTTTTTCGTGCTTGACTGCAGTGCTTGTGACTAAATCAAGCTGGAAGAGGGGATGGGTGTTAAGTTGGTCTAACCTTTTGTGTGGCTTTTAACTGAGTTGCATTGTACTTTAAATGTAAATAGAGCATACTCCATTTTAAATAGTAAAGTCAGTCAAGATTAAACCACTATAACTCTACAATGATAATGGCTTTTATTAATATTAGTTTATGTTGCACCTAAAATTTAACAAAATTAACCTGAGGATTGGAAAAAATTGCATATTAAGCACACTTCATACCTGTTACAGTCATGTTTACTTTCTGAAATGTTGAAATAGGTTGCAGTTACCATTCAGGAAACTTCACTTCCATGTGTCGGAGTTGCCTGGTGTACTTGGCCATGAAGTGCTGAAAAGTATGTCCATTTAAGACAGTCAATCCATACCAGATTGAAAGGTGTCTGCAAGAGAAGTTAGGGGTTGGTTATTGAAAATGAGCAGTCATGGTAAATCCTCACCTTTTCCAAGAAATAAGCATAATAGTTGGGACTGCTGTTGATTATTAGTCTTTAATACTAGTAGAAGACTATCAAGCTGCAGTTGTCCCTGGGGCTTAGTTATGTTAAATTTAGATGTTTCGGGAAGGTCTTCTGATCAAAGTTTCCAAGAGTCAAGACATAACTACACAGGCATCATGTTTCTTGGGGAATATTGCAGGAAGAAGTCTGGTGGGGGAGGAGGGGTGCGGAACAAAATTTTTCTGAGTGTGACTTAGCTGACCTGCTTTTAGCAGCTGGAAGCTTTCACCTGGATGCTGTTTGGATTCAGAGCTTTTTTCTAGAGCTGTGAATAAATACAAATGATGATTAGATAACTTCAGTGCAGTCTTCAATAATAGTTGCTGTAAATTTTTAGAATGCGTCCAAAACATGAATTATCATAGTTTATGTTGCAATCCAGGCTAGCAGCTGCAGTGACTGATTAAAAAATGAGTTTATTGCCAGTTCATGCTTATTCTCTAAAATCAGTTACCAGACAGCTGGTGCAGCAGACTGAAGGGGAGAGCTTCCTTCTACGTGTACCTGGAGAAACCTACATTTATTAGCTGTTGCTTGTTACAGTGCTTACTTCAAAAACTGCTCATTTGAGGCCTTAACTGTGGCAAACAGAAGTATGTTGGTGAGTCCTTGTCCTATGTGCAGGGGGTTTGGAGTATCTGGAACCACCAATGTCACAAGTATCCCCCTAACCTAGAACAAATCAGGAGGGAGGAGGCTGATACTTTGAAAGTTGATGAATAGCAATAGTGCAACTTGTACAAGTCCCTGTGTGCTCCTCTGTTCCACTTCACCCCCTTTACGGTGGGAAACTGATGTGGGGCTATTACCTGAGTTACCTGCAACTGATGTGTGTCTGGCCAAGGTTAAAAGCTGAAGGGCTGGGTGGGACACAGTACTGTACTGAACTAGGGAAGCAAGGGTGATAATGGGGTGTGCTTGGGAGAGAATAAAACAGCAATAAATGCTTTGCACCCTCCTGGAAGGAAGGGGCAGGCTACAGAAGAAAAGAAGGGTGGTGATGTATGCCACCTTACATGGAAATAATACAGAATTGCTGAGGCTAAGTACACTGGAGTTAAAATAGGGCCTGGGCTCAAGTGTTTTTGGAATATTTTCACCATGTGAGACCCATATGTTAATTTTGAAGCGTTGCTTAAGTAATTATTTGCATTTAATACAAATCAGTTTTGAAGCTAGTGACTTCATACAATTACAATTTGAACAAATATGGAAAATGGAAATCAGAATGTGAGACTAGTAGCAAAATGTGTCAAGATGTCACACAAAGTACTCAAATTATCAAATGCATTTGTGTAAAGCTACTTTTTTCCCTTACCTTGTGTAAATTGCTGTATCTCTTGTCCTGTCATTGCTGCTTTTTATCTTGAATGATGTTGGCCAGAGACCAGAAGTATCCAGCAGTTGTCTTGCCTCTACAGGCAGATACGGTCTCAGTTCAGGGTGGCAAAGTCTGCTTATAGTCACATCTATAAATTGGTATAGTTACTCATATGTTGTATCTTGAAAAGCAAAGTAGAAATAACCATATGCAGCTGAGACTTAAGCTGCTCACTGTAACAGGAAAAGAAAAAAAGAATTGCACCTGCACATCTGTAGTTGCAGATATTAGGGTTTAATAGAACTAGTCATAGTAATTTGAAGGAGACTATATTAATACAGCTTTTGAGATTTCTGCAGAGTTCTTCAGCATCTGCTTCCAGAACAACCAACACAAGACCTCCAAAGAAAGCTTGCCATTGCTTCAAAAATAGCAAAGGTTTTCCATGCAGCTATCAAGTAAGACAGAAAGCAGTTCCAGTATCTCCCTGGATCCACTCCCATCCAGGTATTGCAGAATAAGCTTCACTTCTAAATGACTAAGAATCCTCTGGAACAACATCAGGCCTTTACTTCTGAGGTTCAGGGACTGAGTAAGATTCTGTAGGTAGGAGTTCCTTGAATGGAGTGGCTTTTAATGTGATGTTAAGTGATACAGGCTCATCTGGATTCACTTTATAGAGCCCACATCCATTTCCTCTAACAGACCCCATACAGCTGGTAGTCGGAGACTAGTGAAATGTTATTTTTAATGAGTTGACTAAGCAGCCACGGCAACAGAGTTACACTTGGCATAAATACACGGCTGGAGTGAGGAAAGCAACTATCTGAGTGGGATTTTTATCTTCAAATATTTTGAAGTTTATAACAACATAAATCTTACGTTTAGGTTTTGTTTATGTTAGCAGTGAAAGTGCCTGAAGGATCTGATGTGTGAAGTATTCCCAGAATTTTGTTATCTAAGAAGCTATGCAAAGCACTTAAGTTTGTGAAGGAAAAAGGGATCTTTAACTGGTTTGATAATAAAGCATATGGAAGATGATGAGTTTATAGAATTTGTTCTGTTATAAAATAGATGTTTTTGGTAGAATGAAGTGAAAATTGAGAAATAAAGGGTAACTTAGCAAGAACATTAAAAATGGAAATACAGGTGAAGGTTTGATTTGCATTTCTACAGTGATTTTGTTTAACCCTTTAAGGAATAATTGCATATTCCTGGAAACTTCATAGACAGTTGAAGACTTAATCACTTGAGTGTAGAATACTGGGCCACTGGCCTCTCTCAGAGAGGAATCTTGCAGATTTGAATTAAATATTCAAAATAACACTGAATTACACCAAAGCTAGAGTTCACTGTGGTAGAGACTTCCTTTGTTTCTGCTGTTAACCAGGGCTCATACTGTCATCTGTCATGGTATGATCAGATACTTGAAAAATATATTTAATTGGCATTGGTCTCTTAACATTTTTCCTCTATATTATATTTTAAACCCAACGTCTAACACACTTGTGTTGGGAATTTACATTCTGAGGAAATTAACTTTGCAGCTTCCTGTGATACCACAGTGCTATTCTGATTCAGTGATAAGGTGACATTATATAAATACAATTCTGGAGAATTGGTTCACAGCTGCTCCTTTACAAAACAGTTGTTCTCCACCACAAAGTAATAAACAAGGCCCCAAGCATGCATGTTAGGCCATCTGCATTCCTTCTGAGCCAGATGTATAAAGCAGGGGAAGTACTTAAGGCCTTGGTTTTTTTCTGTATGTATATACACCATGTACATTATATACATACTATATATATCCTCATTTGTCTGTATTCGTTTTGTTCCTCTTAAACAAATGGCATTCAGTTACTTTAGTTAGTATTTCAGATTCTGATTAATAGTAGAAGCATTAATACTAATCTCCCTTCTCTGTCACGACACAACAAAACAGGAACTGTACTTGGGTACAGATGACATTTTAACTTTAAATATTCTCAAAGCATGTGTGTGGTAAGCTGATCTGAGAAGTGTAGGACTCTCAATTTCATACAAAGTAGAGCCCTAGCTAGAGTTCTGGAGGAAGGGCCAAGCGAGACAAAGTGATGAGAGCTAGGGTCAATGTACTGCACTTGTTTCAGGAGGACATAGATGACTGTGATTACTCACTAGATCAATAGATCCGTTTCATTTCCTGCTCCAGTGAACATTTCCATGGTGATCTGCAATTTGCCATAGTTTTCCATCTATGGAATAGATGTAATGACAGTACCAACTCCATTAACTTGCAAGACCATGAAGTATTTAGAGATGATGAAAGGCCATTCATAAATTCAATTAGATAAATAGCTCAGTATATTTACAATATTGGTAGGAATCATAATGCAATAAAAGCCAAAAAACCCCCACCCCTGTCTCTGCATTTTGGCACATGTCTTCAGTAGGTTAAACCTGTGGAGTTCCACTGAAATCAGGAGTAGTATACTGATTGTAGCGGTCCCCTGGCTGGAATATATCTGATAAAATATAGCAGTAGTATAAGCCCTATTAAAGTATATGTTATTGTATCAGCTATCCTTACTGAACTCTTGCCAGTGCAAATTCCATAGTAATCATTATAAAGACTGAAAAAGAACTGCAATGCAGGAAGTGGGCCAACATGCAAATAATTTAATATTTTATGTATTCTCCTAGAAGACTCTGTACACTTAAATCTGGTTTATAAGGAAATTTCATTGATTCAAACTCTTCCTTTCCCTCTCACTTTTAGAAACAGACTGCTCCTCAGTCAAACAACAAATTCAGGTAATATTGTTATTTCTGACATCATCTGAGCTTTGGATTTCATCTTTAAATAGGAAACATTCAAGATGATAAAAAAGATTGAGTTGAATCCTGTTAATCCACCTATTACCTGTGCAGTAGAATATATAACCAGCAGCTGAGAAATTAGACACTACACCCTGGAAACACTACTAGAGTAAGCATAGGCTTTCTATAGAATCTAGTGCATGCATTAAAACAGCTTAATCTTGCACATATGTCAGCCTGAGACCTCTGTCATCCCAGTAGATACACACATAGAGGAGGAGTGCCCCACTTCCCGCAACACTATAAATTTGGCTAAGTTATACACTGTACTGTCTTTGCGTACTTACTGCAAAACCTCTGAGAGTTCCATCTTGATTTCTCAGACACTGATTTGCTAGATGCTTTCACAGATGCACAAGAAGTAATTCTTAAGTTTAGCTGATGCTATGAGAAAAAGCTTGCTGTTGACATTTGCTGAAATAGCAGACCTAAAACCCCTAAATGTAACAACAACAAAAAATTCATAAAAGCCAAAATATGAAAGAAACCGGTAGATGGATACCAACTGTATGTAAGCCTGTTCTTGGAAATTTCCCTTTAGAGTGTGATCAAGGCTCCCATAAACTTGATCCTACCTGATTGTTCTTGTGGGGAAGGAGAGGGATAAATTACATCTAAAATTGGAAACGAATTCAAATGAGTTAACAAAGATAATGTCTGAGCTACTGTTTTGCTGGGTGGGATTCCTCTTAAATTTAGCTATCTAAATATTGAGTGTCTAGACATCTATACACTCCTTAGGCAACAGACAGAAACAGGTTCCTCAGAAGGTGATTCATGCCACCTACCTTAGATAATTATCTCAGGATAGGATGATTTGCTCTCTGGGGATGGGCCTCCATGGGCCTGTACAAGGCATCTAGACTGCTCATTTTTAGCTGTCTGACGATAAATGAATTTAATCTAAATCATCTGGCCATATAACACTGAAATAAAATTTGCTGTAATTCCATAATAACACATAATTGTACTGTACAAAAATTGTGTGCTGTCACAGTGCTCTGCCTTGATTAGGCACATCCATGTTCTGGCACCTGCTGAAGGCATAGGACAACTGTCCCTGAAAAGCATTAGCATTAATGGGTGGCTGGTGGTTCATCAAGAGTAAGTTTTTAGAAATACATTTACTGTGTTCTGATAGGACAAAATAAAATGTGAGAACATAATGCGGAAGAATATACATTGAAACCCAGTTTCAAACTGTCTTGGTGGAACCAGCTAAATCTCCTGTTTCTAGCAGCTTTCTAGAAATGGAAATGTCTAGATTTCTAGACTTGCTAGAAGTTCAGATTGTTTGAGTTAGTCCATTTGGCTAATATACAGATGTTATAATTTGTTTTAAAGTTTGTGCCCTGGAAAACCTAAGCCCCACTCTGGGGATTAGCTGGGAACGCTGAGACTTTCATACTCTGGCCCTCTCCGCCAATTTTCAATTACTTTCATTATTAAAAATGTATGCCTTATTTCCTGTTTAAATTAAGTTATCTTCAACTTTTAGTCACTGAATCTTGTCTTGCTTTTGTTGGTAGAAGAAAACTTAGGAATCTGATTGATCCAACCCTAAATTTCTCTTCTTTTTTCTGATCACACTCTTAGATTGACTCATCTTTGGGAAAGAAACTTAGAAATCAACATGGGAATTTTCTCTATACAGCACTTACAGTAACCCATTTAATTAGCATTTTAAATTTAGATAAGTGACCTGTAAGAAAAATGAGTTGTGATGCAGGAAATACAAACATCTACATGAGAAAAAAAAAAATAGCAATTCACATAAGGAAAATCTTGACCACAATGTCTCTCAAGGTCTCTAAAATTACTAGTTTTAAATACCTCCTTTCAAACACTCATTTTATTGAATTGGCAATCATTACATACAGATTTATTTCATCTTTTTGTTTTTCCCTCTTGATTTTTCTTCTTCTGGAGACTTCAGGAGTTTCTGCAAAACACTGTATTTCCACATCTATAACCCACATTCTTTCCTTCTCTTCTGTGCCCTATTCAGGTGTGTCTGCCTTTCAGCCTCACGTGTCAGCTTCCTAAGCTTTCTCTACAGGCTCTTCTGCTGCTGTAGCCCTGTATCTTTGAGACAGTTCCCTGTAACTCCAAGGGAGATAATTATTACGAAATTCAGAATCACCATAGAGGAAAAGAAATCCATGCATACTTCTCCATGCATCACCCTTATATGCGCTATCTCCCTCCTCCGCTCTCATTTTCAATCCAGCCTAACCATTCAAAAACATGAGATGGGTCCATCAAAACCTAAATCCAGGTGGTTTGAATTAGAAATACTGACACATAGTAAATATGGGTTTGGTTTTATTTGCTTTTGCAGTTTTTAATCTCTGGGGGACTTGGCTTCAGACATTCAAACTTTTCACTGCAGCCACAAGGGCTAAACACTTAAAAAACCAAACAAAAAACCCCAACCTAACACAACAACAACAAAAAAAACAAAAAACCCTCACCAAAGAATGTTAGTTTTTATTATTCTTGCAGGTACGGTTTAGAGAAAGCACCAGGTAAAACAAGAATCAGAATCAAATGAGCTAGCAGTACCTAATACAGAAGCTTGATGCTCTGTTTCTCAGGTACAACTAGGTTAATCACAAGTAACTCCTGTGAAGTAGATAGTAAGTAAAGAAGTCTTGTAATCTGACAAAGAATCACTAGATATATATCGATGCTTTTTAATTAAGCAGCTTATATTTCTTTAAATTTAGAATTGTCCACCCTTGATTCTCTCAGCTGGATTTTTTAGCTTATTCTTTTCATACTCTACATGACAGTTCTGTAAGATAACTTTTTTCATGGTTATTCTTGTGCAATTCCAACTTGCTTTCAAAATAATTCTTTTCAACTTGACATCAATCATGGCTGCAATTCCTTTAAGTAAAGTGACAAGAGCATTCCCTTTTACATCTCTAAACATTGTTGATGTGAAGTTATATAGTAGCAATTTAGTTGTCAAATTACTGTTACTGACTGCTTTTGTTTTAAAAAAAAAAAAAAATCGCCAAGTGACAAGTTTCTAAACAGCATTCCCAAGATTAAGTGTGGTTTTACCATATTTACTACCAGGGCTACAGCACTCCTTGCCTCTCAAGGCAGCACACACACTACTTCACATGAAAGGGAAGATGGCTGACCAGTGCATGTCTTCCTCTAATCTCCTCCTACCCCCACCCCCTCAAAAGAAAAACGGCAGTTGAATCCTGCTCACAGTGTTGATTTTTTGGTTGGTTGATTGGTTTTGGTTAAATATATATGCCATGAGCTACTTGGAGCATATACAAGAAAGTATATTCCACATGTTGATCAAAATTGTCATCCCCATCAGATAGATGCAAAACAGAAGGATTTCTACTTTCAGAAAAAGAAATCTATCGGCTATGGAATAACCAGCCTTGCTGTACTACCTTTTTTCCTATACCCAAAAGTGGTAACACTAGCTCATTTTAGCCCTATCAGATTTACTAATTCTTAAAAAGAGGTCATAAAAAAAGTGAGATACATTCACTAGACTGCCTCTAATGCAGTTCTGATTCACTGATTATGGTATCATCTGTGAGCTTGTAGGTTTGTCTAATGAAGCTTCTCCAGATAATCCAGATAACAGAATTTATGTCAGGATTTACCAGTTGTCTGAAAGTAAAGTATTCTTGATGTGAAGTCAACACCTCTCTGTTCAGCTGTAAGTTTTCTTCTTTTAAGCTGTCTCAAGCACAGCTGCCTCTATGTTTTCTCTTAACATTGCTGCTCCTGGTCATGAGCTTCCGCCCAGGATCTCTCTGCCTCTGCTAGAGCCAGACACCTCGACTAAGCATGGAGCACAGATCTGCCTTCTGCTAGGAAGCATACAGCGTCGGCCTCAGCTGTCAGGTCCAAAAGAAGAGATGAACATTTCTACAACCCAACCTCAAGCACAACTCAAATAGTGAAAAGAAATTCCCTGGACAGCTGTTTAGTGGGTAGCTTCTTCAAGAAATTCTGCAACGAACATATAAGCTGAAGCATGTCTGCAATGGCCCCTGCTGTCAGGCAATGAGGGTTACTCAGGTATGACTGGAACCCTTTGTACAAGCTCCCTCGGAAGTGATTCAGAGAACTACAGGTGCCAATACCAGAGGAACTGGAGCCTGACAAGTCTTGGTTACCTCAGGCA
Organism: Gavia stellata; assembly: GCF_030936135.1. Lineage (NCBI taxonomy): Eukaryota > Metazoa > Chordata > Aves > Gaviiformes > Gaviidae > Gavia > Gavia stellata. The sequence goes on from NC_082610.1 coordinate 12,349,755, forward strand.
CCAGAAAGTATCTTCTGTTTTCCCTATACACTAGAAAAGCTAACTACAGCATGATAATTCTGTTAGTTAGCTGTCAGTCTTCCAGTGATTGACAAGCTGCTCATTTATACTCATCTGGGTTTTGGGAGGGTTTTTTGGTTCCACATCTCATATCCACAATGACTGGTTTGTAGATTTTTGTTGGGTTTTGGGATTGGTGGTTTTTTTGGTTTTTTAAAAACAAATCATCATGGGAAGTTTCCGCAAACAAAATAATCACGTGATTATTTGGCAACGTCAATGATTGTGCAACTATAACCACAGCCTATGCTGAAGTTTTCCAGAAAATAGTGATTAATTGCCTACAGAAAGTACTCTGTAAAAGCAAAGCAGCTTTGTAGCAGTTTACTTAAGACAGCAATTGAATCAAGGCATGCATGGCCCAAAACCTAGCTCTTCAACATGGAGATCAACAATGAAGATTAGTTTTTAGCAATAAAGGTTTAATTCTGTAAGACAATTCTGGCCCTAATTTGTTTGCAAGTCATACTCTTGGCCTGGACTTCAACCTTTCTAATAATAAAATTATGTGTTTATATTATTGTTTTTAAACTAAACCATTCAAAAACAAAACCAGATCATTTTCACTATGAAAGAGGAGAGAGAGGCTGTTGTACATGTTGGAGATAGCATCCTATTATTAATCAGGCAACAATGCTTGCCATTTTATAATCAAGTAAGATACAATTTATGCTCCAAGGACCTTGCAGATCAGACAAAAAGGGTCTGACATGAATTATAGGAGACTGTATTCTCCTGTTGTGAGTTAATGGCTAAAAAAGGGTAAGTCATCTAGAATCTGAGTGAAAAACATTCACCTAATATGTATTATTCTATTTTTGTAGATAAAGTGACTTTTTTGCCACAGTAACAACTACACATGCTTTCAATAATCTAATTAAATATAAGAAAATAAAATTGTTACAAGCAGTACAATAGTTCACAAAATATGTTACTGCATTATTAAAAACAACCACCATAAAAATTCAAGTAATAATAAATATGATTTTAAAACACAGCTGGAGATCTGAACAAGTCTGGGTTGCAGTATTTTCGGTACCGTATTTGTCCTTGCTGACTACAGCTGCAGGAATCTGTCCAGGTAACTTCTGAATACAAGATTCATTTACATTAAGTTAGCTACTACTATCCACCAAGTAGATCATCAGAGCACTGCATCGTAAGAGCAAAGAAACTGCACAAAACAAAGTAGGGAGGAAACTTTTTTCAGAAAGCCTGCAAGTTTTAATCTAAGATATCCACAGTATTAATCCACCTCTAATGTAACAGTTTTTTTAATTCTGTGCAGGACGAAAAGGTCTTGCTACAACCAACATTGCTCTAAACAGTGAAATATTTCACATGGAAAGCAACTGACTCCCAGAAAGAGGCCCTTCCTTATAAAAAGAACTGATAGAATTTTAGCTGTAGTGCTCCTACCATAGGTCTTGCCTTGTCCAAAGCATATTTGGGAATGTGCTGCCAAGGAATATTCCTGAACCTTGCTTCTGTGTGGATAGACTACTGTTGTTTTCAGAGTTGAATTAGCAAAGTGGACATTTAGAGAGAGAATGAATTAATTTACACACAGATGCCTTGTTATTCAGCAGCAACAACTACTCCTTCCCACCAAGTAGTGACCTGTAAAAATTTGTGAAAGAGAAAAACTTAAGCAGTTGGATTAAAACACAAAACAAACAAAAAAAAGCCACCTTTTTTTTTTTAAGTTACATTTGAAGTGTTTGTTCTGTGAAGAGCCTAGCCTATAAATTTCAGGAATGAGTTTGGTTTTTTTTAAAATCAACTGCTTGCTAACAGCAAACACTACATGATCTTTTTCTACTGTATTCTAGATAAGATGCGCTCACATGTGAGGAGTGCAAATTACTAAGCTGCAACAGAGCTCAATAGGAAACGCTCTTTTCATACACTCATGCAACTTGTTAGTGGATGCATAACAAAAACTAGGAATAAAATACTTTATAGCAATGCAGTATTATACTTCTAACTCCCTGTATTTTATTCTGGAATAGATTACTGCTACAAAAAAAGGAATTTAGTATCTGCAAGCCAACCACCTACTTCAGAAGGCAAGGAACGCTGCCAAGAGAGAATGACGACAACATTATTCCACCACTGCACTTTCAAAAAACAAGCATTAGAAAATATGAATTAAGCTAAAACACAGCTTTCTCTCAAATTACAGCAACATGTAACCTTATGTATAAACTTAATCCTCCCATTAACCCTCCTAATCAAAGGGAAGAAAAAAAAAAGACTCCTGTTCCCCCCCCCCCCCCCCCCGCCCCTTTCTCAGTAAAAGCAGGGAGAGAAGCAAAAACATCCCCTCCCCTTTCTCTCCCTGCTGATTGGCCTCTTGTATATCATACCTTTCAAGCCCTTTCAAGTCATAACCTCTTCTTAGAAGTCTCCTTTCTGACTGCAGAAAGCTCAAAGAATGCACTTACTCCTCAGACAACAGATGTATGGAAACCCCTTTCATTTTTACACTTACTGAAAATACTTTTCTCCAACTGGATGTTAGAGCTGAAGACCCACTCAGCACCTTATCTAGAGAGCTAACTTTTACCTACAGAAAATATATTTTGCTACATGCAGCCCCAAACCAAGACTTTCAGACCTTCCATAAGAAATATACAATTAATAACATGATAGAGAAGGCTATGATAGTGGAGATGTATTTAAGGCAGAAAAAAGTTTTAAGATCCCATAGTAAATGCTGTATATTTTCTTTCCCCTTCCTATTGTTGAAAGCTGGTTACTCTCATACTTGCCAGTGCTCCATTCATTTCACCTTGCATCTATAGTTTTCCTTACATTAATCCTTACATTTCCTTGCATTAATTCCTCACACTTCTTGCTTCACAGCATCATAAGTGAAGCAGTGTGACACCAAGCGTACATACCTCATCTATCCACTACTTCCTTGTGATTCTGAAAGAGGTGAGCACCTGGGTCATGATTCTCTTGATAGGAGAATCATTTCCTACAAGGGCCACAAAGTTTCCTCAAGTGCATGTTTTCAAAGCTATCTAGCTTCCGGTCTTGGACTGTCACAAATCTGCCACCTAATGACTGTATCAAGAAGATGACTAAGTTAAGATTCAGTTTTGCTCTAATCCAACAAGCATGATAGCTGTACTTCTATTCTGAATGTTACCAAACATGAAAGTTTTCAGTAAGACTACATATAGAAACTTAATACCAAACTGAGCCACGAAAAGAAATGTCTCAACTGTTCTACATTCTGCTTTGTCTGCTATGGTTACCAACAGCCTATAAACACATGAAAAAAACCATACACAATGAGAACATCTAATGCTCACAGCAAACCAGAAATAGCAGCATGGGAAACTTAACTTTCAGTTAGTACTTGAAGCGAACTATCAGTAGTGACAATCCAGACCTTCTAAAAGCAAAGCAACGTAGTTCAGGCTTTACAGTCTATGAAAAACAGTAGTAATATACTATACAGATCTACATAATCTTCTCTTAGCAAATGCTTAAAATAGGACTTGATGACCAATGAAAAAAGTTAGAAAAAAAAAATTTTTGGACTAGCACAGAAGACTGACTTTTCAAAACTGCAGCGAGAAATCAGATTCACTTTAGTCTACAACACAGCAATTTTTCACTGTTGTTCCTGAATACATTATATGAAAGGACTTAATTCCAGAAGCCAGGTACTTAGGCTAAAATAAAGTTAAGGCTACTTCCTCAAAACACGTTCCTTCGTCAAATTTAACAGTTTCAGGTTTTCTGCTTATACCACTTAAGGGACAAAATAAATCACTCCAAGCAAATAAGCAGAAACAGTTTATTGTGACACTGGCAGCTTTACCTTTCTCAGGTACTATGGAGTTCTCTAATTTTTATTTTTTTTTTTACCTGCCAATTTAAATATTTCACCTACATCTGCGTCATTACTTTATAAAATTTCTTTAATATCTGCATCTTTTAACCTGATTTAACACAAAAACAGAAGCAAAAGAACAAACTCCTGGAAACACGAAAGTTGTATCATGGCAAATGTATTCTTTAATAGAAAGTAACAAAAACCTCCCTACTGACCTTTATTCAGAATGAGGAGAAAGATAAATATCCACAGCTCTTTGTTCCATTTGGTAGGATTTTAAGATCCATCTATGCATGTATAAGCACAGAACACACAGTTTTAGCCACACTGGAACCACCAAAACAGAGATTTTGCGTTCCATGGTTTTTACATGCATTCCATCCTTGGTGTGCTGATTATAGTACAGGGATTCTGTTCTTCATCTACAGCAGTTTCAATTTAAGAATACACCATAAGCCAACTTAGAGAAACATCCATTAGTTGCTAATAGAATCACAGGAAGGTCTCACAAGTTTACTAAAACATGAAGGTTTCTTTTAAATCACAGTTTTCAAATATAAAAATTGGATTTTCCTTATAACTGAAACATATTTACATGAACATTTTAAAAAAATTATCTGTAATTTAATCTAATCACTGTCATCTGAACCACCTTCAGACCCCTCATCGTTGGATCCTTCTGGTTCAGATTCGTTACCAGATCCTCTGCCAGAACCCTCGTTGTCAGATCCTCTCTCAGAATCTCTGTCTGAGTCAGCACTGCGAGAAGCTGGGCGAGATTCATTTTCTGAACCACCGGAACGACTTCTCCCCGACTGTACAGACTCATTGTCAGACTGCTCCGAATCTGACCGTCTCCTTTTTCTAGCCGATCTATCACTGTCAGAATCTTCCTCAGATGGGTGGACACTGGACCTCCTCAGACTACCTGCCTCGCTACCAGATTTGTTTCTGTTATCAGAATCGCTATCAGAAACAATGCGTTTACTGTGCTGCCGTTCCCCATCATCTGAATCACTGTTGCTATTCCTAGCATGTCTGTAGGGAAAAGAAAAGAAATCCAATATTAAAAGATGCTATCCTTAGCTTAAAAATAAAATGAGACACCAGGATTTGAGTAATGCTAGTGTTATCAAAATGAGAGGAATGAGTGGAATCAATTTGCAATGAAAAGTGATGTTGTGAGTACAATGAAAGGCTTCTCATTATCTCATTAACACTGCAGTTTCTCTTGAAAGCGTGCACTGAAACTTCAGTACATACAAAGTTAATTAGGGTTCTTACCCATCATCAGCAATTTTGAGTTTATCCTCATCAGAAGAGTCATCACTTGATGAAATGATGGCTTTTGATTTGATCTTTCCTTTCATTGAAGGAGGCAGACGTTCTGGTTTGGGCTGTACAGGGGAAAAACAAAGGGTTGCTTGTTCATGTGGCTGGTACCCAAACGTAGAAACATATTCAGAAAACCAGACATTCTTTTAACAGTTTTTCTGAAGTCATTAGATCAAAATTTTCCATTCATATCACTTAATTCTAGATGGCTTCAGAAATATCCTTTTCATCCTTAAAGCAGCTATAGCAACAGGGGAGAGGACAAAAATAAGCTCAAAGGCAGTTTGGTACTAGAAGTTTTGTTGTAATTATCAACATTACAACAATCTCTCTTGACTAGCATGTAATGCTGAAGTCCAAATACATATTTAGAAAGTGATGCAGTTATTCAGGATTTAACTTACAGCCTTCTTTTTCTCTGCTTTGGGTGGACGTCGTTTTTTAGGTCTTGGGCCATTTTCATGTTCTTCATCATCACTCCCCTCATCTGCCTTCTGGGGTCTTAAACAGAAACATATCTTACATGATGTAAAGCATAACATCACAAAAAAACTTAACGCATGCAAAAACATCAGTCTCAAGAAATGTCTAGGTGATCAAGTGTTACTTCTTTTGCAAAGCAGCTGTTTAAGTCTTATAATGTGCACGTGTTAATAAATCATGTGACCTCTTAACAAGTGTTAATTTTTTAAATCATTATGAAAGACTGCATGAGAACATACTTAAAAGCCATACTATTTCTCAGAGAAGTCTAACATTAAAGTATCAGTTACCTCCTCCTTTTCTTCTTCTTCCTCTCACCCTCCTCTTCTTCCCCATCTTGTTCACTACCACTACCCTTCCTCTTCTTCTTCTTTCTAGACATGGGCAGATCTTCATCACTGTCATCATTGACGAACTCATCAAATTCCCCTGCTCCTTTCTTGGAACGCTATAATAAATAAAAGCCCCACAATATAGCCTATTATTCACCTTCCAGTTAAAAAGCTAACAGAAAACAATTCAAAATAGAAACTTTATCTGAACACGTTTTCAAAGATATGAAAATACAGACTTTCTTGTGCCAACTTTCCCATAACCTCTACATTGATGTGATTAAGAAACTGAATCCAAATTTGCACATAATAAAACAATCATCTTCTCCTGTTATTTTAACAATTGAACAGATTTTGACAATGCCACTGTGCTTGGAACTTTTAAGTATTAGCTTCCAATTTTTACACTTTAGTATTAAACCTATGCAATTTTACTCAGTGGAGCCCAGGCGCTTGAAATTAAAAACCTGTGCTATTGTAAGAGACCATATAGCAAAGCAGATTTAAATAAATAATTAAATAAATAAAATTCTATTATACCCTGCCTCCACCACCACCACGTTTTTTCTCCTTTGATCCTTCTACTTCACCAGTGAACATTAGAATGTTCTTGGTTTTCTCCACATATTGAGCTCTTTGTTCCAAAAGTTTCTTCTGTTCTTCTTTTTCTCTTAGGCGCTTCTCTTCCTGAAAAAGAGAGAAAACTAACTATCACCATTGTATTTGCAGCATCACAGTGATTATAATCGCAGGCATATAATTTATTTGCTGTCAAGAAACTAGAAAATTGACTTTTGACAGTCTATGTCATAGCAGAAGGTCCACATGGCAAAAAAAAAAGTTTTCTACAAGCCTATGCTAGAGCAGGCAAAAATCCAAAAGAACTGTTGCACCAAGTGCTTCCTCATCCAGGCTGTCAGTACAGAAATTTGATGGCAGACCTTCTGGGGCACAAATTTTATTTCATTATAAAAATAAAAATTTATTTCTGAGGCTATAGGGAAGAAAGAGTATAACCTGTTAGCTAAAACATTTTCTGCTAGCACTTGCTATAACTAAGGAAAATAGCTACTAGACATCTTATCACTAACACCAGGTACCACCGCAGAGCAACAGGGGCATGTATATTGTTAATAGGTATACTTTTAAAAATAAAGTATACTTTTTTAAAAACATAGTATACAGAATAAAACCTGTTCTTTAAGTAGTTTTTGGCGAAGCAGCTCCTTTTCTTGCTCTTGCTTCGCACGCAGCTCCCTCTCTTCTTCATCCTGTTTGCGTGCCCGAGCCACATGATACTGGGCTTGGCTCAGTAAGTCAGAGCATTGCCTGTAACATGCAATGTTTTCAAGTAAAAGGAAGGTGGCATGCACATACTGCAAGAAACAGTTTTATAAAGGGCTTGCATCACAACACTATGTTCATATCGCCAACAAAGACAAAAAAAGCTACCTGAAATAGCACAACAGAAGATTAGTACAGATTTTTGAGTAAATGAAAGCACGTTCTAGTAAGCTAATTTATCTTTAAATTGCAATACACAATTTCAGAACATATTGCTTCACACTTAAAATTTAGCCAATTCATATACAAAAAAACCCCACATGAACATAAAAGGAATCATCTCAACTAATTTGGACAGCTTCAGAAGTATGGTTAATAAGAACTTGTATTTAATCACAACACACTAGCAAACCTAATGAGAAAGGTAGGTAGAAATGCTATCTTAAAAAACCTAATTGTGTAAGAGTTAAGGTTGCATAAAGTGTTCAAGTCTCAAGAAACATTAAAGCAGGGCGCTTTCAATACCCTCTTAGGTAATGTTACAATGACATTTCTTTTAAGATTAAAATTTTCTTCTCTGTACAAAACGCTTTAATGATACCTATTTAAGATGGCCAACAGGTGTTATTTGTATATCGCTATGAAAATCTTAGAAGAATGTGCGATAAATGAAACAGAGGGCACACTGAGTGAAAACCTAAGAAATAAGCTTACAAGGAAACTGATTTGAATAGGCTTGTGTACAAACTCATTACCCTGAGCAAAAGTTAAAGCAGACTCTGCAAAACAAGTGTTTTTCATGTTTTGAAAACTGACCCATGCTATTCACCCATGAACTAATTCAAAAAAATCTCCATGAAAGCAAACCTGTTGTTAGATTATTAATCAAAGCAGTTAGAGCTAGAGACATTTAAATAAACATCACTGCACTCTCATTGATGGAAAATTTGCCACTGAAACAGCTGAAGTTTTGCAGGCTCCAGCTAATGGCAGACACCACATGTTGAGAATTTTACACGACACAAAAACATTACAAAACAAAGACAGGAAAAGAATGAAACAGTAATAGGGAGTAACCCTGCACTTGTACTTCTACTGTTCTAAGAAATTGTCAGTTGAAATTTTGGAATCCAGTTTTAGTATGGAAAGACAAAAATATTCCACTTGGCATCTGAATGAAGGATTTGTTTGTGCTTTGTTTGTTTTTTACCTGGCTTCCGTTGCAGCAAGTGCCAAGTCAAATCTCATCTTATCACCTACTTTACTCAAGTAACTGAAGTACCTGGAAGAAAAAACAACAAAACAACACTAAGCAAATACAGCATTATTTAAATATTTATTGTAATTTTGCCTTAAAATAAAGCATTTCCTCCTCAATTACAATCCTATAAAACTCAACAGATGAGGAAACCTCACCAATTTTCTCTGTGTGCAGCAGCCCCTTTGAATGTACTTTTATACTGTTGTATTAAGAGTTCTCCAAATTCAAAACATTCTAAGGCCACTCTAGAGCCTTAGAAAAAAACCCAGAAAAATTCTAAAGAGAGTTCTAAGATTTCGTTTACTGGCTCCTAGCAATAAGGCCATTGCTGTAGATTTATTCCTTATCTGTCACAGCTTAAGTGCTTGAAACCAGCATAAAGAAAGAAGGAAAACTTATTTTTTAAAAATCCTTCCAGAACAGCCTCCTTAAACTTAGTTGACAGGTCCTTGTGAATACAACATACCTTCAAGTAGATGGGTAAGCTATGATAATCAGTGTTCAGAAAACAGTTTCTCCAATTCATTTGAAGGAAAACAACTTTGGCCACAGTTTCTTACCATTTTCCATCAGACACATTTTAAATGAAGTGGTTTTGTGCTAGACCAAACTCTTAGCTTGTGCATATGAAAAAAGTAATTCCTTGCTCAAGTTTTAGATTATGGAAAATATTTTCCAAAATGTGATAGACATCTGAATTTTTAGTTAATAGGTACAAAAAAAGGGCTTTCATGCAACTTTCTCAAGACAATAAATAACAACCTTCTAACTGAATTTAAGTCAGAACTTGTGTTCAAGTGTTTTGTTTGCATTATGTAAAGCACTAGAATTATGAAATGCTTGCTTGTATTAAAGGTTTGCTTTAGTTGACAAAATTACTGAAGGCAACATCTATCCTCAATATAACAGCAGAGCTAGGAATGCATAAAGCAAACACCAGCAAACCAGCAATACCTAGGAGCAGAATAAATGATTGAAAGCTTTCTGTTCAAAGATGGTGACGACTGGATCAGATTAATCACATTGTTTTCTGCCCAGAATTATTTTTCGGGGGGGGGGGGGGGGGGGGGGGGGGGGGGGAAGAGAGAGAGAACTAAAAGATCTCAAGCGCACTTAAACTGCTTCTGTTCTTAAGCCGTGAGAGTGCTTAGGCTTTACTTGCCAACAGGAGCGCGAAATTACTTTTCAAGGACTACCAGTCATTAACTAAGCTTACATAATATAAATAGATTTGCTTTTGAGCCTTATAGGTTGTTTTGAAAGAAATCGTCAAAAAAAGTATTAAATTCGTAGAATAATTTCTAACTTTTTTTTTCAACTATGCTCTTCCAGGAAGATGTGCATCTTGGTCATAGTCATACAAAACCCTTTGAGAACTATATATTGGCCACTTGGCCAAACAAAACTGGCTCTGGAGCAAAGTCCGAGTAAGTAGTTTTGTCAGGCCCAATCTTTGTTTTCCTACTAGAAACTCTAGAATTACATACAGTGTTTCATAGATGATTGCTCTTCTAACCAGATTTGTGACCTATATTGCAAATTTACTGTAAGGGAACCACAAAATAGATTGTAACGATTAGAAATAAATAATCTTTACCTGTGAGCTAGCTCCAGTTCTTTCACAGCATTAAGCACCTCCTTTAGATTGCTTTTTTCATCTTTCAGGACAGAGGTAGCTAGTCTTTGTAGCACTAAAGCCACGTTAAACATAAGGACTGTATCACTTGGCGCTACATGCCTGGCCTGTAAATAAAAAGCATATTTTTAAGATATGCTACAACATGATACAGAGGTATAGTGAAGCAACATACAGAGAATAAGCACCATTATTTCAATCCCAGACTACTGAATTCAGAGGCACAAACATGTATCAACTTACTGTAATTTTATTCTGTGATAGATGATATTTTATATTCGTACCTTTAACAAAGTTTGCTTGCATTCCTGTAATTTACCACATTTGAAGAGCGCCCGGGCCAAATATAACAATACTTCAGTATTTTGATGCTTATAGAACTTTCTGAGGCAGTTTTCATACTGAAATGGGGAAAAAAAAAAAAAAATCAAATCAACAGGTGACAATGGTTAATTATTTTGGCTAGCTAACTCCCGTTAACGTTTCTATTCCTAAAGAGCATTACTACTTAATATGCCTCTTGTTTTTTCAAGAAGTGCATCATGCTACATGGATGCCTCCTTTTCACCAATCAGAAAATTCTTTCTGTTATTCCATAGCAAGTACCTGATTTTTCTGGAAACTGGCAGCAGTCCAGGAAGCTCTGTAGGTCTTAAAATACAATAGAATACTTTGCAAGTATCACCTATTGTAACAAAGTCCAACAAACATAACTTATTTTAAGAGCACTCAATTATTCTCTGCAGTATGGGGGGAAAAAAAAACAACCTATTTTCTGTATTCATACAAGTTATTTTACAACTTGAAATACATTTAATGTAGTAATTCCATATATCTGATGCAATCAGTTAAGAAAATCCACACCTTTCAGCTAACTTGTCAAATTTGTTCTGTCCACCTAGATGAGTAACTTGGCATGCCAAGGGATATCTAGTTGTTCTGAAGTGTAAAAGACAACTTGTTACTATAGGTTTTGTGGGTCTAGAATTAAAGCTTCAAACAGTTATGAAACTTATCCTTTACAGTAACGAGCGCCTTTTGTTTGACATACTCTTTTCTCAAGGAATCACTCACCCTTTCTAAACCTCCAAAATAATAAGAAATACAAAGTCATTTTTATTTCCAGCTCAAATACAGAAATTGCCCTGAACTGTAATACCTGAAGCCACTACTCTAGGATCGCACTGTGTTGTGAGCACCCAATTTTCGCTCACCTTTACAGTAAAAAATTTTGTATTTAGCTTAAGTCTATGGTAAAGCATACACATCTGAGGCAGAGAACTCACTAGAATAATTGTTGTGGCTGCAGTAAGCTAGGCTATTAAATTCAATTCATCTCCCTTTGAGTTCAATATCGCGTATTTCAGGCTGTGGCTTGTCCCGACTGCATAGTAGAACCCAGGGAACAATAAAACACCTCAGTAAATAAACACATTTCTACTAAAAGCTTTACTTAAATATATTACCAAATGAGTACAATATTTTTCTGACAAATCAAAAGGTGAAAATGATACCCAGTTTCCCACTGTAATTCACTGCTTAAACAAATGCTAAAATTAGATTTCCTCAGGCTTTTTGTCAATAAAAACAGGTAAGGTGTTAACAAGACAACAGACCCCTTTCAAACACAACAGAATGCACGTTACCAAAGATTTTTACCGGTAGTTCACTGAAGGATAGCAACTACTGAGGTCTTGGATCAGGTAAGAAAGGCCCAGTATCTCTTCCTTACAACCATCACAAAAAGCTTCAGGATAGCTCCGAATTAAGTATTTTTGAGCCCCAGTGTGGACTCAGTATTAATGAAACAAGTTTGTTCTGAGTTCTGTCCTGTCCAACATATGCTTTTTTTTTTAGCTTACTTGTATGCTTTTGATCAACTAATTGAGTCAATTTAGTTAGAATAGGTTGATACTTGGAAGTTAGCTTGCTTGAGCAGGTTCAACTAGATGACCTCAACAGATTTCTTCCAACATGAATTAACTTGTTAACTGTGGTAGAAGAAATCACGGCACAGTTAGCTTTTCAGACAACTCTGTTATTTATGCAATCATTTGTATAAAACAAAAATAGGAAGTGTTGCTATCAAAAAAATCCCAGCAGCAAATTGCACTTACTTCAGTAACATCTGAATGTAAATCACATACAGTAACTACACTGACTGAAACCTCTTTAACTAAAAATTAATTCTGAGACCAAAATTCTAATCCAATTATGTTTTAACTCTGCTACGAAAAAAAAAGCATACAAGTTGTTAAGTGCTTTGTTACCCCTTACCCACATTTGGCAGTTTTTTTTTAAATCTAGACTTGACAGTCAACAGCATGCTAGAAATAGACCTACAACTAGTTAAAGTACTGTTCAGAAACTTGTGCAGCTGCTATCACAGCAGAGAAACATGCAGAAGTCATCTAACCCAACATATTATGTAGTTCAATTTAGAGATGTTACCATCTGCACAGCACTGATGTACTGTTTCTGTTCTACGTAGATATGTGCCAAATTCAGCCACACATCACTGATATCTGCTGTTGCCTCTCTCACTTGGGCAAAAACATCACGAGCTTCACGGAAATATCCTTTATGTGCCAAGACAGCTCCTAAGGGGAAAGTAATATGTACAGTGTAAGCTTCCAGGTTCATGTGCTATGTACTTCTACCAAAGAAAACAAAATATTGCCTGACTAAAGTTCCCCATTAAAAACTAAGTGACATAGCTGCTATATGAAAGCTATTCTTTCCTGTGCTCCACTACATAGCGTTCAGGCCCTGCAAAAACAATTCTGTATTAAAGCATGAAACATAAGAATATCATCACCTCCAAAGGAAAATTAGAGTCTAATATTCACCTATGCCATTAGCAGCATACAAATTCTTTGGATCATTTCTGAGTACTTGCTTGTAGATTGCTAATGCACGGTCCTGATGACGCTTCTCCTGCAGAAAGAAGTATCCCAATTGATCACTCATTTCTATAACAGGGTATTAAAAGATGTGTGCAGAAATTTTATGGACTACAAGATGCCAACCAGGCATCAAGAAAAGGCTCTGAGTAGCTAAGAGCATACAAAAATTAAATAAATAAAACCACACACAGGGCAGACAGACGCCCATTACCTTTTCCCTGTCTCTGGTGGGTTGATGTAGAGTCTGCAACCAGACGTTGCCAAGAGCTAGCATGGAATAAGTATCATTTTGTGTGGAGGGCTGTTTCAATATTCTTTCAAATTTCTTCTGTCCCGGACCCCACTCTTGTTTAGCCAAATGAAGATTACCAATCAGAGACCAAGCATCCGGATGGTCCTGAAGAAAAATTCACTGTAAGTTGCAAAAGCATAATTTTCCCTTGCAAGGTTACTTCTTCAAATATAAAACGCTCTTTTTCTTAAATAGAATTCCATATTAAAAAACCCAACAAACAAAACACACAGAGAGCAGATTACAGTAGTTCTCTCTTCTTCCTCTAGTTTATGTGAACAAAAAAAATAAAAATGCAACAAAATTAAAATAAAAATTTAAGTTTAGTTAGTATTTCAAGTGTTTTAACTTTAAACACATAAAGGGTTACAAACCTGATTTATCTGAAGTGCTTCTTTAAACCAATCAGAAGCCTCATAAAAATTTCCTTTATCCCTAGCCATAGCTCCCAAGCGCAAGTAGCCTAAAAACAAAAATAGAGAATAAAATAAATATCAGAAAACAGGTTAAAGTCATCTCAAACAAAGAAAATATTGGCCATGCATGAATTTCAAAAACAATCTTTTTCTTGATCTGCTAAGGACACCAACACTAAGACACCTTTCATATTCTATTCACAATGAGACACACCATGTGAAGAGGAACGTCCATCCACAATGGTGATACAGAAATTGCAGATTTCTAACAGTTAAAGTAATGCAAACATTTTTAATTTGTTTCATAAGTTAAAGACGATTGAGAAACCTCAAAGAAAGACAGATCATCAGGCACATAATTCTCCTCCTTCCACTTTAAACAGCTCTCCCATCTGCGCAGGCTTTGGGAAGAGTATCAGTTAGCAGGTGACAATGGAAAACAAGCAGGGAAAGGCTATAGATTAGGCTGGGGCATGTTGCATGCTGCAGCTTGCTGAGCAAGGGCTACCACCTTGCCTTTGCAGCAAATATCACAGGTCAGCTACTTGGGGGCAAGAGGAAAATCAGAGCAAGGAGAAAAAACAGGATGTGCCACACAGAAGCTGTGCTAACACCCCCACAGCACTTCTTCCCTGGAGGACGACCAAGATCCAAGATAAAGTGATTCTCCCAAAGGGTCTCCATTTCCACCCACAACAGCACAGTTGCAGAGCCTGGGCATATCAAGCGGATGGTCTGGATTGCACCTAAGTGCTGAGGTGCTAAGGTTTTGGTGGGAGTGGGGAACAAGTGAGCAAAGGCATGCCAGCCTAGATAAGCGAATTTTGCTAGATTTTTGGAGTACAGTATGATTTACCAATAATTAGAAGGCTTAAGGCTGGAGATTGGACTATAAGGATGACACAGGCCTTAAGAAAAAAAAAGATAGGGAAAATAGCAGGTAGGTAAGCAGGCCGCAAAACTACAATGAAAAGAAATGAAGACAAATATAAGGAGACCAGAAGACACTGTAATGGGAAGATTTTGGGTATTATAGGGAGGACCATGGAACTAAAATACCAAATGTTTCTTACAATCAACGTAATTGGGATGCTCTCTTAAAATGTTTTTATACAGCTTTTCCGCTTCATGAAATTCACACATCGCCTCATACAGTCTGGCAAGGTTATAGGACGTTGTTACAGAGATAGCATTGTAATAATGCTCATCATGTTCAGCTTCTGCTTTTGCACGATCCAGTGATGCCAAAAAATATTTCTAAAGTATAAAAAGAAAAAAGAAATAAAGCACTCCAGAATATTCTTAAAGGGAAACTTCTGGGTGATCAAGAAACTCAGTTCAAACTTTGAGTAATTACATACCTTCGCTTCTCCTAGGTTTCCTAGCCTGAAGTGCAGAGCACCCACATTATTCAAAATCTCTGGTGGGACATCAGCCTGTACTTTCTCTTGCAGAATGCGTGTGGCTGTACCATAGGCTGACAGTGCACCCTTTACAAAGAAAGAAGTGGATGAAAGAAATAAGAGAATGAGCTCTATGTGCTCTTATGAAAAGCGCACACATAATTCACCAAGTGTGTGTTAATAATACCTGTATATCAGTCTGTTCTAGAATTTGGGCTAGCTCAATCCATGCCTCTACATCATCAGGATATTGTTCTGTGACTTTCTTTAGATGTCCCTGAAAACCAGCAGAAAATAATTATGCCTCCTCGTGGACACACACAGAGTTTTAAAAAAAAGTAAATAAATCAAAAGAAAGAGTGAACATATTAACCTTAACACTAGAAAGATACACCATAATGCAAAAGAAAACATCCTAAACATCTGCACAACTCGGTCATAAAAAAATTGCATTAGTTTCCTTCCTTCATTATTGTATTTTTCTGTAGAATGCAACACTGGCTTAAAGACTTAGAGAAGCAAAAACTATTACACCAACATGAGAAGCTAGAAAAGTCATGTCTAACATTTTTTGCATTTATTTACCCAACATTTCACTTAAAAAAGCCCAAAACATAACATTGTCCTTCCAGATAAGCTAAGACAGCTGTCTTCAGGAAATCACTTGCTAACTTGCCATCTTCAGAGAATTTTAACATATATGGGAAGAATTCTGCCCTTTTCATAATACTAAATACAAACGTGAGGCTGGGGCTCCTCTAAATTCCTAGACTTGCTTTAGCCAGAGCCCAGTAGGAGTCTCAGTTCTGTCCAGGAGCTGCGACTCTTCACAGTTAGGAGGATCTCTCATGACAGCCAATATTAAATATTCTATACCTACAGCCAAGTAACCCTGAGCTTTATGCACCTCAAGGTACAGTCTGATTTCAAGTCTGAATTTCAAGTTCTACCCTTGTATGTAGAAGTATGATGCTGGCAGAGGCAAAACTCACCTTCGCAATATCCCGTTTCTCCTGGTCTTCTGAAGCTGCATAAAGTGATCCAAGGATTTTCATAGTCTCATAATTGTTAGGATAGGCTTTCAAAACTTTTTCAAAGCACTGTGATGCGTTCTCTTTGTCCCCTCGATAAATGTACATTTGACCCAATCCAAAAAAAGGAAGTACAAAAGAAGATGAGGCAAACTGAGTGGCCTGGTAATAATACTGGAACGCTTGATCATAATCTTCCTAATTAAAAAGAAGTACATAAAGAGCAGGTAGTGTTTTCACAGGTAAGCTTTGTATGAACTTTAATAACACAGATTAAGTGTAATCTCAAAGGGGGCTTTTAAAAACTGTCCCACCTGTACATGAAAAGACCTGGCCAGCTGGTAACAACTCTCTGCCTGCATTGCTTCAACTTCTGTATTATGGAAAGCATGAAGAGCCAAGTGTTGTACTTTACCATAGTCCTGAAAAAAGGGAAGTTAAATGAAATTTGAAAGCTGTCACTTTATTAATGATCAAGTGATTTATTATTTAAACTAGAATAGCTGGCAAATACAAGAAACCCTAAGCCATAGCACTGACTAAATTAATAATAACAGATTTAGTTTTAGTGGTTACTGTTCTTTTCTCTATTTCATATTTTAAAGCTTGGAAGGCAGGGAGAGGGAAAACAAACCCCAACCTTTCAGGACACAAAGGTGACCTTGACTTAAGAAATAAGCATACCTTTTCTTGGCTTTCTTGAGAAAAGTTTATACAAAATCTAAGTCAAAAACTTTACACTTGTCCATCTAGATTAACAGTTCCTTATTAGGCACCACTTAGCCTGATGAAATGAGATTGAATCTAACGCTGGAATCCTTGCTGTTCAGAGGTTATCAAGTATTTAACTGTAAAACTCCATAGCCCTCTTACCTTCTTGAAGAAGAAGTGATTAGCCAAGTGATTCAACACCATTGGATTACTGGGATCAATTGTGTAAGCCCTAGAGAGGAGTTGAACACCATTCTTGATGGAATCAGCCTAAATGAAACATTGACAGATATCAGCAGCATCTCAATAGCTGTATCTTATTAGCATCTTCAAAACTATTCTTCAGTCTAGGTTGCTGAAGGAACTCTGACAAAATCCTTGCTGGGCTCACAGATAAAAGTAATAAATTCAGCTAGTAGCTTTTCTTCCTGCAGCATACAGATGGAAAATGGGAAATGAAGCCACCACGCAGGGATGGAAAAAAGCAGAACAGGACTTGCTAGGGAAAAAAAAATACTTAGTCTTGGTGTCCTTTGACATTTCACGCTCACACCCTGATAGCCTTCCTTCTACTGTTCAATGTCTCCAGTTCATGTTTGGTTTAGGTTTTAATCTATTACACAATCTGTTCAACAGCAAAAAGAAAATATTCTCATGTTCAAATTCTAAACAAGAACTTTAGATGTTGAATGAAGAGCTACTAGAAGTTAAGTTCTAATTAAAAGAAATGGTAGAAGTTTGCTGTGGTTACATAGGGATATCATTGTATCAACTTACTCTTTTCTAAAGAAACTTTACAGTTTAAAAGAAAGCTTTCCATGGGTATAAATTTGACTTACCTACAAGTTCAATTCCATAACTGATAAAATAATTGTTATTTATTTGGGACGCACATGAGATTTATATCACAAGCATGTCAACTTAAATCTGTATTAATTTCTGAACAGAAACACCAAAAATGTTATCATTTAACATCTGTGCTTTACTTTGCAGTTATTATCAGCAGAAAGCTATCTTATTGAACGGATTAGGTTTTATGAGGTTAAGACATAAGATGAAGTCCAATAGGTGGCTAAAAAACATTATTTCAGTTTGAAATGGCACTATCTTTCCAAATCTAGTATAACCTAGTACCTTGATTAGGAGATATTGACTCATTCTTGGTTTAATTTTCAAAAGCAAAGAGGTTTTATAATCACACTATATATGTCTGAGAGTTCTCCAATAATTTGAGTCTCATGTGCAATTTCAGTCAAATCCCATAGATGGTTAGAGATCTCAAAGCTCCTAAGCACTTTCATTAAAGAAAACCAGAGATAAGACGGGCCTCAATGAGAACACAGTGCAATCTCAACCCTGAGTTGACATCGTAACATCTTCAAGGAAGGAGAAACATTAGAAATCTCTAAGCACAGAAAAGATGTCAATTACTACTTTGCAGCTCAGAGAGAATCTTTTCCCCAAAGAAAGTGTTTTCGCTCCCCCATGTCAACTCTTCGATGTCATGCTAACTTTGCAGTGCATGTTGTGGAAACAGTTTGAAATAAAGCACAGATGATGCATTTCTTACAAAGAACAAAAACCATATCTGAGTGGGTCAGCTTTTAATCACAGCTTTTTGAAGCTTAGGGTGAGTGGGCTCATCCCTTGACTTCAGTCAAAAGACCTTCAAGAAAAAAAAGAAAGATACCAGGTTTCATTACTTTCTCACCCATGGAATTATTTATTGAAATTTGACTTTAGAATATTTTTGGTTGTCTCTGTAGTTTTAGGAAAGAAAACGCTCATACTCACACTTTTTGGAATTCTTCATGGAATTCGTAACAGTTTGGGTTTTTTCTCCATGACTTAGTAGAACTAAGTCATTCTCAGACATTCTGTGCCAACAAAAGATCTTTCTAGGGAGCTACGTGTTCTACGGATAGCATAACACTAAATTTTAGCAACATACAACTATGTAAGAACTATTTTTTAATTTTTTTTTTAAAACACTTAAAGGTCCCATCCTCCACTGATAACTTCCTTAGCAGGGATTAACCATCTCAGACCTCATGATCCCATGCTATATGAGCATATGTATTTTTCCAGTAATACATCTAGAGAGTTAGGATCACCACTTGATTGTGGTTTCATCAACCTAGTTAAAATTTGTTCTTGCCTACTCTTTGGTTTACCATGTCCATGCATGCCAAGGTAGCCTGAATAGAACTTTAACACTTGTTTGAAAGCCTATGTTCCTTAAAGCCCACGACTAATCTCCTGGGACTACGTCTGTTATTTTGACTTTCCTGTTAGCATGATGCTCTTTAAAAAAAGATGCATGACGCTCTGGAATAGAGCTGCCATTGCAAGTGAGGTCTCCAAGTATTTGAGGACTTTCAGAGCATCCTGAATACAAACTGATTTAGTTAACCTTCACAGAGTCACAAATGATTAAGTAAGGCTGGTTATTATACATATTATAACTATTGCTAATTAAAGTAAGATTTTGAAATCAGAACTTGTGGGATTTTTAAGTGATTAGACATGCATTCACACATCTCGCCACAGATGGTTATTATTTTTTAATTAAAATAGTTAACCTAGCACTGTTTTTCTGTACTTAACAGCTCTGTAAGCAACAGAGTTGAAGATTTTTAGCAACAGAAGGAAGTTATTCAGAATGTGCTGCTCACATCACAAGTACATATCTAAAACATCATTCAGTAGCGACACAGACTTAAAATGATTTAACCACAAATGCTATTACCCCTTTTACAAACTGGACTACGTTTCAAAGGATAAGAAGTTTGCTTTTTCAGACAAGAGGAAAGTGAACTATGTATGGATTCTTGTTAAATCAGACTCACCTCTTTATTATTGAGTTCCAGAACAGCCAGTCCAACCAAAGCCCCTACGCATTTTGAATTTAGCTCCAGAGCCCTGCTGAACGCTAAGCGAGCTTTTTCCAACTTGTTCAGTTTCACGAAGCAGTGGCCCATACCTAATCGAACCTCAGCTACAAAACAAGATGACACCATTCAGAATCCCGAGATTTCAACTTTATGACTTTTTTACATTCTGGACATCAATTAACGTGAAGGCAGCATTTTTAACATTTCTTTAAAACCTCTAAGCCATCTAATGATTTACTGTTTTTAAAGGCAACCTCCCACTTGGCAAAAAAACTAACGTAAACAGATTAGTAAGACTTTATTTCTTCATATACCCCAGAACACTGGTCTATATTTCCAAAAGGTTCTGATATTAAACAAATAAAAAATTACTTTTATGGAAATGTATTAAAAAAAATAATAGAGAAAGGCATTAAAAAATTGCCAGATGAAAGGGCTGGAAAATTCTTAGGCAGGATAAGTTCACCTGAGACTAGCAGACCTTTAGAAAACACAGATGAACGAACAAGCTAGGAAGACATTTCTCCTCAAAGGATCAACTGATTCACTGCTAACAAAATGCTGTTTATCATCCTCTAAGTTCCATGATCGTGTACAAATGAGCTAATACAGAGAATTCACATCATATTGCCCTTTCAGACTGCCTATGAACTAGGAATATGGAGACATTTATATACAGCAATTTCAAATCTATGTGTGTTGAAAAAGGGGAGTGAATGAAAGATGTTTGTTTAAAAGTAAGACTTGCGTTTCTAAATCCACTTTCAACAATGATTCTTATGCTAAACCAGACTACAGAATACACATCAACTTTGTAATAACTTATTTTTCAGATAGGTTATGGCAAAGTATACTACATCTCTCAAGAGACTTTAGAATAGTTATGATCCTAACGCAAATACCCCGAACTAATATCTCTATATCACATGCATCACTTTTACAGCTGTTACTGACAGCTTCTCATACAACACCAGGAAAACTCACATCATACATTACAGGTAGAATTTTACTTTCCATGTCTTGTTTCATTATTAATGCTAATACATCATTTTCTTAACCCTTATTCCAAAAGCTCACAGATAGGTTCTGCAACAGTCTTGAGCAGTTCCCCACCCCGGTATAATTTTAACTTCTCTTACATGCAACTTCTCATTTTCTAATAGCTCTTTAAAAAGTAATAATTAGAAAAAATGAAAATTATTTTCCAAAACACGATTTCCTTCTCTAACAATTAAGGAACACTTCAAGTCAACAAACACCTGAACTCCTCCATAATGAGGCATGGAGGTTTTTTTTGACAGATATAGATAACAAAAAAGCCCTTAGGTATTTGAATTAAGAAAACTTGAGTTAGTTTGCAAGCACAGCAAATACTTCCACTAGCAAATACTTTGTCTTACCTGGGCAACCTGGATTGGTACGCAATGCTTTCTTGTAGTAGGCAAGGGCTCCTCTATAATCTTTCTTGTTGAAAGAAATGCATGCTTTACCTGTTGTAACATACCAGTTACGAATAAATCAGAAATATAAACAAAGCAGTTATAAATCAGAAGCTCATAAATATTATTTGGTAAACTTGTGCTGTGCTGATTTTCCAGAGTCACAATTAAAAACTAACAGAAAATTCAGACAACTACAACTTTTATTATCTTTGATGATGTCACGTGTATGAAAGAAATCAAACATGGGAACACATTCAATTTACATTTTCATGGTTTTCTGCAGAAACATAATTCTTCCCTGGTCCAGGGGAAATACACTTACTAAGACTAGATTAATCACTGAACAAATTAAAATACAAGTGTCACAGCCCACTGACCCCTCACTACTGGTATCTTTACCTTCAACAGACTATATGGCTTAATTGGCATCATCAGGGAAATATAAGTAGTTGGGAACTGGATGTATGCCCACGGGTCTCACAAGATGCTAGCTAGCATTATACTTTTTCCTAGCTTTTCCACCTACATATACTCACCAAGTTTAAAGTAATCTCTGTCATGTGTTTCTGGTCAGAAGTGCACACTTCTTTATCCCATTCTTTCTCTCTACTCATATATGCACCCTTTTCTTAAGCACATAATTAATTCTAAAACTCAACTGGAGAGACCAGGATTTTACACAAATACCCATAAACTCATACCGAGAAGGGCAGGAATATTATTTGGAGACTGGTTGAGCACAAAATGGAATTGTGCATCAGCTTGGTCCATCTTATCACCTTCAAGCAGACAAAAGCAGGCTCTTCCCAACAAGTGATTCTAGATAAGGAAAAAAGTTTCCGCTACATTTATCTTTGTAAACTATGAAGATTAGACTACATGAAAGATTAACTGGCTATGCTATAATGCTTTCTATGATTAATTTATTTCTCTAGCATAAGGACAGGAAAAAAAAAAAAAAAAGTCTTTATCATCCCCGTCTAAAGTTCACATATTTTCAAGTAACAAAGGAACAACCAATCCTTCCTTCCCAACCCCCTGAAGTTGACTGCCATAGAACTATCAGGTGTCCCAAGCTACCGATAATTATTCCTGGTGGCACCGCACACATTTCAGATACTTACAAGTTTTACTTACATGTACTACACTAACAGACTTTAAAGCCTGAGCAGTTTCTATCTTACCTTTAGTGAATCAATACCTGTTTTCTTTAGAATCACTTTATGAATTCACACAGAAAACATATGTTGAAAGTAAGCTAAAAAATAAGAATCATTAAATAATTTATAAATATGGATTTTTAAACAGATTTTCTTTTTACCTGATCATACATGATAATTTTGTCAGCCATAGTATACAACAAGGTAGCTTGCGTAATGAGCTCCTTCTTGTTATCTTTGTTCTTCTCCTTTCGAGCCTGCTGTACATAGTATGCTGCCAGAGTATCCAGACACGTCATTTGATCTTTTTCATGGTCTCTATAGTCCAAGTTACCATCTATGCGTGCAGCTTCCAACAGCTTCACAAAGTCTTCTGTTTTTCCTTGTTTGTAGTATTCCAGCTATAAAACATACAGTTTTAACAGACAATACTACCCCAGTGAGTAAGTAACATATCAAGTTGATACTTCAGGTGTCACACAGATTCTTTTTCCAGAAAATAGGGATAAATGTAAGGATAATCACACAAAGGCATTCCAATATTGCCAAATATTTTCCCATCATCATCCCAACTTAGTATTTTTACATTAAAACACAAGTCTTACAGCTGTTTATAACAGAAGAATCAACTATTTTTCCTCTGAACTTCTTTGACTTTTTGCACATTTCACTGTACTTTCCATAGTATAGATACTGCCCCATCCTTTTTTATGAAGTACATAATCAAAGGCACAAATCAGAAAAAGTATGGATTGAGGAAAAAAAACTTAGAAAGCAGGCCTCAAGCAGCATTGTTTCATGAAAAAAGACAAAGTGAAAATCTTAATATGCATATGTCAAATCAGAAATATCTGGCCTAGAGACAGTGACCAAATAACCCAATTAAGTTCCTGTTCAGAATTCAGTTATCCCTAGCCATATAAGTAAGGAAGTGGAAATTAATATATGATTATCTGAATGTAATATTTAAATATACAACTTGTATATATACGAACCGCTAAGGCAATCCATATGTGCAGTTGAGTGTGTTCCTGTTTCAGTATACTTATAACTTCATCACCCTCAGGTAACTGATCGAAGTCAAGCTCAATAACCTAGAAACAAACAATACAGATTTTCTTTTCACAAAGCATTAACATTGAGCTCAAAGCAAGCTGGACATTTCAGAGCACAAAACATAAATAATTCTTCATGTTTAAACAAGGTTATGGACAAGGAAAGAAATGATGATATATTTTATTTTGTACAAGACAAAAGTGATGGTCTCTCACAAATACCAGAGAAAAGACAGCCCAGTGTCTGGGATACTAGTCAGGGAGAATAAACAGAGATGCTAATTCAACTTCTTTCACCATAGACTTCAGGCTCAGAATTTTTACAGTTCAGCTAATAACCAATTTGACTGCACACTGCTGAATTTCTAAAATTTTTCCTACAGGTAATACAAAGACTTAGGATACAATCAAAATGCTCCAAGTAATCAGGTGCCAGAGAATCAATACCTCAGACTTATCTCAGAGCCCTGAAATTTTGTAAAGTCATCTTTATGCCCAATAAAATCAAGAAATTATTGAAGTGGCAAACATTACAAAGAACAGACTAAATTTCTGAATATGAACAACCATAGTCATCATGAGCAAATGACGTCAACAACTTTTCACCATGCACACATTATTTTGCAAGTACTATTTTGCCATGTTGATCTACTCTTCCGACACAGAAAATGTGGAAAACGAAACAGATATTCCCAAGGTGGGATGTTTGGGAACACAATTTAACTGCCTGTTAGTTCACTCGCTACTCAGTCATGTTGCCTTTAATAGTAGCCATCTAAAAAAAAAAATAGTATTTTATAGCAATCCTTGGCAATTAATTCAGAATCTCAGGATCCAATTAGTCTTAGCCATAACTCCAACAGCAGCACCTAGATCAACTATTCATGTTGACACCTCAGACAGAAATTTCTGTCACAGAGAAAAAAGACCCCTGACATGTAACCTATAGAAAGCAAACTACCTTTGTGAGACTTAAAAACACAATGGCAGTTGTATGGAAATTTGTTAGAGTACGGACACATATGCTCACAAAAAGCATTTTTCAATCTATAAGCAGTATGTTTCAATACCTTATTCAGCTAAGGTGTTAATTCAGTATCTGCTATTGAATGATTTTACTTCAAACTTTATAATACCCTGTACATTTCCAAATACTTCTCTTAAAACTTTCTAACCTTGGCTTGTGACAGCGTACCTTAAATAAAGTTATATAAATCTCTAAACCCACATTGAAATAACTTGACAGAGTGGACGAACTGCCCTACCTGTGTGTATATGCTGATTTAGGAACATGCATGCTGTTTACAAATCAGTGCAGTCAGAAAAATCAGCATCTAATCAGCTAAGGAGAGAATTTAGCTGGACAAGGCCACCGTACACAAGCACAAACTAAAGATTAAATACTATTCCCAACAGGATCTTCACTCCTGAGGGTTACACATGCTTGAAGCACGTATTGTGGGAAAAGAGACTGCCTCTTCTCCACAGACGTGTGGGACCGAAGGACCCCGGACAGACTGCCTGACTGTTGCCAGCGGCTCTCCTTCACCAGCAAGCCACTAGGCAAGAACAGGGAGGTTACAGCTAACAGAGGGCAGACACTGTTCACCGAGGGGCACCGGCGAAGGCAGGTTTGGGAGTGTCTCCGCAAAGCGATACACCTGTAACCCCAGGACCTCATTCCGCTCAAGGAAGGGAGCGACAGGAGCCCAGGACGAAACTACGGGAGGAAACGACAAACGCCCGCGCCCCGGCACGCATCATAGAGCCCACCCCTTCCTTCCCCCTCCCCAGCACCAGGCCGCACTGCCGCCTCCCAGCCCCCGACTCGCCTCATCGGTGTCCCGGAGAGGGATCTCAATAGACCCCCGCGACATGATGGCGACTCCACTGTCCGCCGAGCCGCGAGCACGCAACGGCCGCCGCGCGCGCACTTCCCCTCACGAACACCGGCTGACCCGGACGTGCTCGGGCAAAGGGCGGGGAGGGGAGGGGGCGGGCTGGCTCCGCCTCCGAAGACCAACGGACCAATCGCAGCGACGCACGAGCCTCAAGGGCCGCCTCGCGCCCGTGCGTGAGGAAGAGGGAGGGCTTCAAGGCCGGGCGCGCGCGGCCCTGTTGCTGCGGCAACGGTGGTCTCGCGGGCGCCCCTCAGTGAGCAGCGAGGCAGCGGCGGGCTGGGGCAGCGGGGCCTGCAGCTGGGCGGGCGGCCGGTGCCGCCAGCCCTGTCCCCGCCTCAGGCTATGTGACCGCCTGTGCGGCTGCGTGCAGCGCTCTGCCGTGTGGTGGCCTTTTAAAACGTGAGCAGTCTTCTCAGGACAGAGTGAGGGCTTGCTGGGGACTTGCAGACAGGTATTAGTCCCGCTAATTTATACATATGTATCACCTACTTACCTATGGAAATACAGAGGGAGAGAGAATACCAAGAGATAATGCCGTGTATTCATACATGCACACACAGGTTAGCACCTGGTTGCTCTCCGGTCTTGAGGCCACAACTCCCTCAGGTTATGCCTCTCCTCATGTCATTTTAAAATCACTAAAGATTTCCAACCAAATGCATTAAAATGTGTGGATTCCCCTATTACTGTGGAAAAATAAATAATGTGTAAATCCAAATACATATTACCTGACTACCTTAGGTGGTGTAATGTTGTTAATACATATTTACAATTTCTTAACCACAGCTTGGCCAACTATTTTCAAATTATCTGAGTGTTTTTAATTACAAATACTACATCTGAAAATGCTGAATCCTGAACCTAGGCCCTGATCCTGGAACTTGGTTTGTGCGAGGCATTCAGCCACGTGGAGGTGCATGAGTAAAGAAGAAATTACAAAGTTGGGTTCCTAAATTGGTTTTTTCCAACTATGATGACAGATGCACTGACCTATTTGGATCAAACACAGCATGCATAGTAACATATGACCAATCTGAGTTATTTTTGCAGCTGTACCAAGTGGAAAAAAAAAGGGTAGTAAGACTAAAAGATCCTCTGGCAAATTTCTACTATGATTTAAAAACAAAAATCTGTGACATATTACTTACACAACCTATTAAACCCTAAAGCAAATGTGTTTTTGTCCTGTAGCTAACCATTCACAGAACATAGAGTTTTGACTGAACTGATAGTCACAACTATACAGCATTAAATTACTAAATTTGATTTTAAAAATTAATTGTGAAGGACTATAATAGTATATATTATAGTAGGAATGACTAGCTTACTTGCAGTGTCACCTGTTCTCTGAAGCCAAAGTAAGTAGTACTTTTAATTACTTAACATCTTGAATGTCAACTTCTGATTTTTATTTATGCACTAATTATTCTCAGTTAAGTTACCTGGTCCAATTAAGTGTAACTAGCATGTATTCTACTCATATAGGTCTCTGAGTAGGTGTGTGCCATAAATACCTTTTGTAGAGAAACTTTTGCATGTGGCAGTAAAGCAGAGTAACATTGAAATTAATAGGAGTGAAAAAGTGTACACTTTTTTCATTAAAAACATGCCAAAACCAACATTATGCAGAGCAAGATGCTGATTAATAGAGTTCCTAAACCTACTTTTCTGATTTATAGGCTGATTTTTCACAAAGAAACTGCTTTTTAGGTATTTTAATTAATGTTGAAGCAATTGGGAATGAAAAGGCAACTCTGCAAACTATTGACTTTTATATAGTTTGAAGCATGAAGACTCCTTTTTTCCATATATACTGATAACAATAAATCACTATTGATATTTAGAACTTCTTTAATGTATAAATATTGTTTTGGTTCAAAGAGCTTTTTTTTTTTTGCTTTGACTGCTTAGGAACATTTCAAGAGAAGAGACTTGTTTCCTCTTGCTGTCATTTTTTTTCCATTTGCTTTTTTTATTATGAAAATTTAAATTACTACTTTTAAACTTGGATTGTTATCACTATCAGAAATACTGATATAAATAGAAAGCAATATATAGCAAATTGAACTTCCACTTGTGATATGTTATATAGACAATGAAAAATAACATTTAAAAACTTCATTACCACATATAATTATAAGCCTTTTTCAGGAATGAAAATTGAGCTTAACTAAGCTACTTTAATAACAGAATAAAAAGGTCTGTACCTACCTGACCACTACTCTTGGCAAGCAAATTACCATCTATGTTTGAGGTGTGTTGCTTAAATAAATAGGCCTCCATTTAGCTGGGTGGTCAGAACAGGGTATTTTAGTAGCAAAGTTTCTTTACTTTTGATTGTTAGAATAAATAACTTTTTTCTTCAGGGTTTTTTTTTTCAAGCCAGGTATGGGTTTAGAAATCTTTAGAGGCAAATTAATTCCATTCTAACAGCATGAGCCATCACTTTAGTAGTCTCTTGTTGACCTTCCCATTCTGAGCTGTGAAAAAAGTGATCCTACGTTGGTGATTTGCAAAGCTCAGCATTGTGCGTTAGGGAGCAGTAAGGGCCGCCGCTCCCCCAGGGAGGGAACCCAGGAACTGAGCACATACAGCCAACAAGGTAGGGGCTTTGCCAGGGAGACCCACCCCAGGGTACCTGAGCAGGGCAGGCATTAGGCAAATCCACAGCAACAAGACAAGTCTGAGGTTGAGCTGGAAGTGTCCATCAGTAAGGCAGAATGATTGCCAGGTAGGTCCTTTCTAACAAGAGAAGACATAACTCAATCCTCAGGCAAAGGCCCAGATTAGGGGGGTACCTATGGCTAAATAAGGACTAAGCTGTGACGGAGCTAGGGACCAGCACTTTCACAGGGTAACCCAAAACAGGATTGTGGGTCTTGGGCTGAGCTTAAATGGGGTGCCTGGGCTGTAGGCAGGGGTGTGGCAGGATGTACCAGGTGGGGCTGGTCAGGGCCATTAAAGCTTATTAAAGCACTTAAGGCCCTGACATAGTCTGTCTGTCTTGAACAGGTAGTGTGCAGGTTTAGTAAAGTGCTGGATTTAGTAAAATGCTGTTGGGTGTGCTTGTTTTCTAAATTTGCTTTAGAAAGTACTAAAAATAGGAGTTAATAGGTGTATCAATTTATTTCAATTATTTTATTCTGTAGTTTAATATTGTGCTACTTTCAGAGGCTATTGAATTAGTTGTGCATCTCAAACTTGTGATGGGATGGGGTTAGGAATTTCTGTTCTCCTAATAAGGAATGCTGAAGCAGGCTCTATTAAATGTATATCAAATGACATTATAGATACTCTTTTCCTACGAAGCTAGCTCTTATAATTAAGCAATATGAAATATAGCAAGACAGGCTTGTAAGAAGGGATGGCCTTTACTGCTTTATGTTATTACTTTACTTGAAAGTGTAGTGTTTTTACAGACCAAGAAACACTTTGTATAGCTACTGTCTGTGGTAGTTTGTGTTTTGCAAGCAAGTTGTGTATTTGAAGATGGAGACAGAATGCTTTTGTATTTAAGGTACAAAACCCTAAGATGCTTACGCTTCATGCTTAACTGTACTACTGACTTCTTTCTAATCCCTATTTGTCAACTAACTGGTTACAAGCCTTTATTAGCACTCTCATTTTTATTAGCCATATGCTTACTTTAATTTCTAGCATTAGAAACACTAACAGCAAAGTAACTTGAAATTTAATTTCTAACATCAGGACCTAGCATTAAAAACTTCACTTGTGCCCTGCAGACCTGAAAGGTGCAAATAACTTCACAAAATATGGTGTAATACTAGACTTGGTCTAAATACTCCAGTATGTTTTGTGAGACTTAAAACTGTTACCCTGCAGATCCTTTTACCTAGCACTAGCATGCCAAGTATTTCAGCTTTGTACAGGTCTACTTCTCTTTACTGTATTATTGGTTGTAGTTTGCCTGGGTTGTATAAAACATAATATCTTTGTACTCAGGAATATTGTGGAGCTGAGACTATAGCTGCACTTCTTTTCAGCACAGCATCCTTCTTGTGGGGTGTAGGGAAGCAGTTCTGTTTATTTTTCTGTGGATACAGAACCTGCTCTGATGCCACTACGGTTCATGGTTGGTTTTCAAAGGATGATTTTTTGGTAGTTTTTGCACTGATAGCCTTCTACCTTCTGTGTATTGCATTTAGCTTTGATTAGTAGGTATGAAAATGTAGTTTAAAAAAAAAAAATCAGAGAAACAGTACAGTCTTAGTTTTGCTTTGCTTTATAGAATTTATTTTAGAAAACTGTAGAGAAGCAGCTGTAGGGTGCAGGAGGTTTTCCTTCTGTCCTCTGTGTGGCTAATGGAAAATGAATAGCGCCATAAGAAGTTAGCAGTGCAAATGCAATTGTGTAAAGTTAATTTTTTAGTGCTTTAAAATCTCACAAAGGTTCTAAATATAAAACTGTCAGTGAAATGCTTTGTAAATATGGTATCATTATTGCCACCTTCAGGCAACAAAAAGAATGATTAATTTTCAGAGTTTCTATCTAGCATTGTGTTTATGGAGGGTTTGGGCTTATACTGTGGAGTTAAGTTTAGCATTTTTTCTAAGTTACAGCGTTGTATTTCCCTATTGGATTGATCTTATTTCTTTGGCCTTAGTGTGTTCCAACAAGTCAAAAATATGTTTACTTGTTCCAGGAAGCTGTGATTGATAAACATCTAATTGTTCAAGGATAAATTTTATTTGAATGATAAACACCTCATATACAAAGAGCTACTTAGCAAAGGCAGATTTACTTCCCCCCCTTCTCTTCCTGGTGAAGGCTTTTTCATGGGTTATGTGATAGCATTACAGATTTAAAATGCATGTCAGCAATTAATAGGACAGGTGAGGATTATACAAAAGACTGTACAAGTGTCAGATGAAATTACCATGCTGAAATGTAAAGAATGAAAGTATCACTGATTTCCAGAATAGATAGTTTGCTAGGAAGAATTAGTGTTGTTAAGATTTTAATCAGATTTACACCTAGAGAGAGTGATGAGGTTTTTTCCTAACTCACTTACCATAAACTTCCTTAACTTTGTCATTCTGTGTTCTATCTCTTTCTAAAATAGTTTTACAAAAACTTGCATTTGAATAGAGCAAAAGTTTTAAAAAGGAAAAAAAGTTTGAGATGGAGACTGCACTGATTATTCTTTGCCAAAGCTGCTTTCTTGGAGGACTCCTGAGTTTTGATACCATGTTCTTTGAAAGGAAATTGCTCAACACATAGATCAAAATTACTTAGTTTTAACAGATATATTAGCAGCTAACCCAAGAACATTGAGATCTAGCATGTCCATTATCCTCTAGTCTTTTTGATAAAATTATTTTTCATATAATGTTTTTTGACAGGTACTTTGAGATAAAATAATGACAGTTATTTTTCATAAAATGCTTAAAATATGCTCTCCATATTCAGTGGAATATTATTTGTGTACTGAAAATCAATGGTAAGAAAAGACTACAGAATAGGTACAGAAATCAATGTCTTCTGCTATAATTGCACTTTTGAAAATGTTATGAAAGCAGTGGAGGAACTGTTTCTTATTTAAAATCCGCCTTGCTTTGTATCACTGGTAAAGCAATTCTTGTTGTTCTGAAATCTGTGCATGCTGTATAAAACCCAGGTTTGTAACAGAGAGTTTAAGGCAAGGAAAACACATTATACAAGCAAGTACTTGAGTGTAGAAGTCAGTTCCAAAAATAACAATGAACACTTGTGCTGAAATTCTCAGGAAGGATGAAGCCTGAGAATCAGCCTGAAGATGAATAAAGCTTTTGGGAATATGTCAACAAATCTTTCTCTTTTTCCTGGGGGTGGCTCGTTGTTTTCAATGTCCTTTTTGTTAATGTGATTTATAATATAAACTATATAATGACTTCTATACATAGAAAATAAATAAAAAAGCAATTAATTTTCATGTCTCTAACATCCATAGTATCTTCTCTGATGACTGACTTTTCTTCTATGTCTCCCTTCTTCTTTCTTCTACAGAACCCTTTCCACTTTTGTTTAAGCACTTAAAGTGACAATGTTTAAACAGATCAATGTCATTACTTTTTGTGGGCAGAGGTCTATCGTGGCAAATGAGATCTGGAAGATCTGTTCAATAACCTGTGATTGCAAATACCCACTGATCTAGTTTAAAAAAAATAAAAGTTGATAAAAATCTCTTTTGCAGCACACACAATTAATCTCAAAACTTAAAGCCTATTTCTAATGTGCTTGAAAACATGGAGAACAAAATTCCAACTCTGCATGAGGAGAAGGTTGAATGTCATAGATGTTGCAGGAACTGGGTATGATTTATTTTTTAATTAAGAAATGCTTTGGAGGTCCTGCCTGTGTAGATGTTCTGAATATGTGAAGTTTAAGATGTAAACAAGAGACCCAAGCTTGGAAGTTTGGGTCCTGTGTTGATTTTTGAAACCTGTCTTTTTAATATTTTTCTGAGTAAACATTTAAAGCTATTAAAAGCTTATTCAACAACCTTTTAAGATAATTTTTTTAGTGAGGAATGTCAAAATAAAGATATTTGTATTTTGAAGTAAAGTATATGTACACATGCAGATATATATTCCCCTTCCTTACACACATGTGTACATTATATTTAATATATAATGTATTTTATAATATACTATATAATACACTATGTATGCATTTAAAATAATAAACTGTAAGTAACCTAGCTCTTATGTCTATTTACATATCCAGGAACTTAGATTTCATGGATGTTTCCTTTGACCTTAATACTGCTAGAATACATAGCCACAGGTTCAACAGTATTCAGCTCCTAACCACAACGTTAATTTTCAGAGATGTTGGGACTTTATTAAGGTTTACTTTATGTTCTCACCAGTGTATTTTCATATAACTTCATGCCCCCCTCCTCCTTTCCCCCCATCTCTAATGTTACATTAACATCTCTTTCTCACTTCTTTTTAAAAAGAAGTAATTAATTTTTGCTGGGCACATTAAAAACTGTAGGTCCTGGGGAAAAAAAATAGTAATTTTATTTTTTTTCCTCTCAACATGGAAACTGTTATTCTACTGGATCTAAGTACTAATTATGAAGTAGTATATTTTCTGTAATTTATTTTATCCCAAGAGGAAAAAGTGAACTTTTAAAACTTGACCTTTATGCCAATGTTTCTATATAATATCTTAACATGCATCTTCATATTAATAGTGGAAAACACTTTCTTTTTTATAATCTTACATTGTGGATGAAAAACATTAATCAGATTATTTTAAAACTCTGATGTAATAGCACAATATGTGTCTAGCTATTATTTTATTTAAGAAATGTCTGTTCTGTGTTTCTGTCTAGTACTTGATGTGTTTATTTCCACATTTTTCTTAGAAGGCCAGGGACATTTTGTTCAGTTATTTGAGAAGTAATGTGGATGGATGCCATACTTGAAGACTGTTCGTACCTCCTATCAACATGTAACTTAAGCTTACAATTAACTTGATCCATGCAAGTAGAACCATTGATTCTTAGCTTGACTAGGCATATGCCTAGCTATCTTATTGAATTAAGGCCTCAGATTAGAAGAGAACTAGTAACTGTTATCAGCCAGAAACAAATATTATTTTAAGATGTGAGAAGGTATTCTAGGCACTGGTTCACTAGATAACTTGGAACCTATTTCCATGTGTTGCTCTGAGTATACTTTCTTGCTCAACTTCTAAAGCCGTGTGGCAAGTGGATAACGCTGGTGTGTGAGCAGCAATGAATATCCATTTAAAAGTAATTTAACAGAACAAGTACTTGTTAACTGTAACTTCCCAGAAGCAGGTAACAGCATTGAGAAAGAAAAATAATGTACAGCTGTAAGTTTTCAGTCATTCCTTTCCCCTTCTCAAGGCATCTTTTGAAATCAGTATTCCCTGATATGTCAGGGTGGTTATACAGGGAGATATTGGACTTCATATTCTCAACCCATGCTGTTAATGGAGTCTAGGCTACAGTTCACAGCAGTTGCAAGCTACTAGTCTGGAAATACTGTATTACAAACTGCCTGGAAATTCTTGGTTTTGCATATTAGTAGAACAGTATCTATCATCCTCAGAGTAAGAGTGAATAGTGTAAGGAAAGAAACTGGCCTCTCTCAGAAAGCTGTATATGGATGTCAGCCTGGAGTTCAGAGCTGATTTCATTTGCCAAAGGGCAGTAGTGGTGCTGTTAGTGTCTTGTAGTCCTCTGCTGCTGCAGTTGCCATCCATGATGCAGTATGTTTATAAAGCTGTGTTTCTATCTGCAAGCTTAGCCTGGTATGTAAAGTCAAGTTGTGTTCTTTCCGGCTTGCACATCACTGCTAATAGAGCTGCTGCTGGAACTTAGTCAAGAATTCTGTTGATTCAGAAGCCAGTAAAGAAACTCCCAGAACTATGTTGCCTCTGCAAGTATGAGTAAAAGTTTATTTATAAGTCACCATGCATGCATACAGATCAGATCATTTAAATGAAGGAAGATGCAACTTTCACAAGTTACTACTTTGGATTATTATCTCGCTGGGTAAAGAGGGGCTGTCATTTGCACCTCAGCAGATTATTTTGTAGTTTCAAGGTGTATGTATGGTAATTCATAACATGTTGGAAATACAAAACTTCTAAGAGAAACACTTTTTAACTAGTTAATAACTAAATATTGTTCCGGCATAAATCCTTTGTGTTAATCAAATGTAACACAACTTAAGCAACAAACTAGGGAACTCATGTAGTCAAAATTGGTAGACATAGTATGTTTGACAGCTATGTGACTCAAGTCTGGAAGAAGTATGTATGCCTCAGATTCTCACTTCTTTAGTCAGATGTACTTCTAATATTGAGTCCTTTTTTAACAGTGCCAAGGGTGGTTGTGTTTTCTAATGTAACCTTAAAAGTATATGCTGCTTTCCTAATTTAACTGTGCCATTTTGTGCAGAAGCTGTACACAAAGAATACAACACTGATATTAATCTGTCTGAAACCATAGTGATGGAAACCCTTCAACCCTTGTGGTGATTAGTTTCATTGCTGAACTCTGCTGTTGAAGTTTTTCAGAAAGTTTAGCCTGAATTTTCTTTGCTGATGTTTAATGCTGTTATGTCCTGTTCAGCAGTGCATAGAAAAAAATGTCTTTTTACCTTTCTTTAGGGTAATTTGTATTTTACCATGGACATGTAAATGGAGTAGTCTGTTTGGTTCTTTGCAAACAGATGCTGATTTATGAAAGGTTTTTATAATACCATCATAGGAGAAGTGAAAACTGTGAATCCTTTGAATTCATATACAAGTGATTGGTAATGTTACTTCTGCAAACATTTCTCCTAATATCTTAACTCTAATATAAAAAAGAAATATTACTTCCCCTCAGAAAAGTTCAGTAATGGTGATTTCTAATAGGCTTTTATTACTTATTAACTAGGGAATAAGGTCAGTTTAGTAGGATCTCTTACTGGCCCTTGAGACTCTAGGAATACAAAAGAAAAAACAAACTCATGCACAAAATTAGCAATGATATGTCTAAAATAAGACAAAACCCTTCTGCAGAATGCTTCAAAGATTGGACATTAGTGTAAGCATTGGAGAAAAGAATAACTTTGCTTGGGAATCAAATTTAAGTAGACTGAAAATTTCGAAGGGAAAACTTACATCCTTTTGCAAAGCTTTATAGCAGATCTAATAAAATATAATTCTCATACAGCTGAGAAACTTCTAAAATAGCCAGTCATGATCCTGACAAGTGTTTGGAGGAGCTGTCTTTTCCTGTGTGTTGTTTTGTTTTTATTATATGTCCATTTTAACTGTGTCTTAAGCATTTTTATGTTGCCCTCCTAAGTAGAACCTGCCAAGAGTTAATGGCAATAAATTACACCAAAATCCTTTCTTTACTGAAGATTGTAACAAGTTTACTAAGTTCTCTACCACTTGCACAGTTTTGTGTATGGAAAACTATAGCTCAGGCAGCTGGAGATGAATGGCTGCTAGTTCTTCTGATCACTCTGATCTTCCAGGTTTGGGAGGTTTCTCTGTCATATCCTTTTTAATCTCCTCCTTCAAGTTACCTGCATGGACTTGCTATTGTTGTAGCAAGGAAGGCTCATAGTTCTCTTTGGAGCTTTTTACATGCTCTGGATAGGGTTGTTCTGTAGCTTTGAAGGCTGCTGTGCAGTATCCTAAACTTCTATGGCATGAGGGAGAAGAGACCTTGTTTGACCTTAAATATATACACACTTTACAAACTGACCTGGTAAAGGTATTGATCGCTTACATTCTCTGCCATAAACCTAGAGATTCAGCCTGCTGTACTGATTTGAATATTAGAGAACAAGAACATTCTTCAATTGTTTCCTTCCTTCATTTACAGAAAAAGTGTTAAAGCATTCACATAATATAGCCTTGCAATTTTTCTATGCAAATAATCAAGCAGTATAAACATCAGCAGAGGGCAGTATTGAGGTATAAATATAATAATAATAAATTGAAATAAAAAGTGTTACCATGTGTTTTCAGTTTTTCTTCACAGAATCGTGGAATAATTTACAGTGAAGGGAGTCTCTGAACTTACCAGGATTGACCTGATGACCCTCAAAGTTAGATACAATCAATATGGTAATGTGTCTACATTGTTGGGTATTCTATAACAACCTGCAATCAGATTATTCTTCTGTCCAAATCACTCTTATATCCAGTTGTGAGACTGGATGCAAAGCATGCCCAGTGCTGAAGTGTAGTTATTTTGTCTGAATAATACTAGGGAAAAAAAATGGTTTAGCCATTTTTGTTTGCAAGGTCAGGAAACAGTATTTTTTAACAATTGGTCTTATGTGTTCTCATAAACTTGAATAATAACAGGTAAGCATATGAAAAAAAAATTAGTCCTATAAATATCTTGTCTGTTACTTCTGCAAGGCAAGATAGATACAACCGTGCTGGTCAATGTAGCTTCTGTTGAAACAATGTCTTATTGTTGTTTTTTTGTTTTGTTTTTAAGTAGAGTTTCTATAGTATTTGCTACTCACAGTATGATTTGCTTTTTTTCTACATCTTTATTGGAGAACTGAGATAGTGATAGGAAGAATTTACGAAAGTGAGTATTGCTGTCATGTTTAAAAACTTTCTTCAAGATGTGCTGTATTGAATTTGCGGTCAGATTTATAGAAATCAGAGGCTTTTCCAAATCAGTAAGTTTTGTTAAGGAAAATTTTTCTCTTTTTTAATATAAACACAGTCCTAGCCTGTCATCATTACTTGAATTAATTCCAGTTCCTTTTTTCAGTCTGCTTGCTTATATTAGCTAAAATTTGATTGGCTAAAATGGTAAACTGTTGAATTTTGTAGGATACAGCATTTTCCTTTAGTTTATCCAAATCTGCAATGCTTTTCAAGAGTGTATTTGAGACAGAATTGCAGACTTCCGAGCTGTGGAACAAAATGTCTATTATAAAATACTAAACAGAATGCTATGTTAGGGAGTTTACTGACATTCATGTCACATAAAAGCACTTCTGACATTTACTTAAACCATCTAAAGGCACTAATAATTTGTATAATTGACTTTAAGACAAATGTTTTACTACTGTCTTCAGTCTGAGAAGCAACGTTGTTATATCTCAGTATCTAGTTTTCAATCTTTTTTGACAAACTATTTTAAATTCTCTTTTTGCTCCCAGAAAAGTGAATACTAAGAGTGTTGTTAAGTCACTATTATGAGTAACAGAAATGTTTGCCTACTCCTATTGATGGCAAACTGGAACAACTCATGAAGAGATTGTTGGCATCTAAAAAGCACTTTTCGCTCTCAATTAACTAGGTTTGAAAGCCGTTTGGCTAAAATTCTAGCTCTTCTCAGATGGTTAGCTATCCCTTTAACATAAGCAGTGGGGTTGAGTTAAATTGGTAGTTTAGATTCCTGCCAACTGTCCAAACAAATTAGTTTAAACTAGCTCAGGCAAATGGCCACAGGAGCCACAGGCATTTTTGAGTGTTCCTGTGTATATATCTTTGCAAGAGAAAATAACAATTGATGTGGAATTCAGTGAAGGCTAGAGGGTGATGTGGAGATCTTAAGTGGATGCAGACTAGGCCAGAACTCTTCTGTTATCAGTACCCAGCAGAGCTTGGGTATGGTATGTATTTTGGTTGTGATCAGAACTTTGGCAGGGATTATATGAAGTTTTATAAATGTCATTACACTGCTTCAAGGCCTGCACAGCTTGGGTGGGCCCAGATTGCATATCAGCACTGTGCTTCCCAGTATCTCTGCTTCCAGAAGCAGCATGAGACTGCTTTTTGTGCCACTATTAAAATATCTGTTAAAAGTTGGAGACACATCCAAACCAATAGACAAGATATTCTGATCACTGATAAAAAGCTTTTGTCTTTGATGGATGGGAATGTTTGTCATGTGGGAATAATATTAAGTCAGAAAATGTACTCCCAATTAGTATGTTATTTGAAAATCCCAATATTTTTAAAAATTCTGAAATACTCTTAGTTTCGAAATGCAGAAGATATCTTTATTTTTCATTTAGATAACATCTGCAGAGATTTTTTTCTGTCTGATTTAAATAATAAATATTTTATATTAAACATGCAGATGAGTAATACTAGCTGTAGAACAGAGGTAAGCACGATGATCTGTGAAGGTAATGTGATAGTTGAGTGTGATGGAAGATGATGGCATGGAGGTGAGAAAATACTTCTGTAGTGAGTTCTAAATGATGTACAGCGGGGAAGACTTGGGGCCATGCAAGGCACAGAAAAGGAAAAAATTCAGTTTAGGACAGCTCCAAAGACAAATAATGTCTTTTCTGAGTGCTGACTGAGACTGTATAATAGCTGGGCTTTAAGCAACACAAAATTCACAGCTTGGCAGTCCCAGCAGTGCTCATGTAGGAAGTGGCCCTACTATAAACTTGTATCTCTCCTGCAGAAAATGTATCTCAAAAGGGGTGTCGGGGACAACAATGAGGGATTGACCAAACCTTAACAACATTGAAGTTATGAATGGCCTTTGTTTAAATTATTGCTTTTAACTCCCAAGGTACAGTGGTGAGCACCATTGTAAACAATAGCATGTTTAGCACTCCTGCTGACAGTCTTTCTTGCAGTGAGTGTTTGGAGTGTTCTTAGTGAAAAGAAATGCAAGGTCATGTGTTGTATCATCCAGTAACTGAAAAGAGTGGAGATACATGAAATTATGTGGGAAAGCGGCTGAATTATACCTGGTAGACTGCAAAAGGAGCATATTCCTACTGCTTTCAGAGGTAGGTACTAAATCTACAAAAAACAAGTAACGATTTTAGTTATGACCTTGTGAGATCGAAGTTATTCTGATTGGTTAGACTCAAGCACTTAGCACTATAGATCCTTGATGTAACATCCTGTGTTTTGCTGTTCCCCTTCCTCCCCCCTGCCATCCCAAACCCTAGCACATTTCCTTCAAATGGCTTCCAAGCAGTTTTGTACTTGCATAATGAGATTATATTGTATATACTCCTAAAAAATTGCACATCATTTTCTAGTTTTACATGACAAGCTTTACTTAAGCTTCGTAGTGGATTATAGGGAGAGATTTGTGATCTTTTCTATTATTTTAATATTATAAAGTTTAGTTGCAACTCTTTTGGTGACTTCTCCATGAGGATGACCAATTGCTCTCTTGCTTAGTTTATATTCTGTTACTATTCTAATGGGATGAGTGAAGAGAAGACAATATTGTTTATTTTTACTTTCCTCTGTATGGCTGTGGTTTGTGACACTTCTCTGAAATTATCCGTATGTTTCCTTAGTAGTTTTCAAGGAAGTGTTAAGTTCATTATTGCACAGAAAAGGATGACATCCAAGGTGCTGCTCTTGTTTTGGCAACCTGAATTTTGTTCCAAAAACTTCATTTAAAATAATCAGTGGGATTTACTGTTAAGGATGTATAAATGTTTGTTGTATTGTGGAACAACTTAGAGTGAATTTAAAATCCTTCCTTTCTGCAAATTTTCTCTGAATCTTTAAAAAAAGTCTGGGGGAGGGCAATTTCTTATAAACCCTTGTAGGGGCACTTAGAAACATATGTTTCTTGGATTCCTGGAATTGGAAGCAACTGTATGTAGTGCATATTCCCAAATCCATATAGCTAATTATCTACAATTAAGTTTCTAAAAGCAAACAGACTAGATCAGTATATCTCATAAGAAAAGTTTTATGTGGGTGCTCTGCCTCTGATCTGGAAACAAAATTGGTAGGAATTTTCCATTTATTTTGGAAAGACTGTCACTGGTAATGGTGGATTATCTATGGATTCTTTTACTAGTGAAATGTAGACAGAGCAAGCATATAAAGGAAGGAAGCAAGCCTTTTGCCTTTCTTTCTTTCATTCATTCATTCAACTTTTTTGAATAAATGGTAAATTACTTTAATAGCTATATTTCCAAAAGTGAGAAGGTGTCTGTACTTGGTTCTGTACAATGCCTGTCCTACTGGGCTTCTGACCTTGGTTAAGGTTTATAAATTCTACTGTATTCTTTGAGTCAGGTTCTTAACCAGTAACTCAGCTCACATACATTTAATGACATTTTTGCAGCACTGCAAGGAGGAATGGAGGTTTAGTACTGAGCAGATGGTACAGCACTGAGGAATAATTGGCGAGTTG
The DNA here is from genome assembly GCF_030936135.1 of Gavia stellata. NCBI lineage: Eukaryota > Metazoa > Chordata > Aves > Gaviiformes > Gaviidae > Gavia > Gavia stellata. The sequence continues at coordinate 12,389,860 of NC_082610.1, forward strand.
GTATTATTTAAGTAATCTATTTTTAAAGTTGTATTTTTCTTATTCCTGAGATTCTGTAAAAAGGAAAAAAATAAATCTGAAATTCTGTAGGGATTGAATGTCTAGGTAGTTTATGCATAACTGGAGCAGTGGGCAATGGCTACCTTATCTTGCTGTGTGGCAGTAAGCTTGACTTTTATGGACTATTGATAGCCAAATCAGTTGTTAAATTTTTTCTAGCATTTTCTCATGTCTGTGTTTGAAGACTTGGAAAGAACACCAATTCAAGGACCCTGCAGCAAGTATGCTGTATCTTGGCTTGGCAGTTCAAAACCACAAACCTTCAAAGGCCAAATGCTAACCCTGCTTACTTGTGAAGAAGATGCTCAGGTAGTACTTAAGCCTGCTAACTCATTTAGTATATATATTCTGCTAATGCACTTAATATGTTTTATACAGTAGGTGTTCTGTGTGGCATCAGAACAAAAAAAACATTATGTGTAATGGAAAGGATCAATATTTTGGAGGCAAGGTTAGGAATACAAGATGCTTTACAGTCTGAGTGAGAAAAGGACTTATATGGGAGTTAAGTGCTGTGGACTGTAGGGCAACTTAGTGCAGCTCTTCAAAACTGAATGTGTACATGAACTAAGCTGGGTGCCCTATGAGCAGCAGTATCAATATTGTCTTGCTATGACAGCAAAAATCAGGGTTTTAATAGCATGTTCACAACCTTTGTCAACTTCGTAGAGTTACTGCATACAATGTTATATACAGTGCTGCAAGCAGTGTATTTGTTTGAAAAATACAAACCTAGTACTGAGAAGAAGCACGTGGAAATGGATTAAATTCTATGCTGAATGTTTAAATGTCGCATCTTCTTGTTATGCTTATAAAACGCTAGCCAGCTTGTTAAATCTGTTTTCTAAATGCAAAACTTCTATGTGAAGATGGCTTTAAGCCAATGCCCATGCTGGAGGGTAGGAAGTGACAGGCAGCTGCTTCTACAGGCAAGAAGCTGGAGCCAGCAGTGTGGAATATACAGAGCAGTGGCATCTGTTGTATTGTTTCTCTGGACCATGTTTATTCCCTCATATTGATCAGCTCTGAGGAATGAGACCTACTGTGGTTTAAGAAATACTACTTCTTAAAATGACTCTGTTTCCCAGATGCAGAAGGCTTGGAAGAAGGGGAAAACGAAGCAATAGCATAGACAGACTTTTCTGAAGAGGGGTGGGAGGCTGAGTCTGGTTTCTTGTGGGCAGGCAAAAGAGGATAAATCCTACCTCATATGAGTGGTGGAGATGCAGAGGAAAAGTCTCCTGAAGGAAAGCGTTGTGCAGGGAGGTGGTGGAGCTGATTTTGTTGTTCTGGAGATTGGCTCACTCTTGTTTTATAGTGGTCAGATGTTTTTGGGAAGCTGAGTGCTTGAGTTTTAGAGTCTTAAGCCTAGACATTTAGGTCTGTTTTAAGATGGGATTTGCCATACCCATTTTGTTCTTGTAAGTGTTCATGTTTGCTTGATAACAGTTGGACACAAATGTTATATGTATGCTTGAGGCAGACTGTGCCTTGCCCCACATTACATCTTAAGTCAGCAGAAATATGTTTAGGGGCTGTCTGTTTGGCTGTTGGTGGTTGTTTTTTGTGGTGTTGTCTTTTTTTATGGAATGAATCTTGGAAACTGAATTTTCAGTTCAGTTATGAAGCACCTGTGAAAGTATTAATGGCATGGCATAGCATAGCCTTAGCCTCTCTTCTGATTCTGCCATTTCTGTTCATGTGAATGTTAGACACTAGTATGTAAATGGCTGCTAATGTATGTGCTGCTTCATGGTTTATAAAATACCATGGGACATGCTTGCTAACCTTTGTGTCCATGCTTTGGTTTTTTTTTCATTTACTTGACTAAAGTTTCTGGGTAAGGCTCTAGCAAAAGAGCAACAAAAGTTATACATACTAGAGGCATGCCTGATAAAATTTAAGGACTGCATATTATGAGCGTTCAATTCTCTGCCAACTAATGCAATTGAAGTGAAAATTTATGCCTCCCAGTTCAGGGGATGCCATTTTATTGGCTTATGTAAGTAGTTTGCTTCCCCTGCTTCCTCCCCCCTGCTTTTTTAAACTGTTGTTAGCAGTGGCTGCTTGTCTCCTGAAGTCCTGTGATTAAGCAGACAAAAAGTGCTTAGCACAAGCATAGAATGTTATTAAACTTACAACTGGCCAGATATTTGCTTCATGGTGAAAGCCCATGTGAATGCATTGTCCCTAACAATATGGAAAATTCAGTAATACTTGCCCAAATTTAGAAGGGGAAGTGTGCAGGTGGCTTTGATGCTTGTTGCTATCTGATGTTCTCCCAGTCTTCTGAATTTTCTTTTTCCTTCTTTTGTCACGTTGAATGTACAGAAGGAGCTGGGATGTTGAACAGGTTTGCTTTTGAGCTGTTATCCTTCAGAGAATTATCAACTATTGCAGATTTCAGCATTCTGGAGGGTTAGAAAGGTAGAGCAGTTATGGATTAAATCCTGGCAGAGAGGCTTGTATTGCACTATAGAATCATGAATTTGCAGTTGTTGGAGGCCGCAAAGGACACTGAACACACCTCTGGGAACCTGTGAATACTAGTTGAACTGTAAACAAGCATCTTTAGGACTTCTGGTCCCTTCTTCCTCCCATAACTTACCTCTGAAGGAGCTGATCCTCCTCATCCAATGTCTGTAATTTTTGTAACTTGTTTAATTTTTTTCTGATTCTGTCTCATTTGTGTTTATCCTTTATATGTGTCCTTTGTCATCTGCAGCCATGCCCATGAGTTCCAGTTCTAGAAAGCAGGAGAGAGCTGGTCTTTCAAAATTATAAATGCCTGTGAAGAAAATGAAACTATTTAATATTAAAAAAAAGACAGCTTTTCATAACTATGTTCTTGTCATCTCTGTATGTTAGTCCTGCTTAACAAAGCTGAGCGTTGTAGATTTTTACTTTTGTACAGTATTTTTTCTCATTTGTGAGCATACTTGTCTGAAGATAACATGATGGAGCTCTAAGGTCACCCTTGGAGGGACTACAAGACATTTATTTTTTTATTAAAAAGCTAGTTTGACTTGTCTTTGCAAACATCTAGGAACTTTAAACAATATGAATTTTTCCAAATCTATCAAGGTAGGCTACTTACTGAGGACTAGATGGTGATAGCTGAATGGAATAAAGAGAAGTAGAGACTTCTGGGCTACAAAGTGAAGGGTGTTCACTTAAAGGGGGGGACAGGTAAACCCATAGAGACGTGTGAAAGCAGTGTTTGCACTGCTGTTTAATGTCATTAACCAACCAGAATGCATACTACATAAACTTCATAGAGGCTGTCTCCTAGGAACAAAGACCTAGAAAAATACTGATAAGCTTCAGAAGCACTCAGTGTTTAATAACTGTAGATTTGTATCTTCCTCTTCTCTAAGACTACAAGAGAAAAGAAGACCGAGTCTGGTGGGGGATGCTACAGAGGCATTCGGTTACATCAGTAGGGTCTTTGAAGGTATATAGAGGGTACAGGGATGGGAAATGGGGGAAGAAGGGAGAGTGATAATGTAGTAAACTCCATCCTTTCTTAGCGAACATCTATAAAAAAGAATAAGCAAGACAAAATCAATTGTGGATAACTTAACGCTTAAAGATACTGACCACAGTTTTATAATAAACAGTGAAAGGCAGTTTCAAGGTGTTTACATATAAATGAAATTGCTTTCAAACATATTGGGGTATGACTTGTAAGACTCAAAAGTTATGACAACACACAGTGAAAAATGGTAATGCTTCTATGAAAGCTTAAGGCCAGGCAAACTTATTCAAACTTTACGAAAGATTTTACACCAATTCTCTCTTACTAGACTGATATATGTAAAAAGAGAAGGGTTTCAGAGACCAAGAGAAGTGCTTGTATGTTTGAAGGCTTATCTGTGTTCCTCTAACTTATCAGTTAGTGTAGTAAAATATCTCCCGTATAGGAAATTGAGAAGTAACTGAAACAGGTATTCAGCTTTACTAGCCCTGCTAGTATTTTGGACTTGTATTCTCTATGGGGGGGAAAATTCCAGAATTATGATTAGAAGTTATATTTGTCAGACAAGGATTTTAAGATGATGAGACTAAACACTCGCACATCTTGCAGCATAGATATAACAATATCTGCAGGCAGTTGGTGTGGATGAAGAAGCAGGTGCTCAGATAGTAACCTATTTATGACAATAGCAACGTGTGAAATATATAGAAAAGTGAATAGGAGAACTACAACTAAGAAGTTATGAAGATTGTTGCTTTCCAAGTACCAAATGGCACATGAAAGACATCAGTTTATCCAATTATAATCTTCTGTGGCCTTCTTTTTACCTTATATGACCTAGCCACTGTAATATTCAAATAACAAGCAGTAACTTATCATAATTAAGTTGCAAGTTTGATCCTCTGACTGTTGTATTGATCGCTGTCTTCCTTTCTCTGGGTATTCATGAATGGTTTAATATTTTTGTAAGAAACAAAACAAAAACCCCAAACCAAAAAAACACAGAAAAATTTGAAAATATATTGCATTAAAACTAAATTCCAAATTTTTGCCTATTTTTTTGTGAGGACAATTTTTAAAGCTTTCACATGAAATTCACTGGTTTAGAGTTATAACTAGGTTTCAGTAAACTAAGCATTTGTAAATGGGGCCTATCATGATAGGATAAGTAAAAACATTTAAATAATTTAATGCTTAGCTATCTTCCCTGCCACTGCTGCCTCCCCTCCACTCCGTGCATCTGTGCATAGTTTTCCTGACATTACCACTTAGCAGGATACTAGTAAATGAGCCAAAAAAGCTTTGCCTCGGCTCACTTCCGTAGATTTTGTTTGGGTTTCAATGATGAAACCCAGAGATGAAATAGAACCACAAGAGTTCAACAGTCTGCTAACAGCACAGTGCTGCAATGCATCAGATGTATAAGGAATCCTACTACAGTAAAGTCATTTTTCCTGAGACATTAATTTTCCAGGAAGCTGTTTGTGTGGGGGTTTTTTTGTGTGGTTGGTTTTTTGGTTTGGTGTTTTTTTAGCCTGAGATTGAACTGTAAAATCTGTAGCATGTTCAAACATAAGCTCCTGTAACTGAAAGTAAAACAACAGTTTAAGGATTTGTCTGTGTATCAAACTAGTAGAGAAAGGCAGTAATTAAGTAGTGTTTTGGAAGTCAGGTACTGCTAGTTTATAGCAAAGAGGGTTTTTTGTTTAGTTGGGTTTGGTTTGGGTTTTGTTGTTGCATAGATTTTGTTGTTGTTGTTTTCCCAGGAAGGAATTATACCTGTGTTTTCTTGCTGTTTAGCAGACTAATATTTCTGCTGTTCATAACTATCGTGGGATGAATTTTTATTGCAGTTTATTTGTAGCTGATAAAACACACTTTTGCACTTGTGTTTTAGTTGTCCTGTCACACGCTCATTAACATGACATACATGTGCTTGTATTTTTCTAAAGGAAGCAGTTTGATAGATAGTAACGATCTCAGGCAGAAAAGGGAAAAACTTAATCCACTGTTTAACTACTCATACTTTTTTATGAGAGGAGAAAATGAGTCATAACTAAGGTAGGGGAAGAATAAGATAAATAAAAGCTGCTCACAGTAGCTAGTAATAATTACAAAAAGTACCATGCTGGTCTTAGGATCTGGCTGTTCAGAATAATATATCTAATAGCAACATTCCTTGGTAAATTCGTGAGAATGAGTATCAAAATATTTAATAGGGAATACAGGTATTCCTTCTTGTAATAAGTATCTTGAAAGGCCTATTTTTTGAGTGTGAATAAAGCTGTGAACAGACAGTAATTTTCATGTAGTTAGTCACTTAAGGCTCTATCCAGCTATCACTAAATCAATGGCAAAATTCTTGCTGACTTCACTGAAGTGGATGGTACCTCAGATCATGGAATTACTATGGTTGGAAATGACCTGTAAGATCATTGACCTGTAAGAACAACCCCTGTAGCATTGCATGGGGTTGTTGCGGCCAAAATGCAGGACCTGGCACTTGGCCTTGTTAAACCTCATACAATTGGCCTCAGCCCATAGATCCAGCCCGTCCAGATCCCTCTGCAGAGCCTTCCTACCCTTGAGCAGATCAACACTCCTGCCCAACTTGGTGTCGTCTGCAAACTTGCTGAGGGAGCACTCGATCCCCTCATCCAGATCATTGATAAAGATATTAAACAAGACCAGTCCCAAAACTGAGCCCTGGGGGACTCTGCTTGTGACCGACTGCCAACTGGATTTCACTTCATTTACCACAAGTCTCTGGGCTCAGCCATCCAGCCAGTTTTTTACTCAGCGAAGAGTGCAGCTGTCTAAGCCACAACTCACCAGCTTCTCCAGGAGAATACTGTGGGAGACAGTGTCGAAGGCTTTACTGAAGTCCAGGTAGACAACATCGACAGCCTTTCCCTCATCCCCTAGGCGGGTCACCTGGTCATAGAAGGAGATCAGGTTGGTCAAGCAGGACCTGCCTTTCATGATGTATGCATTTTCTCTGTAACACGGGATAATGCTTACTTTCTTTTTCCATGTAAAGACTGAGTAGTATTACCTACATATGAAAATGTAAATTGTGAAATTTCGAAGTTCCAAGCAGCATTTTTTTTTTCTCCTGCTTCAGCTAGATCCAGTTGGTAGATCCATATATGTCCCTCTATATTCCTGGCATGAATTTGCATTGATTTCATTTAGATGTAGGATTACCACTATAATGTGTAAGCACATATTATAAAATTTGAGCTTCCCTCCACATAAATTTCTTATTACCTTAATTTTGTAGAATGTGAAAGTTAGTGTTTACTAGTGAAAACTGGTTTTTTACTTTCAAAGGGCAGTGTTAAAAGGGAAAACTTCATTAAGATATACTTGCCCTTTCCTGTCTTTACTGTTCTGGCATATAAGATAATCATAATGATGCTTTTGATTAAAGACTATTGTTAGGACAGCTATACATAAATGATAAATTATGGGGTTTGAATTTTAACAGAAATGGTTCTCATCAGCTTTGCTTCTGTTTAAGGTAAAGGGACTATATGCAAGCTTGTTCTTCAGTCATTTTCAAGAAAAAAAAATATTTAGAATACTTGTGTTATTGCTTTTTTTAAAAACAAATCCCAAGAACTGCAATAAATAATGGAGGGAGAAGGAGAAACAGGCAGAGTGCTAACTTTTGATCATACTTACCTATCTATCTTCTGCAACAGAGTTCCTTATTTAACTAACAGTAGGGCACAAAGATCCCATCATTGCTTTTACTGACACTGTGAAAATAATATTGTCCCTGTCCTGAAGAGCTTGCAGTCTAAACATGCTCACTCTTGATATATCTAGTCAGTAAGAATAAGTTGAGAGAAATTGACTTAAATAATTTTACCAAGTAAACCTATCTTAAATATTTAAAAGTATGAAGGTGCATTATCAAAGGGACATAGATGGCACTTACTTGCTTCAGTCTCCAGCAGACTCTTTATGCATAACTTGGTGGAGATTGCACAAAACTAGAGTTTATAGAAGTGAAGACTTCAATACTGTTGGATTATATCTGATCAACTACAATGTAACAAATAAGCCATTGGAAAAATACTGTAAGCTAGCAAAGGTGTCATTCTAGATGTAAAATAAGCATCTGTGATCAGAGGGCTCAGTTTTATATTTTGAGGAGAAAGAAGATATTTTATTAAAATATTTTTACTGAAAGTAAATATTGATAAATAATATTGTTCTATTTATACAGCAGCAAGAATCTCAAAATACAGCCTCTGCTCATGGAAAAAAATCAAATGAAACAAAGGATTTGTCAGAACAATGTAGAAAGCAGAAAATCCAACCATTACTGAGACTGTGATAAGTAAGAATTATTTATTTCTGCCATCTTCCCAGGCCATGTGAACTTTAGTTTTCAAACTAAAACCAAAATCCAAGATAAAGTATTATCTCTATTTCATACCAGGTAAAAACATTTAGGAGAGGTATTTAAAGCAGTAGAAGGAAAATCATAGACTAGGGTGCAAATATTTCAAGCAGCTCAGTTGTGGATTTCTAATAGTGAAAAACTTAGAGGTTTCCACAATGCCTGATAGAGGTCAAAATCCTTTTCAAAACACTGAGGAAGGAGAGCAGGTGTTCAGCAGGTAGATTGTAGAAATAAGTCTTCCACAAAAGCAAGACCTGATAATATATAAATGTGTAGGACTTTAGCTGCAGTAAGTTAAAATTATACATCCAATGGAATGGGAAATAGATGTTTAATTGATATTATTGAAGCCATAATATCTTAAGGAAGCAAACAACTTAATGAATAAATTTAGAAAGTACTAATGTGCTGAAATGTTTCAAGTAGAATACTCATCAAACTTAAATAATTTGAAATCTGCATAAGGACTTTGCTAGAAAACTTTGCAAATAAAAGAAAAGATTCTTTGAGGGGGAATACTTTTTCCTGTCTTAGCATGAATAAAATATTGCTACTTCTCAACTGTATAATGACATGTGAGGCTTAAATTATTATGAAATGTGCTTTTTTCAGGTGACAATGCTATAACCATTTTCCCTTGGAGATGGTTCCTTCAACCATAAGCATGCAAAAGGGTTATCACAGATATTGCATGCTATTGGTAATAGTTGTATCCCCCAAAACCTTCAAACAAACCCTATTTTTAAAGAATTCCAAGATTGTAAAATTAGGCCCTCAGTTAGGAAATGAAATTTAGAAGGCTTTTTGTGTTTAAAGGCTCTTAAGCAGACATTAACTAGTGCAATTGCAAACTTGTGTTTGTGTATGTGTTTTATAGTTTATATCAGTGCTCTGAATTTTATAAACAATTACAGTTAAAAGACATTCTTCTGGCATCATACTGTCATCCATTGTCAAACATACATTTATTCTCAGTGGTTTTGGATTAGTTACTATTATCCCTATTTAAAAGGACAGAGTGTTTAACTTCTATAAGTCTTCAAAATTCTCTGTTAATGTATCTTATGGCACTTGCTGGGCCTGTACCCATAGTGCTCCCAATCTTTCCCAGCCCTGTCTGGCCTTGGCAACCTTCCTAAGCAATTGAATTTTTAACTTTTGTAGGAAATAAATGGAATAATCACATGTGACTTCATGGGTTTGGTTTTGCTTAGTTTTTCTTGCATTATGCCAAAAGAGAAGCTCTATTAATCACATCTTTGTCTTCTAAAACATCTCGGGCAGATGTTTTTCTTCCCTCAGCTTTCAGCTGAAGAGGATTTATGCAGCTGACCTTTACAACTTTAAAAAAAATCTTTACTAGGGGATCTGGCATAAAAACTAAGTATTTAAATGACTGCTTGTATTACTTTGGGATTGTTGTCCTCCAAAACATGAATAAACCTGGAAAGTAAAATCAATAGAATGCAGTAGCACTTAAGAGCAGAGATCTTTTTTTTTTAAAAAAAAAACCCAAACCAAACAACCAACAAAAACCCAAACCACAAAAAATCTCAGTAGATGTATTTTCAGAAGTTATGCATGCAAATTAAACTTTCTTCATCAAGTCTTTAAGTTTCACTTGAGCTAAAGGCAGTCTGTACTACAAAGTTAAATCTGACCAGCTCTTGGTTTCATGTTGTAAACAAAGGGTATGTTTATTAGCATTGACATATTTCAGGTAGAAATTTCAAAGCACTTGCTAATGTAAAACTATGACCATTTTGAAAGAAGAGATTTAGCAATAACTGATTATGCTCATGGAGGCATAAATGTGGTGCAAAGTAAACTTCATGTGACTTTCCTACTATTTTTCTGAGTATCTTCTAGGTAACATCAGTTTGCAACAATTGTAAATGAGTTTTATAATCTCTCTGCCTTGCAAAAGCAATTTTAGCAATACAGTGCCAGTTAAGTTTGTGAAGCAAAGTAATACAGTGCAATTTGGCAAACACTGACCTCTGAGATAATGTTTTCGTCTTATGCTCAGGTATTCAGTTTCTCCCTATCTTACAATGACTGTTCTGTGTGTATGGTGTCATTCATAGCAAATATAGCCAATCCACTCACTGGCTTTCTATCAGTGTGAAAAACCAATATATTAACATGTAAAATGGTTTGACTATTGGAATAGCACTGTATAAGAAACAGGCAACCCATATTGATTCAGATTTGCTTCAGTAAGTACTCCTTTTGCATATAGCAAAGTTTTAGCCCCCTGGGGATAGATTGCTAAGTGTCAAAACAATTTTTCACATGTTCTGAGAGAAGTCACAGTTTTGAGTTTTAACAGTGAGCTTTAGATTTTGAATTGGAAAACCAGTTATTTAATTAAAAGTTGAAAACCATGTTGTCTGGAAAGTGCAAAGAAGTTGTTTATTTTGACCAAAATAGTCAGAAAGCTGAGGAAAGGGAAATAAAGAGAGATGAAATAATGAAAAATTATGTAAACCAAAAAATGGAATACTGCTTGGGATGGCAAGCAATATTAGAGAAACTATTGAAGGCCAGAGTTTCTAATAACTTTTTTTTGAGCTAAACATATGAGTGGTATGTTCTTGTTGAGGAGACAGGTATGTCTTTGAAGACATCTGAAGTAGAGTTAATTAGTGCAATGACATTGTAGCTGGTGCATTCCTTACGGGGTTTTTTATGTGTTGCTTATTTGGAGATATGTCCTTATTGAAGGAATATATGATGTGGTATGAATAATGTAAGCCAAAAAGCCATGTCACTGAGATGAGATATTTGGTATTGTAGAATTTAGGTTCTTTGTTTCTGCCTCCTGACCCACCAGGTTACACATGAAGTTTATAAAGCCATCTTCTATGGTCAGAAATGTTTGAAGACTCGGTAGGAAGACTGAAAAGCATGTGGTGGCAACTCTCAATGCTCAAACACATGGCAGTTGTCACATGTCAGCTGCTAGAAGTAATGCAATATGTGCTCTCTTGCAGCTAAGCAGATACTGAAATGAATTTCTACCATGTGAGGTAAAAATGCTTTGCTTAAACCTCAATGATGTATAGCTGATATTTCATCTTTCACTAACATATAACAACACTCATGTAAAATCACTTTTTCTGTGAACTGAGGCTTTAGGAGAAGTTTAAAATGTCATAAGAATCAATAAAACTTTACTAAACATGTATCTGAATAATATTCTCATATAAGAATACGGCAGGCTAAATTTTGAACCAATTCTCAGATGACTGTCATTCATCTGATGTAAATGGCTGTTTGATTTCCTTTTTTAGTTGCTTGCTACTTCAAAGCATTTTATTGCTCTGTTCTAAAAATTGCATTAATTTATCTGTTGCTGCCTTTTATAGTCTCAAAAGAACGTCAGACTTGCCGTGAGAAATGCAAGTACTACAAGGAGGTGATGAAGCAGTGGCTTCTCTCCTAAAGACTCAGCTCTATGTTCAGTCTTTTCTCAGGCATGCTTTTGGAAGTGCTCACTACAGACCAATGTGTGGAAACAGCAGGCAAATGTGCCTCTGTTTCAAGTGTACACAGAGGCAATAGCTGGTTGCTGGTGGTTGCAGCTATGTAGATGTTATCGAAGTGAAGGTTTAGTAGAGTTGTGGCAGTAAAGGATGGTTTTACCCCTGGGGAACTACGGCTAGTAGTTTATAAATGCGTGTGTTTCTCCCTCAGAGAGCCTCTTTTTTGATGAAGTAGAGAGAAAATAGTATTTGCATCTTGAATTCACTATTCAAGTCAAATTTATTGAATGCACACTCAGCTCTAGTAATAACAGGAATTGGCCTTCTTAGCAGCGTGGATAGTACCTGCAATCTCTTGGCACCACTCTTGTGGTGCTTCCTTTTTATCCATTGTTCTCTTCTGAATAACAATACCACCAATATATTTACTCTGTATTACATCACTTGTTTAAGAGAACCTTGATAGAAGTTAGCTTTCAGCAAGTTTAATATTTGATCATTGTGACTTTGATCACTGAGTCTAACAGCTGACAGTTTTCACTGGCCTTTTCCTGGTCTTTGAAATGCTGAAAAAAAGTAATGTTTCTCAGACTGGAATTTTAGGCTCCCCTCTTGTTCTAAGTTCAACAGCAGTTGAAAAATTCATTGAGTAATGCTCATTCTTTTTGTATGGTGCAGGGGCTGCTGTGAGATTCAGTTAAACGCAGTTATAGAATTGCAATACTTAGTGCATAATCAACGTAACCTTGTCTAATACACTCATATTTAATATGAGTTTGTTAACTTTAATTTTTTAATGTATTAAAATTAATGCATGCTCTATTATACATATTAGTAGTCTCTAAGAAGATAGATTTAAGACCCATCTTCTCCAATGGACTTTGCAAATGTGCTGCCACTTTTCTTCTTTTATTTCTTTTGATCTATGTGCGTGGTGGGTGGCTGTAGCGCATTTTTTGTCAGATGAGTGTAGTTCATTTTCCATGTGAAGAATTGTTTGTAGACTGCAGAACAACTGACAATAACTTTAAAAACACCAGAGTTTCTGTAAAGAAATTAGACCAATAGATGAAACTAAAAAAATCTCTTGAAAAGAATAAAATCTTAAGGTACTTTAACAACTAAAGAAAAAGTAGCCGTGTGAAAGTATAAAAGGAATCTTTCAACTCACATCTTTTCATTCTTGCTAGGCTATTGTAGTCTATTCAGATCAGATATCCCCAGCCGTTTCAGGGAATCGTAATTACAGAGATGAAATGGGGGAAGTGCGAGCTACTTGTTCTGAATCTATAAGAAAAGCTGCTCTATTTCATGATTTCTAATGAAAATATTCTTGCCCTTTTCAAACATTAGAAGGGTGTCCTCTCTGAAGAAACTGATAGCAATGTATTTTGTTCCTGATGGCATGTTGTTTTTTCCACTTGGGCAGCAGGGGATGTTGTGTGTGTTTTCCTCTTTTACTTTAAGTTTGAAAAATGCTATCAGGTTTTCCCAATCTCATATCTTAAGTTTCAGCACAGTAACTGGGCCATAGAATGTGACGTGGTAGTGACTGACCATGTAATCAGATGGGGAAAAATATTTTTTGCTTCATTGGCAAGGTAAACTGCAAGGTAAATTTTGAGAAGAAAAAGAGAATAACTGTATGGACAGACTGTTCCAAAGCTGTGTTTTGTCTGTGATTCTAGAAGAAAAACTGGTACTGTGCATCTACATCTATTTGCAGGGCTATGATTTGTACATGATTCAAAACCAATTTATTAATACTTAAGACCTGTTATGTTAGGCTAGTCTCTTAACCAGGCAAAATATGGTTAAGGGAATCCCATCTACTTGACATTGTGCAGTTAAACCTGTTTTAATGTGATAGTTAAGGCTGTGAAGGTAGGCTTGAAAAAGGGAATGAGTCAGCCTTCTTGAAAGAGGGAGGGATTTTCTTTCCCCCCTTACTTCCCCATGAGATTCCTCCAGGGTGCTTGACTTTGCTAAAATGGGTCATTGTGGAAGTACCAGCAACCTTAGATATAAAAAGTGAGAACAGAAATTTCCTTTCCATTAATGAAGTTCCTACTTTAGGAAGAGTGAGGTGGTTTTTAACAGGTTAGATTATGAGGGTCGGGGAGTGAATGTATGGTGATATGGTGCAAGGAAACATAACCTATATAAATGCTTTCTCAGCTCTGTTGTGCCTGCCTGCTTATGAGATGAGGGTGCTGTCACCATAAGGCCTGTCTCTTAATATCTGTTCTAGTGTTTCTTTCAGGAGAGTGGATTAGCATGGCATCTAATGTTGAAAATTGAATCTTATAGATAACGAGTTTGAATGTAGATATCTGGATAAAATACATCCCTGTGGTTAAATTTATGCATCTAAAACCCAAAATGCAAGATCACTTTTTTACTTTGTACAACATTGTCATTTTGAGGTCTGTTTTGATTGAGTGATATGAACTAGATACGCAGTCATTCATTTGTGTTTTGCTGCGGAGTTGCTTCTCATCTTGCTTCCCTTTTCAGAGAAACAGAGTGACTGATGAAGTCTCCAGATGTCAGCACAGAGGTCATAGCAGTTGCTCATATGACCACTGAAAGAAAGTGAATCCAAAAGCTCTTTATTATTGAACTCATGTTCCATAGTTTGATTTAATAGAAGTTTGGCTTCCAAAGTGGGATTAAGCTGTGCAGTTGCAGAGTTGTGGAAGCCAAGATCTGACTAATGGTATTAGGAATCTAGTAAAATGTTTGAGTGAGTGGGCATGATGCAGGATGTTAATGCATCAGGTGGTTTATTGGTGCAGTGAATTTAATCCTTTTAGCCTTTATACATAAAATACAAAGCTTGACAGGATTATTATAAAGTGTTAATGAAATCCACCAAACTTTGCATATGTCTAAAAAGTATGACATGTACCAAACAGTTAAGTTAATTTTTGAAGTTTTCAGAAAGAGTGCTGTGAAAGGAACAGTTAAATGGACAATCACAAACAAAATTAAAGGTCCTATTAGCTCAGAGACAGATAATGTCTTACTTAATTGTATGTAACAGATTTTTTTGACCATCACTTCCCAAATAAGTAAATCTGGCCTATCAAGTGAGATGGTAAAAAGAGATGGATGCTACATCTAGTCATTTTAATTACCTGGATTTGTTCCATTAAAATGTGGTTGCCAGGATATTGTTGCCTGAGTTATATAGAAGACAAATGCAGATGCTATATTCTTGCTTGTACAGAGTATAAGAATGACAACATTTTTGCAAAGTTTTCTCATTTGAGCATTTCTCATGCAGTTCAAAAATACTGTTTAATCGTCATATCTGCATACTTGAAGTGTTGCATTATTTCTGCTGCTTAGTGTGAACAGAGAAGTTATTCTGTATGTGAAGAATCCATCTTAGATGAAAGAAACAAGAGAGACCTCAGCAAGGTAAGAGATTAAATTTGAGACAGATATTTCAATTTCATTTCTGGTTTTATACTTGTATAAGTCAACAAGTTCAGATCATTAACTGAACATGCTGCTCCACCAAATTTCAGAGTTTTATAGACTAATACAGGATTATGCGGATTGAAGTAGGATAATTCAGGCAGCTTCTTCAGGTGACTTTCCTTGCAAGAATTTATAAAACCAGGGCCCCTGTGTACTGTAGGCTGGAGTGTGATATACCAGTACTAAGGCAGCGCAAATGAGCTAGCTTAAGTACTAGCCCAGCAATGGCAGCACAAAGCTAATTAAGTTGTTGCAATGCCCGAACTGTCTTCAAAATCTCACTTAAAGTTGGCTTAGCTATATTTCGCCTGGCATGTTAGGACTGTACAGGTTCAGAAGAGGACTTCTTTTTTTTAAAGTCAATTAATGACATTGAGTTTGCAGGGAAAAGAATAAAGTTATTCCTACAGGACAAATATGCAGTTATCCCATCGTAGATAAGACAGCACATGTGTTTAAAAGCTAATAGGCATTAAAAAGAATGTCTTTAGTTTATTTCTTCCTTCCCTTTCTTAAATTTGCATATTTGCAACATATAGATTATTTGAACGTAAAGCATGTGTGGTTTTCTTTAATCTTCTCTGAATGGTTAAAAAAAGAGAGCATAAAATGATCTTCAGGATAGAAAATGTTGAACTGCCTTTCAGCAGTTTGGTTTATATTTGAATCTGACTTCACTGATTTTTAGATTATTTTTTTCCCACTCTTCTGGCTAATAATTAATTCTCATGTTGCTGAAGGGGTTTTGGTTTCTTTTTTTTTCTTTCTTGAAATGTTTCATCAGTAAACCAGTCCATTATCCTGTTTTTAAAATATGGTAACTTGAGGTCAGGATTTTTAATAACTTCAGGTCCTTTCCTGGGAGCGATGTCTGCTTAACCTTCCTTCTTTGCCATACTGCATCTTCATTCTTCCATGCATATGCAAACAACCCTTCTTTCCCCATTCCTTGTTCCTGTTCCTTGAAGAGTTAAATTCTTCCAACAGTCAGAATTGTCCTAAAGTTCCTGTGATTTGGCTTAGAAATAACATCTTATTAGCATAAGACTTTTCTCATGGTCAGGTTAAAAGAAGATATTTTTTAAAAATAATATTCTTTTAACAAAATTATTTAAGAGCTCATTTTATAGTTAATGTGCTTGATGTATGCTTGTGTGTGTGTATATGTATGTATTAGCAGCACCAAAAATTCTTTCATGCAGTATCTAGAAAACAGAGGGGGTTTGTTTTGGAAGCTTTCTGTAGATTTCTTTATATTGGTGAGGGATTTGCATCTTCCTGTCGAAAACCTGGGTTTTAAAGTGATGTCAGAGGATTGTGTAGTTTGCTGCATCTTTAGCACACCAGAATGTACTGGTCCAAGTCTGAAGTTGCATGAAGAACAAAAAGGAATCTTGCAGTTTGGACTAGAGGTAGTGTCAAGAAGCAAGGTGGTAGGTTTTAAGACACATTAAGGCAAATTAAATTTTTTACGCAGGCTTCTAACTGCTGTGTTGAACTCAGTTAAGCCACCTTTGAAAGAGAACAGGGTGGCAGACAATAGCAAAATGAAGCCTTCTAAGTTAATGCCAGTGATCAGAAAATGTGCTTGATCACTATAAAGCATCAGGAAAAAGTAATTTATAATGGGCATCCACAATTTATCTTCAGGTTTTTACAGCACATCACAAGGATTCACCTTTGATCTATGGGAGTCCTGACCCATCCAGTGTATGGGTCAACACAAAGACTCACAACTCCACTGGCAGAAAAACTGTGAAAAGTGCTGTGGGAACTGGGGAAGAAGATGGAGGTGAAATTTTTACTAGGCATATAAGAAGGTTGCTAAATGCAGATGTAGCAGAGAAAATTAATTTCCTTTAATTGCTTTTTAAATTAAGCAAGAGAGGAAAGAGGAGGGGAATTAGCTTCAAACCCATGGAACTTCAGGAAAAACCAACAAAATCCCACCCCAAAACCAAATCAACTGACCAAGAAAGACCCTATTACTTCTGGACTTCAGGGAGAAACTATCCAACCTTACTTAAAATAATCTCAAGCTCAAAAATCAAATGTAAATGCAAAAATACATGTAAATTTTAGTATTGGCTGTATGGAGGGATTGCCATACTCATGCTGCAAACACACAAAGCTTTGCATTTTCTGAAATTATTGCTTGACAGCTCTGACCCATTATATATTTCAGTCTTTCCAGTCTTGTGCTTTCTTATCTATCTTTTTTGCCACATCTACAGTACTCTATATGCAGGTTAATTTTTCCTGTGTACTTGTGTACATATGTATATCAGTATTTCATGTTTCTATCTCTGCTGCGATCTGTAAATGGGTGTTTTTTTCCTGTCTTGTGTTAGCCTGTCTCCAACAACACTGGGACATCCATGTGCTGGAGGGTATGTTTTGTCATTTCCAGTAGCAGCAAGATGGGATGAGGTTTTTCATAAAACCGCTTCACTGTATGGGTAGTGAAGAAATGGCAGCTATCTTGGTAGTCAGCTTCTGTGCTAGTGACAACATGGGTGACAGCTACCAGTTTGCTGAGTGGTTCTGATTAAGTTTTGGTGAAGATGCTATGCACCCACTTTTAAGAAGCTGTTTAGCAAAAAATCTTTTTTAAAAAAGTACCTGTTGTACCACATGTTTCTTAATTTATGAGAACAGTGTTGATGACAGTGTGTTGGAATACTCCCTCTTAAGAACACAGCATATGAACTCCAGTGGATTATAGGTTGATCTAGCTAAGTAGAGGGACAGAAAATGAAAACTGTAAGTAAATTCTTACAATTGATTTCTCTGCAGGTGGGTGGAGACCCTGTCACCCATTACATAACAAAATTTACCTGTCATAACGTGTTACCAAAATGCACAAGCGAATTAAGGTGTACACAAAAGGCAAGGCGATGTTACCATACTTGAAAGTGGTCTCTGGTAACCAGACCTGATATAGAAGAATTACATTTTGTCCAAAGGCATCTTTAGATGTTGGACCTAAGTGTTTAAGAAGTGGATAGTAAAATGACAAGTAACTACTAAGTTACTCTTAGAATGGAAATAATCCTAAACTTTATTTGAGGAAATCTTGGAACTTTTCAAACAGTACTTCTATTTTATGAAACTTTCTTCTGTTTACATGGCACTGTTCTGATAAGTGAATAATTTTATTTTTCTATAGTGCAAGCATAGTTTGGTTTTAATCATGCTGAAACTTGTATCTTTTTCATTCTGGGAAAACCTGAGAAATAAATGGTAATTCACTGCTTGTTTTAGCAAACAATAGATACTTGGATGAGGTGCCTCATGACTTACTGCTTCTAAGGCTTTAAACGTATGACTCACTCTCAAATTGTGCCACAAATGTGATCATACTCTTCTTATTCAGTCTTCTCTTAGACTTCTGTACTGAGCCCACAGACAGGGCTTGTGTGCAGTAAGCTTCCAAGGATCTCGATATGCACTGCCCTGCTTTTCTCCTTTGGCTCTGGCATTTTTCTTCTGCTGCTGCTTCACAGTAGTAGGAGTCTAAATCCCAGCTGTTGTGGAAACGTCCTGAATGTTTGGTTTTCTGTCTGGTTTGTCTCTGAGGGCAAGTAATTGACTAACAGATTCCTCACATTACTCCATAGATATGTTGTCTGAAGGCTATAGTTCAACTCTTCCAAAAATTATAGAAGCAATACAAGAAACAATAGTTTTGAGGGAGTCCTAAAACAACATGATGCCTTACTTAATGGCATGAAAAATACCCAATTTCAACAAAAAGAAATTAATCTTTCTTTGCCTTTGTCTTCTCTCATCTGCCTGAAACAGTCGGGGGGATGAAAGATGTCCAGGGTCTCTGTCATCATTATTGTCTCCTAAACTATGAAGTTCATCCAGCTTAGTACATTTTAGCCTGACTAGGTTTTTGCTGCTTACCTTGCTTGTTCCTTATTGTCTTTCCTTTTCCCAGTTTTGTGAAGATTATGCTAGTTTCTTCTTTGTTTCTGTGGACTTAGTGCATGACTTCTTCCTGAGAGACTCTTCCTTTTTTTTTTTCTTGTTTAAGGAAGGGTGACTCCAAAATGCCATCCCTGAGAAGGATAAAAGTAGTAGTTCTTTCTAACTCTAGCCAATATCCTTAACATTCTGCTCTTATAGTCAGAGCAGTGGAGAAATTTCAGCCTTTTCCATTTTCCTAGCTTGGTGAATATATACTTCACTAGCAGAAATAAACATGTTCTATGGATACAGTAATTTTTATAATGATAATACTGTATAATCTATTATTCCTCATAGATACATATAACAGTTCCCCAAATCATTACATATGTTCCATTGATTTCCACTTTGTATGTGTACATATGGTCTGTCTAAAAAAGTAGCCGAAAAGCTTAAAAAGACTTTCTAAGCAGCCTTTTTTGCTTGTCATTAATTTATGACTTTTTTACAATCCATGAACAACTACACATCAAAAACAATTACACATCGCTCCGACTGGGTTCCTATTGATAAGAAGGCTTATTGCCACAAATCAAAGGAATGTTAATAGAATTTTATGTGAAAAATTCAAATCACTAAGGGTATGTGTGTGTCACTTTTTGCACACTTCTTCTTGCCTCCTGCTGATGTCAGGTAGTTTAACAGATTAATCACCAAACCACTTGAGTAAATATCTTCTGTTTATTGCCTCTTCTGTTTGATAGTGAGCTGCTTTTTCCTTGGAAATACCAGCAGGCTTTGTATATGTAGTTTAAAAGAAAGTATGGGAGGGGTAGTTTGGTCATCAAGTGATAGGATGGATTATAATTGGTATAGATTATTAGTTGTGGTCATTCTACTCAGTTTAAACTGGCTGCCAAATTTGGATTTGAGAAGAATTTTCTCCAGAGTGTACAGATAAGAACCTGTTGCTCAGTTGTTGTACTTAAGTTTTATTGTTTTGATGGGGGGAAAGCTGCTAGGTGTGTTTAGGGCTTTTCGTTTGTTTTGGTGGTTGTTGTTGTTGGTTGTGGTTGCTTTTCCCTTCTCTTCTAAATCTAGGATGACAATGCATAACTGTGGAAAAGCAGAGCCTAGGTGGGGGCTGAATTCCAGCCCCTCCTATTTCTTTCTATTACCTGTAAAGTAGAGTTGTAAGTGGGTATTTTGGTTTTCATTTCAGAACACAAAAGGTTTTTTTTGTTCCAGATTTGAATGAATCCTTAGGAAATTCAGGCTGATCAATTTCTACTGAAGCCTCTACCCAAGTCCAGTGTAGTTTTAGACTCTATTTATATAGCTAAATCTAGCTCTATCTAATGTATCCTTACCAAAGGAAAAGAATGGAGTTATGCAGAGCATTGACTTAACTATATGTTTTCTGATTTCTGTAGCTTGTAAAATGGCATGATATTTGTACATGCTCATTTAAGACTTCATTTCTTATTTTTTTAAGATGGCAAGCTGATTGTATGAGATTTTACATCTTAACTTTTTATTTGTATAATTGCCTAATATCAAATAACTGTGCATATTCTCTTCTGTAGCTGAAATAGCTCATCTGCACCTCACTGTCCTATTGACTGAATCACTCCCAATTCATGCTGTTCTTTCTCACTTGTTTGCTTTTTACTGAAGGCTTTCAGAGATTTATTTCAGCTGTGTGTAAACTCAGTCACTATATGAAACTGCATGTGAAAAAAGAAATCTGACTTAAAAGATTTTTTTATATTTTGGGCTATAAAATTTTGTCAACATAGAATTACATTTGAATCAACTGGGAAAAACATATTTGCCAGATAATAGCACTCTATTTTTCTTCTGCAAATGAAGTAGAACAGTGATAGCTGTGTAAACAAATATCAATACACATTGTGATCAGACTTTGAGGAGTTAATAAAATATAAGAATCTAGCATAGATTCGAGAATACAAGAACTGTCAGCCATTTGAGACTGAAACCTGAAAAGAAACAAATAAATCTAAGAAATGTAATGTAAAGAACATATAATCAGAAAGTATTAGCCAACTGTGCATTTCTCCAAAGAGGGATCAAATACTAGAGTGAACAAACAGTACTTTGAAGCCCAGTATTTTAATGTGCTTGTGCAGCATGCCTTTTATTGTTGTACTCTGGGCTAAACTTTGCCTTGCAGAAGTCAGTAGTTCAGGACTGTAAAAAGCAGCTGTCCCTATAGTCAAAAAGGTAGATAGGTAAAACATGATACTTAGCATGCTTTTCTTCACCCAAGCCCTGTTTTGTTGGGGGGAAGAAAAACTTTTGTGCCTAATAATGCCCTTGATTTAATTGTCTCTGATTCTTCTAAAATGATAATTGCTTCCTGTCAAAACCACAACTGCTTGGTTTTCTAAGAGGACTAAGATTTCAAAACAAGGGTTGTTAACTTTTAGTGGCTAGTTCTAATAAAAAATCAGCAAGTTATATTTACCTCTGTGCATTAGTTATTTTCCCTGGCTTTTTCCAGTAAGAAATTAGGATTCATGTTTGTGAATCAGGTAAACAAAGGGTTTGGGGGCTTTCTTTATTTTCCTTTTTCTAGTTTATGATTTCCTACCTCTCCTCTGATTTACTATCTCTCCTCGCTAACCCATCTGAAAATATTAAAGGTTATACTATACCTTCTTTATGGGCTACTACACTTAATTATTTAAAGTGACTTTTATAGAGAAGCATATTTTTAGGTAAATGCCTTTGGTCTGTGGTATTTCATGCTTGTAACTGAGGGCAAAAAGTATTTTGTATTTTACATACATTTTTAAAGAAATAGTTGTCCATATAAGTAATCATATGCAAATTGCAGTCTATAGCTGCATAAATGTAGGTTGTATTGCTTGAATATTTTAATGACATTAATTAAAAAAAGGGTTGAGATACCAAGAAAGTATTGTCATACTGTTAAAACAATTTTTAAAATAGTGCAGTGCAGAAACTTTTTTCAGCTTGTGGCATAACTAGTATCTGGCATAACTGATTCTGATATGAAAGACCACCAGGCAGGTTCTAAGGATGAGGATAAGAATGAGGGTTTTTTTTGTTGTATTTATATTGAAATAAACCAAGAAAAAAATTTTTCTTGGTGTCCTAAGCAAGTTCCTGTATCCCACACAGTTAAATATCTTCTACTATTAATAAAACTTTTCAAAAGAAATACGGGTTTCAGTGCATAAAGAGGGATGGAAATTGTCAAGTAAAGTATTCTCCTCGAGGAAATAACTATTTTTCAAACTCTTTTTCAAAAGACAAATGTCATCTTAACTTACAATTGGGGGTGGTGGTGGAATGTATGTCAAGTAAGTGAAGTTACAAGTATGCTTGCATAGTCTGGAGCAACAGCTTGGAGAAGGGTGAATTGTATTTAAATCTCAGGCTGCCTGGAATGCTATAATTCTGTAGCTATATAATCATTCTCTCTCATAATGTCATACAACTCAGCATTTTTGCTGTGGAATTGACTACTTTACAACTGATACCCATCCTTGGTTTATTTCTCTGCCTGCAGCTGCCTCTTATTCTCCAGCTCTTCCCACAAGGAACACGTAATTGAATTGTATTGTACAGTAGCCAGACTTCAGAGGGAAGGGAAACCAGAAGTGCTTTGCAGCTCACAGTCAGGGAGGAGGGGGAGTCATAAGCTTCTATTGACAAGCTGCTTTTGAGAATGATGCAGGCACCTAGGACAGGTACATGGCTTTTCTGGAAAATAGAGACAGAACCTAAAACACTGTGAAGCCATGCGTGATTAACTCAAGAAACAGTGGGAGCATTTCCAGGGAAAAGGAATGCTGATAGTAATTTTTCCTAGTTGAAGCAATCCTCTGCAAATACAACTAATGGTGTCAGTCAAGAGAGAATGATGAAGCAATACTGAATAGTTTTCTTCCTTCCCCTGGTACAAGCTATGCAGCTTGTTCTAGGAAAACATTAATCTGTCAAAGCCTATGCCACCATCATCTCCATCACTGTGTGGAGGATTGCAGCATGTTTTTGTCCATGCTGTGTTTACATTCCTTATAGTGCACGGTTTAGGGGATTTGAGCACATGCTTGGGTTTGAATCCCATTCAGGGTAGAAGAAAGGGGCTTTAGATGCCAAGTTGCTGCCAGCTGTTCTCGTCCTTGTGGTAAAAGCCAGATAGGATAGGAGGTAAAAAGTGGAGTGGCTTTCAACCTGCCCTGTTTGATCTCTATTACAAAAATAGGAAAGCTGTTTCCACTCTCCTCCAACCCTACTGGAGGGAGAAGGAGGTAATGTGAGCTTGCTACCAGCCTGGGACCTGCAGGAGTACTGTGCACCTATTAATATTGGTACCTTATGCTACAACATTCACTTCAAAGCATTGTACTATGACACTCCCAGATACAACACCCATCTTTAATTTAAATACATGGGTGTACTTTTTGGCACAGTTATGTCTCACGCTGGTAAGTTGTTTTTTTTATTACTAAACTTTACTACAATGGCAGGATCAGAATATAAAAAGGCTGGATTCAAGGCGAATTCATACGCTTAATATTTAGTTAAACTCTCTCAGTTCCAGCATTATCATATCTCATCAAAGTTACTGGATTCTCACATATCCCCTATTATTTATATGTTCCCTTTCTTCAGGTAGGTATCTCTAAATAATATTGGAGTTGTCTTGGATTTGTGGGTTTTTTTTCCTGTTACAAGATAGTAGGTAAAAGAAGGGTGTGAAGCAGTTGTGCGTGGAGATTGTACATTTTAAATAAAGCAAACACTATCTCAAAAATCAGAATTACTTGCTCTGCTGATTAAAACACAACACTGATGAATGTTTCATTGCCTTATTGCAGTATGAGGTGATCCAACTCTGAATATGCATTTCCTAGTAAAAGCATGTCAGTCTTGTGAAAGTTTCATAGAACTTGTAAAAGTTCAGTACATCATAAGGTGACATTGATTTTTTTATATATATATTTTTAACTCTAGGTTAGGGTAGGTGCTTATCAGATTTTTTGACGTTAATTTTCTTTATACAAGACTGCTTAGAGGCTTAACATTTCTTTTAAAAGAATAGGTAAACATTTATTTTTCTATATTTCTGTATATGATGATTATGTCTATGAAAAATAGAAAATCTTGCTTATAACTAGAACAACCCCATCCGATTTTGCTGCTGTTTTTGAACAAAAACACTTGCATCTTTTAAAACTAGGACATCTAACTTGAAGAGAATCCTAGGAAGAGAACATACAGAAAAATAGGTCACCTGGTTGCCCATTAGGAACACCCACTAGGAAATTATGATCAGACTCAAGTATAGGAAGAAATGTAGAGGGGGGTATTAGGTTTTAGATTTGAGGTGGAAAAGATACAATCTAGATCAGAGGGAAGGACAAAAAGGGGTATGTGGAAAGGAGCAGGCCGAGAAAAGATATTTGAGAGTCTCATGTTGATACTGGTATGTCTTTGCAACAAGTCATAAAACTGTGATTTAGGCAGTTCTGGAGGCATGACAGAAACGCAGTGTGCTTTAAGGGTGATCTGTCAAAAACTCTCACTGGAAATGCATCCTTTTAAATGTTGGCAAAGAATGAAGCACCAGTCCTATGCCCAACAGCTACTTCTATGTGAAGCTAGGAATAAGTAGAGTAAATGATTCTGTTAATCCCATTTTTCTCCTTGCAATGCTTCTTTGAGGCAGACAAACATTTAGCTATGTACGTATACACATGGTGATGCTGAATATGCACAATCAATTAATGTTGTATTCTGAAACTGCAAAACTCTTAGCATGTGCTTAGCAGAAATGTGTTATTTGAGACTTAAAAAAAAAAAAGGGTAATTCCAAAGGGACAAGCAAAAGACATGGTTGCATTCACAGATTGAATCCCCTTTCTGCAAAACATCAAGTAACTTCTTTAAGATTTTTGAAAATTGTTCTTGCATATATTCAGCATATATAATAAATTTTACCTTATTTTTGGGAAACATTTGAACCATGCTGGCTGAAAATCAGTGTTTTAAAGCCAATCACTTTAACCCAAATGATCACAATTTTGTCATATCTCAGATAACTGAAACTGCAAAACTGCAGTATTACAATGGAAAGTGACAGACAATTTTATCTATAGACATTCTATTGATACTCTTTTTTGTTTGTTTTGAGTGCAGTACATGAAACTTCTCTAAGGAGAAGTACAAAGACATGAACTATACAATGAACCCTGCAACAGTCTGGCAGCAACAGTCATCCAATCAACAAAAATGTGAGTTAAGAAAGCTTTTCTCTGAAATTCTGCTGGTAGAGGTAGAATACATTTTCTATTCTTATTTTTTACAAGCTCCTTGGAAATCTTAGAATAAATGACAAAGAGTAAAATTTCGGCTTTGAGAACAAGTATTAACCAAAATCAGTCTCTGGTCAGGGTTTGCACTTATTTTAACTTTCTGCTGTAGAAATGGAGATCAGTTACTGTGTCCCTGATAAAAGCTTCCCACATGACTTCTGATAAGTTTACTTTTACCATGTGGTAAATGCACTATTCACCCTGCAAATAATTCTTAAAACCTAGGGCTGTTAATTGAGTCTGCAAGCATTCTGGATCAATATGGGTAGGATATATGCTGATACCAAGTTTCACATGTGATTAAGAATTACTGTTTAGGATTAATTCAGCAAGGGAATGTCAGCTTAAAGCCTAAAAATTGTCTGTCTTGTGTCATTTTCCTATGAAAAAGCAAAGTCATGCTTTTCTTTCTATGGATTAAAGTATCTTCTTGCAATATTTTAATTTCCCTTTTCTTGGACTGGAATGTGATAGGAAGTCCAAACTTCTTCCTGAATTCAGTATTCATATTGAAGTATAAATTTATTATTTTGGTCTAGATCAGTGTGCAATACTAGTCTCTTTCACTTGTACTTTAGAGTACAGTAGTATGCTATTATTTGTATGTAGATCCATCT
The DNA here is from genome assembly GCF_030936135.1 of Gavia stellata. Taxonomy (NCBI): domain Eukaryota; kingdom Metazoa; phylum Chordata; class Aves; order Gaviiformes; family Gaviidae; genus Gavia; species Gavia stellata. Next base: position 12,415,695 of record NC_082610.1, read on the forward strand.
GGAAGGAGAAGCCTGTCATCCTTTGGAATTTTTTTCTCCTAATTCTTCACTTGTGCCTAACTTTTCACAGGCAAGGTAAGATGGAGCTTAGTCATAGTGAATATTAACTTCTTCAGGTTTCTAAAAAAAATCCCCAGAAAAGTTGTAAAAAAATCACCAAAATTATAATAGAAAATGAGCTCTGACGTTCTGTATGGATAATTACTCACCCAGTGGCTGTGATTGTGTCAAGTCTTCTGGAATATTTTCTTTGATTGAAAAACACTTTTTTCTCCAGAAATATCAAAAGTATGAATGCAGATTTTTCATTTGGATCATCTTCCTGAAAGGTTTTTCCATAGAATGGAAAGCAATCATTTAACAATGTATTAAACACATTACTTGTACACATGTTAAGGTTTCAGTTACTATTAGCAGAAATTAAAGCTGAACCTCAGAAAACAGTTTATTAGACTAAGTGAGATCTGTCGATGACCTTGGTAGACTCTGTGTGTGCTAAGAAGTATTCGATATATATAGCTTCTTTGTAGGCTAGATTTTAAAGGGCATGGAAACAGAATAACTTCCTTGGCCATAAAGGTTTAGATTTCTGATACTGTTTTGCTTTCCCTGTAAACTATTATAAACATTTTAATATGGTGCTTTTATTGGTACTTTACTTATAAAAACCACTTTCTTAAAGGGAGGGAAAAAAAACAACAGACAAGACATGAATATGGGAAATGAAAACATAATGGTTTCTGTAAATGCTTTCTGTAACACTTGTCCAGAAAGACTTAGTCATTTAAACTGTGTTTGTCAGTTTGGATCATTTTATTGATTATCTGGCAATGAATACTAATAAACAGATTGACATTTTGTTTCTTGGATGCTGTCTGTTTCTCATATAGAGATTATTAGCTGGCTATTTTGAGACTGAGAAAAATGTTAGCTTTATAAATAAAAAGACTTGTCATGGCCTAATTGGTAGGTTTTTTGCAAGCACTTTGAGTACTTCTCTCTAAGGTCTCAAATCTTTCCACATAACATGCACTAGTCTACAGGATCATCTGTTTGACCTCAAAGCAAACTTTATGTACATTGTTGTCAATATAAATGTTTTCTTTAAGATGACTGGGCTCTAGCATATGTCTCCTTATCTTGTTCGGCAGGCTCTTACTTTATTCTGCAATTGCATATTCTTTTAACTTAACATTTCTGATTCATATGAAGTGCTTCTCTTTTGCTGTAGAAAGTTGGAAGCAAAACTCCTGCCCTTCTGAAGACTCATCTAGAAAAGTTGCTGCATAAACATTATTAAAAGTATTATAAAGTTTTGTTACGTTTTGCATAAATCTAGCATAGCTCCTCAGCTGACTGACAGAGTGAATGTTGACTAATACCATCCTGTTGAACCAACATATATTTTAGCTGAAGTATTCTAGATTCCAATTGAGATTTAGTATTCAGCAGAACGGGTGAGTCCCAGATGTGGAAAGTCTATTGCATGTTTTGCCTTGTATATTTTTTGTAATAGATTTACTTATCAGACCTGTTCTTGTTTTTGTGGTTTTTTCTTCTGTCTGGATGAAGCTGGCAGATAAGATGGCCACACAGTGTTAGAGTTGCATACATAAATGAGATCTGCATAATGGATGCCAGCATGTGTGATAAGATGACTTTTGTGTGTGCTATAGTGGTAGCAACATACAAGCCAGAAAACCCACAGAAAACACAAATCTGATGCCAGATTAAATATTCAAATTAGCAAAAAAAATTCTGTGCAAGAAAATGAAGGCACACAGGAAGTCTTGGGCATAAACTTGAGACTCAGTTAACTAGTTTTTCCGTACAGTTGAGGAGAAATGAGATGATGAGGATGGCTCATGCAATTGATTCAATAAACAAAATTGCCAGTGCTCATTGGCATTTGTGAGGTGGACCTAACATTGACAGAAATCCATTCTAGATGTGGTAGGACAAAAGTCTTAACTGATAATAATACTTTTGGGATGTTTTTTAAATGAAATATGGAAAATCATGTCATAGAACTCCAGTTTTAAGTGCAAACATTATCACTTCTGCAGCGAATGTTTGATTTGCCTGCCTGATTAATAATTTTTACACTTTAGTCACTGAATAAAGACTAGAGCTTATAATAATGTCTTGCCACTTATGCTCTGTCAGCTATAATGTGCTTTTTTATCACATGGATGACAATTGTGTATGGGCAGAAAGGATAATAAACAACGTTTTTAATACAACGTATTTTGAAGTCTTGAAGCATAAATTCTTCAAAATAATATGGAAATTCTCTTTTATATAATTCTTTTCCAGGCATTACTCTATACATATGGTGGAGAATTTATGGCTTTATATTAAGCCCATCAAAAGCTCAAATGAAAAAGCCCACGACTATTTCTACCTAAATAAGCCTTTAAAGTTCTTATTTCTGAGACTGCCCAATTCAAGCCAAAACTAGAAAAAAAATGAGTGTAGCAAGATCACTTGTCTACTGTTGCTCAAAGTTTGCTCTTGAAAATGGTTGTGCCGCAAAAATGAAGCTCCTCTGTGAAGACTTACTTGTACTTCAGCCCTAGGGTCAGAATTATCAATTATTTCAGTATGACCAGGATTTTAGTGCTTGTTTGTCTCTTCAAAGGCACAAGTAAAAATCTTTAAGCTTGGGGAGCCCAACTCATGAAACTTAGCATTGATACATACTGCAGTACTTCTTTTGTAAGTCACAGAACTGTGAAAATGAAGAAAACAGGAAGGTAACTGGTAGGGGCACATACATCCCACTGCCAGGCTATATGTATCCCCCAGAGAACTACATCTAGCTACTCTGAGATACTTCAGAATATTTATAAAAGAGTAATTTCATGCTATACACTACCATAATACCAGCAACACAAATAGGTTGGGTTATGTGAGAAAGGGGGGTGAGTTTGCTGCTACTGTATGTGGCCAGCCATTTGTATTAGAAATGTTTTAAAGGAAGTTGGTATCACCAGATCTTAAAAAAAAAAACAAAGCAAACAAAAAAGCCCTATGACAAATGTGTCGTACATGTTACTATGCCTTCTTTATACAATGTTAACAATCTAGTTAAAATAATTACTTTTTAGATGCTAAGATTCCCTCCTTCAAAAACTTAGATTTTTAGCTAGCAAGCTTCACTTGCATTTGTCCAGAGATCACTCATGTTAAACAAATCTCTGGGCAAAGCACCTGCCAAAGCATTGAGTATGCTATAGGATACAAAAATATACAAGCAGTTAGTTTCAGAAGCTGAAGATTGATGGAAGCATTGTCTTCCTCCTCTCATGGGTCTCTCCAGGGTCCTTCTGTGTCCCTTAAATACTACATAAAAAGCAGGGGTCATGTTTGTATGATGCAAGTGGATAGGCCAAACAAAAGAACCAAAATCCTGTTGCTGTAGGTTTCTCCCATAGCAGGTGCATTAGCTTAAATCTCCTTTACGAGCTACTGACTTCATGAAGTTTCTAGGAACTTGAAAATATTTTGAGACCTCCATTGCTTTAACAAATTTTGGCTAATTTGGCCAACGGTGGTTATAGGATGCCAGACCAATGAACAAGCAACTTAATAGACAAGTTTTATTTACTAGAGGATGGTAGTGCTACAAGGCAGTAAGCAACTTGTTCATGCCCGAACTGGGTTCAAAGTAGTCTTTGCTATGAAAGGGATGCATGTAGATTTAAGAGAAACACAACTTCTAGTGCAGACAGATGAAACATTTGACACTTGTGGCCTAGATACTCTGAGAAAATAAAACTAGAAAATGATGAATTACAGATGCTAGTGAAACTTCTGTAGTTGCACGTAACTAGATGGAAGACTGTAACCATGCTGAGCCACAAGAGAATATTTCGAAACTCATGTTTGTGGGTAATAAAATAGTAATTAAAGATGATGAAAGGAGATAGATTAAAATGTCTTGTCAGAGAGTCAGTAATGGTGCAAAGGACTGTAAGTGGACAAAGGACATGTGACTGGAAAGCTGCCCTACAGAAAAGGACCTGGGGGTGTTGGTTGACAGCTGGCTGAATATGAGCCAGCAGTGTGCCCAAGTGGCCAAGAAGCCCAATAGCATCCTGGCCTGTATCAGAAATAGTGTGGCCAGCAGGACAGGGAAGTACGCTGGTGAGGCCGCACCTCGAATACTGTGTTCGGTTTTGGGCCCCTCACTGTAAGAAGGACATTGAGGTGCTGGAGCGTGTCCAGAGAAGGGCGACGAAGCTGGTGAGGGGTCTGGAGCACAAGCCTTACGAGGAGCGGCTGAGGGAGCTGGGGGGTTGTTCAGCCTGGAGAAGAGGAGGCTGAGGGGAGACCTCATCGCTCTCCAGAATTACCTGAAAGGAGGTTGCAGAGAGGTGGGTGTTGGTCTCTTCTCCCAAGTGATGAGTGACAGGACAAGACGAAATGGCCTCAAGTTGTGCCAGGGGAGGTTTAGACTTGATATTAGGAAAAATTTCTTTACTGAGAGAGTGGTGAGACACTGGAATAAACTGGCCAGGGAAGTGGTGGAGTCACCATCCTTGGAGGTGTTCAAGGAGTGTGTGGACAAGGCATTGTGGGACATGGTTTAATGGGCATGGTGGTGTTTGTTGGTTGATGGTTGGACTTGATGATCTTACAGGTCTTTTCCAACCTTAGTGATTCTGTGAAAACCCAAAATGTTTTTTGAAATACCTAGCTACTCCCATTATCTTGTGATCAAGCTTAAATGCCAATGTTAGAAGTTTTTCAAACTTTTTTACTATATTGATTTTTGGGGACAAATAATGTCTTAAATGTAGAATAATAGATGTCCGAACGCAAGCTCAAGCTGATGCGGCGCAAATGAGGTGCCCAGCCTCTTATTTCCTTACGTTACAGGGACTGTGCTATGTTGCAGTCAACTCAACCTTGCCCACTTCTACAAGCATCCTCATGTTTCCATGCATCACTCCCTTATGGAGCGTGCTTTCCAAGTCAGATCATCAAATTCTTACTTTCCTTTGTCTGATCTGTTTCTGCCTTGATGCTCTTACTAGCCATTATCAAAAGGAAGTTAATTTAGTATCATAATTTACTCCTTTCTCTTAAAGTAGCCCTAATATGTCCCCTCCAAATTCACTATCTAATAATTTTACATACATTCTGGTGCAATTTTTTGACACTTCCCACCCTCAGCTCTCTTGTCTCTACTTGAATTGTGAAAGGTTTTTTGGACAGGGTTTGGCTTGCTTGTATTTAACAGCTTTACAGCACCTGGCATAAGCAGAACTCTTAGTTAGGATCTGTGAATGTAATTGTAATACTTAGAAGTAAATAATCTGAACTGGTTAAAGGGCTGGAGTAAGATCAATGTCCATTTCAGAGCAGAGCTCTGAATCTTATGCATGTGATCCTCCTGCAGCTACCTGAATATACTGTGGTAAATGTTTTGGGGTTTTTTTTTTTCTTCATGCCCTGTTTGTAGCTACATTCTCTCATGGGATACAAGCAACTTCTGTGGACTTCAATGGAAATTATTGATATTCTGCAAGTGGAGAGCAGAACCCATGACTGGACTGAAGCCAACGTTCTTTAAAAGTTCACATGCCTTGTACTGGCTCTCTAATTTAGACTCCTTCTGACTAAACAAAGGTGGGGGGGGATGAAAAATAGTAGCAGCTGTTTCAGTAAAAAAATCTAAGGGTTAACATAAAATGATGTAAACTATTTCATCTGTTCTTCCTACTTGCCCATTTTAATCAGAAATGAGTAAGTGGAGCCTTATATGCAGTGAACTTGAAGAATGCTAATGGGTTGTCTGCATCTTGTTGTACTCGGAGTACTTATGCCAGAATAGGAAAGCCTTTTATTCTGTAATTCGCTGAGGCAATAAAGAGGCTTTCTGAAGAGTTACTTTAAATTTAAACTCTCATTCTAATGTTAGACAGCCTGTTGGATCTCTGAGTTAAAAATTGCTTCAGCTTTAGTTACTAGAGCCAGATGTAACATTGACCTTAAATGGTAAAAGCTCCCAAGAGTGAAAGAGAGGCTGGCCTGAGGGGAAAAAGAGGAATAACCGAAGTTTTAAGTAAGTAATCTCTATAACCGAGAATTAGCTCTTTTTCAGCTCTGAAACAGAACGGAACCATATTTCCTCCTTAAAGGTACAGTACCTTATTGTTGTGATACCGAGTAGCTGGTTCTTTCTACCTCTTTCCCCCCCACCCCCTTCAAACTCTACCTCTTCTTGAAATTTTAGTTGCTTAAAAAGTGGGTGTAGCTAGCGAAACCTAGTTCTTCTTATATACTGTTTGGGAATATGCAAGAATGAAAAAGATAAAGCTGTGTTAATTATACTGAGACTTGATTAATAAAGGTACGTAGTCAGTAATTCAAGGCAACCTGATTCACAGATACTGTTATCTGTATTGTGCTAACCGTTAGAGAGTCTTAGTTAGCAGCAATACATGTTATAGGGAAACAGATATTTAACAGATTTCTTTATTCTTTTTTTTAATTGTATTACTTTTCTTCTCACATGCTTGCTTTTAACAGTGCCGGAGTTGTTCATTTTGATGTATTACCTACTTGTGTCTGGAACCTATCTTTCAAAAAGACATTTCCAGAGCCATTTCTTTATATAATATGCATTTGGTTTTAATCCTGTTAGAGGTAAATTAATACCATGAAGTTGTGTCTAATTGGAATGCTATACAGAAAAAAAACCCACCTTCAAATGTTAAAGCATGTTTGCTTTAGTATGAAAAATCCCAGTATTTACATTTCTTGGTATTTCAGTCTTTGGTTTTATCTGTGCTGTTTGGGAGGTAGTCTGCACTGAAGTGTATTTTATTTTCTTGGCAAAGTAAAACACTTTTTTTTTGCCTTACTAATGTGTATGTTAAGCTCTTTTTTTTCAGACAGCAGTATGTAAACAACATGAAAGAATGAGGTCAGTACAAGGAAATGATAGCTGAAATTGAAGACTCAGGTTTCTGTTACTAACTCAAATTAGTAACTTGTGTTAGTGAGTTGATTTTTCAAATCGTATATAGCATGGTTTCCTCTGGTGAAAAATTCTCTGCAATCAGCAGTGAATTTCCATCTTTGTAGAGTGATTAGACAGTAGTTTTTAGTTTATATTATGCAAAGATTGGGTCAGTTTAGAGTTCTGAGCATAGACAGTGTTCTTGCAAGTGCTAACAGTTACTGTATTTATATTTGTTATGGTAGGTGTTGTGTATACTTTAATGAAAATTCAGTTCATCCAGCTTCAAGAGAATGTGATAAATGAATTTTACTAGTTAGAACATTTCAGATCCAGTTGTGAAACTTGTAATTAATTTTCCTTTTATTTTACTCAGGACTATTATTAGTGAACAGCTTAGTACTTTTAGGTTAATCTCCTAGCTGACCTTCATGTTTTACATTACAATTATACCAAACTTGTAGCTTAATAATCTAAAAATACAACCCATAGAAATCTAAGTTTATTAGAACTAACGGTGGAAATTAAGAAACAGTCCAATATATTAAATGCTGAATACTAGAGAGTCCTCACTCTTTTAATATTCTTGTATTTTCTAGCCTCCAGAGGCCCTTGTTCGGATTTGCTGGTCTTGTATGTGTTACATTACTTGTGACGTTTTATGCACCCCTTTAACTTGTGCAAAGATGTGCAAATTTAGGCAGTATTTAGAAGGCGTTTAAGTTTTGATAAGTTATTTTTAACTTTGTGTATGGACTGGAATAACTGATCTATGTCTAACTCCTCCACATCTGAACTAAGTATATATTTCTAATGTATGATATCTTGTAGCATTCCAGCAACTATTGTTCTTATTCTATACAATCCTTTTTTATTTTATAACCTAGAATATATTATATAGTGCCATGTGTAAATTATCTTCAGTAAAGACGTTATGATGACAATAAATGTAATTTAATACAGAAAGTACAGGTTGCTCATTTGTACATAGTGAAAATTGCGTGTTAATGTCAGCACTATGATAAAATACCTAGGATTATCAATGTATTTAACTTATATAAATCCGTCTGCTTTACATCCCTCTGGATTAAGCTTTAAATTGACTGTGGATGTGAAACCTGTACACCTCCCTTCCTCCTATCTTTTTATATGTTTGAGTCAGTTTTAATAACTATAGTCCTATTTATTTGGGACCAAAGCAGTGGAAGTTAAGAATTATCTAGCAGCCAGACTCATAGTTCCAGTCTTTAGAACCAGCTTCTTCCATCCTCCTTTGGATCAATCTGCTTTCTGACAGCTTTTAATTATAGTATGGTGCCAAATCACTCTTTGAGAAGCTGGGTAAGACAGAGTATGCCAACTGATGTATAGGGAGTCAGTACTGAGAAGAGACAGATGTGAAAGCTTCTCATTTCAAGGGTCATATGTGTATGTTCCTTACACGTCATGGAGTTCTCTTGCCTCATCTAGTTGCTGTTCTTGGCGAAGTGTATAAGTCCAGGAAAAGGAAGCATCAAATGGCTTGTGAGTGGAAGGGGAAAGAAAACCCTTGCTGTTTCAAGGTTTGTGGGCTATTTAAAGATCTGGGGGATTTGTGGGCAGAGAGAGATTTCTTTCTGTCCTAACTTGTAGCCTTCCTGTAAACTAAGCAGAAGAATTTCCTTGTGATGTGTTCTCCACTTGTACTTCCTTTTGAAAAGTGGGTCAAAGAGATGTTTTGGATCTCAGTATCACTGACAGAAAGGAAATCTGAGTGGGTGATGGATCTTTGTAAGCTTATAAAGCTTGAGACTAAAGACTCAAGACATGAATTATTGCTTATGTACACATGTAGTGGTATGTTACGGAGAACTAAGACTGTGACTGTTATGGTAGCACTTTGAAATAATAACTTGGTTTTCCTCCCTGGAAAGTAGGTCCTAAGAATTCTGAAAAGGAGAGAGGGATTTTATACTTAGAGCAAGTGGAATTGTAGCTTCAAGTTTTGTTGGAGAGCTTGGGCTCCAACAGCATCCCAGGATTTAATCCTCTTCAGTAGGTAGATATGATAGCCTTTTTTCGTTATATTTCTTTACTTTGTTTATTTCAGTGTGTCTATCATTAATTTTACAATCTGGAAAATAATTTGAGAAATTTGATTTTACATAGGAATTACCAAATGTATTAAGTATCTAAAAGATTTAAACAACAACAACCCCAACAACGACAACCACCACCCCCCAACTAATAGCTGAAATCAAGAATACTTTACCATCTGCTAGAATTTTTACCTGCCCTTAAAATGTACAAAACCCAAAGTCTTTAGGTATCACAAGTCATCAGGGACCTGTAATACTGTAAGTATGATCACCTGTGGGTTTAGACAAGTAAGGCCTGTAGAATAAGACTTTTTTTTATGCTAACACAGATTGCTTGGAGTGGGGAGGATGAGAGGGGCAGGGAGGAAAACATGCAAAGTTGGCAGGTAATGTATGTCAAGTGTGTATGTAAACCTGAAAGTTTCTTCCTCCAACTAATGCTAAAGCATATTCTGTTTGTCATGATAAAAAGTTATATTTTAGATTCACTGTACTGTCACCTAATTTATGTGCAAATATGCTTGTCTTGGTAATTGTCCAAATAGAGCTGCTATCTCATGGCTATAAAATAGGGTCCACTAGGCTAGTTCCTGCAATTTCTGGAAAAAGCAAAGGAGCTGAAAAGTTGATATAATGAACAGGGTGGGGGGGAAGCATTTTATGTAGGAGTTGCACACTTTTTTTCATACCAGTTGTAAGGTTTTGCATCCTGGAAATGGATGCATGGTAGAAATTCTGTGCTGCTGGGTCAAGTACAGCAGTTGCTTTGGCCTAGGGACTTGCCTTCAGAGTAAAATTATTACTGTTTATATAATTCTGCAGAATGTTTTGTAACTCTGAAGTTATACATGGGGAATTTGGCTCTGAGCCTTTGCTTTTGAAATCATTAGCAAAGTTTCCATTCACTTCAGTGGTGCCAGCTCAGGCTCTTGGTGAATACCGCCAAGGTAAAGGCTATGTTAGTAGGAAGTAAGTGTCTGAAATCTAGGACAATTTGAGTGGAAGCAGTGGGTCCATTCTTGCCCATCTTGTTTTGGACTTAGAGGGATGCACTAATAAATGGTAGGATCTGTAGAATGAGATCTGTTCCTGAAATCTTGGGAAAAAAAAAAAAAAATCCACGGTTTAATTTTCAAATGTTCCCCCAGTTTCTCTGAAATGTCTCTGAAAAGGCCTTTTTAGAAAGAGGTGTATGTGTGCAGGTAGTAGAATATAATAAAGCATGATATGTCAATTAACACTTTCTGTCAAATCTTCTGAAATTGTGCTGAACTGTGCTCTAACTGCTGAACAGAAAAATTAAAAATAAAGTGTCTAACCATAAGTTGAAGGAGAGCTTGTAGAGAGGAAGGGAAATAATTTTACAGTGTATAAAAATGCATACATGCTTCACAATTTCAGCCACTGAATTTCCCATATTTTTCTTTTTAAATAGTGAATGAATGTGACTGACCTCTGGGCTCATGAAAATAGCATGATACAATTAGGGGCCTAGTTGCAATGGAGGGTGGAGTTTGCCCCAGGAGGAGGTGCTAGGTTGATGTTCTGCTCATCATCTCAGACTGGAAAAATCTTGTCAGCAAATCTAAATATTGTGCTTAGTTCTCTATGCAAGTGTAGTTGTGCCTATCATAACTTCCCTGAGGGCTGTTGCAGTTAATAAACTTATCATTCCTATTCTTTGATAGGTATAATTATCAGCATTGCTGTAAAACCTGTTTCTAGTAAGTGCAGTAGTCAGTGGAGCAGACTGTAGAAAACCAAGCAGATGTATCAGAATTCCCAAGTATCTTAGATACTTATAGCAAGATTGGGAGACTTGAAAATGTGTTTGTTCACTGAGTTAAGTGAAAATATCTGTGAGGGACAGGGAGAAAGAATTTGTGGGATATATTCTAAAACCTCAACACGTAAATCTCAATTTTTACCTGTGTGCTGAGCTTTTGGGATCTGTTTGAAATCTCTCCTGCATAAAACACAGCATTAAAATGTCCCTTCCAAAACTCATGTATTGTGTGCTAATGGAATACACTCTTTGGAATATTAACAGCCTTGTACCCTTGTGACAAGCTCTTGACATTTCCTGTTGGATTCATTTTTTAAGTCTTTGACATTTCCTGTTTAACAGATATTAAATGTTTTTTGTTGGTAAAATGGCAAACATCAACCATCCCACTCTATACAAAGCTGACATATAACCATAACAGAAAGGTGAATAATACCTAAAGATCCCCCAGGAAATCTGTCCTGTTGCTGCTTGGTATTTCCATGTCTAGGAATGTGTTCAGAAATTACATTAAACACCAAGTAGTGTTTTTCACTGATCACTTGTAGAAATGATACAGAACTTAAAGGACCCAGAGGAAAGTAGCCTTTCTTATTATGAAAATGATGAATTGTATCTCCTTAAACCACATAGCAGGACAAACTTTCACTTCTTGTAAATCACTGTTGCTGTGTTTGGAATGTGCGGAGCTTTGCCCATATGCCTGAACTAAGGGTCTGTCTCAGTGGATTTTGATCCCTCCTGAGAATCTGGCTCCACTTAATATGAACACAGTTTCCCTTTTTCTGTTGCTTAACAGGTAAAGCTCAGAGTCGATGAAAAGTTATTTCCCTTCAGAGTAGGACCTAGTAAATTTCTTGGACATCTTTTTACAAAATGGGCACAAATCAACAAAACTTTTCACCTAATCTTGTTCTCAGGTAGTAGTTAGTGATATGTTTTCTCAGAACAAAATCCTTTAAACTCACAAAATGCCTTACACTTATCTGTCTGCTTATATGATTCAGAGGTTGTGAATTTGGGAGGTTTCTTCTCCCTTTTGAAGGTGGGTACTGTACATTCATCTTGTGTACTTATCTTCTGAGCATCTGCTTAGAAAATAAAACAACATGCCATTTTGACATCCAAGAAAGTGCTATAAAAAGTCTGTTGCTATGTTTAAATGCCTACACTCAGTTGCTATAGCAATAAAAATCTCAAAAATGATTTACAAATTGCCATACTGCATTACCAGCCCTTTCTGGGACAGGGAGATTGTGGGACTGAGAATATGACAAAGATGCTCAGTGTATTGGAGGGCAGAGTTGCCACATAGTTCCAGGTGCTCTGTGAGCAAAATGTGGCCTAACTGTATAAATCCCAAAGTGGCTGTGTCAAAAGGGACACTTAGATCCCTACTTAATTCAGTTGCTTCTTCATGACTTGTGTGACAGAGTTAAATACTTTGAGCAACTTCCCATTTCTCTGCAAGAGATGTTGCTGAAAATGTTGACCTTTCTCTAAATTCCTCCAGTCCCATGATATCAAGTGTGAAAATCAGCATAAAGAGTGCATCGGACTGTAGATTTCCTCTCTGTAAGGTTACAATAGTCAGTCTGAAATGCCCTTGCTCCTGAGGCAGCTATGAGAACCCTGCAATCGAAAAGAAATGAAATATTAGCTAATGGAATCTTTAGCATCTTGCTGGGGTGCAAAGCCTTGAACACTCAGTTGCTTCTTGAAGAGTCCAGGAAATTCAACTTCCTTAATAAAACATAGCAAGTAAAGGAATGCATGTTATTTTGGCAACTGTAAGTTCAATTATGGAATTGAATTGTTACTTCAGGCATTTCTATGCCTTGTTCTCTCTTCTACTGAGGAACAAGTTAAGGAAAAGAAGACTTGGAAAACTTGGAACCTTGTTTGAAAGCAATATGACTGTTCTGTTCTCTTTATTCCTAATTGCTTGCAGAATCCTCAAGGTTCAAATGAGATTGGCTTGAACTGCGTAACAGTGTGCTGTTCAGTTTGAATATGGTAATCCGCACCAGTCATGTAATTATTTCAAGTGTTTTCCTTAGCATATGCTTTGAAATCCAGTTGAGAGGTCTGATATCAAGAATGTATTAGTGGTAGAAATACATATTTTTAATTTTTGTTTCGGTTATTAGATAGTGATTAATATTCTTGTTCAAGGGTCACTATGCTGGTAAACATAGAGATGAAGTGATTCCTGGAGGCACTATTGTACTCTGTAGTTTGAGGGCACACCTAAATACTCTAATACTTCTAAGTACATTTGGGCTACTTTATTTTTGTAAAATGTCGGAATAAACTACTACCATGTACATGGCTTATAGTTTTTCTCAAAATAAGAGTTGCAATGTTATGTAGATAGTAGCACTTCTCTCATTTCTTGTATTTGCAACCTCATTACAGTATTTTTATGTAACGAATTTTGAGCATTTTTGGGATTTAATTTTAATATTTAAATTTTGGTTTTAACTGTTGAGAAACCTGACATTTTGTAGCTTTATAGCCGCACAAACTTCCATGCGCATGGAAGCATGTGTCTTTCTCAACCTCTATGTGGATTCTTTGTTTACTTTCCTTCTCAACTGTTCTGCATGGGGCACTGGACAATTACCTTCCAAATGGGTTTATTTGTAAACAAAAATGTCAATAGGACTGATCGTGGTTTTGTTTTGTTTTTTTAACAGATCTCATAGATCCTCTATGTTAATAATAAATATTTATTGATTCTTGTTTATTAATTTTTTCTTAGAATTCTGGTGATTGTCTTTTGTGTCAAGCTTGGGAGATGCTTCTGTGGTTACACATAGTGTGCCTATAAAATTAATATATCTATGCTTCATTTACAATAATGTATCTTTTACTGTTGATAATACGTGGTTATATGAATAACTTAATTGGGGAGGAGGAGAAGACAGTGGGAGGAGATGTGTGAAACTTATAAACTGTAGCTTTTATGTTTAATGAAACTGTCAAATACTTGAAATACAGAAATGTGATTTTCCTTAGAGCTGTCCCCTATATGTACAGCACCCTCACCATGATTGTTAAAACATCAGTTTATCCTATATTTCAAAGCTATTGTGTATAATCTCTGTTTCGGCTACTGTACCCCCGAACTTGCATCTGCCATGGAAATACAAACTGCCTGATACCTGCCATTCCCTGTGTTGTCTTTGGTTGAAAGTGTTCACTAGCTTCAAAAGTTATTGCAGTGCAGGGGGGAAGAGGGAGAGTTGAACAGACAACATGTCTGCCTAAGCATTTTTCAAGGAAAAAAGAATTATGTGGCTATCGGTTAGAGGCGCATTTCTCATTATATATTGTCCACTAGCCTTCTTTAAGTGTTAGCTATGCATTTATTCTTTCCAAAATCTATTTTTGGTTTTGTTTTCCTTGGAATAAAGATTGTGCTGTTATTCTGGTTGTCAGCCAACTATCCTTCCCCCTTCTTCCCTACCCTCCCTTCATTCCCTTCCAGTAGCCTTTGAACTTGTCCAACTTGCTGAATTTGGCAAGAGAGGATCTCAAAAGTATTAATGTTCCTACAAGTGAAAATCAGTGATGTGGTAAGAGAGGAGAGACCTAGCTTAGTGCTGCTAAGGGGGAAAGGCTCCGCTGTGAGCTGAAATCATCATTGATTCTGTTTGATCTGCCAGCTGGCAACCTGGCATGTGTGAAGCTCAAAACCAGGCACAGCAAATGCTGTCTCTTGTCCCTCCAGACTGGCAGGAAACTAGGAGACAAGTGAGCTTATTATGATGAGGGGGATAAGATGCAAAATCATTAAGATAAAATACCCGAAGTTTTGTTTGCTCAGCAACTTAGAAATAACTTGTTTCTTGATGTAGAGGCATAGGTTACAAAACTGTCTGTGTGCTGATAACTTTATTTTGGAAAACTTCTGCAAATGCGTGTGAAACAGATCATGAAAGTTACATGCTGATAACTCTCCTGTGATTTCACACTAAGTTCTAATAATTGGTGGCATGCCATATGTTTGTCATCTTTCCAAAGCAGTGCAGAGCACTGTTAGATTGTAAAACAGACCCTCATTTATTTTGCAGATTTTTCTATCAAGGCTGCAGTGCCTGAAGGGAGAAGATCAGAGGTTTCTGCAGTCATTGAGAACAGGGTATAGAGTCTGTTCAGTCTGCTCTTCAGGCATGTCAGTCAGGCTCATAGGAATGTGGACAGGTTCTTCATGTTAGTGGACGGGTTCTTCCCATGGCAAATAAATGTCAGCCAGCCAGGTAGAAGCAGCCATTCTAATTAGATTTTTCCTTATATAATGGATGTTTTGAAGCTCAGCCAGGGGGAATAAAGTAATATCCAGAGATAGCAGCCCTCATCATCTTTCTGGTCATTTGGAGAAGGCAGCTAAGCATCAGGAATCCACTCTCTGAAAATTTCCTTGCATTTCTGGTCATTTGAAGAAGGCAGCTGAGCATCAAGAATCCATTCTTTGAAAGTTTCCTTGCATCTGAAGCAAACCCTTGCATAGGTTTGTCCATTAATGATGTCCCTTTGTTTGTGCGTATACAAGGTCAGTATGCAAGCTCTAAGGTCGATGAAACTCCGGGATTTCCACATCATGGGCACTGCTTACGTGTACCTGCTCCTTTAGGTACCCTTTTAATCACCTGTCATAGATTTAGTTTTTTCTTGAAAAAAATACAGCAAAATATTGGACTCTTTCTCTGAAGATTACTCAGATTATGCAAATACTGGTTTTATGGATCAGATCATGTGTACTACTTCTCCCCGCCCCCCCAGGATTTCATGGGTTTTAATTGACATTGGGAAAACCAGCAACACTAAACAGATGCTCACAAAACCAGAGAGATGGTGATCCTGTTAAGGAACTCCCCCTCTGGCTTCCTTCAGCTCACTTTAGAAATTTCTAGAGGCCCTTTTTGTTGCAGTTAACTTCAGTAAAAATGGCAGAATAAGATCTCATTTGTTCTTAAGCAAACTGACTACATACTTTATTTCTGTTAGTCACTGATTAGTTATTCTGTGATTATTTGAAAGAAATTAACCTGTGGTAACATCCTGTTTTCTTTCTTTGCTTGATCATCTGTTTGAGAGGAGTTCTTTGTTCTGCTTAAACAAACAAAAAAACCCCTTTTCTGTCTAGATAATATTAAATTTGTTTCTTTTTATGTTTAAAACAGGAAGCTCCTGCCTACAGCATTCCAACCATCAGCCTGCTGAATTTTCACTATCCTTTCTTCACCTGGGCTACAGGGCACTATGCTGAACATGACAGTTCCAGACCTTCAATTCCTCTGATAGGTAACATGTAGCTTTCTGGTTGCATTTTAAATTTTACTTCTGTTATTTGAAACAGTTGGGCTAATTTCTCATTTGCAAGTCTCATCCAGTGAAGTTAATAGGAGTCTCATGCATATAAGAGTTACACAGGTCAGCTACTTGTTATTCTGACACTTTTTAAAAATATTTCAGTCATTTTTTTGTTGATTAATGTGCACATTGACCATTTGCTAGTCTTTTCAGTAAACGCTGCTTCATAAACCAATTTTAATTAAATTGTTCATAAAAAACAGTATAAAAGTTACAGATGAAAAGATATGGAAAGCTAAGAAGATATAACACCGATTTCTGTGTTTGTACACTATTCTGTTGAGGCCAGCAGTGATATCTTACTGTCTGTGAAAATGTTAATCCTTTGCAGGTCAGATCAGAAATTCAGGTTAATGAACTAGAAGATAAAAATCATTGTTGGATTGTCTAACTGATATCCAAAAGCTATATTTTTGTCCATGACTATCAAACATAATTCCCACTAAGTTCAGTGCTCCAAATAAATGGATGTTCAGGGATGGAAGTTACATCATAAAACTCAGTATTTAACCGTGCATTATTGCTAACTGAAAGTGCAATATGGTTTGAGTATGTGACAAGTGGGATTTAGTTCAGAAGTGTGGAAGACCAGACAGCTACTATTAGATAAAATGATTAGTTTTATGATAGTGAGTTTAATAATTAGGACCTATTCTGAAGCAGTATTACACAATACCAACATCTGATAAACAGTTCAGGTGAAGAAATAAGATACAGTGGCCAGTTTCACTTAAGTGCATTGGGGAATGATAATTTCTTCTTCACAGAGGTAAATTTTAGCTATATTAGCAAGTGTTTATTTGAAAAAGCTGAAGAGTTATGTTGCTAGTATTTTGAATGTTCTGAGGTTCTTAAATAGGTCTTTTAGGAAACAAACAAATAAAACCCAAAAAACCTCAGCTTTCCCAAAATATTTGCAGGATATAGCGAAAGATGTGCTGTTATACAGTGAAAATATACAGTGAATAACCAGACCTCTTGAATAGTTCAGAACTGAACTGTTGCATCCCTTGCTTTCTTAAACAGACAGTTCTAGTATTTTCTGCTGCATTTGCACTATGAAATAATGATTTAAATTGGTGACATTTCAATGTTCTGCTCACTTACAGAGTAACGTACCTATGTAAAGCATATTCAGTATGTTTTCAATAATTTCAATAATTTCCTCCCTAAGGAATATTAACCCATCATAGTAACGGTTACAACTGTGTAGCTTTGTAAAAGTCAATTGAAGAAATAACTTCTGCATGCCTTTGCAGAGTAAATTAACTAGAAAAGTTATGTGACTTAGTAATCCCTGATTTTTTGGCTTGGTATAGTTGCAGAAATACAAGTGAAGACAGAGTATGAACCTGATGAGTAAATTAAATAAAATTCCATTACTCCACTCTGCTGCAAAAATTGAAGAAGAAAATGTAATTCTTAATACCAAAAGCATTCATATTGTGTAATTGGTTAATCTATCATTGAATATTCATGAAGCTCTGCAATACAATGTTCAGTTTAAGGTATTGGTTGTAATTAAAACAAGCTATGTGATAGAAATTTGCTTTTTGCTTCAACTTAGTTCAAAAGCATGCTTAATATGCATTTAGAATTGAAGTGTTTTTTCTTTCACATGGGTGATAGAAAAGTGTGGTACCATTCACTCAGGTTGGCAAATGATGGAAAGTATTGTAGTTGCTCTGTTTGTTTATCTTATAGATTCTGTTGCTTACTCAGAAAATAATTTGAGTTAACTGGACAGTGAGAATTTTGGAAAAAAAAATCATAGCTGGCTCTGACTTTAAATTTAAAAATTTCCTTTAACAAACCCAGCATGTTCAGTTAGTAACTTTATCCTCTTTATTCTGTAAAAATAGACTTTTTTTTCCTCCAAGAGGGTTAAAAACAGAACGCTTAGAGGGAACACTTAAAAAATGAATTTGTGGGTTACCATTAAGCGCCATGGAAATTAAAATAAATATTGTTCTAACTAAGAAACATTAACAACAACGAAAAAATTTGTGTTGGAAAAAATGCCTTAGGAACACATTCAACACAATTTGACATCATCTTATTTACACAGATCAAATGGTATCATTGGTATCGATTGATTTTTAGATAGATTTAAATTTTTTTTTTGCATAGATGTAGACATTGTATATATTGTTTGTTAAGCTAGTTTGCCCAGCGTTAATTGTTCTTAGTCAGTTGTTAACGTATTATAAAGAAGACATGAAGAATATGAAAAAAGATTACTGGAACATACATTAAGTGTTTATAGAAAAACTAGTAACTCTAGTTCTAGCTTTCTTATTTCTTTCAATTTGTGAGGCAAAACTATTGGGAAGATGGTTTCCTAATGACTGCAGCCTGGGATTTGGATAGAAGACTAATAAAGAGAATTAAGATTTTATTTCTTAAGAATTTAATTTCTTAGCCAATAAAGTTAAGAATTAAGAGAAGGATAGAAGCTATCTCTCTTTAGCCCACTATTCCTTCCCCTGCCCCGAGCAACTTATTTGGAATGTAACCTGAAGTAAGTAATTTCAGGAAAGGGAGTTGTATAAAAAAAGGTTAATTTTAGCCTAATGAAGTTTGTCTCCCTGGGCTTCCCTTGTAGTCAGCTGAGAAGAGTGAGGTACCTCCAGAGTGCAATTCAGAGAGCCTAAATTAAGTTCCTGATTTTAGGGCAGGAACTTCAGTTGACTTAAAACCAAACAAAAACCCAAACCAGCCAACCAAACCGAAAATGAGACAAATGGCCTTAGGCTAAAGTGAGTCTTCACAAAAGGTCCCCTTTATACATATCCTCATGCCTCTCAATCTGTTGAAGGCATATGGTATTATAATAACTTTTATTGAAGATCATGTACAGAATGGAATAGGTCTAGCCTCTTTTTCTTCTCTTGCTCCTTCCCCCACAAAGTACATCAAATTTGGTGTTAATGGTTTTGGTAGAAACATTTGAAAGAAATCTTAAATTAGCAACTGTATCCAGCCATATCCAAATTGATGAATTTTTGAATGAAAAACAGCATTTTCAGTTGACAAGTAAAAGCAAATACCTGCGTTGTCGCTAAGAAAAAAAAAAAATCACTTCCTCAGCCTACCAAGTTTTGCTTTCTTTGTATCAATTCTAGTAACTATAATAGGACTAATGTAAAGCTAGTGTTTGCTTTAGTTGAACTGAATTGATAAAGAGATATAAGTAAACCGGAGAAAGTTTCATAATGGGTACCAAAACACAATTTTTAAGGCAAAACTGCAAACATGAGAGCTTCAAGGGGAAGAGATGAGAATTTAACTTCTGGATGTTGGAAAAACTATTTGTCTTTTGAAAAGATCTCTAATGCTTTTTTTATGTGCCAAAGCAAACACAAGTTACAAATTCCTCTTCTTTTTCCTTGAAGAAATTGTCATCATAGTGATAGAACGAACAAGTTACATTTTGCTCCTACTTTGTAGCAAATGTGGATATACTTTGTTTAGATAAAGATCTCAATCCCAAATATTTTTAATTGGAATAAAATATACCATTTTAAATGCTTGATACTAAAGCGTTGTGTTTGTATCACAGAAGTTTTGAACTTGGAATACATATGTGATAAAGATGATCACTAACATTTCATAACAATTCCTCCCTGGGCCAAAGACAAAAACTGGAATAGAATCTTTTAAATAAGAAAAGGCACACCTGTAAAACTGACTGTGGAAACAATCATGCAAGGTAGACTGAAATTACATATATTTACCTTATAATAAATCTGTTGCTTTAATGATGTGTAAAAAAATTATTTTGCAGTTTAATTAAATGGAATTATTCTTAAGACAATTTCTCTTTACAGCCAAAAAGGGGAAATATGGCAAAACTCTAATGGAAGCAAATAATTTTTAATAAGTTAGTGACATAAGGCTATTTTCTATCTTCAGACAGAAATTTTCAATTTGTATTTTGAGAATGCATGTGCAAAAAAGGTCAACAATCCCAGTCGTAATTCATTTATCAGTATTATGTTATATGCGACAGATTCTCACTACTGAGAAATTTATACTTTGTGTGCCATAAAGGTGTAATTCAACCTGTGTTTGACCCACCTCAGTTGAAGAGGCACTGAACTGGAAGAGCGTATTCCTGTCCAATTCTGCATGAATACTAACTGTTATTCCACTTTTTCTCTCCTCTTCCATGATAAGTTTTAAAAACTTTATCACCAGGATTGAAAAGAATTGTTTGGTTACTTTCACAAAATAAAGCTTTATTTAGTTTCATGAGCTGTTTCAGGTGTACCTACCACTATGCACTTTGATACCTAGCTGGAGAAGATGTTCTGCAAGATAACAAGGGCCGTACTAGACAATAGAACCCAGATATATGGTAAAAGCATGGAAAATTATATGATTTTCTAGAAAGCATGATGTTTTATTTAAAATTATTAGGTTGAAAAGGAGGAAGTATTGCAGCTCCTTACTAGTCTGTTATCAAGAGATTACTTTTTTTTCCAAAATTTTCATACTGACCATATCCTGAGTAGTCAAGCAAAGCTCTTGTGATGTCAGTGAGTAAGAATTTTGTGGGTTTTATTTTAGAAATTATTAACTACTTAAAGTTCCTTAATGTACAATTATTGTGCTTATATTAAGAGACAGTCCTCTTCCCCCACCCGAAAAGACAGATGCTTGCTACTTTCTGAGTAACTGTCTTCTGGGTGAAGGTAATCATGGAATGGGTATTCAGAGACCATGAATAAAGCATAATATCTCTTTAAAAACAAGAGTCGTTCCCCGCTTGGTATCATGTTCCTTTGCTTGTCTGTACTCTCAAGATTTTATGTTAGTAAGCTTTCCTTGCTTAGTCCTGTCCTGTAGGCCTTACAACAGGATGAGAAGATGTGGCCCCCTAGGGTTAAAGGCATAATATTTAACTTAGTGTTGCAGCAATCTAGCACAGGGAAAACTTGGGAGTTTAGAGGCGAACAAAATGTACAGTCTGTCTCTTCAAACCCTTTCTGTAGTGAGTGGAAGTTTGGTTATGCTTTTCATTACTGGAAGAAAAAGTAGGTTGCTTACAAATTTTGGTAGACAAGAATTAAATATAGTTTGTCTGCTTTGATCTTGTGCAGGGACTGTTAGTTGTCTATGTACGGTTAGCCTATGATGTAGAATCTAGCAATAGTGCATGAAAAGTGTTAATCATATATATTAACTCTTCGTTGTTAAAGCAGTCTCATTGTGGAATTTCTTTTCTAGACTCAGCTTACTAGGTATACAAGGGAAATATTACTTACAATGTGAACTAATAACTTCTGGACTTGTAAAATCATGTGGCTGATATATAGTATTTCTAATTTTTTTCAAAATTTGAATACCTTGTAGGAAGGCCATCCATTGTATCTAAGACCAATTTTTTTTTTTTTTTGACATTTCTTTGCCTACTGAGATGTGATTTTTTTTTTTATACTGGCTGAACTAGAAAGAAGTATTAATTAGAGAAGGAGGAGAGATATTTCCAGCCTTTATCTCAGAAAGTTTGATTTATTCCTTTGCAATCTACTGGTATAGATTCTGTGGGAGAAAAACAGTGGGAGTTGCAAAAGCGTCTTAAAGTATTCTCCCGGTTTGTACCGCTGATTTGAGAAGAGGTTATTTTCATGTTTTTTCTTACTCAGCCACATGAGAGGCATTGGGAGCAGGAATTTAGGCAGCACTGTGCAACTGAATATATGTGATAGGTAAGGGGATGGCAAAGGAGGAAGCTGGTAGGCTAAGATAATAAGAAGAAAAGAAGATGGAGAACGGCAATAATTATTTGTAATCAAGGGGTGTGTAAACCTTCATGCCAGTCTCAGTTTCTTGATCTTCTGGGGAAAGAAAGAGGGGAAGCAGATTCTGTATTGATTTTCACCTGTGTCTTCTATTAAATAGTATTGCAGTCAAATGGAATTTTCTTCATACAGCTATAAAATTGGGAATGTAATCTAGTGTGTGTGTGAGCAAATGTGTGCATGTATATGTAAGACTGCAAAGTGCTGGCTCACTGTCTTCTGTGAAATCCAGTACTTCTTGTATGATGAATCTTGAAAGAACTGAAAATACTTCAGTGGCCTGCCACCCAAATAGCCTCTTAAAAACATCTGAAGTTTCTTCATATGCAAGAATCTAAAACATGACAAAGCATGGAGATGCCAGACATTCTTCAGACTGAGATTACTTCAGGAAGGCTACTTAGGAATCCAGCACAGTACCATCCTATGGCAGTGGGATCTTAGTCCTGGCTGTGGTCTTAGTGTATACTGTCTCATATTGACTAGAAAAATATAAGGAAAAAAACTCATCTTCTCCCATTACTTTATTCCCTCTGTTGTTCCATCCATCCCTTCCTTCAGCACTGCTGATTACTCATAATGGGCATAAAGGCAATTTTCCTTTGTTCAGTTTCTCAAAATCAGTTCCATTCAGAAACTGAACCTGCTTCCACCAGTGAACATTGGAACTGTATATCCAGGTCATGAAAACCATTCACCTAGTCCCACATACGAGGATCATGTTTATGTTATACCAAAACCAGGAACATTCTTTAACCCTCTGTGTTTTCAACCACCTGCAGGTTAGGGCTTTCCAGATCCAGAGGCTGCATAACTACCACTGTACCTCTTCTCTGAATGCATCTAATCCTTTTTTGAACTCATTTATATGCTCCAATTCTTTTACGACTTCCTGTGATAACAAATTCAATTATTTAATCATATACTTTGTGAAGGAGCTTCTTTTGTACTTAAACTGTTGCCTAATAACTGCTTTTGGCATCCCCATGCTTGTGTACTGTAAGGAATTGTGAGCAAATACTTAAAAGGCCACCCTCTCCAGTCTGTTCGTGATTTTTATTTTTTTTTAATTTCTAAGCTGTTTCTATCCAGAAGTGTCCCTTTTTCAAGTCTTTTTTGGAAGTCTTTTTCTAGTCTTTTTTGCCAGGAAACAATTTGCAATTTCTGACCACTCTTTCTTGTACATACCCTTTGTATTTATGTTGCTTTTTCTTTTAAGATGTGACTAGAACTCTTTTGAACATTTGGGCCTAATATGTTCATAATCTATGTTGTTCTCAATTCTTTCCTACTAATTCTTAACATTTTTGCCTTTTTGGCTGCTGCTGAATGCTATTTTCAGATAACTATCCAAAATGACTCAGATCTTCTTCCTGACTGGTAAAACATAATGATGGGCCTTGATTTAGCTAAGTATATCTTATGGTTATTTTTTCCTGTGTGCATTGATTTGCATTTTTCAGCAGTGTATTTCACCTGCCATTTTATCATTCAGGTGCTCAGTATCCAATAAGTTGCCTTAGCTGGCTTTAGGTCTGATTATCCCATCTCATCTTTAATCAGCTGTACACACCCTCTTTTCCAGATTCTTAATTACTATGTTGAACACCACAGTCCCTGTGGGAGTGCAATCTCTGCAGCAGAAGGGCAGACCTGTAACTCCTACCCTTTGTTTTCTTCCTTAAATTACAAGAGGTCTTTCCCTCTTGTCCTGCAAGAGCAGAGTTTCCTTAAGATGTTTCCTTTAAGATTGGTAGATAACTTCATCAAAACTTCTCTTTGAAAATACATAGTGCCAGTATTAAGATGTTTGTTGACTTATGTAAAGAAATTTAATGAAATAGCAAAGTTTGGAATGCTGTACAGCCCTGTGTTAATTTATCATTCTCATATCTGCATCTATTTAGTAATAAAATACTACATTAGGACAGTTATTATCTTAAAGTTAGGAACTAGGATGAAAGCCTTAAGTGATAATAAAATTATAAAGCGATCAGTCCTCAAACGAGAGATTTGTTTTGTTTTGGCATAATGGCAAAGCACTTCAAGGTCAACATCAAAATATCAAAGGAGGTGTTTGGAAAGAATGAGCATCTTTTATTGCTTATACTGTTTACCTTTATCTCAGTCTCTTTAGGGTTTTTTATTTGCCCTCCATTACCTCAGGTAGTTAATGTGCAGCTTTTTGTCTCTGTATTTGCCAGAATGTTGTTCAGAGGCATTCTAAAACCCCAAAACTTTGATTAATAATAAAACTTTTGAAGCAATAGTATTTCAGCATTTCTTCTGTCTTAGATTAGTCTTACCTGTGCAGTTCTATGGTATTGTTAAAGTTACAATGACATGCTATATCTTCTTTTATGACAAATTTTCTAAATATTTTACCTTGTTTTGTATTTTTTATTTCATAATATATTAGAATCATTGAGTCTTTTTCATTCCATAACTTTCTGCAACTGTTTTAAATTTAAAATAGTCACATTCCATTACCTCAATATAACTTTGTTTAGTTTATTCAATATAAGGAAAGAATAAAAAAATGGCATGACAATAAATCTCAATGTATACAGACAATATACTTATTGTATACCAATTATTTATAAGTAGACAAATACAGAATACCATTGTGTCTGATTTATATATGTTATAAAATGCCCATAATTAGACAGACATCACAATTTCTTAAGACAGTAATGACAATAGCAATATTGAATTCTAGCATAGCTGATAAAGCATTATGAAACAGGGCTAAGAAAGATGAGTTCTGGCAGATTTGGCTCAGTATCAAGACGTGAATGCTGCTTCTCCCACACATTGTCACCTTGCTCCTCTGCCAGAAGTTATCAAAACTTTTAGCAGCTACAGTGGAACAGGACATGTCATACAACCTCAGTCATTAGCAGCTTGAGCTAAATAACTGGTTGTAAACTGAGACAACTGAAAGGCAAGTATACACCTTATTCACTTGCACTTGCTGTAGAGATGGTGCACTCTGGAAGAGACACAGAGAACAACTGGAGTGGGATCTTGTATTTCTGTTGCAAATACTGACCCATGATATGTCCTGTTTCTCTTTTAAAGTCTCTTCCATGAGTAACTCAGCTCCTTTTACCCTCTTCTCACCTCCCCCATTTTCGTTTTAGGTTTTGAGGCCAAAATTTTAAAACCTAGTATATAAAATGTAAACCCCAAAGCCTAGAATTCTCTTTCCCTGCAGAAGTAATTCTCTGGTTTAAGCTCACCTCTTTGCGAGGGGCTTCCTGTGCGCAACACTGATAAAACCATAATAAATGAGTGGGATTTTTTAAGATGTTGATGAGATGAGATCGTGCATAAAGCTGGTACATTGTTTTTGGATCCACTCCTGGATATAATCAGTGATGGAATGGTGTTGGCTAAATAATTTTATCAGGGAAAGATTTTGACAAATTGGACGTGAGGAACATTTTGATACATTTGGCTTGTGCTATTCCAGAAGAGCAAAGCTGTTGTTTGCCTCAAAGCTTTGTTCTGAACTGTCTCATTACACAGAAAAATACGGCTTTTTGGTACAGTACTTGCCAGTCAATCCGTAAAAAATTCCTTTCTTGTTCTGGTAGCTTTGATCTTTAACTTTCCTAGTTCTGGGTTTTGGAGAACAATCGTTGAAAACAGCAAAAATAAAGTTAGCAAACCATCTGTTCTTAAAGACTTAGAGTTTTGTATTTGGTAGCTTTTTTAAAAAAATGAAGTTATTGTTTTCCATACTTCCTAGCAGACATAACCCAATGAGGATAGTTTCCAAATTAGAGTACAAACTGTAAAGCTCCTGAATCTAGAACTTCAGCCAGTAACCAAAATGAGCCTCATTTTCTTCCATATGAATACCTGTAAATCCTGCTGAGAAGGATTTAAAAGTAAGAGGAATTACATACTTCATTCACTTAAATCTGGTTTTAGGAGCTTCGCTTTGATGTTGCACATTTGAAAATGCTAACTTCAGTGTAGTACATGTTCAGTATACATCTGTGTTTCCTCAAAGTGAGGAAACTAGCAGTAGGTGGTTAAATTCTTCTTTGGGTCCTCAGTGTTAATATCTTGAAGGTCAAGCAGTATAGAATGATGGAGCTGCTATTGGAGTAGATGGTCTAAGAGAGCTCTATATTTTGCAGGTGTCCTTAAAAGTAAAATGTTGAATTGTCACTTTTTTGTGTTACCATGTTTCCCAATCCTGGGATTCTGTAGGTAAAGACTTTGCATGATAGATATAGTGGAAATGCAGCTTTGGAATTTTTTTAATATTCTTGTGCTAGCAATAATCTCTTGTCCCTCATTTTTGATTCCAGTGAAGCCTAAGGGCAGAGCTTTGAGAACACAGGAAATGTGATCTATCTTTTCTCACAAACAACTGTTTGCTTTCATTTTCTGGCCAACCTTTCCGCAAGTCAGCAAATATCTTCTTTCTGAAGTGATGAGCAGTATGCTTTCTCCCTTTTCCCAACATTAAAATAAAGAGCTCATGTTTATTTTTCCTGAAGCTACCTCATCTGCATGTCAAATAAGTATAAAACAAGGGCAAATTATTTCTCCTGTAATTTTGGCTGTGGGTGCTAGACTGCAGCCACTGGGAAGTCTCCTTCTGGTAGACTTCCTGTTCCTTGGTCGGGCCACATATAGTTCAGGCCAAGTAGCTGAGTTTGGCATCTAAGAGCAGGGGAGAGTCATGACACTTAACTCCTCAAGTCAGAGATACAGCCAGAGATCACTTGAGAGGGGCTTGCAAGTGCTACCTGAGATTAAGTCTCCATCCTGGGATACTGATATTTTCAAACTAGGGACTGTAGGTGGAACCTTACCTTTAAGTAATCAGTTGAAGTACCTGTGTAGTTAGTTAGTTGTAACGCTAATATGATGCACTGCTCTATTAAAAGTTTCAGTCAGAACTCAGCTGCTCTCAATCTTTTTATTTGAAGGAATTTTTTGCATTGGGAGTTTGGAACATGGATTGATTCAGATCAGAAATCTGAACAAAGTATGGAAAGCCATAATGTGGGCTGCTTGCAAGAAGGTTCATCTCACAAAGCTCACCAAATGTTGTTTGACTGAGGTTTAAATCAGTGTAGTGGCTACATTATGAAGTACCCTTCTAAAGAATGCAAATGAATATTTTATTGTATTAGATACAAGAACAGCCATGTCATGAGCATGCCTAACGGAACAGATTCTGTGCTAATACACTGTTTCCACATGATGTGTGGAATTTGGAGTATTTATTTTACCTCAGTCTTAATTACTACATCATCCTGTCTGATAGAATACCTATGCAGCCCTCAAATTATTAAATCAAATACTCTTTGTTGGTTTCACCTTGAAATTCATAACTGTCTCAATTAGCACAATTAGCTGAAGGGGAAACACAACTCTGAGGAATTTTTTGTTGTTACAGCTAATATGCACCTCATCGGAGAGTCATCCAATCCATTGCTAACTTGGCCAGTAAAATGCACATTGAATTTCTTTGCTAAATTCAGCAGTAACAGGGTGATTTTTTTTGCCTTTAGATATTGTGGGTCTTTGCTTTTAAATCCCAGTACAAACAAAGAGCTTTCTCCAGACTACTGAAAGTCTGTCTTTATATAGTACATAAGTTGAACTGTCTAGTAATTGGGCTGCCTATTCCCATCACACCTTTTAAAAATTAAATTTAAATGAAAAACAAATCAGTTAGGGAATGCTTACTGTAGGAACTTCATAGTGTGAAAATAATACTGTGTGACTACATCTGAAAGGTACTCTTCAGTGTATTTGTAATATGGTCCCAGAAGCATACTTTCAGTAGCAAGGAATAACACAGCCCACAGAAAACAGCAGATGATTCAACAATACAGACAACAGACCTTCTGCAAAGTATGTTTGCAAAATCTTGTATTGCTTTAATAGATCTTTTGAGCAAGAACAGGGCTTTTGGCCCCAGTTCTGCATTGACATCACACCTGAATGAGACACTGAGAACTTCCCCCCTGCTGCCCTTTGGATAATACTGAAAAGAACTATCATCCTTTGTATGATTAGTCTTCTTTTTATTATTATGACCTGTTTCTGAAGCTAGATATTGATAAATTAGTGTAGCTGCTGGTTTTCAAGTTGTTTCTATTGCCAGCAAAAGAGCCTAAAAGATGGCATTACAAAATGTTCTTGCTTATTCATAGTTATGTATCACATGTTAGCAGGAGACATATATATGGTGGTTCTTGCTTCTTCAGACACCTAGGTCTGCAGAATCAATGTGTAATCTGGGGATGAAATTGGACTGTTTCTAGCATAAGAAACAATTCTTATGATCTAATATACAGCATCTCTGTAGCCAAGTTGGGACATTACAATCTAGATGAGTGAAGTACCTGATCAGTGGAAAAAGCGGCTGATTAGATTCAAATAATGTAGTTAGTTCACACTACTGGCATTACACGTCACCTGGCATTACAAGTGAAGTTTCTTGAGGGTCTATCCATTTATTAGATGTGGAGGATGAGTAGGAATACATTTTCATCAGATGTGGTTTACCACATCTGGTTTTAGGCCCCCAGTATGTTGATGAGCAAATCTGGGGAGAGCCACTGTGGTAGTTAGGAGGCACACATCCTGTGAGGGGATGCTGAGGGAACAAGCTGGTATTGCTTAGCCTGGAGAAGAAACTAGTTGCAGTCTTGCGATACGTAAGATGTTACTAAAAAGAGGGATTCAGGCACTTTACAGAGGTGCATGGCAGGAGAATGAGAGACAATGATCATAAAGTACAACAAGGGACATTCTGACTGGATGTAAGGGCGGGGCGGGGAGGAATTACTGTGGGGGTAATTAAACACTGGATCAAATCTACCAGAAATTCTGCAGTTTCTGTCCTTGGAAGTTTTCAAGTTCCAACTGGACAAAGTCCAAAGCAACTTAGTCTAGTTGCTTCAGTGCTGACCCTGCTTCAAGGAGGAGGTTGGTCTGAATGACCTTCCAACCTGAAGAATTCCTTGATTCTGGGAATTGATCCTCCACTCTGGCCATCATACAGTAACATATAAGTTAACTGTAGTCAAATAAGCAGTCAGCAGTCAAAGTCCACACAATGGCTGATTATTTGAATAATTTAATACTATATTCCTTTCCTGGTGTACAGCAATATTTTAAAAAACAGAGTGGAATTGGATTCATAATTCTTTTCTCATAAACAAGGAAGTGAAGCACATACATGCTCTTTTGGGTGTGTTGATTTTTGCAATACAAACAAAAACTTGTACATGTGTCACAAAAGTAAGCAACTGTGAATCTGATTTTGTCCAGGAAGCATAAAATGAGAATAAAATACTTATTTTGCTGCTTTGCCATTTATATATATTCAAGATGGAGAACTGAGTATAATCTCCCTGCTTGAAAGACCTCAATTGCAAAGAGAGCTATTTATTGTTGGTTTGTTCAACAAAGTGTGCCCTTTGGGATTACCCTTTGTAATTGGGAAAGAAAGCATTTTGTTTAATTTCTTCATTTGGAAAATTTTTTGCTTGACTAGCAACAAGCCTCCTAGGTCACTAAGCAATAGTGTTCTGCCCTAATTGCCTTCAACTTATTTATGTTTCTAAGTTAGGCCTTTGATAGTCATTTTTTCCAAATTATACAAAGTTGATATCCAGCTGTCCTGGAAAACAGAATAGTTTATAGAATGTTTATATGTAAAAATTGCATTTGAAAATATTACTTCATTTAACTTAAGGTTTTTCTTAAACAAGAATGAATTGGCACTGAAGAACACGATTTTTTTTTTTTCCCCTGATCTTATCTGTCTCCCCTCTCCACAAGGAAATTTGTTCTCTTTTTACATTAACTAAGAATATAGTCAAGTGGCAATTTCAGAAAATATCGTCTCAAGTTCCCAACTCTGCCTACATCATAGACAAAAATAAATGTGTAACTAGAATGTGATGTATAATACACGAAGTCCAGACAGTAGAAACATATCTAGGTTTCTCCAAATCTGTGAGAAGGGGTAGAAGAAGAAACCCAAATGACTGTGTGTTACTGAGTACATGATGCTCATTTTGGCAAAAGCATGTTTGGTGGTAATATTATCTCCTGGTATTATTAATACTATTATCATTTGCAATTTCTGTTGGGCGATTTATCAATGCACAGGTCCTGCATCGGGGGGACTTTCATGACCAAAAAACAAAGATTGATGCTGCCTCCTAAACAAATTTGCATGTTTCTTTTAGATAGTACGTTGTTTAGGAGGAGGAAGAGAGCAACATTTTTTTTAATCGCATATAATTTTCAACATTTTTGTATTTTCTCCTATTTTTTTTTAAAGGCCTTTAATTTGTAAGACAATAGGTTTTTCTCCAGATACTTCCTAGCTCTAGATTCCTTTTGAACTACCCTCCTGAAGGACACTTCATGTACTGTTCTCCCACTCTTGTCTTCACACTTTCTTATATGCTGTTCCTTATGCTTAGAAATCCTTGTTCTCCATGCCAAATATCCACCCAATCCACGTTCACATTCTTCCTTTAAACTGCATATCCTTAAAGTCTATCAAAAATAATCTGCAAGTTAAGAAACATATCAACTCTGCCTTGAGATCTGACAGTCTTCTGATCATCAGATTTGCTATTGCAGGCTGAATTCTTTAACTTGTGCATAATACTGAATAAAGCAGGGCCTAGTTTTTTCTTAATATCACATGTACTATATTTTCACCAAATATGCATGTATTTTAAAGTACCCCAAAGTTCAGCCCAGCTGGTTTCCTAGAGGCCATCTGGCTGAGCTCTGCTGCTTCTTCTCTTGTTCTTGTCATTCTAGCTGAAAGCCCACTGATGGAAAAAAAAAAAATTAGGTCAATAAGAAATAGGATGAGGTAAAATTTTTGTTTGCGAGTTAACAGAACTTATGGGAACAGCTGTCTATGAGTTGTAAAGTGGTGGGATTTTTTCATGTAGTGGGTTTTTTGTTTGTGTGTTTTTGGGGGGTTGTTTTTGGGTTTTTTACACAAAATAAGGAAAGAATTATTGAGATGATAAAAGCAAGTATGTTTAGGAGTGACTAGTTGAAATTTAAAATTCAGGAGGCATATCTAAAAACTTCTGGATGGTAAGATCTGTTAGGCAGTTATGACTATTTCATGACCTAGTCTGGCATCTGACATGCTTGTGCACTTTATTCTTCATGTGTAGCAAAGGTTTGTTATGTGGCTTTGGAAGACAATTTCCTGTGAGGTAAAGGATCTACTATAATTAAAATTTTAAATCTCTAACTGGTTCATTGTTGGAGAGCTTTCTCTAAATAAGGATTTGAGCATAAGCCTTTAGTGAGCTCAGTGAAATATATAGGTGGCTTTCACTATTGTGTTTTGAAAGATTGAACATATGGCTTCATATTCACTTCAATTTCTTCCACTTTCTGAAGAAGCTTCCTTGCTTTTGGCTAAGAAATACACACAAGTACTTGGAGAGCAATAAAAGAACAAAACAGACCGTGTAGATAGAGAAGGAAAAAAAAAAAAAAAAGAGGAAAGATACGTGCATTGTTTTCTCTTTTGCCACAGAGTCCCTGGCCATATTAGTTCTTTACTCTGGAGAGAATGTTTTAAAAGTGACCCTGGATACAGCTGCCTGTTAAGTTAATGTAACTGTAGTTCGTGCTGGATGCAAGCCATTGAATGAGGGGGAACACATGGCTAAAAGCTTTTAGATCTGGAATCCCTGAGCAAGTGCCATCTCTCTTTGGTTCTTCTGCCACAGCTGTCCTGTTGTCTGCAGCATGGGATGTGGGGAGTGCCAGGTTCTTGCAATGGCACAACTGGGGAGAAGCCTCTGCTCTAAGAACCTCGCAGATCTGTCCTTTCCCATACCTGCCTTTGGCTGTCCTTTCCATACAAGAGCTGGGTCCAGTATCTTAGGCACATACTTAACCAGATAAAATTATGTTATTGGAGTTTTGTCTTAAGCCGATTAGTTCAAAGAAAACCCTAGAATGAATAAAAACTACAAATGAATCAATCTATTTTTTGTGAACATGTATACAATTCTTAAAACCATTTGTTTTCACAGGGAGGTAATGCTACTTATAACCTCATTTCCTTAAATTCTTTTTAGTCCTAAATAAAAACAAAAACTGAAAACAAAGACTTTGCATCCAAAACAGAATAATTCATGAAGGTTTGATTCATGCAATATTAACTCCTAATTGGCCCTTAAAAAAAATGGAATCAGGAAACTTTCAGGCTGCCTAAAATACACTTACCTTAAAATAAAAACTCTTTTTTTTTTTTTTTTTAATTTGGGTCTAATAGTGTAAAAAGTTAGTGAAATACTGCTCCTCAGTATTTCTAAAATACGTATATTATTCAGTTGTTTACTGATTGTCTGCAGCATAAAATTCAGCCTAGAATTCTTGCAAAAAAAAAAAAAAAAAATTGTAAACCACTCCTCCAATTGCTTTGCTGCAAGAGAAGTAAACCTAAACACTGACTGCTAACAAAACAAAAATTGTAACTATTGCTAAAACAAATGAAGCTGGCTGGTAGTATTTCACAGCAAAAAATGCTGTTTTCAGATGCAGTTGCAATCTCTTAGTAAGTCTTAAATTTCTGTTTAATTTTGTTAAAATAATTGTCTGTGAGTGAAATCGGGTTCAACTGATTTTTCCTCTTAATGTATCAGAGAAAAGCCTAAAGCTGGGACCAGAGTGGATCCTACTGGATTTAAGTACATAACTCCCAGAAAACATTATCCATTATACTCTGTGGGCGTTAGTTATCAGATTTCTTTAAACTCTGATATAAAATTTTAAATGCACAACCAAACCAAATGCCTTGTTGTAGGAGTTGTTGTTTGGTAATGGACCAGCATCACCTCTCACCCCCAAACTTTGTTTTTCAGTTTCAGCAGAGTGTCATAACTAGCCATTAGAGATATTCTCCTGAGTGCTCCCAATCAGATCAGGCTGGACATGCATTAAAAGAACATTTTACTTTCTGCCTGACCTGACTTTTCCTTTCTCTCATTCAAGCACATTATTGAAAACCGTCAAGTTTTATGTGTTCCTGAGCAATGGGAAAACAGGAAGCAGAAAAGGAGATTCTTTCCTGTCCTGCTCCTCTGTAAAGCAACTCCTACATGGGTAGCTTGTAGTCCCGAGGAAGACTGTGCCCACTGTGTGTGAGAGACAGAAGGTTTTTAGAAGCTGGGGGACATTTGCTGTATTCTTCTTAAACTTTCTAGTTTCTTCCTTTAAAATATTTTTGTGAGAGAATTATTCATATTTATCCCTTGTCTCTGATGTTGCAACCTGGAAGTATTCTGATTGTCAAGAAGCATTAAGTTGTTCAGGAATGAATCTCAGTACTTCTCAGAATGAAAACAGATGGTTTGAATTCACGTAGTAGTTGCATGCACTTTGCATGCCCCAGTGGTATTGTTCTGTATCTTATAAACAGAAACACCACTGTGTCTTCCAGATTTTACCTTCCACATATGTATAGATATTAATGTGGGTAGAGCTCAGATCATTGCTGTTATCACAGAGATGCTTTATATTAGTCCTGGGGCTATGACTATGTGTTTTGGTAAACTGATTGAAGGAGTATCTTAGTATCTTGCAAACTTAAGTATTTACTGTGAGAAACCACTGTCTTGCAGTTTTAGATGCAGTGAGAAATGGTAATTATTTTTTTTTCTGTGTTGCAGACAATAAAGAAAGTGTCTTCCAGTTTCCATGTAGTATCTCTTGTCACAGAGGGTAAGAATGTAAATGAGTCAGCTTTAGTTGTGGTTTTAGTTTTTTCTTTTCCAGTGAATGTTTCTATAAACAAAATTTTTGAAGTCCTAGTGCAAAATATTAAAGGTTTTCTATTAAGATATTCTGGATCTGGTTTTACAGGTTTTGCTTGTTTTGTTGTGGTGTTGTTTTGGTTTTTTAATTTTTTGAGATAGCTAATGTATGTCAACAAACTTTGTTTGTGTATCTTAAATGCTATACCATGCTTTATGTTTGTACCATAGAATAAGTTTTCAAACATAAGAAAAACACCCTGTTTTGCTCATGCTTGGTTTGAATGAAGTAAGTTTAGTGTTTTTTTAAGTACTTAGAAGCTGCAAAACCTAATAAAAAATGCTACATTATTTCCATATGCTTTTACAGCTATACAAAAGGGAGTGCAAAAAGATACCTTTCTAATATGGTAATGTTTTACAACCACTTAGCAGGACAACA
Organism: Gavia stellata; assembly: GCF_030936135.1. Lineage (NCBI taxonomy): Eukaryota > Metazoa > Chordata > Aves > Gaviiformes > Gaviidae > Gavia > Gavia stellata. The sequence goes on from NC_082610.1 coordinate 12,449,955, forward strand.
AAGAAAAGAGTTGCAAAACGCAGCCCAGAATTGTGCAGTTCAGCTGTGTTCATGAGTATGGAACTCCCATTGCTGACAAATGTGTTGCTTGACTTGACCACAGGGAGTATGAGGTTAAGAAATATTAATAAAATGCTTTCTTAACTGTTTATTTCTGCTGTTTTTTATATAACCTTGTTGTGACGTGACAGAGCATTTCAGGTCAACTGCCAAGGTATCAGTGGAGATGGAGTAAAGCACCTTTATCTAAGCCTTCAGTAACACAGTACTCAGCTGTGACTCAGAGAGGGTAAGTTAACTGATTATACTTAGCTTTCTCTACTATGGTAAAATGAGTTGCAGAGAGAACACACTGAAAGCCAAGGGCCTTTAAATACTTTTCCCTTTTATGGAATAGAGCTCCCAGATCACCATTTCCTGGAGATTGTACTCTAAGCCTACACAGTGGTAAAAGAAAGTTCTCTGCATTCACTGATCTATATCTGACTACAAATTTGAGCTCAGGGGATCATTTTTTCCTAACTATTTTAAGCAGTAAGTTTACAATAACAGACCAAAAAGTTAAAAAGCACTCCATCCTCTTTTCTTTCTTTCTTTTTCTTACTTTTTTTCTTTACATTGTCTCATCTTAGTGTGGGAATAAGCAGAATCTGGTGAATAGGATAGGTAATTTGTTAGTCTGGGTTTTTTTAACTCATTTTGTAGGTGCAAAAGGCTCGTGCAGACTAAGATTGTAGATCTTTGTGCACATCTGATCTTCTTGTGACATGTGAGTTTATCTCTACAAGTATTTCATTTTAAAAGCTAATTTTGAAGGTCTTGCAATTTCTAAGACTGGAATTTTTGGTGGGATCATTTACTCTGATAAAACACTGCCATAATCTGATTACATGCTTTGATAGGATAAAGGTAGGCCAGACAGAGTTTGATCAATGCCTAATAAAAGAAATAACAGAATCTTGAAATTGTCTTAGCACATGTTAGCATCCTAGTCACTTATGCACCTTGACTGTTTCTAAAGTGCAGATGTTTTTTTTTTTTTAATCTACCCTTTCAGTATCTCCGGGGACAATAATTACAGTTGTTTCAGTCGGTATCTCACTCTATTGCATGTATTGTTAACATATCATTTCCTTCTTTGACTGAAACATGTTTATGCTTGTGGAAAGGAGATAAAGCTGGCAAAGCTAATGGCAGCATGATTCCAAAGGCTGTTTAGCTGGCAGATGGGCCAGCCTTAGAACCAGGATAGTCATGCTCTCTGCACTTTGGCTCAGGATTCAGTAAGTCTGTAAGCTGGTTTTGTAGATAAAGGTGTGAATTTCTGTAGGTTCCAAGGCTGTACTCCTCCCTAATGCTCTAATGAAGAAGAAAAAATGTACCTTCCAGGGAAACAGTTTTTCCAAGGGCATTTCTTTCTTTTCTTCTTACATTTGTGGGATGCAGATAAGCTCCTCTAATTCTTGTTAGAGCGTTCTCATGAGGCCCTCTTTTTCTGTATGTTTTGACTCTCACTGGCATTTACTGGAGCTATTTTCATTGCCCTATCAAATAGGCATAAGGTCACTTCAGCAGTGATGGAAGGAGAACATTTATTCATTAGTATCTTAAGGTTCCATAATTTCTAAACCTTCGCCTTTCCTACTAGTATCAGAAGGCATTAATTGATACAGAAAATGGCAGAACTCCTTGCACAGTAAGGAGCAAGAAATGGCTCCATTGGTTGTATCCATTTGCATTTACAAGATGTGATGTTGGTGCTGATTAAGCATCATAAAGTCTTTAAAGGATCTGGACTGCTGATTTTAAGAATATTGCACAGGTTAAAAATAAGCTTTTAGATTGAAAAAATAATAATTCAGGAGTTCTAAATCATATAGCTTATGAATTGAATTATGTCCTTATATTTTTTTTTTAAATACCAATAAGTAGTAGCCCTTACTTTGGCACCTTAGAGAACTTGCAACAGTGCAGTCAAGGTGTGCAAAGACTGCATTTGTTTTAAGAAGCCTCAGAATATGAATAACTATATGCAAGCTTTTGCTGCTCCAATACAGTCCTCAGCACTAGGGTTTTCTGGAGAGATATTAGGAAAAAATGGAAAGTCAGAAGAAGAAATTTTCCTACTGATCATCACCACAAAGACTTGGAGCTTTTTTCTATTTCCAAGATAGCTCTGTAAGGAAGTCAGAGTAAGGTTCTAATTGTGTCAGAGATGAACCGAACTCAGGCGACTCCAAATCTGGGGGTTGTTAAGGTGGCGTAAATTCATCTTTCTACCCTCCGTTCTCCTTTGGCTGTACTTTCTGTGCTACATCTCTAAGACAACACAGCTCGGGATTTGTCCCTTTTCTATTCTTAGACAAGCCTGCTGATTTTTTTTTTCTTTAAAAGTTTTTTTTGCTTTTTAAATCTGAAAAATGAACTGAAACTTGATGTGCCTAATAGCTCTTGTTTCAATATGACTTGCATTACTTTTTTTAAGTTTAGTATGTACTAGGAACTCAGCTAAGACAGGAAATAAACCACTTTGATGCAGTAGCTTATACAACTCCACGTAGGACTGTAAATACACTTTGGCCATGACTTGAAACATTCCTGATTTTTTAGGCCCAACATTCTGTTAAGTTGAGCCTATCCAGAACCATTATAAATTCATAAGGCAAACACCAAGAGGGACTAGATAAGCAGCCAAATTTATATCTTCTCTTTTTTTTTTTTGTTTGAATTTGAGTTCTTGCAAACTCAGAAATTGCATAGAATGCCAGGATTTCATTACAGAGATGAAAAGCAAGTCCATGTCGCTTTTTTTAGTTACCTTGCTTCTATCTCATCTTCATGTGTTGTTAATAGTTGGTGCTGTTGTTTGATACAAAAATATTGAACTGTTGAAGCACACAGATGTTTAATGCTACTGCTATCTGTCTAATCTGTGGTTTTATTAAAATATATGTAACCATAAATGTCTGTTTTCCATCATATTAGGGACTTTAAGATATTTTGCCTTAATAAACATTTTAAAATCTTCTTTTTATTCATAGAAAGCTTCCTCTACTCTTATTTTGAAGTCAGAGGTGGGTAAAATCATGATACAAACATGAACTTCCACTTATTGCAGTAGAGCTAGAAATTCACCCATAACAGGTTCAAAATGTCTACAAAAGCTTGAAACATGCTGTTCCTACAGCATATACTGCTCTGAAAAAAATTATGCTCACTGTTCAAAAAAGTCTTTATCTTGGTCTTCGTAATGATGTCATATATGCTGCATCTTTTCCACTGTCTTTATGAAAGAACTTCAATGAAAGAATTATTTTTTCTGAACATACTAGTACTTATGTAGAGATAATTTTTACTATCTATTAGTTCTGCATTAAATTTCCTGTGAGCTGGCCTTGTATTCCTCTTGTAGTAAAAGAGAAAATTAAGTTTCCAATATAATGTTAAATAAATCTAATAAAAGCATGCGTCTTAACTGCTTCTGTAGTCCAAAGTTTTCACACATTCTGTACATTTTACAAGTAAGAATTTTTTCTGTGAAAGCTGAGGTGAGGAACTTGTCATTAATGAGGCTGCTTCAGTATTTCCTATGAATGGTTTTGTCTCTCTCTTTTTTCTTTTGCTTGTTTTTTGGGTTTTTTTAATCAACACAAGTATTTTGACAATTTTAATTGTCAGCCTCAATAAACTGATGTGTTCATTGAGTTCATTCAATGAATACATTTCTTCGCTCTTCCCTGAAATGAAAGGGAAAACTGTAGAAGGTTAATCTTACAATGCTGCTAAATGCCTTGAACTTCAAATCGTCTCTCCACCTCATCCTCTTTGTTCCATCTCTCTAGATTTCCAGAAGAGTAAAAGAATTTAGATGAGTTAGTAATTCAGGTTGGGGAGAAGATAACATGTTTTGGAGGTTGAATTTACGCTTATTGGGTGTATTTATCTCCTTGGCATACCATTGAAGTGGTTATATTACTGTTTGAGTGTATAGCTCCATTCTATAAAGAGCTGTGAATTAACTGTAAAGGCAATATAGTTAGCTCTTGTGAGTCCAGACAGAAACTGTGTTACCAGATTGTCTCTGATAACTAACCGCATTGTCTGTCATCTGTAGGCACCACCAAGGGGTCGAATGATTTATTTATGAGGACTGTTCCCTAACTCTCCGGTAGGTGTCATAGTAAGCCTTGTAATACATACACTGTAGCTGTAAGGCTTAGTACTTAACATTTCTCACGTTCAGACAACTGTCCAGGCTTTAATGCTAGTAATATCCTTGTGAAAGCGGTAGCTCCCGTTGATACTAGTAACAAGAATTTTCTCAGCTAATAGGCAGTGATTTCACCCACCCCCACCCTCATTCGGGCATTACTACTATTTTGTTTGGGAAGTGTCTTGCACAGTGTTGTCTTGTGCAGATGTACACCAAGTCTTTGCACAATTCACTTGCTCTAGCTCAAAGGAAGAGTGCCACCACCTGGGTTTCCAGTTTTACTCCTTTGAGATCTGAGATCACTGTCTGTAGCATTAGGACTTTGTTAGTTACTAAAAGGCATATTATGGATATCCAGGATGCTGTTTCCTTCTTATAGGGTTTTTAGAGAGGGTAGTCTGGTCACGGCCAAAACAGTCATAGTAATGAAAAAATATCTGTAAAATGGAGGAAAGAGATGGAAATAGCAACAAGAATGGAAGGTTGTCCATTTTGAATCCATTTACTAAGTTATACTTGACCTTGAAAGCTTTAGTTAATAAAACACAAGATAGCATTTTTAACTTTAGATCTTAATATCGTTTGTTATTGTAAAGTGATCTCAGTGTCAGAGCATACAGTTTTAAGCGGATTTGATTTGTATTTTTGGTATCTAACACAGCCTGCAGATCACAAGGCCTCTCAGTGCTTATGCCTTCAGGCTAACTGGAAACATATTCTCAGCAGTGCATGGTCCTGTTAGTCCACATTGCAGTTCCACGTGCTTCACACTGTCCACCATGCCAACCTTACCTGAAGACAAGGGGCAACCAGAAGAGGCACAACACAACAGTTCTCTTCCAGCCAAAGTAAGCACTCTTACAAAGGTGTTTTCTGACGCTTCTTAGAAACCTGAGGCTGAAACCCGTTTGTTTATATTTAGAAGTTAATGAAATAAAATCTAATCATTGCTATATATTAGTGTGTTTTAAGTAGTTGAGGAAGCTATGAATGATCTTTCAGTTGATATTCTTAGAATTCTTCAAATATTTTGTAGACTAAGAAATGAGAACTGAAGTTGCTCAAGCACTTGTTTATCAGTTTGATCTGGAGGCTTATATGTCTGTCTGTTCTGGACCATTTATATCAAAGCTGTCCAAAAATGTCTTTTGTGATGTTATTACAGAAAACTTCAGTCTTTGAGAAAAGAACTTAGGCTTGCACTTCCCATTAGTCTTGAAACATCTAGTGTTGCCTTTACAGATATAGAAGATACTATGCAATTCATGTGTGTGTGAAAGACGGAAATCTGCTTTTTGGTTTGTGGTCTTTCTCAGTGCTTTATTTGCCACAGCGGTAGCTGTACATATACTGGAACTATATGAGTTCCAGAGCAGGTGGGTACTCCCCAGACACATTCATCATTTTGCTACTCAAATTTGTGGCATCTACATGTTTTTACATGTTTTATTTGCAGATAAATTTTTAAAAAATCAGTAAGAAATGATACTTCTCCATTTTGAATAATCTGTACTACTGATAAAAAGTAATTTTATGTTCTAATGAAGTGGTGGGTTTTTTAATTGTTAGTTTAGCTGAAGTAAAGAACCTTACTGTGATTACAAAATCACAGGTTATCCAGATCATCCTGTTTTATGTAAACTGGTGTAAGGAAAGAGAGGCTTTGTAATCTGGCACATCCTCAGTTAAAAATGTATCACTGTCACTGGATTTGAGGACACTGTATTCTACACTTTAGGTGAAAACATCCGCTACTTTAACATTGTTGGAAAAAATTGTCAGCAGTGAGCCCTATACTGACTGGACATGCATTCCATCTAAATTGCACATTGTGCTGAGTGTTAGTTTCCTGGCTTAAGATAAACACCCCAGATGGATGCAAGTTCATCAGACTATTAGCTGAGAACGTATTTTAGGTCAAGAAGATTTTTATTTTTTTAACCCACTCATGCGAAGAGTATTTTAGTACAAACGACTTGCTGGGTAAAACATACCCAAAGAGAAAAAAAAAAAAAAGAAAAGCTAGCAGACATCAATGAATCTGATACTGAGTGTGCTTATCAAATGGGAGAAATGAAGAATTCCAACCACCTAATCTAAAAAAGAAAAAGAAGTTAAAAATAATTTTGAATACATTATACAGGCCTTTTAGAGGTAGGCCTTAAATGAAGTATGATAACGTGATAGTTAATGAATCAGTTAAATGTGCAAAATGGTTCATTTTAGATAAATTGGGTTTTTTAGGCACAAAGTAACAGTGGAAGGACTTCAACCAACACACTGCTCATGAGCCTACTTAAGTTAAGGACTGCAACTAGCCAACGTTGTGAGAATTTGATCTTATTCATACCAGTTATCACTCTTGGGTCTTGCTGCAGTCCGAGTTCTACAGCGTGACTATGTAATAAGTAAAATAGCTTATTGTTGTGAGATAAGGACTTGCAGACAAAAGGAGAGGGCGTCAGAAGGAACTAAGAACTGGTGGACTTGTTTTCTGCCATCGAACAAAACTTGCCGAGTCTGGAATCTCATCTTATCTAAAGTGCTGTCTGGTGTCTAACAATTTCCTCATTCTGTTTCAGGAGGTGCTTCCCCACCTTTTCCCGGCATGCACAAATGTACACACATTCACAAAACAGTTCTGAGAAAAAAAAAATGAACCTTATATCACATGTAGTTTCTTGCTTACTTCAAGCATCTTTTACATGATGGGAAGACCTGGGTTATACTTCTCAAATTCTCAAAACAAATATGGTTTTCCATTTCAGTATTTCTTACAGCAGCCTATATTCACCATTCTGACTAACTCTAAACAACATTCATCAAAGTATTCATTAGCGCTGTGTTCTTGAGGGAAGTAGATGTGAAATTCCTTTTAACACGTGTGAGGGCAGTTAGCCTAATTCTAAAAAAATTTAGCCCCTTGTTTGAAATGTTGTCTGAATTAAGAGTATGTAGTTGAACTCTTAGTTTGTCTGCTGTCTTGTTAGAGTAAGTACTGAATATTTTAGAATTATTTTATGCAGAATCATTTCTCCCACTGTAAATCATAGAACTTCATAGTCAGATGTAATTTTTAGTAATTTCCATATT